>NC_069381.1:59430000-60860000 GCF_027475565.1 Acinonyx jubatus | reverse complement strand
CCTTCTTCAATTGAAACTATATGCCCATTAAACACTAACTCCCAATTCTCCCCCACCCACAACCTCTGGAAAGCACTATTCCAATTCTGTCTGTAGAATTTGATTACTCTAGCTATCTTATATAAGTGGAATCATACAATATTTGTCCTTTTGTGACTAACTTCTTTTACTTAGCATAATGTCTTTAATGTTGATTTATGTTGAAGCATGTCATTATTTTTTCTTTTTTTTTAGTTATTTTAATGTTTATTTATTTTTGAGAGACAGAGCATGAGCAGGGAAGGGATAGAGACAGAGAGGGAGGCACAGAATTTGAAGCAGGCTCCAGGATCTGAGCTGTCAGCACAGAGCCAGACTCAGGGCTCGAACCCACGAACCGTGAGATCATGACTGGAGCCAAAGCCGAGCACTCAACCAACTGAGCCACCCAGGTGCCCCTATTTTGTTTTCTTTTTAAAGTTAAATGAGTATTCCATTACAGTTGACCTTTGAACAACATAGTCTTGAATTGTGCAGGTTCACGTATGCACAGAGTTTTTTTTTATACGAATACTAGTATTATAAATGTGTTTTCTCTTCCTTATAATTTTTTTCTCTAGCTTACTTTATTATAAGAATACAGTATATAATACATACAACATACAAAATATGTGTTAATTGACTACGTTATTAGTGAGGCTTTTGGTCCAATAGCAGGCTATTACAGGTTAAGTTTTTGGGAAGCCAAAAGTTATACATGGAATTTGAACTGTGCTGGGGGGTGGTGCCCCTAACCCCTGCCTTGTGCAAAGGTCAACTATATGTAGATACCTTTTGCTTATCCTTTCATCTGTTAATTGACACTTGGGCTGCTTCTGTATTTTAGCTGTTGTAAATACTGCTGCTATGAGTATGGGTGTACAGATATTTCTTTGAGATGCTGATTTCCATTGGTTTGAGTATACACCCAGAAGTGGAATTGCTGGATCATATGGTAATTTTAACTTTTTAAAATACTACCATACTGTTTTCTACAGCTGTTGTACCATTCTGCATTCCCAGAAACAGTGCACAGGTCTCTAATTTCTTCACATCCTAGCCAATACTTGTTATTTTCTTTCCTTTTTTGCTGTTCCTTCCCCACTCCTCCCCCATTTCCTTATTGCTTCTTCCTCCTACCCCCTTCCTTCTCCTCCTCCTTCTTCTTCTTCTATGGTAGCCATCCTAGAGGGTGTGAGGTCATATCTCATTGTGCTTTTGTTTTGCATTTCTCTAATGATTAGATTAGTGAAGCTGAGCATATTTTCATGTGCTTATTGGTATATCTTCTTTGTAGAAATGTTTATTCAAGTCCTTTGTTGTCCATTGCCTATTTTTATTGTTTGCTCTTTTGTTGCTGTTGAATTGTAGAATTTGTATATTCTAGACATATATATATGTATATATATGATGTATATATATACATATATATACATATATATGTATATATATACACACATATACATAAACATATGTATGATGTATACACACATATATATACACACATATACATACACATATGTATGATGTATACATATATACATCATATATATACACATATATATGTATACACACACACACACACACACACACACACACATTTCTCCTGTTCTATGGGTTGCCTTTTTACATTGTTGATAGTACCTTCATGCACAAAAGTTTTTTATCCATTTGGGGTTAATTTTTATATATTATGTAGAGTCCAACTTTACCTTTTGCACATGGAATCCAGTTTTCTGAATTCCATTTGTTGAGAAGAGTATTGAATCATCTTGATATCCATTTTGAAAATCATTTGATTGTATATGCAAGAGTTTACTTCTGAGCTTCTATTCTGTTCCATTGATGTATATGTCTATCTTTTATTTTTTTTTGTTTATTTATTTATTTTTAAGAGAGAGAGAACACAAAAAGGGGAGGGGCAGAGAAGGAAACAGAATGTGAAGCAGACCCCAGACTTTGAGCTGTCAGCGCAGAGCCCCAAGTGGGACACACACTCACGAACCGTGAGATCATGACCTGAGCTGAAGTCGGTTGCTTAATCGACTGAGCCACCCAGGTGCCCCATATGTCTGTCTTTATATCAGAACCACACTGGTGTGATTACTCTAGCTTTGTAATAAGTTTCAAAATGATGAGGTATGAGAACTGTAACTTTCTTCTTTTTTAGGATTGTTTTGACTCTTTGGGGTCTCTTGAAATTTTGTATGAATTTTAGGATGGATTTTTCTATTTCTGCTAAAATGCCATTGGGATTTTTATAAGGAGTTGATTGAATTTATAGATTACTTTGAGTAGTAGTTTAGCAATGTTATGTCTTCCAGTCCACAAACATGGGATGTTTTTTCCATTTATTTGTGTCATCTTTAATTTCTTTCAGCAACATATTGTAGGTTTCAGCGTACAAGTCTTTCGCATCATTAGTTAAATTTATTCTAAGTATTTTATTCTTCTTGATACTATTATAAATGAAATTATTTTTTTAATTTCCTTTTTGGATCCCTCAGTGTTAATATATAGAAACACAAATGATACTTGTGTGTTGGTTTTTGTATCCTGTAACTTTGTTGAATTTGTCTGTAATTCTGATAGGGTTGTGTGTGTGTGTGTGTGTGTGTGTGTGTGTGTATGAGTCTGTGTGATCTTCCCAGTTTTCTACATGTAAGATCATGTTCTGTATCAACAAATAATTTTACTTCTTCCTTTCCAGTTTTCATGTCTTTTAGTTTTCTTGCCTAAATTTCTTGCCTAGCTCTGGCTGGGACTTCCAGAACTATATTAAATACAAGTGCAAAAGTGGGCATTTGTCTTATTCATGATGTTAGAGAAGAAAATTTCAGTGTTTTACCATTGTAGGATATTGTGTGTGTGTGTGTGTGTGTGTGTGTGTGTGTTTTATGTCTTTTATTGTGTTCAGGTAGTTTCTGTCTATTTGGTTTTCTTTTAGTGTTTTTATCATCAAAGTTTGTTGAAATTTTGTCAAAATATTTTTTTTGCATTGATTGAGAGGGGTCATTTTGTTTTTTCCTACATTCTGTTAATGTGTATTATGTTGATTGATTTTCGTATGTTGTACCATTTCCTGCATTCCAGGAATAAATCTCACTTGATCCTGGTGTATAATCTTTTTAATATGCTACTTAATTGAGTTTGTTAGTAGTTTTGTAGAGGATTTTGCATTAGTATTCATAAAGGGTATTGGTTTTCTTTTCTTGTAGTGTCTTTGGCTTGAGTATCAGGATAATGTAGCCTCAGGGGAGTAAGGAGGTATTCCCTCCTTTTCAGTTTTTTGGAAGAGTTAGAGAAGGATTGTTGTTACTTCTTGCCTACTAAAATCATCTGGTCTTTTACTTTATTTGTTGGGGAGTTTTCAGTTACTAATTAAATCTCCTTATGAGCTATAGATGTATTCAGATTTTTTGTTTCTTCATGATTCAGTGTTGGTAGGTTGTGTATTTATAGGAATTTGTCTATGTCATCTAAGTTATACAATTTATTTGTGTATATTTATTTTCAGTATTTTTATAATCCTTTCTAATTTTGTAAAATCATAGTAATGTACCTGCTTTCCCTTTTGATTTTAGTTATTTGACCCTTTTTTCTTCTTAGCCTTTCTAGCTAAAGTTTTGTCCATTTTGTTTATATTTTTGAAGAGCTATATCTTGTTTTCACTGACTTTTTCTGCTGTTTTTATAACTCTGTTTATCTCCTTTCTGATATTTATAATTTTCCTTCTTCCTAGCTTAGTTTAGTTTATTCTTTTACCAGTTCCGTAAAATGTAAATTTAGATTGTTTATTTGAGACTGTTTTTCTTTTATAATGTAATCATTTATATCCATACACTTGCATCTTGGCACTGATTTGGATGCATCCTAGAAGTTTTAGCATATTGTGTTTCATTTTCATTTGTCTCAAGATATCTTATAATTTCCATTGTGATTTCTTTTTTATCTTATTGTCTATTGAAGAGTGTGCCATTTAATTTCTACATACTTGTGAATTTTCCAGTTTTCCTTATGTTAATTGATTTCTACTTTCATTCCTTTGTGATTAGAAAATATAATTTCAGCATTTTTAAATGTATTAAGATTAGTTTTATAGCCTGATATATTGCATATCCTAGATAATATTCCATGTGCACTTGATAAAAATGTATTTTCTTCTATTATTGGTAGTGTTTTATATATGTCTGTTAGGTCCAATTTTATCTACAATGTTGTTCAAGTCCTCTGCTTGCTTATTAATCTTTCTGGTTGTTCTATCCTATATTGAAAATTGAGGTATTGAAGTGTACTACTATTACTGTAGAAACATTTATTTCTGCCTTCAATCTGTACATGTTTGTATTATTTATTTTATTCTTCTGATGTTTGGTGGATGTGTTTATAATTATTATATCTTCTCAGTTAATTGACCCTTTTATTATATAATGCCCTTATTTGTCTCTACTCAAGGTCTACTGGATTAAATGTTAATCTCATCTAAAATATAACTTTATAGGGGTGCCTGAGTGGCTCAGATGGTTGAGCATCTGACTCTTGATTTTAGTTTAGGTCATGATCTCATGGTTCATGGATTCAAGCCCCACATCAGGCTGCTTGGAGATTCTCTCTCTCTCTGCTCCTTCCCTCAGCATGGAGTCTGCTTGAGATTCTCTCTCTCTCTGCCCCTTCCCTACTCATTCTCTCTCTCTCTGTCTCTCTCTCCCTCCATCCCTCCCTCCCTCCCTCTATCTCTTTCTCTTAAAATAAATAAACTTTAAGTAATATATATATGATATATGATATATATAGCCAAATATCTGGGTACCATGGTTTAACCAAGTTGCCATGTAAAATTAACTATCACAGAGAGTTTTACTAAGTATAGAATTCTCAGTTGACAAATTTTTGTCTTAATTTCAGTACTTTAAGTATATCCTTCTGCTGCCTTCTGGCATGCAAAGTTTCTGCTGACATATCTGCTAATTATCTTACTGAAAATCCCTTTCAATGTGTATGTGTTGAGTATCTGATGAGTCACTTTTCTCTTATGGCTTTCAAGATTTTTCTTTGTCTTTTCACATTTTCTTTATAAGGTCTCTCAGTGTGGATCTCATTTTGTTTATCTTGTTTGGCATTTATAGAGCGTTTTGATTTATAAATGCATGTGTCTCCTCAAATTTGGGAGGTTCAGCTAATGTTTCTTCAAATAACTTATCTATTCCTTACTCTCTTTTCCTTATGGGATTCCCAAAATGCATATTTTAATACATTTGATAGTATCCCATAAGCTCCTTATGCCCTGTTCACTTTTCTTCACCCTGTTTTCTTTTTGTTCCCAGAGTTAATGATTTCAAAAGATCTGTCTTTAACTTTGCTGATTTTTTTCTTTTTGTTTACTTTTGCTGTTGAACTGCTAGTGATTTTTTCAATTCAGTTATTTTATTTATTTTTCTTTTTAAAAATTTCTGTTTAATTCTTTTCAATAATTTTTATCTCTTTGTTGATATTCTTATTTTGTTTATATATTGTTTCCCTTATTTGCCTTAGTTATTTGCCCATGTTTTCCTTTGTCTCTTTGAGCATATTTAAAACAATTGTTTTAGTCTTTGTCTAACATGAAAACATGCTAAACATCACTAGTTATTGGGGAAATACAAATCAAAACCACAATGAAATATAACCTCACACTTTTCAGCATGGCTAAAATCAAGAATACAAGAAACAAGTGTTGGAGAGGACATAGAGAAAAAGAAACTCTTGTGCACTGTTGGTGAAAATGTAAACTAATGCAGCCACTTTAGAAAACAGAATGGAGTTTCCTCAAAAATTAAAAATAGAACTATAATATCATTCAGGAATTCCACTATTGGGTATTTACCCAAAGAATATGAAAACACTAAGTTGACAAGGTATATAGCCCAATGTTTATTGCAGCACTATTTCCAATAACCAAATTATGGAAGAAGCCCAAGTGTCTGCTGATAGATAGATGGATAAAGAGTACACACACACACACACACACACACACGCACACACACATATACATACAATGGAATATTACTCTGCCATAAAAAAGGAATGAAATCTTGCCATTTGCAACAACATGGATGGAGCTAGAGAGAATAATGCTAAGCAAAATAAATCAGTCACAGAAAGACAAATACCAGTGGTTTCACTTATTTGTGGAATTTAAGAAACAAAACACATGAACAAATAAAAAATGAAACAAACCATAAAAAGACTCTTATCTATAGAGAAAAAAACTGATGGTTACCAGAGGAGGAGGTGGATGGAAGGATGGGTGGGATAGGTGAAGGGGATTAAGAGTACACTTATCTTGATGAGCACCAAGTAATGTATAAAATGGTTGAATCACTATATTGTACACCTGAACTAATATAACACTGTATGTTAACTATACTAGGATTAAAATAAAAATCTATAAATAAATAAATAAGTAAATAAGTTTTTGTCTAGTAAGTCTGATATGTGTGTTCAGGGACAGTTTCTGGGGATTTATTTTGTTCCTTTAAGTAAGCCTTGTTTATCTCTTTTTTTCTCTGCATTGTGATTTTTTTTTGTTGCAAATTAAACATTTGTAAAATAGCTACTTCTTTCCATCTTTGCAGACTTGCATGGAACACTTTCACTATTTAACAAACCCCTGAGCCTTAAGATCAGTTCAGGATAAAGTCTTGGTAACTTCTTAGGTCTTTTCTGGGCATGCATCCTGTCTGGGTTAGTGTGTATATGGTTTTCTTCCAGTTTTCCCCAGGTTCATTTAAATGTTTAATTTCTCAAAGCGTCTCTTCCTAGCTTCATTCTGGGGACTTAGATTTTCTGTTGTATTTCTCTGTCTTCAATATTTTTCCCCCAGGACTCTTTGGCTATATTGTGAGTAACTGCTGTTATTCTCAACTTGATATGAAGCCTTTCTTTTCATCTGTTAATTTTTAGTCATACCCCATCCTTATTTGTATTTGGTATTTTTGAGTCCATAATTTTTCTGGTTTAACTTCCCCAGAGAGTGAATCTTTATTCTCCTTTAAGGGCCAATGGATGAAAGAGTCACCTGTGTGCTAGTCAAAGGATCAGTTGATCTAATTATGCCTTCCAAACAATTTTTTAAACCATGTTTCAAATTCCCTGCCTTTTTAGTGTTCTGTATTGTGAATCAGATTTCTTTGCTTGTCCACATCAAATCTTAAATTTCAACTTCGTAGTGTCTGGTTGTCAGTTTCCTTTTATCTGTGTGCTTCTAGCTTCCAAATGATATTTGGTGTCACTGATACTGTCTTTCTCATTGTCTTTGAATTTTTTTTTCCTTTTTGGTCATGGTACTGGGGTACAAAGAGGGAGCAAAGAAAAAAGACAGTTGTTTAAGTTATTTAAATATTTTTGTTTAATGTGAAGTCTATATTGATTCTTTAAATTGAGCTGACTTTAAATTGAGCCATATTTTATGTTGAATATGTAGGAGGAAGGAAAAGTAGGAAGGAAAAAAGGAAGAAGTAGGGGAGTTTTGGGATACCTATCCTGTTCCAGGCAAGGGATGACTGAACCCTTGGAAAACATCATTCATAAATCATAGTACTGATTGACTTCCTTTTCAAGTGAATGTTTTGTGCAGCCACAATCAATGTATTGTGAAAATTAAAATGTGTTTGCCATCCCACTGCTAGATAATGTCACACTGTAACATTCAATTTAATTTATTATTTATGTTTTACAATGAGGAAAGTGAGTTTAAAGAGCTAAGATAATTTATAAAAGGTCACAAAATCCTAAAGTGACAGAGCTGGTACTATTTCTAGGTTCTGTTTCCTCATTCGAAGTCTAGTGTCCTTTTTGTTTCACAATGATGCCTCCTGAGAACTGTAAATGTTTATGTAATAATTAAATTATGTGCATGGGAATATGGTTGTATTAGATTAAGCTATCTGAATCTATGTAATCTAATAAACTCTGCCATTCCCTCTGTCATTCAAAATATTGTGGAGCCACCCATTTCATATAAAACTCTATTATTTCCCATTTATTTTTAATATTTCTGTTGTTAAAAAGTCATAGAAATTGAAGACTATCTTACTTATCTTAAATCAATATAATTAGAAGAAATAGAGTAAAAATAACATTTTCCCATATTTCTCTTATTTAAATCATAGCCAATTACTTTATACTTGCTTTAATCAAATGGTTAATTTTTAAAGCAGCCAGAAATTGTACTGATGTTCTTGAAAAGATTTGAGGAGGGGCATAAATTTTTATCAATTCAGTATTAAAAACTGCCTTTGTTTTTTCTAGCGAGCAGTATTTTCTGTTACTTTTCAATCATTGAATTTTTATATTTAGGATCATCTTAATCTATTTCACCAATTTTTACATAATAGCATATAGTCAGACTCATAAAGGATGAGAAACACCTTGTGCTGTTAGCAGCATTTGTCCTTCCTTCAATATATCATTTTTCCTTTTAGAATGATCAGTATAATTTCTTTCTCTAACCATACTCAAAAAATGGGCTCAACAAGTCTCATTTTGGAAGATTATGAAGTTTGGGGGTCTCTTCCTTCTGCCATTTAGTTAATATTAGGTAATAACACTGTGTTTGAGATGTAGACCCTTTCTGGACTACTTATTCATTTCCTCTAAATTGAAAGATGAGTAATGCTGGGAGTACTTGGTGGTTAAAAGTGCTGTGACAGTCCCATAAGCAGCAGCTTCCTTTTATATCATGATTTTCGTAAGGAGAATTATTTGCAGTCGTGGCTTCTACCTATTCTTCGGTGATGTTAAAATCTACTTATGATAAATGCATAAGTCCATTAGATCAAGTTTTTCATTGTTATTCAAATATTCTGATATTTAAATTTTTATAAACATTTTATTTTTATTTTTGTGAGACAGAGAGACAGAGTATGAGCTGGGGAGGGGCAGAGAGAGAGTGAGACACAGAATCCGAAGCAGGCTCCAGGCTCTGAGCTGAGCTCAAACCCATAGACTGTGAGATCGTGACCTGAGCCAAAGTCAGACACTTAACTGACTGAGCCACCCAGGTGCTGGCAAATATTCTGATTTTGAATAGAGTAGGGTATTCTATTATTACTAATTTTCCTTTTGTCTACTTAACCAAGAATTAAGAGAAAATTATCAAAATATTCCCCTATAACAGTGGATTTGTTTGCTTCTCCCTAATTCTATCAAATTCTGTTTTTTATATTTTAAGGTAATTTTATTAACTATCTCTATGATTATAATTATTACACATTCTTGGTGAATTGAACCTTTTATCATTAGGTATTTACTTTCTGTATCTCTAATAGTGCTTTCCTCATGCTTTATTTTGTCTGATACTAGTATAGCTGCACCAGCTATATTTTAGTTAAAATTTTCCTAATATGTTTTCCATGCTTTTACTTTCCACTTTTTGCTGTATATGTTCATCATGAAAATAGCAAATAGCTGGGCCCGCTTAATTAGCTCCATTATATGTATTATATTTACTGAGATAGTTGGGCCTATTTCTATCTTACACTTTTTTTTCCAGTTCCACTCTTTGTTTTCTTCTTTCTTGTTTCTTCATAATTGGTATCTATATTTCCCCTTCCCTTGGATTTTTTTATTTTGAAATAATTTTTAATTACAAAAAATGGCACAAGGATTACAAATTATTCCTGAATGTCCTTTACCCGTTCCCCAAATATTATCATCATATGTAATCATTGTACAGTCATTAAAACCAGGAAGTTAACATTGATACAATAATATTAATTTATCTATGGACATATTCATGTTTTGCCAGTTGTATGTCATTTTTCTTTTCCATGATGTAGTCCTCCTATCATCTAGGTTTTAATGGCGTCATCATATACATAATCCTTCTGTTTATTTGGTTTGAGATTTTTTTTTTAAGAAACAGCAAATCTTACCATGTTATTTGGTCAGCATTACTTTCCATATCCTTTGCAGCATCTCCTAGATTCATCTCCTAGATTCTCATCTCATTTCATCTCACTTTCCTTCAGAAGGTTTCTGTGAAGCTATAGTAGAATACCTTCTTTGAGCTTTTATCCTGAAGAATATTTTTTACCTTCCCATTTGAACAATTAGTTAAATTTTAAAGTGATTGTTCAAAATTATTTTCATTCAGTGTTCAGAAACTATTACTTTGTTGTTTTCATGAATTTAGTATTGCTGTTGAGACATCTCATGTCATTTAATTCTATCCTTTTAGAAACTTTTAAATTTGTTTCTCTATCTTTGGCATCCTTAATATGTATATTATAATATGTATATGTAGGTGTTTGTTTGTTTTTTTCTCCCTGCTTTTGCTCATTTGTATTTGGCATACCTTCCATTATTTCTTCACATGTTTTCTCTCCTTCTGGAACACCAAGATCCTGAATGCTTTTACTTCTGTTCTCCATATCTTTAAACATTTCTTTTTTTTTTCTTTTTCTTTTCTATCTCTTTATCCTTTCCAGACTTATTTTGGGAGAATACCTCAACTTGATCTTTAAACTCATGAATTATTCTTTAGTGGCATCCATTTTACTATTTCTATCATATACCTAGCTAACATTTTAACTAATTATACTTCCAATAGCACATGTTGTTCAGCTTGTTATCTTTCTCTTGATGTAGTTTTATTTTAGCCTGTGAGGTCATATTTCCAGGAATATGTGGTTCTGTTTGACAATAGCTATTGGGAAATTGTCAATTCCAGACCCTCGTGTTATAATTCAGCTAAGTTCAGTAAGAGGAGAAGTGATAAGTTCTCTGGCAAAGACCACCAAGCTCCAGAAGTAACACTGTCATTTGGTGTCATGTTACCGAGTTTTCAAATCAGTTATTCTTCAAATCCTTAGAGAGAGAGAATCTACCTATATTGCAGTCTACCATCGGTAGGCCATATTGTTATAGTAATTTTTTCTTTCCCAAATTATCCCAATAGATTTCCATCTGATCTTGCTACCAATACATCATTTCAAAACATCATATCTGTTTTATGATTTCCTTGTTCCAATTTAAAAACAAAAGAAGGATCACTGCCTATAGAATAAACTTTTTGGTGTGGCTTTCAGGTACTTGCATATATGGTTTTGGATTATTTTGTAGCCTCATTTCTCAGTATGTCTCCCTCTTTACAAAGGTTGTGTTCTAGTTATACACTACTACTTATCATTCCAAGAATATAGAACTGTTTTGCTAATTTTTTTTTCCACCTGGAAGTGCATCCATTTTTGGCTCTTGAAACTCACTTATTCTGCAATACCATAATTGCATTTGTTTTTCTCCAGTAAGCTTTTGAGGTCCCCGATAACCACAGTTAATGCCTTGGTCTTATGCATCCATAACACTCTATTTGTTTTTACCTTTTGTTATGGTTGTTTTGGCAAACTTCTTCTTGCCAAAATATGAATTCCTTAATAACAGTGACTTTTTAAAAAATTTCTCTCTGTCTTTCATAATATCTGGCAGAGTATTGTGCCCACAAGAAGTATTGTTAAGAGATCGTCAATCAATATGTAAATGAATTCTACCTTTATCCAAAAGAAGTAGATTGCATGACAAGTAAGCAAACAGATGGTAGTAATTCCTTGTTCTACTCTTTTAAGTGTAACAATTGATGCCTCACTATGGAGTCAACTAGGATTCAATGAAATCTCCCTATACCCTATATATAGCTAATTACAGATTTTACCTTTTTATTCCTTAATTTTTCAACAAGTATTTATAGAATAGGTATGTGCACTTGAGAGAACAGTTATTCAATGAACAGTAATTCTGCCAGCTTATAGGGCAGTGTTTCTCAACCTTATTCAAATCATGACACATGTTTAAAATGATAAAATGTTTATAGCACATTAAGGCAAAATGTATGGTTTAGGGAGAATCTACATGGGACCTGGTAAAAATGTCATACTTTTTTATAGTATATTTCCTTATGTTATACAATTATGATAAAAATATAGCATATTAGGGAATATACATATATATAATATCTGTGAAGTAAATATGAAATATATATGTATATAACATAATATGAAACTTCATATATGTGTGTGTGTGTATACACATAATACATAACTAAAATTCCCAAATAAGATGTCTTAAATATTTTTAATAAGAATATGGAACTTCTTTCTGTAAATGTGAATTTCTATTTCAAGCTTTGTGATTTAAATAGCTGTGTACTACTTCTGGTCACGATTTAGTTGTCTTATTTTTAGTCTTTATTAGTGAGAATTTTTAAAAAATCTTATGCCTTATACTTTTTACTTTAAAAATATATACATGTACTAAGTGTTGAAACTAACTTAAAATAAAAAGAGGGGTGCCTGTATGACTCAGTTGGTTGAACGTTGACTCTTGATTTCAGCTCTGGTATGATCTCAATGATCTCACACTTTGTGGGATCAATCCCTGCATCGGACTCTGCCAGCTCAGAGCCTGTTTGGAATTCTCTCTCTCCCTCTCTATCTCTGTCCCTCCCCCAAGTTGTGTGCTCTCTTCTCTCTCTCAAGTAAATAAATAAACATTAAAAAGTATTAAAATAAAAAGAATTCAACTGTATTGAATGCTAGCAGAAAAGTCTTAGAATAAAAGAGCAAAACAGTATATATTTGAATTTGAACATGAGAAGTCAGTGGTGAACTTGAAAAAGACCAAGTTCAGCAAAGTGGCAGAGAAAAGAACCAGGCTGGCAAAGGTAAAAGCAAATAGAAGTAAAGAAGTGAAGACATTGCCAAATTTTATTTTTTTGAACTATGGTCTTCATGTTCGTAATAACCTCATGACACTGAAAGAAACAGGTCAACCTTCTGAATAAAAGAACTCTTAAATTATGGTCCAATGACATTTTTAGCGTTATGAATATCTTATTTTTATAATTTGAAAATTGATAATTGATATATAATATACAAAAGAACATTTTGATTAGAATATTTGAATAATCAAAACTTATACCCAAAGTTAATCCTGGATATCAGAAAGTTTACAAATTATAGGTTGTTAACAAGGAGAGAAAGTTGGTAAAAGCAATTAGGCAATTACTCCTCTCTTCTTTTAAGGTAAAGAGAATTTGAATGAATGGCTACATGTTAATATTTTTCAATGTGGCATAGTCAGCTAAGCAGTACCAAGCTCCTAACAGGCCAGAAATGTCTTCATTAACAAGATCATGAGTGTGAGCAATTATTGCCTTATAATATGGCTTATTGCTAGGAGAACCTATCCCCTAGATACCATTTCTCTGATTCTTAATCTTTTTTTCTTTTTCCCTTTGGTCACAAATCCAAATCTGAGGAAATTTAATAATGTGATAAAATAATTAACCTATCTTTTTCCCTAAAATGCAGATATGCACCCACAATCATTTGATTTATAATTTCAAGGGGTACATAGATCCACTAAGACCTATTCATGGTCCTCAATTTACCTTATAAAAACAAGAATCACATAATTTAGCTTACAATTAAGTGTTTATGCTGCCTCCAAAATCTCCAGAAAAAGGCTACCCTAATAGGTAATGGTTCTGATATCAATTACACATTCTGTGTGTTTTTATATCTTCATACCTTGAGCAACTCCTAAGCCGTAGGCACTGCGTATGATTCCTTTGAGACATATGTAATGTTCACTGATTCCAAAAGAATATAAATTAGTCTGAGTGCTATTAATATCATGTTACCATAACTTCAACTTTCAGATATCATTCTTAAATACTAGTATTCATGAAGATAAATATAATGTGGATAAATGAGTTGTCCATAGCAATACTATATAATTTTATGTATTTAATTAAAAATAGCATATAGGGGTCCCTGGGTGGCTCAGTCGGTTCAGTGTCTGACTCTTGATTTTGGCTCAGGTCATGATTTCATGGTTCATGAGATCAAGCCCTACATCAGAATCAGGGCTGACAGAGTGGAGCCTGCTTGGGATTCTCTCTCTCCCTCTCTCTCCCTGTCCCTCCCCAACTCACGTGTGTGTGCACTCTCTCTTTCAAACTAAACTTAAAAAAAACCAGCATATAATCATGTCATGATATGTTTTTTCTGATCTTTATATTGTTACTATAACGTCACCCAGAATAATTCATAATTCATATATTATGGAGTATTGCAGGTCCTACATGGAGCCATATTTACCCACTCACTTTCTCACCAGGACATTTCAAATAGGCAAAACTTTAAAATATTTGTCAGAAAAACAAATAACTAATAAATGAAGGACCCAGGGCTATTTACACTATGACCATATATATGTCTCAGGTTTATCCTTCAAAGTCTCAATTAGTGCTGTTTTCCTGGTGTAATAATTTATAATAGGGCCCCTTAGTCTTAAACATGTCCCAATTTTATGTGATTATGCAAGTTATGTGCTGTCCTCACTTTCTTTTCTCCATAAGCCAATTTAACATGAATAGATTCTCAAATTAGACTCATACAAATCAGAGATCTTATCCCAGTGTCAAACTTTACTAATAATTTCAAGGATCCAAATAATGAAGAGGCTTAAATAAAGCAGGGAGAAATCTGAAACATCAAAGGTGGCTTTTCAATTCTTCCTTCCCTTGAAAAAAATGCAACTACGGCCCAGCAAAGTAGAATATCTTTAGTGAGGTTTATGGGTTTACCTCCCACAGAGAGGCAAGTCTTTACATTATGAAATATTTGTTTTGTTTTTCAGAGAGTTGTATAGTTTATATGACATTCTCTGAAAAGCATTAACCTAAATATTTTTGGTTTATTTAATATAAATAATCCTATAGGTGGGCACCATCCTGCTAAAGGCATTAAATAGATAAGATCTCTTCCTCCTAGAAGTTATCATTTGCCCGTGTTTTCTGGAGTTTCTGTCAATGTGGGGAGTAGATTAGATTGCCTGGCTTCTTTCCTTTACTATGAGCATCCGCTTTATAAACTATTAATGGGTCACTGTCTAGACACTTTACCTCCTTCCTCCCACCATTACGACAGGTTTTGAAATTTAGACTATTTCATTCTACTTATTTTTACTACATTTTAGGTTGTTACTACATATATATTTTTATTAGCTCTAGACATTCAAAATCCAACAATAAACAAGGCATATAAAAGCCTACCCTCATGAAGCTAGCATATTAAGTGATAAACATGATATTAAATGTTTCAGTGGAACTTCTATAAAATTAAGAAAATAAAAAGCCCTATCTTCAACTTGCGAATAAGGATAAGTATTACATTGTTTCATTTACATTGTCAAATAAATCAATCAAATTATATATGACAGCTTAACTGTTGATTGCTTTGTTGTTAATATTATCCAAAATTTTGTTTTATTATTAGCTTAAAATAAATAGTTACTTCATCTTTAACTTAAGTTAAACCTATGATTCCTTCTGGTTTTTATTTTATAATTCCTAACCAAATGTTTTATTTTCTCTTTAAGAAGAAATTATGAAATATAGAATATAGAAATTCTCTATAAGAAGAATATGACCTACATACTGCTGTAGGTCAGATACATGCTGCTTCTTGAAAGCCTATTCTATTTTATATTCTGAGGGATTTTTTTCAGTGCTAGAAATTAAACATGTAAATTTCTTGATTTATACAAGAAGTATATGGTATACCAGACAGCCGTTTCAACTGTAAAAGTATGTACTATGTTAGTGGTGTTTTTTTTTTTTTAACTCTTTGTAGTAAACAGGGCACCTGGGTGACTCAGGTAAGCATCCAATTCTTGATTTTAGCTCAGGTCATGATCTCAGGATTGTGAGATTAAGCCCTATATTTGGCTACACTGAGCATAGAGTGTGCTTGGGATTCTCTTTCTCCCTTTATGCCCCTCCCTACCTCTCTCAAATAAATAATTTAACATTAAAAAAAATAATAACTCTTTGTAGTAAGTATACCTGGAAGATGGACCAATCCTCTACAATTATTTCAGGACAACATTTATACTTTAGATATATTTATGAAGAAGTAAATTCATATCTTTTATAAAAAGTGCCAGCTGTAATATAAAAGATATTTCTGAGAATAAAAATGCTATTTCCTATTCAGAATATAAGGTCAAAGGGTTAATTATTTGAGGGTCATTATATCAAAGTGCCTGTGATCAGATTTATACGATCTTTAGTTATTTTACCTCATTATGTACTTTGTCTTGCTCTAAATCCACTTATAAGTCTGAAATGAAGACTCTAAAGCAGATTTTATGGTTTCCATTGAAACACATTACATTTTCTGCCTCTAACATTTTTCTTTCAAATTCATCCAATTTATCATATCTTGCTGATTTCAATCCACTTGTGCTTTAGGCAATTTTAACAGTGCTTTTTTTTTTTTTTTTCCTTTTCCTTTCTCCTAAATTGTTTGCAGGAATGACTGAATTTTAGCCCAGGATATAAAATAGTATCAACTAAATTACTTCAGATGAACAATTAGAGCATACTCATATATACAAAACTAGAAATCTTTGTTGCCAGATTTAAAATTAAAAGCAAACAAAAAATCAGTATGATTTTATATCAGTATGATAGTTCAGATTTTATAAAAAGGATTTTTAATATCCTTATTACCAAGAACAGAGAGAATGTTAAATGCAAATAAAAATAAGTACAACTTGTTGCAAAGAAGATAATCTTTTAAGTCTAATACATTTGGATTTATTTTCTTTTTTTAAATGTTTATTTATTTACTTTGAGAGAGAGAGAGAGAGAACGAGTAGGGGAGAGGCAGAGGGAATCCCAAGCAGGCTCTGGGCTGTCAGCACAGAGCCCGATGTGGGGCTTGATCTCATGAACCATGAGATTATGACCTGAGACAAAACCAAGAATTAGACAATTAACCGACTAAACCACCCAGGAGCCTTGGATTTATTTCATGATTCTAAGCAACAATGCTGTATATTCCATTTATGTTTTGCCTAGTTTCCTGTATAGTAAGGTAGGAATTATATGATAATTTCTATCCATTTGACTATGAGCAAAATTGAAACATCACTTAAGAATGAAAGCAATTAAGGACGTCATTCTCTTCCCCTGCCAAGTAGATCTTGGAGGCCATTTGTGCCATTAGCATATCTGCAAAGTTGTACTGACACATTGGTTCTTACGAGAGAAATAGATAAGTCTTTACTGTGCTAAACTACTGAGATTTCAGGGTTTATATATGATAGAAGTTAAGATTAATTATGCTGTTAAATGCAGAAATTGGTACCATAACAAAAACCTTAAATATGGTCTCAGTGATCAGATGAGAAAACTAATGTTCATTTCCACTCCAAATGTGGGTCCAATTTTTGTAACAGCAAAGCATTTCCCTGTGATAACTTGGAAGGAAAACAGTGTATTTAGCTAGTGGCTCTAGGGGAAGAAGTTGAAAAACAAGAGTATTGATTCTGTGTTGGTTGTACTGGATTTTTGGCAAGTTACCCTATAGAAAAGAAGAGCTCAGCAAAGCAGCTGGTTTTCAAGGAAAAACAAAAGAATGAAGAGTTCAGAAATTTAGAGCCTTTCATCTTCAGAAAAGTTGCCTGCTTCTATAATCCCAGATAGTAAAACATGAACTTTAATAGGACTTTGAGACAAAGGCCCAAACCTGTTAATTGAAAATGACTCAGGACAGAGTTTAGATTAGGTGTGTAGGCTTCCCACCTATTGTTGTAGGTAGCTTTATAGTAACTTCGATTAAATTGCTAGAGCAAGAGAGATTGGAAGAAAGTAAGAAAAAAAAAAAACGATCTAAGCACTACATATGACCTCAAAAGAATTTTGAATGTGATTACTGGCACATGGAACTGACAGAAGAAAATAGATGAGAACTCTGATAACCCCGAAGTTTTTATGGAACTTTTTTATGGAAGGGAATTACCAGAAAATCTTTCTGAAATTCCTTTGACCATGTAAGACTTAAAAATACTCTTACGTCCCCAGTCTTTAGCAAGTAAGAATTATAATGAGATAGCTTTTGTAGCCTCTAAGATAGGCAGTTCTCCCACCTCAGATATGGCCAAGGAGATAACGAAAAAGTAAGAACTTCTAGAAGACAGAAGTCCTCCTAAAAAGTAGAATCAGTGACTAATCCAGGACTAATCCAGGAATCCACAGTTGAAATAGGAGAACTTCACAGAGTGAACCTGTGATTAGTGTGTGCCTTCCATTCTTCCCGTTTGTAGTTGATTTTTCCTACTTCCAACTTTGTACACTCAATATGTGTATACACGGATGGAGTAGGAGGTAGATGACTTACTTGTCTTTTTAATTCATTAGTCTTTAAACTAAAACCCTATCCCAAGCTGATTAGGAGACTGTTGTACACGTTGAGAGATTCTGGACTTGATGGGACTTTCCATTGTCTCAATTCAGAAGTGTGTTCCATGTTTAAGAAAAAGGGGATCAAATATCTTTGGGCACCTGTGGCAAAATATTTCACTTGTTTCTGTACATTTCCCAATTTCCCTTAAGTTTGATTGGGGCCACGTAATTTAGTTCTGGTCAACAGATTGTGATATGAAGTAAGTGTGTCACTTTGGGTCTAAGGTAGTTAAGCACATCATTCCCTCACTTTTTTTGCATCAATCTGTGGAGAGATTATGTTTCAGACAGGTTGACTACACTACGGAGGAGGGATGCTCTATCCACTTTAAATTTGTATGAGCAAGAAATCAAAGTTTGTTATTTGTTATGTTAACCATTATAAGTTATGTCTATTGTGACAGCTAGTGTTAATTATATTAACCATAGTGATTTTTTTTTGTCAAAGGGCATAATATAAGGGTATTCCACAAGTATACTATAAAAATTAAATGAGGGGCACCTGGGTGGCTCAATCAGTTAAGCATCTGATTCCAGCTCATGTCATGATCTCATGGTTCATGGGTTTGAGCCCCACATCGGGCTCTGTGCTGACAGCTCAGAGCCTGGAGCCTGCTTCAGATTCTGTATCTCCCTCTCTCTGCCCCTGCCCTGCTTGCACTTCGTCTCTCTCTGTCTCTCAAAAATAAATAAATGTTAAAAAATTTTGTTTAAGTAAATAAAATTATGGGGCACCTGGGTGGCTCAGTTGGTTAAGCATCCGACTTTGGCTCAGGTCATGACTTCAGGGTTCGTGAGTTTGAACCCTGCGTAGGGCTCTGTGCTGACAGCTCAAAGCCTGGAGCCTGCTTCAGATTCTGTGTCTCCCTCTCTCTCCACCTTTCCCCCACTCACACTCTGTCTCTCTCTCTCTCTTTCAAAAATAAAATAAACATAAACTTTTTAAAAATCAATTAATAAATGAAAAATTCATGTGTAGCACTTGCTGAAAGCCTTAGCACATACAGTAATGGAGTAAAATGACTAGCATGTATAACTGTTCAATAAATGTTAGCTGCTATTGTTATTTTCATTGTTGTTAAATCTCATATACCCATAGGCCTGAAATTTATGAAACTTTGCTCTGTGGTTTTACTGAGAAATTTACAAAGAGAAGAGGTAAGCATGAAGCCTCTAGGGGATTGCTAAGTACAAATTAATGTCAAATAGATCTGATTCTATTATTATTGATGTCAAAATAATAATTTAGATAGATAATATCTGTCCAGTCTATCTTGATTTTAGGAATATTTTTGAATTTAAGAGATCCTTATAATAACTTTTTGGATAATATGGAAAATATTTAGACATGAGTATATTTTGTTTTTCTTCTAATACTTAACAATTATAAATTAATCAGTATTAACTTGAAGTTAAGATTTTAATGAAATATTTTTGTACTACTCTCTTTATTTCAATATTTTTAGAAAAGACCTAGAATAAAATGCAAACAAAATGACTATATATTTCATGAGGCTAAGAGATTTAGTTAATATATAAGGAAAGTCTAGGATATGAATATTGAGACAGAAGCAATGAGCTCATTCCAAGAAAACATTTTATACAAGAATAAGAATTAACTATGTGAGGTAATAAAGGTGTTAATTATTTTGATATTGATATTTTACAATGAATATGTACATCATCACCTTGTGCACTTTAGACATATATTAATTACATTTGTCAATTATTCCTCATTATAAAAACTCTATATAGGCACATGAATAAGAGATGTTTCTAATAAAGAATAAGTATAAATCTGTCACTTACAAAATAACTTTAAAAACGGACTGAGAATTCTTTCTCCTCTCTCTGCCCCTCCCCCACTCGTGCTCTGTCTCACTCTCTCAAAAATAAATAAACATAAAAAAAATTAAAAACAGACTGAGAGGTGCCTGGGTGGCTCAGTCGGTTAAGCATCCAACTTCTCAGGTCATGTCTCAGAGTTTGTGAGTTTGAGCCCCGTGTTGGGCTCTGTGCTGACAGCTCAGAGCCTGGAACTTGCTTTGGATTCTGTGTCTCCCTCTCTCTCTGCCCCTCCCCCACTCACATCTGTCTCTATCTCTCAAAAATGAATAAACGTTAAAAAAATTAGAAAATTTAAAAAATAAAAAATAAAAACAGACTGAAGGATACATGAATTAAAGCAATTTCACATAAAATACACTTAGTCTTTCAGCTGACCCCAATTTTATTATCACATAACCGTGTATTTTGTAGCTTTTCAATGGCCAATGGAACTTTAGTTTCATGAATTATGGCATCTAGAATGAAATAAAAGCCTATTATTTTATTCTAATGGCGCCTCTCTTAGTACCTGGTATTCAGATTATGATTCACTCTTTAAAAACATCATAACCGGGGTGCCTGGGTGGCTCAGTTGGTTAAGCATCAGACTTCAGCTCAGGTCATGATCTTGTGGTTTGTGAGTTCAAGCCCCATGTCAGTCTTTGTTCTGACAGCTCAGAGCCTGGAACCTGCTTCAGTTTCTGTGTCTCCATCTCTCTTTGTCCTTCCCCCATTCTCACTCTTTCTCTCTCTCAAAACTAAACATTGAAAAAAACAAAACATCATAACCAACTAAAGCTTATTTAGGGAAGTATAATTATGATGCTAAGGGGAATTGGAAGCAAGCAAGGAGAGACTAACAACTTTCTTAAAATTAGAGAAGCTCAAAATTAAAATGGGCTACTTGAAGAATTAGTGACATCTTAAGTGAAGGTATGCAAACAGAAGCTGGACTAGCATTTGCTGAGATTGTTATATGAAGAAGGTGATAAAATTAATTGGATGGATTATATTGAAAATTCTCTGTAGTGCCAACTATCTTGTATAGTTTGTAATTCTTTGATTGTAAATACATTGTTTTACGTTGCTACTCTTATATCAGGCACTGTAGGTTAGCAGTTCTTTCAAGAGGTTCACAAAGTTTATTTTTATAATAATAATGGCAATATTTGTCTTTTACACTTTTATTCTCTTATAGGTAGAAAGCAGAATTTTCCAAATTCTATATATTTTGTGATGATGGAATCACTGATGTTAACATGTAATGAGTTTATAATTTTATTCTTAAACGAATAAACATTTTTAAAATTCTCAGTTTTAACTTATATTATTGTAAAAATCAATAAATATAATTCACCTTCCCTCCAAAAAGACTCTTTGAGATTCTCAATTATTTATTTATTTATTTATCTATTTATTTATTTATTTATTTATTTATTTATTTATTTATTTATTTTTGAGAGACAGAGAGCACAAGCGGGGAAGGAGCAGAATGAGGGAGATAGATGATCCAAAGCAGGCTCTGCCCTGTGAACACAGAGCCTGATGTGGGGCTCAAACTCACAAACCATGAGATATGACCTGAGCCAATTACAAGAGTTGGCTGCATACCTGACTGAGCCACTCAGTTGCCCAGAGGTTCTCAATATTTTTAAAGGCGCAAACGGATTCAGTGAATAAGAAATTGATGTGTGCTCTGACTACAGAATCAAACTCCCTGATTTCGTGGGGTTTACATTCCAAAGCAGGACTATAGGCAACAAACAAGTGAATAGACAAAGTAATTTTAAATGGTGGTAAGTACTATGAATAAAACATAGAAAAATGGAAGGGTGATGGAGTACTTTAGGCAACACAGCCTTCTTTATATAAAGGGAGACAGATAAGGTCAATTCTGACAGATACTTTAGACAGATAAGGTCAATTCTGAAGAGATATTATTTGTTCGGTAATGAAAAGGAATGATTCATGTGAAAATTATAAGAAAGAGTATGTCAGACAAAGCCATAAGTTAGAAACACCTTCACATGTTGGGAGTTCAAAATGAAGACCTATGAACCTGGTGTGTAGTGAGTGAAGAACAGTAAGGTTGGCTAACCAAAGCCTTGTAAGCCAAAGTAACCCAAGTATTAGAACTCAGGCCTGCCCTGTGGTACTGTTCTCCAGCAAAGATTTTAGTGGTGCTGACATTTCCATGATATTAGTAGCAACAAGTGAAATGACAGAATGACTAGAAGTTTAACAGAGAGATCAGAGGAAGTGACAGTAAAGAACCCTCCTGGGATTGCTGTCAACCTTGAGGATCAAAAATCTATGCACATGTGCTAGGTTTTAGCCATTCAGGGAAATCACACAGGATAGGGGACAGATTTAAAAATATTTCTAATCCACACACAGATCTATTACCGTAGTACAGAAATGTCACTGGTACAAGGGACTTAAGTAAAACCTCAAACTAAACACTGGCAGAACAGCAAGCTTCTTTGACTCAGGATTAGTTTCTAAGAAGCCAGGCTTACGAATTTACACACATCTCTGGTAGTGTAGAAGACTCTGTGCATGCCCAAGGCTACATCCTCTCAAAATGATTCGATAGGCCACTTCCAACCTACCAGTCCCTGGCTTAACATGGAGCAAAAACATAAAACCTCTGAACTGTGATAGCAGCCTCCACATACATGCACAAACACCCAGCAGGAAAAGGTAAAAACCCTAACTGGATAAGGGGAATAAAGAACAGTGTTTGACCAATAAATGGTCTGTACTTGGGGCACCCGGGTGGCTCAGCCAGTTGAGTCCAACCCTTGATTTCGGCTCAACTCAAGTCGTGGTTTGTGAGAATGAGCCACATGACAGGTTCTGTGCTGACAGCACAGAACCTGCTTGGGATTCTGTCTCTCCCTCTCTCTCTCTCTACTCCTCCCCTATTCTCTCTCTCTCTTTCTTAAAAATAAAACAAACACACACAAAAATAAATAAGTGGTTTGTGATGAACCAGGGGCTGAACTTGGTAGATAGGCAAACTAAAAGATAAAAAAGGTAGAAGGGGTTGGAAGTGGTGGTGGAATGGATCTGAGCAGGGACATATACTAAGGGGGAAATAGATTTCAGAGTTACTAGGGGAGAATTCATTGTTGCCTCTTCCAACTCCTGGTGGCTGACATTTCTTGACTAATGGCCCAATAGCTGTAACTTTTGTTTTTTGGTTTCATTATATTTCTTCATGGATGCTGGCTCATCCTGCATCCCTTGGACTGTTGTGATTATATCAGACCCTCTGAAATAATCCAAGTTAATTAGCTCATCATAAAATTTTAACATATCTGCAAAGACCCTTCTTTACATTTCAGGTAACATTTACATTTTCTAAACATAAAATGTAGACACGTATGGGGGCTGTTATTCAGCCTACCACAAGGCCCACATGGTAGACTTAGCATACAGACAATTAAAAGCTGTTCTAAATCTGTTAAAAAACTAAAGTAAATCATGCTTAAATAAAAGGTATGATGGTAATGTCTCATCAAATAAGAAGTATCAATGAAGAGATAGATACTATAAAATAAAAACAAATGGAAATTTTGTACTTCAAAAATGCAGCATTTAAAATAAAAAAATCACTAGACATATCAACAATAGATTGGAGCTGGCAGAAGAAAAAATCATCAAACTTGAAGATAAATCTATAGACATTATTCAATCAAAAAATTAAAAATAATAGGAAAAATGAACAAGGCATTCAGTCTGGCATGAAAGATGATTAGAAATTGCTACTACATCCTGATAAGTAAAAAGCTGAAAAAAACTTAAAAATCAGCAACTCTTCTTACATACATTGGAGAATTTAGGTCACAGGACAAACTTATGGCCCCCAAATTGAAGAGCCCAGCAGGTAAATAGAATAACAACTTATCAGAACAGAAACCCAAGAGCAGAAACCTCCATAGGAATCAGTGCCAGAGTAGGAAAACCTGAGTATTATTGACAAATTGCTAGAGGCTCAGTGTGGGCAAGTCTGAGAGAAAAACTACAAGGGGACCTGGTCATAAGGGCTGGGTGGGCACATTTTCAAGTTTTACCTCCTAGCGATTTACTAGGTTCTCACAGTGAATATTAGAGAAGTATAGTTTCTGCTTCTGAAAGAGAGTAAAAGGAATCATTTTGAAATATGCAAAAGCAGTCTGTTCTTAACAAGGTCTGCATTCAGGAGAAGCTATATTACCAATCTAAACTACTGGGCTTTTACCAGAGAGAGAAAAAAAGCAGTTAACCAAAGGCAGTTTTAGCTTTCCACATGGAAGAAGGGAAATACCAAGTTCTGTCTAGCATTCCCATACCACCTAAGGTGGGAGGTAACTGAAAGTATGTGTGAGGTTCACGGTCTAGAGGCTCAATCTCACTAAAAGACTGAGAACTAATCATAGGGTCACAGAATACTTCCCATTCTCCACACCTTACCACCACATTTATGAAAACCTATTTATAGCAATGTGTTTTCCCCCTACATCATGACACTATCAAGAAAAGAATTATAAGACATACTAAACGGCAAAAAACACAACTTGAGGAGACAGGGCAGACATCAGAACCAGACTCAAATACAGCATGTGTGTTGTAATTTTTAGACCAGGAATTTATTTATTTATTTTTAATTTTTTTAATGTTTATTTATTTTTGAGAGAGACAGAGAGTGAACAGGATAGGTGCAGAGAGAGACGGAGACACAGAATCTGAAGCAGGATCCAGGCTCCAAGCTGTCAGCACGGAGCCTGAGCAGGGCTCGAACCCACAAACCATGAGATCATGACCTGAGCTGAAACTGGACACTTAGACACTTAACCGACTGAGCCACCCAGGCACCCCTAGCAGAGAAAGATCTAAAAGCTATAATCTAGGTTCCCATCTTAAAGGAAAATAAGACAAATCCAAAGTAAGCACAAAAATAAGAGCAGAAATTAATGAAATTGAAAACAGGAAATAAAATCAGCAAAACAAAAAATTGGTTCTTTGAAAATATATATGAAAGTGACAAATCTCACAGAAGTCTAAGAAAAAGAGGGAGGGCATGGTTTATATAATTAAAGAGGGGTATCAGTTCAGAGGCCATGGACATTAAAATGATAATAAATGGATACTCTAAACAACTCTAAGACCACAACTTTGACAACCAAGATGAAATGGATCAATTCCCGAAAGACACAGTTCTGCCAAAATTCACACAACAAGTAGACAACCTAATAGGCTTGTATCTAAAGAAATTAAATCAATAATTAATAAGCTTCTAAATCAGAAGTTTTGGAACAGATCTAGATAGGTATAGTGGTCAATTCTACCAAACATTTAAGGAAGAAATCTACCAATTCTGTATAGTCTCTTTCAAAAGATGGAAACAAAGGGAATACTTCTGAACTCATTCTGCAAGGACAAAATTAATAAGAAAACCAGAAAAAGACATTAAAAGGAAAGAAAACTATATGCCAATATATCTCATGAACATAGATGTAAAAATTTTCAACAAAATATTCTCAAATTTAATCCAAAGATGTATCAAAAGAAACATAACCATGATCTATGCCAGTTATACAAACCTGGTTCAACATTCAAAAATCAATTAACATAATCCATTACATCAACAGGCTAAAAAGAAAATTACTAAGGCTAAGATATAACTGGCTAAGAAAAATATCAATAGATGCAGAAAAAGAATTTGACAAAATTCAACACATATTCATGATAAAATCTTTAGTAATAGAGGGGAACTTTCTCAATTTGGGAAAGAACACAAAAATCTATAGCTAACTTCACACTTAATAATGAGAAACTAGAAACTGTCCTGTAAAGATCAGAAGTAAGGTAAGGGTGTCCCGCTCACCACTGCTTTTCAACATCATACCAGAATTCCTAGCTAATGTAATAATGCAAGAAAAGGAAATAAGAGGCAGATGTGAAAGGAAGAAATAAAACATTACAGATAGCATGATCAAATGCAGGAGGAAAAAACCATCATCTTGGAGGTCCTAGCTGAGGCAATAAAAAAAAAGTCAAAGAACTAAATAAATGGAGACATATTCCATGTTTATTGGTAGGAAGATACAATATTATCAAGATCCCAAATTGATCTACAGATTCAATACAATCCAGTCATGATCTCAGCAAGTTACTTTGTGCATATTGGCAAACTGATTCTAACTTTTATATGGAGAGGCAAATCCCCAGAATAGTCAACAAAATATTAGAGAAGTACACAGTTGGAGGGCTGTGAAAGACAATGTTAAATGAATTAAATACAAGTCACAGACTGGGACAAAATATTTATCAAAGACAAATCTGATAAGAGGCTACTATCCAAAATATTTTTTTAAACATAAAACTTAACAATAAAAGAAAAACAAACTGTTTAAAAAATGAGTCAAAGACTTAATATCTCACCAAAGAAGACATGCAGATGGTAAATAAGCATATGAAAACATGCTTTGCATCATATGTCATTGCAGAAATGCAAATTAAAATGAAATACCTCCATATACCAATGACCAAAATCCAAAAGACTTATAACATCAAATGCTTGTGAGCATGTGGAGCAACAGGAACTCTCATTCATTGTTGGCATGAATGAAAATGGTACAGCCAACTTGGAAAACAGTCTGACAGTTTCTTACAAAAAAAAATAGTCTTACCATATGATCCTATAATCACACATTTTGGTATTTACTCAAAGGATTTGAAAAGTTATGTCCACACACAAACTTGAATGTGGATATTTATAGCAGCTTTCTTCACAATTGCCAAAATCTTGGAAATAACCAAGGTGTACTTAGTAGGGGAATGGATAAACTGGGTATATCTGTACAATGGAATATTATTCAGCACTAAATGTTAATGAGCCATCGAGTCATGAAAAGACATGGAGGAAACTTAAATACATATTGTTAAGTATAAGAAGCCAATCTGAAAAGGCTGCATACATACTGTATAATTCCAACTCTATGACATTCTGGAAAAGATAAAACTATAGGAACAGAAAAAATTAGTGGTTGCCAAATGTTAAGAAGCCAGGAGAAATGAATAGGTGAAGCACAGATTTTGGGGGCAGTGAAACTATTTTGTATGATATACTAATGACTGATATATTTCATTAGTTTGTCCAAACCCAAAAATGTGCAATACCAAGGGCAGACCCAAATGTATAGTATGGACTTTGAATGATGATGTTCATTGATTGTAAGGAATTTACCACCTTAGTGGGAAATGTCAATGTCAAGGACAGGGATGTTTATGTTGGGGCAGAGGATATATGGGAACACTCTGTACTTTCCAGTCAATTTTGCTATGAACCTAAAACTGCTCAAAAAGATAAAATTTATTAATTAAAAAACACATACACCCCCCAAAGGTGTAAAATTCAGTTCTTTTTAGTGATTTTTAATCACAGGGCAATGCAACCATTATGACTCCCTAATTCAAGATCATTTTAATCGCCACTAAAAGGAAACTGGTACTCACCAGAAATAACTTCCTGTTCCTGATTCTTCTTAATCACTGGTAACTATAAACCTACCTTATGTCTCTGTGGATTCATCTATTCTGGACATTTCCTATAAGTATAATCATAAAATATGAAGTCTTTTATGTCTGTTTTCTTTCATTAGCATAATCTAGGCAATGATCATGTATGTTGCAAAATGTTTCAGTATTCCATTCCTCTTTATGGATGAATAAAATTTATTATATACTCATAACACAATTTTTTCCAATATTTGGGCTATTATAAATACTTTTTAAATATACAAGTTATTATGTGGACACATTGATTTAATTCACTTGGGTATACAGCGAGGAGTGGAATTGATGGATCATATGGTAACTATGTTTAGCATTTTGAAAAACTATCAACTTTTTTAAAAAGTGGCTGTATCATTTTATAACCAGGAATATATGGAAATCAGCAATGACTGAGGATTCCCATTTCTCCTAATTCTCACCAACACTTGGTATTGTCCTTTTTATTATAGCCATACAAGTTGGTGTGAAATGGAATCTCACTGAGTTTTTATTTACATTCCCTTGATGACCTGTTAGACAAGCATCATTTTTTAAATATTTTTTAATGTTTATTTATTTTTTTGAGAGAGAGAGGGTGAGCAGGAAAGAGGTAGAGAGAGAAGGAGACACAGAATCTGAAGCAGGTTCCAGGCTTCGAACTGTCAGCACAGAGCCCAATATGGGGCCTGAACTCACAAACCATGAGATCATGACCTGAGCTGAAGTCAGACACTTAACCAACTGAGCCACCCAGGCACTCCAGACAAGCATCTTTTTATGCACTTATTGGCTATTTCTAGATCTTCTTCTGATTAATTTATATTGAAATACTTTAGCATTTTATAGCAGATATTTTTTCTTTTGATTATTGACTTGTAAGGGGTTTATGTATTCTAGATACAAGCCTCTTAGCAGATATGTGATTTGCAGATATTTTCTATCATGCTGTGAGTTGTCTTGTCACTATCCTAATTGTGTCCTTTGAAGCACAAAGTTTTTTGTCTTTAATTAAAAAAAATGTTTATGTTTATTTTTAAGATAGAGTGTGAGTGGGGAAGGGGCAGAGAGAGAGGGAGACACAGAATCCAAAGCAGGCTCCAGGCTCTGGAGTCAGAGGTGGGGTCCAGACTCAAGCCGTGAGATCTTGACCTGAGCCAAAGTCAGACACTTAACCGACCGAGCCTCCCAGGCAGACACCCCTGTTTGTCTTTAATTTTGATGTCCAGTCTTTCTTTTTCCCTCTCTTTTCTCTCTCTTCCTTCCATATTCTTGCTCCCCTTCCCACCTACTTTTAGAATTATTGGCTTGTACTTTTGATATCATATCTAAGAAATCATTGCCTAAGGCCAAGTTATGAAGAATTACTCCTATGTTTTCTTCTAAGAGATTTATAGATTTATTCCATAAATTTAGGTTTATGATCCATTTGAATTTACTTTTGCATTTCGTGTGATGGGGTGGGTGGTCCAACATTATTCTTTTGAATGAGATATTTAGTTGGTCCAACACGATTGTTGAAAAGACTATTTTTTCCTCAATGAATTTTCTTGGCACTCTTGTAAAAAATCTTTTGACCATATACGGGCTTATTTCTGGACTCTCAATTCTATTACACTGATCCAAATGTCTTATCTGTAGGCCAGTTTCACTCTGTCTTAGTTACTGTAGCTTTGTAGAAAGTTTTCAAATAAAGAAATATGAGTCCTCCAATCTTTTACTTTTCAAGATGGTTTAGCTATTTGGATCTCTTACAATTTCACGTACATTTTGAAATCAACTTTTCATTTCTTCGAAAAAGTTCATTGGGGTTTTAATAGGTATAGTTTGACTCTATAGATTTCTTTGGGTAGCATTTGTTATTCTAACAATTTTAAGTCTTCCAATCCAAGAATATAGTGTTCTGTCTCTTTATTTAGATATTTATTTCAACAGGTTTTTTTTTTCTTTTCTTTTTTTCTTTTTTGATTTCAGTATTCAAGTCTTATACTTCTTTTACTAAACTTATTCATAAAGATTTTACTCTTTTTGATGCTATTATAAATGGAATTGTTTCCTTAAATTCTTTGTGAATTGCTTATTGCTAATGTGTAGAAATATAATTTATTTTTAAGTTGATATATATCATGTATCCTACAAGTTTTGCTGAACTTATTAGTTTTAATAGTGTTTATTGTATTACTTAGATTTTCTATGGGGAACATCACCTCATTTACAAATTGACAGATTTTGCTTCTCCCTTAGTAATATAATGCTTTTTATATCTTTTTCTTGCCGAAGTGCAAGAACTTTTTTGCTAGAAATTCCAGTACAATTTTGAAAAGAAGTGGTAAGAAGAGACATTTTTGCCTTGTTCCTAACCTTAAGGAGAAAGCATTCGTTATTAAGTATGATGTTTGATATGGGATTTTTGTAGATACTCTTTATCAGATTGAAGTAGTTCTTTCTATTCTGAATTTGTTGAGTGATGACAGGTTCTGGAATTTATCAACTAATTTTTCTCCTTCTATTGAGATAAGTAGTTTTTGTCCTTTATTCTATTGATTAGGTATACTGCATTAATTTTTGGATGTTAACCATGCAATGCTGGGATATTTTCAACTTAGTCATGATGTATAAATACTTGATTATGTGTCTAAATTCAGGTCACTAGTATTTTGTTAAGCAGTTTTGTATTTATATTCTTTTCTTTGATAAAAGGAATTTTTAATATACTTTTTTCAACTTTTTATTTAAATTCTAGTTAGTTAACATATAGTGTAATATTGGTTTCAGAAGTAGAATTTAGTGATTCATCACTTATATGTAATACCCAGTGCTCAACACAATAAGTGCCATCTTTATTACCCATCACCCACTTAGCCATCCCCTGCCTACCTCCCCTCCATGAACCCTCAGTTCTCTATTCTCTTATGGTTTGCTTCCCTCTCTTTTTCCCCTTCCCCTATGTTCATGTTTTATTTCTTAAATTCCACATATGAGTGAAATTGTATATTTGTCTTTTCTGACTTTTTCACTTTGCATAATATGCTCTAGTTCCATCCATGTCACTGCAAATGACAAGATTTCATTTTTTATAGATTCTTTTATAGGGATGAGTATTTCATTGTGTGTGTGTGTGTGTGTGTGTGTGTGTGTGTATACACATACATACATTTTCTTTATTCATTAGTTGATGGACATTTGGACTCTTTCTGTAATTTGGCTATTGTTAATAATGCTACTGTAAACATCAGGGTGCATGTAACCTTTCAAATCAGTATTTTTTTTTATCATTTAGGTAAATACTTAGTAGTACTCTTACTGGGTCTTAGGGTAGTTCTATTTTTAACGTTTTGAGGAGCCTCCATGCTGTTTTCCAGAGTGACTGTACCAGTTTGCATTCCTACCAACTAGGTATGAACGTTCCTCTTTCTCTACATCCTTGCCAACATTTGTTGTTTCCCGTGTTGTTAATTTTAGCCATTCTGACAGATATGAGGTGGTAGGTATCTTGTCACGGTTTGGTTTCGATTTGTATTTCCCTTATAATCAGTGATGTTGAGTATCTTTTCATGTTTCTGTTACACATATGGATGCCTTCTTTGGAAAAGTATATATTCATGTCTTCTGCCCATTTCTTAACTGGGTTATTTCTTTTTGGGGTATTGAGTTTGATAAGTTCTTTATACATTTTGGATACTAACCCTTTAGCAGATATGTCATTTGCAAATATCTTCTCCCATTCCATAGGCTGCCTTTTAGTTTTGCTGATTGTTTCCTTTGATGTGCAGAAGCTTTTTATCTTGATAAAGTCCCAATAGTCTACTTTTGCTTTTGTTTCCCTTACCTCCAGAAACGTGTCTAGTAAGAAGTTGCTACGGCTGAGGTCAAAGAGGTTGTCGCTTGTGTTCTCCTCTAGGATTTTGATAGTTTACTATCTCTCATTGAGGTTTTTCATCCATTTTGAATTTATTTTTGTGTTTGGTAGAAGAAAGTGGTCCAGTTTCATTCTTCTGCATGTTTCTGTCCAGTTTTCCCAACACCATTTGTTGAAAGACATTCTTTTTTACATTGAATATTCTTTCCTGCTTTGTCAAAGATTAGTTGACCATGTAGTTGTGGGTTCATTTCTGGGTTTTCTATTCTGTTTCATTGATCTGTGTGTTTGTTTTTGTCATAGTACAATGCTGTCTTAATCTCTATAGCTTTGTAATATAGCTTAAAATCTCGAATTATGATGCCTCCAGCTTTGTTATTTCTTTTTCAAGATTGATTTGCCTATTCAGGGTCTTTTGTGGTTCCATACAAATTTTAGAATTATTTCTTTTGGTTCTATGAAAAATTTTCATGGTATTTTATAGAGATTGCATTAAATGTATAGATTGCTTTTGGTAATGTAGACATTTTAACAATATTTGTCCTTCCAATCCATGAGCATGGAATGTTTTTCCATTTCTTTGTGTCATCTTCAATTTCTTTCATAAATATTCTATAGTTTTCAGAGTATAGATTTTTTACTTCTTTCATTAGGTTTATTCCTAGGTATCTTATGGATTTTGGCACACTTATAAATGGTATTGATTCCTTGTTTTATCTTTCTGCTGCTTCATTATTAGTATATGGAAATGAAACAGATTTTTGTACATTGATTTTATATCCTGCAACTTTGATGGATTTGTGTGTCAGTTCTAGCAAGTTTTTGATGGAGTCTTTCGAGTTTTCTACATAGAGTGTTGTCTGTGAATAGTGAAAGTTTGACTCCTACCTTGCTGATTTGGATGCCTTTTATTTCTTTTTGTTGTCTGATTGCTGAGGCTAGGACTTCCAGTACTATGTTAAATAACAATGGTGAGAGTGGACATCCCTGTCTTCTTCCTGACTGGAGAGTTAAAGCTCTGTTTTTCCCCATTGAGGATGACATTAGCAGTGGGGGTCTTTGGTATATGGCCTTTATGATGTTGAGGTATGTTCCCTCTATCCCTACTTTGTTGAGGATTTTTACAAAGAATGGATACTGTATTTCGTCATATGCCTTTTCACCATCTATTGAGAGGATCATATGGTTCCCATCATTTGTTTTATTAATTTGGAGTATCACATCAATTGATTTGCAAATATTAACCAGCCCTGCAGCCCAGTAATAAATCCCACTTGGTCATGGTGGATAATTCTTTTAATATTCTGTTGGATTTGATTTGCTAGTATTTTGTTGAGAATTTTTGCATCCATGTTCATCAGGGATATTGACCTCTAATTCCTCTTTTTAGAGGGGTCTTTGTCTGGATCTGGAATCAAGGTAATACTGACCTCATGGAATGAGTTTGGAAGTTTTTCTTCGATTTTTATTTTTTAGAACAGTTTGAGAAGAATAGGTATTAACTCTTTTTTAAATATCTGCCAGAATTCCCTTGGAAAGCCATCTATCCCTGGACTTTTGTTTGTTGGAAGAGTTTTGATTATTGATTCAATTTCTTTGCTGGTTATAGATCTTCAAAATTTCTATTTCTTCCTGTTTCATCCCAAAAGAAATAACAAGAAGAATTTATGACCAGGGAGCTAATCAAAATAGATATAAGTAATATGCCTAAGCCAGAATTAAAAAAAATAATCATAAGTATACTAGCTGTGCTTAAGAAAATCATAGAAGAAACCAGACACTTACTTCAGAGATAAAAGACCTAAAATCTAGCCAGGCCAAAATAGAAAATGCTATAACAAAGATTCAAAGCCAACTGGATATAATGATCACAGGGATGGAAGAATCAGAGGAATGACTAAGTGGTATAGAGATAAAATTATGGAAAATAATGAAGTTGAGAAGAAGGAAAGAAAAATATTGAATCATGAATGTAGATTTAGGGAATTCAGCAACTACATAACATTTATATCAAAGGAGTTGCAGAAGAAGAGAGGGGAGAGGGGACAGAAAGTTTATTTGAGCAAACTGTAGCTGAAAACTTCCTTAATCTGGGGAAAGAAACATACATCTAAATCCAGGAAGCACAGAGAACTCCTATGAAAACCAACAAAAACCAGTTAACACCAAGATATATTGTAAAATTTGCAAAATAAATAAGAATTCTGACAGTAGGGGGAAAGAAATTCCTAATATACAAGGAAAGACAAATCAGGTTAGCGGGAGATCTCTCCACAGACACCTGGCATACCTGAAGGGTGTGGCATGATATATTCAATGTAATGAATGAGGAAAATTTGCAGCCAAGAATACTTTATTTAGCAAGGCTTTCATTCAGAATAGAAGGAGATAAAAAGAGTTTCCCAGACAAATAAAATCTAAGGAGTTCGTGGAACTTGGAAGAAGTTCCAGCCTTGGAAGAAATATTAAAGAGGACTCTTTGGGAACAAAAGACCAAAAGTGTCCAAGGTTAGAAGGGAACAGGTAAAATCTCCAGAAACAGCAACAAAACAAATCGTAAAATGGCACTAAATTAATATCTATCAATAATCACAATTAATGTAAATGGACTAAATGTTCTAATCAAAAGACATAAGGCAGAATAATGGGAAAAAAAACAAGACCCATCTGTATGCTGCCTGCAAGCATATAGCATAGACATGTCATTTTATATGTAAAGACACCTCTAGATTGAAAGTGAGGGAATGGAGAACCATCTATCTTACTAAAAGAGATCAAAAGAAAGCCAAAGTAGCAATGCTTATCTCTGACACACCAGATTTTAAATCAAAGATTGTAACAAGACACAAAGAAAGGTACTATTCTCATAACAAAGGGATCTATCCAACAAGAAAGTATAACATTTGTAAATATATATGCCCCCAACTTGACAGAAGCCAAATATATAAGTCAATTAATAACAAGCATAAAGGAACTCATTGATAATACAATAATAGTAGGGGACTTTACACCCCACTTACAACAATGGACAGATCGTCTAAGCAGAAAATCATCAAGGAAACAATGGCTTTATATGACACACTGGACCAGATGGATTTAACAGATATTTTCAGAACATTTCATCCTAAAGCAACAGAATACACATTCTTTTTGAGTACACATAGAATATTCTCCAGAATAGATCACATACTTGGTCACAAATCAGCCCTCAACAAGTACAAAAGTTTGAGATCATACCATGCATATTTTCTGACTACAAGGCTATGAAACTTGCAGTCAACCATAAGAAAAAATTTGGAAAGACTACAAATATATGGAGGTTAAATAACAGCCTACTAAAGAATGAATGTATTAACCAGGAAATTAAAGAAGAAATAAAATAAATACATTGAGGTAAATGAGGATGAAAACCTGACAGCCCAGAACCTTTGAGATACAGCAAAGGCAGTCACAAGAGAGAAGTGTATATAGCAGTACAGGCCTACCTCAAGAAGTAAGAAATGTCTCAAATACACAAACTAACATTACACCTAAAGGAGCTAGAAAAGGAACAGCAAATAAAGCCTAGGGAAGCAGAAGAGGGAAAATAAAGATTAGAGAAGAAATAAGTGATATAGAAACACACACACACACACACACACACACACACACACACAATCCAGTAAAACAGGTCAACGAAACTAAGAACAGGTTCTTTGAAAGAATTAACAAAGTTGATAAACCCCTAGCCAGATTTATCAAGAAGAAAAGAGAAAGGACCCAAATAAATAAAATCACAAATGAGGGAGGAGAGATGGTAACCAACACCACATAAATACAAACAATTACGAGAGAATATTATGAGAAGTTATATGCCAACAAATTGGACAATCTGAAAAAAGCGGATAAATTCCTAAAAACATGCAAACTACCAAAACTGTATATACATTCATAAGAGATTTTGGTCTGTAGATTTTTTTTGTCATCTTTGGTTTTGGTATCAGGGTAACACTAACCTCAGAATGAGTTGGAAAAATGCTCCCTCCCATTTTTTTGGAATAGTTTATAAAGAATTGGTATAAATTCCTTAAATTTTGGTATAATTCATCAGTAGAGTTCTCTGTAGTTGTTTTAATGGTGTTCCCAAATAGATCACTGGAATCTGTAAGTGTTACCTTACGCGGAAAAGGGTCTTCGCAGATGTGATTAAGTTAAGAATCTTGAGATGAGATAATCCCGGATTTCTCTAAAGTCTCTAAATGCTATCATAAGTGTCCTTATAAAAAAAAGTAATAGAGTGAGATTCTACTTATGCACACATAGAAGAGAGAAAGGAAATGTGAAGAAGGAGACAGATAGAAATGATATTGCCTCAAGCAAAGGAATGCTGGCAGCCAATAGAAGCTGAAAGAGGCAATAAACTAATTATCTCTCAGAGCTTCTGAAGGGAGTGCAGCCCTGCTGACATCTTAATTTCAGCTCAGTGAAAGTAATGTTGAATTAATGGCTTCCAGAACTATGAAAGAATATTCTTTTGTTGTTTTAAGCTAACAAGTTTGTGGAAAGCTTTATAAAAGTACAGGAAACTAATATACCATTTGGACCTAGGGTTTTATTTGTGGGGAAAAAATTAAATTATTAATTCAATTTTTATTTGTTATAGTATTATTAATATTTTATGTTTATCATATATTAATATTTTATATTCTTAGGTCAGTAGGGCAGTTTGTGTCTTAGGAATTTGTTCATTTCATCTAAATGATCTAATTTGTTGGCATATTGTTTATTGTATTCCTTATAGTCATTTTTATTTCCTTGAATTTGGTAGTCATGGCTCCTCTTTCATTTCTGATTCTGGTAACTCAAGTCCTCTCTCTCCTTTTTGTTGGGAGATTTATCTAAATATTTCTAAATTTTGTTAATCTGTTCAAAAAAACAACTAATGTTATTGATTTTCTCTATTGTTTTTCTGTTTCCACTTTGATTTGTTTCTGCTTTCATCTTTACTTTTATCTTTCTTCTGTTTGTGTTGGATTTAGATTTGACTTCTTTTACTAGTTTCTTAAGGTGTTAGGTTAGTTTATCGATTTGAGATTTTCATTTTGAGTGTAGGTGTTCATAGATATAAATTTCCTTCTGAGCACTGCTTTAGCTGAACCGTATAATTTCTTATTGTTTTCATTAATCTTATAGTATTTTCTAATATCATTTGTGATTTTCTCTTTGACCAGTTGGTTATTTAGGAGTGTGACACTTAATTTCAACAAATGAGAATTTCTATAAATGAGAATTTGTAGAGTTCAAAATGAAACTGATAAACAAGATAATAATATCTAGATTAAAAAAAATCATACTACATGCCACTCATCTTCCCCTCAGCTCTCTCAGTTAATTTATAAGGTAGGCATTTTCATTCTTCCATTTCATAGATGAAGAAACTGCAGCCTTGTGGAGTTAAATAAGTGGCTTAATGTTACTTTCTGAAGTGCCTAAATATGCTATTTCAGAAATCCAACTGATTTTGCTCATAGTTTTATACTTCTAATCACTATCCAATAGTGACTCAAGAACAACAGAATGGTAAAGGCAAAGCATTGTTTCAATAGACACTGGACTAGTATAATTTGTGTAGCCAGGGTGGTCTAAGTTGAACACATAGGTTTGACCCTAGGATATCAGGTTGAGAAGTTCATATCTTAAAATTAAGATACTGACATTGGAGGAGAAAGACTGAGGCATCATATTCTTTAGAAGGTTACAGAAATCCTGGGTAAAGTAAAATAATATAATCATCAAAACACCAAATCATAGTTATTCAGGAACCTGTAGGAAGTTTGACCTTAATACTAAGCCACATTTGCCCAGACATAAGTTAATTTGTTTTTCTCTGTTTATGACCAGGCAGATTTGGTTTGAATATTTTGTTCATCTAAAGTTAATCAGATGAGTTTATGGTGGAACAGGTGAAGATGGACGTGGAAGAGAACTGTATAAAAGGAAACCTTAAAAGAGAGGAAATCATAAAGCTGAAATTGACTTCCTTAAAATAATGGAACTTATTATAAAAGACCACATACCATATGACTCCATTTATAATAAATGTTTAGAATACATAAATCTGTAGAGATGGAAGGAAGATTAGCAGTTGCATAGGGTTAGGGAGGTGGTGGAGGTTGGGGAATATAGATTGACTATAATGGTTATAGCATTTCTTTTTTGTGGAATGAAAAATTTGTAAACCTAGATCGTGGTGATGGTTGCACAACTCTGAGTGTTTTAGAACCATTGCACTGTATACTTTAATGGCTTGATAGTTAATTTTTATGATATGTTAAATATGTCTCAATAAAGATCTTGAAAAAAATCACATGTAACATTTTAAAGCATGCTGGATGTCAACAATGGGGATATTCATTTGAAATGTTGCTGTCACTAACAAGAGCCCTTTCATTGCAATTGAAACCACTATTTGTAAGTAACCTAACCAGTTGATGATTAAGTAACAGTGTTTTGAGTATTTTACATGTTAATGTGAAAGGTACTTATAACTATCAGTTTTACTGCTTTTGTGTTTAATTTTTTTTTTTTATTTTAGGGTTTCGTGGTTAACACGTAATGCATTATAATTTTTCCCACGTGACTATAGAGAAATATGTTCCTGGATAACATTTTCACACAGAATGTCTAATTAATGGTATTACGTGGGGAAATAATTTGTCTGCTTCTCTTAACTTTATATCCTATTAGAATCCATCGCCAATATGTTCTGTTACATATGAATGTATGATTTTTTTTTATAAACTATGGTGATCTTGGCTCATATCTCAGGCCATTTATAGCACAGTATGTGTGTATATGTAAATGGGATGGGTTAGAGGAAGACCTCAGAACTTTTTGTATTGTTAGTAAGAAAATTAATCTCAAAAGAGGAAAATGTCTCCTCTATGACCATAATTTCAATGACATTTATGTGCCTAACAAATCAGGGAAAACTCAGTGCATGACAGAAGTTGATGTCACTACTCTCTCATTTTGTATTTACTTTATTTTTCCTTTTCCTCATATTCTTTGCTTTACCTGAACTCAAAGCTGCCTCAAAGCCTATTTACCACACAAGGCCATCTGCTAGTGCTAAGGTGTCAGACAGTTTTGCTGAAGAGAGCAACTGCTTCAGACCCATTTGTGAACATTCAGATCATATCTGCACTGATTTTAAAATAGACCATTTATTTCCCCACAGATGGCTCATAAATCTGTAATATATTTAGGAGAACCAAACAAGCTCTGTTGATCACAAATGGTAGTGGCCTCTGTGTTCCTGACTTCTGAAAGTTTCTTGTGACAATTAAAACTATCTGTTGAGATAATTTAAAATAAGTGAATTACAACATAGCCTAGTTATTTTGCTCTTAGTGAATTACAACATAGCCTAGTTATTTTGCTCTTAAATAGAGAAATTTATATAAAGTACAAATATAAGGATAATTTGGGGTTTTCTGCAAACACATTTCTTTCATAGAATAAACTACATCTGAAAGAATTAATTCTGTTGCCTTTGTATTGAAGAATTCAGTTTGTGGAAATTATGGCTGTGCCTCAAAATTATCTGGTGTTATTAATAAAAAATATACAAAGGTATCAGTTTCCTCACTTTTTTTAACCAGAGTATTATTAGTAATCATGTAAATGGAAACAAATAGTTCAAAATTATTTTATTTAGGATAATATTTTTTATTAAAATTTTTTTAATGTTTATTTATTTTTTGAGAGACAGAGAGACAGAGTGTGAGTGGGGAAGGGGAAGAGAGAGAGGGAGACACAGAATCTGAAGCAGCTCCAGGCTCTGAGCTGTCAGCACAGAGCCTGATGCGGGGCTCGAACCCACAAACTATGAGATCATGACCTGAGCCAGTCGGACACTTAACTGACTGAGCCACCCATGAGCTCCTAGGGTAATATAGTTTTAAATGACATTGTATTTATGAAAAATTAAAATTATTTTTTAAGATAAAGAATTTAAATATGACATATTAGTGAAATATTAACATGTTTGAATATGAAAGCTATAAACTTCAAAAATAGTCAACTAAAAAAAAAAATATATATATATATATATTTAATCTGGTTCATGAAATCTGATTTTCTTCCAGTATTCTTTATCACAACAAATGATATCACCATCCAACTAGGTCCTCAAGCCAAAATGCTAACATTCATCCTTGATTGTGTGTTGCTGTTTTTTCCCCCTTTGTGATCTAATTTATCAGCAAGCCTTTTTGGCTTTGCATCTAAACATATTCCAAATCTTTCTACTACTGTGCAATTTCATTGCTTTTGCTCTAGCCCTACCTACCATCAAATCTTGCTTGGGCCTCTATAGTAGCGTTTAAACCAGTTTCTCTTACACTCGGATCCACATTCAAATCCATTTTCCTCATAGTAAAATCATGTATCATATTACTACCCTATTTAAAAAACTCTAAATTTCAGAATAAAATCTAAACTGTGTGTGTGTGTGTGTGTGTGTGTGTGTGTGTGTGTGTGTGTGTGGCCTGCGATGCCACATGTAATCTGGACTCTGTCTTACCTCTCTAACCACTCCTCACACCCTCCTCCTTTTGTTCACTGGGTTCCAACAAAAAATGGCTTTCTCTCTGTATGCTTAACAAGGCCAAATGTCTTCTTGACTAGTATCTTTGCAGTAGCTTCTCATTTCTCCTGGAAAATTCTCCCTCCTCCCCAGATTCCCCACTGCTTATTTCTTCTTATCTTTCAGATTTGAGATGAAATTGAATTTTTTAAAAATATTTCTTATCTGTCCAGTATAATTACTAGACTCAGTGCCATTTTACCCAGACAGAGCATTTATTACTCTTTGATATTTTTATATTTATGAATTTGTTGTCTTATCTTTTACCACTAGAATAAAATTTCCATGAGACCTGAGATCATGCCTTTCATAGTACCCTTGTGTACAAAAGTGCCTTGCACATAGCAAATGTTCAATGTTATGTATACATTTTTACATGTATTATATTTGTTATATATGCTATGGTTAGCAAAGAAAACATGTTTGTATTAGAGAGAAATTGTTAGTATCCATAGAAACCAAGTAATTCTCAAACAATTAAAAAGGAAAATAAAATTGAGAGGAAAAATTAAGAACTAGATGGAGTTTTAATAATAAATTTCATAGTTGTGATTCCTGAATTTCAGTTGAATTTGCAAGCTACTAAAATATTAATGAGTGTATGGAAGGATGGATAGATAGATGAATTAATAGATGAATAAATCAAAATGATTCTAGGAAGTTAGAAGCTATTCCATTGTTCACTGAGACCATATGTAATTTTAAGTAGCTACCATTGGGGGAAATTGGTGTCTATTACATTAATAAAACACTGAAATTGAGATTTGAGATCTGAGACTGGATAAATGCTCACAGAATCTTAGACATACTAGGTACATTATCTAAAAAGAAATTAAAATAGAAGAATCATTAATATACCAGAATGAATTACAATTGAAATGAAATAGGAATCAATAATTTAGGAGTGAGGAAAAGAGAAAAATGAACTCTAATATGACCACAAGTAGCAATTAAAAATCCTAAATATCTATTTTATCATAGACTATATACAGTCTCTGAAGGTTCAGTGAAACTTCTGACATTTCTATTTATTGATATCTACTTTGAAGCTTGTATCATTGGAAATTGTCATGAAATTAGGTTGATATTACAAGAATTACTCAAAGGGAGTTAGTTAAGTAATACTTAAGGTCTAGCTTTTCTGGCTACTCTAATCACTGAACTGAAATTTGGCAATATCTTTCAGTCTCTGCATCTTTCAACTGAAGAAAAAAATGTAAAATAAAAATGTGGAAGTGAGGAAATCTATCTGTCATCATTATTTGCATTGTAGACATTTGTTAAATTCAAGGAGGAGAGGCATGCATTTTGTGGCTTAGTCCTAACTGTGTACTTTTATTTTATTGTGGTAAGAACACCTAACATGAGATCTACCCTCATAACAAAATTTAATTGTGCAATACAATATTGTTGACTACAGGTACAATGGTGTACTACAAGCAGCTCTCTAGAGCTCATTCATCTTGCTTAACTGAAACTATGCCAATTAATTAGTATCTTCCCAGTTACTCTCCCCCAGACCTTGGCAAAAATATTCTACTCTGATTCTATGAATTTGACTATTTTAGATACCTCATGTAAATGGAATCATGAAGCATTTGTCTTTCTGTGACTGGTTTATTTCACTTTATATAATGTCCTCAAAGCTCATTTATGTTGTCTCCTGATTTCAAAATATCCTTCTTTTTTAATACTAAGTGTATTCCATTATGTGTCTCTGTCACATTTTCTTTATCCATTCATTTGTTGATGGACATTTAGGTTGTTTTCACACCTTGGCTGTTGTTTATATAATATCTCTTCAAGATCTTGATTTCAATTATTTTTGATCAATACCCACTAGTAGGATTACTAGATCAAATGGTAGTTCTATTTTTAATATTTTAAGTAATTTTCATGATGTTTTCCACAGTGTCTACACCATTTTGTATTGCCACCAACAGAGTGCAGGGCTTCCAATTTCTCCACATTCTCACCAACATTTTTCATCTTGTATTTTTTAAATAGCCCTCTTGACAGGTGTGAAGTGATATCCCATTGTGGTCTTGACATACATTTTCCTGATGACATTGAACATTTTTTCATATATCTGTTGGCCATTCACATGTCTTCTTTGGGGAAATGTCTATTAAAGTCTTTAGTCTACTTAAATTTTTTTAAATACCAGTATTATTTTTTATTATTGAATTAAAGGAATTTCTTATATATTTTGGAGGTTAACCCTTTATCAGATATATGGTTTGCAAATATTTTCTCCCATTCTGTAGATTGCATTTTTCTTCTGTTGATTGTTTGCTGTGCAGAAGCTTTTTAGTTTGATGTAGTCCCACTTGTCTACTTTTGCTTTGTTTCCTATGCTTTTGCTGTTATATCCGTGAAATTATTGTCAAGACCAATGTCATGAAGTTCTTCCCCTATATTTTCTTCTAGGAGTTTTATAGTTTTAGGCCTTACATTTAAGTTTTTAATCCATTTTGAGTGATTTTTTGGTGTCAGTATGTGAAAAGGTTCCAATTTCATGCTTTTCCCTGTAGACACCCAGTTTTCCCAGAACTTGTTGAAAATAATTATCTTTTCCCCATTGTGTTTTTTTGGCACCTTTGTCAAAATGCAGGTGGCTGTATGTGGTATGTATTTGAATTTATTTCTGGGCTTTCTATTCTGTTCCACTGGTCAATATATCTTTCTTTATGCTAGTATCTTCCTGTTTTGATTACTGTAGCATTGTAATATATTTTGAAATCAGGAAGAGTTATGTTATGCCTCTAGTTTTGTCTTTACTCAAGATAGATGTAACTATTTGTGGCCTTTTGTGATTCCATATGAATTGTAAATTTTTTTTTCCTGTTTCTATAAAAAATGCCTTTGGGATTCTGATAAGGTTGCATTGAATTTGTAGATTGTTTTGGGTAGTATGGCATTTTAACAATATTAATTCTTCCAGTCCCTTGAACACAAGTTACCTTTCTATTTGTTTGTTTCTTCCTCATTTTCTTTCATCAGTATCTTAATGTTTTTAGTGTATAGTCTCTCACTTTCTTGGTTAAATTTATTCCTAAGTAATTATTTTGATGGTATTATAAATGGGATTGTTTTCTTGATTTCTTTTGCAGATAGTTTATTGTTAGCTTCTAGAAAAGTAATCAGTTTTCATATGTTGATTTTTATATCTAGCAAATTTACTAAATTTATTAGTTCTAACCCAGTTGGTAGGGGGATTCTTTAAAGTTTTCTAGATATAAGATCACGTCTTCCACAAATAGGGATAATTTTATTTCTTCCTTTCTGAATTGAATGCCTTTTATTTATTTTTCTTGTCTAATGACTTCTCTTAAGACCTCCAGTACTATGTTGAACAGGAGTGGCATCTTTGATTTATTCTTGATATTAGAGAAAAAGCTTTCAATTTTTCACCATTGAGTATGATATTAGCTATGGGAGTTTGTCGCCCTACACCTGCCTTATAAGAAATGCTCAAGAGAGTTCTTCAGGTTGAAAGAAAATAATGCTAAACAACAATGTGACAGACTATATACTTGTAATATAACTACTGAGTTAGACACTTTAAGACACCAAGACAGAGACCTACCAAAAGGTTATTTTTATGCTTCTTTATTATCTACCAAAATAGTATTAAACAGCATTTCATCATTTTGTGTTTATGTACGCTCCTTTCAACCCTCTACTTAAGAAACAGAAAAACAAGAAAATAATAAGAAACAGAAAACTTCTGAGCATATTTGGATTCTGAGCCAGTTTTAGGGAGAGGAGTACGTGTTAGATACTAAAGATTTCCTTTCAGTGATGCTTCTCTTTCTAGTAGTGGAGATCTTCAGACGATGTATAACATATTTTGGGACATAAATCATTGGCAGGCATGACATGCAATCATGGCTCCATTATTTTACTCAAAGATTATGTAATGGACAGATCCCTTTCTGGTTTTTGGTAGCAACATTTTTTTTAAAAGCTAGGATGAATGTTGCATGGGAGGTGTTTCAGATTTTCTTGTTATTTGCTTAATAGATACAGTTTGTTAAACATCTCTTTTTACAGGCAAGAGGCAATAAGAGTCATTAATTTATGGTAAGTGTTAAAGGGCTTCTGATATATTCAAAATTCAACCAAGGGTTTCTGAGAACACCTGTGTGTGTACCCAATTTTCAGTCATAGTTCTGATACCCTGCTCTGCTCTTTCAGACTAAATGTGCAAATAGAAGCTACTTTAATACCTCATTTTTTTCAGTGTTCTGACTACTCTTTAAATCAGTGACCAACTAAGTAATTATTTCTAAGCCTACATTTCAAGTAGACAATTCTAAATTTTTTTTTTGAAAATCAAAAAATATATATATTGCTGTTGAAGAGGAGAATATTAAATAGAATTCTATAAACTATTTTCTTATATGACTCAGTAATTTAGGTAAAGGGCTAATTCCATTGCAATGTCAAGCAATGTTCGGAGAATATGCATTATTCTATCTCTAGGCATTTTCCTATGGTAAGTTTGGGTAAGAGATTCAGTATCCAAACTACCTCATGTCACATTTTTCTTTGTCTATCTGAACTATGATTTGACAGTTTGCATTACTCTATGTCAATGCCCTTACATCCAAAGGTGATGTCATTTGCATTACCTTTTGCCTTGCATGTATAGATAGATGACCTTCAGCTCTTTTGGATTATATTTATTGTCAATACCCTAATTCACGAATATGAATACCACTTGGGGGCCTGTTGTTACTGAAAAGTTTTTACTGGTTATTGAGCCACTCTGTATCATATTGAAGCTGCTTATGTATCAGATCACCAGTCTACTTCACAGACTTGAACTTTATATGAGTGGCTTTTGTGATTATTTTTTTCTTTCCTTATAATAATGCAAGAGTGGCAGGAAAAATGCAACTGACACAAAGCTGTTGCACATTAGACCTTATACTTGTGTGTATAAAAAGTTACCTTTTTAAACTCCTACCTTAATATAGTCACTGTTTTGACCCTTAATGCTGTCAGCCAGATCTAATAAAGATTCTCAATGCAATTTTCAAGTAAGATATGGGAAAAGCAAAACAAAAAGACTATAGGATAATAATCAGATAAAAGGTGTCAGAGTAAGGGAAAAGGAAGGAAAAATAAGTTAATGAGGTAAGAAAAGAAGTATTATCAGTAATTTCAAATTGGTTATCTGCTATACCTAAATCTTATAATGGGACTCTTTTTTTTAATTGAAGTATAATTGGCACACAGTATTACATTAGTTTCAGTGAGACTTTGACTTCCTCATAAAATACAACTGTTTGAGAAAAAATAATATATTTAGAAGTACAACATGTATTCTATTTTTTTTTACTTTTTTAAATGTTTATTTTTTTTTTATTTTTGAGAGAGAGAGACAGAGTGCGAGTTGGGGAGGGGCAGAGAGAGATGGAGACCCAGAATATGAAGCAGGCTCCAGGCTCTGAGCTGTCAGCACAGAGCTCGATGTGGGGCTCGAACTCATGAACCGTGAGATCATGACCTCAGCCAAAGTGGGACACTTAACCGACTGAGCCACCCAGGCACCCCATAAGTACATATATTCTAGTTTTGAGTAGAAATATTCATATTTAATAAATAGTTGAAGTTTTAAAATTGAATTCCAAAAATGCAAAATACTATGCTTACTGTAGTGGAGGACACAAAGATATATAAGACATATTCTCTATTCTCCAGAAATTAAAATTTACCCAGGAGTTAAGATGGGCAGCTACAGCATAAGCAGACTTCTCTATAAACTCTATGAGTAAGTTTTATCCCACTGCTATTAAGACAGTGCTTCCAAATTTTTCCAGTCATGGCACAAATCAATAATAATAATATTTGTGAAGTCTGTTAGGTTAAAAAAAAGTTTGTAATCTAGAGAAAAAGAATAATTATATTACATTTATGTTATTTAATTATAGCGTTAACAATAGGGTATAATTGTTTTTTTTAAGAGAAAGAGTGGGAACAGGGGAGGGGTAGAGAGAGAAAGAGAGAGGGAGATAGAGAGAGAGAGAGAGAGAGAGAGAGAGAGAGAGAGAGAGAATCCCAAGCAGGCTGCATGCCACCAGCACAGAGCCCCACACAGGGCTCTATTTCAGGACTGTGAGATCATGACCTGAACTGAAATCAAGTCACATGGTTAACCAACTGAACCACCTGGGCACCTCTAGGATGCATATTTTAAAATAAAATATCAAATATTAAATTTATATAAAACTTTTAAATAATGACTTTATAAATGTTTGATGAGCCTGAGCTTTATTTCCATGAACATAAATCCTTTTTTTTTTAAGTTTATTTTTGAGAGAGAATGTGTGCCCATGTGCATGGGGAGTGGCAGAGATAGAATCCCTGCACTGTCAGCATGAATCTCTATCCCAGGAACTGTAAGATCATGACCAGGGCCAAAATCAAGAGTCAGATGCTTAACTGACTGAGCGACCCAGGCACCCTAATATAAAATCTTTATATCAGATACAATGATTTTAAAATATGTTCACAAATCCTTTGACACTTCTCTTCAAAAAAGTGGAGCCTAATTCTCCTCTTTGTGGAGTGGATTTAGTGATTTACATATAACAAACAGAATATGGCGGAAGAAATGGTGTGTGTTTCACAAGACTATCATAAAAGATATTGTGCCCTGCTCTGGGCTCTTTCAGGCAGATTACTTACTCTGGGGGAAGTTAGCTGCCTTGTCAGAAGGAATTTATACTTACACCAAGCAGTTCTTTTCAAAGCCTACCGGGAAGGAACTGAGGCCTTCTGCTAATAGCCATTAAGGGATATAGACCAGTTGGGGAATGGTTCTTAGAAGTTCAAAAGAGAGGGTATTAGTCTGATCAAGCCTCCATAACAAAATACCACACACTGAGTGGCTTAAACAGAGATTCATTTTCTCTCAGTTCTGAAGACTGGAAGTCAAGACCAGGGTGTGAACATGGTTGATTTCTGGTGAGATTTCTGGCTTGCAGATGGCAACCATCTTGCTGTGTGTGTGTTCACATGACCTTTTTTTAGTACATGTGTGCATGGAGAGACGGAGAAAGTGAGCTCTTTGGTGTCTCTTCTTTTAAAGACACTTATCCTATTAGATTAGTATCATTTTATTATTTGTCTTCTGTGCTCGGTTTTTTGTTCCTCTGTTTCTCTTTACTTATCTTCTTTTTGTTTATTCAAATATTTTTATGATCTGTTTTAATTTTTCCTTTGGATTTTTAGTTGGACCTCTTTGCATTATATATTTATTTTCTCTAAAAATTATAATATAAATCTAACTTTGCACAATCTACTTAATATTATACTACTTCACATAAAATACAGAAAGGAAGAGTCTAAATGGCCTATATGGTTGCATGATTTCTGTATTTTATATGAAGTGATACCTTTCATGATATGCTTTTCATTCATATTATGTTTTTTGGATTATATGGTGGGCATCACAAATGTTATATACTTTGGATTCTGTTATGAGAATATTGATGTTTTTAACAGGTCACATTTTATTTGTTTTTGTTTATTCTCCAGAGTTCTTAGGTATTTGTTATTTGTTTTGTTGTTGGACATCACCTGTATGTTAGGATCTTACTCCAACATATTGGCTATTTCTTTAAGACTCAGTTTTTTTATCTGATAGATGGGGATGAAAAATAGTACAGTATTTAACTCTAAGATTGTTAAGGAAACTAAATGAGATAATTTAAAGGATGAAGAGCAATGTGACACATAGCAAAAACTCAGCATATATTAGCTGTATTGTTACGATTTGTGGTCAATAACATCTACCTTAGAAGGTTATCAATATTGAATAAATGTTAAATATATATGTAAAGAAGTAAGCCTAGTAACTACCACATGGAAAGGGTTCAATAAATGACAGTATTTATGTTATTCAATATGCATGATCTTTTAAAAATATCTTTAAGTTTATTTATTTTTGAGAGAGAGAGCGAGAGCAGGAGAACTCCAAATAGGCTCCACCCTCTAACTCAGAGCCTGATGCTGGGCTTGAACTCACGAACCCTGAGATCATGACCTGAGCCAAAATCCAAAATCAGATGCCTGACTGAGCCACCCAGGTGCCCCAAGATGAATAATCTTTTTATAGATGGTGATGCAAATGGAACCTGTCAAATAAGTGGGGATAGCATGAGCCAAAGATAAGAAGTAGAAGTATTTAAGTCTTATTCAGAAGTTGTGACTATTATATTTGACATATAGGGTTCTTAAAAGGAATAATATAAAAATTAAGGGTACAAAAGATGAAAGTATAAATTTAAAATTAGCAACCCAGCACCCAAAATGAAGAGTATCTCTGAATTGGCTTAGCTGTCTGTAGAAAAAATATTCATTAGACACCTATTTGTTGAAAACCTGTCATCCCCCAAACATTCTGCTAAGTGCTTAGTATAAAGTAGTGAACAAAACCAGCATTGTCTCAACTTTCATAGAGCCTTGAGGATCTCATAACCTATGTATGAACAAAATCATTTATTTTATATCTACCAAGTCTTGGGCATTGCACTAAGATATTAATGTAACTTAAGACAATGCAGACAGCACAGTGTTAACTCTCCTACTTCTTGTCTGTTGTTTGGTAATGTCCCTATAGCTAAGTTGACTGTATAATTTATCTTCCAAATTGGATTGCTTCTGAGACTGAAAGAAGTCACTGTTAATAAATTTCACCAGACGATAGGTAAAAATGGGCAAATGGGTGTATACGTATACCAAGGCTCTTTACGTATAATGATTTCTTTAGAAGCTCACATGTGAAGAAACTATAGCCACAGATTTTTTTTTTTTTTTGGCTTACCTGTATGTACATATTAAATTCATTTTCCCTGGAGTGCCTGGGTGGCACAGACTACGGTTAAGCCTAAGACTTCTACTCAGGTCATGATCTCACAGTTCGTGAGCTTGAGCCCCACATCAGTCCTCTCCCTACCAGCTTCAGATCCTCTGTGTCCCTGTCTCTTCCCCTCCCTGATCACTACCCCCACCACCTCAAAAATAAATAAACATTTAAAAACTAAAAAATAAAATAAATTAATTTTACCCAATGTTTCATCCTTACTTCTCTTTTATCTCTTGACTATGCTTATAGTTTTACCTAAGAATCTCTGTGTTATTGGCTCCAAATATTTGTCTCCAGATATGCCCTCTCTTACATCATTTAGATTCAGCTCATTTACCTACCTGTTTGCTAGACATCTGTAGCAACTAACTGCTTATGATAGCATCTGACTTTATATTTTATAAAACAAAATTTCACATATTTTTTCTTTTCTTCACTTCTGCATCTTTGATTGTCACTCTCCTCCCATCCCCTGGGAATGCCTTGTTTCCTATTCTCTCGCCCACACCTTTGCAAATTAATTGAATTTTCCCATATACGCAAAAGGTGGGCCTTATAGTATTACAAGTGTAAAACAAATACTCTTCTTAAAACTAACCCAGCTGTTACCTTCTCCAGAGCAGTTTTGCTGACAACTGCCTACCCTAACCCAGATAGGGTGAAGTGTCTTTCTTCTATGTTTTCAACACTTCCTGTGTATACATACTTTTATCTTAACATTTGCCACAATATTTTGAAGAAATCTGCTTTACTTATTTGCCTCCACTACTATAAGGTTTCTTGAGCCATCACTGTCTTCATTTTTTGAAGATTCTAGCTCATAGTAGGTAGTACCAACATATTTATTCATCTTAGTCGAGTTGAGCTCTTCACCTACAAAACTATAATTAAAGAAGCTGAACTTACTTAGTGAGGTGATTTTTAGATCACACCCAAGGATGAGGCTGGTTGTTAGGAGAACCAACCACATGGTTAGAGGTTTGGAAATTTTAGTCCCAACCCTCAACCTCTGGAAAGAGGAGAGGGGAGGGAGATGGAATTCAATCCTCAATGGCCAATGATTGAATCAACCATGCCTATGTAATGAAGCCTTCATAAAAACTCCAAAGGACTGGGTTCTGAGAGCTTCCATGTTGGTGGATACGTGGAGATTTGTACAGTGATGTGCTTGGAGAAGGAGCATGGAAGCTTTGTGCCCTTTTCCCATACCTTCCCCTATGTATCTCTTCTGTTTGGCTGCTGGTGAGTTGTTACATCCTTTTACCATAAACCAGTAATATAGTAAGTAAAACGTTTCTCTGAATTCTTTGAGCCACTCTAGCAAATTGAACCCAGAGGAGGCTCGTGGAACCTCCAATCTATAGCCAGTTGGTCAGAAGCACGGGTGATAACCTGGACTTACTGGCATCTGAAGATGATAGGGATTCTTTTAGGACTGAACCTTTAACCTGTGGGATGTGATCCTGTCTCCAGGTAGATGTTGTCGTATTTGAGTTGAATTTCAGGACACCCAGTTGGTGTTGGAACATATTTTGATGGTATGGGGGGAAAAAATCCCAATCCCCCATATGAATTGAAATTAATAACCAGAACTTTAATTTATTAGTTTGTATTTTCTATCCCTGGTCTTTTATTCTTGGCCAGCTTTCTCATGCCAGGATTTATACATAAAATGAAATAACACAAGAGAGGACTTTTTCTAGGTAGTTGCCCAGACCATACCCTATTTACTTTACAACTGAAATTCTGGATTTTGTCCCTTTGTATCTAGTGCCTTGCTTTGGACCCAAACTTTTTTTCTTTTAATTAAAAAATTTTTTTTGAAATATTTATGAATTTTTGAGAGAGACAGAGAGAGAGAGAGACAGAGAAAGAGAGAGAGAGAGAGAGAGAGAGAGAGCGAGCATGAGTGGGGGAGGGGCAGAGAGAGAGGGAGACACAGAATTCTAAGCAGGCTCCAGGCTCTGAACCGTCAGCATAGAGCCCGACTTGGGGCTCGAACTCACAAACCGTGAGATCATGACCTGAGCCAAAGTCAGAGTCTCAACTGACTGAGCCACCCAAGCTCCCCTGGATGACTTTGTATTCTGGTGAATTACCTTTTTTATTTGCTAGACTTGATTTTCTACTTCATTTTCGCCTCTGCTTCCTTTTCTGATGTTGACGTTCTTATGGCCTCTAATGAAAATCATGCCTATTTGCTTCTTCCCTACTGCCTGCCTAGACCACAGGTCCTACCTTCTTTATGATCACCTCAACTTCCGTAAAACCTCCACCATCAGATTTGCATTTGACATATAAAGACTTTAAGGGAATTTTCTATTAGAAAAACTAAAATCTTTGTAGACTACGGTTAGTAGAGATGTAATTTTAATAGAGGGAATTAGTCAAATATGGAAAACATCTTTTTTCTAAGACTTATAATAAGCATAACTTTTTTCTAACCTGTATTTGCCACCTGATACTGAATTCATAAATAGGTTTGTCAGAAAATAAATATGTGAACAATAATGTGATTCAAGCTATTATATTAGTTAGGTTGGCTATAATAACAAATAGACCCAGAAATATATATTGACTCAAACATAATTGCCATTTATTTCTAGTTTATATGAGTCCAAGTTTGACTAATCCTGGCCAATGAGTAGTTTTTCAAGCAGTGATCCTGGGAGCCAGGGACTTTCCACCTTGTGGATTCACCATCTTCTAGGGCCTTATTCTTATCTCTGTACAGTGAGTCGGAAAAAGAAAGAAAATATAGAAAAGATATATTTGTTTCTTAACAGCCTTGAGCTGGAAATGACAGTTCTGTAGAGGACTGTAGAGGACTTAGTCTCATCACCACACATAATAGCAAAGGAGGCTGAGGGATTCATGTGTCAAATATAAGAAAAAGCAATGTTAATGGCCGCTATTAGTTCCCACCAGAATTAAGACAAATATGGTAAAATGGATTACAAATTCCTTTGCAATATGAGATAATAAATATATCTAAAAATAATATGCATGGTGAAGTACTAAATGTAAGATAAGATACTGCTATTGAGTTATTGCAAGTTAAGTAATTGTGAGAGATAATGTAGGAAATATAGGAATCAGTGCATTTTTATGTTAAATGGTTTCAATAGTGATTTCCCTCTCCAAAAACACTATTAAAACACAAGTTTAAAAAGAACATCAGTAGGGAAAAATGTTTCTTAATAAAGCCAATGACAGGTTTTTGTCAACTTTATTAATGTAGCTTTCAAAATAATAGGGACAGAAAATAAACTGTGCTTAGCACTTACATATTGTATTATATTTGTCTTCCCTGTGGTGTAGGTCAGAAGGAATCTGAAGATGAAACTGAAGGTGAAGAATTGGATGCCAGCTTTAGGGTATCAGTGTTCAAACTACCCATATATACTTCAGGTTCACTCAAGTATGATGCATTATTGAAAGAAAAGGAGCAAGATTATTTTCCTACATATGTCCAGCCATTTTCTACCACTCATCAAAAACCAGAAATTACAAAAAAGGACATGCTGTTGAAGGGTAATGTAAGAAAAGAGTTTTTTATAACACACAGAACTGGTATAAAACTCCGAACACTTTGTGATATTGATAAATGTTATTCCGAACAAAAGAAGCAGGAAAGCCATAAAAAAAAAATAACAGCTGTAACTCTGGCACAGGTTGCCCAGGAAAGAGTTAGCTTAGCTGTTCAAGAAAACTTAAATAAGAAAAAAAATGCTGCACAAAAACTAATTGCAAAAGATAATGAGACAATTCGGAATGGTTTACAACAACTTTGGCAGGACAGATTCAATTACCTTGAAAAAGTTAAAGAGAGGAGAGCTCGGTTTCTGAAAGAAAAAAAACAAAAGGCTGAAGACCGTTTATTAATTCAAAACATAAGTAATGAGCGCACTCTTTTATGCAAAGGAATGATTAAAATGGACAGATTGAGGAAGAATCAGGCTGTCTTACAAGAGAAAAGTCTGATTGTTCAGCAAAGACTAGAAATGGAAAAATATCAAAAGAATTTACTTAAACAAATGAAGGAAATTAGGTAAGTACAGTCTTGATAATATAGAAACTTTTAAGTCCATTACATGTGAATATTGCATACTAAGTGCTGAGATCTAATAACAGTACTTTGTTTACAACATGATATATTCTCTTTGAAAAAATAGAAACTACAACAAAGATGAGACAATAAAATGACTGTATCCTGTATCTCATCCCACCTCCACCCTTATCCGGTAAAACCTGCTTCTCAAACAATGGTTTTTCCTATCATAAATGGCATCATCATTAGCCTCTTGACAGTGCTAGAAATCTCAGTGTCTTTTACAACTCAGTCTGTCTCATCACCAATATCCAGTATGTTTCCTTCATCATTTTTCTGCTAAAGGGAGTCTCAAACTGATCCTTTTAGATCCCGCTTTTCCCATTCTAATGCACACTGTCATAATCACTCTAAGAATTCACCTTTTATCCTTCCAGGTGAAAGTTCCATCTCCATTCTCCAGACTTCCTTTCCTCAACCCATAGCGGTTCTCCAGCCTACAAGCCTCAACTGTCTTTAAAATTTAGTTCTGATCTTTTGTTTTTGTTTTGGCTCCCTCCCTCTCTAGCCTTTTTTATTATTTTTTTCTTTTTCCCTTTTTTTCTTTTTTTTTCTTTTTCTTTTTAAAAACTGAGAAAAAACTGAGAGTTGATGGGGGGTGGGAGGGAGGGGAGGGCGGGTGATGGGTATTGAGGAGGGCATCTGTTGGGATGAGCACTGGGTGTTGTATGGAAACCAATTTGACAATAAATTTCATATTTAAAAAAATTAGTTCTGATCATGTTACTTCCTACTTGTGTATATTGACACCTTGCAATTGTCCACAGTATAAAATCTAATCTAAGTGGCATTTCAGACATCATGCTTTGTTCCAGTTTATCCAGACTCATCTCACTAAATTTTTTGCCATAGCTTCCTCTCTCTTCCCCTAACAGCACTCTGGATTTGCTCCTGATAGATTAAATTATTCTCTACTCCCTACTCAGATTTGGAGTTTCTTATTCCAGTGACCTTACTAATACTATCCCCTTTTTCTTCAAATATGCACTCTGAAAGGGTACTACCAGCCCACAATGCTAGTGCTATCTGCATATCATTATGCAACACAAGCCTCTATGTTATTATGCAAATTAGAATGCTTTGGAGTGCTCAGATTGGTGAGGATAAAATACTTGTTATTGTTTCTCCAGGGAGACAACATCACTAGTGGTTGATGCTTGCTGAGTGTGGCTGTGTTTCGCCCCTATTTGTTCCCATCATGCAGTGTATGAACTGTAAAACCACTGACAAAATTCATCCTTTTATTATTCATCCTTTAGTAACCAACTGAAATAGTATCTTCACTTTTAACCCTTCCCCAACTGCTCTTCCAGTCTGAATTAATCCTTTTCATTTGGCAGTTCTTTCATAACACTTTATTTAAATCTCAGTTATAGCAGTTATCCCAAGACAGCCTATATCAGGTTAGCTTGTAAAGTCCTTTATAAGATAATTTGGTCTATCTTTCCATATCAGTATCTAGTACAATGCTTAGCTTCCAAAATTATTGCATAATTATTTATTGAAGAAAATAGGTAAAAAAAATTTGAAACCCAGTTTTAAAATTAGTAATGGTTGTATGTAAGTCCATTTAAGTCATATACTAGAGCCTGTGGGGCATGGCAAATTTTACCATACCTACACCAGTAGCTTAAGTATTAAGTACACTTATTAATACTTAAGCCATTGCAATGAGAAATAATGCATATTTTTTTTCAAAATGCTTGTATAGTGAAGATATGTAGCCAGAATTATTAAATATATACGAAAAATATAATTAACCAAGTTTTGAGAATAGCTTCACTAGCTATTAAAATACATATCTAAGAACAAGTTCTTATTTCATGATAATAAATTTTTCGTACACATTTTTTTCTTTCTCTCTGTGATCATTGGCATTTCTACTGAGGAATACTTACCTTCAGTTAGAATTATTCACATGGTAATTCACTTTCAGCTGTTGAAGATGTCAGGTGATGTGGGGACATAAAGATTATTTGGCCCCAAGAAACTGAAAATCTAGGTGGGAGATAAGTCATCAGGCAATATGACTGCCAGAGTTAAATAATAATACAAACAATAATATAAAAACTATCAAAGGACCAAATTAAAATTTCCAGTTAAATGGTAGGTAGTAAATAGATGAGAGTAATCTAGATACCTTCAAAGAGAGGGCATGACTAAACATCAAAGTGTTAATTCATTTCAGTTCTTCCCTACACTCATACAAAAATTAATAACATATTCTTGATCCTCTAAGAACCCACAGTTCGATGGCAAATATAAGCGTATATTTGAATCATTACAAAACATAGAAGTAGGAAATTTACAACTGTGAATTTGAATTTGGAAAAGAAGAAAGCTGAGAGGAAATTATTATTGGCAGAATGGATGAGCAAAATTGGAGAGCTCAGAATAGGAAATGTGGGGGGAGAGGAAGGATGTAGTGAATACTGTTCTACTTACAGCAGAGGTTTATGAAGGAGAGTAGTTGAAAGTATAATTGCTTAAGACACATTAAATTGGATTAGAAATGGCCTGTAAAGCTCAGTGGATAGTCACATGTCAAAGACCATTAGGAATACTACCAGGAAAAAAAAATTGCATTTTAAACATGCGTTTTACCACAGACCCTGCTTTTTAAGAAATGCCATAGAACACTAATTCTCAGAATACATTTTGGACAAAGAACTCTCAAACAAATGCAAAATTTTTTAAAATTGTTTCATGATGATTTTGTGCAAAGGCTCTGAAAATTAGTATTGATTCAAAATATATTAAGCTATATTTAGTAAATTTAAGCTTTATTAATTTTCAAAGGATCTTTTTGTTGAGGTATAATTAGCATATATCATTCTATTAGTTTCAGGTGTACACCATGTTTTAATAGTTGTATATATTGCAAAATAATCACACTAAATCTAGTTAACATCTGTCACCGCACATAATTACAATTGTTTTTCTTGTGATGAGAACTTTTAAGATTAATTTTTCAGCAACTTTTAAATATGCAATACAAGTATTATTAACTATAGTCACCATGCTGTACATTACATAACATAACTTACTTATTTTATAACTAGAAGTTTGTACCTTTTGACCCCTTATGTTTTACCCATTCCCCATCCCCTACCTCTGGCAAGCACCAATGTGTTCTCTATATCTGTGAGCTCTGTTTGTTTGCTTGTTTAGATTCCACATATAGGTGAGATCATGTAATATTTGTCTTTCTGACTTATTTTACTTAGTATAGTGTCCTCAAGTCCATCCATGTTGTTGCAAATAGCAAGATTTCCTTCTTTTTATGGATGAATAATATTCCATTGTATATATACCACATCTTCTTTACAAAGGATATTTTTTAGAATGTAAAACTGTTACTCAAATATAAAATAAACACATCAAAGATTTTATTTAACTCATTAAAGAACCAGTAAGATGTTATAACCAGTTCAAATGACAGTTCTAAGAGCGTGTATATGTAAAGGCAATCAGGAATGCCACAATAAATTTAGTCATTATCCACTGGCAATAATCAATTATAACTCCATTGGACAAAATTCACTTATACTTTATAGACAAGAATCATCTGTATTACTCATAGTTTTATTCAACTTATAAAGTTGTAAAATAGATCAAAGAGATTGAAAGGTACAGATAACTCTGAAGGGTGCACCAGACAGCATTCCCAGTAATTTTTGATTTTTTACTCTTTCAAAGTCTTTCACACAATTTCATCTGATATTAGATTGAAGCTTATCAGTCACAGTTTTATCCTGGTGACATTTTAACTGTTCTAACAATGTAAATACATATGTTTAAGGCTTGTCTAGAAATACTTAGAGATCCATATAGCTGCTTATTTCATCTACATTTAAAAAAATATTATTGAAGTATAGTTTACATACAAAGCCATATTAGTTTCAGGTATACAGCATAATGATTTGACAATTCTATAAATTACTCACTGCTCACCACCTTAAATGTAGTTACCTTCTGCCATCATATAACATTATTACAATAGTATTGACTGTATTCCTGATGCTGTATTTTTCATCTCTGTGTTGCCAGAGGGAAGGTCGGTTGGGGGAGGGGTGAAATAGGTGAAAGGGATTGAGAGGTACAACTTCCAGTTATAAAATAAATAAATCATTTACGTTTTTAACTGCCATAATTAAAAACTATGGGGTGTCTGGGTGGCTCAGCAAGTTAAACATCAGACTCTTGATTTCAGCTCAGGTCATGACCTCACAGTTCATGATTTGGAGCCCTGCTTTGAGCTCTGTGCTGGCAGACAGTCTGAGATTCTTTCCCTCTCCTTCTCTCTTTGACCCTCACCCGCTCGTGTTCTCTCTCTCTCTTTCTCCCCTCTCTTTTTCCCTCTCTCTAAATAAATAAATAAAATTTAAAAATAGTTTGTACTAGATAGGAACATAACTAGCCTTTTCCTAGTTATAAGCAATTTTTGAACTATTACTGAGGTTCTTTACATACGTTTTTAGGTATGAAAAATATTCCATATTTTTCTCTTCCAAAATTTAAAAACATTTTCCTTAATGTATTCTGTGTGTGTGTGTGTGTGTGTGTGTGTGTATGATTTTTGGAAATTTTTATAATTTAATAAAAAATATATTTTGGAAAGAAAATGAAAACTAGTATGTCAAAATACAAACCTAGTACAAATCAGTGTTACAGAAATTCAATCAGCTTAGTTTTATCAGAGTAAACTGTCTGGCCATCATTAATTTGTAGAGGATACAGAGTCAAATGAGCTTCCTAATGTATCTTAACTGAATTATCTTCTCTTGCAAGCTGCTGCAAAGATATTATCCTTATCCTTGAAAACATACAGGAATAAGGCAATGTTCTGGTTATGTAGGTAATATGTCCTAAAAGGCATTACTGAGTTTTATTATAAATGTTTCCAAGTGAAGATTTTGTATCAACATGCAGAACAGAGCTGTGAGTCAAAAAAGGAAAATCTTTCTAGAGACTTAAGCGGTTTTTTGGCTCTTTTTCTCTTGGTTGATTCTTTACTAGTGTATCAAACCACTTGACCTAAAAGCATTTTGATGAATCTCAATAACTGGTGAAGTCATTACTGAGAATGCAGTTTCTGATCCTACTGTGGAATGAGGATGAATGAAAAAAGAAAGCGAAACCATACAGCTCTAGTTTAGAAAGTTGATAAAATGCCCCCAAGGGTATTTAAGAGTGAATAAAAAAGAGACATTGAAATGAAAGAATTTATTATATATCAGGTAAAAGCTGGTCATGAGCTTTCTAAAATATTCTTGTTCACACTCTGAAAAAGTGATGATACTGTTCAGGACAGAACAACAGGGTCCAGTAGAGTATCAATTAGCATGGACGACCTGGCACATAAGGTACTATCTAATTGCATCATCTTTTCCTTGTCCTTTGTTTGGTCATCAATTTACCTCCTAGACTACTCTCTTCATTCACTGTGTGTTTATATTCTGGTTTGTAAGGCTTTTCTCCATCCAACTTCAGCTACAATCACAGTGAACTTCCAAATTCATAAGAACAAACCTCCCAGTTGCCTAACAAACATTTTTGGATTTCAACAACCTGTAAACTCATTTCCATAGACATGTAAAAGCCTCCTTGTCACTTGGAACTGCCCGACCTCTTAAATTTTAAGTTCTCGTATACTTGTTTGTGGGTAATTCTGTCTTTTCAATTCTTTTCTTCTGTTACTTTCACTACATGCTTATTCAAATATATTGTGACACTCAGCCCTCAAATAAACTTCCTTATAGACTTCTTTTCTTTTCATTTTTGGTGTATCATCCAGAGTTCATATCAGTTATTCTTTTCTCCATTTCATTCAGTTTCTCTGAAGTCCTTTCATTGCCTCCACAATGTTAACCACCCCAACTGCCACCTTGGAATAATCCAACTATCTTTACTTCTTGCATTCCAGTTAAAATGGCTGAAAGAGATTACTAATTTGTAGATTTACACTAATATTAATTATATGGCCTCCAACTTGAGCTGCTCCTTCAGTTGCTTACTATTTTTCCTTTTACTCACAAAAGTACATACATGGCAACAAGAACTTTGCATATGTAATTAAGAGTACTAATTCATCAACCTTTAAATAGAGAAATTATCCTATACTATGCAGGTGGGTCCAGTGCATCACATGAGACTTCACATGCAGGGACAAAAAAGAAAGAGATTCAGAGTAGAAGGATTTGATATGATATTGCTGACTTGAAGCTGGAGGGGGTTATGTGGAAAAGTGAGAAGGAAATGAATTCTGACAACAACCAACAATTTTGGAAAGAGGACCTCACAATCTGGATCAGAACCACAGCCCTGGCTGACACCTTGATTTCAGCCTTGTGAGAACTGAAGCAGAAAACCCAGATGATGATCCATGCTGTGCCTGGACTTTTGATCCATGAAAACCATGAGATAATAAAATGGTGGTTGTTGTCAGCCAATACATTTATGGTAATGTGTTATACAGCAGTAGAAAAATCCAAACTCTTTGTTGTTCCTTCCCCAAGTTTGCTTTGGTTAGTCTAGGACCTTTGCATTGCCATATAATTCAAATTTTAATAAATTCAAAATACCTAAATTTAATACATTTAAAATAAATTTTAATCTAAATTTAATCTTCTATATATTTAAGACAAATTTAAATGTTAATTTCTATGCAAAAGACTCTTGACATATTAATTGGGATTGCATTGAATCTATAGATAAATTTGGGGAGAATTGACATCATGATAATATTGTCTCCCAGTCCTTGAAATGGTAGAACTTAACATTAATTTAGATCATTTTTACTTTTTTCAGCAATATTTTATTATTTTCAGGCATAAGCCTTGTACATCTTTTTAAAAAATCTTTTTAGGTTTATTTATTTTTGAGAGAGAGAGAGAGTGCGTGAGCAGGGGGAGGGGCAGAGAGAGAGGGAGACATAGAATCTGAAGCAGGCTCTGGGCTCTAAGCTGTCCGCACAGAGCCAGAGGGGGGGCCCTGAACTCAGGAACCATTAGATCACAACCTGAGCCGAAGTCAGATGCTTAACCCACTGAGCCACCCAGGTGCCCCCCCCATCTTGTATATCTTTTGTTAAACTTACATCTAAGTGTTTGTTTGTTTTTATTTTTTTGATGCTATTGTAAATAGAATTCTTTCTTAGTTTTGTTTTCCAATTGTTTGATCCTGGTATATATAAATATAATAGGTCATTATGTTTCTCTTACTCTTCAGTGCTCTTTAATAGTTTTTGTTTTGTTTTGTTTTGTTACATTTTGTCCATAGTTTATAATCGTTATCTATTTAATACATTTATTATACTTAACTACTACTATTAATTACATTTGCAAGGTCTCTTTTGCCATGACTTCTACTCTGCTACTTGTCCAGACGTAGCTACTCTCCAGAAATCTAAACTCAAAATAGTTATAGCTATTTTCATGGAGTATTAAATGCAGGCATTCCTCTAAGGATTTTAAATGTATTTGCTCATTTACTTCTTACTAAACCGTATGAGTTAGTCTGTCCCTTTTTAAAGATGAAGAAAATGATTCAGATAGAGTTAAAATAATTTGCCCCAAATCACACAATCAATAAGCTGCAGATCTGGATCCCAATCCCAAGCAGAATAGCTTTACTACCTTTCTCTTAAACCATAAGCCATTCCTTCTCGCTCTTGGTCATTACCACATCGATAGCCATGCTCCTTAAACATAATGTTACCAAAAGAGAATTCCAATCTTTCTCTTCATCTGGCTGTTCTTCCTGTGTTTCCTATGCTGACGAATACCACTAATATCTATCCAATAAAAGGAGTTATTAAGTATCAGTGCACCTGGATGGCTCAGTCGGTTAAGAATCTGACTTTGGCAGGTCATGATCTCACAGTCTATGAGTTCTAGCCCCGCATAGGGCCTTGTGCTGACAGCTCAGAGCCTGAATCTTGCTTCAGATTCTATGTCTCCCTATGTCTGCCCCTTCCCTGCTCGTGCTCTCTTTCCAAAAATAAGTAAACATTGGGGTGCCTAGATGGCTCAGTCAGTTAAGTGTCCAACTTCAATTCAGCTCAGATCATGATCTCGCAGTTTGTGAGTTTGAGCCCCGCGTTAGTCTTGTGCTGACAGCTCAGAGCCTGGAGCCTGCTTCAGATTCTGTGTCTTCCTCTCTATCTGCCCTTCCCCTGCTCACACTTTGTCTCTCTCTCTCAAAAATAAATAAACATTTTAAAAAATTAAAAATAAATAAATAAATAAATAAACAAACAAACATTAAAAATTTTTACAAAAAGGAATTCTTAAATGTCACACACTGTTCTAAGGATTTTATATGTATTAACTCATTTAGTCTTTTACTAACCCCCATGAATTGGATATCCCTTTTTTAAAAATGAAGAAATTGAGGCAAAAAGAACTTAAATAACTTGTGCAAAAATCACATAGTCAATAAGGCAGACTTTGTAGACTTTTGCCTTTCTTCTCGTCAAGTCCAGATTTCTGAGTATATCTGAATACAAATGAAGGGTTCCATGATCTGCTTGCTCTAAGTCTGTTTCTCCAGGCTTATCTGTTCCACCGTTCTCTTTCCCAGAACTTCATGACCCAGAAATTAGAGTGTTGTCACTTCTCAGAGCATGCCAAGCTATGCTCTCATCTTTGCCTTTATTTTTGCTGTTCGTGCTATCTAAACAAATATATGTGAACAAAATGTTCTTCCCTTTTACTTTCTGCCTGAAAAGTGGAATACCATCTGAATGATATCATTTAAACTGAATTACCTCTAAAGACCCTATCTCCAAATACAGAAACATTCTAACGTACGAGAGTTTAGGACTTCAACATGAATTTGGGGGTTGGAAATGGGGACACAATTCAGTCCATAATGGAGTCCTGGAAGAAGCTTGGATTTAGTGAGCCTTCAGTAAAAGTTTTGCAAATCAGAGCATAGTCTGATTTCGACTATGGGTTTATGGGAATTATGTTACAGCCAAGAGAAATCTTAGAAACATTAGCCTGATATGCATATTATTGAATAAATTATGGATATTATTGATATAATAAAATTTTATGAAATAAGTGGAGTTCTAATTTTTTCCCATTTGTATATGTCTATTTTAAAGGCATCTACTTTTATATTAACACCCTGAATAAATGTTATACTTTTAGTCATTTAAAAATATCTCATTCTATTACTTTTTTTCCTCTTAGGGCTCAAGAAACATATAAAAAACACTGTGAAGAAAAATTTGTTATTGATATGATTATCTTTCAAAAAGCATGTGAAAGATTTCAAGATGCTAAAACAAAAGTTGCGCTTGTGAGAAAGAATTTAGTCTTTAAAGTTCCCAATGGAACAACAAAATGAACCAATGCCATGCCACATCTGTGGTCACTTTGAATTATGGCTATTATATTTAGTTAAAGGACTTTGAAATAATACTATTAAAGAAGAAATACTGTATGTAACAAGATGCATTTGTATATAAATCTTCTAAAAATATACAGAATGAAGCATTTCTCTTCTTGATCATAATTTAATTTAAATCAAGTTAACTTGACACCCCCAAAGGTGCCTTATATATCCAGATGTCCAAGGAACAATTAAAACTTATTTCATTAATTGCAGGAAATAGTGCAAAGGCATTACTTATATTGTTTCATATCCCAAGGATAGAAATCCTAAAGCTATTTTCAGTTTCTCTGGCATAGTAATTTCTGCCCCAGCTGCTGACTTTTATTAAGACACTGTGTACTTTCATTAGTTTCATTACCTACTTTCACATATTTAATTATATCTTCTTTATTTTGTTAAAACAGTATCTGAATTTTTTACTTCAAAATAAAAGTTTCACCATTATATAAGTGATTCACATTCTTATAATAATTTTAAAAATATAAAATATGAAAGGGAAATTAAACATTTTTTTTGGTTTTCTTAGAGATTGTAAGATTTTTGTACATTTACTTTATGTATTTGCCTTTTGCATATATTTGAGAGAAGAAAGGAGAGACAGAGACAAAAGACACATAGTTATATAATTGTGTTTATAAAGTATACAGAACTAGTATATATATATATATATATATATATATATATATATATATATTAATTTTAAGCCTAATGTATATTCAGGTATAAAATTAGAAAAAATAGAGATATAAGAAGATATAAAATCTTTTGTAAAATTGAAGTTAATTTTCAATAGTTTTTCATTTTTCTAGAAAAATAAATGCCTCAGATTTATTTTGACATTCTCACTTAATACAATGTAGCTAATGCCATTTAAATATCTCTTTAATACTTGGGGCGCCTGGGTGGCTCAGTAGGTTGGGCATCCGACTTCAGCTCAGGTCATGATCTCGTGGTCCGTGAGTTTGAGACCCGCGTCGGGCTCTGTGCTGACAGCTCAGAGCCTGGAGCCTGTTTCAGATTGTGTCTCCCTCTCTCTCTGACCTTCCCCCATTCATGCTCTGTCTCTCTCTGTCTCAAAAATGAATAAACGTTAAAAAAATTTTTTAAATATCTCTTTAATACTCATCAGTTATATATGCAAATTTTTAAGTGTTTATTTTTAAAATTCTCTTATTAGTCTATGGTAAATTTGCAAATATTAAGTATTTTACAACAGCAGTTATTCACTTGTGCTTCTATGCTGGACTGCCAAAAAATGCTTATACTATTTTCCTAATTTTGGTAAAATAATACCTGTCTATTTAATTCCATGGCACCAGCTCTCACTTTTCCTGTTAATTTGCAGATAACTAATGAGTAAGTCATATTGATATTTCTAATTATTCTTCAAAAAGAACAAAGGTAGATACTGTGAGGTGGTAAAAAGCATGACAGATATAGGTTCCCATGACAAGTTAGATAATCTCTCTGCTACCCCAGTTTTCCATTCTGTATTTGGAAACAATACATATCTTTGGGGGATTTAATGAAAAGAACAATCCATGTCATATAATATTATTATGAGACTTCAATGAGAAGAAAACACATAATGCAACACGATGCCTTACACATAGTATGCACTTAATAAAGGTAAATGTGTAGTAATGGAGACACAAGTCTTTTCTGTGTAATTACAGGAGGATTTGTCACCTTTTTATGTAAGAGTTGAGAGACAAATGCCATTAAGAAATAGTAGAATTTTTTTGCATGATATATTTGAATATAATTTATACATTCAATCAGTAAAATTTGTTGAATGTTGACCTTCCTTTATTTTCCCATTTCATATTTATCTTTTATAACCTTTATCACTCAATAATATCCTTGATCATTTCTATCTATCCACCTGTGAGCTTCTTGAAGAAAAAAAACTTTTTATACTCATCTCTGTGTTTCTATTACTTTGTACTAAGGCAGATATTATATTACACACAATGTTTTGTTTTGTTTTGTTTTTTATCTCTTTTTCTATTTAAGCTCTGTCCCAGGTCAATCTAATGACCTTTATTGCCACTAACTGTTTTGAAGAATAAAAAATCTCTATCTCTAAGTTATATCTTTAAGTATACAGTATGCCTCCTATATTTCCAAAAGCATGCTAGGCTTGGAAGACCTAAAATATTTTTTTTAAATCTTACACTAAAGTGGAATTCACTGTGTTTTTATTTACTATTTCCTCCCTCCTCAATCTTGTTTCTTTTTCTATATTCCCAAACGTCCATAGATTCATTACCATCTAAATGGTTTTCCATATTAAAAGTTTAGAAGATATTTTTTATTGCTTTCTCTTACCCCAGTACATCTTATGAAATATGAAACCCTATAAATTCTATTTGCAAAAGGTCTCTGTGTCAGAGACTGTCTGGCTTTTCACCAAACCTATTTCCTGTTTGTGTAGGACACAGTCTATATTTCCCAGCCTCCCTTGCACAGTTAATTGGAGCACAGGACTGAATTTTGACCAATGAAATCTGAGTAAAAGTGACTGCCAACTCTTCAGGTGTGTACCATGCACTGTCCTATGATCTTTCTCTTCTTTGGCCACCTTGGAAAACATATGCTAAAAATGGCTGAGCCACAACATGAAAAGAGCATCATGGGTTCCTGAATCACTGCTTGTACTGTGATCAAAAACACCTGTTTTGGAAAAAAAAAAAAGACCTGTTTTGTTCCTTATATTATCCAAAGGAAAATTCAATGATGTTAAAATAAAGGCTTTGTAACCCAACCAATTATGCCAGGCTATCAGTTAATAGTGATTTAGTCAATAAAGAGCTTGGTACCCAAAGTAAGAGTGTTGTCATCACAAAATACCAGCATATGTGTTGTTGGCTTTCCTGGATAGTGAGGAAACGAACATTGAGAATGAAAATATGGACATTTCACCTGGTAGGTTTGCCCAAACATTCATTCCCAAGAAACACAACTTCCTGCTTGTAAAGTGTTGCAGTAGTCTTTCATTAACTTTAGCCCTACACATAGAACTATATGGAGATGTTCCAGAGATGACTGGAACTCTATTCATATTCTCCGATGCTCTGTTTCCTCTTGATGGAGACTTATTAACCAAAGGAAGTTTGGAGATTCCCAGCTTAACGCATGGAAGAAATCTCGGCAGCATGAAACAAAAAGGGGGCACACAGAGGAAAAATTCAGTAAAAACTTCTGGTACTGTTGCCGTAAGAAACTAATAACTGCTTCTTCTGAAATGTTGATGCTGAGAAAGAGGTATCAACTATATATCAACTATGTCTTACACATTCAGGTTATTTCCATGTTATTGGCTATTGTGAGTAATGCCTCAAGGGAAATGGTGGTGTGGATATTTCTTGGATATAATGATGGATTGATTGATTGGTTGATTATAAATACCTAGAAGTGGAATTTTTGGATTATGTGGTCATTTTTTGAGGATAGTGCCTTGTCAGTGCAGAGCCCAACACAGGGCTCAAACTCACAAACCATGAGATTGTGACCTGAGCTGAAGTCAGACGCTTAACCAACTGAGCCACCCAGACGACCCTCTTGTGACCAGTTTTATCCTAAAGTTTATCTTATCTGTTTTAGCGATGTGTTAGCTGAAGACATAGGGTACACTTATAGGTGGTATACGTTCTAACTATGGCCTTATAAATATAGTTGACCTTTGAACAACATGGTTTACAACTGTGTGGGTCCATTTATACACAGATTTTTTTATAGTACAGTACTGCAAATGAATTCTCACTTATGATTTTCTTAACATTTTCTTTTCTCTAGCTTACTTAATCATAAGAATACAGTATATATTACATACAAAATATGTATTAACGAACTGTTTATGTTAGCAACTATTTATATTATCAGTAAGGCTTCTGGTCAGTGCTAGGCTATTAGAAGTTGAGTTGTGGGGAGTCAAAAGTTATACAGGGATTTTTTACTTTGTAGGGGGTCTGTCCTTCTAACTCCCACATTGTTCGAGAGTCAACTATGCATGCAAAAATAAAGATCATAACCTCTACCCATATTGTTTTCATTGTTGTGTCACAAATATATTTGCATAGTTTCATTAATATGTCTTTCCTTCCTCTCCATTTCCCCTAGTCCTTATGTATAAAATATTAATGTAATATCATAATAGAACTACAGAGTAATGCACACTGTACAGTAATCCTGGGCTCCAAGTAGGATGTAGTAACTAATGAGACTTGGAATTATTTCCTTTAGAAATTTGTATGTATACTTTTTCTAGTTGTTATAAAGAATACTTATGTTAGAATTGAGCCACTTTTGGTGGGAATAAGAAATGTTGGTATCAGAAAAAGGATGTAGGTGAACATTTGTCAGGTTCTTATGTTTGCTTTTGTCTCTAAATCATCTGAATGCCCTTTCTTGGGGAAATAACCTTTGGCCAAGTCATGCTTTGAGATATGGACTCATGTCCCAACACAAAATTTAGAGGAATCAAATAAGTTTCACCCCAGTTTCTGGCATATAGTCAGCCATTTGATGCTCATGCCAGTACTTTTAATTCTGTAAGAGTGATGCACCAGAGACAAGTAAGTCATTCACAGTGGCATTAAGAGTCCAATAGTGGCAGCAGCAAATTTTCAGTGTTAGCAATCCAAAAGATAATTTCTGAGGTATTGCTCAGCCTGGACTCTTGCTACCTAGCCTCCTTTGGTTTTTACTCATTTACTGAGCTGATTCCCAGTTTTTCCTGTTGATTCATAAGTTACCTAATATCCTTACAGCGAGTATCTTTTAGTGCTCTCACTAGCAATGTTCTCAGTTGCATGTAAGAAGAATAAGAATTCTTATACACTTAGTTCATTTCAATAGACCTTAACTTTCAAATGTAAATGATTATTTCTGAAATTGACACAATAGACTTTTTGTCTTAATCACCCAGAACGGTGCCAGAGCCATAAGACATGCTAGATTATTATATTAATTTATATTTATGTTAAATGATTAATATTATTCATTTTCAGTGTTGTCATGTTTTAACTTTTGGGGGAAATTGGAAGGGGATGCCTCAGAGGCTGGTAATCAAAAGGCATAAATTAAACATCAGTCATGGTAGTTTTTGTGTACAGCCCTATTACATTCATCTTACCTTATATCCTGATCATCTGTCTACTTGTTTATTTTCCTCAGTTAGTTTATAAAATTCTTGGGGTCAGAAATGTGTGTCATCGTCTTTCTGTTCCTAGCTGTAAATCTAAAATGCAAATCTACTCTTTAGTTGGGTTCCCATTCCTATAGGACAGTCAAAATCCTTTCACTTAATAGGAAAAAAAAATCCTTAATCATTTTGCCAGTTCCTACTTTTCCAGCTCTCTCCTGCCTTCAAAACTCCCAATTCCAATTTTCCAGATATCAGACGACTCACAATTCTCAAATTCCTCCGCCTGGTGTGCCCTAATCGCCTTTTCTGCCAGCAGAATTTCTGAATGGCCTTCTAGAGTCAAAGGAGCATGCTCTGTAAGAGTTTTCACATTGCTTCTGTGCATGGCTCCATTATAATACTTACTACATAGCATTACAACAGATTGATTACATTCTGTTCCATCTGTTTGACTGCAGATTCCCTGTATTTTATTAATTTCTGTATCCCTGGTGCTAAAAAAAGTCAAGAGAGAAGGATATTTTTAATTTTCCAAGTATACTATTTATTCCTTCAAATAGTTTCAGGAACAAAGGATTACCTCTCAAGATACTTGTTTTTATAAAATTTTCTGACCTGTGTAGGGCAACATATTAATGAATATATTTAACAAACTGATAAAGTTGAGATACAGGCATTCAGTACCACTAAAATTTCAAGAAGAAAACAATCTTCTGCTTTATACTTTGAATTAACTATCTCAACTGTTCTGCTGAGGAATCAACTTTTAGGTTAAAAGCCGCATTTATAGTAATTTCAAACCTCCTACTCTCCCTTCTTTCCCACATTTAGAGGGGATAAAAAACAAACTTGAAAGCTGACTTTTTTTTTTTTTTAGAATTTTGCTTGTTCTAAAAATGTGGTTCTTTAGATAAAGAAGAAGAGTGATTATGAGAGTTTAAATAAAGAATGAAGTACTTTATCATAGCTTTGGAAAGATTTCCTAACATACTACCTGCATGCATAATTATCAACTATACTTTTCCTGGCCTCTTCTCTCCCCTCCTGCTGCTCTTCTGCTAGCCAGAATACACATTGCAGCTCAGTCTCCCTATGAAAGTGTCAGCCACTGTCATGATACAACTCTCATGATTCACAAAGTAAAGTACATTGGAAAAGAGGAAAGCCACTGTTATCATACAGACATTGGTTTCCTTCTATTTGAGGGGTCAGGGACTTGGAACTCCAAAAAACCCCATCAGAACAGGTTTTTTTAAAGTGGTTAGCTAATTTCCCTCAGATTACAACATGCCTGTGAGATAAGCTGGACCTCATGAAAATGGCTGACTTGTGTGTCAGAAAATCTGTAGCTATTGGCCTCATTCACCTGATATTGAGATGTAATAAAGTTCTCTGTTACAAAATCATCTTAGTACATGGGAAAAAACACAACACATCATAAAATGTACTTCCTGTATACAGGACTCATAAGTCTATGGGTGTGTGCATGTGTTTCCGTGTGTACGTAAATACAAAGGTGCCAGTCTGTATGTGTAACTAAGAGCTACTAAAAATGGCTACAGATAGGAAAAACAGTGGCTCAGACACTCAACCACAAGAGACGTCTCTTGAGTTTAATTTGCCTAAAGGAGAAAAATACACATTATTTCCCAGGCCTTGACAACAGAAGGACTTTTTATCTAGTTTACTTTTGGAGAGTGTGATAAATAAGTGGTTAAAAACAAAACAAACAAACAAAAAAAAACTAATGGATAGTGCGAGGTTAAGAGGTTGTAATATGAAAGACTTCGTAGGACTGGATTCAGATTTTTGTGAGACTTAAGTTTTTTCAACTTGGGAGAGTCATTTTTTAGAAAAACTATCTGAAATTACAGATACGAAGTTAGCCACCTCAGGGCTTATAAAAACAAGGGTTACTGACCTTAATCCTCATTATCTTCACTCTAGGTTTTTCTGCAGCCTGGAAAACTAGAAATCTCTTGAAGAGAATGGAAAGAATTCATGAGAAAATGTCACTATTGGAGCTAAAGAACCTTCATTTATCTTCTCATGAATAGAGGTGGTCACCAACCAGGTAGGAACTGAATGTTAAATTTGTATAATATGCAGTAATACTTCAGAATTGATATGCATGGTTTCTAGAAGTCAAGAAATGTTTGAACTGATATTTAATAACCTCTATATTTCATATCAACACCTCCTCTATCATTTCAGGATAATCTCTGGTTAACATCCAGAAATTGTCAAGCTACAGTAACGGATGCTTGAATCTCAGCAGCTTATCCCAATTTAGTTCATTTCTCACTGAAACTACATGTCCAGTGGGACTGAGGAAGGTGCCACCATTTTATAGCTTCAGCATCTGTTACACATGGCCTCCAAGTCTGTTATAGCAAGAAAGAGAGCATGGTGGAAAGAAGGTAGTCCAACAGCACTTAAATGCGTTGGCTCTGAAATGATATATGCCACATCTGTTTGCAGCCTTTTTTTCCAGAACTTTCACAGGGACATGCCTAACACAAGGCCTTTGGGAAATTCTGGGGAGTAGATAAAAAGTTTTGAGTACATGCACAGCCATACTTACCTATAATATGGGTAATATTTGGACACTCTCTTTGCCCAATCATCCATAAGAAGACTTCCTTTCTAATCTTTACACAGATATGGAAACTTAAGATCTAAGCTACATATATTTATTAATAAGCATGATGACTGATACATAGTGATCTGAATACAGGTCATTCATAATGACTCCAATTCCTATAAGAAGCAAAAAAGCAAGAATGTGTTCCTAAAATATCCAGCAAGAAAGCCCTAATACCATACCTTAACTCTGTGCTTTTTCCCCCGCTATATCTCTTTTCAGGTCTGACCTGATTGTGACTGTTACTGAATAAAATTATTTGCATATCAAAAATCTTATATTCTGTCCACTCAGCCAGGCTCAATAAAGAATTTGAACTCAGAATTCTTACTAGGATTGGTATATTTTTAACAAAAACAAGAAATTGATCTTGAGAAATTTAATGTAAAGAAAAGTAAAGTTAGGCCCAGGGAGAATTTGACTGCCAGTTACACGTCTACATGGCATTTGCCTTAGAAGGAGCCAAGCACATAGGAAATTTCTTTAGAGAGTCCACTGATTCTAATAAATATGTTTCCATGATTACTTTCTTAATGACATTTGTTTGGGCTGATATGCAGATTTATTCATTTCTTACGATTGTTACTTAAACATATTTTCTCATTCCATATTTTTTATTTGTAATAATACCAATATCATTTCTTTGTCATGGAATTTTTTAAGTTACTGCCATCTTAAATGAATTAATTTCTTCTGGAACATATTTTGTATGGTGAGTTGTATTATATAGCTTATTGCATTAAAGCATTCTTTGAAGGACATTTTCCTTTTTGCTTCCCACTGGCTGAGGTATGGTACTACCCTAAAATATTGTGTATGGGATCCCCCCACCTCCCATTTTTACTACTGCTTTCCAAAGAATTGAAAGATCCAGCAGAATTCACCTGATTTTGCCTTTTCCTTCCTCGTATAAATTACAAGTAATATCCCTGCTCGAAAGTACCGACTTTTTTTTTTAAACTAGCTTGCACCCTTATTTCATGGTGTCTGCGTCCATCACCAACTAAGAGCCTTGGGGAACCATTTTCACTAATGGACTCTGTACTCCCCAGTGTAGTTAATTTCACCCTTATGGTCAGAAAGAGTTAATGTCCTTTGCTACCAGGTTGTAACATATACACTGGGGAGAAGATGATACCCTGTGTTTTTTCAAAATGGACATCTTTATAAGTCATTAGCAATTTTATCTTCCAGAAGTTTCCTCTATTTTTTTTTTCTCCAGAAACTTTAAACTTATACAATATGCAACTATCACTCTTTGGAAAGGGCATTTCAACAGATTTGATTTTCTTATATATTTTTGCCTTTCGCACAACTTGATGAGTTGCTTCATTAATCTCTTGGTCTCCCTGCCTCTCCTCCATCTGGTATCACTAGCAGATGGAGGCAGAATTGCTCAGATATAAAGGGACAGACTCCAACTACAAATATATCACAAAGATAGCAAACAAAGATACTTTGTTAATACTGGATGGTAAAAATTACATAAACTCCATCTATTATTTAACGTAACTGTTATTAAATATGGGCTTTCAAAATTTACAATTGTAGTATATAAACTGTGCACATAACTGTTTACATAAACTATAACCTAGTGATTGTGATACATAAACTGTGACTTGGTGATTGTAATTTGTACATTTATTCAACAAGTATTTGTTGAATACCTACCATATACCATGAAATTAACTGGGGCTAAAATGGAGTGCAGCAGAATCTTTAGTCTCAAAAATATATAAGTAATAGTTTCCAGGATACCAAGTATTTAGGGTACACATAAATACTTAGAGTAGAAGGTTTACATAAATGTGCTATGCTGCTGCTCTTCTAACCTTCCCACATAAAACCTCTATAAAAGCCTTCCGGGGCAAACTTTATCCAACCTCACTTAATATGTATGAGACTTAACCCATAGCAATCAGTCAATCCATTTGTCAAGAAACAAATCTTTGCAGAGCTCCCACTTATACAAAATATATTGTGCTTGGCCTGTGATGAACACAAAGAATTGTAAGACAATACCTTCTTTGCTCAAGGGATTAAAACAAAACAAAACAAAACAAAAAGTTGGTATGGGGGGGGGAGTGCACGGGGCGATGTGTGAAATAGTTGATAAGGATTAAGGAGGGCACTTGTGATGAGCACCGGTGATGAATGGAGCTGTTGAATCCCTATATTATACACCTGAAACTAATATAACACTGTATATTAGCTATATTGGAATTAAAATTTTAAAAAGAAATAATTATTAAAAAAAATCTTGGTCAGGTAAAAGGTGCCCATGAAATGGTAAATACAATACTAGAGAACATGTGATCCCTCCCAGCTGATTCATACCCATATGTATACTGGGTATCCCTATTTGGAAGCTTGGTAGGCACCTCAAGCTATAACCTGCTGCACCCTTCTCCATCCCACCAAGGCTACTCTTCCTGATTCTTTCTGTTCAAGGCAGACACCAAGGCATCAGTCTGGATCCTACTACTCCACAGTGTCCCTTTCCCTTCATCTAAAAATGAATGAACTCTTTCCATTTAAAATATTTAAAATCTATCTCTTAAGTCAAAGTACTTTTTGCTATCACTAGTTCAAACCCTTGTCATCTTTTCCCTGGATATACTGCAATGTATCTGCTTAAAACCCTCTTCCAACTTTTCTGTCTCCATACCTCTTTCTAAAAATAAATCCAGACCTGCTTAGCTAAAAAATAAATTCTTAATGCCTCCCTGCTGCCTTGAGATTAAAATCTAAGCACTTTGCATGGCACAGAGAGCCCCTTAAAACTTCCTTTCTCCTTCTGCCTCCCAGCTTGTTTCCATCTGGGCTTTACCACTCTGTGTTCCAATCACACGCAGCCATTCGTAAGAGTTTTCTTTTTTTTTTTTTCTTTGAGAGACAGAGAGAGACTGCAAGTGGGGGAGGAACAGAGAGAGGTGGACACAGAATCCGAAGCAGGTTCCAGGCTCTGAGCTGTCAGCCTAAAGCGTGACATGGGGCTCGAACCGACAAACCATGAGATCATGACCTGAGCTTAACTGACTGAGGCACCCAGGTGCCCCACCCCATACACACAGCCATTCTGAAGATGGTGTCACTTAGCCTAGAGTGTTCTGCCCCACCACCTACATGCTTTGGCTTACCATATTCCTAATTTAGAGACCACCTACATATAACTTTCTTGGAAAATTTTGTCTCTCACTCTACCCTTCCTATTCCCTTCTGAGTGTGGTGTCCCTCCCATATGTGCTAATGGCCCTATACATAACTGTCATTATTTCTTATTACACAGTGATATATTTGCCTGTTGACTTTCTTCTCATAGCTGTGAAGCTCATGAGGTTAGAGACCTTTCCTCTCATCATTTCTTTTTTTCAAAAATTTAAAAAGTGTTTTTATTTATTATTGAGAAAAGAGCATGAGCAGGGGAGGGGTAGAGAGAGAGGAGGACAGAGAATCTGAAGTGGGCTCTGCGCTGACAGAAGTGAACCCATTGTGGGGCTCGACCCATGAGCCCTGAGATCATGATGCCAAAGTCCGGACGCTCAACAGCCTAAGCCACCCAGTCACCCTTCCTCTCATCATTTTCTAATCAGCAGCCCACACAGTGCCTGATATAAAATGAGCACTAGACAAACATTGGTTAAATCGAATCAATAAATACCATAAACACCCAGGAGAGTGAGCAATTACCTAAGTTTTAAATATTTACTGGAAACAGGGGCACCTGGGTGGCTCAGTCAAGTGTCCGACTTTTGATTTTGGCTCAGGTCATAATCTCGCGGTTCTTCAGTTGGAACCCCATGATGGGCTCTGCGCTGACAGTGGGGAACATGCTTGGAATTCTCTCTCTCCCTCTCTCTCTGCCTCTCCCCCCACTTGTGTGCACACACACTCTCTCTTTCTCTCTCTCAAAATAAATAAACTTAACAGATTTCCTGGAAATAAAACCAGGTAATATGCAAAAGACCCGGCAGAGGTTGTCTCCATTAATGCTAGTTCACAGGCACAGAAGCTGCTCAATTAATGCTCCTTCCCTTTCTCTTGAATTGTCCCTTGAAAATTGATGGCAACTATACAAATAAAGGTGAGAAAGAGGAGTTTTATAGATTGGGGATTGTATCAGTCTCAGCTTCAAAATGTATTTGGTGAGTAAAGGGAGTTTAGGAGGAGCCAAGGAAGAGAAGGCCAGAAACGCAGAGCTGGAGGATTGGACGAGTCCCTGAGTGCTCCAGCCAGAAGCACAGGTGCCCAGGGCTGGTGCCCATGCAGAAGGTAGAGGCTGCAGTATCTGGTGGAAGTGGTGGTTATTGATAACACACAGTTTAGCACAGGGGGGGAAAGACTAGCAGGAAGAAGAAGGAGATAATAATAATCGGCCGAAGTCAGAGAGTAGATTTAGGCAATGTAGCAAGGAGAAATAATCCAGAGAATTAGACTGACTTGGTGAAGAGGCCTGAGAGACTGGGTGTGGAAATAAAGTTTGGATTTGGAGTTAGAACATTTTGTTTTCAAGTTCAGTTCTGCCATTATTAGCTATATGAGCTGAATAAATTACTTATTTTCTTTAAGCCGTGGTTACTTCATGTGGAATGTGGGGACAATTCTGTGGGTAGGGTTATCATGAGGATTAAGTGAGACAATGTGTGTAAAGTTCCAGGGCTTATTAAGCTTTCTGTAAAGTTGCATTACCATGTTATCATTATAGATGATTGAGTCTTTCATTGCCAACCATCTTTGTCTTTCATGATCTGTTGTCCTTAATGTTATTGGTTATTAGGAATGGAATCCCAATGAATGTTTCTTTGAACAAAAGAAATAGAGACATTTTTCTATGTATCAGCCTAACAATTGAGCCTATAGCTCTTGAAATATTTGTAATGTGTTTCTCTAGTGTATCTTAAGCTTCCAAAAGTGTGTTATATGATTTTCATTAGACTGCACTTTCATTGAGGGCAGAAACAATATCCATCTTCTTACAGGTTTCCAGGGTACCTAATGCAATCTGATACTGTGCACACAGTTGACAATTGACCGATGTTGTTAACAGCAGCAACTGTATCAACTTGTGTCTCATACCATCTATAAGTTTCCCAGACTGTAAATGAGCAGAGAGAGAAAAGCACTTTCTGTGTTTGAAATGAATTGACCAACTATGATAAATAGCTAAAACAGGTAAGCAATATGAAGTAAATTGTATCAATTCATGTGTGAAAAGGCAGCACTTCAATAAACATAAAAATATCTTGTATTGTTCACTTTCAACCTTAGCTAAATGGCTAGGCTAGAAATTATCATAAGAACATTTTTTTTTCAGATGACATTGTCCTACTTGAAGTTATAAAAGTATCTATGGAACTTTTCATTTTCAGAAAAACACAGTAGTGCATCTTTTGTATAGTTAAAAAAATCACAAATCTTATTGTTACAAGTAATATACAAGACTTAATGATCTGTTTTCCTATAAATTTTTTTCTCTCCATTGTAAGCAAAACTGGATCACACAGAGAGGTTTCATTTGTCTTGGACTTTTGGCATCATTGGCCAAATATCCACAGAGGTTTTAGCCCATAATGCTGAGTATTTCCAAATGAAAAACATGTATTTAAAATGGTAAACCAACAGTACAGTGGCATATACATTTAATTTTTTCTCTCAGTTTTAAAGTTGTGAAAAAAAATTCTATAAATAAAGAATTGATTTGTTTGAACATTGTGCAAAAATAGAGAAAAGAAAGGTGGGATTCTGCAGCTATCAATCACAAGAGCAACTAAAAATCAGATTAGTCATTCGTGGACTCTACTGCATCATACATATTATATCTTTTTGTTCCTTAATGAAGTGAAAGATTTATACCAATGATTCTACTTTGTTCATTTCTACTTTGTACATTTCTGGTACCTTAAGTCATAGTGAACTTATTTAACCCTGGCATGTTATCATTGAATCAGTAGAGGAGTAACTCTTACAGATTTAATGTAACTATTTAGGGAGTGGGACTATCCATATTGGATGCAAGTAAATAAATAAATAAAAAAAAAAAAAGAAAATGAAATTACTTTCCAGGAAATCAGCAAAGAGGAGATATAAGAATATTAATAAATGTCTACTGAGTCAGATGAATTGGTTAAAGAAAAAAAAACCTAAAACATGTTTTTAACTTGATTTTTAGTATTTAGCCACTTTAAAAATCCTTTTAAAATTAAAATAAAAGTGCACATATAGACCATAACTTGCATGGCACATTCTCTGCACAGCAGGGGATAGAGGCCCATGGCTGCAGGTAGGATTCTCTGTAGGTGTAAGAAATGTGATTTGGATACCAACAAACATATTTCACCTGAAGAGAACTCTTTTCTCCTCTTATCTCTGAACTTGCAAGTCAGAGTTTAATTAAAAGTGAAATTTCATGAAAGTTTTGAAGATTAACCACTATTAACAATGAGCGAATAATGGAATCATAGATGAGATTTTGAGTTCAAATCCTGGGTCCAACCTCCAGTACCTTACAAAAATCTCTCTGATGTGTCTTCCCAGAGTTGGAAAATGTGCCAGTATAAAATATATTTTGAATGATAATAAGTGAACTAACATTCTCATCCTCATCAGTAAGATGATTGTAGCATTCTTCATAGATTTACTGGGAAACTCAATCGTTTACTATTAAATGATTTACTCTGGGTCTGCTACACAGTAAGCATTTAATTAATGGGAGCTTGTTATTGTAAGAGGAGGGCAGTGGATCTTCATTATCATCTACCTAGGAAGGCACTCAGATTTCTTCCTTCCTTCCTTCCTTCCTTCCTTCCTTCCTTCCTTCCTTCCTTCCTTCCATTTCAAGTTAGTTAACATACAGTGTTGTCATAGCTTCAGGAGTAAAACCCAGTGCTCATGTTGAAAAGTGCCCTCCTTAACGACCATCACCCATTTAGTCCATCCCACCACCCAATACCCCACCAGCAACCCGCAGTTTATTCTCTGTATTTGAGAGTCTCCTTCCCTTCCCCTGTGTTCATCTCTTTTATTTCTTAAGTTCCCCATATGAGTTAAATAATTATATTTGTCTTTCTAGAACTTATTTTGCTTAGTATAATACACTCTAGTTCCATCCATGTTGTTGCAAATGGCAAAATTTCATTCTTTTTCATCACCGAGTAATATTCCATTAAACACACACAGACACACAGACACACACACACACACACACACACACACACACACCTCTTTTCTATCCATTCATCAGGCAATGAATATTTGGACTCTTTCCATAAATTGACTTGTTGATAGTGCTGCTATAAACATTGGGGTGCATGCACCCCCTCAAATCAGCATTTTTGTGTCCTTTGGGTAAATACCTAGTAGTGCAATTACTGCATCATAGAGTAGCTTAATTTCTAATTTTTGAGTAACATCCATACTGTTTTCCAGAGAGACTGCACCAGTTCGCATTCCCACCAGCAGTGCAAAAGTGTTCTCCTTTCTCTGCATCCTCACCAACATTTGTTGTTGCCTGAGTTGTTCATTTTAGCCATTGTGACAGGTGTGAGGTGGTATTTCATTGTGGTTTTTATTTGTATTTTTCTGATGATAAGCGATGTTTAGCATCTTTTCCTATGTCAGCCATCTGGATGTCTTCTTTGGAAAAATGTCTGTTCATGTCTTTTGCCCATTTCTTCACTGGATTATTTGCTTTTTGGGGATTGAGTTGAGTAAATTCTTTACAGATTTTGGATACTCACCCTTTATCTGTTATATCATTTGCAAATATCATCTCCCATTCCATTGGTTGCCTTTTACTTTTGTTGATTGTTTCCTTCCCTATGCAGAAACTTTTTATCTTCATGAGGTGCCAATAGTTTATTTTTGCTTGTATTTCCATGCTGGAGACATGTCTAGTAAGAATTTGCTGTGGCCAAGGTCAAAGAGGTTGCTGCCTGTTTTATCCTGTAAGATTTTGATTGTTTCCTGTCTCACATTTAGGTCTTTCATGCATTTTGAGTTTATTTTTGTGTATGGTATAAGAAAGTGGTCCAGGTTGATTCTCCTACACGTCTCTGTCCATTTGCTGAAGAGACTGTCTTTTTTCCTTTAGATATTCTTTCCTGTTTTGTCAAAGATTAGGTGGCCATATATTTGTGGGTCCATTTCTGGGTTCTCTATTCTATTCCATTTGTATATGTGTCTGATTTTGTGCCAATACCGTACTGTCTTGATGATTATAGCTTTGTAATACAGCTTAAAGTCAAGAATTGTGATGCCTCCAGGTTTGATTTTCTTTTTCAAGATTGCTTTGCCTAAATTGGGGCCTTTTTAGGTTCCATACAAATTTTAGGATTGTTTGTTCTAGCTCCGTGAAGAATGCTGCTGGTATTTTGATGGGTATTGCATTGAGTATGTATATTGCTTTGGTTAATATCTACATTTTAATGATGTTTGTTCTTCTAATTCATGAGCATGGAATGTTTTTCCATTTCTTTGTGTCGTCTTCAATTTCTTTCATAAGCTTTCTGTAGTTTTCAGCATACAGATCTTTTGCCTCTTTGGTTAGGTTTATTCCCACGTATCTTATAGTTTTTGGTGCCGTTGTAAATGGGAACAACTCCTTGATCTCTCTTTTTGCTGCTTTATTATTAGTGTATAGAAATGCAACAGATTTCTGTAGGTTGATTTTATGCTGTGCAACTTTTCTGAATTCATGTATCAGCTTTAGCAGTTTTTTGATGGTCTTTTGGGTTTTCCACATACAGTATCATGTCATCTGCAAAGAGTGAATGTTTGACTCGTTTATTGCCAATTTGGATGCCTTCTTTCTTATTTTTGTTGTTGTTGTTGTCTGATTGCTGAGACTAGAACTTCCAGTACTGTGTTCAACAATAGTGGCAAAAGTGGACATCCCTGTCATGTTTCTGATCTTAGGGGGAAGTTCTCCATTTTTCCCCATTGAGGATGATATTAGCTGTGGGCCTTTCATATATGGCTTTTATGATGTTAAGGAATGTTCCTTCTATAGCTACTTTCTTGAGACTTTTTATCAAGAAAGCATGCTATATTTTGTCAAAGGATTTTTCTGCATCTATTGAAAAGGTCATATGGTTCATATCTTTTCTTTTATTAATGTGGTGTATCACATTGATTAATTTACAAGCATTGAACCAGTCCTGTGGCCCAGGAATAAATCCCATTTGATCATGGTGAATAATTCTTTAAATGTACTATTGAATTTGATTCGCTAGTATCTTACTGAAAATTTTTGCACTCAGGTTCATCAGGAATATTGGCCTATAATTCTTTTTAGCCTCTCTCTGGTTTTGGAATCAAGGTAATTCTGGCTTCATAGAATGAGTTTGAAGCTTTCCTTCCATTTCTATTTTTTGGAACAGTTTGAGGAGAATAGGTATTAACTGTTCTTTAAATGTCTGGTAGAATCCCCTGGGAAGCCATCTGGCCCAAGACTCTTACTTGTTGTGAGATTTTTGATAATCAATTCAATTTCTTTGCTGGCTATGGGCCTGTTCAAATTTTCTATTTCTTCCTGTTTCAGTTTTGGTAGTGTGAGAGTGTCTAGGAATTTTTCCATATCTTCCAGATTGTTCAGTTTGTGGGCATATAATTTTTCATAGTATTTTTTTTTATAATTGTTTGTATTTCTGTGGTGTTGGTTGTGATCTCTCCTCTTTCTTTAGTGATTTTATCTATTTGGGTTCTCTGTTTTCTTTTTGAGAAGTCTGGCTAGGGTCTTATCAATTTTGTTTATTCTTTAAAAAAAACAGTTATTAGCTTCATTGATATGTTCTACTGGGTGTTTTTTTTTTTGTTTCTGTATCATTTATTTCTGCTTGAAACTTTATTATTTCCCTTCTTCTGCTGGCTTTGGGTTTTATTTGCTGCTCCTTTTCTAGCTCCTTTAGGTATAGGGTTAAGTTGTGTATTTGGGATACAATACACAAATATTGAGATAGGCCTGAATTGCAATGTATTTTCCTCTTAGGACTGCCTTTGCTGCATCCCAAAGGGTTTGGCTGTCATGTTTTCATTTTTATTTGCTTCCATGTATTTTTAAATTTCTTCTTTAATTTCCTGGTTAACCCATTCATTCTTTAGTTGAGGGTTCTTTAACCTTCATGTATTTGAGAGCTTTCCAAATTTTTTCTTATGATTGATTTCAATTCATAATGTTGTGATCTGAAAATATGGATGGTATGGTCTCAATCTTTTTGTACATATTGAGGGCTAATTTGTGACCTAATATGTGATCTATTCTGAAAAATGTTCCATGTGCATCCAAGAAGAATATGTATTCTGCTGCTTTAGGATAAAATGTTCTGAATATATGTGTTAAGTCTATCTGGTCCAGTGTGTCATTCAGACTTGTTGTTTCCTTGTTGATTTTCTGCTTAGATGATCTGTCCATTGTTGTACGTGGAGTACTAAAGTCTCCTACAATAATGGTAGTATTATCAATGAGTTATTTATGTTTGTGATTAGTTCATGTATTTGGGTTCCTCAAAGTTTGGGGCATAAGTATTTACAATTGTTAGCTCTTCTTGATAGACCTCTTAATTATGATATAATGCCCTTATCTCTTGTTATAGTCTTTATTTTAAAGTATAGTTTGTCTGACAGAAGTATAGCTACTCCAGTTTTCTTTTGACCTCCATTAACATGATAGATGCTTCTCCATTCCCTCACTTTCAGTCTGCAGGTGTCCTGAGATCTAAAATGAGTCTCTTGTAAGAGGCATATAGGTGGGCCTTATTTTTTTTATCCATTCTGATTCCTTATGTCTTTTGATTGGGGCATTTAGTCTATTATGTTCAGAGTGATTATTTAAAGATATGAATTTAGTGCCATTGTGCTATCTGTAGATTTCATGTTTCTGATGACGTTCTCTGGTCCTTTGTAGTATTTGCTGCTTTCCACTCAGAGAGTCCCCCTTAGAGTTTCTTGCCAGGTTGGTTTAGTTGGTTTGTCTATCTGGGAAAGTCCTTATCTCTCCTTCTATTCTGAATGACAGCCTTGCTGGATAATTCAAATATACCTTCTGCCCCCATTTCTCACTCTTATTCTGGGACTCCTATGATACAGATATTGTTTCATTTCATGGAACCACTTAGTTCTCTAATTCTCCCCTCATGATCTAATAGTTTCCTTTCCCTCTTTTTTTCAGCTTCTTTATTTCCCACAAATTTATCTTCATTTCACCTATTTTCTACTCTGCTTCTTCAATCCTCACTGTCACTGTATCTAGTTTATTTTTGCATCTCAGCTATAGCTTTTTTTTTTTTTAATTCATCCTGATTAGTTCTTAGGTCTTTGATCTTTGCAGCAAGGGTTACTCTGGTGTCTTCTATGCTTTTATCAAGCCCAGCTATTTGTCTTATGACTGTTGTTCTAAATTCTTGTTCAGGTATATTGTTTATATCTGTTTTGAACAAGTCTCTTGCTATAATATTTTCTTGACCTTTCTTGTTCAAAGAATCCCTCCATCTTGTCATTCTGGGTGAGTTTCTGTCTTTTGAGTGTTTTGAAAGCTTGTTATGTTCCCTGTACCTGAGAGTCATGCTATACTACAAGGGGTCATACATGGTCCAGTGCCTGGTACTTCAGCAAGTGTTTCTGGTGTATGCTGTTGCACTCTGCTGTTATATTTTGCTGCTCTATCCCACTTGCTCAGTCTTCTGTAGAGCTCCTCCTTGCTTGCAGCTGTAGAGAATTTGGAACTTTTACTAAATGCATTTTGATTTGTTTGTTGAAATAACCCTGGGGAAAAAAAGGTCAGGAAACCCCGATCCCCTAAAAATAAAAAAAAATTTTAAAAAGAGGGGAGAAAAGAAAACCAAATAGAGAATCAAAAACTATAAGGCTGATCCCAGGAAAAAAGAAAGGGAAAAAGAGAATTTAAAAAAAAAAGCAGAAGAGAAAAGAAGGAAAAATAATAGATTACAAAAGCCTGATCAAATATATGTAATAAGAGTTGTGTATATATAATAAGAAATGACAAAAAACGAATCAAAAACTATGAGCCTGATTCTAAAAGAAAAAAATAAGAAGGAGGAAAAAAAGAAAAAAGAAGAGTTGTCTGTTGGTGCCTGGGGTGGGGGTAGTGGCTGTGCTGGTCTGGAGGAGAGGGCAACTGCATTGGGTCAGTCAGTCTTGCTCCAATAAATAAGCAGTTTCCAGGCACAGAGGGGCAGGGTTTTGTGTAAGCATATTCTGCCTCCACTGGTGACCACTGTGCTCTCTGAAGTCCCACTGTGTTGGTGTTGGGGGAATAATGGCATCACCTCAATCTCTCCTCCCCAGTGGGGATCTCAACCCACACTGTTCAGGCAGCCCTCACAGACTAGTGAGGGCAGTCAGCTTGCCCTGCACCACAGTTTTCCCATGCCTTCTCCTTGGTGCATGGCTGGGATTCAAAACCTGCAGTCTTAAGGACCCTGCATGGTACAGATCTACTCCTCTCCTCTGGAGTAGAGCCTCTCCACCCTGCTGATGAAAGGCCTTTGGCTGGCACCTGCAGGGTCTTTTGTCTTTGGGGAGGCAATCAACCCTCCTCCCAGAGTGCTCCAGGAAGGGGACTTTTCTTTCCCAGTGTGCCCCAGAGATCGTTACAACATTCTATGCACTCTGGGGCCAGCTCCCTCCTCCCCAGGAGTGTGTGCCAAGGCTCTGCTCCATAGAAAGTCACGGACTTCCAAAACCTCAGAGTTTCAGTTCCAAAGGCTGTTTGCAAAAAAAGAACTGGGACACTCAGTACTTCTCACTCCCTAGTCCATGGCCCAGAGAGGTATTCCTCTTGTGCTAACTTGATGCTGCACTTTTACAACACATTTCTCTTTCTCTCCCTTTGTGTCTCCACAGAAAGGGTCCCCTTGCTGTCATAGCTCCACCTTTTTATCTCCCCCAACTCACATACATGCACCTCAGTCCTGCCAAGCTGTCTCTCTCCAACTGTGGACATCTTTCTGCTGTTCCACAGATATATTTCCTGGGTTTTGTAAGTAATCTGACCTCAATACACCTGTGTTTGAGGGACAAGGAAGAACCTACTTCTCTGCCATCTTAGCTACTCCCCTCCACTCGGATTTCTTCTTAAAGAAAGGAGCAAACACTTCACTGAGATTAACTTGCCTAAATGCCAATACTGCTCTGCATGTATACTCATTACCAGTTGACTCATTCATTGAAGTACCATTTACACACATAATACTATTGGATTTATATGGGGCTCGGGATTTCTACTGATATAAAGGAAAATAAAAGGAGTGGCAGGTTTCTAATAGTTTTCCTAAATAAAAGCTCAGATCATAAGGGTAATATTAATTTAGTCCTATTGAATAAGGAGACATAAAATGGAAGCTTTGAAACCAGTAGAATTTGAACTGTGTAGCCCCAAATTAACAGCTCTATAACCACCATGGCCCACTGGAAATCTCAGCTCTGGAGGCCCCTTGGGACCATTGTTCTCATGTTATTATAGGATTTGGTCCTAGAAGATGTGTTGAGAGAACTTTTCCTAGGGCGAGGCATTATTGTATACAGAATGCAAGCTGTTCACTCAGGCTTAGTTGTCCTTTCCTGGTCATGGGAAGTCAGTGAGAGGTATACCTTTCACTACTATAATTCAGTTAATCTGATTGCTGTCTATTTTCAATTTCTTTTAATTAATCTTTTGTCTGTTATTATTTCTTATTAGGTTTTTAATTTTATGTTCAGTATAGTTAACATAGTTTTATGTTAGTTCAGGTGTAGAGTATAGTGATTCAATGATTTTGTGCATTTTTCAGTGCTCATTGTGATAAGTGTGCTCTTTAATCCCTATCACCTATTTGACCCATGTCTCCATCCACCTTCCATCTGATAACCTTCAGTTTGTTCTCTGTAATTAAGAGCCTGTTTCTTGGTTTGTCTCTCTCTCTCTCTCTCTTCCTCTCTTTCTCTCTTTTCCTTTATTCATTTCTTTCATTTATTTTTTAATGTGTATTTATTTATTTTGAGAAAACAGAGAGAGAGAGGGAGTGAGAGAATCCCAAGCAGGCTGTGTGCTGTTAGCACAGAGCCGAACCCAAGGCTCAAACTTATGAACTGTGAGATCATGACCTGAGCTGAAGATGAGTCGGGTGCTCAACCGACTGAGCCACACAGGAGCCCCTGTTTTTTTTCCTAAATTCTACATGTGAGTGAAATCATATGGTGTCTATCTTTCTCTGAATGACAACATTATACCCTCTTGTTCCTTCCATATTCTTGCAAATGACAATATGTCATATATATATATATATATATATATATATATATATATATATATACACCATATCTTCTTTATCCATTCATCCATTTATGGACACTTGGGCCACTTCCATAGTTTGGCTATTGGAAACAATGCTGCATGAACATGATGCATGTACCCCATGAATTAGTGCTTTTGTATTCTTTGGGTAAATACCCAGTAGTGCAATTACTGGATTGTAGGATAGCTCTATTTTTAACTTTTTGAGGACCCTACATAGTGTTTTCCACAGTGACTTTACCAGTTTGCATTCACACCAACAGTGCATGAAGGTTCCTTTTTCTCCACATCCTTGCAAATACCTGTTGTTTCTTGTGTTGTTGATTTTAGCCATTCTGACAGGCCATTCTCACAGGTGTGAGGTGATATCTCATTGTACTTTTGGTTTGTATTTCCCTGATGATGAATGATATTGAGCATCTTTTCATGTGCTTGTTGGCTGTCTGTATGTCTTTGGAGATATGTCTGTCTATGTCTTCTGCCCATTTTTTAATTGGATTATTTGTTTCTGGGGTATTGGGTTGTATCACTTCATATATTTTGGATACTAACCCTTTATCTGATATATCATTTGCAAATATCTTATTTGCAAATATTTTATTGATTGTTTCTTTTGCTGTGCAGAAGCATTTTATTTTGATGTAGTCCCAATACTTTACTTTTTGTTTGCTTGTTTGTTTGTTTGTTTGTTTGTTTTGTTTCCCTTACCTCAGGAGACATCTGGATAAATGTTACTATCGCTAATGTCAAAGAGATTACTGCCTCTGGTCTCTTCTAGGATTTTTATGGTTTTATGGTTTTAGGTCTCATATTTAGGTCTTTAACCTATTTTGAATGTATTTTTGTGTATGGTGTAAGAAAGTAGTCTAGTTTCATTCTTTTGCATGTCACTGTCCAGTTTACCCAACACCATTTGTTGAAAAGACTATCTTTTTTTCCATTGCATATTCTTTCCTCTTTTGTCAAAGATTAATAAACCATGTACTTGTGGGCTTGCTTCTGGGTTTCCTATTCTGTTCTGTTGATCTGTGTGTTTATTTTTGTGCCAGTACCATACTGTTTTGATTACTACAGCTTTATATTATAACTTGAAGTCTAGAATTGTGATTCTTCTAGCTTTGTTTCTCTTTTTCAAGATTGCTTTGGCTATTTGGAGTCTTTTGTGGTTCCATACAAATTTTAGGATTGTTTTCTCTAATTCTGTGAAAATCTGTATTTCACTTTGGGTAGTATAGACATTTTAACAATATTTGTTCTTCCAATCCATGAGCATGGAATGTCTTTCCTCCTTTAACTAATCTTATAAGACAATGAAGCAGTAAGAATTTCTTGTCTAATATTCCTAAAACTTATCAGTACTTCTCTTAGGTGACAGCACTTTCTACTTCTTATTATAGTTGTGAATGGCTTCATTGTATGACCACATTTTATTATCACAAAGTGTAATACTATACACACAAAAGTGTATGCCACATGTGTTAGCTTACAAATAGCATATAGTCAATAAATGTTTGTTAAATTGAATTACTCTCTTGTGACCTTTAAATTTTCCTCCTCAGAGGATACTTCTCTCTCAGACTTAGTCAGGTCCTTGTTTTGAGTTTTCATATCATCCTTTATTTTCTGACAGACTTTTAAAGATATTAACTAATTAATTGATTAATTAATTTTAGTCATGTACTTACTATGTGTTTCCTAATAAATTCACGAAGGCAGTTATTGTACCTGTCTTACTGACCACTGTTCCTGAACCTAGCATAGTATCTATAGGTATCGGGATATTTTATAAATGAGCGAAAGATGCTTAACCAATTTCTGCCTCCTTCTAAAGTTACAGAACTAATATTTTATTCCACTGCCCCATGAAACTGGTGTGTTTATTCTCTGTTTATATCTCTTAATATGTTATACATCTATGTGTATATTACTTACACCCAGCAGGAGAAATCTGGGCCTGCATTTTCTTCCATGGAACAGTCCTTTTTCCCCACTCTGCCTAATAAAGGAGTATTTTGAGAATTAATCATACAGTTAACACATTTTCCAGGGTCCTTGTTTCTGTTTTTCTCTTCAGCTACTCATCTTTTGGCCATTTTCTTGATCATTAATACTTGAAGTGTACTTGCTTTGTGAAATGTGTTAGTAGAGGTTTAGGGAAGGGACTGATTTTTAAGTTATCTTTGCTATTTCCTTCACTCTGCTATCTTATATAATGGAGCACTGAGTATGTACCTGAGAGGAATGGCCCCAAATAAATCTCATGAGTTTTCCTAGTGTCAAACTTAGATTAAATTAAAAAGCTGGTAAATGCAACCATTAGAGATGTTCAGTTCATCTAGTTAGATTGATATTTTTCTACCTGTTATTGTCATTTCTCTATTGAAAACCAAAATCTGAGGAAGTGTAGCAACATTCTAACTGGTCTTAAGGGTTAACTTGGTTCAAACTTATGCACTCCTTGCTTTCTTACCAAATCCCTTGGCCTGCAGCAGAACCATCCTACTTTCCTTTAGATTTGCAGACCAATGGCCTTGAGGAGTGAAGGACCAGAGTTTCCCAGAAGATAAGGCCTGACTACATTGAAAACAGCTGCCAATGATGCCAGCAAGTCTGTTCAGGGTCATGTCCACATACAAGTAACCACCTGGGCACCTGCTTCTCCTGCACATAGCCCCCTTCCCTTTTTCTATGTCTTCCCCTTTAAAACTCTCTGACTTCACCTGGAAGGGGAAAATGGTCTTTGAGATGTTTGTCTACCATCTTTCCAGGTTGCAAGCTTCCTGAATAAAATAATATTTCCTTTCCCAACATCACTTTTCTTTTGAGTGTTGATTTTTGAGCAGTGAGCAGCCAAACCTGAGTTCAGAATCAGTTCCATGTCTGGAATTAAACTATATATTTTGAGGAACAAATATTTAATTTTAGTTATGTACAAAGTAAGGATATTAGATAGCAAAGCATTCAGAATTCTGTTGAAGTTTACATACAGTTTATTCATAGAACAAAATGTATATATTAATTACACGTTAAATGAAATCTGCCCTTCTCCATCCCACCTAAAATAGAAAAACATGATTTCTTTCTGTTTACTGTGGAGAGTCAATAAGAGAAATGTATCCCCTTAAAAAGCTGAAATGCTCCAAATGGGAGTTTCTTTATCTTTGTTATCTTTCTACAGGATGCAAACAACTGGCTTGTCCCCAAGCAATCATGTTGTAATCAGTCAATAACAACAGTAAACAGGGGTCCTACTCTCTCTCCAATATTTCACTCCTCCAATAAAATGATTTGCAGAGTTACTTTAATGGAGTGCTGTCACCAGATTAATGGCCTGGCTTTGAAACTATGTCAAACCCTTGACTGGACATGTTTTTGATAGGTGTCCTGATGTATAGTTACAAGGAAGAACCCATTAGCTTACAACAATGTTGTATTTCTCTGAAACATTCAAAATTTGCATTTTGTGATAAGCCAAATTATCATATGTGTGCTTCTTTATTTTACAAAAAAAAATGTACTAGCTTTTTGTTTTGTTTTGATTTTCTTCTTGCAAGGTGACATAAAGGTTGTGGAAAACTATGCAGTTTCATGATTCTAGTTTGACAAGATAGAGTAATAAGATCCTTTAAAGTGCAGACTTTTTCTCTCCTCTTTTTATTTTTTTTTATTTTTCACACTTTTCTTTCCAATGAATAGTGTATTTGTGTGTGTGTGTGTGTGTGTGTGTGTGAATTAAACTTGATTTGCCAAACTAAGGAGCTCTATTTTATGCACAAAGTCCTCGATTCTACATATTTTTTTAATATCTCAGAATACCTGTTGTCTTTCATGTGTTTTCTGTGTATGTGAGGCATTTCTGTGTTCTGAAGCAAAGCACAGAAGTATTTCTTGTGCTGGGAAGGTTTGCCTTCTGAGGGAGACGTCTACTTTAGTCATGCATCTTTGGTGTCCAAGCTTTTAAAGACTGGCCACCTTGTAATGAGGTGCTTTGGAGGCATCGGCAGCTAATGGTATTGGGATGGGGTCCAACATGAGTTTACCTTACACAAAATGTTACTTTTTTGGTATCTGGTAACTTGAGAGCCGTATTCCAGTTAATTGAGATTAGTGAAGTTTATTCTCTAAAATAAGCTTGGGGACAGTTCTGTTGATAGGAATTAAATATCAGGAGTGACCAAATAAATATCTTCCTTTGAAAGATTTGGTTATTTTACTAATTTACCCATTCAGAAAAGCCTTGCTAAGTACCTACTCTGTGAAGGGGGCACTGCTAGGTGTTAAGAATAGAACAGCAAACAAGATAATGTATGATGCTGGCCCTCAAGGAATTTAAAGAGTAGTTGGGAAAACAGAAGGGTACACAGGTAAATATAATAGAGTGGTAAGTGCTACAATAAGAATTAAGCACTGAATGCTGTGGCAATACTTTATGGTAGTGGAAGGCAGCACCTAATATAGCCTTTGGAGAGTCAGGAAAGTATTATGCAAGAATTAATAGCTCAGTTGGGTTAACCACATAAAATAAAGGGACAATATGGAAAGTGTATTCTGGGCAGAAACAAAACTAAGAGCAATGACCTGAAGACAGAGAAACAGGGTGAATGTAGAGAATTGAAATTCAGGGGCAACTGGGTGATTCGGTCAGTTAAGCCTCTGACTTTGGCTCAGGTCATGATCTCGCAATTTGTGAGTTCAAGCCCTGGGTCAGCTCAGAGCCTGGAGACTGCTTCAGATTCTCTCTCTCTCTCTCTCTCTCTGCCCCTCCCCCATTCATACTCTGTCTCTCTCTTTGAAAAAAAAAATAACAAATAAAAAAAAAAAGAAAAGAATTGAAATTCATTTAAATAAGGGCCTGAAAGGCATCAGAACTTGGGACCTTATCCTGACAGCAGTTGTAAGCTATTATAGGGCTTTGAGGAGAGGAGTGATGTAATTGAAAGGGTGATTTAGAAAGATCATTCTGGGTCTAAAGTGGAGAATGGGTTTGAGTGGGACAAGATTGGTGGCAAGAAGCCCATTAGGAGGTTATTAAAATAATCCAGGCAGAAGATAGTGAGGCTGGAAGGTAGGTAATAGAAAAGGGGATGAATAAGGTGGAGAGTTGAAGAAACATTACCATTGCAATTTTCTCTCCACTTGGTTGTGTAATGTGGATTAACTAGAGATTTTACCTATATCTATACTATGATGGGATCCCTGGACTTCTAGAAGCCTTAGAACTCTTGATATTAGACAAGGACACTTTTCTAAGAGTTTATGAGCAATTGCTGAAACACTGCTAGAGGAGAATGAACAGGGGATTTATTTGTGGGTATGAATGATGTCATCTCAATCCTGCCACAAATGTAGCACAAAGGAAATCCTAGGAAGGAGGTCGTGGTCTTCGACAATTAAAAGTTCATTAGTATTAAGATGAACGACATTGGAGACTAGTGTTATAGGTTGAATTGTGTCCTCCCAAAAGATGTTGAAGTCTTAACCTCCAACACCCATGAATGTGACCTTATCTGGAAATAGAGTCTTTGCAGATGATCAAGTTAAAATGAAGTCATTAAGGAAGGACTAATCCAACATGACTGTATCCTTATTTAAAAAAAAAAGGAAATTTAGACACAGAGACACTGCACATAGGGAGCACCATGTGAATATTAGAGTTATGTTGTCATGAGACAAGGAACCACCAGAAAGTAGGAGAAAGTACCACATTTGGAGGGAGCGTGGCACTCCTGACACCCTAATTTGGGGATTCCTGGGCTCCATAATAAAACAACTGTTTTTTTGACCTTCTCAATTGTGATACTTTGTTATGGCAGCCCAAGAAAGCTCATACAACTAGAAAAAGGAAGATTCCAGCTACACACATATGGGAATTCGCTAGATGGTGGAGTTGTTTAGAAGGGGAAGTCCACCTTAGTCTTCCACAGGCAACTGTTTCCCAGTAGGCCATTCTACCACATGAAATGAGTCCAAAGTGTCAGCAACATATCTGTCAGCATTCAGGGTGTCTTCTCATATTACTTTGTTGATTTATAGGAATAAAACTGTGTTAAACAGCTAGACCTTGATTCCAAAGCAGAGCATTGATTTGCTAGCTCTCCTAATTCTCCTTTATAGGACTCTTGCATTTGACATTGGCTCCTCCATTCATGTCTTATCTTTTTCCTTATCTTCTTTTCTCATTCTAAGCTCTGAGATGTTTTGTTTACTTAGATTAATTTAGGATGGTAATGTCAGTATCTCTCCTTGTGTTTCAGGCTCATTTTCCTTCCACCAAATGCCTTGTATTCTTCTGTCCATGAATTTAAATCATCTTCTGTCCATGAATTTAAAACAGATTGGTGAGTGAAACTGGAAGGCTGGAAGGTGAGGCTGCCCTGGAAGCAAATATCTTTATTTTTCCTTTCTTTCTTTCTTTCTTTCTTTCTTTCTTTCTTTCTTTCTTTCTTTCTTCTTTTTTTTTTTTTTTTTGTGTTTATTTCTGAGAGAGAGAGACAGAGCATGAGCAGGGGAGGCACAGAGAGAGAGGGAGACACAGAATCTGAAGCAGAGAGCCTGAGGCTTGGCTTGAACCCACAAACTGTGAGATTATGACCTGAGTTGAAGTTGGACGCCAAACCGACTGAGCCGCCCAGGCACCCCCCTTCTTTTTTTTTTTTTTAATTGAAGAAGTCTTGCCATCTATTCTACTCCAAGAAGAAAAGGAGTTACTGTTATCCAATAATTGCAAGATCTTTCTATATCCTTATACCTTTGTAACTATTATTTTATTGAAGTATGACAAACAAAAGATGCATACATTGTAAGTGTATAGCTTGATAATTTTTGCATGTATACTCACATATGTACTGTCATGTATCCACAGCTCAGATAAAGATGAAGAGTATTTTTAGAAATCCAGAAGCCTTCTTCATGCCCCTCCTCAGATGGTACTCACGTTAAGAATAACCATTTTATATCTATCATCATAGATATATTTTGCTTTTTGTTGAATTTTTTATATTGATTTTTTTAAATGTTTGTTTATTTTTGAGTGGGAGAGAGAGAGAGAGAGAGAGCCAGGGAGGGACAGAGAGAGAGAGGGAGACACAGAACCTGAAGCAGGCTTCCAGCACAGAGCCTGATATGAGGCTCGAACTCACAAACTGCAAGATCATGACCTGAATTGAAGTTGGCCACTCAACTGACTTAGTCACCCAGGTACCCTGAATTTTTATATTAATTTTAATCATACAAGTTTTACTCTTGTGTCTGACTTCATTCCCTCAGAATTATTTTATAAAATTTATCAATGTTGTCATTATATGAGTAACTTGTCCTTTCTCATTGCTGTGAAATACCATTTTGACTCCTTATGAACATTAGGTTTTCAGATTTTTTGCTATCATGAATAAAGCTGCTGTGAACATTATTGTACATGCCCTTTATTAAACATTTCTGTTGGGTATATACCCATGGAAGCAGAATTTTGGGACATAAGGTATACATATATCTAGCTTATTTATATATTGCCAGACATTTTTCCCAAAGCAACTGAACCAATTTATACTCCCCCAGTGATATAGGAGAGTTCTAGTTGTGCCATAAACTTAACACTCTAGGTATTATCAGTCTTTTAAATTTTGCCGATCCTGGTGGCTGTGTAGTGGTATCTCACTGGGGTTTTAATTTGAATTTATCTGATGATATGTCCATATGATTTAGGTTATCTGTTGCAAATAGTAAATATCTAAATTATTTTGTTCCAATATAACAAACTTTGTTTGCTACTGAGTTTCATCCATTTACATTTATTGTGATTATTTAACTGTATGGATATTTCTACTGTTTTATTTTATGCTTTGCAGGCAAATTGTAACCCCCCCCCAAAAAAAAAGTTTGGGTAGCCATATTAGTATTTGTGTAGTGAAAAATTAATCTACTCAAAGAGAAGACTGGCCTTTGTCCCAGCTCCTGTGAGGTAGCCTCCAAACACTTGGAATTTTCCAAGTAATTGAAATGTCTTTAATATACATCATAGACCCCTTAGACTACAAATGATAGTTTATGCTAATGAGGTAACTCAGGATAGAGCTGACTATGCTGGAAAGTCCAATCATGAGACTTAAAGATTGAGGCTCTGAGCTACATGATAGCAGCCTGACCTCTGAAGAGTCAAGGAATAGCTGGAGATTGAGTCACAATTGCCTACAAAGTTTAAGCTGCAATAAAACATCTGGACATTGAAACTCAGTGAGCTTCCCTCATTGGTAGTAATCTGAGTATTGTCATACTTTAATGCTGAAAGGTTGACAAACACTTCATGTTTAGAAACCTATATTTCATTCTATGAACTTTTTTTTTTTTTTGAGAGAGAGAGTTTGTGAGCAGGGGAAAGGACAAGGGGAGAGAGAGAGAATCTTAAGCAATTTGAACTATAGCACATTCAATAAGTTCTGTGAGTCTATTGAGTAATGGAACTTGAGGGTGATATAAGAAAGCTCAAAATAATAGCCAACTAGTCAAAGTGAAGGTAGCTCTAGGGACCCCTGAATTTGTGACTAGTGTCTAAAGTGAGGGCAAAGCTGTCTTGGGGGCAGGCTGTGTCTTTAACTTGTGAATTTTGGCCTACTGCAGGTAGTATTAAATCATATAAAATTAAGATGAAAAATATTATTAAGAATGAAGAGGGTCACAATATAATTATAAAATAATACATTTCTTAGGAAAATATAAACACATAGTAAAAATGGACTTAAAATATAGGAAACAAAACCTGTCTGACAAGTTACATTTTTTAATTCGTTATTATCCTGGGAGAAATTAATATACTAATTGATGGATCAGACAGAGAAAGAAAAACTATGATATAAAAAATACAAACAATTAACAACTATTTTGATTCATTTATCTAGTTAGCATTCAGTAACTAAAAAATGCACGTTTTCAAGCATACACAAAAAAATAAAAAATTGACCATGAAGAAAGTCTTAACAAATTTAAAAGAAAACAGTATTATCACTCATGAAAAACTGAGACTGTGCCCTTTATTCTGTAGAATGTACTTTTTTATCTGTGTTCCTTTTTCAAGTACGAGGCATCTTGTACACTAAAGGAAATTGCTTGAGGCAATGGCATTCCCTTCTAATACAGGTATTGTGGGATCTGTGAAAAGCCAGGAAGCTGTTGAAGTTGGCTTCTGAACAGGCTTCTGAGGCCTGTTAAGTTGATGCTGGGGTTTCATCATCAGTGTGCACTTGTATGTATGCGTGTGTGTGTGTGTGTGTGTGTGTGTGTGTGTGCATGTGAGTGTGTGTCTGTGAATGTGCATGTGACTTACAGTGCATGAGTATGTGCATGTGTGGGTGATTTACTGTCCAACGTGATCTTACTCTCAACTCTAATGCCTTGGTTTGTTTGTATCTTTTCTTTGACTATCTATCCCTTGACCTTCTTGAGAGGCTGCTGGCATAGCTGTGTCAGTAATTAATCTTAAGGAAAGTCTCATCAATGATGCTGAACAGAATAATGAATCTCAATATGCACAAATGTATAATATTAACATATAGCTTGAGGGTATTGTTCTTTAATTGTCTTTCTTTAACAGAGGTATAATTTATTTCAAGACTGCTTCAATTGATCTTACAGTGATTCAAAAAAAATTTAATTGCAGGATGAAATCCATTTGAAGATTGAAAAATGAAAAATGATTCTAGGACCATGACAAAAATCTTGAGAGCTGCCCTTTTATTTATTTTTTTTTTAAAGAGCTTCTGACTAGGGTTTGTTGTTTTTGTTTGTAATCTATAAATTCTATACAATATACCAGCACTTCTCAAATTTTAATGTGCATACGTACTACTCAATGATTTTGTTAAAATGCAGATTCTTTTTAAGTGGGTCTGGGAGAGACCTAAGATTCTGAATTTCTTACAAGCTTTTACATGATACTGCGGCTGCCAGCCTGCAGACTACATGTTGTGTGTCAGAGCTCCATACTATACCAAACTATGCTATTCTATACAATTTATGCAGTGATTACACTTGCTTGGATGTTTAACCCTGAATCATTTAAAAATGTTTTGGCAACTAACATATTTTTGAGAAAATCTGAGACAAAAGAGTATTTAAACATGGTGTGTCAACAAATAATGCATATACAATGTAACTATTTGTTTTTAAGTATGCTATATATTTGAGAAGACTATCCAACAAATACGTTCACATACTTCTGTGGAAGAAAGTAGTGCCATTTGTCTTAACTTGATTTTGCAGAGTTTACCAGTAGATGGCAGTACGTATTCAATCTTCTGGGAAGAAAATTTATGTATTAAAAAGAGTAGCACCTAACATCCAGGAAGTCTTTGTTTTAGTGCTCCCCAAACCCCAAGACAGAATCCAGAACTCTATTTGCAAAACAACATTTATTTGATATAGGTTCTGAATATTTGCCTTTATTCTTTTGAATGTTAATAAATATTTTCATTTCAAGGAATCAGAAAACCATACCTATCAGGTCAGATTAAAAAAAATAAAGTTAGGAATCTAGTATATAGAGATTTAGTTCACATTTGTGTACTGATTGTATGGAGGGGGGTAATTCTCTATAAAGTAGGTATCAAATTAAAAAAACAAATCTGGAAGTAGGTAAGAAGAGGTTTTGGAAACATTATTAAAAGGGGAGAAAGGGTCTATTATAATGGGGGCACAGAGACTACTGCAATGGACCTAAGATCTGTAAGCATTCCAAGATGAGACAAAAAGTGTTCTTCTTTTATAGGGAGGATTAAACAAGGCTAAAAAGAACCAAAAAATGTGGGGAAATGGGATGAAAGGGTGGAATTCAAGAGTAGATAAGAATGTTTTATCTTGAGGGTCCTATTGTCAGTCAGAACTGTTAAGGAGTTTTATCTGGCTCAGGGTGAAGGTGGGTCAAAATTCAGGTGCTTGGGGGAAGGAGGGAAGTTTAACATAACTTTGATTTGTAAGCATCTGTTCTGATTGATCAGTGAGGAGAAGCATTTCAGCTCATCATTAATAGGCAAAAAAAAAAAAAAAGTAATTGGGAGTTTTTGTCTGGTCCTGTCATAGGTAAGAAAGCATCTCACATAGGAGAGCATCTGTGAGTCTTTACCAAACTCAGATGGGGAAGGTTGTCTCTTTGCAGTAAAGCCTGGAACACAAAAGAATTTTCTTTTAATTGCCATTTTCCAGGATCACTGGATTTTGGTAAACTTTCATCATTGTCATAGATAAAAAATCTTAATATGGATTGAAAAACTGTGCAGATAATTTATTTTGATAGTAATTTATTCCTTAAATGTTTATTGGGAATTCAAGCAATGGGTAGCTGTGGGCTCTTGTCCTTAGAGAGCTACAAGCTATAATTAAAAACTCCCCATGGACCTTACTGCATATCCAGTATAGGGCATTTGATAATTATCCAGGTGATTTGGATGAATGGTGAGATTTTTTTCCTAAATAATCTAGGTTAACAAGCCAAAGTAGGTGCTTAATAAATGTTTGTTGGATAAATGAATGAATTCTACATTAAACATAAAATTATATATTTACGTATTTGATCCAGACTAAATAAGACTTGACCCAAGACTTAATTTTCCCAAAATGTTTCATTGTTACTTATAAAATCTTCTCAGATGTTCTTTATAAAGTGTAAATGTTTTTCAGGGTGCACATACTTTTTTAAGCTTACATATTCTACTTACTCTGTCGTATAGAGGTATTATGATTTATACCTTTTTCACTTAAAAACCAAGGTTTATAGACATAAACTGAAAGAATGAAAGAATACTTCAAGTCCTGGCCCTAAGATCAGGAAGAACCTTTCCTGCCATCTACTTACAAAGGAGCTGTTGTTAGCGAAGAATGAAAGCCTGGGATTTATCATGCATATTTAGACACTTAGTATATGTTTTTTCCTATAACACCCTTAACAATTATGTAGGATCACTGGGTTCTGCTAAAGTTCTGTAACAAAATTATTAAAGATTTAAGATAGCTTCCCAAGCTCACATAACTGTGGGAAAACAAACAAAAAACTAAATAGACCTCACAGTGGTGGCAGAGAGAGCTTTGAGTAAATCGATTTGATCAAAATTTGTTATTGAATAATTGCTCGGTTCCTGGTATAGGGTTATGTGCTGGGAAGTGCAAGGATGAAAAAAAAGTGGTCCCTTGAATATGTAGCATATAAAGGAACCAAGTGATGGTGCCCTAATGGTATTCTGAGTACGAGGTAAGCAACAGAGGAGAGGTTAATTCTACAAAGGAAGAAGGTAGCTGTCAAGAAAGACTGTGGCAGAGACAACTAGACGTTCTTTGAAAAAATTTGAATCCCTACTTTCACAGCATGAAGTAGGTCCTGGGAGAGGAGTCTCCAGCCAGGAACTGCTTTTTCCAGTCCCCTCTGCATCCAGAGGGGACTCACCAATAAGTGTTCTCTGCATCCAGAGGGGACTCACCAATAAGTGTTCTCACCAATAAGAAGGTTGCCCAACAGAAAGTGAGCAGAAGTGATGTGTTCCACTTCTGGGCTTGGTCTCTCCACTCTTCTTGCTTTTACTGACTAGAAGCAGAAACCTCTGAGGCCCCAGTGGATGATGAAGACACTAGATGGAAGGAACATACATCCCTGAATCACAGTGTGGAAAAAAGGTCTCTGCCAATAGGAATATTGTTATGCAGGTAAAAAATAAAATTATTTTAAGCCATTGAAATTTGGGAATGTACTTGCTCTCGCAGTTATTATCACACTAATGACTATAGTAGTTACTCCAAACTGCATTATGAGAAGTTAGTTTACATAGGCCAAATAATTTTAAGTTGCAAGGAACCTTATGTATCTCTCCAAATTTTTATTTTATACAGCAAGATATATGCCTCCAAAGACCCAAGGACACATTGCTAATTAGTGATGAACTTAGGCCTAGAATCCTAGGCTTTCCTACTACAATGTCCTTTTAAGTGTGTGTGTATGTATGTTATGACGTTTTTATATAACACTTGTGTAAATCACCCAATTTAACTTTTTACAATTGACTTTAAGCCCATTTCTCTATATTGAATGACCTGAGAACAACTAGCACTAGTCATGGTTTTTCCTTATAATCACCTGCTCTGTGGATGAAGACAGCTAGTTTTCATTCATATCTTGATTTTAAGCTAAAATGTATAATTCCTTGAATTACTTCACATTTATTTTATCTTAGCTGAATCCTCTTAAAATCCATCCTGTATCTACTGTATCTTTTCTAAAATGAGGAGTTGCTTGGTCAAGAGAATATTAGGCTGGAAATAAAAATTATACTCCAACAGCTGTGGTATACCTATTTATTACATGTGAGTCTGGTAATAGTCTTAAGCAATTTACATTTCCAGTAATGCGGCAGAATGGCATTTCATGATCTACTTCTTGATGGGTGGGGACTATCTATAGATAGTCATATGACTAGTTTTATTCACTGACTTGTGAGTAGAAGCAGCATGTATTACTTCCAGGGCATAGCTAGTATTGTTCCAGAACACTTTTTTTTTTCCCTTTGGCACAGACATAAGCAATGTTCAAGACTGTGGCTGCTCTACCAAACTTTGTCTTTGGATAAAGATATGGATCCCCTCAACCCAACCTACGGTGGACCTGTAGCAGGAACAACAAACAAGCCTTTGTTTTAGGTCTTTCAATCTTGAGGTTATTAAGACAGCATAACCTAACCTATCCTGACTGAAGTGACACAACATTATCAGTGTGACCTTGAAAAATTCATTAAATCTCTTAGATTTCAAGCCTGTAATTTGGAAATTAACTGTTACTTGGAGATTCAGTTAGATAATGATTGTGAAAAATACTAGACTAGGAGTCAGAAAGTCTGAGTTTTGCTATTTACTCTGTCATTAACTGGTATAATTGGGGGGAATTATTCCTTCTCTCATTTATTCACAAAACGTTTATTAAGCACCTACTGTGACAAACTGCTAGAAGACAAGAATTAATAAAACATAGTTCTTGCCCTCATAAGAGCTCACAGGCTGCATGGGACAGACAGATTAAAAATATATAGAAATGTGTTAAGAGGTATAGTAGAGGTAAGTGCAGGTTATTACGAGAAGCCCAGAGGAGACTATTGGCTCGCTCTACAGGGGAGTAAGGGAAAGCATCACAGAGAAGACATTTCAAATTGAACCTTTTTATTTAAAAAGGTGGCATTTTCAGCAGGAGGAATGACATATGAAAATATTTTACATAAAAGGACAATCCCTTTTATTTCTTTAACTCTGACATATCTAGCTTCTCTTTCCTTGTCTTCTTTCTTCTCTTCTCTTTTTATTTTTATTTATTTTTTATTTTCTCTTCTGGACAGGGGCATACAGTGGTACTTCTGGTGTTTGTCAAGGTATCATTATGGTTCACTTCTTAAAAATCCAAGAATCCTTTGGGCATTATCTGGGACTTACAAAAAGAAGGTAAAAAGAAGGTAAATTTTTTTTCTTTATTAAAACATTCAGCTCTATATATGTTGTAGCCAGGGAATATAAAGCAGGCTTTATACATTGCATATAGAAAAAAAAATTTTGCCTTAAAGTGGTTTTATTCTATTATTTCCAATGCCCTTATAAAAGGCTTCTGGGTGTGTAGGTATATAAGTATCTCTGTGTGTATAAATGTATATATATATGTGTGTGTGTGTGTGTGTGTGTGTGTGTGTGTTTCAGCAGTTACTCACCCCAAACCTACAGGAAGATTTAGGAGGTATACTGGTATCTCACACTGCCATGCAGATTGTACAGAAGAATACATATGATGGGCCAACGCATTTCTTGGAGCTTTTCTGATGTACTCCCTACGGCTAAGGCCTCATGGTTTGAAAGCTGGAGCAACTTCAATGACTACAGATGGGCCAGTGTCTCTAGGGCTGGGGTACGGTGGGGTGAATACTTACCCGGGGCACAGTGAAGAATCCAATTCTTTCAGAGGGAGAGAAGAGAAAAATCTTTCAGGTTGGGAAGCAAGGCTAGGAACAAAGGCATCAAGGATTCCTTTTCCTCAGACACTAGGAACCATTATACATAGCTTCTAAACCTGTTATCTCTTTATTTTAACTATTCCAGTTATGGACACTGCAATAAGGTTTGTTACATACACAAGACTTTTTGTAGTGACTGTTATGGAGAATTAAGGGATGGGTGCATAAAGGAAGGAATGGCTGTCCCCATATCATTTTCAGTGCAGTTATTACTGCAGTGGCAACATTACATAGAGGAACACAGCATCCTATAGTATCAGGTGGTACCCAGCCACAGATTGAATGACAAAGTTAGAGCTGAGTGTAGGCGGGAAGCCATATCTCATAAAGTAGCAACAGCCAGTGGGATGACTCAGAATTAGGACAAGGCATTTTCACTTTTCCCCAAATATACTAGACAAATAGGGGCTCACATTCTAACTTCATAATATGAAACTACCTGTCATGTTTGTGTTAAAAGTTAATATTTCTGTGTGGCAATAGCCCAGGATCTGTGGGGGGTGGCAGACCACAAACACGTACATAAAGCAGGAAAGGGAGCTGAAACATGAAGAAGGATTACACCAAGGAAAGCTAATGGGGTTCATGCTCATCCCACATGGTAGTGGTGAGCTACTGAGAATTTCGTGCAAGGGAAATCATAGTAAGATTTGTGTTTTGTAAAGCAATCTCCAGTAAACATACTGAAAGTGGATCAAAATCAGGAATACAAGAGAAGCTAATACAGAAACGAACAAAATTTTGCTACTGTATTTGTAGCATCTGGAGCAGTGTGTGTCTGCAGAAGGTGCACAGAAATATTTGTGGCATGAAAGAGTGAAGGCAATGATGCGGACTTGAACTACCTCAGTGGCTATGAGTTAGTGAGATGCTCAGGATACAAAAATACAAGGCACTTGGATCACTGATTGGATATGGGATGAAAAGAAGAGGAATTTTAAGATGACCTAGATTTCTGGTTTGGATGAATTCTGATGCCTCTAACTAAAAAGAGAAATCATAGGGAAAATAATTTTGTCTAATTAGAGCTTAACTTTACCTAATTGGAGCTTAACTTCCTTATTTTTTAAATAAGGAAGATAAAGTAGGAAGTCTCTAAGTTGTCAGGTAGATCCAACAGTTTATGATTTGATGATTCCAAAACAATTAGTAAAAGAAAGTAAACTGCTATGAAAGAATATATTATGGGTAGAAATATTGGCTTTCAACAATGCAGTATTATAATAGGGGCCCAGTTAGTGCTGAATAAAGAAAAATGACTATTTGTAGGCCCTTGCTTGACCTTTTCTTTTTTAACATTCTAGCATCTTGTCCAGTGTTTGTTTGTTTTCAGAGAGCATTATACAGCTTCTGCTTCTGCTTAACTTATGAGCTACTATGATCTCAGCCCATTTTGTCTTCTTTTGTTTTATCCTGTAATGTCTTTCCTTATAGTCTTTTTTATAAAAAATCATTCAGTGCACACTTGTGTGTTTTGTTTGTTTCTTTTTGAGAGAGAGAGAAGGAGAGAGTTCCTGCACCAGCTGGGGAGGGGCAGAGGGAGAGAGAGAAAGAGAATCCCAAGCAGGCTCCATGCTGTCAGCACAGAGCCTGATGCAGAGCTCTATTTCATGATCATGAGATCATGACGTGAGCTGAAATCAAGAGTCAGACACTTAGCTGTCTGAGCCACCCAAGCACCCCAGTGCACACTTGTGTTTTGATCCTAATTTTCTTTCCATCTGCTTTTGGTTAACTTACAATTCTTTACCTATTCCTAAGATATTAACAATTCTACTTGGCATCATCTGAAAATGCATTGGTTTTATTCTTAAATATGTCTTTGAAAGCATTTATAAAGATAAAATGTTCACTGCTTCTTTTTTTTTTAACTGTTTATTTTTGACCAAGAGAGAAAGTGCAAGCAGGGGAGGTGCAGGGAGAGAGAAACAGAGAATCCCAAGCAGGCTCTGTGCTGACAGTGAAGAGTCTGGTGCAGGGCTCAAACTCATGAATTGTGAAATCATAACCTGAGCTGAAATCGAGTCAGATGCTTAACCGACTGAGCCACCCAGGCACCCCCCTCACTTCTATAGTAACAACAAACATAAAGTAAAATAATCATGGTAAAAAATTTCCATTCACAGTAACAACTAATGTAAAATATATACACTAATAAGAAATTCATGTGATTTTTTACTGAGAGGCATGAAAGAATTCTTGAGTAAATGAAGCAATATGCCATATTTCTAGTAAGTCTGAATGTTGTCAAAATGTCAGCTTGTCTAACCTTATATTGTAGGTTTAATGTAATTAAAATCAAGTTCCAATTAGAATTTAACTTGATGAAATTATCTAAAAATTCTTGTGGAACAGTTCTCAGAAATAAATAAGACAAAAGAAAAATGCGGAACTTACGTTAGAATCATTATTAAGTATGTAACTAGACAAGAATGTAAGGTGTCTTTATTTGGGATCTCTAGGGACAGAGCCTATGATGAGTATTCATGTACGAGTGACTTACTAAGGGAATGTGTCAGGAGAAACCTGTAAGGGGCAGGGTAAACAGGATACAGAAAGGAAAGAAATCATGCATGGATGTAGTTTAGATTATGTATTTTCAGTGGGACAGTATTACCTGACTCTAAGAATCAGATTATCTTGTTTTAAAATGGGTTGACTATGGCAGACAGAATTCTGCGATGGTGTCCAAGATTTCCACCAACTGGCCTAAATTTCCTACTTCATTCTGTCCCCTTGAGTGTGGGTGGGATGTGAGAATCTAATAGGGCAATTACTTTCTTGGTTAGGTCATACTATAGAAGGTTCTGCTTGTTTTGAAGAAGTAAGTATCAATGTTGTGGCAGCTTTACTAGGACCTGATAGTGGCCTCTAGTTACAGAGAGTGGCCCACCACCAACAGCCATGAAGAAAGAGGTCTCAGTCCAAAAACTTCAGGAAACTGAATTCTTCCAACAACCTGGAAGAGGACCGCAAACTACAGATGAGAACACACCCCCAGAGGATTCTTTGCTTATAACCTGGGAAGACCCTAAGGTCTTCCTTACCCATCCAACCATACTCTGACGACCTGACACATGGAAACTGTGAAATAACAAGTTTGTGTTGTTTTAAACCACTAAATTTCTGGTTCATTTTTACAGAGCCAGAGGAAATTAATACATGGGGTAAACTTAGGTATAACATACTCCTTTAAGAAAGGGAACTATTAACTGGGAGTGGCTTGGCCGAGGATACTGATCCTATCTACCTCTGCAATTTCAGATAGTAGAGGCTTTTAATGAATTTGTACCCAGAGAATATCTCACTCTTTAAATCTGTTCCTTGCTAGAGTCTCCTCTATCAGGGCTAAGAGTATGTGGGAGTAGTGAGAGGGAACCATGCTTGGAGGCCAACTAAATTGCAAGAATTATGTTTAGAGGCTTTCTATTGTGTCCTCATATTATCTTCAAATATACATGGAGAGGGAGGTACTGGCTCCCGATGTCTTATACAAGGAAACAGATGCAGAGATACTTAGTAATTTTGGAAAAGACAATGTAGGTTATCAAGAGCCCATCTCCAGGGGCCCTGCTGACTTTTATTGTCTCCTCTCTGCTTGTAATGTCACGTTTACCTTCCCTAAACATCCACCTTTCATTCCTCAGCTGTCACTAGAGCAAATAACAAATATCTGTGGCAGATCAACTGGCAACCCAGTTTATACATAATTATTTTATACTTTTTGAGAATAGAGTGAAAAAATAACACCTTTGTTAATAAATAGGAATAAATTGTATACAATTATACAGTTTAAAATGTCTAAGAAATTTTCTTCAGGGTGGAGATTATACTATCGGTCATCCATTAGTTTGTTCAAAAGTGCTTCTAAGTGTCAAGGTAAAGCCTGATATAGAAGTACTCAGTACAATGCAAAGTGATTTCCCAGCCAACATCTGCTGGGAAAATCCCAGTTGCTTTTGGTATTGTACTCTGCAAGTTGTCTTAGACTGTACTCTGTGAACTTATGTGTTTTCTGAGGGTTAATTTTTTAAAAAATAGATATAATGCCTAAAATCATCAGTAATATTTCAGGGAGGCTCAGAGCCATTGAAGCAATTGGAGTCAAGATGAAAGTTATCAGCCAGAATGAAAAGGACTAAGGGATCACAGACATTGGCTGCATTCTCTCCTTAGAGAAGGCTTCATCCAGAACAATACTCACACTGCTGCCAAGATGAATGAAATTGCTAAATCTGGAATATGACAAAGACTTTGAATGCCATTTAATGAAGAAGGTGGAGAAAAATAGATCTATTGGATATAGACAAATGCTATCTAATGCTTGATTAGGCATTGTCAGTAAGGGTTTTTTTATTTTATGAATGCATAATTTTAGATACCTGCTTTTTTCTATAAATTATTTAGTTACTCTTCATATTGATGTTGTATGAAAAATGGACATGCTGACTTTTTTCTATTTACTATGACATCTATTGTTTCCCTTTATTATGATACATTTTATTATGTGCTGGAATTATCCACCACTTTTCAGGAATTTGTATAAATAATGAAACTCATTTTTTACTCCAAGACTTCTTATAAAGGGACTTGAGGTGTTCCATAAGCCAGATTCACCTAACTTTGTCACTCACCCTCATTATTACCAACCCTAACCATGCCTTTTCCAACTCCATCCAGACCTGCCATCTCTCCCCAATATCAGACTCTTACAGAAGTTTTAGAGAACATAAGAGGATAATAATGAACTTGAGGCCAAAGGATGAAAGACCTACCAAATGAGAAGCAACCTGAAACAATAAGTTCCATGATTAGTGGCAGTATTTAGAACTAAACACATATGTGAATAAAGAGAGACAATATGGCAATAAAAAGTCCTGACTAGGAATTAAATGGCCTCGATTTTAATCCTAATTCTGCGACCTCTTAGCAAGCTAAACTACTATAACAACAACAACAACAACAAAAAAACTATAAAATACAGTGACTTAAACAAGATAGAATTGTTTTCCTTTTTTACTTAATGTGTCAAAGATGAATGTTCAGGAATGACAAGATGGCTTTGTCATTTTTAATATACAGCTTCCCACATTGCTCACATTGCCATTTTCAAGTTAGAAAAAAAGGAGAAGGAAAAAGAACAGGGCAAGATATTTTGTGTTTAAAAGAATCAGAGATTGCCTGGGTGGCTCAGTCTGTTGAATTTCCAACTCTTGATTTCAGTTCAGTTCAATTCATGATCTCAGGGTCGTGGGATTGATCCTCATGCTGGGCTCTCCCACTTCCCTTCTCCCCTGCTCACTCACTCTCTTTCTTTCTCAATATAAAATTTAAAATAATTGGAAGTCAGACACATTATTTACATTTACATCCCACTATCTAAAACCTAGCTATATAGTGTATTTCTCCCATGTTGTGTACCTCCAAGGGGCATCATTTGCAGTGAATTTTATGTGTATGATGCCCCTTGGTATTATGCAGAGTGGTGGCTCTGTAATGGCCATCTACTGTAGGAGAAGTGTAGTAGGCAGAATTTGGCCATCCATGACTTTTGCCTCCTCCAGTGAACATGTTGAATTATATACCAAAAGGGATGTAACTAAGATTACTAATGAGCTAACCTTAAGATAGGTAGATTATCCTACATTATCTGATTGGGCCTACTATAACTCCAGGAGCAGAGATCTTTCTCTGGTGTTAAGAGAAGTCAGAGATTTAGTGTGACGGATTCAATGAGCCATTATTCATTTGAATATGAAAAGCTATATAATTAAGCAAACAGAAACCTCAACTTTAAAAATAGGAAGGAACTGAATTCTGCCAATAATTTTACTGAGATTAGAAGCAGATTCTTTCTCAAAATCTCCAGGTAAGAGCCCAGCCCAGCCACCATCTTGATTTTAGCCTTGTGCAGCCCTGAGTTGATAACTCAGCTGGATCCTCTGGCATTTCTTGTCTACAGAACTGTGCGATATTAAGGGGTGTTATTTTCAGCTGGTAAATTTTGAAAATTTGTTGTGGCAGCAATAGAAAACTAATTCAGGAAGTTTCAAAATATAGTCTCTAGCTATGAAACCAAAATGTACTGCTAAAAGGAAGGAGGAAGGAATGTGTATTGGGAGTAATCAGTGAACTCTTCAACAGCCACTGTTTGCAAGATTGTGTCCTCAGGTTACTTATCTGTGGAGGTTTGACCTAACCAGAGGTCTTGTGGTTCCTTTACTGTGCTATATTATAATTACACTAAGAATATAGTAAAGTCTATCCTTCTATGTCGACTGACCTTGATAGGATATCTGAGCACTCATCTCTCCTTCTGTCTGTCCATCAAGAAGCCTGCTCACCCCAGCTAGCTTGATTCTCCTCCTCTTTTTGTCTCAACACTCTACAAATCCACTCATGTGAAAAGGAAAAAGAAAAGATAAAAGCTAAGCAAAGATAAAAATAAGAACATCAACATCAACTATAACAAGCAATAGGTGATTTTCCTGAGCTGAGTGAGTTGGTTAGATTTTTATGGCTTTAAGGGTGCTACATTTCCAAAGATGAAGGGTAGAATTCAGGGTGATATTCTAAATATAGAGGTGATTCCAGTATGCATAGTCTCCATTGCTGATTGCTAGCTCCAGTGGCAAGGCCACTTGATACAATAGTGGAAGACAGTGGCAAAGCTGGAGTGAGAAGAAAGGAAGGAGAAAGAGAAAAGGCTATTTTCAATGGCATTTAGCCAATTGTTGTCACAAATACAAAAAAAAAAAAAAGCAAAGATATTATGCATGCATACAGAGGAGAAGAGTAGAATTGCAGTTAACAAGAGGAAAAATGGAATTTGGATTCAACTTCGTTCCTTCTTTCCACTCCTCCCTCAAACCTTGACTACCATGTTCATCACTATCAAATGTGTGCATGTGTGCACACACACATACACACACATAAGGAGGTGGAAATAACAGAGTAGAGACAATGATCTATGATGATTCAACTTATGATTTTTTGACTTTACAATGGTGTGAAAGACATATGTATTTGGCAAAACCTAGCCTTTGAATTTTGAATTGTCATCTTTTCCTGGACTCGCGATCTTTGATGCTAGGCACTGGCAGTGAGCCTCATGACCCCCAGTCAGCCACACGACCACAAGGGTAAGCAACAGATACACTTAAGAACATTGTGTACCCATACAACCATTTTTTTTTCATTTTCAATCCAATATTGAATAAATTACAAAAATGTTCAACACTTTAGTATAGCATAGGCTTTATGATAGATAATGTTTCCCATCTGTAGGCTAATGTAAGTGTTCAGAGCACATTTAACATAGGTGAGGCTAAGCTCTGATGGTCAGTAGGTTAGGTGCATTAAATGAATTTTTGACTTAGGATATTTTCAACTTATGATGGTTTTTTCTAATTGTAACCCCGTTTTAAGTCAAGGAAGATCTATATGGTAAATGTCGCATTAGATCTGATCCAGACTAATATTTGACTTCCAGGCACACAAGTCTTTCCTTACTTTCAGACCCAGGTTAAGTGTGCTCTCAAAGGCTGCAAGCTGAGGTATAATGGATTTCCAACATATGGTAACAAATGATTAAGCGATTGTGTCTAAGGTTACGACCTTCCCCACCACTGGCTTTTGATTTAGCTTTTGCTCCATTTAAGATCTTGTAAGATCTTAATTTCCTCCAATAAAGGTTTACTTAAGAAATAAAACTCATTAAACTCTGAGAGGACTCATAAAAATTCAAGTGTACCTTCCCTCTGAAATGCGAACTAAATTTCAAGTAATGCCATAAAGTAAAATTAAGTTTTTTTATTTCAAATATCTTCGTAGTTGACAGATTTTGAGTTTAGTTGGTTTGTTTTTTCTCCTTAAGAATCTGATGAATCAGAAATTTCTTTAAAAAGAATGACCCTTTTAGTTTTAAGCTGAACTTATCATTTAAGAATTGTGAAGTCTCAGGCTTAGGAAAGCTTAACATTTTATTATTTTTACTATCTTTGCTTTACAAAAATCACAAGTTACTTAGTTATAAGGTTGCAGAGCTAGAAAAGATTTTTAAAAAATCACTCTCCATATTTTTTATTAGAGTTCTTATTGTCCGTAAGAGCCGCTGAAGAAGGGGTGTCTGGGTGGCTCAGTTGAGTGTCAGACTTCAGCTCAGGTCATGTTCTCATGGTTCCTGAATTCTAACCCGGCACTGGGGTCTGTACTGACAGCTGACAGGTCTAACCTGCAGCCTGCTTCAGATTCTGTGCCCCTCACTCTCTGCACCCCACCCCCCACTCTCTGTCTCTCTTTCAAATATAAATAAACATAAAAAAAACGGACCACTGAAGAGGCCGACTGTGGGTTGAAAGCTGTGCCTCTAAAAGATGTGGAAGTCCTAACTCCCAGTGACTGTGAATGTGGCCTTACTGGGAAATAAGGTCTTTGCAGATGATCAAGTTAAAATGAGGTCTAGTGTGGGGCTATCCAATATGGCTATGCCCTTATAAAAAAGGGAAATTTGAATCCAGCAATAGGCATAAATACAGGGAAGACACAGGGAAAATGCCATCTATAAACAAAGGAATGCCTGAAGCCATCAGAAGCTTGGAGAAGGGTATGGAACAAATTCACCTTCACAGCCTCGGAAGAAATCAACTTCGCTGATACTTTGATTTTGGCTTTCTAGCCTCCATAACTGTGCAGCAATAAATGTCTACTTTTTTTAAGCCATCCAATTTGTGGCTCTATGGCATCCCTGGGAAACTGCTAGAAAGCCCAAGCCTAATTGTTTTGGGAAGAAACCTATGCTAAATAACAGGAAATCCAACTTACCTCAGTGAATATTTTCCTCTGTTTAATAAAAGTAGTCATAAAAAATGGAAAGAATTAAGATAATCTTAAAACATAAATGTTTAAGATTTAAAAAAAATGCTTAAAGGAAGATGTCAGTTGTCCCTAAATTAATTCAACAGAGTACCATTGATTTTATTTTTCTGGAACTGTGAAATTGATGTTAAAAAGTTTATATGGAAAAGAAGTAATCTAGTAATTATAACCAGGGGAAACCTGATAAAGAAGAGCCATGTAACAAATCACTACGAATTTAAAGGCTTAAAACACCACCAATTTATTATCTCACAGTTTCTATAGGTCAGAAGCCAGCCAAAGACATAACTGGATTCTCCTCTCAGGGCATCATAGGTTGAAATCAAAACTGTCTTGTCATCTGGAGCTTGGAGGTTTCTACCAAGCTCCTTCAGGTTGTTGGTGGGATTCAGTTTCTTGCAGTTAAAGCACTGAGGCCTCCATTTTCTTACTGGCTGTGGGCTGTGGGTTGCTCTCAGCAACTGAAAATTGCCCACATTGCTTGTCATGTTTCTTCCCCCATCCTGAAAACCAACCTTGGAGAATCTTCTCTTACTTTGAATACCTTTCTTCAGAAAGAGCCTGGTCCCTTTTAAGAACTAATTAGATCAGGCCTACCTAGGATAATCTCTTTCTTAAGGCCAACTGTGCCATATAACGTAACCTTATCATGGGAGTGACCTTCCATCATATTTACAGGTACCTCCCACAGTCAAAGGCTGGGGGATTATATAAGAGTGGGGGTCATGGGTGGTCATCTTAGAATTCTGCCTACCACAAAGCACAAAGTTATTAATGGCAGTGGAAGTACAGCCACACGATGAAATACTATGCAGGTACAACAAAAAGTATAGACTTTCTGATATAGGAAGGCACATTATTAAATTAGAAAAAAAATGTTAGAAGAAAAACAGTATAGGGTTGTGCTTATCTTTATGTAAGAATTGGTGGAAATAAAGGTTTATAGTCAGAAGCCCAACCATGAACTTATTGTTTCATCATTGGAACAATGATTAAAGCACTGTTCCTGTTCTAAAGTGCAGAAAGTGTGGTAGGGATCAAAAACCAAATCCCAAACTGAATATAATTCAAATAAGAGAAATATTACAGAAAGATGAACATTTGTTTTGTGGTTTTAAAGAAAGAAGTGATTGTACCAAGTGCCTGCAAGGCCTAGTTATTTTTTTCCTTGGCAATACCTGCCTGCCTGCCAGATAGGGCCATTTAGATCATTGTCTATTGATCTGTACAATTCAAACTTTCACATTTAAAACACTAGAAGAAGCATTACATTCCTAAAATCTCATTAGGTATCATTGGATCATTGATTTCCACATATTGATTAGAAGGCAATATACAGTTTTCATGATTTAAAAAAAATACTTTCTTGTAAAGCATTAGTCTGTGTGAGAGTCAGAAGACTGGATATGAGTTTTCTTCATTTTTGTGAAGATTGCTACACAAAGAAAGGTTGTTGGTAAAATATAAACAAGACATGCTTATCAGATAATTACATGATATAAATTCTCCTTTTCTACTTTGGACTATCATTATTATAACCTGAATTTCTCCTTTAGTTATTTTAAACTATCTGTATTCATTCCATTTTGAGAAATAGCAAAATAAGTCCACTGGATTTTCCTGTGTCTTTCTTCCACATTTCCTTCAAATCTCTACTCAGATATAATCTTCACAATGAGGGCTTCTCTAAAATAACCCCACACCACTACCCCAACTCCCTGTACCCTTACCTGCTCTTTTTCTTTAAAAAATATTTTTTAATGTTTATTTATTTTTGAGAGAGAGAGTGTGTGTGTGAACAGGGAAGCAGCAGAGAGAGGGAGGCCCAGCATCTGAACCAGGCTCTAGGTTCTGAGCTGTCAGCACGGAGCCCAGCACAGGGCTCAAACCCACCAGCTGTGACATCACGACCTGAGCCAAAGTTGTACGCCTAACCGACAGAGCCACCCAGGCATCCCTCTTTTTTTTTTTTTAAGTTTATGTATTTATTTTGAGAGAGACAGAGAGAGCAAGTGGTGGACGTGCAGAGAGAGACAAGAGAGATATTGAGAGAGAATCCTAAGTAGGCTCCATGCTGTCAGTGCAGAGCCCAATGTGGGGTTTGAACTCACAAAACTGTGAAATCATGACCTGAGCCAGAACCAAAAGTCGGACTCTTAACTAGCTGAGCCACCCAGGTGCCCCTGCTCTTTTTCTATATACCACTTACTTTGAAACTATTACATATATGAGCTTACTTGTCTCCTGTGTGTCTCCTCCATCACAACATACATTCCGTAAACAGAGCAGGGTCTTTGTCCTGTTTGCAGCTCTGTCTGGCACAACTAGAACAGTGTTTGGTTTAAGGGCACTCAAAAATATACATATTGAATGAATAAATAACCAATTTATTGAAGAATAAATTCTATTCATTGTCCTTAAATGAGTTATGTTAAATTCTTGCTTCCCCCACCCCCAAAGAAAGTCTCTGACAAGTATTAAAAGAACACAAGCTTTATTCTCTCTGCTTTTTTTGTTTTGTTGTTATTGTTCTCTCTGCCTCTATCTGGAAGTGACATGAGGGCAGTCATCACGTCATACAGCCTAGCCAACATCCAAGGGGGATAAGGTGCCAAGTTGCCTTTACTTGGTATAGTAAATAATAAGTGTGGTATAGTAAATAATAAATATTTGGTCTTTCTCTCCAGTTCCTGGCACACAGCCCCTTGAAATCCACTGTCTTCATATGCTAATGGCTTTGGTATACCCCTATGTAGCTTTAGGGTGAAGTTTTGTCTCCCAAAAATCAACCACATGTTTAGAGGGTTAGAACTGTCAGACCTACTCCCTAACTTCTGTGGATCAGAAAGACGCTAGAGAATGAGTTCAATCATCAATTGCCAGTGATTTAATTAATTGTGTCCATATAATGAAACCTCCATTTACTATTAATAATGGGGTCAGGGAACTTTCCAGGTTGGTGAATACATCACTGTGCTGGGAAAGTGGTACTCCCAGAGTCGGCATGGAAGCTTGCCCCCCCCGCCCCAAACTTTGCCTTATGCATCTCTTCCATTTGTCTTTTTCTAAGTTATCTTTTATAATAGACTAGTAATTGTAAGTAAAGTGCTTACCTGAGTTCTATAAGTCATTCTACTGAATTATCAAACCTGAAGATGGAGTTGTGACAACCCTGAAATTTGTAGTCAGCTGGGCAGAAGTGTGAGTACCGGGGTACTCCCATTTTGGGCTGGCATCTGAAGTGAAGCCAGTTTTGTGAGACTAAGCTTAACCTGGGAGTTGGGGTGAGGGGGGATTGTGCTAGCACTGGGCAGTTACTGCAAGAATTGAGTTGAATTGTTTAACACCCAGTTGCTGTTGGAGAATTAGAGAGTTGGTTGGTGTTACAAAAGACACACTATTTTGATATTAGAAAAAGCCATACATGCAGTCAACCTGAATCTCTGTGAATGGTTTCTCTCAAAGCATCTCCTCAATCATCTGTGAAAGCATCTCCCTCCCAATGCATTCTTTCTCTTGGTGGATAACTACTACTTGGAGAAATTTATCAGACTCCCTAGGCTTCTGGTTGAGTAGGTAAACAGGGGGTTGCATAGGGGTGATGGTTGGGTAGGTCCTGGTAGCATGTGTTTGGTGACTTACTTTTGAGTGAGCTTTCAGAATTTGGCTGCAATTCTAAGGCAACATAAAATATTCTAATCTCCATCCTCAAATGAACAAATTAATATTTAAATTTATTGTATATATTGGGTTGACTCTAACTTTGTGAAAACCTTTTGAAGACTTTTATTCAAGAGAATGTCAAAATCTATCTTAGGACCAACTAGACTTCTTACTGATATGTGAAAGACCAGCTCTTAGATTTTCTAATTATTATCTTTGGATAAATTATAAATTTAAAATTATAAATTATAATTAACACACTAAAAGAAAAATATGCACTATTTTGTTTTTAAAAATAACTACAAAATAAAGTCTATTGAAAAAAAAAGAGATATAACCCAAATTTAGGATTATATAATTCTAACTGAATATTACATTGAGTTCTTACCATTTTGGAAGCAAATATAAAATAGCTACCATACTATGTTACCTAAGTCTCTTTTGTCTTAATAATAAAAGACCTTTGCTGCTTTAACTAGAATTGACATCAGTTAGAATTTTTTGCCTGATTTCTTTAATAAGAGACTCTGAAGATGAGGAAGAAAAAAATCTTTAATAGCAGTTCCATAGAAGGAAAAGAGGAAAATAATAACAACAACTATCATAAAAGACTGCTTAATACAATCCAGGCATTATAGAAGGCAATTTACGTATGTGATCAAATGTGATATTCATAAAAACTCTGTGAGTAGTGCTTATTCCTGCAATGTACAGATGAGGTATCTCATTTTGCAGAGAGTCACAAAAAGGCTGCAAGTTTCCCAAAATCATATTGTTGATAGTAGTCAGAACCAGGGTCCAGGGTCAGGTCTTCTTTACTCTATGTCAATGCTATACACCATGATTGCCAATATAGGTCAGTGACACTGTGGTGGTCCATGAGCACATTTTCACTGAGATAAAATCAGAAAATAAGAACAGCATTGTGAATTTTCCAGAAAATTAATTTAATTTAATTTAATTTGAAGTGCTGTCCTTCATTCAAGGTTGTATCCTTCCTACCTTTTGGTCTTTATTTCGATGTAATGAAATGATGGTGATAATACATGGAGAATTTTGTTTATTTTTTTAAGTATATTTACTTGGAAAGGGAAAATACAACATTTTGCGAGTTTCTAGCGTGAGAAAAAGTCTTTAAAATCCAAATATCTGAAAATTAAAGTTCTATATCCTCTCTTGTTAATGAACATTGGTTATATCTTACATTGACTCTCCAAAAATGACTCCCTTACAAACATTTTAGTGCTCCTATTTGGCCAGCTCGCACTTTCCCAGAAAAACCTAGTCCCATTTAAATTGTTGTCTACTTGGTGCCTGCTCCAGAGGAGCCAAACTTTTCTGGAAAAAAAAAAGATAAGCATTTCACTGTTTTTTGTATTAATTCATTTTTGATACACAAAAACTTTACATAATTAATGTATACAACTTGATGAGTTTGGACATAAGTATACACCCATGAAACCATCACTGTAATCTATCTATGCCATAAACCTATCCTTTATCTCCAAATGTTTCTTCCCACTTACTATTATTATTATTATTATTATTACTACTACGTGTGATAAGAACTTTGACATAAGATCTATCTTCAGCATATTTTTGAGTATGCAATACAATATTGTTAACTATAAGCACTATGCTATATCTATCTATCTATCTATCTATCTATCTATCTACACATATATAAATTCATCCATAGATGGACATTTAGATTGCTTCAATGTCTTGGCTATTGTGAATAATGCTTCAGTGGATGTAAAGGTATGTCTTGGAGATCCTGATTAAATTACTTTGGATCTATACCCAGAAGTGGGATTGCTGGGTCATATGATAGTTTTATTTTTAATGTTTTGAGGAACCTGCATACTGTTTTCCATAGTGGCTGTGCCAATTTACATTTCTACCAGTGGTGCTCAAGGGTTCCTCTTCTCCACACTCTTGCCAACATTTGTTAGTGTTGTTGTGTTTTGTATTTTTTGTAAAAGGCATCCTAACGTGGTTGAGGTGACGTATTATTGTAATTTTGATTTGAATTTCCCTGATGGTTAGTGTTGTTGAGCACCTTTTTATATATCTGGTGACTACTTGTATCTCTTCTTTGGAGAAGAGTATATTAAATTCCTTTGCCCATTTTTTTTTAATTTTTTTTAACGTTTATTTATTTTTGAGACAGAGAGAGACACAACATGAACAGGGGAGGGGCAGAGAGAGAGGGAGACACAGAATTGGAAGCAGGCTCCAGGCCCTGAGCCATCAGCCCAGAGCCCGACGCGGGGCTCGAACTCGCGGACCGCGAGATCGTGACCTGAGCTGAAGTCGGACGCTTAACCGACTGAGCCACCCAGGCGCCCCTCCTTTCCCCATTTTTAAATGCAATTATTTAGTGTTTTTTTTTTTCTTTTTTTCTCTTGACTATTGTTTTATAAGAGTTCCTTATATATTTTGGATATTAACCCTTTGTTGAATATGTGATTTAGAAACATTTATCCCATATTGTAGGTAGCATTTTTATTTTGTTGATTGTTTCCTTTGCTGTGCAGAAACGTTTTAGTTTGACATTATTCTACTTGTTGATTTTTGCTTTGTCTCCTGTGCTTTTAGTGTTACATTCAAGAAATCACTGCAACTTTACTGAATTCATTTATTAGTTTTAACAGTTTTTTTGTGAATTATTTGGGGGTTTTACACATAAGATGATGTCCTCTGCAGAGATAATTTTACTTCTTCCTTAAATTCCTTTTATTTCCTTTTCTTCCCTAATTGCTCTGTGTAGGACTTCCAGTATTATGTTGAATAGAAGTGGCAAGGTGAGCATCCTTATCTTATTCCAGTTCTTAGAGGAAAAGCTTTCATTTATTCAATATTAGCTGTGGACTTTTCATATATGGCCTTTACTGTGTTGAGGTAATTTCCTTCTATACTTAATTGGTTAAGAGTGTTTATCATGAAAACATGTGAATTTCATGAAGTGCCTTTTCTGCACTTACTGTGGTGATCATGTGCTTTTTATCCTTTATTCTGTTAATGTGTTATATAGCACAATGATTGATTTATGCATGTAGAACCATTCTTGCATCTGAGGGATAAATCCCACTTGGTCATGATGTATTATCTTTTTAATGTGCTGTTGAATTTGGTTTGCTAGTACTTTGCTAAAGTTTTGGATCTATACTCATCTGGGTTATTGGCTTGTAGTTTTCTTTTCTTGTGGTGTCTTCGCCTAATTTTGTTATCAAGGTAATGTTGGCATCAAACTGAGTTTGGAGTGTTCTCTTCTATTTTTTGGAAGAGTTTGAAAAGGATTGGTGTTCTTTATTTTTATTTTTTTCAATATTTATTTATTTATTTATTTATTTATTTTTAATATGAAATTTATTGTCAAATTGGTTTCCATACAATACCCAGTGCTCATCCCAACAGGTGCCCTCCTCAACACCCATCACCCACACTCCCCTCCCTCCCACCCCCCGTCAACCTTCAGTTTATTCTCAGTTTTTAAGAGTCTCTTATGGTTTGCCTTCCTCCCTCTCTAACTTTTTTTTCCCCTTCCCCTCCCCCATGGTCTTCTGTTAAGTTTCTCAGGATGCACATAAGAGTGAAAACATGGTATCTGTCTTTCTCTGTATGACTTATTTCACTTAGCATAACAGTCTCCAGTTCCATCCATGTTGCTACAAAAGGCCATATTTCATTCTTTCTCATTGCCGAGTAGTATTCCATTGTGTATATAAACCACAATTTCTTTATCCATTCATCAGTTGATGGGAATTTAGGCTCTCTCCATAATTTGGCTATTGTTGAAATTCCTGCTATAAACATTGGGGTACAAGTGCCCCTGTGCATCAGCACTCCTGTATCCCTTGGGTAAATTCCTAGCCGGGCTATTGCTGGGTCATAGGGTAGATCTATTTCTAATTTTCTGAGGAACCTCCACACTGTTTTCCAGAGTGGCTGCACCAGTTTGCATTCCCACCAACAGTGCAAGAGGGTTCCGATTCTCCACATGCTCTCCAGCATCTATGGTCTTCTGATTTGTTCATTTTAGCCACTCTGACTGGCGTGAAGTGATATCTGAGTGTGGTTTTGATTTGTATTTCCCTGATGAGGAGCAACGTTGAGCATCTTTTCATCTGCCTGTTGGCCATCTGGATGTCTTCTTTAGAGAAGTCTCTGTTCATGTTTTCTGCCCATTTCTTCACTGGATTATTTGTTTTTCGGGTGTGGAGTTTGGTGAGCTCTTTATAGATTTTGGATACTAGCCCTTTGTCCGATATGTCATTTGCAAATATCTTTTCCCATTCCGTTGGTTGCCTTTTAGTTTTGTTGATTGTTTGCTTGGAAGTGCAGAAGCTTTTTATCTTGATGAGGTCCCAATAGTTCATTTTTGCTTTTAATTCCCTTGCCTTTGGGGATGTGTCAAGTAAGAAATTGCTGCAGCTGAGGTCAGAGAGGTGCAGCCACCTTATATATATTCTGGGGCTTCCATATTCAGTGCATAGACATTTATAATTAGCTCTTCCTGATGGATAGACCCTGTAATTATTATATAATGCCCTACTTCATCTCTTGTTACAGCCTTTAATTTACAGTCTAGTTTGTCTGATATAAGTATGGCTACTCCAGCTTTCTTTTGACTTCCAGTGGCATGATAAATAGTTTTCCATCCCCTCACTCTCAATCTGAAGGTGTCCTCATGTCTAAAATGAGTCTCTTGTAGACAGCAAATAGATGGGTCTTGTTTTTTTATCCATTCTGATACCCTATGTCTTTTGGTTGGAGCATTTAGTCCATTTACATTCAGTGTTATTATAGAAACATATGGGTTTAGAGTCATTGTGATGTCTCTAGGTTTCATGCTTGTAGTGATGTCTCTGGTACTTTGTGGTCCTTGCAACATTTCACTCACAGAATCCCCCTTAGGATCTCTTGTAGGGCTGGTTTAGTGGTGATGAATTCCTTCCGTTTTTGTTTGTTTGGGAAAACCTTTATCTGTCCTTCTATTCTGAATGACAGACTTGCTGGGTAAAAGGATTCTCGGCTGCATATTTTTCTTGTTCGTCGCATTGAAGATTTCCTGCCATTCCTTTCTGGCCTGCCAAGTTTCAGTAGATAGATCCGTCACTAGTCTTTCGGTCTCACTTTATATGTTAGAGCTTATTTATTCCTAGCTGCTTTCAGAACTTTCTCTTTATTCTTGTATTTTGCCAGTTTCACTATGATATGTCGTGCAGAAGATCGATTCAAGTGACGTCTGAAGGGAGTTCTCTGTGCCTCTTGGATTTCAATGCCTTATTCCTTCCCCAGATCAGGGAAGTTCTCAGCTATGATTTGTTCAAGTACACCTTCAGCCCCTTTCTCTCTCTTCCTCTTCTTGAATTCCTATTATACAGATATTGTTGTGCTTGATTGCATCACTTAGTTCTCTAATTCTCCCCTCATACTCCTGGATTTTTTATCTCTCTTTTTTCTCAGCTTCCCCTTTTTCCATAATTTTATCTTCTAATTCACCTATTCTCTCCTCTGCCTCTTCAATCTGAGCTGTGGTTGCCTCCATTTTATTTTGCACCTCATTTATAGCACTTTTTAGCTCCTCATGACTGTTTCTTAGTCCCTTGATCTCTGTAGCAATAGATTCTCTGCTGTCCTCTATACTTTTTTCAAGCCCAGTGATTAATTTTGTGACTATTATTCTAAATTCATGGTCCGTTATATTGCTTAAATCGTTTTTGATCAATTCGTTAGCTGTCGCTACTTCCTGGAGTTTCTTTTGAGGAGAATTCTTCCGTTTGTCATTTTGGATAGTCTCTGGAGTGGCACAGAACTGCAGGGCACTTCCCCTGTGCTATCTGGAGTAACTTGTGTTGGTGGGCGGGGCTGCAGTCAGACCCCATGTCTGTCCCCAGCCCACCACTGGGGCCACAGTCAGACTGGTGTGTACCTTATCTTCCCCTCTCCCAGGGGCAGGACTCACAGTGTACTGGTGTGGCCCCTGGTGTGGCATATAATTGTTCATAATAGTCACTTATGATCTTTTTTAAATTTCTACGGCATTGATTGTAAACATTTCATTTTATTCATTTAAAAAATGTTTATTTATTTTGAGAGAGAGAGAGAGAGAGAGAGAGAGAGCATATGAGTAGAGGAGGGGCAGAGAGATAGAGGGAGAGAGATAATCCCAAGCATGTCCCTCACTGTCTGCAGAACCTGACACGGGGTTCGATCCCACGAACTGTGAGATCACCTGAGCTGAAATCAAGAGTTGGATGTCTAGCTGAACTGAGTGGCCTAGGTGTCACAATATTTAACTTTAAATTCATGTTCACAAAAACCAAGTAGACACCTGATATTGCTTGGTATCCCTAATGCAATCTATTTTCATCTCTTCAGGTGACCATTCTATAGCTTTAGCTCATTTCCTCAAATACCCCACGTCCTTCCTCCAGTCTTAAGAAATGATTCTGCCTCATACTTCATGAAAAAAAAACAGCAATAAAAACAATTGGGAAGGAACTCTTTTATCCTCAGTACCAGTCTTACCAACTTATCTGTGTCTGATCCATACCCTCTCCTTCCCTTCTGTAACAATGTATGAAGTACCCCTGCTGTAATCTAAAGCTACCTCTTTTACATGTGCTCTGGGTAGTCTCAGATATTTTCCAGAATTTTAGTCTTTAAATTAATTCTTCTCTGTATTGTTGATACCTGTCTTTAACTGGAACATTACCATTGGTATCCAAACATGCCTTAATATTACCAATTTTAATGCTTTTTTGAGGTCATATCACATTTCAACTGTAGTCTCATCTTGTTGTTTTTATTTCTATATAAAAATTTCCAAAGTTATCCATTTATATACTCTGTATTTCTCCACTTTCATCCTTCCCTCAAATTAGGATAATCAGATTTCCATGGCTACCCCTCTACTCAAACAGTTCTTCATATGGTCTCTCACAACCAAAATTTTACCAAAGTCAGTGGTCCAGTCCACCCTTCTCACTTTATTGTACTAGATTTCAAAAAAAATTTGATAGAGCAGATGACTTCTTCCTCTTGAAACTTTTTTTTCTTCTGACCTCTGTGGTACTAAATCTTGTTGCCTTTCATTTTCCCTAACTACTTGTGCATCTCTTTTGCTGTTTTCAATGCCTTTGCACAATCTTTAAATACTGGCATGCTATATATCTTGTTGTTTAAGCTTGCTTTGTTCCTTCTTTTTTTTTTTGTTTTTTAATCTTTACTCTTTTCTTTGGTAATATCATCCAGTTTTATGGCTTTAAATTCGTTCTCTCTGCTGGCGAATCCTAACTCAATTATTTTCACCTCCATCTCTTCTCTAAAATCTAGGCTCATGGACCAACTCTCTGTACCTTATCCATTTGGATATTTAATAAACTATCTCACTTATTAAGTGTTCAAAACAAAGGTCTTGATCTTCCATCCCAGCTTATTTGTTCTCAGTCTTTCCCACCTGGCTGAATGCCATTATCATTCATTATCTCAACCCAAAAACATAAGAATCAAACTTTGTTCCTCTCTTTCCCTCAGTTCTGATGAATATATTTAAGTTCTATAGATTCTTCATTAAGAATGTCCAAAAATCGCCTACCCTTTTTGGTCTCTAATGCTATTATTTTGTCTCATGTTGACAACTGGAATAGATTCTTAACTAATTTCATTGTTTCCACTCTGTTCCCCTCCATCCAACCTGTGCTTCTGCTAAACAAATCTCTACATAGTATGTACAAAACCTTCATGATCACATTCTATCTCTTATCTCCTTAAAAATATCCAGTGATACACAATTACCCTTATAATAAAATCTACACTCTTAGCTTATAAAGCCCTACGTGATCCAATCCCTGCTAACTCTCTGATCTTATCTCATCTTAGCTCCTTTCTACTCACTGTCCAGGACCTTGGACTAGCTATTTTCTCTGCCTATAATGCTTTTCATAGATTTTTTGAATGGTTGGTTTCTCCTCAATACTCAGTCTTAGTTTAAATATCTCCTCTGAAAAATGTTTTCTGATTATTCAATTTGAAATAACTGCATGTCACATCACACTCTTTTATTTTCATCATAGAGCACTTGTCTCTTCTTCAAATATTTGTTTATTTTCTGTGTCTCCAGGGTCATATAAGTACCATGAGAAGATGAATCATATCTGTTTATCCTTTGCTATTTTCACAGTGTTTAGGAAAGAACTTGGAGATAGTATCCTCTTAATAAATGCTCATTGAATAAATAAATAATTAGATAAATGATTGTCCCTTATATTTATTTTAGAAAAAAAAGATTGAGAACTGCTTGAAATAGATAGAAGGATAGTTTGAATTGATCAAAAGATAAAATTATGCTTTTAAAAATGAACTTCATTACTTTTAGGTACCTAATCTAGGTTAAAAAAGAATTGCATAAAAAAACCTGCTAAAGAAACAGCTTTAAAGAACAGAAGACAATGAATTGCAATTATACTATTGATTTACTTTTATGCAGATAAATGCTTCTAATGAGCTTTAAGTAATTCTTTTAAATTAGATAAATATTTCCCCTGCTATTCTTTTCCATACTCTTCTTTGGTTTGAAACTTGATTTTTTTTATCCTTGAAATTTATAAGGTAAATTTTACCCTAGTCTATGACTGAATAATTATACATTTTAAATTAGTAGAGTCTGAAATAATGTGACTCATGTAGTAAAACTGAAATCTTAAAATGCTTGGTATATAAAAGCTGTTCTCTGAGTGTCTTAGTTCATTTTTCAGCATGTTTCTTTTAAAATTTTAAATGTATTAATCATAGAATGATAAAAAAAGATTTTTAAAATGTGAATATCAATTGATCTTGAAATACAGCAAATCTTCAAGATAAGATCATGGATGTCTAGCACTATGTTTTGCTGCCAGCCTGGCAATCTTGTAGTTCATAATCTGATGGGTGACACTCTGATTTTCCTATCTTTTGGAAAGATTAATTAAGATCCCCTCAGAGTATCTGATTTCCTTCTGAAAATATATACTGATCATCAATTACATGCCAGGCACTAGTTTTGGTACTATATATCAAGGATGAACTTGAGAACTTGAGCTTAAAGAACATATGCTCTAGTTAAGATAGGAGGATAAATGAAAGGCTTAGAAGTCAGAGTGAATAATAGAACATAGGGCATTTGGGAAACACAAGGCAATTTATCAAGGCTACAGTTTAGAACATGAGTGGGGTGCTAGCAAAGATGAGTCTGCAGATCTGAGCAGAAGTCAAATCATCAAGAGCTTAAGATATGTCTCAGGGCTGGATATAGACTCAGTAAAAGTAGAGACTAAGATTTCAGTCCATCTTTTGGTTGTGATTTCTTATTTTTATTTTTTGCAACTTATATAACAAGCTGACTCATTGCCATCATCTCTGAACTGTTAATAATACAGTAGAAACTCTCTTAAAAAGCTAATCATAAAAAGTAATATATACAAATCTTAAGCTTTTAATTATAACTTAAACAAATACTCATTTGCCAATAGTTTGTTGAAGAATAAAAAAAATTCTTTTCGTATAAATCTGTTGATCAGACTGGTATGGTCTGACATAAACCACACCATTATGTTTCTTCTATGACTCTTAGTCTTAGTTTCTTTAAAATTAGTGAGAACTTAGATACTTGAAGCACAGTCTTTCTCAATTTTTATTGTTCCTAGCACTTAACAGTGACTGTGTAAACACAGTTCAACAGCAGTTCTTTTTACTAATTCATTTTATTTGGCTCCCCAAATATTTAATTTAATGTTTATAGAAAATCTAGAGAACAACTTTATTTCTTTAGGAACTTCTAACTTTTTGGTTTACAAATTATTTAAATAACGTAATTTCAAAATAATGACAACTGACCTTAAAAGTTTCAGGATCCAACTCAATTGATTCTTCATAGCATAGAACTCAAACTTTGGATGAAGAAATGAACACTCTTCAGTAATCTTTAGTATTAAAGAATAGCCTGGTAAATATAAGTCTTCAGCATATGATGAGCATTGCTCATTATGTTTTCTTGAGAGGGTGGAGAATGTCTATTAATGTAGGGAGTCCTTTAGGTGAAAGATGTTTAAGAGGGTTCTTTGAATAACATCTACCTTATGAAATTTGTGAAAGGGTTTAATGAGATTGCATAAAAACAACTAGTAGAGTACCAGGTGCATAGTAAATGTTTTAGACATTATATTATTAGCACTTCATATTTAGTATATTTTATCACTTAGTAGGAATAAATTATCCCTTAAATAACTTTACTCTGGTATTTGTTTCCAAGCCAATATGAGGCCATATCATGCCTCTATGGGAATTAGGAAAACATTCCATCAGAGTGGCTGAAGTCCTTTAGGGCCATGGTTTATAAGAGGAGAATGCTTTTGTGTGAATTAGAAAAACATGTTGCTTTTTGCAGAAGCATGTCAGGAACCTGCCCTGTAGGCTGAATGTTAGCCCCCTCTTGTCCTCTTAGTTGGATGCCTTTGTGCAGTTAACAATGGCAAAGTCCTACATTGCAGGTCTGGATCACAGCCCCAGTCTTGCTGAAACAAAGGTGTTCAAGTTCCGGAGCATCTCAGGTTTTGTCAGCTGAACTGCCAAGGTAAGGGTGATCTGGCCTTCTCTATTGCCACAAAGAGAAACCTTTGCTCCCTTCAGGTGATCAGATTTATTTTTCTCTTTTGATATCTGTATAACTAGTTTGTATATTTCCATCAGTATATTTACTGAAATTTCACAGTAGTGAAGGAGGCTCTTTTATATTTCTGCCTTGAATGAAAAGGTTGGGGATTGAGTGTTGATGAGGGAAGACTCTCCAGCTACCAAAAAAGTGCATCCACAATGCATGATGATTCTCCTTCAAACAGGATAACAGAAAAAAAGAAAAATGTGGATTAAACATCAGTTTTTTACATTTCTCCTACTTGGATAGATAATTGGATAGCTTATCTATTGCATGAGTTTACCTATAAATCAAGGCAGACTTTGTTTCAGTATGCAGAGAACACCATTCTTTTGGTCCCTCAAATATTGCAGATTTTGTGAGGCAAAAAATGTTTAATTTCATATATCTTAAATTTGGGGATTCAGCCATCCTCTTTCTTGGATTTTCTGCTAGTATTCAGTTCAGACTTATAAAATATTAAGTGAGATCATTCTTTGTCATGTGAAAATAACATACACATGAAATGATATGTTGATTGAATTCTTACCTGAGCTTAAATGATTTTCCCGCAATACTTTGGGTAAAAACAAATGTCTTTCATTGGAATGCATACCTCTCTTCCATGAGACTTTATTTTGATAAATACATTTTGATTCATGCTGGATTCTATTCACTGGGGTTCATTCATGACTAGGACATACAAAGGATAGGTAACTGTTTGCTTTGCAAAATTGTCACGGAATTGCAAGGCCTAGCAAAAGGTTCATCAAACCCTAATAAAGGGATATGTTGACTGTGAAGAAGCTGCATTGCCTTATGATGATGGGAAGACTTTTGATTACATTAGAGAAGACCTTGAGTTCAGGTGAAAATAACATGGAATTTGCTGTTTAATGATGGATTACTAAAAGTACTGAAGCGATCCGTAAATATATAATATATATATTTAACTGTGTTTAAAAGAAAATATTTATTTAAATTTTTAAAATGTCAAGAAAATAAATCTCTACTACTTTTTCCCCCAGTGTTTATCTTGTTTCCAGTTTTATCTTTTCTCAATTTCTCATATTTCCATTTGTATTCTTTCACAAAAGAACTTCTACTTATCCAGAAGTAATACTATCTTTATTTCTAAATGTTCTCTCTTAAGTTACTTATGTATTCTAGCTCAATTATATTAATTTGTGTTTATTTCTTAACTTTCCTACTAAGTTGTAAGATTCTTTTTTAATTTTTTCATGTTTATTTATTTTGAGAGAGAGTGAGCCAGCACAAGTGGGGGAGGGGCAGAGAGAGAGGGAGAGAGAATCCCAAGCAGGCTCCATGCTGTCAGTGCAGAGCCCAACATGGGGTTGGATCTCACAAACCTGAACATCATGACCTGAGCCTAAAACAAGGGTCAGACACTTAACCAAGACACCCAGGCACCCCCTAATTTGTAAGATTCTTGGAGCAGAACCAATGGTCTCACAAAGACTTTGCCTTTGGCAAATGTTCAACAACATTTGGAGTGTAAATGAACAAATGAATATCTTTGTTGTGGAAGATGATTACAGCATTTTAGTTGTCAGCATCTGAGTGTTACGAAGGTAAAATGCTTCAGAGCAACTGTGTCATATCTGTCATAAAATTTTAGAAAACCTTAAAAATGTCACTATATAATAAAAAAGGCAATGATAAATAGAACACAAAGTTTGTGTTTTAACAAAACGTGATGACAAGTGAAACAGATTAAGCTCAACGCCGGTGTGAAATTATAGAATTTGGGATGGAACTATTAAACTGGTTCTGTGTTAAGAGTTTTAAGGTATTCTAGCCTCTGGTAGGAGGTAAAAAGTTGGTAGACTGTGGGGAAAAACATAGAAATGTATCACAGGCACATAGGAATCAGTTTTAATTGCAGAGTACTACAATTCCTGCACTTTCACTCTTTCTCATTTTCTCCACAATCAGCAGCACCCTAAATCAACTCCCTGCTGTCCCTAACTTTCACGATATGGTGGTTTTTTCTTCAGCTCTTTCCAGGCGAGCCTCGGGTCTCCCTATTCCTCTGCCATCTTAACCCCTCCATCTGCAGTGTACTAAAATGTAGAGTTGACCCTGAATTTATTAATGCTATTGAACAAGGAGTGTATATTTCACTAAAAATGGATAGGTACCTATGCCAGTTTGATCATGTATGGTTAGGAATAATCTCATTTCTCACATGTTTAAAATATTGCAGTTCAGTCATTTATGTATCACCATTGCTGGCCAGATAACTTTTCTTGAGATTTAAAAATTCTCTCCTGCCACCCTCATGTTAGCTCGACTGTCTTTAACAGGAGCCCAACAAGTGATGGAAAAGTCTAACTGAATTTCATTTTAATGAAAGCTACTTAATTGCAAAAAATAGTTTTTGCACTAGTTGACAAATAAGCTAGTGCAAAAAAGCAGGAGGAAATGCTTGTTACTTGTACATAGTTGTGTTCCATGGAACACGTGGTAGAGAGTGCACTTTAGACTCCAGTAGGATGGAAATATGAATTGGCAGCTTCCAAGATAGCCATTATCTTTTTTTTTAAAGTTTTTATTTTAATTCCAGTTAGTTAACATGCAGTATTATATTAGGGGTAGCCACTGCCTTGACCTTTCCTTTTGTTGAATTCATGGTCTCTCATCTTGGCTTCTCCTTTCAAGTCTGTTTGATTTTTCAATTTCTGGTCCTCTGGGGATATAATTTCCTTACAGCTGCCAAATTTAGCTGTTCTTAATTTAACTAACTAGCAGAAACCAGCATCTATATCTCATTAAAACAAATTTCTGGGAAAGATAATGTTAATGGTCCTGCTTAGTGCACACCTCGTCCAATAAAATATGGTCAAGGAGTGTCAGTTATTGTAAATTTGGCTGTCAAGGCTCCCTCCTTTGGAGAGAAGTAGAGTTCTTAGTGAAGTGGATAGGTCACATGCTGAAGAGAGATTCTAACAAATATTTTCTACTCCCATTCACCTTCTGATGAGGGGCCACCGTCAGATAGAAAAACAATTCTCAAGTGGGACAATGGAGCAGAAAGTAGTAAACTAATCCTGAATGTATAATACTTGAAAATGTATGGGGAATGTATAATGCCTCCTGACTGTCTATACACAGTCACTACAGAAATTTGATAAAATATTCCCCAGCTTGCAAAAGTCTACTAGTCTCACTGGCCTCCCTTCACTCAGTCAAAAACCACTCCAAAGGAAAGTTGCCAGAGATACAGAGACACAGACACATGTGGGGAAAATGCCAGTTGATGATGGAGGCAGAGGTTGATGTGCTGAAGCTGCCAGCCAAAGAATGACAAGAATTGCTGGCAAATCGCCAGGAGCTAGAAAGATGCAAGGAAAGATTCTTTCTCCCAGGTTTCAGAGGGAGCCTGGCCCTGCCAGCACCTTGATTGTGGGCTTCTAGACTCCAGAACTGTGAGACACAAATTTATGTTTTCCTAAGCCACCTAGTGTGTGGTACTTTGTTACGGCAGCCCTAGCAAACGGATACGATACATTATAGGAAAGACTATAATCTCAGAGTCATTGCTGGCTCCGTGTAATCATTTGTTAGATGTATGTCTTCAAAGATAGCTTTGGACATACCACTTCTCATAGTCGAATGACAAGAATTTAGATCCAAAGTGGTCGTGTGGGGGAACTGGATGAGAAAATAAGATGGGAAATTGAAGGGAGTGAAATCAATCAGGAAGATGGTAAGAGGTGGAGGCAGTCAGGGATATGTGTGGGGAGAAAGCCAGCAACAGAGTGCTAGTGGCCATTTTAGTAAGGAAGTGTCTCATACAGTTGATATTAATTATTTGCAGATTCTGTGTTTGTGAACTTGCCTACTTGGCAAAATTTATTTGTAAGCCCCAAATCAATACTTGTGGTGCTTTTTCAGTAATTCCCATACATTCCAGGGTAGCAAAAAAATGGAATCATTGAACTAGCATATTCCTAGCTGAGGTCAATGAACAAGGAGCTACTCAGCTGCCTTGTTCTAGCTCTCATACGGTAAACAAGTGTTTTTTGTGCAGTGTTTTTAGCGTCATGTTCTTTACATTTTTGTTTGTAATTCTGCTGTTTAAAAGGGGCCCCAAGCACCAGGGCTGAAGTGCTATCTGGTGTTCCTAAGTGCAAAAAGGCTGTGATAATGCCTTATGGAAAAAAATACATGTGCTAGATAAGCTTTCAGGCAGGAGTTATAGAGTTGTTAGTTGTGAGTTCAATGTTAATGAATCAGCAATATAATATTAAATACGGTGACTTTCAACAGAACACACATAAAACAGAGTAAGTACTGATTGGTTGATGAAAATGTTATAACCAAAGACTCAAACATAGGGCCTAACCCTGTTTTCCCATAGAAGCAGTGGTTCAGTACTTGCTAATTTATTGTTTGTGGAGACTTTGTAGAATATAACTACTGCAAACAATGAGAATCAACTCTATACGATTTAAATTTGTTTGCAGTATAATGTGATGGTATAACTTCTTCACCATGATTCACAAAACTTCAGCAAACATTTAACTATAAAATTGTTTTCATGGTTTATTTTGTTCTGAGGGGTAGAAAAGGAGGGTGGGGACAAGGCAGAGTTTTAGATTTGGGCAAGTGTCCAAACTAAGATAAAGGAATAGGCTCAAGAAAGAAGACAGAGAATTAAGAGGAGCAGAAATTCTGAGCTGGAGGTTGACCATGTAAAGCTCCCAGAAGTTCACAGATATTTGAAAAGCATGTGGTCTTCTGCAAGATGTCTAATGGGGGTTTGAAATATATGTCATTAGATGTTACTTGGCTGACATTTGTAGCAACACCAATCTGTCTTTTCCCTATGTCTGGACTCTTAACCACTATGAAACTTGTTCATGTTTTAAGATAGATTCAGCTTAAAAACTTTGCACAAGCATTAATCATGCCAAGCAACTTTTAAATCTGGACTACTATAATTTGGTTGTAGGCATCTTACCACTATTATGACATGTACTATGCTGTAAAATACTTCTTGTGTATATGCCTGATTCTTTATTTAAACCATAAATAACTTATGGCAAGAACCATGACAATTCATCCTTTTATTTCCACCACCTAGTCCACTGGTGAACATAAAGAAGGAACTCAGTTAAATAAAACTTTATTTTTTTTCTTTTTTGTATCAAATTATTATTTAAGTAATCACTTAAGAATATTTATTGCTGTGAAGGGAATAAGTGTAGCAATTAAGAGCTCAGGTTCTAGAGTCAGGAAGACCTGGATTTGAATCTTAAATTATGTGACCTCAGACAGATTACTTAAGTCTCAGAGTCTCAGTTTCCTCATCTGTAAAATGTGGACAACACTAGTATTATCTTATAGGGTTATGAGCATTGAATAAAACTTGTACCTGATGCCCCTTGCATGGTTTCCAGCACATAATATCATATGACTCAGTAAATAATGACAATAGAAGTAGTGCTATTTGCACAAATAGGTAAGGAGAGAGGATTGGTTGTGGTTGTGATGTATTATGCCACCGGCAGAGAAGAGGATGGAACAGAATCCAGCACGATAGAGCAAACCTTATAGAGACTAAATACATATATAACCTAAAGTATCCTTGGGATCCATTCTGTGTTTGCCTTCAGTGACTACTCCTTTTTCCCCAGAACAGTCCCTTCACTTTGATACCCAAGACCACATTATTGACTCATAGGCTTTCATGAAGTCTTCATTATTGCTGAGAACCCTGTCAATCACATATAAGGAGGGGGCAAGGAGAGAGATTGCATCTTTTCATTCATTCATCTATATAAGAAAACTTTTTTTAAAGGACCTACTTTGGGTCAATCACTGTTGAAAACACTGAAAATACATCAGTGCATAAGCTGACCAGATTCCTGTATGCATGAAGCTTACATTCCAATTGAGCAGTCTGAAAATACACACGTAACAAGGTAAATAAGAGTGATGACTAGGGGTGGATGTGGTGACAATCAGAAAAGGCCTCTCTGAGAAAATGAGTTTGAACTTGAACATGAAAAATGAGAAGAAGGCAGTTATAAGGAGACCTGCACATAGGAGTAATTCAGGCAGAGGGATCAACTGGGGCAAACATCTTGGAGGAGAATCAATTTGGTGTACTACAGAGATAAGGTGAAGACCAGTGTAGCTAGAGTGAAGTGAGCAAGGGAGACAGTGTAGGAGTTTAATTCAAAGAAATAGGCAGGAGCTAGGATATTCCAGGCTATGAAAATGCATTTTGTTTTACTCTAATTGCAATAGGAAGGCATTGAAAGAAAGTGAAGAGATAGGACATAAAAACTCCAGTTTTGTTTAACTCTAATTGTAATAGGAAACCATTGAAAGAAAGTGAAGATAGGACATAAAAACTCCATTTGGTTTGTTTCCTGGAGAATGGTGTTGGAGGAGGTCATCTAGAGGACATGACCACTGGTTGACCTTGAGCTGGATCTGGACAATGAGAGGCTTCCCGGAATGTACTTGTCTTTGGAATGTACTTTTGGCCACCATTTGTCCACATGTCCTCACAAGACCCTAACCCTGTTTTCCTCTAGGAACAGTGGTTCAGTATTTGCTAATTCAGTGTTTGTGAAGACTTGTCTTTGGAATGTACTTTCCGGCCACCATTCCCACAGTCAGAGCCATTTTCAAAACACAGCCTTGAGAGAACAATGTGTTATTGAGAATATCTGGATGGCATATGTGACTGAACCCAGTTAAAACTTCTATAAAACCTTTAAAAATTTTGGTGGGTGGGTATAGAAATCTACTCATCTTGAGGCTATCCAAGCAAGCCTCCTAAATTCCCTTTGTTAAAAGCAAAATTCAACTGAGTAAATTTAAATATCTAATGGGTTTTTTCAAACAATTCATGAACCTGGTAGCATCCCATCCAGCAAGTAGAGAGATGTTCCAAGGCAATGTACTGAAATGGAAGGTTTTATGGGAAGGAGGGTGGGCCAAAGAAGTTATTAGCACAAGAAAAGAAAGGATTGTTTCAGACCTGAGCATCTGTTTCTGGGAAAGCTAGGGCTTTTATCACACAAATTACCTCGCTAGTGTTGATTGGGAAATTTCAGATTGACTGTTAAAAGTTCACATTCCTGTTCACATCTAGGAGAGGTTGAAACTGTGATTAAGTATTGGTTTGCTGTCATGGCAGAGCAAATGACTCCATTTTGGGCTTGTTTATTTTTCTTTTCTTTTCCTCTTTTCTTTCTTTCCTTCTTTCTTTCTTTCTTTCTTTCTTTCTTTCTTTCTTTTCTTTCTTTTTTTGGTTTTCGTTGTTGTTGTTGTTTAACAAATGCAGACTGCCACATGCAGCACCTCATTTGGATATGTCTGGAATCTTGGAAGTTTGACTACCCTATATTCTCCTACAAATGGACCTTGAGAGCTTGTTTGGAGATTCTAACAGGGGAGTACAGCTACTCACATACACTTGATGGAAGAATGGGTCCTTCTCTATAAGGTCATCATCTTTAAGTGAGCATGCAGCTTCTGGAGGGACAGACATGGAGCTGTTAGGGAGGAAGGCAACACCTGCCCAGCCAGCCAGATCAGCTGAAAATCAACCCTGGTGATCAATGGGGTGACAGATGTCACAGCCAGAGCACCCTCACATTCCTGTTGTTTTATTTTTAACAACCTATTCATTAAGCCTGCTACCTACCAATCCCGAGTGGTCTACTCTTTCTTTGACCTCTCCTTGTCCTCCATGTATGGGGGCCAGTTTATGATTCAACAAATAGACTGTGGGCTAAGAATGGTGGGAAAACTGAATGAGAGAAATCAGTGAAAGTTATTGTAGATGTCTGCTGGACAGATGATAGTGATATAGACTAGAATGGTAGGAGGCATTTAGATACACAATATATTTTAAAGGTAAAACTAATAGAAATTGCTGATGGATTGGATCATGAATTAAAAGTCATTATGGGTATAATAAAGTATATTGTTATAAAAAACACATTTTTGTAGATGCTGTCAGAGTGAGCATACAGGAATCTAACTCCTAGTGGCCTTGTGTCTGGGGAATTCCCATGAAATCATCCCTAAGTGCCTAAAGTCAAGGCTCAGGATCTTGAATGAAAGGAGCAGAATGCAAGTCACAACCAAAATCATTTCTCAGACTGCATGCTCCAAAAATACCCTTTTATTTCTGATTACCACATAGAATGTGGGTTGTGGGAGTGGGCAAGATTCTATTTGACTCTAAGTGATTTAGGATAGTTGTGTAATGTTTTGGTGTTACTCAGATGTATATGGGACATGTAACTCTGCAGATGGGCAACCCACAAAAGTCTGTACAGAACTTGTTTGAAATGTATAACTCTGACTAAAAGCCTTCTTCAAGCTATCATTGTTAGTCTGATCCCTCCTGTAAATTAACCTCCTTATTGGGTAATTATCACTGCAGGGTAGAAATGTTTCCTTCAGCCTCAATAGTGTTCCAAAGCCTCCATAATGTTAATGAACTTCAGGACTGAGGTCTCCCAGGGTGAAAGGACCCATAACTCTCTCAATCCTGGGGAATGAAACCTTTCTCTCTCTCTCTCTCTCTTTTTAATGTCCCAAATGCTCAATTGCCAAAACATGTACTCTTCTAAATTCAAGCCAATAAAAGTTTTCTCAATGGGTTTCTTTGGAATGATCTTTTTTTTTCTCTTCAGCTTCTTTTTTAAAATCTCCTTCTCATTTCCCTTCTCCCTTTCTTCCTCCGTCCCTTCCTCCTCTTTGTTCACTTTCTAAATTATGCTTTTTGCTAATGTGCTTGATAGGCCCCAACTGTGGGGTATAGTTGATTAAATTGATTGTACATCCTCTTGGTCTCTTTTACTTTCCTAAGAAGCAAATCATATATTTCTGTTATCACAAGGGATTTCTAGCTCCATATACATTCTGCATCTCTCAGGAGGGGACATGCTATTGAAACTGTTTTAGTTTCAGTAGAAACTACAACTGTCCAATTGAAATTTTGCTGATTTCTAAGTCATGATATGCTAACAGACCTGGTGGGATGGGGATAGAGGGAGTCATATTCATGACAATAGCTTTAAAAAGTAACTCATTGATAAACTGTCACTCAATGTATTTAAGGGAGAGCACCACCTGTATGCCATCCAATAGGTACTCCCAGTCCTCCACAGTGGCATTTTCCAAAGGATGCACCATGTTCCTCAGGACATGCTCTATAAGAAACAATTCCATAGTTAATGTCTTTGGAAAATGCTGGGTCAAATGAGTTTATTTAATGTATGACTTATTAAGGCTTTTAATAGTCAAAGCATTTCTTCCATTTTTGAGTTTTTAGAATTCCCATATTATAAAGAAGATGACCATAAAACCCCTTTAAGAAATATCTCATGGGGAAAGTGTTCTATTCTATGCTGTTCCACAGTTATCTAGTCACCTATGCCTTTTGGGAGAATAACTTTGAGGGCACTCAAAAGAGCAGTAGTGAGGATATGGAAGCAACTTAACAAATTGACTAATTGATTACTGTCTTCCCTCTGGGTAGACACCATGGGTTCAAAATGAAAGAGTTTTTCCCTAGAGGTACGTTATTTTACTTAAGTCAATTTTTGAAAGTAGTTTAACTAGAAGAGATTCTCCAAATGGAAAAATTTGACCTTGGGTGAAAAAAAGGTTTATGTGCTCAAGCTTATATTGGTAAATGCTCAAGCTTTGAGCTGTTACTATAGCTCCCTTTGATTTTGATGCTGTTATTCTTTTATAGCAGAAAAGTGGCTTAATTTCTTTAGCTTCTTTTGTATCCCTAACAAATTTTCTGTAGAATAGTGAGGATTTTTCTCTATTTAGGATATATTAAGAGTTAAATTGTGGCATTGTAAGAGAGGCTGTCCAGAAGCAAAAATTCGATGTTTATTAAGTTTTTACTGGCTGTGCCCTATAGGCCCTGGCTTATTCTGGTCACTATTTATTGTATTATGCTATACAAGTTCTTGTGCCCGAGGGCCAGTTGCTGATAAAGTACAGGAACAAAGCCAAATATGTATTACAGCCAAGTAAGGGAAGTAAATAGAACTAATAATCTTACTGGATTTTCTAAAAGAATGCCTTTAGAATAAAGCCCTAGGCAAAGGGAAATATAATAATAAGGGATAAAACTGTCATGCAATTGACTTTATAGTGATTCCTTGCTCTATAGAGCAGTATCTTAACCTATGACTTAGGGGTTCTATTGGATCTTGGAAGATATCCTGGCTACCTCTTAGTTGATATGCTTCTCATCCAGGAACGCTTAGACTCCTGTAGACAATCATAAGCTTTATTTGATTTTGTACCAGCCATTGCAAGGTTGTCTTGAGATAGTTGTATTCACTACTAATAATGTCCAATCAAAAGGCTGTTGTGTTCTAGGAATCTCTGAAAGTTATAAATTGCCAGAGAAAGTGTTTTTTTTATTTTTTGAAGTTATCCAACAAATACTAAGTGCCTCTCTGTGCAGGCACTGTTCTGGGTACTTGAATCCAGAAAAACCAGGTATCTCTCAATGCCATTTTCTGACTTCATAATGCTACTGCATACATAGCTTAAACTAATGCTATAGACTGGCTTGTTTTAGGGAGTCATTAAAGCAAATACTGACCTCAGAAAAGCAGAGTGATAAGGGAAATCTACTGGCTTAACTTCATCATCTGAGAGGTTCTGTGTTATACAGTATTTACTTCATTTGCTTGATTTTGAGCTTGGATGTGGCTTTTTCTCTATAACAAAATGTTACCTTCACATCTATATTCAATCACTAGCTATGAGAAGACATGGTAGCCACCTTTTAGGGTTATTTAGCCCATATCCATTCTCCTTTTGGATACATGACTCTGACCTACTGGCCACAGTTTACTGATGCAGAAGACACTTGACCTGTGGAACTGTATCAAGGTGATAGGAGTGCTTTAGACCTAGAACACAAGTTCATGTATCCTTTCTATCATGGTGCCTAGACCTATATGTTGCCTCTTTATAATGAATCTTAGTTATTCAGCTCTTCCTTTTATTGTAACATTATTAAAATGTTATATTATTAATAGTATATATTGAATATATATTGAAAACTACAAGACATTAATAAAAAAAATTGAAGAAGGCACAAATAAATGGAAAGATATACTGTGTTCATGGATTAGAAGACTTAATATTGTTAATGTGTCCATACTACCCAAAGCAATATATAGATTCGACGCAATCTCTTCTAAGTACCACTGGCATTTTTCACAAAAACAAAATAAACTCCTAAAATATTTATGAAACCATAAAATACCCAAAATAAGCAAAACTGTCTTGAGAAAGAACAAAGCTGGGAATATCACACTCCCTGATTTTAAAAGTATATTACAAAGCTCTAGTAATTAAACAGTATGGTATTGGCACATAGATCAGTGAAACAGAATAGAGAGCCCAAATATAAGCCCACATATACATGGTCAATTAATTTATGACAAAAGAGTCAAGAATATACAATGGAAAAAGGACAGTCTCTTCAATAAATGCTGCTGGGAAAATTGGACAACCACATACAGAAGAACAAAACTAAACCACTATCTTATACTGTACACAAACATTAACTCAAAATTGATTAAAGACTTGAATGCAAGCTCTGAAACCATAAGCTCCTAGAAGAAAACATAGGCAGTAAGCTCCTTGACACAGGTCTTGGCAATGATGTTTTTGAATCTGACACCAAAAGTACCAAAGGCAAAAATAAACAAGTGGGACTATATTAAGCTAGACAGATTCTATATAGCAAAGGACACCATCAACAAAATGAAAAGGCAACCTACTAAATGGGAGAAAATATTTGAAAATCACATGTCTGATAAGGGCTAATATCTAAAATACATAAAGATCTCATATAACTTAACAACAAAAAATCAAACAATTGATTGAAAAATAGGCTGAAGATCTGAATAGACATTTTTCCAAAACAGACACACAGATAGCCAATAGATACCTTAAAAAGTGCTCAGTATCATTAATCATCAGGGAAATGAAAATCCCAAATCCATAATGAGATATCACCTTATACTTGTTAGAATGACTAGTATCAAAAAGACAAGAAATAACAAGTGTTGGTGAGGATGTGAACGTCGTTGGTAGGAATGTAAATTGGTGTAGCCACTAAGGTGGAAAACAGTATGGAGGTTCTTCAAAAACTTAAAAATAGAATTACCTTATGATCCAGCAGTTCCACTTCTAAATGTTTATGAAAAAAACCCAAAAGGGAATGCAAGCTGGTGCAGCCACTCTGGAAAACAGTATGGAGGTTCCTCAAAAAACTAAACCTATGACCAGCAATTGCACTACTAGGTATTTATCCAAGGGATTCAGGTATGCTGTGTTGAAGGGACACACCCCCCCAATGTTTATAGCAACTCAATCAACAATAGCCAAAGTATGGAAAGAACCCCAATGTCCACCAACGGATGAATGGTTAAAGATTTGTGTGTGTATATATATATATATATATATATATATATATATACACAACAGAGTATTACTTGGCAATCAAAAAGAATGGAATCTTGCCATTTGCAACTGTGTGGATGGAACTGGAGGGTATTATGCTAAGTGAAATTAGTCAGAGAAAGACAAATATCATATGACTTCACTCATATGAGGACTTTAAGAGACAAAACAAATGAACATAAGGGAAAGGAAACAAAAGTAATATAAAAACAGAAGATACTCATAAATATGGAGAACAAACAGAGGGTTCCTGGAGGGAGTGTGGGAGGGGGGATGGACTAAATGGGTAAGGGGCACTAAGAAATCTACTCCTGAAATGATTGTTGCACTATATGCTAACTATTTTGGATATAAATTTAAAACAAAACCCAAAAACACTAATTTGAAAAGATATCTGTACTTTGTATTGCAGCATTATTTACAACAGTCAAGATATGGAAACAACCTAGGTGTCCATTGGTGGATAAATAGATAAAGAAATTGTGGTATACATGCACAGTGGAATATTATTCAGTCATAAACAAGAATGAACAACAACATGGATGGACCTCAAAAACATTATGCCAGATGAAATAAGTCTGACAGGATAGACAAATATTGTATGATTTCACGTATATGTGAGATAAAAAACAAAACAAAACAAAAAAAGAAGAGAAAAGAAAAAACAGAAAACAAAAACCCCAGCTCATAGATACAGAAAACAGATCAGTGGATGCAAGAAAAGGGGGATGGGGGACGGGAAAAATGGGTAAACTGTTTTTTTTAAGTTTAAATAAATTGAATAAAAATAAATTTAAAAAAATTTACTGAGCATTTACTATGTACCTGGTGCAGGGGAAACAACCAATGGTGATTGGGCTCTCATGGAACTTACAGTCTTGTGAGGGAAGACACAATAAGAAATAAGTATGCAGTATGGCAGGTGATAATGAGTGCTAAGAAGAAAAAGTAAAGTAGGATAAGGGAGAGAGAGATAGGGTTTATTTATGCAGCATGGTTAGGAAAGTGCATTATTGGTGCTTTTTAAATGTGTGTTGTGTAAGTAAATGAGCACAGCTATACACAGTCCTATGTTTATTCAGTTAGTTGGTCATTCAAGAAATGATGATCAATACTGTATCCCCTCTCCCAGGTGTTTTCTTTTCAACTTACTGAGTTGTTAATCATCCCTATGTTATTTTCATGTAAGGAGTAAATTAATATTAAAATATGGATATTAATGGCATAGAAAAATATCTAGCACAATGCTTGACATATAGTAGGTACATTACAAAGCTTGTTGATCTCAGCACTGAAAACCTGAAATAGGACCTAATTTTGATTCTCTCTCTAGAACTCTGCATACTATTCAAAACCTCAATGTTTGGCTTTCTGTGTGTGAGAAAACTTTCAAATCATAATCATAGTCATAACTGATCTTACTAAGTGCTTACTGTGATACTGTGATAAGTAAATGAGTCTCAGTGCTAATTCTTTATTAAAAGCAACAAGAAAAACAGCAACAAGCAAATGCATAGAGAGCCTAGTGTAAGTCACCAAACAAGAATATGGTGACTATAGATATCTGTTTTGCTGATCAAAGCCTATAACCACAATAAAAACATAAAACAGGAAAAAAAAATAGCTACTCTACCATTCTTTCAATAAATTCTATTTTTGTTTGCCTTATATACCACAGATTGTTGTTGTTGTTGTTGTTGTTATTGAAATAAAAAAAATCCTTACTAGATAAACAAATGTTATAGAAAACTGTTCAACCAAATTCTCTAATCTTAAACTAGTTCAACACACTCTAACAATAAGCACAATGTTGATGACATTTCAGCTCCATTTAAGGCAGTCCAAAACAACTGGCGATTTACTACTATCTTAGTATACTGCTTTTGATCCTGAGCCTGTCCTTTTTAACTTGTTGACAGCTCCTGGTTTTCTGGCTTAGGCTTCATGGTATGTGTACACTTTAGTTAAGACTATGATTCACTTCATGCTTGGCCATCTCCCTCAGGACCAATGAGTCCAGCTTTAACCCTCTAGAATGTAAACTCTGGCCTCAGTCTGCTTGTCCAGTCCCAATAAAGGGACCCACAGTGGTTCTTTGCAGGTAAGAAGAACTGGGGGAATATTTCAGTTGGTAGTAAAGGATCAATAACTAAATTTTATGGTTTATGGTCTGAAATCTTGACATCATGTTTCCAGTCTTTTTCCTACAGCCAAACCAGTTTAAATTATGAATCAATGTTTAAACTTAAGTTTCTTTTTGAATACAACAAAGTAATTTCAACTTGAAATGTGGCATAGTGAAATATCTAAAAATAGAGATTTTTATTAAATTCCATTTTAATTATACAAGCACACAATTAGCTCTGTGCAACAGGACAATTAATAGTCCTATTTCCCCTAGAGTTCAAAGTTTTCAAAGTATGAACACCTATTAATCCTTTAAGAATGTTTAAAAAATTTTTTTTAATGTTTATTTATTTTTGAGAGAAAAGGAGACAGAATGCTAGTGGGTTAGGGGCAGAGAGAGAGGGAGACACAGAATCCGAAGCAGGCTCCAGGCTCTGAGCTGTCAGCACAGAGCCCCACGCAGGGCTTGAACTCACGAGCTGTGAGATCATGACCTGAGCCAAAGTCGGATGCTCAGCTGACTGAGCCACCCAGGTGTCCCAAGAATGCTTTTATGTTGCCTTTCAATGAAGCCTTTTCTGACTTCTCAGGTAGAATTGACTATTCCATTGCTAGCCATTCTTCCACCTCATCATCTCTGATACTCTGTGAGCATATGTAGTAACATGGCTGCTACTCTTTCCACTCCAGGGACTATTTTCCTTGAAGCAGTGACCATCTCTGATATTCTCTATCTTGAGAGTCTGATAAAAAAGAAGGCACTTAATAAATTTTGAGAAATAAATTTTTGAGTGTGTTGGAAAAACACTCAAAAATATTTTCAGATTAAACTGACCTTTCACTACCTATCAATCACACCCTAGTTGACCTTAACTCAGCGAAGCAGTATAAATTTCTGATTTTACCATTGTTTTTCCATTTGTCTTTGTTCTATGTCTATGCTCCTTTTGGTCTGATAAGAATAAGAATCTACATCAAATCTCTTAATTACAGATGATGTTTGAACAACACCGCTGGATCTGTTCATGTCCACTTACCCACAGATTTTTTTTTTTTTCTGCAAAACACTTTATTGTTTCCGTTTGGTCTACCACTTGGGAGAGGGCTCTTGGGGGTGACAGAGCTGCCTACTGACAGCAGGGAAAGGCTCAGGCAGAAGTCTGACACCAGGGGGAACAAGAGGGTCCGCTTAAGGGCCTCTGGTTTCTGCAGGCTCCAGCTGTGCTTAAGAGTGAGGCTTTGAAGAGATCCTCACCCAGCCTGACACAGGTGGCCAGCCAGGCTGTGGAGGTTAGTCAAGCAATTGCTTATATTCTTGATGAGTTTCACTTGCTCATCTAGGAAGTGGCTTTCCCGGATGTCACAGAGAAGGGGAAGTCTGCGCAGTCATAACCCAGGGCCTGCAGATACAAAGGGCTTGGTTCGGGTTCTTCTCCAGGGACAGCTTCTGCACATCCTGAAAGAGGGCATGACTGCCTGGCTGGTTTTGCATCTTCAAGAAGCATTTGGTGCCCTCCTGCTTCTCTTTGGCTGACTCAGGAAAGAAGCAGCCCACGCCTCCAGAGCCATACCCCCATGGTGAAAATAGGAGCCCAAAGAGAGGTAGGTGTAGGAGGCCCACAGATCAGGTGGTTGACTGGTACCTCCACTTTGGTGGAATAATTCTGACCAATCTGCAACTCATGGTTGATCAGCAATAAGGAGCGAAACTTATAAAATGGTGTAGGCTGGTCCTGGAGGCAGAGGATTGCTGATAAGATGGTTCCAAAGTTTGCCACTACAAAATAGGTTGGACAGTGGTTAGAATTTGGAAGAAGCGGTGCCCCTGGGTCCATTCTGTCCATTTTTGAAGCAAAAGACAGATTGGGTACTGCTGGGTGTAGCGTATTCACAGATTTTTTACAATATTTTAAATGATTCTCTTAATAATGTTTTCTTTTCTCTAGCTTATTTTATTGTAAGAATACAGGATATAATAAATATAACATGCAAAATATATGTTAATTATTACTGGTAAGGCTTCCTCTCAACAGTAAGCTATTAGTAGTTAAATTTTGGGGGAGTCAAAAGTTAGTGGAGGTTTGGCTCCCCTAATCCCCATATTGTTCAAGAGTCAGCTGTATCTAAATTTAATATGTGAAGAAAAATTCAAGTTTAGATGTTTATACACTTAGTATTTTTAGAAAATCCTGACATTTTGAGACTTATGAGTAAGATAGTTTTGCAGCTTAGAACTGAGGTCAAAAGTGGTTGAAGTATTGGCTTTTATGCTTTGAAGAAATTTCAATAGATTTGATTCAGGAGGATCATTTCTTTTCTATCAAGTTTTAAGAAATATAATCCTTGTATACAAATGAATACACTTAAGAACATAGGTCAAAGCTGGAAATATATTAGTTCATATGATAACATGTTTGGTAGGGTAACACTACTGGTGCAAAAAAACAACTTTTCAAGAATAAATATAGTCTTACAATTTTCACAAATACAGTTTGGAGAAGAAATGACTGATACTGCAAGAACGTTGCAGAGGCAGGTTTTTTGGTGGAAATGAGTAGTTTTGAGTAAGTTGAAGTGATCTATGTATGGAGGTCTGGTCAAATCATATATCTTTAATAAAAGTGACACTGATTTTAAATATAATGAGATTCACCCATTTTTAGTTTTAGAGACTTGGACTAAACCAAGTTTATGAAGAAAAATCTGAAGTTGCTTGTCAATGTAAATGTAAAGTGAAACATTCTCAGCAACCATTTGACAGTGATAATAAGCATCTCAATTTTACATTTCAGCAGCATGTCTCTATTGCATAATTTCAGCATGCACATGATATTCAATCACATGTGTATGGAAACAATGCCTTCTCAGAAAATTTCCAAGGACTTCTTCAATGCTTTTAGGCAATAAGCTTTTGGAAATTGTTTTCAAGTACAGTTTTTTCACATTCTCTTCACAAGTAATTTTTGGCTTGATACTTGTTTTGTTGGATGACAGAGCTTGAAGGCAACCTTTTATTGAGCTTAATGGCAGTTTGATGAAAGTAATATCTAATTTGGATGCATTGGCTCTGAACATTTCCTAGGAAGTGGGGAGATGCCAGACATCCCCAGAGCTGTCAGATATGTAGCTCCATCAGCAGGATTTAATGTGGAAAGACTGGACTCTAGAATTAGAATATCTGGACCAAAGTATTGGTGTTTTGCTTGTCTGATTGGCAAGTGCACACAAGAAAGTATTTAGGAGCCTCCAATCTCACCCCAATGTCCTGAATTTCTCTGTACAGTTCCTCTTTGCATCTGAGGTCTCAGCATTGTCTTTGTCATCCTTCCAGTGAACTTTCCACTCACCTTTCTATCCCTGTGCTTATGCTGTTCCTTTATTTAGTATGATCATTTCCTTTGTTCCTTTTCCACTTCTCCAACTCTTATTCATCCTTCAGACTGCTCAAAAAGTCTTCTTTTTGAAGCATGTGCTTTTTGAAGACATGTGCTAATGTCTCAGAGAATTTACTTGCAACTCTCCAGATCCACAGTGTTTCTTTCACTTAGTTTGTAAGCTTGTTTGAATACAGGGTGTCTACCTAATCACCTTTACATCCTCTATTCCTTGTAAGAGTCTTCATAATGTTCTACGCGCACATATAGTTGTTCAATACACGTTTAAATTTAAGAGGAGTTATAACTAAGTTTTAAGTCTCTTCTCCCTCAAAAAATCTTTTATCTGAAGTGCCAGGAGCTCAGCAGCTCTTGCACATCCTTTGTTCTCAATGCCATCCACTATTTATGTGAGGGGACAGAAACAGAAAATTATGTTTTTTGTAACTTTATAGTATTTTATATTTTTCAACATTCTCTCACGTGTATGACCACGTTTGAGGGTCAGAGCAGCCCCTGAGATGGGAAGGGCAAGTGTGATTACTCTTAAGTGGGAGGTGAGAAAACTGAGACAATTGGACTGCTCATATTCTCACCACTGGTCAACAGCCATGTCAGTATCCAATTCTGGTCTCCTGACTGGTGGAGTACTGTATTTTCTCTTTTCTCTGTTACACTTCATCCCCCTACAAGTATTCTTTGCAGGTCCAGTGTGTTCCCTATCTGGGAAAGCCCTCTCTGTAGCCCACACAGATTTATTGAGCAGAGTGAATTGTCCCGTATCTGACCTGTGACTGCATAGAGAGGATTTTCTTACTGTTCTTCTTGGGAAGCATGTTTCTTTAGCAAGTATGGCTGTGTTGCTTGGTCTTATGTGGCAATTCATAGGACTACCACTTTGATGGTTTTACTTGGTCAACAGTTCACATCAGTGAAACGATTTTATTTCATCCCACCATCACTTGAATCTTTTCAAGCAAATGACCACTTGTTTGACTCACCTGGACCAAATGAATGAAGTTGTGGAATAACCTGCTAAGCTTGGAGTGCTATGTGTAGTGGTATCACATACTATTGCATACCACTATTGGAGAAGAGTGGCACAGCTAACTGAACTCTGTAAATTCAAATACGTATGCTGTGTTTTTAAAAGAGAAAGTTAATAGAAATAGATTGAGAGCAGAAATTTAGCTAAGAAAATAACACGTCCTGGAGTATCCTGAAAATTAGTACACATTAGTAAAGTCTATAATAACTTTATACTTATTTTAATTTTTTTATTTTTAAAATTTTATTTAAATTCTAGTTCATTAACATAGTGCAATACTGGTTTCAGGAGTAGGATACAATAACTTTATGCTTTAAAATGAAATGAGAATATATTTAATCTAAAAAAGTTAAAATTATTTTCAGCAAAACTCACAAACTACTATATTTATTCCATTATCTATATTAAACAAATGCATATTAGAAAGAATCGTAAGAGGACCCCATCCATTCTGTCAACATTTTCATTAAATATATATATATATATATATATATATATATATAGTGGTATTGCTGAAGCTTTGGTCAGAGCTAGCTAGGCCTAGGTAACTTCTTTGAATTTCTTTGAAGATTGCAGTTTTACCACTGGAAAGCAGAAGTGCTCAGTTATCTAAATTTTGCCCTATTCCTTGCAATATTCTTAGGAGGATCGTTCCTATTAATTAGAATCGGTGAGGTAAGGGGATTCATAAATGTACTGCATAAATTAAGTTATTGAGCATAATAGGATATCAGCTTTGTGGGATAAATTATGTATGAGTCAGTGTATAAATATGTGTGAATTATCTTTAACATATGACTGATCTATTGAACATCTAAAGAAGCAGTAAAGTTGAAGAAAGGATTGACACAGGATTACACCACAGACTGCACAAATGAACACACAGCCAGATGGAGGATGAGCTATTCCACTATTAAAAAAGAAAGCATCAACAATATATCCAAGAATCATTTAAAAATTGCATTAACTCATAAAGTCCACAATGATTTATAGCACACTTACATATATATTACTTCGTTAGATTCTCAGAACTGAGTAGCATAGTTAATATATTTTTCCCATTTACAAATGTGGAAATTCAACTTTTGAAAGTTTGAAAAATATCTCAAGTCACACATCTAGTCCACTGGAGCCCAGAATATAGGTTTTCTGGTTCCCTGTCCAATGTTCTCCACACCATTTTATACACTGTTAAGTAGGTACCCATTGTTTAACATATATTGGAGATACCAAGAATATCATTGTTCATATGACTGAAGAACTTATGATCTAATTATATTGACAGGAAAAGGAAGGGCAAAAGTATATGTTTACAAACTTCTTGATATATAGGAGGCTTTCAATAAATGTATGGCCAAAGAAATGAGCTAAGTGCCAAATTAGCAAAAGGCAATAAATACTATATGGATTCATGGAAAGAATAATCACTAAAGCAAGGCTATCAGAAGAATCATGAGGGCTAGGAATAAGAAAATAGTATATAAACAATCTGAGTGTGTAAGAAGGGGAGAGCGGAGTTCCTCTAGGCAGAGCCTGACCTGACCAAAGCACAGAGAACTCATTTTGATTTGGAGAATGACTAGTGGAGTAGCTTGGCTATATACAGCAGAATGTTTATGCAGGAGAGTAATGGGGGTAGAAATAGGGAGTGGAAGAGCACAGACAGGTTGGAGTTAGACTGAAAAAGTAATATGGGACTAGATATGAAGAACATTTAATTTTAAATTTAATGCTATAGAAAATGCAGAACTTTGCAAGTGTTTTAATTTTGTTTCATTTTTGGTAAGTAAATTCCAAGATAGAATAGATTTTAATCCAAACAGTTTCAGATTAAGGTTAAAAAAAACATGGATCTGCTTTTGAAAATGAAATTCATTGAGATATTCAAATTTATGTTCGATAGAGTATATCTGTTTAAAGAATACAATGCAATGACTTTCAACAGATCTATATGCTTGAGGAAGTAGCACACCAATAAAGATATAGTTTATCTTTAGATAAACTATAGATTCTATTTGACTCCATCACAACTTAGCTATTTGATCCATTTGTCACTTAACATTTCTAAACTTTTACTAAACCATGTACTATTTCTGAGTGTCTCAGGATTGTTATATCACAAAAATCATACAATGAAAGTATGAATTATTTGAAAATTGTGAGCTGCAATGAAAATTACGGCCTTATTATTCTAAGTTAAATACAGTTACAGGAAGACTAATCTGACTGTGGAATGTAGGATGGGCTCAAAGAGCTATTGGAACTAGGAAAAACATCAGCAAAAGTACTGCATTATTACAGGTATGACACGATTTGGGTGTGTACTAAGACTGGGGGTGTAGATCCTTGAGGTGAGTATAGTGGGTAGGATCAGTAAATCAGCACTCATATACTCCAGGCTTTCTTATTGGTTACTTCCATTTCAGTTTCATATGGTATTGGATTTCAGTTCATACCTCAGCAAAATTCCAAGTTATTTCAGGTCTAGGAACTATTGGGCTTGCTCATCCACAAATGTAACAAGTCAGCACACACCTAAGTTAGTACATCAACCTACTCCTGCGGGATTTTTCTAAAACATAACCTACACCTTTAATCCCCAGATAAAACCCTTTTAATGACTTCAACATTGCATTTAAATCAAACAAAAACTCCTTAATATGATGGATAAGATAATTAAAATCTGTAGCTTGCCCATTTCTTCACACTCTTCCCTCATCATACTTTACCTAGTCTATGCATCATAATTCTTGTTCTTCTTCTGCCATGCCTGGAAGACATTAATAATATGTAATACCACTCCTCATTGAGCCTAAACTCAGGATGGTTCTCAGGTTAGCATCATATGCCCTCAAACTGATCAGAGATGTGTGGGCTTTGCAAAGGGAAAAATATGACCTTGAATCCTAGCCATTCACTAATTGTGGGCCCTGTTGATGAATCTCAAGAAGGCTCAGTTTTCTTATTTGTAAAATGAAAATGGGGTAATAGTACTAACCTCCAGGGTTTCCTGTGAGGATTAAATGAGGTACCAGAATATCTAAGAGGAAAGAATCTGAACCAAGGCTGGCTTGGTTGTATTCTAGCTTTGCCACTCATGAGTTGTATGACCTTGGGAAAATTACTTAACTTTGCTATGCCTCAGGTTCCTCATATGTAGAAGGGGATAGAACCTACCTCACGGGACTTTTGTTAGAACTGAATTAATTCATGGAGATGAGATACTGAGACGGATGCTCAGCATATAACATTCAATAGGTGATAGATGTAATCTATCATTACCTCTATTGTAACTTATAATAGAAATAAATATATTATTTTTAAATAATATATTAAATAAATATTTTTAAATTATCACAACCTCTCTTCTCTGAACCTACACCCACTATACCTTCAAAGGAATAAGTCTTCTGCATATTGTGGAAACTCTGGAGCTCATTCTTGCTGTGCAGATTCTGGGTGATAGACTGATTCCCCTCAGAAGAACTGAGTGAGGGTTCAGCTTGTTTTCTCAGCAAGAAAAAGCCATTGTCCACAGGGAATGTGGAATCATGAGATCCTGCAGTGCTTCTGGGGGTATCTGGATCAGCAGACAGAAGATGGCAGGAGTCCAGGTCGCTACACTCACCAGAGACAGCCTGTGTCCAGAATGACACAGGGAGACAGGAAATGGAGGCCAGGACAGCATAGTAGGGAGACAGCAGCAGAGAGGGAATGAGGAGAATTTAGTAGCTTCCTAGTTTGGGGATCTGTGGAACAAGAGAACCATTTAAAAGGATTTAATGAAAAAGTTCCCTCTATAAGGTGCTATGTAAAACTCTCATGTCTCTCCTTTAAAGATACTTTCAGGAAAGATCTGCATCATTCTCCAAAACTTCTGGAGTCAGACTGTTATTTCTTAGAAATGGATGTGGTATAGAGTCTGGACCACGTTGAATTGTTGAAGAGAATTTAATACAATTCCTGGCATAAAGCAGGCACTTGATAAATGGTAGTAATCGTTATTATTGATAGACATTGAATTGTGTGCAGTTTCCTGAAATTTGATGTTGCTTCCTATATACTTTTCCACATTTTTTCCCTTTTGCCTACAATGCCCTTCTCTACTTGTCTATCTCCCATATTTATGAATTTTCAACTTGTCCTTTAAGAACTATCTAAAGCACCTTTACTTCATTGGAATTGATCAGTTTCTCCTTTGGCCCACCACATTTTCTTATGTATTCCACTCTTACTCAGCATTACTATGACTCGTGCAGCCATGAATACCAGCCTTGTTCAACTACGTGCAATGCTTGTGTCCATTATGGGAAGAACAGCCTCTAATTGGTTGACCCGTTTAACAACTCACTATCCCTTCTATACTAAGACTCTCTCAGTCTGTTTTTCCTATGTGTACAGGCATCTTTATCCTGGCAGCCTTGGATCCATGAGAGCTGAGATCTGGAAACTTTATCCTAACTCTTCAAAGTTTTCTAGGGCTCCCTTCCAGGACCCATGGCTAATCTCTGGCCAGCAGAGGATGCATAGGTGTAACAGAATTCCACAACACTGTTTGTGGGTAATCGCTAGGTAGGGTGTAAGGAAGTAAATGCAATAAAGAATCTGTCAGCTATAACAGGCCAAATAGCCAGAGACCTGAGCTTTAGAGGCAACAGATTATTAGCATTGACTTGTTGGCCAGCATAATTTTAGATAATTAAATTGCTTTTTGAATACTTGTTGGCCCACCAACAGGTGGTCTGCTCCTTGACTAAACACATAAATAGAGTAAAAATTCATTCTTGTTTTCCTAGAACAGTATGGTTTATACCAGTTGGACAGGAGTATAATTCTGAATAAGCACTTTCTTTGACTCTTAAATGGGACATGGTTTGGACAATAAATTATATAGTCACCGTATAGATAGATCAATACCAGTGAGAAGTAAGATCCATCACTTCCCATATATGGTGGAATGATTGGGTGCCCAAGTAAGCACCTGGGATCTCTTCTATTGTCTTAGTCTAGTTTCCCTTGGCTTCTGGATTAGTAGAGAGCCATAGGTATTATTCACATTATTGCTTTTCTTGTTCTTTGGCTTGACTGACTTCAGAAATCTTGTAAGCATGCTAGTCAGGAGCTAGCATCACAGACCCAGTTGACAAAATTGTATCAGTGGCTGAGAGAATGATGTATAATACATGAGTATAACCTGAAACATAAGGGTAATTTTGTGCAAGTCCAATCTTCCTTAATCGGGCCTCCTACAGAGGAAGATGGCCTTCTGCAAAACCAAACGATAAAATAATCAATTCTTTCTTGGTGGAGGTGGTGAGTAGAGCTGGAAGCCACTGGTATGCCGTACAGTTTTTCTGTTGCTGAAGGGGAATCCTCTTAAATCCCTTGGTAATGTTAGGGGAAAGGCTGGTCCTCATCTAACAATTAATCTATGTAGCAGGGTGGAGTAGGAAATCAAATTCTGCCCTTTCATATATATTCTGCCCTATAAGGTTTGGATTCCAGCTCCTGATCATGACAAAAGAGGAACTGGTTATCCCCACTTATGAAACATAAAATCCCCAAGAGCCAGGTTCACTTTAATAGTGTCTAATGCCTGGACTCAGTTGATCCCTGCCCTTTAAGAATATGTTTGACACCTATCCAATTTAGATGGCCTCTTTGTTTTAGTTAGCACAAGAAGGTCAAATCTGTCATTTTCCATCTTCCTCTAGATTCTAATCTCCTAAAGACTGTACATTTCCATTTTTGAGGACATTCTTTTCCAGCTCCTGAAACCTGCATGATTTGCCATCTGTAACTCACAGTGATCTTTAGAGAAATATCTTCTGCTTCACCCTTTTGCTCTGTCAGAAAATTACCTTTTACCTTGGGGCACTACTTCCCTTGAAGCCATTTCAGGTGGTGGCTGTTTTCTTTTCCACTCTCATTCACTGATCGGGCTGGAGGAGGGCAAAGAGTATGGTTGTCCTCCTTTTGCTCCTAACTGCTTTTAGTTTATTACCCTACTCTCTTACCTTAGCCCTCCAGCTTTCAAAATCTCGTGTCATAAAACTATGCCAACCCAAACACCTTCTTGTGGCTATCTTCTAATCCTCTTCCTTGAAGACATTAGAGTCACAATTACTTTCTTCAATAACACTATTATCAGAATTTTGGAGGATATCATCATCATCCATGTAGATTATCCTTTCAGTACTTTGAACTTTCATTTCCTTAAACTTTTCTTCTCTAATTATCTTAATTTTCACTTACCTTAGCTACTCACTCCCATGGGCCAGAACCTAGACCTTGACATAACATGACCTCAGTTTCAATCATTTGATTCTCTGTCCATTATCTCCTCCTTTCAACCAATTCCTTCTAGTACCCCAACTACAGCAGCAGTTTTATACTACAGAAACATTCAATTAGTTGATTTTATTATCTTTTCTCTGCACTGTATTCCCTTATGTCTCAACAGGCCTCTTTTTTGAGTTTAAATACCATGAACAATTACCATCATCATTCTCTTGTATATACTTCTAAATCTCTTGCCCCTTTCTAGCTTCATCATATTCACTTATCAAAATTATATTAATTGCAAATTGCTATCCTGTAACTGAATGTTGCTGGAGAAAAATACAAACATGCTGAAATGGTATTACTTTAAATTCAGGATCCCTAACTTAAAGCACACTCTTAATGCCATCTAACAATTATACTAGATTTTTCTAGTTTACTCACCCTTCAATTCTCATATAATCTCTTCTGAAACCATTAATACAACACACACTCTTTCATCCTTAATATCCGTTCTTTAACGGATATTCAACAAACTCCTACCACCACATCTAACCATCCATCTGTATCAACTTTCTATTACTTGGTTGAAGTGCCTGTGCTCTGAGGAAAGGCCAACCCCTCTACCTATAGGGTAGATTATCTCCAGGATATTGCTTCAGTATTTTCCCTCTCTTCTGAATATTCATATCACCTCACCTCCTCCCACCCCAGCTTTACCAGATTAGTTCTTATATTGACAAATAGTCTGTTATTTTTCCAAACTTTCTTCTTTAACCTCTTTTAATTTCCAGCTACTTCTCCAGCTCTCTATTTTCTTTTATAGCAGAATCATTCATACGAGTTGTATGTACTCACTCTCTCCAATTACTTCCCAGCCTTTGTGAATTGACCCCACTTCAATAAGGCTTTTACTTCTGTCCCTCCACTGAAAGTAGTCAAGGTCATCAATGGTATCCATATTTCTAAACCTGGTGGTTAGTCCTCATCCAACTTAATTCATTAACAGTATTTGGCACAACTGATCACTCCCTCTTTCAGTAAATACTTTGGCTTCTAGAATCACCGAGCTACTAACTTTCCTTTTATTTCATTAGTTGTTTCTTCTTAGTCTTCTTTGCTGTTTCCTTTCATCTCTTTGTCCTTTTCACATTAGGATTCTCAGTCCTTTAATGTTTTTTCTGTCTCTACTCAGCCTTTTAGTGGTATCATGGCTCTAGGTTTCCATTATATGCTGATGATATACCGTATTGGTATCATAAAGCATTTTAAGTTCTTTTCCCGATTCATCATATTCGGAGCAACCCTAGAAGTCCTATTGAACTGTAAGATTGTATTATCTCTAAACATTCCAGTTAGCTTCCCTTCTCACATAAAGTAAATGTCCCTGCAAAGGCCTTTGCATCCCCATTACTTATCTAATTCTCAGCTCAATCTCCTCTACTCCTCTTTCATTCTTTGCATTTGCTGTTCCTCTTCCTGGAAAGATCTTCTACCAGGTCCCCATATGGTTCTCCATTTTTTACCTCCTTCAGCTCTTTACTAAAATGTTACCTCTGCATTGAGGCAATTTCCTCAACACTTCTTATTCCTTTTCCTATATAACATACTACATAGTTTACCAATTTGTATTATTTATTGTAATATTTTTCTTCCACTAGAACATAAGGATTAAGAAGCTGGGGGTATTTGTTTTCTCACAGATGTATTCCCAGCACTTCTATAAATGTTTGATGATCAAATAAACAAATGGGCTATATACAAACCAGAGATCAGAGCCTAAATAAGATTACTCTTGAGGTTCTTAGTGAGGTTTTATTCTTAATGGCTTTGATTCAAGGTAGACTGGAGAATTACTTATAGCCCTTCTATACTGAGATAAACTTGTTTTAGATTTAGAGAGGAGCTTTTGATTTGTCAGGGTGAAGGAAATTGTATAGTTGCTAAGGCATTAACATTACTAAATATTATTATTAATTTTATTATCTGGGGAGTTCAGAGTGGAGGGATTTGAAAAAAAATTGAAAGTTTCTGTGGGAGTCAATAGGGAAAAACATTCAAAGATTCTTTTTAAAAAAATGTTTATTTTATTTTTGAGAGAGAGATTGAATGCAAGGAGGGGAGGGACAGAGAGAGGAGAGAGAGAATCCCAAGCTGGGTCCACACTGTTAGCACAGAGCCCAAAGTAGGGCTCAAATTCCAGAATCATGAGATCATGACCTGAGCCAAAACCAAGAGTTGGACATTTAACTGACTGAGCCGCCCAGGTGCCTCTCCAAGACCCTTTATAACTGGAAGTATGAATGGCCACAGGACATATCTGGGAGAGGTTCATGGGTCTGTTCTCATCACAACCTTTCTAAGACTGTCCTGAGAAACTTTGGCATGCAATTGAATTTTGATTTGTGTGTATATGATCTATGATTATAAAGTCTATGTAAAAATTTTAAATGCACTTAAATCACACAAATTAACATTTCAATGAAAAAATAATTACAACTTTAGTGTTTTATTCTAGTGTATGCATATGTATATGTGGGTGTGGAAAGGATGAAAGGTGAGGGGTCATTTTTATAAAGGTATATTTTTTAGAAGTAAGAGTGATAGTTGAAGGCTAAACTTCTAGTGTCTGAATAGTGATTTCTAGAAGAAAATGTACTACCAGACTAGATCCACATGACTTTTAAGAAAATAGATGTATTTCATAAAACAAGAGATGAATTTGTTCAATATTATCTAAGCTAATATAAAATTTGAATCAAGAATAAATAACTAATAATAAAGGGTTTGTCATTGATGGAAGGAAGAGAGACAAAGCACATTTAGACATGACAGCAAAGTTAATACATTCCAAAAACATCCAAAAGTTTACCTAAATGAGGAATGGGGCTTATTGGAATCAAGAATCTAAGGAGCAGATTAAATGTACAGCCTCTTAACAGGGCAGTGGGTACCATAAGAACTTCATGGTAATAAGTTATACTTAGGATACAATGAATGTTTAAGGTTATTTTTTGTAGCTGTTACCTTAGAGTATTGTTTGTAAATTTGTATTTTTTTCTTATTGTATTCTATAAGGATAATAAAGAGCTACTCCTTTCCCCTGACACTCTTTAAAGGGGACAGGAAATTTGGTGAGACTCAGAAGGAAGCACAAAGCTCTAACCTGTATGGTTTCCATGGAATTATTGTGTTTGGTTCAGGAGGGAAGGCAATGTCTCCCTCTGTTCTTGAAGGGATATAGAAATATGCAAGCTGCATGCTCCTCAATCTCATTTTTATCCACACTGCCCATTTATCTTTGCTTGCTTGTAACCATCTACCAGACTCATGAACCACTTTTTTTTTTTAAGTTTATTTATTTTTAGAGAGAGACAGCATGAGTGGGGGTGGGGCAGAGAGCCCAACATGGGGCTTGAACTCGTGAAACTGTGAGATCATGACCTGAGCTGAAACCAAAAGTCAGACACTTGACCAGCTGAGCCACCTAGGTGCCCCAGACTGTGAACCTTTTGAAGCACCAACTTGTTCATTGTCAAATTCCCAGAGAGGAGTATAGCATCTGGATCGTTTGTAGAGTAAATACTTTTCCTCTTCTTACTGTGTGTCTGGCACTGGGCCAACCAAGTATTTCATGTGCATTAATTCATTTGATTCTCACAATAAACTTGGAAAGAAATTGCTATTATATCCATTTTAAAGATAAGACACCTGAGGCTGAAAGAGCATGAGTGATTTGCCCAATGTCACACACATAGAGAGCAACAAAATAAGCGCTAGATTTCAAATCTTTCAGAAAGTCTTACGATATTCTCAACCACTTTGACATATTCAAATTATTATTTAATGAATAATTCAACTCTGAGTGTCAGAAAGAGCTGGGGTCCATGCACTATAGATCTCATTTCCATATATCTTTACACCTAAAATTACCACTTCCCAAGAGTGTATTAAGTTGTGCATTTAATGGGGAATGTTGGGAAGGTTCTTAGTAATGAGAGAGTCTCTTGTCCCTCTATGACCTGAGGGATGAAGTGGGATAGAGTCCTAGTAAAGTTACCTAATCTGAAATCTCAGAAGAAAAGTCTGTTTTCCCTTTTGGAATGAAATTATCCATTCTAAAACAAGAAGGAACAAGAAATTATATCTATAAGAACTTGAACTTCAGTTTCCAAACTACTTTCTTGTTGGATAAAAAAGAATGAAAGATAAAGCTATATATCATGTTTTCAAGTCTTATGTTTAATAAACATCAAATGAAACTCTGCCAAATGGGTGAGTGGGAGTCAGATGTATAATTAAATCTCCTTCTGGAATATATGCCACTCAGAGATCAAATGGCTAGCATCAAATTGGTCTGTCCAAATGTGATCTATTGCCTCCTGGAAAGCTGTCAATTGGTCTTCACCATGGAAATTTAAAGGAATAGATTTTTTTTAAGTAAATGTTCTAACTTATTTGAGAATCTAAGCACAGATGTAGAGAAAGAGAAATGAATGATGTATTGTAAGTTATGCTTAGTGTAAGTAGTGTCTCTGACTTTATGCACGTTGCATGTTGGATTTCTTTTAGACTTAATGTCACATATGAAGTATTCTCAAGGTTTTTCTTGTTAGACCTCTCTCAATAATGATTTACAGTAAATGGATGGGTAGAGCCATGTGATGAGTGGCATTTCATATGAAAACACTGTATATTTGAGTTTGTCCTTTCATGACATCTTAAAAAAAAAAAAGAAGGGGGGAGCATCAAGAGATATTCACAGCCAGAATAGAGCAAATGAAAATCCAGCAGTACCTTTAAATATCATTCCATAAGGACAGCTCACTCTATTAGAAAGAGGTAAATAACATTTCTATTATAAGAAAAAAAAATCTTTGTACAAACACTTCCTTCTATTCTGGAGCCCAAAACAGATGCTATTTTATAAGATTATATCTATAGTAATGATTACAATTCATTAGATATCATTAAATAGCTATTCTCAAAATCAATGTACTAAAAATAAATACAGTTTCAAATGCCATGCTGGTGTGTGGTATTTCTATTCAGAATTTTTTAAAAAGAAGAAACTTGCTTTAGTAAAATGAACAGTTATTTTTTCTATCAAGGTGACAGGTTGCGATTGATCTTTTCCAGTGTGGTTAATAAGCAAAAGCAGTTCCCATGGGCACCATGAGAGGAGAAGCAATTCTGCTGTTTGAAATAATGTTTGGATGCTTGATATTTTCTGGTTTTCTTCATACTTAACAAAGCTCATGACACTATTTTATTCTGAATCTGGTTACCGACCTTTATTGTTTGTTCTTTTTATAGATAAAATCTAACTGTAATCTTGTACTTTAGGTAAATATAGCCTGCCTCGGTAGGTGGTACTAATCTAAAATAATGGTAAATGCATACCCCTATGCTAAAGGGAACAACTCTTAACATGTTAATAGTTTCTTAGGAGTGAGAATGAACCTAGTTCTTCTGTTTCTGGGAACCTTTCTCTCCTCTTTTCCGAAAGTGGTGCTACCCTACCTACACTATTGCTTTCACTGTTGTAATGTAACAAGAACCTGGCCTTCGAGTTTTTAACTGGGAGGAGGGTTGTTTCTTCTGCTACATGACCCGTGCTGGAGTACTGCATGGTGAGCACATTTGCTGTGGCTCTCCCCGCTTCAGGTGAATAGTGGTTGGAGGGATCTTAGGGCAGAACTTAAAGCCCGTTTTGGGTATGGGAGTGTTTTGTCTTCTTCAGGTTGATGGGTTTTGTATAAGGGAAGAGTTGTTCCTCTACTGAGCAACAGTCATTTGTGGTGTCAAAGGGAAATGTGTGTGGCTCTGTTGTTCCCTGAATGTTGCCTGTGGATAAAGGAAAGATGTAGAGTACAGTTAAATGGTTGGGATGTGGTGTTGGGAGTTCAACACTTCACTTCTGTCTTTACCATGCTTAGGCCATTTACTGAACTTTGCTTAATTAGACTGTAAATATTCAGAGTTTTTTTTAATGAAAGAAAATATATATTATTTAAAATATTATTTTGTGATCATGGCTTTGTAGTCACAACCTTTGTATTTTCTTCAGTAATGTAATATTAATATGGGAATAGTATAAGATAGAGTTTAAAGAGCTATTGTTGCAACACTAATTTTATGTAAAGCCATGAGAGTAATTTTGGAGGTGTGGATTATCTTTTGCAGTCAAAGGGCATGCGTTTGGTTCACATTTAATAATAAAAAGAACAACAGCAACAGCAATAATAAAAGTAACAGTCATGATTAGTTGGGAATTCAGTACAAATACTAACTATAAATGGACTATCCCATCCAGTCAATTTTGAAAACCCAGGATGTTTGGCATAATGTTTGGAGTTGTGACACAGTTGCAAAAAAGTTAATTCCTTTTGACTTCTGCCAGTTAGTATTAAACTTATGAGGCATGAAATCATCTAATTCTCGATAATAGGTTTTCTATAGAGTTCCCAGTAGAAAACATTTATGCTTGAAACATATGTGCCTAGATCTCACAAACCACAGGAACATTTATTTACAAAAATGCAGGCAGTCTTCCCCTTTCAGTGCTCAGAAACAAAATAATTTTTTAGAAAGATGGGAGAAAATGGGCCATAAATTTGCCCATATCTTTTGTGAAGGCTCAACAAATCAACTGAGTTAAAGCCTGGGATGTGTTACATTTGCATATTTATATATCCAAACTTTTGGCAATTGCTACTTTTTCTCATCTCCATTTTATTTCAGTTTTCTTCATTATTTTTTCTATTGGAGTGGTATGTTTTATTTTTGTCATCAAGTGGAGAGGTACAGGATGCCTGATCAGATCAAACTGAGATGAAAAATTATCCCATTTCATAGTATGAAAAGATCAATTTTAACATATCAAGTTTCATGAAAGGCAGAGGAGAAAAATGCGTCTTGGATACTGAACTGTCACTAACTTATTCTCAATCTTATTTTCACCTGATATTTCAGAGTATAGTCAGACCCTTATGACAAAGTTCTGGGTTGAGATCTTGAAATCGTTTATATTCAAAAGAAGGTATATCACTACATTTTAGCCCTCCTTATCATCTGTTTTTACAGCATGCTGACCACATATCGAAAATAGTTGGCTCTTTTTCTTCTTTTCCTTCAGGTTTCCAAAACACACCAATTTTACCTTCTTTCTAGAAGACTATTCTCTGTTTTCATGAATTCTAATATGCTGCAGTTTCTTCTCTGGGCATCTACTTTAGTCTGAATTTCTATTTACCAACGTTTATTTATTGTCTCAGATTTTACCAGTACATTTCACTGAAGGAAATTTAGAAAATACAAAAAAATACAAGGAATTGGAAACCAATGCTACACTGTATGTTAACTAACTTGAATTTAAATAAATTGAAGAGAAAAAAATAACAAAGAGTAAAATAAGAAAGACTTACAATCTGCCAATCCAGAAATGACCATGATGTTTGTGTCCTTCCTCCTTTTTTTTTTTTTTTTTTGCATACACACCTACACACATTCGGTGCCATATAAAATTTGAACTGTATTGTAAAGTGACATTAGGCTTATTTGTATGTTTAATTTCCTTTGCAAAGTGGAGAATGTTTACTGTAAAATTCTCCTGTATATTAGAATCACCCTAGGAACTGTAAGGAAAAAAAAAATAAAATGTATCAACATTTCAGCCTCAGAAATTTTTTATTTGATCTGGTTTCATATAGAGATGTTTCAAAAAAAAAAAAAACTCACCAGACATTTCTACTACTCTACAAAATAAAGAATCAGTGCTATAGAATATTCTCATTTTCTTCCACTCTGTGTACTTGGAAGTGAGTCTGTAAGTACATATCACAATAAACTCTTCTCAGGCTAGCTCTTTTCCTATTTGGTCTCTGACAATTGATCATGATCTTTAGTCATAGATTAGACTGGGTTAAATTATAGTTTTCAATTCTTTACTTGGTTCATGTTACAGAATTATAAATTTATGATACCCTTTCTAGATGACTTTGGAAAGCCCCTATTACCAGAGCAAGTGGAATATGTATCTCTGATTCTTTGATATATGTCTTTCTTTGGACAATAGAATGATAGACATGAGGTGATCAAGGATTTCAAATATGCTTGACTTCTCATGCTTTTTCCATATGCTATGAGAAGAACATGGTCACTTAATGGATGGTCTGATCAGCAAAATGTATGACTTAGGTCACATGGGGGGACCCTGAACTGAACTTGTACCTGAAACCAGGTGAAAACATGAAACAGAACTGCTTGTGCTGACCCATAGATCCATATGCAAGAAAAACAGATGTTTTGTTATAAGTGGTAATATTTTATAAGTTTTTTTTTATACAGCATCAACACAGAAAGAAAAAAACTGACCGGTTCACCCTTCTGATTTTTTGTTTGTTGTTTCTATGACACTATGTTCTGCTTCTCTTTCTATTCCTGACAGTTCCTACTTAAAATATTTTGGTGACCTCTTGACTCATCGCTTAAATAAAAATGTTGTCCCAGAACTCTATTCTCAGCCCTTGTCTATTTTTACTCAGTAAATTCTTGTTGGCCACCCTTTTTTATTCCCAGCATTTCAACTGTATTAATTGTGCCTTTATCAATAGCTCCAGAAGTAGAACAAAAAATTCTTAGACTTTATACATCAAGCCTCAACATCAGTCATGTAAAAATTGAGCTCATTACTTTATCTCCTCAATCTGCTGCTACTCCACATTAATCACCCAAACTGGTTGAGGCTACCACCTATACTGTCAGTTCAATAAGAAAGAAAGAGAGAATAAGAGAAGAAAGAAAGAGAGCAGAAAGAAAAAAAGAGAAGAGAGAGTAGAGGGAAAGAAGAGGAAAGAAGAGAGAGAGGAAGAAGAAAGAAGAGAGAGAGAAGAGAGAATAATGAAGAAAAGAGAGAAGAGAGAAGAGAGAAGAGAGAGAAGATCATTCTAGGCTTCTATTTTCTTCAACTCCCATAGCCATCTCTTCACCTGTCAAACTTATTGAAACACATGCTCATGACCCATTTCATGAAGAATTTCCTGGTTACTCCTAATCTCCAGAAAATCTGGTCATTCTGAACTGTGTATTATCGCTTTACTTTAAAAATTGCATGTGCAATTTTTTCTTACTTGTTTCTCTAAGCTCATTTATGCCAGGGCTTATATGGTCTTTGATTTTGTAGTGGCCTATACGGTGCTAACACACGGTAGGTGTCTTAGTAAATATTTCTTGAGTGAAATGTATCAGAAGGTATCAGAGGCTGAATTAATAACGTGGCCTTTTTAAAAATTGGCAGTATGACCAAGGATAAATTACTCTGTTTATTTTCAGTTTTCATGTCTATCAATTGGGAATGTGCTGTATTATTTATCTTCAGCAAAGAGATGTTGAATGATTAACAAATAGAGTCATTTAAAACAAAAATGAAGTGCTGGAGAAATGATAATGAATTAGATTAGATTATGGAACTTGGCTCATTGTGTTATTAGTATTCTGCCTGTCTATTGAAATCACATTGCCAAATGATGACCTAATTATATCCCATTTGCCAGATGGTTAATTGTGGCAAGCAAAGAAGATTTGCAGTTATTGTAAATATTGTCTTTTGATAGTAAAACATTTTCCGGAATTACTAATTTATCTTTTAAATGATAATTTTCACCTTGTAACTTTAGAAACCTATTTCTGACTTTAATGAAGTTATTATAAAAATATGGAGAGAGGATGATTCAAAAAGGCTAGGCTCCAATAAAATAACCAGTGCAATGTAATTTTAAACAGTTTGGTTTTCTTTACAATGGTGGGCCAAATTTTGTTTCAAGGATCAGGATGATTTAATATGACCCATCAGACATCTTCCAAATTTGTCTCCTATTCTTTACTTCTATCAAAGCCTCTGGCTCTGAAACAAAGGTGGTAGGTGTCCAAACCCCAATAAACACTTCTATCAACCTTGTGAAATTGGAATTCGTGTTCATAATATGTAATCCAGGTACAATTTCATCATTTTAATGTGTGGAATTTTATCTTATTCTTCAGAATCCAAGGCAGCTCTTTATTTTTACCAAAGTGTAGGGCTTTATTGAGACTTCTATATTACCAACTAGTTTGTGTTACCTCCCAGCCCTCACTCAGTCTGGTGTAATTAAAAAATTAAAACATCAATATAAAATTATCAAATAAGTTTAAGACCATCCAACACAATCTTGATATTTCTTGTCATAACTAGTCTATGCCTTTTACAAGATATAAAATCTTTCGAAGAAATAATTTTGGAAACCTACTTTGCTCATTCCCTTAGATTTCTGATCTGCCTATTAAAAAGTTCAGATACAATCCAAAGGTTCTGTGGTCTAATTATTGCTTCTATGAAAATAGGTCTTTTTTCCCTCTGTTTTTAAAAATTTCTTGTTGTTTTTTGCTTTTAGCTTTCAGAAAGTTTGCCATTATTCAATGGCTTTATTTTTATATCTACTAATGATTGTCACTTTGCCACTCTGGAGTCAAATGTAAAAATAATAGCAGACCTTAAACTTTAAAATGTTTGACAAAATTTATTTTAAAGGGACTATTCATCTGTCATACTATTTATTGCTACAAGGAAAGTTAAGAACAAAAAAAAAAAAACAAGAAGAAAAATAACAACTTAAAGTTAACATATATTCACTGAATCTATATAGTGTGTAATGTCCTGGGCCTCATATAATTTCACTTTCTATAAGTTTTGTTATACTTCATGTTGTTATTTTTTGGTTTCAGGCAAATGCGTTGGCAATCAAGTCATGGCTTACAAATACTAATTCTTCATGACATTGGTTTCTTGTTCCTACACAGTTCAATAAATTAAAAAAAAACAAACATATAGCTCTTTACTATGTTGCACTCATTAAGGTCCAACATTGATTTCATCTGTATGGTATCACAGTGTGCACTACCAGTCACCTTAACTGTAAAATGAGTTGCTTAGTCACATATCTAATGAGTAGAATTGGCCTTCATAACCACTTCTGTATTGTTATCAATCAGCTATTTACATAGGCACAAGGGAAAACGTATCATTATTTACTTTGAGACAGAGTAACAAACATCAAATTTAATTGGCCTACTAGGCACTGGAGTCATAATCTTTACACAACACTTAATGTTTTCATTACTTATCAACTCACTTATAATTATGCTACACTCACAAAAGTTAAGCAGCTAGCAAACAGTAGATCTTTCACTGCTGTTTATACAGAGATAAACAAATAGATGCAAAATGTGTTAGAGTGAATATATTAACTCACATGATTATATAGAATGTCAGTTATTCCAGTTTAGCTTTTCTAATATTGCTGAAACAGATTGTGTCAGATGTGCTTACCTTTTATGAGTAAAGGTTTTATATCCTTTTATTGAGTAATTTTTTTAATGGCTTTTCTTAAGACTTTTCCAGGGTTTGTCATTGCTACCCACTACTTTTTCCCAAAGAAGTTATTCTGAGAGACATGAAGTGACTGCAATACACAGTATCGTTCATTGCTTACACTTTTTTTTTTTTCTTTTAAATTGTGCTAGGCTCTGGGCATGTAAAGATGATTAAGAGAAAAAGTTATGCCATTCCAATACCTCATGTCTTGCAGAGATTTACAAATAAACTCTGGGTAGAGAATATACAGTGTTTCTGAAATATCTCTAATGAAGAGAGAATGATGACCTGGGAACATGGCCTGAATACTTTGACATTTATACTATTTTTTTTTAAATTTAGGTTTTTTTATTTGTTTGTGTGAGAGAGAGAGTGTGTGTGAACAAGTGGGGGACAGGCAGAGAGAGAGAGAGAGAGAGAGAGAGAGAGAGAGAGAGAGAAGGAAGGAGAGAGTGAGAATCCCAAGTAGACTCTGTGTTGTCAGTGCAAGGCACCACATGGGGTTCATTCTCATGAATCCATGAGACCATGACTTGAGTCAAAATCAAGAGTTTGATGCTTAACTAACTGAGCCACCCAAGTGCCCCTTAATTTTAAAAAGAATGCATAGTTTGCATTCTAGTCCTTTTTCAAAAGAAAATCCAATCCAAAGTCAATAGGTAAAACATAAGATGCATGAGAATATGCCCGGTCACTCCCTCCAGAGAAGTTCTCTGTTGCAGACAGAAACTCCTTAGCACCATCCTGATTCCATCCCATCTGTGTTATGTATAAAAAATATTTCAAATACCTAGGTGATTGCTTAACTATTTAAAAAATATATCTACCCCAAAGAGCTTTTGAAAGTTGAGCCACATTTATTTCATAGCTTTGTTTACCCCCAAGGTATAACTGAATATACCCACAGATGTGTGCCTTGATTGAGAAACACTGTGGTCTCAGTGTAATAAGTATAATGTATTTAAGGACATGATACTGACAGGCACAGAGGAGAAATATTGAAATTAGAATAGAAAGAATTAGGGAAGAATGTATTGAGATGTAGTCCCAGAAGAATTTTTGATAAATCAACACTTATGAAACACTTTTGGTCCTATGATATAATAATGACTAAAAAAGCAGACATAGATCTTGCTTTCATGAAGTTTATAATATGTTATAGGAAACGAGATAATGGCTAAGAATTTTCTCAAGTTGATGAAAGACATCAAGTCATTAATTGAAGAAACCCTATGAACTCCAAGGAATAAAAATAAATTCTCACCTGGGTGAAACATAGTAAATTAGTTTCAAAACAAAAACAAAGATAAAACTTTAAAACAGCCAGAAGAAAAAAAAAAAAGACATGTTTTTATAGAAACAGCAATTATGCTAAGAGCTGATTTAGCAATAGGAAAAAAAGAAAGTAGAACACAAAGGAATATCAATTATAAATATCTGAAGGATAATGGCTGCTAACCAACACTTTTAAAATAGAAATACCTTCTAAGAATGAGGATGAAAAAAAGACATTACAGGAAAACAAAAGCTGAGAAAATTAATTACTAACAGACTCACATTTAAGGAAATAATAGAAAATGTGCTTCAGACAGGAAATTAGTCCAAACATGTATTAGTTAGCTTGCACTGCCAAAACAAAATACCTTAAGACAGGGTGGCTTAAAAAGCAGAAATTTATTTTTCACAATTCTGCAGCCTTAACAAGTCTAAGGTCAAAGTGCTGGCCAATTCAGTTTCTGGTGAGAGTTTTCTTCCTGGCTTGTACCCAGTGCTTTCTCCCTGTATATTCACATACTCTTTCTTCAGTGAGTGTGTGTGGAGAGAGGGAGAGCTCTCTGGTGTCTCTTAGGACACTAATCCCCTCATGAGGGCTCCACCCTCATGACCTCATCTAACTCTAGGTACCTCCCAAAGGCCTCAACTCCAAATATCATCAAATTGGAGATTAGGACTTGAACAAGTTAATCCTGGGGGGGACATAAACATTCAATCTATAATAAGATGGAAGATAAAAATGTGGGCAAAATGAATTATGAAAAGTTTAAATATATAGTTATTGACCTTATAAAAGAATAATAATGGGGGCACCTCGGTGGCTCAGTTGGTTAACCTTCCAACTTCAGCTCAGGTCACAATCTCACGGTTTGTGAATTCAAGCCTCTCGTCAGGCTCTGTGCTGACAGCTTGGAGACTGGAGCCTGCTTCAGATTCTGTGTCTCCCTCTCTCTCTGTCCCTCCCCTGCTCATGCTCCATTCCACCCCCCCCCCCCACCAAATAAACATTACAAAATAAAATCTTAAAAAAAAAAAAAGAATAACTGTGGTTTCAGTGTTCTACAATATGTGTAGAATTAAAATACATGATACCAATGGCATAAAAGTCCAGTAAGAAATAAATGAAATTATAGTGTTCAAAGGTCTTTGAGTTGTCTAGAAAAAAGGTATGAATGACAATGTTGGGCTTCGATAATTCAAAATTTGTTTTATTTTCCAGATTAATCATTAAGAGAATAGTAAAGAAATATATAACTTTCAAGAAATAGATGGAGGAAGTACAATAATAAGTAATGCTAACTCAAGCAAAAACTCGAGAGGAGACAAAAAATATAGAACACATAAATCAAATAGAAACAGTAAGATGATAGATTTAAATACTCATAGTAATTATGTTAAATGTAAATTGATTAATTTCACTTAAAATGCAAAGATTGGCAGACAAAAATTTTTTTAAATCCTGTTTGCAGGAGGTTCTAAAAGATCAAAGTAAAATACAGAAAAAAATGTATCGAAGAAAGAATATCCAATGGAAAAAACTCTCTTCAGCAAATGGTGTTGGAAAAACTAGACAGCAACATGCAGAAGAATGAACCTGGACCAATTTCTTATACCATACACAAAAATAAACTCAAAATGGATAAAAGACCTAAATGTAAGACAGGACCAAATCAAAATCCTAGAAGAGAAAACAGGTAAAAACCTCTTTAACCTCAGCTGCAGCAACTTCTTACTAAACAGGTCTCTAGAGTCAAGGGAAACAAAAGCAAAAATGAACTATTGGGACCTCATCAAGATAAAAACCTTATGCACCGCAAAGGAAATGATCAACAAAACTAAAAGGCAAACAATGGAATGAGAGAAGATATTTACAAAGGATATCAGGTAAAGGGTTAGTATCCAAAATCTATAAAGAACTTATCAAACTCAACACCCAAACAACAAGTAATCCAACGAAGAAATGGGCAAAAGACACTTTTCCAAAGAATATATCCAAATGGCTAACAGACACATGAAAAGATGCTCAACATCACTCAACATCAGGGAAAAACAAATCAAAATCACAATGAGATATGGCCCCACACCTGCCAGAATGGCTAAAATGAACAACTCAGGAAATAACAGATGTTGGCAAGGATGCAAAGAAAAGTGAACCCTTTTTCACTGCTGGTGGGAATCCAAACTGGTGCAGCCACTCTGGAAAGCAGTATGGAGGTTCCTCAAAAAATTAAAAATAGAGCTACCCTATGACCCAGTAATTTCACTATTAGGTATTTATCCAAAGGATACAAAAATACTGATATGAAGGGGTATATGCACCCCAGTGTTTATAGCATCACTATCAACAATAGTCAAATTATGGAAAGAGCCCTAATGTCCATCAATGGATGGACATTAATGGATAAAGAAAACTGATTAATGGGTAAAGAAAACTGTATAAAATAAAAAGTATAAATGGATAATAAAAAATGGATAAATAAAATATGTGACACAATGATTCATGAAAACATGGAAAAATTAGGTAAGTCTACAATTGTGATAGGATATTTTAACATTCTTTATTTGTAACTAATAGAATAAACAGTGTGGATATAGAAGATTTTCACAACATAATTAATAAACTTGACCTAATGTACAAAGCATAAAGTACTTGAGAACTGAAGAATATACATTCTTTTCAAATGTATATGAAACCTTTACAAAAAGTAACAAATATCCATAAATTTCAAAAATTAATCTGAGTGTATACTTTGTTCAAAATTCATTTAATCTAGAAATCAATAAAAAAATAATATAAGAAATATGTCTATAGTCAAGGAAGTAATGAAATATTTTTAGCAGAATAATAAAATTAACGTACATTAAAACTTATGAAATTAGACTAATTGATATCATTCAAAATCAATGATCTACTAATACAAATATTTTAGAAAAATATAATATTTCAGAATATAGAAAAAAGAAAATAATAAAGCTGAGCATAGACATTAACAACTTAGAAAATAAACATGTAAAGGGATCAACAAATCCCAGAGCTTTTTTGAAAGGACTAATAACACTGACAAACTCTGATGAGGCTAATAAAAAGCAATAAATACACACACATGGTGCACTTGGGTGGCTCAGTTGGTTCAGTGTCCAGCTCTTGATTTTGGCTCAGGTCAAGATCTCATGGTTTGTGGGATTGAGCCCCGCATCAGTCTTTGCATGGAGTCTCCTTGAGATTCTCTCTCTCCCTGCCTCTCTGCCCCTCCCCAGTTCATGCTCTCTCTTTCTCTCAAAATAAATAAATAAATAAACATTTTTTAAAAATTAAAAATACACACATACATACACAATATAAGGATTAAAAAATGTAACATTATTATAGATTCTAATGATATTAAAATGATAAATAACAAGAACACTTATGATGTATGTTTAAATTTTTAGATAAAATTGAAAAATTCCTAAAAGACAACTGCTATGGTAAGAAATGGAAAATTTAAGAAATTAAATTTATAATTAAAGCACTAGAAAATTATCACAAGGAAAACTTAAGTCCCAGATTAATCCGCTGACAGATGAAACTAAATACTTTCAGAAAATGGAAATAGAGAAAAAGACTCCCAATTATTTTATGAGATCAGAATAACCACAGGAACAATAATAATACAGTGACACTACAACAAAGAAAAATTATAGAACAATATTATTAATAAACATAGATTTTTAAGGAATCTAAATAAATTAGTGGCAAACCAAATGTGGTTATTATATAAAAAGGATAATAGTGTCAGTGCCAAAAGAAGGATAGAAAAGCAAATTGATTTAACATTTGAATATATATCAATACTATACAAAATATTAACAAAATAATGGATACAACTAATGTAATCAGTCTAATAGTTGAAAAAATAAAATTTAATACTTGTCTATGATTAACATACTAGACACAGAAGGAAACTGTTAATTAGATAAAAGGTATCACTAGAACCCTACAGTAAACATTATACCTAATTTTGAATTATTGAAAGCTTTTTCTTTGAGATTGGAACAAAATGTAGATGTCTGTTATTTTCTTATCCATACAACGTTGTATTTGGTGTCCTAGCTGTACGAATAAATCAGGAAAATAAAAATAGAATTATAATTATTGAAAGGAAGTAATTAATTTTGTCATTATTTACAGGCAACATCGTTTATGTGGAAAATCCAAAAGCCTCTACAAAAAACTACTAAAACCAATAACTGAATTTATTAAGGTCCTAGATACAAGTAAATACCCCAAATTAACTATATTTCTATACAGATTAATAGAAACTGAAATTTTAAAACAGATACAATTTACAATAGCATTAAAAAACCCATGTAGGAATAAATCTAACAAAAAAAGTCAAAGTTTTCTGTACTGAAAACTATAAGACATTAATATGATAAATTAAAGAAAAGCTTAGTAAATGGAGGAATATACCATATGAATGGATTGGAAACTTCAATATTGTCAAAATGTCAATTCTCCCCAAATTTATCAACAGATTTAATGGCATTCTAATGAAGTGTTTTCTTGTTGTTGTTGTTGTTGAAAGTTGCAAATGTGGTGAAAGTTTACACTGAAATACCAGCAACCACAAATTATGAAGTCAACTTTGAGTAAGAATAGGAAAGCCAAGGCTTGCATTATCAGCCATGAAGACACAAAGAATAATTATCATATGATTATTTCTAGAATGCTCAAAAAATAGGCAAATTTACACTCACTGTTTAAAGATGCATGGTTAGGTAGTGAAAATTTTCACAGTATTCATTATATAAGTCATCAGTGCTTTCTTTTGGAGGAGTGGTAAGAGTATACACTAATTGGATAAGGGCATGAGTTTCTGCATGCAAAATTCTACGTCTTATGTGGTGGGTACATGAGTGATAAACTGTCCGTTTCTGCTTTGTGTGCATTTCTGTGTTGTTTCATATTTCACGAGAAAAACATTTTCCAAAGGTCTACTCAGACAAAAGCACATATAAGTATCTTCTAAGATTGGTGCTTTGGAGGAAAGCAATATCATACTATGATAAAACCTAACAACTAAAGGAAATAAACCTTGAATGTAAGCTTGGAAGGGAGAATACAGCATAAGTAAGGCTGGAAAGTGGATATAATGGATAATATCCCAGTCTGAGGAAAAGCGTGTGGAAGAGGGCCCAGTAGTGGGAGACAGCATGGACATTCACAGAATTGAATAAGCCCAGTGTGCCTGGAGCATGGAGAAGTGCAAGAGCTATGCATACTGAGGTGTGCATGGTTGACCAGGCCATCAAGGGGTTTACAGGTCAGGTTAATCTTATGAGCAAAGTAGCTACCGAAGGGTAATAGTGGGGTTTGTTGGAGGTGTCAGACTGATATTTGAAAAAGTTAACTGGGAGTACCTGGCTGGCTCAGTCAGTAGAACATGCAAATCTCAACCTCGTTGTCATGAGTTCAAGCCCCACATTGGGGGTAGAGATTATTTAAATAAATAAATATAAAAAAAAAAAAAACACTAAATCTGGTTGTAGTGTGAAGACTGGATCCAAATGCTGCAGAACCTCTTCCAGGGACCTAGTTACTAGTCTATTGAAAAAGTCTTGGTGAGCATTGTGAGGATACTGGCCTGTGGTGGTGCCAGTAGGAATGGTGAGAAGTGGATAGAGATACGTGGGAGTTCTAAGTTTAGAGGCAAGTTAGTGAAGATTGTGTTCCTGGGAAATAATGCCTGGTATAATACTAAGTGCTAAATCCATTTTCTTTCAGGGGATTACAAGCTTCAGTAAAGGAAACAGTAACAATCTGGCTAATAGCCAGTTGCATTTCTATCATTAGGAAAACAGTATTGTACGCACATATTTCTTCTGCCTGTTCCAATTAGGACTTGTTAGGCTATATTAAGCAAACTAGTTTCTTGTTGGTAGATGCAGTGTGGTCCCTATATCCCCAGTATGATTATACACAAATAGACATTTTTTGCTGTGTGACTTACAACAGTTAAAAATGCAGGGGCACCTGGGTCAGTTAAGTGTCTCACTATGGCTCAGGTCATGATCTCAGGCTTTGTGAGTTCTAGCCCCACATCAGGCTTGCTGCTGTCAGCATGGAGCCCACTTCGGATCCTCTGTCTCCCTCCTTCTATGCCCCTCCCCCACCCGTGCTCTCTCTCAAAAATAGAATACATGTTTAAAAAAATGCATATGACCTGACTCTTCTCTCCTTCTGCATTTTCTTCCTTAGTCACAAACATCTTGCTTCCCACTGCTTGACACCAAAGAGTCTGCTTAATCAATTACCCCTTGTTCACCATATATAATGAATAGCTAGTGAAATTTCATTTGAAAAGTTGTTACCTTTGAGTCAGAGTTGCCTCAGCAGGTGTCTGGGAATCAAACTTTGTATTCTGCTTTAACTGGAATGACTCATTTCACTGCTCTTTGACTCAGTTTTTACTCCTTTCATCATTTACATTGTACAGTGATCAACATCACAGAGTTTTTTTAAAGCGAGATGTGTACAAGTGCTATGGAAATGCCCGCTGATCACAATCGGTGATCACGACAGATCCCAAAGATCTGGTGCAGCTTGCCATCCTGGTGCATGCAGAGAAAGTGATGAATAGAACTGCAGTGGTTTCACCAGGCACAAAAATCCAGTCGGTAAAAATCTACAATTTTACTCCTACATGCAGACTTTTCATCACAGCTTTGTCCCAATCATTTGCATAAAAAGGCTTCTGCTTGTTGCCCTGTGGTAGAAGGAATCAGATTAAAGTGGTTAAAGTAAAGGTAAGCTACCACTGCAAATATACTCCTTAAGGGAGAACAAAGTCCTTGCAGTGTGCAGGTATTGGACCCACACCTTACAACAGTTTTTGAACTGAAGCGAGCTATTTGTTCCTAAGATGTATATTAATATGTGAAGGACGGAACAATTTATTGGACTTCAACTCTTCCTTTTAAGTTATTGCCTAATCATTATTCACTATATGAACACATAAGAAAAGTTAAATAATTCATAAGTAATGCTTTGAGAGACACATTGTTCAAAAAGAGCAGACATACTTTTGTCATTTCATGTAAGGGATTTCTGAAGTATATTCCTTAAAGAAAATAAAATATTAACAAGAAATATAGTGGGTTACTGAATACTTTTATTCTAAGTCCTCTGATATTTCTCTCCAGCGCTATTTAAAGGTTACTTTTTCCACTTTGACACCTTTGTGCTTCTAGTTTTCTTAACCGTTCTCTCTGGGCAGTAGTTTTTCTGGTCAAATTGAAAAATTTCCTCCTCACCGTCTATTTCTGCTAGTACCACTAGTTCATATAGATTCTTGGATTTTTTCCCCATTTCCTCTGTATTCAGTTTGTCATAAATGCATTTCGAGAAATATTTTGCTGCTTTGGTTGACCGCGTACAACATGCTCAATCAAGGCAAAGACTCACTTCCAGTGAGAGTCATGGACCTCAGCTCATTCTTCCCTTTCCAACACTGCATGCTGTCACAGAAATTCATGTCAATAAATTGTCCATTAGTGGCTGCACAGGGTTATGAGATCTGTTGTGATCTGGGTACTTCTTCTCATGGGATAGTGTGAAATTAACAATGCATTCTGAAGATGACTCAAATCTATATTTTAGTTTCAGACTTTTTACTGTTTTTGTTGCTTATTTGCTGATCTATATTCCTTTAGCAAAAACACTCTTTAAAGCTGAATATTACATATAAGTTTGTTTAAATTGTGTTTAGACTCTACTATATCTACATATTTTAACACAGAGTATAACATCAAATTGTCAATATACTTATGATGCTATAATACTATAACAAATTATCAACCTCATTTACTTTGTAGTATTTTGTTTTGTAATTATAGAATGATGGTAGACAGTGGCTTGTGGGTAACCCATTTCCATTCTGGGAATTTTAAGTACCATTCACTTAAAATTTAAAATTCAGTCATTCATAAAAAATGTGAAATGTGGTTTTATCTTTTGTTTAAACTCTCTATTGGGTATGAGAATTTTTACATTGCTGTGTTTTGGCTGTGACTGGCCTAATTTTTAAAACAAAAAAATATATATTAAGTGTATTAATATACTTATATATTATATAATCCTACTCTCATGTCTGTGCTTTTTGATTTAAAGGATGACTATTCAGTCTTATAAATGTAGCTGAAGATCACATAATTTGTAAACAATGCAGAGTGTGTTGGATTGAATTGCATGAAATGCTATAATGGAGTTGTAGATATTCCCAAAGATGTTTTTCTTTAAAATTTAAACCTTGAATTTAGAGGACCCTGGGACTCTTAGGTTCACACTTTAGTTAAAGGAGCAAGGTGATAAAAGATGAAAAGTCTTCATTACTATTACTGCCAGAATAACTGTGTTTTTAAGCAGTTCACTTTCCAGTGAGTAATATTGAATATTTTGAGTCTCAAAACTCCAATTCAAAAGTTAATTCCTTGGCTTCTGTTTCAATGGGACAAATGCAATTTTCAATCATCATTTTGTTTATTTATTTAAAACCTCTTTTCTTACTCAAGATTCAAATGCAAATGTCAAGAACAGTGACTCTTCTATCCCCCTCCCCCACCACTCCTTAAAGGTAACAGAAATGTGAGGCAGGAGGAAGGAATGAGTTGGGGCAGGTAATCGCAAGACATGCACTGCTTTCGATGATGAATTTCAGCCAAGAAGTTAGATTAGTGCTTATGTGCTTCCTATTGGAGTCCGTGACTGACTTGTGCTCTCAGCAGTACTTCCATTTTTGCCTTCTTTAAACAGAAGGTTCATGAAAAAAGACAGTATATATGGATGATTTATTATGGCCTGGAAAAGGTCACTTTGGGAATAAATTACTAATTTTTTTTTATTCCTGAGCATTCACCATTTAAGCAGTTTCAACTAACATTCAGATAGCCATTTAAGAATCTGACTTTGGCAGCCTTTTAAGGAGTACTTATTTCAAAAAGAACATGCTTTAATTTCTACTTATTTGCATATGAAGTTTTGGTATTCAGTAATTCTGATATTGTTTCTAGTTTTGCATTCTATTTTCCTTCAGTTTGCCAACACCCTTCCACCCCCCCCCTCCCCCCCCCGTTGGACTTGAACTTTTTATAAGCAAGGTACCTGCCTCTGGCAGCTCCTCTGGCTTTATTTTATATCTCCTCCCATTTTGTTCTGCCAGAGACTTCTGGATCCAGTTGTGGTCATTCACTGAATGTCCCTGATAGGCTGGTTCCCATTCTCTTTGGAGAGGGGATGCTAATTTAAATAATGCTTTCGTTTATTGCTGTCCCCATTTGAGAGTATCACTTAGTGAAAAACTTGCACAGAGGTACAATTTCCTCCCAATTAAGTTATTGTTTCCACAGCTGGTACAATTTTACTTTCGCCTTCAAACTGACTTGAATTATGTCCTTTTATTAGCTATGCTTTTACTCTCCTATTGCAATAGTATAACAATCACATAAATGGGATGTAGTATGACATTCCTGTTTAAACATTATTTCAAGGGGCGCCTGGGTGGCGCAGTCGGTTAAACGTCTGACTTCAGCCAGGTCACAATCTCACGGTCCGCGAGTTCGAGCCCCGCGTCGGGCTCTGGGCTGATGGCTCAGAGCCTGGAGCCTGTTTCCGATTCTGTGTCTCCCTCTCTCTCTGCCCCTCCCCCGTTCATGCTCCGTCTCTCTCTGTCCCAAAAATAAATAAACGTTTAAAAAAATATATTATTTTGACTAAACATGTACCAATATAAATTATACAAGCCATAAGCATAGAGCTCGTGCGATAATTTTGAAGGAAAATGTGAATGGTGAATGGAACTCCCTTTGTCTTTGTAGTATAAAGAATTGGTATTTGAAAAAAATGTCAGAAGAGTTTTATGATCTTGAAATAGTACCTTCCAGAGTGGAGATTATTTTTAAAGGGGTAAAAAAAATGCACATTTTAGATGTTAAAAGTGCTTTTGAGCCCTGTACATTAGGCAGTAGTTCAAATGGCTTACATTATTTCCTAGACCTGGCTTACCTTATTTCCTAGACCTACACCTCAGAGCCAAGGGTAGTAGAGGCCATCGTTCACTCATATTAGACTCAACCAGCTGTTACTTTTTTTTAATTTTTGATCATAAATCATCATTCTTTGGACTGCCCATTCTGTGCTTGCATAAATCGGACCTAATAAGAGAAAAGGCTTCCAATGTGTCCCAGATAGTATGTCTTAAATGTGGTTTCAGGTGACTGGAGAAACATTGAACTCATATCCTCCATATCTCAAATAACAATTTGTGGCTACTGTGCTCTAATGTGTTGATGGAAAGAGCCCTTTATCCAGACCTAAACCACAGACAAGATGGTATTGTGCCCCTGAAGTCATGTAAAAGTGGAATCTCTGTCAACGTGAATCAGACTCACTTCTCAGCAATACAGCTAACGGTTTGTGCGGGGCACTCATGCAGAAAAAGCAAAATCCCACTTTCAGCTGGGGAGTGTGTGAATGTAACACATCCAGTCTCTGTGTATTCATATGGATGAAATAAACCAGGAGACAGTGCTTGCTGTTGATGGCATTCTCATTTAGGGGCTTTGCTTTTCCTGTGCCGATAAATTTTGCAGAGCATAAAGCCAGGCGTCCTTTGGATGCAAATGATTTATGAAGGTTAATTCTTTGGAGGAGGGCTGATTCCACAGTATGTTTTGTGCGAGGTCACCCACCATCTTTTAAATTCTATGTGTGTGTTAATTGCAGCAATTTGAATTATTTTATTTAAATTGCCAATGAAATTGTAGCAATTATAACAGCATGAACTGTTTCTGTTTGCTTTTTTCTCTGCTGCATATGCCATTCTGGACTCTACCAGGTTAACTTTACTAGTGCTGTAATTTACTCCTCAACGTTTACATCTTCAGGTTTTCCAGAGGATTGGTGTCAGCACCATAAGACTGACTTATTTTTGCATGTAACTTGGTGCTACATAAAGCCTCGGCTATCTTCAAATGGCATGCACTGTTTTCTTTCAATGGTCATGTGCTAAAATTCCTATGTTTTATATTTTAAACGTTAATGTCTGGCATGAGACTTGAAGTCTCCAAGTCTGAGTCTTTGTCGTGGACAGTAACTCCTATCCTAAGTGCAATGCACAAAGGTACATAGGAAAACTCTTTAGGAGCTTTTCATTCTTGATAGAAAAAATTTGCACACAATTCTGATCTACAGGCTTCTTCCTAAGAATACGCATTTGCAAATAGAAGTTAATATAACTGCATCCCTCCCCCAACCTTCCCCCACACATTAAATCCCATTTTCTAACCATACACTGGAGAGTAAATGCCCTGGTCCCATAACTGTGTTTATATGTTTGAGGAAAGAGGTAAGAACTACTTCCTTCAAGTGTTTTTCTCCTTATGACTTGAAGGACTCATTTCTTTCTTCCCCCTGCAATGTGCGTTTTCTTTCTTGTGTGATGAACAAAACTTGATGTCTAAAAGAAGACCAGCAGGAGTTCATCTTCAATAGCTTGTTCTTCATAGTAGCAGAGTGGAATTAAATATCCTTCTAATAAGTTACAGGAAGACTATGAATACCCTGTCAAACACAGAAACCATGAACATTCTTAAGAGATGCAAAGGGATTTATTATAATGGCACTTGCCTTGGTTCACCCATGGCATTCTCCACAGTATCGTAAATCTTACAAATTCTTCCTCACAATCTCCTTTTATCTATAATGCTTTTCTGTAAAAATATGTTGCAGTGGGGCACCTGGGTGGCTCAGTTGGTTAAATGCCCTACTTTGGCTCAGGTCATGATCTCACTGTCTGTGGGTTTGAGTCCTGCATTGGGCTTTGTGCTGACAGCTCAGAGCCTGGAGCCTGCTTCGGATTCTGTGTCTCTCTCTCTCTCTCTCTCTCTGCCCCTCCCCTGCACTCACTCTGTCTCTCTCTGTCTCAAAAATTAATAAACATTAAAAAAATTTCTAAGTATGTTGCATTTTTACAGGTAAGAACACATTAGGAATATTCAGAATATTTGGTATGTACACCTAACAAGTCAATAACTATTTTTTAGAGTGTGACCTTTCAAATATTACTGTAAACTGTAAATGTAATTAACTCACAAACACACAAGTATAAATTCACAAACCTGTAGGTCCCATCTATATATAATCTATTATAATTCAATTATATAGGTTGCTAAGAAGCATTTAGCTATTCTAGATTGAAATCTTGGTCAAATTTTTTTATAAGGAGGTACATATTTAATTTTTTATGCCAGTTTTTCTAATGTCAAGATTATTTTCACCAAGATCTCTACCAAACTTTCCATAGCGACAGGGTAGGCACAGCTCTGAGGACCCAATCTGTAAAATGTGTCACTATCACTAATCACAGTCTGACACTCTAAAGATTAGTTTACTATGAAAATGAATCTCAGGAGTCTAGACCAGACAGAGAATGATTCATAGTTGCAAAATGAAATGCCACATTGTTTCACTGATTGTAATTAACTTTTTCCTGGTACCAACTAGCAACAGCCTGGGAAGTCACATGGTATGTGGCTATATCCTTGATCTTGTTGATTAGAGTTAGAGGAACAGAGGCATCCTTTCTCCTAGACCACACATGTGCTTAAACTGGGGGACTCTGAGGAGAACTTCTTGTGGACACGAAAGTCTGGAACTAGTTTCCTTAACGAATAGTCTTTCTGGATGCAAGGCTTTGGGCCATAGAAGTGACTACCTTTGTTGTCTGTTAGTTACTTGTTTACAGTTCTGCTTGTTTGTTTTTTAAGGGAAATCTTGATTGCACACCTAATTGTGGAGCAGAAATCAAATGGACCCATGCGAGATTCTCTTGTTGCTGCAGATCTCCAAGTAATTATGAAAGGTAATTACGTATGCTGTGGCCATTTTTCATATGGTGCCCTTGCTAGATTTGATCCAGTGCAAGCACAGGAGACCAACAGAGATATTGCCTTTCTTTATTCTTCCTTAATTTTAATAAAGGAAACTGGTGGTTTCTGTACTTCAGTTTATGACTTCATGCTTATTTTAACAGTCATCACAATGATATTGTCTCCCGTTGAATTTTCCCCCTACTGAAAATTTTGCTTTTCTTAAAATAAGAAATTCTAGTACACCCTAGAGAAGAATAATGTTCCATAGTACGGTATTAAGACCACCAAATCTAAGAGATGCTTCACTTCCTTACCTTTATACTGGGAAAATTCATTGCTTGATCTCTCTGAATCCCTAAAGCTTTTATAACTCATACCATATGTTTCATCACTTAATTATACACTGCATGTTTCAGTTGTTTATGCAGTGATACTCAAAACAGGGACTGGACCAGAGGATACTTTCTAATGACCCAGAGCACTGGGACTTTTTCCTGGGCCCTCAATATGTACTTAAGTAATTAATGCTTGATGATTTTTAACCTAAACTCTGTTTATTATTTGTCTGGTTGAAACATAAATATCTATTATTATTATTATTATTATTATTATTATTATTGGAACACACAGAGATATAGTTAAAAGAATAAAAGATGCATAGAAGCATTTTATTTTATATATTTATATACTGATACATATAAATATCGATTAGTATATATCAGTAGGTAAATTACATGACCTATTAAAAGAGGAAGGGAAAGAATGATGGCATTTTTCATTTGTAAGAGACTTCTGACAGCAGAGTTCTGGTTGCTGGCATGTAGAGGTAGTATTTTTACTTGAAAAACTAGTCAACCAAAAGCAAATCCTTAAGTAACAGGTTTTAAAGTTAGCAGAACTGGGTTTAAGTCCCTCTGCAGTTGCTTAATATATTTGTGATCTTGTAAAAAGCTGTTTATTTATTCTTTGGTTGAGTCTCATTCTCTTTTCATGTAAAGAGAAGAAAATGCTCTCTCTTGGGTTTGCTAAGCAGGGTCAGTACCTAAACATATGTGAAAATGTCTCTCATAGCACCTGGGGTCTGACAGGGTTCAGTTAACTTCCTTACTGGAAAAATCTCAGGGACATGAGAAAAAGGATATTGACTAATATATTCCATTGTTTTATACAGTTCTGTGTGACTTCACAATTTTGACATAAAATAGTCAGATTTTTTATTTGCGCGGTGATATTCTGTTTATTTCCTAATTTCCTCAACACATGTAGGCTTAGAAAGCTGAGACTATATATGAAACTTTGCATGAAAGAATTCCCTAAGACAACTTTCAATGAAGCAGAAGGTAGCAATTTTGAATAGTGTCCTTTTTGAAAAGAACAAAGAAATAAAAGTCACACAAATCACTCCCTTATACCATATTTTAATTTTATACTCGTGAATTTAATGTATTAAAATTTCAGAAAATTATATAAATTACTGGTATTTCAGTGAATAAACATTTTTAGTGTTTAGTTACAAGAGTTCACACTTCATAATCTGTTGAATTTCCTAACACGATAACTGTACTCCCTCATGAAATAAATTAGAAAATTATTTCCCACAAGAAACTCCTTAATCTCATTCTTATCTTAATGTATGTGTTTCTCTCTCTACTGAGAGGCTATGGAGTGATGCCATAGTGTGTCTGTGGCCATGTTTTGTAGGGAGATGTGACAAACTAAAGATTTAACAACAATCATCTTTTCTCATTCCCTAGACTCAGAAAATATAGAAAAGAACAATATGGTGGAGTTATGGTTTAGTTACATAATTCATTGGACAAGAAACATCTTAAACAAGTACCTTCTTCTTCATGTTCACTAGAAATTCTCGGTACTATCATCTCTGAAATGATCTAGCCTCATGACAGACCCACAAAAACTAAAAGGGACTTATGTATTGATGTAAAAAAGTGGCCAAATAAAAATATTTCTATATGGTTACAGGAAAGTATAAACATAGATTCAAGTAAATGTATTTTATTATTCAATTTACATTCATATTTTGTCAATTTACTTGTAGTTGTTTTGTTGAACTAGTGGTTGACATCTGTTAAAGTTGACATCATTCTGGATGTTTGGCTGTGGAAGAGGTTCAAAATGGCATGATAAACTATCCCTTTACTACAATATGGTTGGTTTTGAAGAGAAAAAAAACCTGCAAACAAGTACACTCTGGTAATAAAATTTCAGTAAATGGAGTTGAACAATCTGTTTCTTTAGTTTGGAATCTTATATATGCCTTATTGTGCATAATCTATATTCTCTTAAGTAAATGGGCCAATAACTACCGAAAGTGACACTTAATTAACCTACACCTTTTCCTTATCAATTGATTTGCCATTAAGTTTTCTATGTCAGATATGTAATAATAATTAAAACACTTTTGTATACTTTCTAACACCTCCACATAAGTTAATTAATTAATTAGTAATTGATGAATAAGGAGAAGAAGAAAAGGAAAAGAGAAATTTTGAAAGCTTCATATCCCAGGAATCACAAATGATGTTTGTTGAATTCCATAAGAATATGCTTATATTTCTTAAAATTTTTACTTCAAGTTTTGAAAAGTCAAGATAGTGTCAAATCTATATTGCTGCCATATGGCTCTTTCAACAACATCCAGTTTCTGTGTGTACGTGTCTACATATTTTTTCTCTAGTCTTCCATTTAAAAACATTTGTTGACTATTAGACTGGAGATTAATATAGATTAATACATTTTAATGAATATAGAAAGTTTTTTAAGATATAATCCTTGACTTTGAAGTGTTCACAGCTCAAAGGAGAAAACGACATGAAAACAAAGGCATTAAAGATGGATGTTTGATGTCAAGTGACCACAGCCCAATTCAAATAGGCTTGGGTGGCTCAGTCAGTTAAGCATCCTACTTTGGCTCAGGTTGTGATCTCATGGCTCATGAGTTCAAGCCCCACATTGGGCTCTGTGCTGGCAGCTCAGAGCCTGGAGTCCACTTCAGATTCTGTCTCCTTCTCTCTTTGCCCCTCCCCTACTCACGCTCTGTCTCTTTGTCCTTCAAAATAAATAAACATTATTTTTTTTTTCAAATAGGCTTATGAATCAAAGGAAATGATTTGGCTCAAATAACTAATAGTCCACGTCCATTTTCAGGGAAGACAGATGCTTCGATTATGTAGTCAAATCTATCTTTCTTCAAATCTTGGCTTCAGCTGCCTCTGATCTGTCTTGCTTATCTGATTCAGACAGATCACAGCTACGTAGAGCAAGATGGCCACAAGAAGCTACAGATAATAGGAAAAAGAGAGCTCCTTTCCACACAGCTCCATTCCAGAAAATATTTTACTGTCCTGGAGTATGAAATGCTGTCAGTAGGAAGCCTTGGGCCACATACTTATATGCCTCAAGGGTTAACGCCCTCAAAAACATGTGGGCAAAGAGAGCAAAGGAGAATTCTCAGAGGAAAATCAGGGGGCTGTTCTGATAGGAGGGGATTCTCAGTATCAGTGTAGATGACATACCACTCTGTCTTTGTAACTAGGGAATGGTCCCGATTCTTAATAATAATATAATATATATATGTATATATGTGTATATATGCATATATAATATATTTGTATATGAATCAGTGTTGTATCTTAGTGGCAGATAAACAAAAGCTATGTATTTTTCCTTCCATCCACCCTGCTCTGTGTCACACCCACTCTCAGGCAAGCTGCTATTACAACTTCAAGTAGCCAAGACCAAGGTTGTCCTGCTTGACCAGTCAGTCTCGAGCAGGCAATTCATAAAATGCTCATAACACATGTGTGAGTAGGTATCTAGGGATTATTAAGAATCAAAGTCATATCATTTCCCTTCTCTTCAACCTGGCTAGCTCATATTCATCTGTATAAATCTGTCTCAAAGGGTATCCTCAACAAGATTCAGTTCCTGACCCTTCCTTCTGCAGGAAGAATAGACTATTCTTAACCCTGCGAGTTTGTGGAGAAAGAGAGAGGAGGGAGGATTTGAGGTTCATTTGCTCTTTTGTTCTAGAGGAGTTGAAAAGGAATCATGGACATGGTGGCACTATATAGAGATAGAATAATGAAGGTGGAAGATATGAACAAAATTATGGGTGGCTTTTTGAAATATTATGCTATCATTTTATAGCAGTGTTATTCTCAATACACAATTTAAAAAAATTTTATACTGTTTTGTCATAAAGATTAATACATGTAGGAAGGTTGTCACAAATATGTATGTAAGTAACATAAGATTAGTGGATTGCTGACTGAAATTACTAGAGATGGAGTCACTCTATAAACTGAATACAATAAGCACTGAAAGAAGTACAAAGCAATCCTGGCAATCAGGCATTTTATGTTACCAAGCACATCTGAATAAAGTAGGCTTATCTTTTCCTGATATTAATGGCAGGATGGTTTTATTTTTAATCACTTTAAGCACCAAAGGATTTATTTGCCATTTTTTAATGGAGACTTCCCTAAATCAGTGTTACAATGCTTTCTACCTTCTTAAATAAATACACTAAACATTTATAAAACTTATCTTTTCTCCAGGATCATCTGTATCTTGCTGTGATTAAACAAAACCAATCAGGGTACATATAGCTCATTTGTCAGTCTTCTGGACTTTTTAAATCTTGTAGCTGATGAGTACAGCTTGTTTCCTCCTTTCCTGTTAGGCTATCAGCTGTCCCTTTGTCTTGCTGGCCCTGTGCTTATGTAAAATTATGCTACAATTGAAGTATATAGTAGGACTGAATACATGATAGTTTTTGTGTTATGGAAAATCAAGTAGCTCTGCCTTATTCCAATTTTCTACCTTTAAACTGCTAAAGACTTAAGAATCAGATTAGCAAGTTTGCCGTAATTGCTTGTAAATTAAAATTAATAGTATCTCCATAATACCTACAGAGTCCTGAATTCTCTCAGGAGTATGGGGCATAGGTTTTAAAACAGGTTACATTTGTGTGCTATGTGGCACTTTACCAAGAACTTCTGTGTCTGTTGTGCTATTTTGATACTCAAAATATCTCTGAATTATCCAGGACAGGAATATTATCCCCATTTTACAGGAGGGAAAACTGAGGCTCAGTTAAATGAATTGCCCAAAGTGAGTCAGGTAGTTCATCATTGGCAGAGTTGAAACTGAAACCTGTCTTATTCAACATCTGTTGTTTCTTTCATTCCTAGCTGCTGTGGTCAGTATTTAGGGGATCTGAAGTATCATGATGTTTGAATTCTCGCTAGATCAACTATATTTTATCCTAATATGGGAAGGTCCAATGAGAGTCAGCCAGCTAAGCAAGCTGAACCCAATTTCAATTAAATTTTGCCTTTGTTTGAATTCTGTTTCTTAATACATTTATGGAAATCTCTTTGAGGTTAAGGTGTATTTGCTTTAATTATTGACATGTTTTTGCCCACTCTGTGAAATTTCAAAGGATAAACTGAGGCAATAGTCTCCCAGAGAATACTTACAATTTAAAACAAGGCTTACATCTTCCTCTAGCCATGTGGAGTAATCTGGGTCCTATTCCAACCCCCTCTTTCTCTTCAGTCTAAATATGTCTAGGATAAGACAGTACTTAGCTTTGGAAAATAGGGAGCTGAGAGGCTAGCTATAAGTTATGGTTGTTAGTCACTATGTTAAAATTAATGTAATTCTCCTGATAATTTTCTAATGTTTATTTTTTTTAATTTTTTAAAAATCTTTATTTATTTTTGAGAGAGAGAGTGTGAGCAGGGGAGGAACAGAGGGAGAGGGAGACACAGAATCTGAAGCAGGCTCCAGGCTCCAAGCTGTCAGCACAGAGCCTGACATGAGACTCGAACTCACGAACCGTGAGATCATGACCTGAGCTGAAGTCGGCTGCTTAACCTACTGAGCCACCCAGGTGCCCCAAATGTTTATTTATTTTTGAGAGAGAGAGAGAGAGAGAGAGAGAGAGAGAGAGAGAGAGAGAGAGAGAGGCTTAGGTTTTATGGTGGCTAGGAGGTGGACATGGGATGAGGGTCCCCACACAGAGGCTGAGGTTTGCATGGTTTCACCTTCCCACCACTGCCAAAGGTTGGAACACCTGACTTCTTATCAGCTTGCTCACATTCATGGGGCAGAAGGGGAAGAGAGAACAGCGGGGTTTGAAATCTGTCAGTAATCAAGTAGCAAAAATGGGGTCACACTCTTTATTATACCTAATCAATATTTAAGCAGTTGATTGAAAGAAACACTGACTCTAGTCATCAAGCTTTATTTGTATGTCTTGTCTACATTAGGCCCTCTCCTTTAGTGATGAGTGAGTCATGCTTCTGGGCTGCTGGTGGTCCTCAGTGAGAATAATTGCTTTCCTTACATTTCTTTATGAATAACATAAAACCAGCTAACAAACAAAACAAGTGGTTAGGCAAATACAAACATACCTCCTAGGAAGGGGTTCTCTCACATATCTCTCTTGCATATCGGCTCTTGACAATGACTGCTCAGAGGGCCCTTGTGCACTACATTTGGTGCTGTCTGTGAAAATTAAACAATGGTGCTAAATTGGCTATCTATAGGGAAGGCACACAGCAGAGCAATCTGCCTGCTTCCGAGTGACCACCAACAAGATTTGCTTCCTTTCATCTCATTCAGCTGTGTAACAGAGTGCTTGAAGTGCCCCCAGGAAGTTCCTTTATTTGGCAGAAGGGGTTTGTGAGTATTGATTTCAATGCCCTTTTATGCTACTCGCTGTCAAAGGGGATGCTGTGCAAAGAGAGAATCTGTAACAGAAATGGCTGCCATGACAGCCTTATAGAGCCAGTGTCAAAAATATTAGTGAACAATTTAGTAGTCCATCAAGCACATGAATAGATTGGGCCTTTTGCCATGTACCATCTATCTAGGTGGGAAAACACTGCAGCAGGATCAGAGGATGGGCATGGGGGACAATGGCACACTCCCTGAAGTCAGAGGGACCCTTTTGTTTGCTCAAAAGCTGCTCATCACCATGTCTGACACAAGGTCATTTTTCTGTATCTAAGAACCTGCTAGGGACTCCACAGGGAGTCTAAAGGGATTATTTCCCTGGACCCCATTGTAGTGTTCACTACAAGTTACACTAAAACCTTCTCAATGAAATGTATCATCTCATATTAGATGTGTAATCTCATCCCATTTTAATTCTGCAAGTCCATTCTAATCCCCATCTTTAACATTAGGTTTACCTGCTTATAATGAGACTTGGTTACACATTTTGCTGTTATCCTAATTGGGCAATGGTTATAAATTTTGTTTCCTTTTTTTCCAAGTTTTTATTTAAATTCCAGTTAGTTAACATACAATGTAATATTAGTTTGATGTGTAGAATTTAGCTATTCATCATTTACATATAACACCCACTGCTCATCACAAGTGCCATCCTTAATCCCCATCACCGACTTAACCCACCCCCCACCCACCTCTCCTCTAGCAATCCTCTGTTGTTTTCTATAGTTAAGAGTTTCTTTTATAGGGGGCCTGGGTAGCTCAGTGGGTTAAACATCCAATTCTTGATTTAGGCTCAGGTCATGATCTCACAATTCATGGGATCAAGCCCCACGTCAGGTTCTGTGTTTACTGTACAGAGCCTCCTTGAGATTCTCTCTCTTCCTGTCTCTCTGCCCCTGCCCTACTCCTGCTTTATCAAAATAAATGTTTTTTTTAAAGAGTCTATTTTATGGTTTCCGTCTCTCTTTTATTCTCCCTATGTTCATCTGTCTTGTTTCTTAAATTCCACAGTAGTATGTGTCTTTCTTAAACTGACTTATTTCACTTAGCATAGTACTCTGTAGCTCCATCCATGTCCTTGCAAATAGCAAGATTTCATTCTTATTATGGCTGAATAATATTCTATTGTACATATATATAGCACTTCTTTATCCATTCATCAGTCGATGGACATTTGGACTCTTTCCATAATTTGACTGTTGTTGATAATGCTGCTATAAACATTGGGGTGCATGTGCCCCTTCGAATCAGCATTTTTTATCCTTTGGATAAATACATGGTAGTACAATTGCTGCATCATAGGGTAGTTCTATTTTCAATTTTTTGAGGAACCTCCGTTACTGTTTTCCAGAGTGGCTGCACCAGTTTGCATTCTCACTAGCATTGCAGAAGTGTTCCCTTTTCTCCACATCCTTGCCAACATCTGTTGTTTCCTGAATTGTTCATTTTAACCATTCTGACAGGTGTGAGGTGTTATCTCATTGTGGTTTTTATTTGTATTTGATGATGAGTGATGTTGAGCATCTTTTCATGTGTCTGTTAGCCATCTGGATATCTTTGGAAAAATGTCTGTTTATGTCTTCTGCCCATTTCTTAACTGGATTATTTGCTTTTTGGATGTTCAGTTTTATAAGTACTTTATAGATTTTAGATACCAACCCTTCATATGATATGTCATTTGCAATACCTTTTCCCATTCCAAAGGTTGTCTTTTAGTTTTGTTGATTGTTTCCTTTACTGTGCAGAAGCTTTTTATTTTGATGAAGTCCAATTTTTGCTTTTGTTTCCCTTGCCTCAGGAAAATATCTAGTAAGGATTTGTTATGGCCAAGGTCAAAGAGATCACTGCCCGTGTTCCCCTCTAGGATTTCAGTAGTTTCCTGTCTCACATGTAGATCTTTCACCCATTTTGAATTTATTCTTGTGTAAGATGTAAGAAAGTGGTCCAGTTTCATTCTTTTGCATGTTGCTGCCCAATTTTCCCAACACCATTTGTTGAAGAGACTTTTTTCCATTGGAGATTCTTTCCTGCTTTGTTGAAGATGAGTTGACCGTACAGTTATGGGTCCATTTCTGGGTTTCTATTGTGTTCCATTGATCTATGTGTCTGTTTTTGTGCCAGTATTATAATATCTTGCTCACTACAGCTTTGTAATATAACATGAAGTCCAGAATTGTGATGCCTGCAGCTTTGTTTTTCTTTCGCAGGGTTGCTTTGGCTAGTCAAGGTCTTTTGTGGTTCCACACAAATTTTAGAATTGTTTGTTCAGTTCTGCAAAAAATGCTGGTTGTATTTTGATAGGGATTACATTTAAAGTATAGATTGCTTTGGGTAGTATAGACATTTTAACAATGTTTGTTCTTCTAATCCATGAGCAAGGAATGTTTTTCCATTTATTTTTGTCTTCTTCAATTCTTTCATCGGTGTTCTAGTTTTCAGAGTACAGATCTTTCACTTCTTTGGTTAGATTTATTCCTAGATATCTTATGGTTTTTGGTGTAATTGTAGATGGGACTGATTCCTTGATATCTCTTTCTTTTGCTTCATTATTAGTGTATAGAAATGCAACAGACTTCTGTACATTGATTTTGTATACTGCGAGCTTACTGAATTCATACATCATTTCTAGCAATTTTTGGTGGAATCTTTCTGGTTTTCTACATAGAATATCATGTCATTTCCAAATAGTTAAAGTTTGACTTCTTCCTTGCCAATTTGGATGCCTTTATTTCTTTTTGTTGTCTGATAGCTATATCTAGGAGTTCCAGTACTATACTAAATAAAAGTGGTGAAAATGGACAGCCCTATCTTGTTCCTGACCATAGAGGAAAAGCTCTCAGTTTTTCCCCATTGAGGATGATATTAGCTGTGGGTCATTTGTATATGGCCTTTTATAACATTGACATATGTTATCCCTATCCCTACTTTGTTGAGGGTTTTTATCAAGAATGGATGCTGTTTTTAGTCAAATGCCTTTTCTGCATCTATTGAGAGGATCATTTTGTTCTTATTAATGTGGTGTATTATGTTGATTGATTTACAAATATTAAACCGCACTTGCAGCCCAGAAATGAATCCTACTTGATCATGGTGAATGACTTTTTTTTAATGTATTATGGATTCAGTTTGCTAGTATTTTGTTGCGAAGTTTTGCATCCATGTGCATCAGGGATTTTGGCCTGTAGTTCTCATTTTTAGTGGTGTCTTTGGTATTGGAATCAGGGAAATGCTGGCCTCATAGAATGAGTTTGGAAGTTTTCTTTCCTTTTCTATTTTTTGGAACAGTTTGTGAAAAATAGGTATTAACTCTTCTTTAAATGTTTGGTAGCATTCCCCTGGGAAGCCATCTGTTGTTTTTTGGGATATTTTTGATTAATGATTCAATTTCTTTGCTGGTTATTGGTCTGTTCAAGTTTTCTATTTCTTCCTACTTCACTTTTGGTAGTTTATATGTTTCTAGGACTTTATCCATTTTTTACAATTTGTTGGCATATAATTTTTATAATATAATACTATATGTGTTGTATTTCTGTGGTGCTGGTCATTATTTCTCCTCTCTCATTGGTGATTTTATGTGTTTGGGTCTTTCTCTTTCCTTTCTGTTAAGTCTTTATTAATTTTTTCAAAGAACCATCTCCTGGTTTTGTTGTTCTGTTCTGCTATTTTGTTGTTGTTGTTGTTGTTGTTGTTGTTGTTTTTGTATCATTTATTTCTGCTCTAATCTTTATTATTTCCCTTCTTCTGCTGGCTTTTGGCTTCATTTGTTCTCTTTCTAGCTCCTTTAGGTGTAAGGTTATGTTGTTATTTGAGATTTTTCTTGCTTCTTATGGTAGGCCTATATTCCTATATATTTCCCTCTCATGTTTGCTTTTGCTGCATCCCAAAACTTTTGAGCTGTCATATTTTCATTTTCACTTGTTTTCATGTATTTTTTTAAATTTCTTCTTTGATCTCCTGTTTGGCCCATTCATTCTTTACTACCATGTTCTTTAGCCTCCATGTAGTTGTGGTCTTTCCAACTTTTATCTTGTGGTTGATTTCAGGTTTCACAGTGTCAGAACTATGCATGGTATCATCTCAATCTTTTTGTACTTGTTGAGGGCTGATTTGTGACTTAGTATGTGATCTATTCTGGAGAATGTTCCATGTGCATTCGAAAAGAATATGTATTCCGCTGCTTTAGAATGGGATGTTCTGAATATATCTGTGAAGTTCTTCTAGTCCAGTGTTTCATACAAAGCCATTGTTTCCTTACGGATTTTCTTATTAGATGATCAGTCCATTGTTGTAAGTGGGTGTTAAAGTCCCCTACTGTTATTATAATATTATCAATTAGTTCTTTATGTTTGCTATTAATTGTTTTTTTTATATTTGGGTGCTTTCAAGTTAGAGGCATAAATATTTATAATTGTTAGATCTTCTTGTTAGATAGACCCCTTTATTATGGTATAGTGCCCTTTTTCATTTGTTGTTACAGTCTGGTTTAAAATCTAGTTTGTCTGATAGAAGTCTTGCTACTACAGCTTTCTTTTGACATCCATTTGCATGATACACGTTTCTCCATCCCATCACTTTCAATCTGCAGGCGTCTTTAGATCTAAAATGAGTCTCTTATAGACAGCATATAAATGGGTCTTGTTTTTTTATCCATTCTGATACCATATGTCTTTTGATTGGAACATTAGGTCATTTATATTCAGAGTGATTATTAATAGATATGAATTTGGTGCCATTTTATTACTTGTTGTTGTTGTTGGAGATTTTCTGTTTCTTTCTAGCCTTTGTCACTTTTGGCTTTCTTTCCCACTCAAACAATCCCATATAATATTTCTTGCAGGGCTGCTTCAATGTTCATGAACTCCTTTAGTTTTTGTTTGTCTGGGAAATTATCTTTTCTTCTGTTCTGAATGATAGCTTTGCTGGATAAAATATTCTTGGCTGCATATTTTTCCCATTCAGCAAATTTAATATATCATGCCACTCCCTTCTGCCTGCTAAGTTTCTGCAAAGAGGTCTGCTGCTAACCTTACTGGTCTTCCCTTGTAAGAGAGGAATTTCTTTTGTCTTTCTGCTTTTAGGATTGTTTCTTTATCTCTATGTCTTGGAAATTTACCTGTGATATGTCTTGGTGTTGACTTTCTTTTGTTAATTTTGATGGGAGTTCTATATATGTATGTATGTATATTTATTTATTTTTGAGAAAGACACAGAGCACTAGTCAGGGAGGGGCAGAGAGAGAGAGGGAGACACAGAATCCAAAGCAGACTCCATCTCTGAGCTGTCAGCACAGAGCCCAACTTGGGGCTTGAACTCACGAACTGCGAGATCATAACCTGAGTCGAAGTCTGACACTTAATGTGCCTCTTGATGGGAGTTCTTTGTGCCTCCTGGACTTGAATGTCTTTTTCCTTTCATAGATTAGGGAAGTTTTCAGCTCTAATTTTCTCGAGTAAGCCTTCTGTCCCATTTCCCTCCTCTTCTGGGATTCCTATGATACAAATGTTATTACATTTGATGGAATCACTGAGTTTCCTAAGTCTACTTTGTGATCCAAGGTTTTTCTTTCCATCTTTTGTTCAGCTTATTATTTTCCATAATTCTGTTTTATATATCACTTATTATTTCCTTTGATTCCTCTATCCTTGTGGTCATTACCTCCATTCAGATTTAAATTTCAGTTATTGCATTTTCATTTCAGCCTGACTTGTATTTAGTGCTTTTATCTCTATGTTAAAGATTCCCTAGTGTCTTCTATGCTTTTTCTCAAGCCCAGCTAATATTCTTATGATTATTCCTTTAAATTCTGGATCAGGCATATTACTTATATCTGTTTTGATTAGATCCCTGGCTGTGGCCTTTGCTTGTTCTTTCTTTGGGGATGAATTCCTCCATCTTGGCATTTTGTCCAGGTTTCTATCTTCTTCTCTGAGTTAGTAAAGCATGTTATATTTCCTGATCCTGAGAGTAATGCCTTTATGAAGAAGATGTATAATGTCCTTGGCTTGGTGCTTTAGGAAGTGTCTCTGGTGTGTGCTACATCCACTCTCCTGCTGTTTTGTGGCTGCTATATCCCTCAGGTCAGTCAGTTTCTCCTTGCCTGCAGTGGGGACTATTTGGACCTTGATGAGAGTATGCGGATTTCTAGCTAGGTGGGCTCTGGTCTATTTGCTAGAAGACACATGATGCTATTTTTACTGGAGCTGAATCTTTGTAGAATTCCATGGTCAGTAGACTTGGTGAGTTCTGGGGTTTGTGCTGGTCTTCTTGGGGAGGAGCCTTCTGCACTGGTTGTTAGGCACACTTGCCCTAGAAAAGCAGTCCCAGGAGAGCACAGTGGGGTGGGACTTGGTATAAGCAGGTTAGGCCACCTTTGTTGGTGCTATTCTGTTTACTGAAGTTGGTTTATGCTGAGGGGAAGGGAAGGGAAGTGACACTAGCCTGCTTCTTTGTGTCTGGAGAGGGGAGTCCCTGCTTGTGGGTCTCACAGAAGCACTTTCGGAGGAGTGAATAATTTCCCCTGGTGCATCACAGGCATTTTCAGATCACTGAATTTATACTGTCTGTCTCTGGATTGCTTGCCTGCCTGTAACAGCAGAGTGTACCTTGGGCTCTACACTAGCCAGGTCTCCTGCCTTTTAAAATTCCAAAGTTGAGGGACCTGGTGTGGTAGGAATCTGTGCTTATCTTTTGGGAAAGGGTTTCACCACACTAAGATTATTGCAGGTTTGACCCAGAAGTGCAGTTGTGCCAGGGCAAAGGAGCATGGGATTTGGAGCAAGCTGACTAAACAGCCAGTGTCTCAGTTAGCCACCCTCAGCAGTTGTCTTTGTGCTTTGCTGATGGGCAAGGGAGGGAAATGGCACCTGCTGGCTCCTTTATCCCCAGAGAGGCAATGCCATATCTCCCAGATGCACTCCAAAAAAGCAAGAAAAGTCTCTCCCTGTGCCACTTAGACAAACCTGAGCTTATACAGACTGCCCTGATGTTGTTTGCCTGCCTCCACTGGTGGAGGAAGGCAGCATCCAGTCTATCACAGCCAATCCTGGGGACATCTGAAACTCCAATCTTTGCACTGCACCTGCTTGCAAAAATTCACAAAATTTAGCCCCTCTCATTTTCCCAGACAATGTCTTTGGGGAAGTGTTCTCCTAGTGCTTATCCCTCTGTTCTCTATTCTCTCTCATCTTTCTCCATGATAAGAGCTCCCTCCCCTCCACAGCACCTGCAATCCATTTCTTCCCTAAACCATTTCTCTGTACTTCCTGCCTTCCTCAAAGTGAGCTCTTCTCTCCCTGTAGTTGTGAAGTTTGTTCTATTGGTCCTCAGGTCAATTTCTTGAGTATTAAGAATGATTTGATAGTTATCTAGCTGTGTTTGAGGGAAGAGGAAAGCCTAGGGTCCTTCCACTATGCTGCTGTCTTACCTCCTCCCCTCAAAATGTTTAAATATTTTATATTATAAAGTTCAATTCTGTTTTCTAGCTTCTTTCTGTATCTCTTTCAAAGTTATATCACTTGGGGTTTTTTTTTACAGAAAGCACAGCTTTGGTTTTGCTATTCAGCTTAGGTGTTTGAAGGAACATGAACCATAGAGCATGTTAATATTACTACTCTGCATGTTTCTGGGTATGTTTGGGCTCACTTTATTGTTTTCCCTTATTTAATGATTGTTATTATCTCACTTTTGGATGATGAAAGAATTAGATTGCTGGAAACATTACATCAAGTACCTGGATAGACTATAAGTTCCATGAGAACAAGAGCTTCTATTTTTGCTCGTCAGGCCTCAGTGCTTAGCACACTACTAAGTTTAGCATAGTGTTCAATAAATATTTGTTGAATGAATAAATAAGTGAATTCTATAGAACTTCTCTGCCTTGTAATCAATTACAAGAATTGTCTATGTTGCCTGCTCTTCTTCTGCCTTTTTAAAAAAGTTTACTTATTTATTTATGAGAGACAGAGTGAGAGAGAGACTGCACAGGGGAGGGACAGAGAGATCGGGAGACAGAGACTCCCAAGCAGGCTCCACACTATCAGCAGAGTCCAATGCAGGGCTCGAACCCACAAACTGTGGGATCATGTCCTGAGCCAAAATCAAGAGTCAAACACTTAACTGGCTGAGCCACCCTATTATTTTGCTTTTTAATATTTTTTTTACCTTTATATATTTTCTACCTATAAACAGACTTACTTTTTATACTTACAACTCATGGATAATGTGAATGTGTTTGAAAAAGACATGATATGTCCTGATATTTTTGCAGGTGCTAACCCTAACTCCATCCCGGCTCTCTTGTATGCCATCTTACATTACAAACCATTGGTCAATATCTATATCTGGTTTGGTAAATCATTAGGCAATGTAAACTTAGTGTCTCTGTTTTTTTCTAAGAATGTCTATGCATCATGGTGCTTTTTCCCCATCCTTCCTATTATATAATATATCCTGGGACTAATAGTTGCAAGTTGCTTTACATAGGAAAGCTATGCCTCTGCCTTTTAAGCCTGAAGTCCTATGCTTAACGTCACAATTATTTAACCTTTTCCTTAGTTAGCTTCTAATTGACTCCAAGCTTAGAGATTCTGTATCAGTTGATATCTAATTTGCCTTAAATTCAGAGTACTGTTGACCTTAGTTTCATTAGTCACTAACATAGTTAGAAGTCACTGCCCATCTGCCTTTATGCTTAAGCTTTTTTGGCCACTGAAGACCATATTTGGGACTTCCTAGAGCACTGAAGATGAATAAAAACAGGAATATTTCCCCTTCCTTCTTCCTGAAAAAAATATAAAAGAATCTAGAGAAGATGTTGAATGTTCAACTGTCTGTTAGGGGAAAAACATGTAATGCACATGAGAATTTTGTCAATTGTAAGAAAATGGGGAGTGGTCAGTGCTATGGTAAAACAAAAAGTGTATTCTCTGACTAAAGATTATGAAGTTATATTTTTTAAAAACTATTCAAACAAAATGCATTTTAGAGCCACGTTTGGACTACAGGATCCTAGTTTTCATCCAGTTATCCCAACACTCCTTGGCGGCTTATTTACCCCTTTCATAGATTCAGTAAGTTGTGTTTGGCTTTGGCATAGAGAAAGATGGATGAAATGGACACTCTGGCTTCTTAGTTTTTTTACTTCAGGGTTAGAGGTTTCGTTCTCTTCTGTGCTAATAGTAAATTTAGACTATTACTTCCACATAACTTTGAAGCCCATGGCATTTGGCCCTTCCACAATTTACCTGTCTGTTTCAATGTCATATCCTGACAACTGGATTATTCCTCTTCATTCATGAAAGAGTTTCAAAGCCATTTCATATGTTGACTCCCTGCTCCAAAACCCCTATGAACTTTGGGTAATGTCAATAAATAGGCTGAGAAACCAGCATTTGAACACTCTGGTCTCTCAGGCCCCTGACTTAACTCATCTTTAGGCATCATTATTTCCTTGCCATTTTATCCCCTCATTCACACAATGAAACTCAGAGCCTGTTTGTCATCTGGAAGTACTATAGTTTTAAAAGTCTAAATTCAAACATCCTGATTTAATTTCCTAATCTTCAAGTAGCTTAAATTAGTTACTGCTAATCTTCCTCCTCCTTTATTCAATCCTTTGGTCCATCTACTTTTTCTCTATTAGCCTCCTCACCTTACCCCTATCTTTATTTCATTTCTTATTCATATTGGACTTCAAGTTACCATTATCTTCCTGACTCTTTTTAGTAATATTTTCAATTCTGTTACTTTTTTCTGCTGTTGAACCTGCATGGGATAAACATCTTGATTAATAATCTTGCCTTTATATCTTAGGTACTTTGCATAGCTGAAGAATTCATAGAATAGTGCAGTTAGTTCAATATAAAGGCACGTCCTCAGCTTCCACTGTACATTTAAAACTGCTTCTCAGTCTTTCTATGTTTCTAACCATCTCCCTCTCATTTTACACTTCTGAGAAAACCTGATTTACTACTTTTTCCTCCCTCACATAGTCTCACCTCTGCTTCCCTGCTGATTCCTTTCCATAAACAGTTGAGCATGTTTTTGTCACTACACTAGTAAATAAAAACCAAAAACCAAACCAAACCACACCAAAAACCAAACCAAAACAAAGCACAACATCTCCATACATAGCCTTTCTAGATGCTGTAGTTTCTTCTCTCATTCACAAAGTTCTTGGCATAGATGGTGGTACTTTTTTACTTGTCATTCATTCTTCTTCCAGCTCTTTTCTCTTGCTCCTGTCGCCAAGGTTAACATTGTTAATGAATATCAAAATGTTCTATCCATATCCTCCTGAACCTTTTAGCCATATTTGTCACTGCTGACTTCCTTGTTCTTGAAGCAGAATATTTCTCCTGCTTTTCTGACACTTTTTTACTATTATGGCTGCTGCTTATTTTCTAGACTAGCCCCTAACTTAGTGTTATACTTTGTACTTTCTGATCTTATTTCTCTACACAATTATTCTCATTATTTATTTCTCATTGGTAGGGTGAAAACTTCCAAATCTGTATTTACTTTATATCTTATGCATTCACTCTACATATACCTCACATACCACTGTGAACTAGACATCTCCATTTGAAGGTCCTTGAGCCTTGTAAGTCTAAACATGCCCCAAATTAAACTCATTACCTCCCTTTTCCTTAATTCTGTTCTTGTTCTTCTCTTCTCTATCCCTATGAATGGCACCATTCTTCATCCAGTTACCCGGTCTAGAAACTTGAACACCTTGTTCTCATCATTCCCCACACAGAGTGAACTGTTAACCCTACCAATTTTACTACCACACAGTCATCCCTTAAATTCATCTGTAGCTTGTAAAAGCTTTATAGAAGAGATGGGGTGCAACAGGAGTGTATTATAGTGAAATCTAATTTACATGTTAGAGTTCAAAGAGAGAAATGACATCTAAGTTGATAACTAAAGAATGACTGGTACTTCCAGGTATGGGAAGTGAGAACAGCACTCCTCTAGAAGGCCTCCTATGGGAGGAGGGAATAGCATAGAAAAATAACTTGGAATTGAAGCACAGTTAGAGTCCAGAAATAAGCATATATAAAGTATCTGCATCAAGGTCAGAATGAGGGAAGGCATAGGTATTATGGAAAGTCAAGGCTAATTTATGTCTTCTATCAGTAATTTTAAATTTTATTTTAAGAGCAAAGGAAAGCTATTGGTGAGTTCTAAGCAGGAGGGTGACATAACTTGGTAATATTTCACTTAGTATATGTACAATGGGGAGTGGTTTTATTTCATAGTATGATTTCTATACACACACACACACACACACACACACAGGCACAGAATTTAACAACTTGAATTTCCTTTACTTCATTCTCCTAATGTTCCTATATGTTTTACCCTGTTGCCCTAAATAGCTTGCCTGCTTCACTAAAGGGTAGAACTTTGATGAAGAAATGTTCCTAATAACCCAGTCAGTTATGTCTTGAAAAGATAATTTTGATTGATGTTATAAAATATTATTCTTTTTTAATGTTTATTTATTTATTTTGATAGAGCATGAGCAAGGGAGGGGCAGAAAGAGGCAGAGAGAGAGAATCCCAAGCAGGCTCCACACTGTCAGTGTAGAGCCCAATACAGGGTTTGAACCCAAGAACTGTGAGATCATGACCTGAGGCAAAATCAAGAGTTAGATGCTTAACCAACTGTGCCACCCAGGTATCCCTAAAATGTATTATTCATAAATTATTATCTGCCTTTGTATATTTCACATATATTTGGCACATTTGTTTCCACAGAACCAATTTTTTTTTTCAAACTCATACTATGGGGTACAAGTAGGTGGCTATTTTAAGGTTTGTTCACCTCTAATTAAAAGATTATAAGAAAAAATGCTGTTAGTGGTTTTGGGATTTTATTCTGATTTGACAAACAATGAATTGTTTTCTTTGATAGCACTTTTTTAGACGCAGCTGGGTGAAAAATCAACCACAAAGGGAGCTCAATTTTATTTATCATTAATTTTGACATGTTTCCACAGATGTTTTCTGGAAACCATTGTAACCTGCTTAATTTGTCTCTATATAATGGGAAGCAGATAGCCTCAATTAACGTACTGATTAGTAAGTTTTTTAATGAGTTTCAGTAGTTTTACTCATTATTGCTGACACAGTACACTGAATCCTGGAAACTGGGATTTGAGCATTATTAGAACATAAAACCTGAACCATTGCAGAATTGCTTTTCTATGGCATATTTGTTGTTTACTGGTTGCTTCTCTCTTGTGTGCACGTGTAAGCAGGGAAGACATTGAAACCACATGGCAACAAGTCCATAGACTTGTGGTGTTTGCAAGTTTGTTGAAGAGTCTGTGTATGCCACATGAAATGGGGAAGTGGCTGTGTCAACCCCTTGGTAACTATGCATAGAATTGTAATTTATTCAAAAGACATGGTTGATACCAAGAACTAATGCAGAATGTAGCCTCACTTAATGGTTTTGATAAAAACCTGGATATTTGTAACAGACAGTTCATTGGGTGTTCCTTCCTATAAGCAAGAAATAAAATACTTTATCCTTGGGAACTAGATTTCTTCTTTCAGTTAATCCAGTAAGCATGGCAGCAGGGTTTATGGAAAGGCATTAGAAAATCACTTTTGCCCCGAATAGGGGAGTGGTAAATATGCAGTGTTTATATATTACTAAGAAAATAGATGAATCCTCTTCTGTGGGGCATAGTATCTTAGTCTTCTAAAAAAGAGGATTTAAGACCTGTGGGATCTTCTAAATAGCATAGGTACTTGGATAGTAATGGCCTTTTTTGTTGGAACAGGAATATAGAAACCATGGTCAAAACATCAGGCTTTCTCCTTTGAAAGTTTACAGCCAATTTTTCTTCTGTTTCTATTAGGGGCATTTATGTTATAGCTGCAATGTGCCAGATCAAGCAAAGACCATAGTATCCTGCAAATGCCTGTTAGAGAACTTCTCTTCCACAGAAAGGTGCTTCCTTGTTGCCACATTTTATGGTAACATAAAGTTTCATGACATTTATGGAAGTGTGTGTCATGAAGCAGATGGCTTGTTAGCCTGTTTTAGTAAGCTCATTCATATCCATACAATATTAAAACTTTTCCAAGTTCATGAATTATAAAAGAATGCTAGATGCTGTGTAGTCCAAAGAGTCCTTTAATTATTAAAATTAGATATGCCAAAGGATTCAAACCTGAGTGGAAATTAAAGATGGGCTTTGAATCAAGATAAGGATGCTGAATTTGATTCGTGCAAAATTACTTCTCTTCAGGAGGTACTGGATTTCTACTGGTATTACAAGTACTAATTCAGCTTTATCTCTTATTACTTCCTCACATAAAGCCTTTATGAGAGCTAAACTTGTATTACAAGGACTGTTCACTTCCCCAGGAGCATGAAACATACTTTTTCAACTCAGTGCTTTAGCACATGCTGTCCTTATGTCTGGAAAAAAACTTTCTTAGCTTTCATGCATCTGACTTTGAAAAACCTACCTAAATATCAAGGCCCATCCCAAACAAAACTTCAAGAAAGCTTCCGTGATCCCTGCAATCATGTGGAATTCCTTCCTCCCATGAATCATATTATAATCCTCTACAGTGTATTACATCTTATCCTAAATTATGTTGCTATATGTGTTGTTCTGTGTCATCCATTAATTAACCTTTTTAAAGCTGATGACTCTTTTTTCTTAATCTTCACATAGCCCCACATTGCCTAATGGAGTGGTTTAAAGTAGTAGGTGCTTAATGGATATTTATTGACTTTTATTTTTTAAGGTTTCTTATGACAACAATATCCTAAAATATTATTCTAATAGATATTATTTATCTCTTTATTTAAATGTTGAGATCATATGATCTCTCAAACTTCTGTTTTAACTTTGGCTCTCAGGAAATTCTGAGTTGGTTTATGTTCATTTACAGTATCTTCTCTTAGCCTTTGCTTCTGATATAGTTTTTCTCTTCCCTCTCCTTTAGCACCTGGACTTATCTTTTTACTCTTATTTGTATGGTTATAGGTTTTATTATAACTGCTAGCAACACCAGATTCTCACTCATTTACTTATGAGACATTTATTGTCTATAACATAGTAGACATTAGGCTAGACATTAAAGATATAAAGATTAATAAGATACAGCTTATGCTTTCAAGAAGCTCAGAGCCTAATAAAAGTGTACTTGAAGTACTTAAGTAATTACAACAATGTAAATAAAAACAAAATCATAGCTTTCAGCTCTTTGTGCCTTCTTAGAGATAGTGACAGGAAATAATTTTTGTCTTCGGACAAGCTAGTGCTTTTTCTTGTTTGTCCTCCAGATTTCTTTGAAATACTAGAAAGCTCTTTATTTTCCTCTTTCTTTAGTCATCTCTTTCTTGAAGCAGATGTTAATAGATATAGGCCTTTCTTCATCCAGAAAGAATGCCAAAAGAAAATCCCAGATCATTTAAAACCTATTAATGTTTTTGGTGTTGTAAATATTTTTACTTCTTTTGGTAGAAATGAGTAATTTATTTTAATCTATTTCTAAGGTAATCTTGATTTAGATTGCCAGAAAATGTTCCTTTTGTGTCTACCTCAAAGGACAGCCATTCTATTTAACAATGAGCAGCCTAAACTTGATATTTGCTTCCTTGAAGCTTATCTACAGTAGATTCACAGAATGATGTTTACAGGTGAAGGACATGAGTTGGACATAATATGAAAATGTTATTTCACCATATCTTACTACACAATCTTGTTTTTCAAATTAAGGTAGGTTTAGGACATATTCCTGAAATAGTCTAACAAATAGTTGTGTTTCCCTGATTAGTGTAGTAGAAAGAACATTAACATAAAAAAAATGAGACACCTGAGTTCAAATTCTAATAAAAAATCCTTAGCTCCATCAAATTGCTGATGGCATGAAATCTCTCTCAACCGTCTTATCTACAAAATGAAAAGATCGGACTAGTGTAGTTAGTAGGATCTTTTTTAGCTCCAAAATTTTATATTACAACAGGTTTGATTTAAGGGGTCCTACAAACAAAATTAATTGATTAATTAATTAAAATAAAGATAATTTTATTTATTCAGATAGTTTCTTTTATGTTCTTTCCCTCTTCCTAGTTAAAATGAGATCTTCATTAAGTTTGCTGCATTAATGAAAATTCTGAGTATAAATGTTCCTTTCCTATAAACCTTAGGACTGGAAAAAAAAAGAGAGAGAGAAAACTACGTTTGATCTCTGCATCTTGGCAGTCAGTAATTGGACTGATCACTTTGAAAATTCACTGTTGGCCAATTAGCTAGAGCCAGTGCATTTAAAATATGCATTCTGGGTGACTAATTTTACATAAAATTATATACAAAAAATCACATAATTATAATCAGATTCTCATTTGTTTATAAAAGGGTGATTTTTTTTTCAATTAAAAGCAAGCGATGTGAAGCATCAGGTTTTTTTTCTTCTCACTTAAACCATTTCTAAAACCAGTATCTGTTTATATGTCAGCAATGTAGGTAACTTTAAAGCAAATGGACAACAAAAGCAATGCTATACGTGATGTACAGTACTTAGAGTCTATCATGGATCCCTCTTATTTCCATCACTGACAAACTCCCATCTCTACCCGTCAAAATTGTAGCCAATTCCTAGGTGATCTTTCGTAATTAGCAGCCATGAAGATTATCATGGCACATTTATGAAATTAAAAAAAAATCCTTCTTAAACATGACTGGGGTGACTACATTGTTCTTTACTATAAAATCAAAAGGTTGTGCAGTCCCCTTCACATCCTGACCTCTCTGAGTCAAACCAATTACCAGCCAATTTTTGATAATGAGCAATCATATAATCATAAGATTGGAAGAGACCTTGTGAGGGCATATGATTCACCTTCCCATCCCAGTTTGGGCTGCACTGAAATCATAAGGGAAAGTAATTCTCCACTCTTTTCTTTGACATTTTTAAAGCAAAGCCTTCACAGTCTTCAAGCTCCAGTTACCCAGAGTAGTAACTCACTTGATTGTGCACATTTTATTGGATTTCTTCTCTTCCCTGTCTCATTCTCCACTCCCCTCTTGGTGTCCTGGCATCAACTCTCAGATAAACTACTTGCACTCATATCTTCATCTCAGCATCCACTTTAGGGGAACTCAGTTAAGACAAGCTGATTATAGCCCTTAGTGAGGACAGAAGTCATAAAGAAAACATTAGATTGATTATATTAATGTTAACCCACACAGAATGTCATGATTTCTATATTGTTACTAAAAACCAGGTGCCAAAACATTCTTCACATAAAATAATCTTTTTGTATTACTTATTATGCTGTTTCCAAATCCAGATCTGCTTATTTTTTTAACTTTTATAATGCTACTAGAGGTATCCAAATCAATAATTACACATTTTAACTATTATATACAATGCAGCCATTTCATCCAGGAATAGCTGGAACCCAATCTTTGTATTATTTCTGGGATGTTAAAAAGCTTTTAAGGGAACATTTTAGTATATCTGTCAAGAGTTGGGAGTCTTATCCTATTCATATTTTTCACAGATGTAGATAAATATGGGTTGGAAAAAATCATCTCAGCTAAATCTGTTATAGCTATATTTTAAGTAATGTGTAGAGAGGTCTAAAAAGTCAGGATTTTAGCTTAGTTGATCAGAGTTAACATAGATTGAATGCTGTTGATAGCTCAAAATGTCACTTAGAAATAGAATATGTTGAATACTTAACATAGTTGGGGGCCACGCATACTATGTCTCTACTCACGGTCCACCCTGTACTCCAAGGTTATATATGAAAGGTTAAAAGCTAAATGGAGTTTATCTAGTGGGTAACCATAAATAATATTCATTCACCAACTTCCTGAGAGCAGAAGGGTGATGTTTTCGGAGCAGTCATATACGAACAATAAAACTAAAATTTTTATGGGAATAGTAAATGGACAATAAAATTAAAATTTAATTTCCTTTTTTCCCTTTTTTTATGTTTTAAGGGTTTTTTTGTTGTTTTTTTTTTAGTGGTAAGAATATATTTTGGTATACCACCGGTTTGAGAGGTTGCCTTTAGCTCTGACAGCCCAATTTTGATTCAGATAAGAACAAAGCAAGCCTTTGAAGGCTATAGTCTATAGTCCATTTCTAATCAGGACATGAGGAGGCTTATAGTCTCTAGAGAACTGGATCTGGCATTCCCCTTCTTGTCCTTGTCTTAAACCTATTGAATAATCCAGACTTCCTTTCAAACCCTCACTGTGAATTACAAGTCAACTAAACTTAGTTTTCTGATCATGTTCTCCTCCCGTTGGAAAGGAAACCTATTTTTTATTCAATCTGCCTGACTGTGATAGATATTTTATCTACTTCCTCTTCACCCCCTTGGTGAAGGAGGGTTTACCATTCTGAGATGATGGCAATGGCCAAATACAGAAGACCCAATATTGGAAACATGAAACTGACAGAATTTTATTAGTCACACACACTCACAGCCTTGGAGAGGACACTGACTGGGCTTTTGTAATAAATGGAGGGTGTGGTGAACCCTAGTTCCTGTAGGAGGATGATATTAGTTTGTTTGAATAATCTCATGGGCTGGCAGGGAAGTGAAACCTGTTAGGTTGAGTGCCAGGAGGAGTAGAGCTAGTCTGGCTGATAGGGGGACTAGTAGGGTGAGAGTTTTCCAACTCTGTGAGGGGCATATCTGGTGAAAGCAGGATTAAGCCTCACAGTTGAGTCTTTGAAGCCCCATGAGGTTCAAAGATGTCAAGGCAGCACATGAAATTTTTGACCTTACAATACAGTAGGATAGCGTTTTATCTGGGGGTTGGGGGCCAGTTCGGTGTTCTGAATAGGGTTCTGAATAGGATTATCCTTGTTATTTAGAGAGCTTTTGATTTCAAATCGACTCAACTTGGACTAAACCTGGAAGATTAGTTTAGTTTATTATTGTTATTATTAGCAATTTAAACTAAACTTGAGTTCACCACATGTCCTATAGCCTTGTGAATTTCATAATTCTTTTCCAGGAAGATTGAGCCTTTGAACTGAATTTTCTCCAGCCCTTATCCCTGCATGTTCATATGCTTCTAAATCCTCACCGTACATTATGACTGGTTTTGAAATCTCCTATTCCATGTATATCAATCATCCCTAAGAATGATTTTAAAGTCAGAGTCTTCATATCAACCCTACTTAAATTTCTAATAATAATGAAAATGATGATGATGATGATGATGATGATGATGATGAAAGATACTATAATTTATTGTTATGTACCAGTTGCTTTGCTTAGTTCTTTATATGCATGTTCTCAATTCTCACAATCCTGACTTCAGACGTGAAGAAAGTTAGGTTCAATGATCTTAGGCAACTTTTCCATGATTAAGCAGCTAATTAATGGCAAAGTCAGAATTAAATTCTTAGTCTCTTGACTCTAAAGATTTGCTACACCTATTATGAAACTCATAAAAATTTAAGTGATGTGATTAAGCATTTCAGAATTTCCAAATGAAGACTACGAGTTAATGGAGATTTGGGAAACCTTGACACTTACATAGAAACCCCTGGGCCTGACCAGGAAAAGTGCCCAGCACCCTGATCCTGGATGTTCTGCCAGCATTAGATCTGTATTGCCAGCCATTATCTCACCAGATAACACCTATGGTGCAGAGCAAAGGGCAGGGATGCTTGAGGAGACACATTTTAGTGATGGGAAGGAGGCTTTTAATAAAAGAGTCATATCTTTGCATGAGCAGGGCAGCAGACCTTAAAACGAAGCTATTAGAGTTATACATTATGGGGGGAAATGCAATGGGTTGGAGAATAGAAGGGGATGTGCTTATCACAGCAATGAAATCTTTCAAGTCCTTTGGGATATTATACCAATGATTTACAGGGCCCGGTGATAATATCTTCCTCTCTCCCTGCTTAATTTTGTGGCAAGTACAGTTAAATAAAGAGCAATTTGATACTATTAATAATTATAATTTATAGCTCACCTTCCTGCTGTATGTCAGCTTCATGGGAAGAAAGAGAAGACAGACTTATTTTCTGAAGGATTTATAGCTTTGTCGTCACCATCTGGGAGGGATTTTGGTACCCCATAGGAACAGAGTAATGGAAATTTTCCATGCTCAGGGTTGATTTGAGTTTGCCTATCTGGTCAGTGCCAACTTATTCTGTGGGCAGCATGTGTGAATCCCAAGATATTTTAGTTTTGTTAATCTGATCAGTGCCAGTCCATTTCTGGCTTTCCTGTCCACCTGCTGACTCCCTGGTGTTGGCTTCCTGCTGCTCTGTCCATCTGTTAAGAATTTATTTACAAAATACACTAAAATGCAAACTGCACCAGAGTGGGACTTAGCATCCCCCTGCCCAGGAAATGGCATTGTGCCAGAGCACAATTTCCAATTGTTACTAAGCTTGAGTGTAAGAAATTGGAAGATTCAAGGGACTCCTACTTCCTCTTGAAATCCCACAGGCAAAATGGCAATGAAAATAATCTTTATTTCCATCCAGAGTAGGTAATGCTTACACTACATAGAAATGTAGAGTCTAATTTCAGACTGGTTTGTATAAAGAGTGTTGGGCTGGTAAACAGAAATCCATGATTACAATTCAGGATCTCTCATTATCTGTTCATATGACTTTAGTCAGGACTTTAGTTTTGGAAAAGGTTGTACCAGTTAATATCTGAAGTCCACTATAGTGCAAAATCAGGATTTTTCTCATTTTCATGTAGATACACAAATTTATGCACATAAAACACATAGATGTGACAATATGGAAGTAGGTATAAAACAACTGGAGATTATTCTGGTGGCTTGACTGAACATGTTGAGGGCAGAATGTTTCTATGAGATACAGGTTGTCATGGAGGTAGGGGAGGGGCAAAGTCTTGATTAATAAGGTAGAAAGTCCTCCAAGAGAACAACAACAACAACAAAAGTAGAAGTAAAACAAGTCCAAATAATTTAAAAAAATAAAACTATTAAGGGGAAGATATTCATGGAGGTGAAAAGAAAGTAACAGTGAAGTAGAATCTGGTTTTTCAATTTTTCTTTGTTTAAGGCTATGTGTGTGTGAATGGGAGTGTTGGGATATATATTATTCATAACTGATCACAGAGCTAATGATTGGATCAAGATGGTATGCAACAGATTTAGAAGAAATTTTGTTATAGTTCTGGGGTCAGTGAAAGAACTATGTTAAAAGGGATCAGCAGAGCCCAGCAGAGAAGCTAGATTAAGAAGGCTCCCCATTGGGGCAGCTGGGTGGTTTAATCAGTTGAGCATCTGACTCTTGATTTTGGCTCAGGTCATGATCCCAGGCTTGCGGGATTGAGTCCCACATTGGGAGTGTGGAGTCTGCTTGGGATTCTCTCTCTCCCTCTCTCTCTGTCCCTTCCCTGCTTACACAAGCATATTCTTTCTCTCTCTCTCTCTCAAAATAAAGAAATAAACCTTAAAAAAAAAAAGAAGGCTCTCATCTTTTCAGACATCAAAATTAAGCTGAACAAAAATGGGGCTTAGTAATTTATGAAATTTCCACTTTCAATATGCTATACACTGACTTATTAGTCATTACATGTAAATTTTCTGTTAAGCATTTCTACTGATCACCTTCAGGCAAGATTAAGCAAGTAGATTGGCAAAATATATCTTTCTGTGTGTCAGATATTCCCAAAAGGACTAAAAAATGGTAAAGGGTGAGCAGTCAAATAACATTTTTTGAACTCTTACTTGGGTTTTCCTGGATAATGTAAATGATATTTAAGTTACATGTTGGATTTTTATTTATTCAACATATATTTATTTATCAACTATTGAGTTCTGATCCTTATTTAGCTTATAGTCTAGAAGGGGAGAGAAACATTAAAGAAATAATTTTAAAATATGTATTAAATATAATTTTAAATAGTTTTTAATTTTTAGAATAATTTCAGTTTTACACAAGAAACTTCAGTTTTTACACAAGAAAACTTGTGTAGGAAGCATAGAGTTCTCATATGCCCCCTTTTCTCCCCAACAGAGTTGCCCTTATTAACATCTTGCATTAATATGGTGCATTTGTTACAACTAATGAACCAATACAGATACATTATCATTAACTAAAATCCATACTTAGAGTTCACTCTTTGTGTTGTACAGTTCTATGGCTTTTGACAAATGTATGCCATATTTTCAACACTATGGTGTCATGTGTAATAATTTCATTGTCCTAAACATACCCTGTGATTCATCTGTTTATCACTTCTGTCCATCTCAAAACCTATTGCAACCACTGATCTTTTAATTTTCTCTACAGTTTTTCCTTTTTCAGAATGTCATGTAGCTGGAATCATATAGTATATCACCTTTTCAGGCTGGCTTCTTTCACTTAGTAATATGGATTTAATGTTCCACCACATCATTTTGTATTTTAAGATCTCATTTTTTTTTAATCACTAGAAAGTGTTCCATTTTATGGATGTACCACAATTTGTTTATACATTCACCTAGTAAAGGACATGTTTGTTGCTTTCAATTTTGAGAAATTATTAATAAAGTTATAAATATTCATGTGCAGGTTTTCACGTGGTCATAAATTTTAATTCATTTGGACATATACTCATGAGCACTATTGGTAGATTATATGGTAAATGTATGTTTAGCTTTGTAAGAAACTTCCAAACCATCTTCCCAAGTGGCTAAGTCATTTTGCATTCTCACCAGCAGTAAATTAAAATTCCTGTTTCTCTGTATTTTTATCAACATTTGTTATTGTCAGTGTTCTGGATTTTGGCCATTCTAATGAGTGTGTAGCAGTAGCTCATTGTTTTATTTGCAATTTCCTAATGACATGTGAGATTGAGCATCTTTTTATATCTTATTTGTCATCATATATTATCTTTGGTTCATATCTCTTGTCCATTTTTTATTAGGTTGTTTATTTTCTCATTGTTAAGTTTTAAAAGTACTTTGTATAGTTTGGATACAAGCCTTTTATCCAATATATGTTTGAAAAAAGAGTTTTTTATAGACAACACATAGTTGGGTTGTGCTTTTTTCAACCCATTTTGATAGTCTCTGCCTTTTATTAATGTATTTCAACAATTCACATTTAAATTCATTATTCATACAGTTGATATAATATCAATCTTATTTGTAAAATTTTTTGCTACCTCTTTCTTTCTTTCTTTCTTTCTTTCTTTCTTTCTTTCTTTCTTTCTTTCTTTCTCTTCCATTATTTTTCTGTCTTCTCTGGTTTTAATTGTACATTTTATATAAATCTATCTTCTCTTTTCTCTTAGTCTATCCATTTCAATTCTTTAAAAAAATACTTTTAATGGTTTCCCTAAAGTTTGCCACTTACATCTATAATGAGTCATTAAAATAATAATGGCTTTAAAATAACACTCTACTTCTTCATGAGTAGTTACAAGTAACTTATATTAATGGCTTTGACAATTGGTAAATTAGAACCCATTTGGTACTTGTGCTCTAAAGTTATCATGGCCTAGAATCTGTAATACATTTTTATATCATGGCTTAATCATACTGATTTAAACTTAACAGGAACATTAGGCAAAGTGCACAATATTGAATTATTGGTCACAATTCTTTACTCTCCTGTAATAGCATTACTATACTGCATGACTTCATGGTGGATGTGCTAAAAGACAATTCTCCATGACTTTCTCATATTTCTTCATAGTCTTGGCCTTCTTATCTGTTTTAATAGCAAGCATCCCTGGAATCTAGAGATAATATATCCCTCCAGAGAGTTTTAGAGATATGTCTCTCCAAAGATATCCTAGGATAGTAAACACAAAGCCTAAATACAGCATGTGTGGATGACTTAGAATTAATACTTTTCAATACATATGCATTTAAAAATATATACATTAAACCAAATGAATCTACTTGATGGAATTTTAGTCTGTGTGGAAAAGGACATGTAAAGCATTTAGGCAAAGCAGGATTCGAGGCTTTTGCTAGCACATAAAGAACCTTTGGACGTCTGAAACACCCATTTCTTTTTTGTTGTTGTTGTTTTGTTTTAAGTTTATTTATTTTGAAAGAGAGAGAGAGAGAGAGAGCAGGGGAGGGGCAGAGAGAGGGAGAGAGGGAATCTCAAATAGATTCTGTGCTGTCAGCACAGAGCCTGATGTGAGGCTCGAACTTGTGAGATCATGACTTGAGTCATGATGAAATCAAGAGTCCAATGCTTAACTGACTAAGCCACCCAGGCACTCCTGAAACACCCATTTCTAAAGACATTTTACTTCCATCTGTTGGAAAACTGTTGTGAATATTTTGCTGGAACAAGACACTGACATTAAGTCTGCCAGTAAATTGTCATAAACAAACAAATGGAGGAGGTTTATCAGATGAGTGATTCCCTTTCAGATGTGATGTCTGCAGGGCATAAACTGCAACCATGTAGGGTAGCCCTGAGTGGGAGAATACATTCTCAGGTAATTGACTGTGTCCCTGTTGAAAGGGTTCTTAACCTAGAAGTCTGTACCAAGCTTCAAGTCTCTTAGAACTTCCCAGCTTTGTACAGACTTCAAGTAATTTTCATGGAAGGGAGATGAGGTAAGGAAAAGGAACTCACATTTATTTAATGCTAACCTACTTACTACCTACTAGAGATAACTAGACCCTTTATAATATCTCATTTAATCTTCACACAAAAATTTTGAGTTAGACTAAACTGCACATGTTATAAATTGAGGAAATTAAGGCTTGAGAGTACAAGTGATGTTCCCAGTAGTAAGTCGTAGACCTGGGATATAAACTCAGGATGGTCTGTTCCAAGGCTAGAGACTTTCAACAACAAAATTCCATCATCACTCTCAAATTCTTATCACAGTGTTGGTGTAAGAAGGCTGAGGGAATAGTTCTATCTATACAAATATTATATACCCATGCTTCACCACCTAGAAAGTACAAATTATTACCTTTTTGATGATATCCAAATCTTGCATTGACTAATATAGGCAAGTCTTTTCCTGCCTTCATTCATCACCAATATCATTCCTAAGTACCCCTTGGGGGAAAGGGTTTTTAATCATGACTCACAAAATGGTGGAGTCTACAGAACATTCTAGTTATATAGGCCAGCAACTTGGGGGATGTAGAAACTTGTCTTGAATTGTCATGGAAACCAAAATTGTAGCTCCCTTCACTATGTTGAATTTGTAGCCTTCACGTTATCTTTCCTATTCTCTGATTTGTTAACTGGTTTATTTTAATGTTGCCTTCCAGAAATTAGAGTACCCGATGTTAAATCATGGTTCTGCTGTGGGATCTTCAGAAAGACATTCTGTCTGTTGATTTTCTCAAGTGTAAAATACAGGTAATAAACATAGTGTGAGTACAGGAAGATTAAGAGTGTGTGTCTGTGTGTGTGTGTATCAGGGAATGTTAAGTGCCATGTCCTTGTTGGCCTCAAGATAGTGGCAGCAGAACCTATATCTTTACAATGCTTGTTTTAGGTTACCCGATTTACCCGTTTGTTTATAAGCATCATATGATAACTTCACTTGTGAGTCAGTCCCTGTCTTCTTTCAGCTACTCTCTTCTGGTGTTACTAAAGCCCTCCACATGTACATTGAGCTTCACTCAGTTTCTGACCAACAATGATCATAGCAAGCTACCTTCTAAGATTGTGGGCACCTCAACCTGTGGGACATGGAACTCATTTTGTTGCCTTTGATCTGATTTGATTCCAGACACCTGTGGGCTCTGCAAATTACAGCCTGCCCCTTTCCTCTCTCTGCACCTGAGAAAAGTCCACTTTGCCAAAGTCATTTAACCTCACACCTGTTTGCTTACTGATCAATTTGCTTAATGAACATTTTATTTAAAATTTACCCACTTTGCCAAATCTCTCTTGCCCTTTCCTATCTCATTCCTCTTCTTTATCAATGCATCATCATGGGGCTTCTAACTTGGTTCTGGAATGTAGTATTGAAGTTTTCCACTTTACTGAAGTCCCTTTCTTGCCCTCAGTCCACTTTCTGGGGTTAGACACTCTCAATAGCTTTTTCTAGCAGGATCCTACCTGCTGTGATCCCTCCACTCTTGGCTGCTGTTCTGCCCTGAATGGATTGAGAACGTAAAATCTGGCCAGGGCTACACATCTCTGTTAATATTAGACTTTCCCTGACCTAGCTCACCTAGGTGAGCTTCTTCTGAATCAGACCTTTCCAAACTAAGACTGCATTTACCACCTATTTTATGACCACACCCAGTACCTTAGGCTTCTAATTACCCTCCAGAGACTGGCTTGTAGGCAGTTCCCTTCCTCATGTGCCTCTTAAGATGTTGAAGCTCTATTATAACTCATGCTGGAACCCATATCCAGTGCTCATAATATGTGCTTAGTCCCTGAGACCCCTGTTTTCCTGTGTTTGCTCATACCTTGTATCCTGCCTATCCCTTTTTTTGATCTCTCATAACAAAATAGGTTGTGTGGAGACTCTTTAAAATCAGATTTGAGTAGGGAGCCAAGAGCCCATGGCTCCTAGAGGCTATCTCCTTTCCTCTCCCAGTACAGGTTGTGAAATAATGTTAGGCAGGCATGCATTTCTGCCAGAGTTCAACAAAACAATTTTTCAGAAATCCCTGTCGTCAATAAGGAGGTGAAAAAACACACAAATAGAAATGGACTTTATGGAAAAGCCCTGCAGTTGTAAAGAGAAAGTGGTAAATTAAACTATGGGCCTTTCCAGTTCTCAAAATATGCAACTGTGTCTACAAACAAAAAAACCTCTGAGCATGTTCCACCGAAGTGTTATTAAATGTTGTGTTTGGAATCAGCTGTGACTGAATCACACTTTAAGAGTTTGTTCATTGTGATCTGTGGAGACACATTATTAAAGTGCCCTGTTCTAGAATATAAAGTCAGGTCCTCATTAACCAGGACAAAGAGTGTTAGCATCCGAGCTCAAGAGCGGAAGGAAACTCCCTATCTCTGAGTGACAGATGTGGGTGTTAGTAGCATTGTCGCATAACCCTGGGAATTCATTAAAAGTGTCGGGCTGTGTCACAGGGGCACTTTACATTGACAGCCCTAGTGGGAAAAAACTGTGATAATTGCTTTCATCCTTTGCTTACCTTTCACCTTAGCAAGGAAATACGATTGTAAATAAATAACCCTACACTGACACATCACAAGCTTTGTGCAGAAAACTGCTCTGTGAAATGTGCATCTCAAGGACTGCAGGGCACTTTTCATAAGGGAACTAATAGAATTTATTCTGCTGGTTTTGCTTGTGTGAACTCTGGACTCACTTATTCTTTATTAAAACCAGCTTACTCAGTAACTGCTGACTTCTTGAGACAAAAGGTGGAGTGTCCAATGGTAAAGAGAAAAACAAGAGTAGAAATTAAGAAAGAAGAGAGCATGTGCATGAAAGAAGAAAAGAGAGAGAAAGGAAAGAAGGAAGAAAAATGAATGAATGAGTGAATGATGTTTTAGAGGCAGGCAGGAATGGACTGAAAATCTCCTACTAATACTCTTCTTAGTGGAAGAGAGTAATGATACCATTTACTATTAAATACTCATTGTTAGCTGTCAAAACACACAGGAATCTAGAAGAAACAGAACAGCCTTTCTTTGGTTTGGGGTGCATCTTTCTATTCATAAGGGGTCTTCAGGGAACTTGGGCTTCTGAAATGACTTTTCTATTTTATTTACATTTTTATCTCAGCTCTTTTTGAGTGCCTCAGTCTCCAAGATCGGTGCACCCTTGTTACTCACAAAGCAGCTCAATGCACTTAGCTTTCTCTCATTCTTTCCTTTAAGGCCTCTACTCTGCTCTTCTAGAGTGCCTTTGTTCTTTGCCTCAGCTTCTAGCACCAGTTAATTTCCTGCTCCTTGCAGTCTATTTGGGTCTTAAATTTAGGAAAAAGATGAACCTATTGAGAATAGTTTTAGTTTTTATGGCTAGCTCATTTGCAAGATAGTTTGACTTTTAGTCCTGCCAAGTTGCCTGTGTACTATTATACTAAAAAGTCTTTGGTTATTATACCAAAAGTGACTTGGTTTCTTCCCCTACCTTGAGTCTTACCGTCTATTGCCTCCTTGTTAATCTTGCCTTTGTTATAAACAACATCTTAGTAACAGGGCATGTGTTCATGTCAGGTTTTGAAAAGGGTGGGAACAGAAAAAAATCCTTAGTTCTTTCAATTTTATATAAAACGATTCATGTCTATTTTTTTGAAATATAAAGATAAAGCAGAAAATACTTGAAAAATATTTGGAGTTCAGTGCATATTTAAAGTTTAGTGTGTATTTAATAAATGGTGACTACTAGTATCAAGGACTAAACTGCTAAAAAGGATTGATAATTGGCTGGTTACATCGGACAAATGGACATTCCTTTGTCACTTTTATCAAATGTTAGACTTGAAGAAGATGACATGTTCATGGTAGGATTACATGACAAGTAAGTGCTAGAACAAAACAGTTCATTTCAAGTGACATTTTTACATCTGGTACATGATGTATCCTCAGGATTATATTTTTTTCTTGTTTATTTATTAGTATTTGTTTTTTTTTTTTTAATTTAAATCCAAGTTAGCTAACATAAAGTGTAATAATAACTTCAGGAATAGAATTTAGTGATTCATAACTTACATATAACACTCAGTGCTCATCCCAACAAGTGCCCTCCTTAATACCCATCACCCACTTGCCAATCCCCCCACCCAACACCCCCTCCAGCAACCCTCAGTTTGCTCTCTATTTAAGAGTCTCTTTTGGTTTAACTAACCTCAGGATTATGTTAATAATATATAGAACTGGGTATTGACTTGGGCCTTCTGACCATAAATCATACACGGTTAAGTAGGCAATTAGGAGATGATTTTATTCAGGTTGCCACAATAACATTCATTTATAAGGAACAGAACATTTCATAAAAAGGAAGGGGGGGCTGAGGTTTTATAGAGTAAAATAAACAAAGGAATCTTGAGGAAAGGTGGAGAAAGGTTTTGTCTGAGTTACGGAGCAAGAAGATGGAAGTGGAGCTTATCTGGGACTGTTTCAGGGCAGGGCAATCCTTTCCGTCAGGTGGTTAGCTGATGAGTCTGCTAGCATTTCCTAGAACACAAAAGAGGTGTGCATATAGGACACTGGGAGAATTCTCAGTAGTCCTAATTTCTTGGAGTATGGGTCGCCCGTAAAGTTCAACTTGTAAGTCTCCTCATTTATTCAAGGCAAATATCATTTGTTGATGATCAATTCAAAGGTGATCAGAAACTGCCTGAGTGGGTCAAAACAGGGTCTAAAAAAAGTGTCTGAAAGGACCCTTGTTGGAGTTGTTCCTATAAAACCAGTTGAACCATTTGTTAACAAGTGGTGACAAAAATCAGTTGTTTTAGAGTCCAGACATCCTAGAAGAGGATGCCTAAAGAAGAAGCCTAAAATTAAGAAGAGAAACATTAACATTAAATATTATATTAAGGATCCAGGAATTGAATCCTGAGGATAACCAGTCCAGTGAAATCTAAAATGTCAATCTGTAGAGGAAAATCTTTTGGTTATGCAGCATGAATTACTGAGTTCCTTCAAACTGTCAAGCTAGGATGTTCATGCTTTTGTTAAGTCATCCACAGTCTTTCATATAAGGGCTTATATGTTACCTTTCATATAAGGGCATGCATATCTGAGCATTTCACCAAATTTTCTTTGTGCCCCAGATAGTGACTGGTCCAGAGAGAACACCAGTCCCTCTAAGGTCTGCTACAGTAGTGATCTCTTCAGGATGATTGGGCTTCAGCTTGCAAACCTTCTTGAGATCCTAAGAAAAAGTCCAGCTGAAAGGCAACACAGAGTCCCAATGGAATCTGTGTAGTCAGGTTTTAGTTATCTGTGACACCTAGTCAAGTGGGGGAGAGAAAAATGGGAAAAGTTAGTTTGGAGGGTTGTCTCCAGATATAGAAGAAAACTGGAAAGAATTAAAAGTTTGGTAAAGATCAACAATTGGAGGTAGTTCCCAATTGTGTTTTCCAAGGAAGGAGGATGAGGATATCAATGAAGTCTCTATCAGACAAGACACACCAATATGTTGAAACACAAAATTTCTCAATAATCTTTCCTTAAAAATAAAGTAAAATATCTCAAAATATCTGATTAATATATTTGTATTTTTTGAAACTATTTATTATTGCTATTCACTTATATTGGATGAAAATTTTTAAATGAAGCACAATGTTCTGTTGTGGTGTAGTAGTAGTTGGATGAATGGATTAAATTTTTAGGGATTTCACACATATTGTAAGCCATACATTTGCTTAATTCTCTCATTGGAGCGTACAGAAATGAAGTTTTGTTGTTGTTGTTGTTGTTGTTCTTAATTTTATTTATTTTGAGAGAGAGAGACACAGAGAGAGAGATCATGAGTGAGGGAGGGACAGAGAGAGAGGGAGACAGACAATCCCAAGCAGGCTCTTAAACCATGAGATTACGACCTAAGTCAAAGTCAAGACTTGGATGCTTAACTGACTGAACCACCCAGGTGCCCCCAAAATGAAGTTTTTAAGAGGAAAAAAAATAACAGCAGGTAGAATTTAATCTCAATTTACCATGTATCCATATATGTATTGATGTATATTAAGATATGTATACATACACATTTATAGATATAAATGGAATATATTTATATTATAAATACATGGTACATATTAATTAACAGTAGTTTTTCTCTGGGTGTTAGTATTATCAATGATTTATATTTTTCTATCTTTGTACCATCATATTTTCTACAAAAATGTATTAGTTATATAAAAATAAAGTTTACATGAGAGGATTAATTAAATGCCCAGAGGAAAATATGTCTCATTAATAATGGCAATTAGCTAAACCTGAGGAATCACATGAAGACCATAAGAACAAAGCAAAATAGATCCACTCTTGAAAAATAAGATGCAGCCACATGTTAAATCCTTTGGACTGTTAGTTCGTAATGGGTGAGAATGGCATTTAGTTAATTTTCAGAATAAGAGACAGCTGTGGGGAATTTGCTACATTTCCTAAAATAAAAATATTAAAAGATATAGTATTATTTTCAATTCGTGTATTAAAAATGGTTACAAATTATGTTTTAGAGCTTACTTTTTATTTTTAAAGTGATGCTTATCTTTTGGGGGGGACGGCAGAAGATGGCGGCGGAGGACGCTGGACTCACCGCGCTTCCTGCTGATCACTTAGATTCCACCTACACCTGCCTAAATAACCCAGAAAATCACCAGAAGACTAGCAGAACGGAGTCTCCAGAGCCAAGCGCAGATGACAGGCCCATTGAAGAGGGTAAGAAGGGTGGAGAGGCGGTGCGCCCTCCACGGACCGACGGGCGGGAGGGAGCCAGGGCGGAGGGGCGGACCACCGGCCAAGCAGAGCCCCTGAGTCTGGCTTGCAAAAGCGGTGGGGCCAGACGGAGTGTGTTCCGACAGCAAGCGTGACTTAACATCTGGGAGGTCATAAGTTAACAGCTCTGCTCGGAAAGCGGGAAGGCTGGAGGACAAAGGGAGGGAGAGTTGCTGAGCCCCAGGACGACAGAGCCAGTTTGGCAGGGAACAAAGGCGCTGGCCAGCGCCATCTCCCTCGCCCATCTCCCAGTCAAAATCCCAAAGGGAACCAGTTCCTGCCAGGGAACTTGCTTGCACCTCACAAACACCCAACTCTGTGCTTCTGCACAGCCACCTCTCCAGCAGCGGGTCTGACTCCCTCCCGCTGCCACAGGGCCCCTCCTGAAGTGGATCACCTAAGGAGAAGCGAGCTAAGCCTACCCCTCCTGCCCCCGTGCACCTTGCCTACCCACCCCAGCTAATATGCCAGATCCCCAGCACCACAAGCCTGGCAGTGTGCAAGTAGCCCAGATGGGCCACGCCACCCCACAGTGAATCCCGCCCCTATGAGAGGGGAAGAGAAGGCACACACCAGTCTGACTGTGGCCCCAGTGGTGGGCTGGGGGCAGATATCAGGTCTACTGTGGACCCGCCCACCAATGCCAGTTATACACCACAGCACAGGGGAAGTGCCCTGCAGGTCGGCACCACTCCAGGGACTATCCAAAATAACCAAATGGAAGAATTCCCCTCAAAAGAATCTCCAGGAAATAACAACAGCTAATGAACTGATCAAAAAGGATTTAAATAATATAACAGAAAGTGAATTTAGAATAATGGTCATAAAATTAATCGCTGGGCTTGAAAACAGTATGGAGGACAGCAGAGAATCTCTTGCTACAGAGATCAAGGGACTAAGGAACAGTCAGGAGGAGCTGAAAAACGCTTTAAACGAGATGCAAAATAAAATGGAAACGACCACGGCTCAGATTGAAGAGACAGAGGAGAGAATAGGTGACCTAGAAGATAAAATTATGGAAAAAGAGGAAGCTGAGAAAAAGAGAGATAAAAAAATCCAGGAGTATGAGGGGAAAATTAGAGAACTAAGTGGTACAGTAAAAAGAAATAATATACGCATAATTGGTATCACAGAGGAGGAAGAGGGGAAAGATGCTGAAGGGGTACTTGAAGAAATAATAGCTGAGAACTTCCCTGAACTGGGGAAGGAAAAAGGCATTGAAATCCAAGAGGCACAGAGAACTCCCTTCAAACGTAACTTGAATCGATCTTCTGCGCGACATATCATAGTGAAACTGGCAAAATACAAGGATAAAGAGAAAATTCTGAAAGCAGGTAGGAATAAATAAGCTCTAACATATAAAGTGAGACCGATAAGACTCGTGACTGATCTCTCTTTTGAAACTTGGCAGGCCAGAAAGGATTGGCAGGAGATCGTCAATGTGTTGAACAGAAAAAAATATGCAGCCGAGAATCCTTTATCCAGCAAGTCTGTCATTTAGAATAGAAGGAGAGATAAAGGTCTTCCCAAACAAACAAAAACTGAAGCAATTCGTCACCACTAAACCAGCCCTACAAAAGATCCTTAGGGGAATCCTGTGAGACAAAGTACCAGAGACATCGCTACAAGCATGAAACCTACAGACATCACAATGACTCTAAACCCGTATCTTTCTATAATAACACTGAATGTAAATGGATTAAATGTGCCAACCAAAAGACATAGGGTATCAGAATGGATAAAAAAACAAGACCAATCTATTTGCTGTCTACAAGAGACTCATTTTAGACCTGAGGACACCTTTAGATTGAGAGTGAGGGGATGGAGAACTATTTATCATGCTACTGGAAGCCAAAAGAAAGCTGGAGTAGCCATACTTATATCAGACAAACTAGACTTTAAATGAAAGGCTGTAACAAGAGATGAAGAAGGGCATTATATAATAATTACAGGGTCTATCCATCAGGAATAGCTAACAGATATAAATGTCTATGCGCCAAATATGGGACCCGCAAATATATAAAACAATTACTCATAAACATAAGCAACCTTATTGATAAGAATGTGGTAATTGCAGGGGACTTTAACACTCCACTTACAGAAATGGATAGATCATCTAGACACACGGTCAATAAAGAAACAAGGGCCCTGAATGATACATTGGATCATATGGACTTGACAGATCTATTTAGAACTCTGCATCCCAAAGCAACAGAATATACTTTCTTCTCGAGTGCACATGGAACATTCTCCAAGATAGATCATATACTGGGTCACAAAACAGTCCTTCATAAGTATACAAGAATTGAAATCATACCATGCATGCTTTCAGACCACAATGCTATGAAGCTTGAAATCAAGCACAGGGAAACATCTGGAAAACCTCCAAAAGCATGAAGGTTAAAGAACACCCTACTAAAGAATGAGTGGGTCAACCAGGCAATTAGAGAAGAAATCAAAAAATGTATGGAAACAAACGAAAATGAAAATACAACAATCCAAACTCTTTGGGATGCAGTGAAGGCAGTCCTGAGAGGAAAATACATTGCAATCCAGGCCTATCTCAAGAAACAAGAAAAATCCCAAATACAAAATCTAACAGCACACCTAAAGGAAATAGAAGCAGAACAGCAAAGGCAGCCTAAACCCAGCAGAAGAAGAGAAATAATAAAGATCAGAGCAGAAATAAACAATATAGAATCTAAAAAACTGTAGAGCAGATCAACGAAACCAAGAGTTCGTTTTTTGAAAAAATAAACAAAATTGACAAACCTCTAGCCAGGCTTCTCAAAAAGAAAAGGGAGATGACCCAAATAGATAAAATCATGAATGAAAATGGAATTATTACAACCAATCCCTCAGAGATACAAGCAATTATCAGGGAATACTATCAAAAATTATATGCCAACAAATTGGACAACCTGGAAGATATGGACAAATTCCTAAATACCCACACTCTTCCAAAACTCAATCAGGAGGAAGTAGAAAGCTTGAAGAGACGCATAACCAGCGAAGAAATTGAATCGGTTGTCAAAAATCTCCCAACAAATAAGAGTCCAGGACCAGAAGGCTTCCCAGGGGAGTTCTACCAAACATTTAAAGCAGAGATAATACCTATCCTTCTCAAGCTATTCCAAGAAATAGAAAGGGAAGGAAAACTTCCAGACTCATTCTATGAAGCCAGTATTACTTTGATTCCTAAACCAGACAGAGACCCAGTAAAAAAAGAGAACTACAGGCCAATATCCCTCATGAATCTGGATGCAAAAATTCTCAATAAGATACTAGCAAATCGAATTCAACAGCATAAAAAAAGAATTATTCACCATGATCAAGTGGGATTCATTCCTGGGATGCAGGGCTGGTTCAACATTCGCAAATCATTCAACGTGATACATCACATTAATAAAAGAAAAGATAAGAACCATATGATCCTGTCAATCGATGCAGAAAAGGCCTCTGACAAAATTCAGCACCCTTTCTTAATAAAAACCCTTGAGAAAGTCGGGATAGAAGGAACATACTTAAACCTCATAAAAGCCATTTATGAAAAGCCCACAGCTAACATCATCCTCAATGGGGAAAAACTGAGAGCTTTTTCCCTGAGATCAGGAACACGACAGGGATGCCCACTCTCAACGTTGTTGTTTAACATACTGTTGGAAGTACTAGCATCAGCAATCAGACAACAAAAGGAAATCAAAGGCATCAAAATTGGCAATGATGAAGTCAAGCTTTCACTTTTTTCAGATGACATGATACTATACATGGAAAATCCGATAGACTCCACCAAAAGTCTGCTAGAACTGATACATGAATTCAGCAAAGTTGCAGATACAAAACCAATGTACAGAAATCAGTTGCATTCTTATACACTAACAATGAAGCAACAGAAAGACAAATAAAGAAACTGATCCCATTCACAATTGCACCAAGAAGCATAAAATACCTAGGAATAAATCTAACCAAAGATGTAAAAGATCTGTATGCTGAAAACTATAGAAAGCTTATGAAGGTAATTGAAGAAGATATAAAGAAATGGAAAGATATTCTCTGCTCATGGATTGGAAGAATAAATATTGTCAAAATGTCAGTACTACCCAAAGCTATCTACACATTCAATGCAATCCCAATCAAAATTGTACCAGCATTCTTCTCGAAACTAGAACAAGCAATCCTAAAATTCATATGGAACCACAGAAGGCCCCGAATAGCCAAAGTAATTTTGAAGAAGACAAAAGCAGGAGGCATCACAATCCCAGACTTTAGGCTCTACTACAAAGCTGTAATCATCAAGACAGCATGGTATTGGCACAAAAACAGACACATAGGCCAATGGAATAGAATACAAACCCCAGAACTAGACCCACAAACGTATGGCCAACTCATCTTTGACAAAGCAGGAAAGAACATCCAATGGAAAAAAAGACAGTCTCTTTATTTTTTTTTTTCCTTTTTCTTTTCCTTTCTTCTTCTTCTTTTTTTTTTAATATATGAAATTTATTGTCAAATTGGTTTACATACAACACCCAGTTCTCATCCCAAAAGTTTCCCTCCTCAATACCCATCACCCACCCTCCCCTCCCTCCCACCCCCCATCAACCCTCAGTTTGTTCTCAGTTTTTAACCGAAAGACAGTCTCTTTAACAAATGGTGCTGGGAGAACTGGACAGCAACATGCAGAAGGTTGAAACTAGACCACTTTCTCACACCATTCACAAAAATAAACTAAATGGATAAAGGACCTGAATGTGAGACAGGAAACCATCAAAACCCTAGAGGAGAAAGCAGGAAAAGACCTCTCTGACCTCAGCAGTAGCAATCTCTTACTCGACACATCCCTAAAGGCAAGGGAATTAAAAGCAAAAATGAATTACTGGGACCTTATGAAGATAAAAAGCTTCTGCACAGCAAAGGAAACAACCAAGAAAACTAAAAGTCAACCAACGGAATGGGAAAAGATATTTGCAAATGACATATCGGACAAAGGGCTAGTATCCAAAAGCTATAAAGAGCTCACCAAACTCCACACCTGAAAAACAAATAACCCAGTGCATAAATGGGCAGAAAATATGAATAGACACTTCTCTAAAGAAGACATCTGGATGGCCAACAGGCACATGAAAAGATGCTCAACGTCACTCCTCATCAGGGAAATACAAATCAAAACCACACTCACATATCACCTCACGCCAGTCAGAGTGGCCAAAATGAACAAATCGGGAGACTATAGATGCTGGAGAGGACGTGGAGAAACGGGAACCCTCTTGCGCTGTTTGTGGGAATGCAAACTGGTACAGCCACTCTGGAAAACAGTGTGGAGGTTCCTCAGAAAATTAAAAATAGACCTACCCTATGACCCAGCAATAGCACTGCTAGGAATTTACCCAAGGGATACAGGAGTACTGATGCATAGGGGCACTTGTACCCCAATGTTTATAGCAGCACTCTCAACAATAGCCAAATTATGGAAAGAGCCTAAATGTCCATCAACTGATGAATGGATAAAGAAATTGTGGTTTATATACACAATGGAGTACTACATGGCAATGAGAAAGAAGGAAATATGGCCCTTTTTTAGCAACGTGGATGGAACTGGATTGTGTGATGCTAAGTGAAATAAGCCATACAGAGAAAGACAGACACCATATGTTTTCACTCTTATGTGGATCCTGAGAAACTTAACAGAAACCCACGGGGAAGGGGAAGGAAAAAAAAAAAAGAGGTTAGAATGGGAGAGAGCCAAAGCATAAGAGACTCTTAAAAACTGAGAACAAACTGAGGGTTGATGGGGGGTGGGAGGGAGGGGAGGGTGGGTGATGGGTATTGAGGAGGGCACCTTTTGGGATGAGCACTGGGTGTTGCATGGAAACCAATTTGACAATAAATTTCATATATTGAAAAAAAAAGTGATGCTTATGCTAATGTATTGGCAAATTGTCACAGACTTTGGTACTGACTTCAGGCTTGCTGAAAGCACTCATTCTTTAACTCTTTGGATTAAATTCAAGTTTCTATATTCTTTTAAGGATAGACATGGAAAAAGAAGCTATTTGAAATTGTTTTTATTAAATGAGAAAATTTCATGTATAAATAAATAAAAACAAATTTATCAGGGGAAAATAAAACCTCTTTTAATAAAAAGAGACTAATGGACATTCTCTAGATTTGAAAATAAACTATTCCCTGAAAACAACATAGTAACTAATAGACTATATCTTTAATACTGAAATAGCAGGGTAAAGAAAAATTGGATTGTGTCTAATGAGAATTACCTTACAAATAATCAGAAAGATTTAAAGGCACTGTCAGTATGGCATATGATAAAATATTTGGCTTAAAAATGGAAAGCATAGGGGCGCCTGGGTGGCTCAGTCAGTTAAGCAGCCGACTTCAGCTCAGGTCATGATCTCACGGTCCGTGGGCTCAAGCCCCGCGTTGGGCTCAGTGCTGACAGCTCAGAGCCTGGAGCCTGTTTCGGATTCTGTGTCTCCCTCTTTCTCTGACCCTCCCCTGTTCATGCTCTCTCTCTCTCTCTCTCATTTAAAAAAAAAATGGAAAGCATATTCAAATGAGTTATTTGGCATTGAGGACAGCTTTTGAGTGAAGATTTGAACAGTGCAGTTCTGTCTTTGGACTAGTGTGCAAAAGGTAAATCCAAATCAGTATTTGGGCTACTGTGTTACCTTGAAAATCACAACAGTAAAAATATAATACGGTTACGGGGTGAAAATGGTGGCAAGTGAAATACCACTGACTGGTCTCACCCAAGGATGCAGGGGTTTTCTCTGTCTCACCCTGCCTTAATTTTCCATTCTCAATTTGGGGGCCCCAGGCGTTGTTTTGGACCATTCTCGGGGCTCAGTTTATCCGTTGGTGCATAGTAAATCTTTGTGCACGGTGTGTTCTTTCTCCTGGATGATTTGTAGAAACCAGGCAGGTGTTGATGGTTGTTCTCCCAGATAAGAGCAAGGACAATCCTTTACTAAATACTAGAGTGGTGTGAGGGCTTGAAATTTATAAAATTTTGGTGTGAAATTTAGTTTCATTCCCAGTCTAATCTTCCCTTTTGCTATAAAACAAACTCCATTCTTGACTTCCCACTAGGCCTTCCCTATTGGTTTCCTATAGCTTTATTTGGAAGCTTAAAAAAAAAAATGACCTTTTTTTTCATTCCTTTTAAAACAATCTTAATGCTCCTCTAAATAAGGAGCATTAAGACTAGACTAGAAGAAGGGTCACAATTAATAAAGGGCAAAAATGTTAAAAATTTATGTTTTAAGAGATTATTAAGATTAAGGGAATTGACCCTACTATAGATTCTTAACTAGGATCTCTTGTCCTCAGAGAATATCCTCTTCACCAAACAATGAAAGATAGAAGGATGATTCTCATGTATGAAACCTCAAAATATAGCTTTTCTTCTGTTCTACCAATAGATACATTTTACCTTTACCTGGTTTCATGTTGTCAAATAATTTCTTCAGGTTTTTAAATATTACCAACTTCAAATTTTATCTATTTTTCTTTCAAAGTCAATTTAGCAAAATCCTCTGAAAAATACATGGAAGACCAGATAAGGGATGTAGGGGAGCAAATTTTGCCACCCCAAGATATGCCCTTTGGCATATTGATCATTTTAGGTTGGTTATTTTTAAGAAACTGCAAATAGGAGGGCCACCTGGGTGGCTCAGTTGGTTAAGCATCCAACTTCAGCTCAGGTCATGATCTCACTGTCTGTGAGTTCAAGCCCCAAGTCAGGCTCTGTGGTGATAGCTCAGAGCTTGGAGCCTGCTTAGGATTCTTTGTCTCCCTCTCTCTGCCCCTCCCCTGCTCACACTCTGTCTATCTCTCTCTCTCAAAAATAAACATTAAAAAAATAAAAAAAAAAAAGAAACTGCAAATAGGATTAGCTCTGAAGATGGAGTAGAAATAATAGGAGGTACTTACAATAACTGTTGATTGATTGACAAATTTATAGGTATTGTATTAGGTTATTAAAATTAATTATTTTCTCATTTTTTAGCTAAAACCTTCAAAGTTGAAGACAAATGATAGTAGTGAGTATTTTTATATTCTTTTGTGAGGTTCAAGACTATCCTTTCAGAACTTGCATCAGAAGATGGTCAAAATGCCTATGGTGCCACAGGTTGCATTTGAATGGAAGTAGAATTAAAAATATGCCTTTTCTGGTGACAGTTTACAAATCTCACTCAGTCGATCTTGCAATTATAGTATGAAATCTTTTTTTTTTTTCTATTAGTTGTATGCTATTACTTTCATTTGACAGATATGGAAACTGAAGGTTTAAAAGGTTAAATAACTTGCAAATTTCCAAAATAATAATTATAAATATGATAGCAGAAAGCTTCTTCTGTGCACATTGCTATTCAAAGAACACTTATGCCATTTTTCTAATCTTGTACTTTTTTCTTACAATGCATTTGTTAAAAAAAAGATAAATGCTTTTAATAATGTTTAGTAACTGAATGATGCTACTGTAACCTGAGAGCTAAGGCTAAATGGATTATTTTGTGATATATCCACTGAACCTGAACATAAGTGCCCTCAGACATTGATAAAAAGAGGTTTATATTTCATATAATAGATAACATACATAGGACACATGTACTGCTTATAATAAATTTGTGGAATTTATCACAGGGACACCCAAGCCTGTTAAGACCTACTAAATATAACTTTAAAGTAATGTTAATTCAGAGAGGGGGGAAAAAGTATGCATCATCTGTCGACAATTTGATAGCCTGTGATATGTGTAACCAATTGTTCTTATTTACATTAATTTGCATTGTGAAAAGCAATTTTACAGTTTCAGTCAGACTTAATAGGCAATTTGCAGCTGAGTGCCTAATGGCATAGTTACTTAAGCCTGCCCCAGGAGGGCTTTCTAGAACTGATATGAGACTAAACCTTTTAAATGTTCAATTGAACATCTTAAAAAGTCAAAAAGTCTTTAGCTATTAGACCCAGTTTGCATTTGCTTTGTCATATTCAGTGCTGCTGCTAAAGACTACCTTACATTCAAAGACCATTTCTCTCTGTAGGCAAGAGATTAGATTCTACAAAATATTTAGTTTTTCTTCAAAACAACAATTAAAACAATACAGACACGAGGTAGGTCACAAGTGTAGGAGACATGCCTTTGGTTCATAGACTGGAAACATTTTTCCCCCTTGAATAAAGCATATATTAATGTGCCCAAAATTATATTTCCTCTCAAGCTCAAGAAAATAAACCTTCTGCAGAAATAACTTATGTTTCCACATCTTTCTCACTTACAAAGTGTTTTCAGTACTCTATCTCATTTAGTCATTTTTATAAATCTTCCTTTACGGTTTGTCTCCTTTGTTCTTATTGAGTCTACCAAATTTCATGACACACAGTGGACATTCAACAGTATTTACTATAATTTTTAATTGCTGAGAGTTAGAACAGGTAGTGTGCCATGTCTTGAAGAAGAGGAAATTCAGTTAAATATTGACTTTGTATTCTACGATATTAAATTGGCTTCATTGATGCTTTATACTCAATGGGGAAAAGCTTATTCACTTGAAGAGTGTGCTCTGTAAGCTTTTCAGCTGTCAGGATAAGGCAAACAACTGAGGTCGCTGGGCTCAGGTGAATGCATATCTTTCTGTGTTCCACTCTTGTGTGATGAGCAAAAGGAGGAGAACTTGATAAAGCTAGCACCAATTTTTAAAAATTATTTATCCGAAATCTGCATAATATTTTCAGAAAATTCTCATAAATAGGCTAGGCAACTCAAATTGCTTCGCTCTACTCTGCAGTGTTTGGTACAGAACACTCATGGGAGAGAAGACAGAGAATCCTGGGCGTGAGTAGGATTCACTAGCAAAGATACTGATATGCTCCAACACTAGATGCTATCTTATCTGCAGGTATTCCTATAGGTTTCATGAAAGAGAGAGAGAAGGCAGAGTGGCTGGACTTGCCTTTGGCTACACAGCTCCTAGAAAAAGTGGATTGCTTCAGACTTCTAGTAGCACATGCTGCTTGGGATTCTCACTTGGGGGTATACTTTTCAGTGTACCGCTAGAAGTAACAGTGACAAATGTTTTTGCAAAAGTTGTCATGGATGTCACAATTCTCCTAAATCAGGAAGTAGTGTGTGAACTAGGAAATATATAAGGTTTAAGAACAAATGTCTCATTTAGAAGATATAAGAGTTCACATTCTGCTACTATGGAGAAATTGATCTTGAGAAAGTCACTTTCCTTGATAAACCTGCAAATGAGGATATTGATGAAGTTTTGGAGTGATGGGGATTCATGGGGTCCAGAGTCAACAGCCAAGAAAGAATTCTTGAAGACATCTTTGGTGCAGAAAGGTGATTTTATTAAAGCACGGGGCAGGACCTGAGGGCAGAAGGAGCTGCACTGTAAGTGTGGGAGGTGACTGTTTTTTTATGGAGTGGGAGGAGGTAAAGTGAAGAGGGAGTTTCCAAAGAGACTTCACATGCTAAAGACTTACTGGAGGCCTACTCATTGTCAAGCTAAGGTTGTTTTTCCCTCTAGCAAAGCCTTAACGTTAAGACAGTAGAGAGTTCCTGGACTTTAGGCCATTGATGGGATTGCCTTTTTCTGGTAAACTGGTGGAGACTCTTATCAGTTTAACAATTTTTTTTTTTGTCCTTTCCTGTTTTTGGGTAGCTAGGAGTGTCCAAGGAATATCCTGCAAGTCCTACCTGAGATGGGGTTGCTTTGCCCCTCAGCCTGCCTCATGCTCCCTCATCAGGTATTAGCATCATTTCATGAGGACATATGAGGATTAAATGAGGCTTATGCCATAGTATTTGGTGAATGATAATAAGCAAGACATATACCTTTTTCCAGTATCTCTTACATTGCCTGGGGCAAAACCAGTGTTGTTTGTTAAATAAATGAACAGAACAAAGGACAGAAGCCAGAGGAGTAATTCCCCCCTGTGCTTCTCCATAAATACGTAGAGATCACTGTGGCCTCAGCAAGTTTGTGAGACATCAGTTTAAGGAGTAAGGCTGGTAGCAACTGGGAGATGGAGAATTTGAGGAGCAGGCAGGAATGCTTCAGGAATAGTGCTGGAATAGTGCAGGAATAGTCCTGGAGTTAGGGGTAGGATGTAGATTTTACTACTGAAACACTTTTCTAAATCCATTGCATGCTTTTATAGTTGTTCCACATATTTAACTAAAAGAAATTGAGGACTACTTACACATTTATAGAATTTTAAATTGGGGTCTGTTAATTTATCAAGAGAACTATGTAAAGAATTTCATTTTTTTTTTCCAAATAATGTTCATGGAAATAAGTTGTTGGCACATAGAAGAAGTGGTTGTGTGACCACTTAAAATGAGTCAGAGCTAAACGTGTAGGTGCTGTTGAGACTTGGCCCTGAATCTGCTCCTGGAATCACCTCTAAAATATCTTCCAGTGCTCCTGAGAGTCTGTGCTCTGGGAGGGCCTGCATCTGTAATTACCAGCATTTCGCCCAAGGAGGGCAAGTGTTCTGCATCCTAAATGTCCATAGACCCCCAAAGCATTTCAGCTTCCTGTGTTTTTCTCTAGATGTGTTTTTGAACTCTTTGTTTCTAATAAGATGGCTATTCTAGTTTTTCAGAACACAGTAATGACACAACTAGAGTTTGGATAAAAGCAGCTTTGTTGGGGTCCCTTGGTTCCTTTTTTTTTGTGGCGGGGAGAGGCAGAGGTCCTGTTATAAGACTTGGGTTTGATACAATGGGATATTACTCAGCCATCAAAAAGAATGAAATCTTGCCATTTGCAACAACATGGATGGAGCTAGAATGTAATATGCTAAATGAAATAAGTAACTCAGAGAAAGACAAATGCCATATGATTTCCCTCATGTGGAATTTAAAAAACAAGACAGATGAACATACGGGAAGGAAAAAAAGAGAGAGGGAAGCAAACATAAGAGACTTTTTATTGTTTATTTTTTTATTTTGAGAGAGAGAGAGAGAGAGTGTGTGTGAGCAGGGGGAAGGGCAGAGAGAGAGGAGAGAGCATCCTAAGCATGTATCAGCATGGAGCCTGATATGGGACTCAGTCTCATGAACCATGAGATTATGACCCGACCTGAAATCAAGAGTTGGATGCTTAACTGACTGAGCCAACAAGACGCCCCAGTAAGAGACTTTTTTTTTTTAATTTTTTTTCAGTGTTTACTTATTTTTGAGAGAGAGACAGAGTGTGAGTGGGGGAGGGACAGAGAGAGAGGGAAACAGAATCTGAAGTAGGCTCCAGTCTCTGAGCCATCAGCACAGAGCCTGACATGTAACTCAAACCCACTGATTGTGAGATCATGACCTGAGCTGAAGTCAGAAGTGTAACAGACTGAGCCACCCAGCCGCCCCAAGAGACTCTTAACCATAGAGAACAAACTGAGTGTTGGTGGAGGGACGTGGGTGGGTGATGGGCTACATGGGTGATAGGTGTTAAGGAGTGAACTTGTTATGATGAGCACTGGGTTTTGTAATAACTGATGAATCACTAAATTCTACTCCTGAAGCCAATATTACACTATATGTTAACTAATTGGAATTTAAATAAAAATTTGAAAAAAGAAGGGGTCCCTGGGTGGCTCAGTCAGTTAAGTGTTGGACTCTTGATTTCAGCTCAGGTCATGATCTCACGGTTTGTGAGTTTGAGCCCCGCATGGGGCTCCAAACTGACAGTGTGGAGCCTGCTTGGGATTCTCTTTCTCTCCCTCTCTCTTTTCCCCTCTGTCACTTGTGCATGCTCTCTCTCTTTTTCCCTTTCTCTCAAAACAAATAAATAAGCTTTAAAAAAAATGAAAAAAGAAAAAAAGGACTTGGGTTTGAATCCAGCTTTGTCATTGTGACTGGTCTGCTGACAGTTTCATAATTCATAGAATATACTGTAAGCAAGCACATGGTACATGATGTTCAATATACATGATGTTTATTTCTTGAGGGCAAAGAAGTTGGAGGAATAGTTTAAAACTAAGTTCAATTTGGGACACCTGGGTGGCTCTGTCAGTTGGGCATCCGACTTCGGCTCAGGTCATGATCTCACGGTTCATGGGTTTGAGCTCTGCATCGGGCTCTGTGCTGACAGCTCGGAGCCTGGAGCCTGCTTCGGATTCTGTGTCTCCCTCTCTTTCTGCTCCTCCCCCACTCATGCTCTGTCTCTCTCTCAAAGATAAACATTAAAAAAATAATAATACTAAGTTCAATTAAATATAACAAAAACAATAAGTAAAACAAAGTGAATTTCAATAGTAATAGTGGGTAAAGTTCTTTTATTTATTTACATAGGTCGTCCTTAAATAAGATTGTCTGAAGAAGTTGAGGAACTTTTGTGATTCTCTCCTTAGCGCTTCAGATGTACTTTCCAGATCAGCAACAGCAGACTGTCTCCAGAAGACTGTTAGAAATGCAGAATTTTGGGCCGTATCCCAGATCAGTTGAAACAGAAGAGCATCCTAATAAGATCCCTACAGGATTTATATACACACTAAATTTTGACAACTCCTACTGTAGACCAAACCCTTTTACTTTATAGGTAAGGAGATTGAGACCTAGAGAAGTTAAACCACAGCCCGAAGGACCAGTCAACTCATCTAGGATCTAGTTGTCTTTTTTTCCTTTACAGCCATGAACATTCTAATGGGTCTGAACTTCACCCCTGTTGTGTTCCGTGGGCCTGTGTCGGAAGTCACCGTACAGGGTAGGACTGGGATGACACTAAAGAGACAACTTAATTCTTTGAAACAGGAGAAAGGATTTTGGTGCTCCAGTCAGCTGAGATGATTTGCTCCGGAGGGAATGAATAGGAAGTGCAAAGAGTCTGCAACAGACAGATTTAAGGCAAGCAAGTGTTGTAGCCAGGTAAAACCACTTTGGATATGGAATTCAATACAGAGCTCCCTTCACTGGGTGAAGAAATAGCAAATCTCTCAAAGAGGTCTGCATTGGTGATTGGTTATTTCCATGAGAGAACAAGGGATTCCAGTCTGAACCTGCATAGCTAAAACCCCTTCTTCCAGAATGATTAGCAGGCAGTATGGGATTGCTTGCTTCAAATGCCTTAATAGAATGAAATCAGGGATGTCATCCCCCTTTTTTTAAATGCTGATATCCATAGAGAGATGTAAATCTAATATTTTGACATGTTGAAATTAATAGCTACAATGGTTATTCACTGATTATTTGCATATGACTGTTTCATGTCCTGGGACCTTTTTAAAAGCTCAAAATATTTCCTGAGAAAAATTAGAAACCTAAGGAAATGGAATTTGGGACATGGATGCATTTACTTCTGTACTTTCATGTCTTTTTACTATAGAACAAGAGAACTTATTTACAGAAAATGGTTTTGCCTTTACTCCTTATTCATTTATTCATTCATTAACTCATTTATTTTTATTTCATAGTTTTTCTCCATAGGATTTTAGGCAATTTCCAGGAATACATTTAATAGAAGATAATAAAATAATTAAGGAATTGGGGTCATAAAGAAAAATGAAAGTGGCAAAATAAAGCAGGGATGGGGCAATCCTCAAAATGTTAATTATAAAGTATTGTATATTTAATAAAACTGACATATAAATGTGTCTTCCAGCTCCTTGTAACCAAGAAAAAATTACTATATAATCAATAAGAGGATTTATGGTGTCTGTAGCAAAAAAAGATGCTCTAAAGTCAAAACAGCTTTTCGTGATTTTGTGGCTAGAATATTCTGACGTTTTTTCTATGAGAGGCACTTTGAGATCAAGCGTCTTATCCTTGGTCGTACAACTCTCTGAATGAGCAAGTTTAATGTAACTAATCTTTATTTTTAAATTCACCATAAAATAAAATTAAGACACAAAATTCACGTATAGAATGAATGCTGTATCTAGGAGAATGATAGAATAGTTTATGAAGTACTAGGAATTTTGTTTGGGATAGGTAGACCTTTCACTACTAAAAAAAAAAATAAATTTAATTTACAAATTTGCTATGAGGAGCAACTGATCCATGATAAGCAGTTTACCTAAAAGGAAAAGGTATGCAGGACACCCACATGGCAATGGCAACAAGCATAAACTAATGCATCAGACCTAACTACCTAAGCAATGTGAACGATCATTCTTCAGTGCACTTAGGTGCCATGCAGCCATTAATTGGCTAGTTGGCTTTCACATGCTGTCAATTAATCCTTAAAACCATTAAGGCCTGGCATGGCACTGGAGGAAAGCAATCACAGTAATCTTTCAAACTGGGAAACAAAGATTATTCTACTAATTAGTATCTTCTCTTTGCTGAAAGCAATTGAAATCTATGTTGGCATAAGTATGCAACTTTCAACAACTCTCCAAGGGCCTGCTTTCAATTTTTTTAAAAAATATTTCCCTTTCTTTTTTACATTTTCCTGCTCTCTGATCTTTTCTTAAATCTCTGTGTGTGTTTGTTTATTTCCAGTACAAAACATGGTATTTTTTGTCAGCCAGAAAGGAGTTTAATGATCACCAGAGATTCTTACTGAAAAGATTTAGATACTAGAAATTCTGTAAATCTCCTGAAATTTTAAACAAAATATTTAGTGTATGTAGATGTGCTAATTCGGTAAACAGCCATGAATATTACAGGCAAAGCACAAGAGTAAATGTAGACAGATGTAGCCATTGCCCTCAGATTAATTTCTAGCTGAGGAAGTCAATATGAAACACATGATTACCTAACTACAAGGAGTGATTTAAGCATAAAAAGCGTAATGAAGGTGAGGGATGAGTGCTGTGGGAACATGCAGCTAAAGGCAAGTGGGGAAATGCTTCCTTAGGAAGTGCCATTGGATCTGAGTTCTGATGAATGCTTGAGGGTTAATGACAGGAAGGGCTGTGTGAGGGAATAGGGGAAGGGAAGAGTTGATAGGGTGTGAGGTAGGCAATAGTAAATTAGATGCAACAGCATCTCTGAAAGGTCTGAGAAGGAACATTTCATGTTCAAGGGTCTGAAGGAAGGCCAGTTAGGTGTAGGCACAGTGTCTCTTAGGAAAAAAGAAAAGAGGGGTGCCTGGGTGGCTCAGTCTGTTGAGCATCTGACTCTTGATTTGGCTCAGGTCATGATCCCAGGATCATGGGATCAAGCCCAACATCAGGCTCTATGCTGAGCATGGAAGCTGCTTGGGATTTTCTCTCCCACTCTCCCCCTTTCCTCTTCGCCTATCTCCCTCTCCTCTCTCTGTCTCCCAGCCTCCTGCGTGTGTGTGAGCTCTCTCTCTCTTTCTCTCAAAGAAAGAAAAAAAGAAAAAAAAAAAGTATCCCACTGAACCCAATGTTATTGATTGCAGACTTTCTGTTAAAGAAAAGTAGGATCTAGTGATATCTGCTTCCTCAGGAATCAGTTAGACCTGATAAGGCCACAGACCAGGATTATCAACTCCCAGCGTAGGTACTTGCCCTTTTCTATACAATCTACCAAGAACTGCTCCTTGAATTTCCCCACTCTCTTTTCTTCCCTCTCCTCTCACCATGCACAGAATATCATCAGTTAGTGTAAAATTATAATTAGAGAAATAGTAACTGCCCCAAGGAATGTGAAACACACTTGTCTCTGTAAGAAGCATGTGAAGAGGGAAGTGTCTTTCTTACTGCAGCATGTTAGCTTTCTGTAAATACAGTAATTGTGGGGGAGGATAAAGGGACTAAAAGCTAAGTCTCTATCCTGCTTTTTACAATGATGGCCAATATGATAGCTTGTAAAATCTCAATTAACAAGATGAGACAGAGAGAGATGCTAATCAATTTTATCAAAGAGCCTGGTGGGACCTTGTTTTGTATCCAAGATTAGCAAGATTAGCTCTCCAATAGTAGAGAGCTGGGATCCTGTGTATTCAAGCCACTAAATCACATTGCCCACTGGCACATAAAATGTTCTGGAACTGGTCCTGTACTGGCAAGAGGTTCGTGCAGCTTTTTAATGCCTTTCATTTCAGAAACAGCAGCTCATAGTTGTATGCTCATAAATACAGTGTCTACAGACTATAAAGCCTCTATAAAGTGGGATCCGTTAAAAAAATAAAATCCAGCTATTTAAGCCTGAAGCCACGTTTCAGGAAGTGAAAATTGGAAAAGTAACCTCTTTTTTTTCCTAACAAAAGACAACATAACATTAAAATCACTGGATTGCTTAAAAATTGATTTATTTTAGGGGCACCTGGGTGGCTCAGTCGGTTAAGTGTCCGACTTCGGCTCAGGTCATGATCTCACGGTCCTTGAGTTCAAGCCCCGAGTGGGGCTCTGTGCTGACCGCTCAGAGCGTGGAGCCTGTTTCAGATTCTGTGTCTCCCTCTCTCTCTGCCCCTCCCCTGTTCATGCTCTGTCTCTCTCTGTCTCAAAAATAAATAAACGTTAAAAAAATTTTTTTTAAAAATTGATTTATTTTGCCTCTGCTTGTTATTGTTGTTGTTAATGAAAGGGAGATACAATGGACAATATTCTTTTCACCTGAGCTTTTGTGGGAGTGTTTTTGTGGAAAGTGCATAAATTAGTCTTGCCCATGTAACTATTGAGAGTCAGGTAATATTTAGTTGAAAGACCTTATCCCAGAATGTGTTGCACACTGGAATATTGAAATTACTAAAGGTGGTTTATAGGATTTAATAACTTTAGGGGTAATATGTCAAAAAACAAATAGGAAAGTGAAATGAAGTCACACACTGGAATACGATATAGCAGTTGAAAGGAATAAGTTCCAGTGAAGGCAACTATATGGCTGAATATTAGCAACATAATAGTAAATAAAAAAGTTCTGAAAGATTAAATACTGCCTGAAAAAGCTTAAAAATTAAAAACAATGAGGGTGCCCAGCTGGCTTAGTTGGTAGAGCGTGTGACTCTTGATTTGGGGGTTGTGGGTTTGAGTACCACATTGGGTGTAGAGATTACTTAAAAATAAAATCTTTAAAAAAATGTAAAACAATTGAAACTAACTTTGTATATGCAATAAAAAAATAATACAAAAATAGATGCCAGAGAGGGACAAACATGGGATTCAGGATGATGGTTACTTTGGGTTGAGGAGAAGGGCAGTGGGGTGATTAGGAAACCATATTGTTAGACATAGGTTGTTGCCAGAGTACTGATTATTCTTTTGGGTGGTGGAGTCCCAGGTATTTATTTCATTTTTTTTAGAAAATAATCAACTATAATAGATTAATTGTAAAAATGTCCTCAGTTCTTTCTCTATATATTTATGCCCTTTGCAGCATGACTTTGAAACTCCACTCAGCAAAGGCAAAGAAAAAAGATCCATGAGAGTTAACAGAGTGAGACCCCTGAGTCTGACTGGTCATTTTAATTGTGCCTCTGCAGAGAGAAGAGAAACAAGCATGGTCTATTTACCATATTGCAGCATAAGGACAGCATGCAGCATTCTGGAAGGAGCTTAGAGGGTCTCAGACTACCTGTTAACTTCCAGTTGAGAAAAGCCACTGTGGCAAAAAGGGAAGCATAGGCATTCCACATTATGAAATTTTCTCAGATTGTTTCCTTACCTTTCAAAGCTGTGTGGTACTTGAAAATTTAGGATTTGTTGAGTGAAACTGATGTATGGCTGTGATAGAAGGAGTGAACTACAATTGTATCGTGTTGGGAGAGGCCTTTTAACAACAACATGATTTAACTTGTGTGTATTTGTATTATATCCCAGGTCTTCAAACAGTTGATCCTGATATTCCAGCTGATATTGAGTGATTTTTTTTCACTATATCAATTGGGGAAATTTGTGGGGAAAAAAAATCTAGCCATATTAAAAATCTACCTGATTAGAACCCAAGGTGGGGTAGTGCTAGGTTACTTGCAGTTTGGGGAAAGCTCTCTGCTCTCGACATATTTCCTATTACAGCTAGTGCAGTCCTTCTTCCACTGTACCAGTCAATGATTCTCCCATTAGCTTCTTTCTTCAGCAGGGTTTATATAATTTTGAGGCATGGGGACTTCTCTGCAAATTATTATGCTTCCCAGGGATATGTGCATTTTACTAAGAAACTTTGAACAATGACCCTGTTCAATACACCTTTTGATAATGAAATGGCAGATATTGGTGGCAAAAGAGGAGCTAGTTTGAATAGAATTACCTACCCAGTATCATTAAATTATACTACATGTGGATGTATATGTACTCTGTTTATATCTGAAGTCAGCCTGTAAACGGGCTTCAAATATGATATTCCAGCTGTGGTACTTAAAAGCCATATTGGTGCTATTTGTACTAAAATAGTGTTAGGGGTGTTACTTCTAAAATGAAGTGTGGAATTTTTATTTTATTATCCAAACCAGCCTCAGAGCTGCACTGTTCAATAGGAAGGCAGGGACTCAGCACATTGTTCTGGCAAGGATCCAGAGAGAAAGATAATAATTCATTGTGTTAGATCCCTATTGCTGGTTCAACCAAACATGAAGTCAGCTCAATTATCTATGCCGATGGAGGGGAAAAGTGACCTAAGTGATCGAAAACTAGGAGGAAAAAAAGAAAAACAACAGTGGATTGCTGTGAAAATACAGAGACAATATTTTTAAAGGAAAATTTAAAAATTACTCAGTTGTTTTGAATTCAACTGTTTTCTGCTTAAGCCAATTGGATGGGGGAGTTAAGCATCACTTTGTATAATGTGAAATAGTAATGCTAATGGCAAAAACGCATATAATATTTAGCATCTATTAACCTGTTTTGTGTCAGATATGTGGGTAAAAAAGAAGATTTGATTATTTCTACTTCATTTCTTCAATATGTGGATTTCTTTCTAGAGTAAAAGCTAACAAAATTTGCTTACATTGACAGGTTAAACACAATCATTCCATTGGACAACTACATTTTCAGTAGTAAATGAACTTATCCATTTACTACATACATAGTACTTATTTTTAAAAAATCAAATAATGTTAAAATCTTATAATGGGTTATAAAAATAATTATAAGAAAAAAATCATAGTAATTCACGTCCTTCCACAAATCTAGAGTCCCGCTCCACAGATAAAATGATTTTGTAATCTTTCAGGTATTTCTTTAGGCATTTATACCAACAACAAAATTAAAAAATAAACAATACTATTCTATTTTACTTTCTATTGTGGAAGACTAGAATTTGCAGTTACCCTTCATATTAGTTGTTTATTACTTCATAACAAACTACCCCAGAATCTAATAGCTTAGTACCAGAAATATTTATTATCTCACAGATTTTGAGGGCCAGGCATCTTGGAGCTACTTAGCTGGGTGGTTTTGGCTCAGGGTCTCACAAGAAATTGCCGTTGAGCTATTCACTGGGGCTGCATCATTTGACGCTTTGACGGTGGGGGAGGTTTGAAGGGTCTGACTCCAAAAAGGCTCACTCCTGGGGTTGCTGGAAAGAAGCTTTAGTTCTTTGCCACACGGGCTACTCCACAGGACACTGAGTGTTCTTAAGGCACAACAGCTGACTACTCCCAGCACAGGCATAGGTGTTCTTGGGTTACAAAAGATACGGTACATTTTTATAACCTAATCTTGGGCATGGCATAATATCATTTCTGCACAGATGAACTTCAGCATAATGCAGGAGGGAGTCACACAAGGAAATGAACATCAGGAGGTAGGGCCACGGGAGCCCTGCTAAGAGGCTGCCTACGCCCTCACAGTTTGCAACACTGTCTCTGTATCTCTAGCCACTCCCAATTTCTCTTACCTCAGTCCATCCAATATGGTTATATTACAATCTTATTTGCATCAATGCTAAATTTAGATCTTTATGGCTATGGGAAGTAAAATTTTGAGATTTCACATGTCTGTGAATATCTATCCTAACTCAATTTGTCTGGGCATAGAATTCTAGGATGAAAATAATTTGTCCCATGGAATTTTAAAGATATGACTCAATTTTTGATTATCTTTTGTGGTTGCTTTTAGGTGTCTTTCTTATTCCTAATTATTATACATTACTTTCTGGAAGATTTTAAGGTTTTTCTTTTATTTTTGGTATTTGAAAATTTTTAGTGTTGTACCTCGTAAGCCTGCAGATAACATACAGAACACCCAATTAAATTTGAATTTCAGATAAATAATAAATACTTTATTATAGAAGTATTCTTAATTATTGCATGTAACATATTATGTTAAAAGATTAGTTTATTTGAAATTTAGATTTTAATAAACACCATGTATTTTTATTTGCTGAATCTGCCAAACCTAGTACCTCAAAATAATAATTAATCTTACTTCTTTCTTGCTTCCTTTCTTCTTGCCTTCCTTTCTTCTTTCCTTCCTTCCTTCCCTCCCCCACTCTGCCCCTCTTTAATCTCTCTCAGCTATGTAGAATATCCTGTTACTCATTTTAAGTAGATGAAAAAAAGATCATTTCTAAATCATCTTCTCCCTTTCATTCTTAGTTCAGTGCCTCACACATATGCTCTCCTCTCTTCTGGTTATAAGTAGTGAGGATGGGACCTGGTTTTACAAAGTCTCTTATTTAGATTTTCATTTTCAACCACTGGTCTTGCTTCAGTCACATCCCAAATACCATCTTCCCTGATGCTTTGTGGCTCTAATTTGTGTACATTTCAATGGTTGTGGGACTTGAACTGGCTTGTATCTTTTTGTCATTCTTGTGCAGGCTTCTTAACTTTGCTGAGTTAAGACTCTGTATTCTTTCCTTTTTTGAAAGTTTTCTGAACTTTCCTATTGCTTGCGTTAGTTTGAGGTTGGCTGTAAGCAGCAGACGCTAGGTTGATTTAGATGTATCAGAGATATATTGTTCCTGATAGGAAATACCTGTGAGGAAGAATGGTGAGGAGGCCTGAGGAAGGCTGGAGAAGCTGTGAGATCATTTTGCAGGTTGAGTACTTTTGAAAAAGAGAGGAAGGAAGGAACGTTGAGTGGAAGGGTCTTAAACAGCAATTCTGTCCTTAGAAAGTTCAGTAAAGTTGATGGAATTGATCAAGCCAAAGTCACCCATCAGAGAAGTCCCATGTCTCCCAGGAATTGACCTGCATTAGTAATTCTCTAAAGCTCTCTCCTTGGCTGAGAGCACCTTATGGGAAATGCAGCCTCAGGGTGAATGCAGGAATGCATTTTGGAGTGCAGCAGCTGAGCTCTTGGTCATTTATGCTTTGCACAGTAGGAGATCTGACAGGTATATTTTCATTTCCACTATACTGCTACTCTCCCACCTTCTCTATTCTTGTGGTTTATGTAAATATGCAAATATTATGTAAATATTTATGTAAATATTATCACAAGATAGAGTATATATGTATATATATGCATACATATATACCAGGATATATGTATATATGTATATAGACATGAATTCTAATACACAAGAATATATATATGTAAATCATATATGATATATACTTTTTTAAATACAGAAGAATTCCCTAATTGTGAAGTTTTCTCATATTATTTATTTCACCTTCCAAAGCTGTGTGGCACTTTAAAAATTTGTATTTATCATATGGAAGTAATTTATGGCTGTGATAGAGTAATGATTGTAGTTAGTACTATTGTTGCCACTATATTGATGAGGAAATGAGGTGCATAGAAGTGAGGTAAATTTCTCAAGGTCACACAGACAGTGGTAAAGTTAGGATCTGAATCTAGACAGTCTGACCAAACAGCCTATATATTTTCCACTATAATATGTTATTCTATCCCCATAGTGTAGTTTTGTTATATAATAAGCTTAGTGCTTCTGGGTTCAAAGGTAGGTTTGGTTAATGTTTAGAGATGTTTATTAGGAACATCTGAATACCTAGTATTTCTGTGATTAGATTTTATTTGTAGAAAATTATACTTGATGAGAAGCCTGGCTTCTCTTCTGTATGGAACAAATTACCCCCAAATCATAGTGACTGGAAACAACTAATATCACTCATTATATCTTATGGATTCAGTGGGTCAGAGATTCAGGCAGCACACAGCATGGAGACTGTCTGTCATCTATGATACCTAGAGTATCAACTAGAAGAATCAAGGACTGACGACTGAGAAGATGTGAAGGGACATAGCTCTCGCAGGTCTAAATGCCAATGTTGTCTGTTGGGTTGGGTGAAAGTGTTCCCAGTTCACCAACATGGGGCTTCTCCATGTGGTCTGGGTTTCCTTAGCAGAAATAGGTGGCTAGTTTCTAGGGCAAGCCTCCTGAGACAGTGAGATGGAAGCCATATTGCCATTTTTTATCTACTTTCCAAAGTTGCATAACATTATTTCTGCCTCATTTTATTGGTCAAGGAAGTTACAAAACTCAAACTCCGTTTAAGTCTTAAGAGGGAAAAAAAAATGTATCTACATTACATGGTAGGAAGAGCAAGTTGGATAGTATCTCGTTCCCTCTCTATCATCTATCTATCTATCTAGACATCTATCATCTAATTATCTATCTTTGTATGTCTGCCTTTGGAAAATACATTCTGCTTTATATCCTCAAATGAAAAACAACTGGAAAACTGGATAACATTATACTTTCTGGAGAGTGCAATGTAAATTTCTTAATGCTCACCAATTTTAGTAACACTTTATAAATACTCTAAAAATGTCGATGTCTTAAAATAGTGAAGATATCAAGGAAAATTAAGCTTTTGTTAAGACTTGTCTACTGTATGGCATCTCCTCTTGATTTAAAATAGCTTTGTTTTGGGGCACCTGGTGATTCAGTCAGTTAAGCATCCAACTTCAGCTCACTCAGGTCATGATATTGCCGTCAGTGAGTTCAAGCTCCCGCATCAGGCTCTGTGCTCAGAGCCTGGAGCCTACTTCAGATTCCGTGTCTCCCTCTCTCTCTGCCCCTCCCCTGCTCACGCTCTCTCTCACTCTCAAAAATGAATAAATATTACAAAAAAAAAAAAAAAGCTTTGTTTTGTCTTATCAGATGCCATTTCTATGGTCTCTGGTGTAATTAATGGTTAAAGAGCATGAAGTTTGGAGCCATACATGCTGAATTTTAAAACTCAGATAATCAGGTTTACTAGTTTTTTTTTTCCCTCGGGCAAGTTATTTAACTTCTCTAAGCCTCAGTTTCCTCCTCTATGAAAGAATAATAATAATACCTCACTGAGAAAGATTGTATGTTTTAATGAAATAATGCATGGTACAGAATAAGTTATCTTTACGTTTCCCTCCATTTGGAAACAGGCATTTGAAAGAAACATTCCTTTTGGATCAGTCCATAAAGTAAGAAAATCTTTTCAACTGTAATTCTTTTATCACAAAGATTTCAAATAGGTTATGCTCAAAAAATGTCACCTGAAAGGCATAAAAATATATAGGCTTGCATTGTATTTCTATAACTTGAGGTATCAAAATTGAGTAACAGCCCAAAATTAATGCTCAGAATTCTCAATTGTGGAACACTCACTAAATTTAATAAATTTTGTAAAATAAAAATCTTTACTGAATACCCAATATATCCCAGGCATCTAGCTAAGAGCTGGATAAAGACAATGAACAAAGTAGATATGCCCTAATAGACATACACATAACAAAACCACATTTATTGCATATTGCTGCTGTGTTAGATGTTCTTTTCTTCTTCTAACCCTGACATTTTGAGTATGCTTTCTCTATTCTACATACTTCCTTTAATAGCTTTATTGCTTCACATGTTCATTCCACATGCTGATCATCTGGGCCTCTCTTTTTCTTTAATGTATTTTAGAACTTGGGAAGGAATTAGAGAATAGCAGCTGTCTTACTGAAAAACACAGAAAGTTTGAGTCATAGATTGAGCAATATCTAACAGCTGCTTGTTTAGACTCTATTGCATTTAAAACACACTGAGTACTAAGGGATTTCTGGAGTAAGTCTGAAGTTTAAAGAAAGAGAGACATTGCACCCGTCAAAATTCAAATACTTCTCACTTCACGTTTTAGTCAGCATTCTGTTTTTTTTGCATCAAGAGGTGTCCAGTAGCCCCCAGGTGAAAACTCAGAAAACCATTTTGTCCTTGGAGTGCCAAGCAGTGTCTGAGGGATGCTTTCTACTACATTCCTGGATCCTGGTGCTTGGAGTACTGAGCAAAAGGGTTGATTTCAGAGGTTTTTTGAGCCCTAACTGTGCATTATTTGCTCTACAACAATGCATTCTACCTAGGTGTTAACATTTTTTTGTGTCCTCTTCTCTGTACATAGTCTTAGCACTTCCTTCATCTCAAAGTTGTCATTTATCAATATTCTATAATCACCAAATGAGCACACAGTGTTCTTCCAGGCAGCAAATATTTCTGAAGGAACTGCAGAGAGGGGTTAGAGAAACCATGCCACTGAAGAAAAGAAAGTAGACTAAGTGCTTTCCTTTTTCTGCTATTGTCGCAGTACACGTGCTGCACCATTTATGTGTTTTGTGGAACAAGACATGAGCATTTTATATTTCAGAGTATAATGCAGCCTCTAACTGTACTTTCTACTGGCTTTGTGTGTGTGTGTGTGTGTGTGTGTGTGTGTGTGGTAAATTAGACTATGTTCAGTGCCTTATTCCTCTTTGTTCATTACTTTGGTGAAATTTATTTTGATTGGGATAACAAAGGAAGAGATATTCATGAGCCAGCGTTGGGCAAACCAACAATGACTCCAGCAAAAATATTTGCTTTCCACAGCCATATAGTTGTCATTTATTAGTGTATTGTGTCAAATGCAGGAGACTTGAAAATGATGGTTCCACTTTAATTAAAACTGAGATCTGAACTGGAAAATCATCCACAATGTTTACTATTTTTTATCTTTTGGAATGACTCCTGAATGATCTGATTTGTCTTTGATCTGATTGTTCTTTGTATTGTCAAAATAGCTAACACTTTTTAACTACATCCTATGTGCCAAGCACTGTGATAAGCACTTTATAGGTAGGACTCTATAAGAACTGTTACTTTTTTTAAGTTTATTTATTTATTTTGAGAGAGTGCACATGCATATGCCTGTGCAAAAAGGGAGGGGCAGACAGAAGAGACAGAGAATCCCAACCCGACTTTGCACTATCAGCAAACAGCCTGATAGGAGGCTTGATCTTGCCAACCATGAGGTCATGACCAGAGCTGAAATCAAGAGTCAGGCACTTACTGGACTGGGCCACCCAAGTACCTTAGACTTTTAATGCTCAAAATTTGGTGCATCAAAATGACCTGGATATATTAAAATGATTAAAGTCTTCTGTTATTGAGGTTGTTGTTTGTTTGATGTTGATAGAAGAGAGTGAAGGAGTAAGAGAAGTCAAGTGCCTGCCATATATACCATGCAATTCTTAATTCCTCCATGCGTTTAGTGCCTACTGCCTACCAGACATTGTGTTGCTTGTAAATTGACTAAAATTGGTGGCTATGCTAGAAAGTAGCATGTAAATACATACTTACAGCATGATATGATAATTGCCTACTGCTTAGTAGATGCTTTTTAAGGATTTATTAAATGAATGAATGAGTTTATAATGCTGTGGGGAAAGAAGAGGGGGAAAGCCCTCATTGTTATTAATCATGATTAATAATTAATATTATTAATAATTAATGTTTTTATGATTTTAGTGCTATAACTGTTAGAGATAGACAAAGCCATGAGAGACATTCAGAATCATAGTGTATGTTATTTAAATATCTATAAATATCTACAAAGACTTTGGCTTTCCTAGGAAAGAAGTTTATAAAAATAATTTAGACATGGATCTAGCAGTAACTAGATTAGTTGGATCCAATCAAAGAATGGAAACTGTAGTATGTCAAGAATATAATTATGCTTAAGAATTAGATAATATGTATATTTTGTTCCAGGAATGTGGATTGTATGATGACTCCATTTAAAATTTTTTTAATGTTTATTTTTAAGAGAGAGAGAGAGAGAGAGAGAGAGAGAGAGCACATGAGATGAGGAGGGGAGGGGCAGAGAGAGGGAGTCACAGAATCTGAAGCAGGCTCCAGGCTCTGAGCTGTCAGCACAGAGACCAACGTGGGGCTTGAATTCCCACGCCTTATGATCATGACTTGAGCCCAAGTCCACGCTTAACTGACTGAGCCACCCAGACGTGTCAGGACTACTCCATTTAAAGGGCATAATGATTTAGTGGGACAAAAAGACAGACCTACTTGTCTCTTACGGAGGTAAAAAAAAAAAAAAAAAAGCTCTGCATGGCTGTACGGTTATATCCGATCCAAATCTATGGCTGACAGGCAGCTTCAGCTAGCTGAGAAGTGAACCTCCTACTTTTTAGGGAAGAAAACCCCAAACTACATTGCACGATAAACCCCACATTGTTGAAAACACATAATTGTCTTTTGCAAATGATCATACTTGATCTTGGGAAGATTGAACATTAAATTTTGAGAAGATGAGGAAATAAATCCAGAGTATTCATAATTTTATGTTATATTCGGAAATAATCTGTGCATGTTTGGTACTTTGAGTACTTGTAACATTTAAAATAATTTGGCTTTTTGAGAGTATAATTTGGCAATTTAAAGTTCATAACAGATAAGACTTATGATTCCATATAAAAATTTGTCACCTAGTAATTTTGAATTTTTTATAGCAGGATAACAGGATTTTCCTAAATTTGTAAAAAGTATTGCTATTTTAATGATAAATTAATATTGAATATAAGTTTAATTTTTTATATTTATAAGAAATCTGTAAGTAATTTGGGAAGGTTTATTAGACAATTAATATACTTAAAGGTAAAATGCAATATGCTCAATTTATAAATTCAGGATAAAACATTTAAGGACATTTAAATAAGTAAATTGCCTCTTAAAAGTAATTGTTGGGGCTCCTGGGTGGCTCAGTCAGTTAAGCGCCCGACTTCAGCTCAGGTCCTGACCTCTTGGTTTGTGAGTTAGAGCCCCTTGCTGGGCTCTGTGCTAACAGCTCAGAGCCTGGAGCCTGCTTTGGATTCTGTGTCTCCCCCCTCTCTCTGCCCCTCTCATGCTCATGCTCTGTCTCGCTCTGTCTCTCAATAATAAATAAACGTTAAAAAAAATTTTAAAAAAGTAATTGTTAAAATTTTCTAGAGTTGTGAATAGAATAAGATTCACATATTTAAATTAAAAGTATAGGGAAGGATTAGAATTGTAAAATTTTAGAATTAATTAAATATTAATTATATAAATATGGAATAATATTTTCCTTATACAAAAGTTACACTCAAAGACACCAAAACCCCTCATTTTGATACTTTTTTTTTCCTTTAAGGGTCAGTTAAATTACAAGAAGGTATCTAGCAAAAGAACAATTCTTTCCATTGGTTTTTGTTGTTTGAAAGGGATATTATTTAATTTGAATATTTATGTAATTAAACTCTTTATGTAAAAAGACTTTTTCTTACATACCTTTAAAAACACTGTCAATCTTCACATAGGTTATTTTCATTATTTTTTTAAATTTCTGAATGTGATTTTGTTATATTCACAAAAAATAAACTCTTTCCAATGGTTAATTAAAGACATTGAGTTTACATTCAGAAACTATACTTCTGACTAAGTAATTTCTGTTGAGGTTATGTTTTCCTAAAACTTTTTATGCCTCTCTTTTTCTCTCCAAACACTCTACAACTAATTTCATGAATACGTTTTCTGCTAGGACAATCCGTAAGTAAACAAATGCAATTCAGCAACTACAGAACATTGTATTATGGAAGAACATCTGTGGAAGCTCTTGGAGGTAATCTCCCAGTCTTCTAGCTTATAACTAGTAATGAAGATATGCTCAAAAGCGAAAGCACTCTCTCCATAAGGTGTTCTGTAATTCAATGACTGATTCTTAGATATTTTGTCAAATTTCCAGTGTAAATTTCAAACAGACCAAATTGCTTGTTGGAAAAGTTTCCTGCGGTGATACTGTTCTGCACACACTGAAAACAATGTCAAATCCCAGATTGTAAGACTCTTCCTTAGTGATATCAGTTATTTTTGTAGTTTTGACTGTTAAGGTGCTGGAAGGTAATCTTACCATTGTATATATGTCCATGAGGAAATAATAATGATTAAAAAAATATAACAGCTTTATTGAGATGTAATTCACATATCCACAACTCTTCCATTTAAAGTGTACAATTCAGTGGTTTTAGCAGATACATATTGTGTAACCATCACCACAGTCTAATTTAGAATATTTCCATCATCTGGGGTGCCTGGGTGGCTCAGTCAGTTAAACGTATGACTTTGGCTCAGGTCATGATCTCATGGTTCATGGGTTCGCATCAGGCTCTGTGCTGACAGCTCGAAGCCTCAAGCCTGCTTCAGATTCTATGTTTCCCTCTCTCTCTGCCCCTTCCTCACTTGCACTCTGTCTCTCTCAAAAATAAACATTAAAAAAAAATTTTAAAAACCCAACATTTTGGATATTTCCATCATCCCCAAAAGAAACCCAGTACCCTTTAACACTCACTCACCATTTCCCCCAATTCCCTACTTCCATCCCTAAGTAAGCACTAATCTACCTTTGTCTACAAAGATTTGCCTGTTCTTGACATTTCATGCAAATATAATTATACCATATTGTTGGAGGAGGTAATCAGAGGACATTACCACCAGTCGACCCATGAGCTAGACCCAAGCAATCAGACTCCTCACCCCCTCCCCTCTACTTGGAATGTATGTTTTGCCTACCATTTCTGCAGTGAGAGCTGTTCTAAGGACACAACCTTGAAAGTAAATTGTTGAGACGTCTGGTTTGTAGGTGTGACTGAATCCAGGTAAGGCCTCTTAACAAACTTTAAAGATTCTTGTGGGCTTGTGTGGAGATCTACTCATCTTGCATCTGTCCAAGATAAGCCTCATAAGTTTGTTCATTAAACTTGCCACCTACCAATTTAGAGTAGTTTGCCTGTTTCTTTGGTCTCTCCTTTCACTTTTTATATGGGGCCAGTTTATGAATCAAAAATATGTGGACCTTCATGACTGGGTTCTTTTACTTTGCTTAATGTTTTCAAGGACCATCCATTCTGTAGTATGTATTAGTACTTCATTATTTTTTATTGCTGAATAATATTTCATTGTACAGATATAACACATTTAATTTGTTCATCAGTTGATGGAAATTTGGATTGTTTCCACGTTTTGTATATTATGAATAATGCTGCTATGAATATTAGTGTAACAGTTTTTGTGTAGATAAAAGTTTCATTTCTTTTGGGTAGATACTTTGGAGTGGAATTGGACCATATATTAACTCTGTGATTAAATCTTCAGGAGCTGCCAGACTGTTTTCCAGGAAAGCGGCACCATTTTACATCCTCACAGGCAAAGAATGAGGGTTCTAATTTCTCCACATCCTCACTAACATTTCTTATTGTCTTTTTTATTATAGTCATCCTAGTAGGTGTAAAGTGGCATTTCATTGTGGTTTGATTTGCATTTCTCCAGTGTCTAATTATGTTGTGATTTTAGTGTGTATTTATTGGGCATTTATTTATGTTCTCTGAAGAAGTAGCTATTCAGATTCAGATTTGACAATTTTTAATTTTTTATGATTGACATAATCTTTATATATTGTATATATAGTTCTTTATAATATATATACTTTGTGAATATTTTTTCCCATTATATGGATTGTCTTTTAGCTTTGGGGATAGTATCTTTCAATCAAATAATAATAAATAATAATAATAATAATAATAATAATAATTTTGATGAAATCCAATTGATGAAGTCTATTTTTTTCTTTGCCGACTTGTTCTTTTGGTGTCATAACTACAACTGTGCCAAATCCAAGGACACCAAATTTCACATCTATGGTTTGTTCTTAGAGTTTTACAGTGTTCACTCTTCTATTTAGCCTTTGATCTACTTTGAGGATCAAAACAAAGGTTTTTATCTGAACTCTTAATTCTATTACCTTGATGTTTATATTTATATTTACCCTTATTCCAGTTCCATACTGTCTTGATTACTATAGCTTTGTAGTAAATTTTAAAATCATCAAGTGTGAGTTGAGTAGATGTGGTAGGAGTGGATATCCCTTCTTGTTCCTAATATTAGAAGGGATACATTCAGTCTTTAGTCTTTTTCCACTAAATATGATATTGGCTGTGGGATTTCTACACATGCCATTTTTCAGATTGGGAATTTTTTTTTTAATCATTAGTGTGTTGCGTGTTTGTTTTTTTTTTAATTTTCATGATAGGGTATCAAATTTGTCAAAAGCTTTTCTGTGACTATTGAGATGATTATATGTTTTTTTGCCCCTTTTTAGATTGATGTGGTGTGTTATATTAATTGAATTTGGATGTTAAATCAACATTATATCCTTGGGATAGATCACACTTGGCCATGGTGTATATTCATTTTTACGTATGGCTGGATTCTATTTGTTAATGTTTTGTTGAGAATTTCTTTGTCTTTATTCATGACAGATGTTGCTCTTTGGTTTTCTTTTTTTGTGTGTTGTCTATGTCTGATTTTGGTATCAGGGTAATACTGGCTGCATGGAATGAATTGGGAAGTCTGTCTTAATCTTTTATTTTTTGTAGGAGTTTCTGAAGAATTGGTATTAATTCTTCTTTAAATGTTTGGTAGAATTTACCAATGAGGTTACCTGGGCCTGGGATTTTCTTTGTGAGAAGTTTTGAAATCACTAATTCAATGCCTTTACTTGTTATTAGAATATTCAGATTTTCTTTTTATTCTTGCTTTTGTACTTTGTGTCTTTCTAGGAAATTAGCCATTTAATCTAAGTTACCAAATTTGTTGTCATACAATTGTCATTGGTGATATCTCTCTTTCATTCCTGATTATATAGATTGGAGTCCTTTCTTTCTTTTTCTTTTTTAGGCTAAAACTTTCCAATGTTGTTGATTTTTGGATCAGCATTTGGATTTGTTTATTTTCTCTATTTAAAAAAATAATAATTTCTTTCCAGTAATTTCTGCCATAATTTTATTACATCTTCTGCTTGCTATAAGGTTTAGTTTGCTCTTTTTTTTCCCTTACTGTTTTAAGGTGGAAGGCTGGTTATTAATTTGATATATTTCTTCTTTTTTAAAAATATAAGCATTTATAGCTATAATTTTCCCTTCTATGCTTGAGTTTTGCTGCATCTCATAATTTTTTATATGTTTTTGTCTTCATTTTAATTCTTTTCAAATTATTTTATAATTTATCCTGTGATTTATTCTCTAATCCATTAGTTATTTAAAAGGGCATTGCAATTTCTACATTTTGTGAATTTCCAAAATTTCCTTCTGTTACTTATTTCTAATGTCATTATTCCATTGTAGTCAGAGATTATACTTTGTATGATTTTAATCCTTTTAAAAGTATTGAGGAATCCTTTATGACCAGCATATAGTTTCTACTGGAGAATATCCTATGTGCAGTTGAGAATAATTTGAGCAAAAAATTTTTTTAATGTTTATTTATTTTTGAAAGAGAGAGAGAGAGAGAGAGAACGAGCAGGGGAGAGGTAGAGAGAGAAGGAGACACAGAATCCAGAGCAGGCTCCAGGCTCAGAGCTGTCAGCGTAGAGCCTAACTTGGGGCTTGAACTCACGAACCGTGAGATCATGACCTGAGCTGAAATTAGACGTTTAACCAACTGAGCCACCCAGACGCCCCTCACTTGAGAATAATTTGTATTCTATTGTCTTTGGATGTTAGTCAGGTCTAGATGGTTTATAATGTTCAAGTCTTTTATTTTCATTTTGATCTCCCACCTAGTTCTTCTCTCCTTTATTGAAAGTTACTATGGTAGTCTCTAATTATTATTTTAATTATCTATTTTCTTTTTGATTCTAACAGCTTTTCTTCATATCTTTTGGGGCTTCGATGTTAGGGGCATATATGTTTATAATTATAATGTCTTCTTTATGGATTGTCACATTATCATTTTAATATGTTCCTCTATCTCTGGTAACTTTATTTACTTGTTTGTTTGTTTACTTATTTATTTATTTTTAGTATAAGAATGCATGTAGTTTAATGTTAAGCCAGTTACATTGCCTAGTAATGTTTTAAATTGATTTCATCTTAGTACAGCCATACCAGCATTCTTATGGTTGTATTTGCGTGATATATCCTTTTACATCTCCTAACTTTCAACTTATTTTTATCTTTGAGTCTAAAGTGTATCTCCAGTGGACAGCATATATATGGGTCTTGTTTTTAATCCAATCTGATAATGTCTGTCTTTTGATTGGGTTTTGAATCCACTCAAATTTAATACTATTATTGATATGGTTGGATTTATGGCTGCAATTTTACTTTTTGTTAAGTTTAGTTGTTTAGTTTGAGAGAGAGCATGTGCACGTGCACTCATGGGAGAGGGGCAGAGAGAGGGAGAGACTCCCCAGTAGGCTCCATGCTGTCAGTGCAGAACCCAATGTGGGTCTCAAACCTACAAACCATCAGATCATGACCTGAGCTGAAATCAAGAGTCCGATGCTTAACCAACTGGGCTACCTGGGTACCCCTGCAATTTTAATTTTTGCTTTCAATAAATCTCATGTGTATTTCATTTCTCCACTCTTTTTTAATTCTTCTATACTTGATTTGTATTAAGTGAATACTTACATTATTTTTATATAACATTTTAATTTCTTTGATGTGTTTTCATTTGTACTTTTAAGTTATTTTCTTAGTGACTCCTCTAGGACTTAACATATGCAGTTACCTTATCAGAATATACCTTTGACTTATTCTAATTCTGGTGAGACAGATAATTTTTTTTTTTAATGTTTATTTCTGAGACAGAGCATGAGTGGGGGAGGGACAGAGAGAGAGCGAGACACAGAATCTGAAACAGGCTCCAGGCTCTGAGCTGTCAGCACAGTGCCCGATGTAGGGCTCGAACTCACAGACCGCGAGATCATGACCTTAGCCGAAGTTGGATGCTCAACCGACTGAGCCACCCAGGCGCCCCCGAGAAAATTTTCTATGTAGCTTTACTTATTTTTCCCCATATTTGTGCTATTATCATTGTACGTTTTACATCTATACATGTGGCAAAAATAACAATCTATTGTTGTAATAATTTTTTTACATATTTTTACATTTTTTAAAAAATTGAGAGAAAAATGAGAACAAGTATGTATTTATAGAGTTTGTTCTATTAATGGCAAATTAAAAAATTTGCCATTTCTTGTTCTCTTTATTTGTCCTCTTGGATTCAGTTTATTATCTAATGTCATTTTTATACTCAGTACAGCTGTGCTCTTTTCCACCTTTGCATTATTATTATCAAATATATTTTTTTGTACTGTAATCCCTACAATTATATTCATATTGTTTTATAGAACTACTTTTTAATTTACTTAAGAAAGATGAAGAGATATGTGCTTATGATGTATTTGATAATTCCACATTTATCTTTACCCATGCCTGAGTATGTGTGTGTATTCTAATTACTACCTGATTCTCTTGACTTCAGCCTTAAAAATTTCCTTTAGTGCTTACTGTAAGACATATCTGCTAGAAATGATTTCTCTTGGTTTTTGTTTATTTTGGAAAGTCTATTTTGCTTTCATCTGAGTCATATCTTTGCTGAATATGATATTTTATTTTGTTTTCTCTGAAGCACTTTGAATATGCCATCCCACTGCATGCTGGCCTCCACTGTTTCTGATGAAAAATTAGTTATTAACCTTATTGGAGTTCTCTTGTAATGACAAGTCCTTTTTATCTTGCTGCTTTGAAGATTTTCTGCTTGTTTTTGGTTTTCTATTTTCTTTTAAATGTTTATTTATTTATTTTGAGAGAGAGAGAGAGAGAGAGAGAGAGAATCTCAAGCAGATTCCAGTGCCAAGCAGATTGAGTGCCGAGCTCAACATGGGTCTCCATCCCAGACCCTGAGATCTTGACCTGAGCCAAAATCAAGAGTCAGATGCTTAATCTACTGAGCTACCCAGGCGCCCCTCTATGTTTTTAATAATGATGTATCTGGTTGTAAATCACTTTGTATTTACTCTCTTTGGAATTCATTTAGTTTCTCTGATGTATAAAGATTTTCCTCAAATTTGAGAAGCTGTCACTCATTATTTCTTTAAATATTTTCTGCTCTTTTCTCACTCTCATTATGCATATGTTGGTGCACTTAGCAGTGTCCCACATTTCTCTATGGGTCTGTTCATTTTTCTTCATTTATTTTCTTTCTATTCTTCAGAATGCAAAATCTCAGTTGATCTGTTTTTAAATTTGCTGATTCTTTTCCTTCTGAATATGAAGGAAGCTTGAATATGCTGTTGAAACCCTCTAGTGAAATTTTTATTGTGGTTATTATACTTTTCAACTTCAAAGTTTCCATTGGGTTCTTTTTAGAATTTTATATTTTTATAATTTTATTTTTTAGTTTTTATTAATTTTAAAATATCTATTGATATTCTCACTCTCTCCTTTTTAGTGAGACATTATGATGCTTTTGCTTACTTTGTTAAACATGATGCTTTTGCTTACTTTGTTAAGCATGGTTTCCTTTAGTCTTTTGAATAAATTTTTAATGGCTGATTTGATGTCTTTATGTCCAAGATCTGGGCCCTTTTACAGGCAATTTCTGTTGTCTGCTGTTTCTCCCTTCTGTATGGGTCACCTGTTCTTGTTTCTTATATAATTCATAATTTTAATGGAATGCTGGAATAATAAATTTTATGTGTTCTCTCTTCTACTCCCGAAATTGTTGATATTGTTTGCTTATTTGTTTTAAGGCTTTGGCGGTTTTCACGAAGTCTATTTCCCCACAGTGGGAAGCCTCTGCCATTACTCCTCAGTGGGGGAAATCTTGCCTATGCACAGTCACTCTGGGGTTATGGTTCTTTATCAGGGCACTCTTTGACTGTTTCTTGCTCTGATCACGCTATTAAGTCAGCTGCCTCTATTGGTATCATACTTGGCTTTTAGGCTCTACTAATTGTTATCTGATTGCAGTATTGTTTCAACAATACCCTGAGGTATAAATTGCTCCACAGTCTGATCCAATTAAATACAAACTCCTTTGCAGATTTAGTTTTTAAGGCTGGTTTCTGAGATTGATTATGACTCTTGAAATACTCTTCTTGTCTCTTTTTCTGGTTCTTTCTGGTAAACTAGCTGGCCTCTGATTTATCAAGGGCTACTAGCCTCCTCTTAATTGCTCACCACCCAAATCTCTGTTGTTACTGAGAGCACTCTTGCGCTTTAACTTTCCCATATTCTGTTCCAAATAAAGTCAGTTTGTTTGAGGTAAGCTTCAGAGCTCTCTTTTCTCATGACTTACCTCCTTCCTCCTCAGCAAAAACCTCTGAGCCACTATTCCATACCTGGGTGTGAGACAATATCCTACTTTTCCCAAAATGACATTACTCCTGATTAGCACACAGGGAAAAGCTGGCAGCATGCTGGTCTATTAAAGGGTGACTGGGGCCTCTGTCTGTCACACATGAGGTACAACCTCTGCCTTATGATCAGCAGCTGGGTAGAGAAATTGGAGCCCCAAATCCCTTGGCTGCACTTGTCTGGAATTTAGACTTAGGAACATGAAACTTGGGATTATGAGAAATGTTAGTAGTCTGCCCATCCACTGTGGGCTTTGGAGAGAAGGAGCATCTTCTTGGTTATACCTGCCAAGACTGGAGCTTTCATCAGGCTACCTGGGACCAGGGAAGGAGGGAGCAGGTAATGACTCAAGTGTAATAGATTCTTACTTTTCTTACTCAGATGTAGTATATTTTCTTGATTATATGTTTCTTAATTTTCTCTGTGCCCTTGGGACTTTTAAAGACCTTAATATACACACACACACACACACACACACACACACACACACACATATGCATATGTGTGTGTGTGTGTGTGTGTGTGTGTGTGTGTATAAATTTTCATCAATTTTGGTTGTTTGTCTGGAGAGCTGGTTCGTGGAAAAGCTTGTATTACCAATCTGGAAGTGATCAATAACAATGATTTTAAATTTCCCCCCAAAATTTATGCTCAACCAGATAGCAGTAGAAAATAAAAATGTTAAAAAGTTCTGTCTTTGGTACATGTGCTTCTATAATTTTAGCATGTGCCAAACTGCCTATCTATTCTGGCTGTATATCAGTGACCATGTCCGGACAGTTTGCCTTCAGTCAACACCGGGTGACAACTTTACCATATTACTAACAGACACAGATTAGTTTAATCAGCTAATTGTCAAAGAGACTATAAGACTAATGGATCTCAGAGCATATTCAAATTTTCTTTTTGAATAGGGGCATTCATTCATTTATTCATTCTACAACCTAAGTTGAATGTTGATGGGTAAGAATTATTCAGAGGAAGCTTGGGGTTTCCTGGGGAAGATGGGGAGGAACAAAAGATCATGACTCTCCAGAGAGAAAGCAGAGGGAGGAACAGTGTCTAAGAGAGCATATGGCCTTGAAGGATTGCAAGAAACTCAGTATGGCTGGAGCAGAAGCTGAAGGGTGAAATGTAACAAGATATTTGACTATATATTTTAAAAGGGCTAGAGCAGGAAGGCAATTTATGTCAGGCTTAGCAGTCTCAATTAAACAGAAAAGTGGCATTGTGCCTCAGTTATGAGAAGAGTTAGAGGACAGTACATTTAAAAAAAAATCTCCTTTGGGTCACCCTTTACTTTTATTTGAATTGAGCTTCTGCTATTCTTCAAGAAACATTCTTGGTCAGTACTTGTCTGAAGTGCAATATAGTGTTTGTGAGAGTGATAAAAAATATCTAAAGCAGAGCTAGGGGGACTGAAAGGATCCCAGGGTATCCTTTATTCCCCTGGCATCATAAAAACAGGTGAATTATTACTAAACCATGGAGAACCTGGCCTCTAAATCATAGATGAAACTGTATAACTGGAACCTAGCAAAGAAATGACATTGTCAAAACATCTACAACTCTATTATGCCATCCACTTTAGCTAGGTCACACACACCCAATTGGATTAGTAACAGCTCTAAGCTGGCTGAGTTAAAACTGGATAGAACCAAAGCAGATTCATAAGGCTTTGGGTCTTTTGAGTATGACAGAAAACCACCCTGGGGACAAAATGATATCCACAGTTTATATTCCACTGGGATATTCATTGTCAGACTAAAGGGGATTCAGAAAATTGTTTATTCATGTTTAATTTTGAGAATTGTTCCCTTGGCCCTTAACTCTCACAGTTGCATTTACATAATTACAATTACAACATAGTTATTTCTGATAATTTTAAGCAAGTGAATGTTGTTGTTCCCCAATGCCCATGCCAAGCACATAATTGGGGCTCAGTAGATATATCTTGACTTATATAAGGATGTAAGTTTAATCCTTCTTATGGTCCTTCTTTTAAGTAGATAGAGCCTGGAACAGGTTCTGTCACATAAAAAGACTCAGCAATCATTATTTCTAAATCATACTGAAGCTCTTTGACTTTTGGTTCCCATTCTGTAGCTGATGTGTTTCTCAAAAGAATAAACTTCTAATGAATAGAGAACATCCTAGTTATTTCTCCTGTCCCTCATCTTCTTGGAGTTGGTATTTCACCCCTAGAAACTAGGGTGATATTCTTAATCCCACACTCTCCCCAGATAAATTTATGTTTCTTAATAACAAGAAAGGTGAAATGATTATTTTAGAAAGAATTCACAAACATAGAAAATCTGAAATTCCTTTCAGTAGAGAAGGATACCTAAGGAATAGTAAGAATATACCCAAATTAGAGATTAGATAAAATGGAGCCTCTGTATGGAAAAAAAAAAGCAATATCTATAGGAATTCTTTTAGACTTTTAAAGATTTTAAAACTTTTAAACTGCATCTTTTATTATAAAAATAATTTTAAAGTATTTAGAAAGTATGAAAAGTACAAAGAACAAAATGAAAATTATATTCTCATTTTTCAATCTCTGTTAACTTGAGATATTTCTTAACAATCTTTATTCTATATATTTTAAATGAGATCATACCTTTTTTCCTCTTAACATTATTTATGCATTTTCACATTATTAAATAATCTTAAAAATATTTTTTTGGTTTTAAGTTTTATTTAAATTCTTTTTTTTTTTAACGTTTATTTATTTTTGAGACAGAGAGAGACAGACCATGAACGGGGGAGGGTCAGAGAGAGAGAGGGAGACACAGAATCCGAAACAGGCTCCAGGCTCTGAGCTGTCAGCACAGAGCCCGACGCGGGGCCCGAACTCACGGACGAACCACGAGATCATGACCTGAGCTGAAGTCGGCCGCTCAACCGACTGAGCCACCCAGGCGCCCCAAGTTTTATTTAAATTCTAATTAGTTAACATATAGTGTAATATTAGTTTCAAGCATAGAATTTAGTGATTCATCCCTTATATACAACACCCAGTGCTCATCACAGCAAAAGCTCTTCTTACACCCATCACCCATTTAAACCATGCCCCCTCCCACCTCTCCTCCAGCAACCCTCCATTTGTTCTCTATAGTTAAGAGTCTGTTTTATGGTTTGCCCTTTTCTCTTTTTTTCCCCCTACATTCATCTGCTTTGTTTCTTAAATTCCACACGTGAGTGAAATCATATGGCATTTGTCTTTCTCTGACTGACTTATTTTGTTTAGTATAATGCTCTCTAGCTCCATGCACATCATTACAAATGGCAAGGTTTCATTCTTTTTTATGGCTGACATATATATATAAAATTCCACTTTATGTATACCACATCTTCTTTATCCATTCATCAGATGTTGGGCATTTGGCTCTTTACATAATTTGGCTATTGTTGATAATGCTGCTATGAATATCAAGGTACATGTATCTATTTGAATCAATACATTTGTGTCCTTTGGGTAAATACCTAGTAGTGCAATTGCTGAATCATAGGGTAGTTCTATTTTTAACTTTCTAGGAATCTCCATGTTATTTTCCAGAGGGGCTGCACCAGTTTGCATTCCCACCACCAGTGTAAGAGAGTTTCCCTTTCTACACATCCTATACATTTCTACAAGTCCTACAGTTTGAAACCGTTTTTTGTCTAAAAACTTCTGTTTTAGCCAATTCAATTCAGGTTTTCAAATCCTTACCTACTATAATTACAAGGTAGTCTAATGTATTACTATCATTTTGTACTAGGTTTTTATTCAATCTTACCTCTTTAAGATTTTGTCCATTCCATGGATGCTTTGTTTTACTTCCAGACGAGCCTTCCTTTTCACATCAATCCTATGTTGTCCATGAAATTTCATTATACCTCTTTGCTAGTAGAATTAAATGCCAGCTCTTAACTGCAGTATTTGAGACATTGTTAGGGAAAGTGGTTTTTGTTTTTATTATAATTATAATGTTTTAAAGAAGTTGAGCAGAGAAAAGTACAGGTGAAGTGTAGTGAAATGTAAGCATTTGTGGCTTTGCTTCCTTTCCATACCACAAAATAAATAATACTTCCCATTAAAGAAAAAAATTAAATGTTTTTGTTTCTAGCTGAAGAAATGGAAAAATCTAACAGCAAAAATTCAATGATGTGTCAGAAGTCTGGATTTCATACCATGATACAGATTCTATTCTCAATGGTCTGCATTCAAGCTACTGCTTTGGTTTTGATACTTAATTTCCTGGACAGTAATGGCTATTGTCCCAACTTCATCAATTTTGGTATTTAGTGCTTTAATCATTTAAATTTAATAGCAACTTTTAAAGGAAATCTTTGGTTAGTTACCCATTCTTTGCTAGCATTCACCTTTGATGGTATTATACATATTTAATGCCTATATTTTTATGCAGAGAAGAGCTATCACTAAAACCAGACTTTTAATGGTAGTGTTTCCAACATAAATTGGAAGATGGTAGTAGTATAATTAAGTTTAGTAGAGTGTGATAGGAGTGGAGACATTTCTGTATTAATCAAAGGTGCAGTGTCAGGAAATTAAGCAAGTCTGTGTTTCGGTAGAAAAATGGAAGAGGATCCCTTGAGTTTATGGTACATTATTATAAAAGGCTTGAAGGCAAAGTTCCCCTTTGTTAGACCTTTATCTGCATCCAAATGTAATTGTTGTCATTTGTGATTCTTTATAGGCTTCAAACTATACTGCAAATATCAGCACATCCTTTTAATGCTATCAAATGCTATCATTATTAGCTCGTGTGTTCAGATTCTTCTGTTTAAAGTTCTCAGTAGTCCTAGCCGTTCAGTTAGTCAATGCCATACTCTAATGTTCACATGTTGCTGTATATATGCAGAATAATTAGATAAGCTTTCTGAGGTTATTTTTATTCTTTTGAAAGGAGTTGAGAATGCAATAAATTTGTTCCATGCTGTTATTTATGGGGAAAGTGACTTGTATTTGATGGTAGTTTACTTTGATGGTATTTGGAGAAAATTGGCAAAGTTTTGACTTTTTTTTTTTTTTTTAATCAATGGGCTTCTGTTTCTGGCACTTTGCTTTTAAAAAGCACCATGCCTGATGTTATACATAATAAATTCATCACATCATGATCCATAGCCAAGTCAACTTGGGAAAAAAAATAGCCTGCTCTCCATGTCTGGGCTGTGTATTCTGGAAATGATGGACTTCTGAATCTTAAACCCGAAGTCTCATTATAGGAATGGTAAGAGCCATATGGCCTAAAAAGCCTAAGGAAAATGGATAGTGAAGTACATCTGGCCCTTTTGGCATCTACCACCACATTGTGGTTGGAGTCACTATGGAAATAACAATGGATCCTCTGGAGTGAGGGAGTGATTTGGTGTTTCAAGCTAGGTTAATAGGCTGTCATTTTAGTTTTGGATGATGTTTACTATCACAAAATGATATTCTTTCCATTAAATTCAACAGCAAATAGTGGGTTCCAGAAACTGTATATAGGTGCTGTGGAATGCAATTGTTGCCCTGTAGAAGTTTGTAGTGGAGTGGGGAAAACTGTTATGCAAATGAATAACTGCGATATCAGGTGGTAAACGCTATCTATGAGCCAAGTAGAGAGGGTGAGCTGGAAGAAGTGTGTGTCTGAAAACCAGAGCAGCTCCTAGGTTGGACTCTGGGCTACTTCAGGGAAGGAGGCCGGGGATCTGGACTGCTAACACAACTCGGGCCCCTCTGTGGGCTTGCAACACCTCTCAAACTCATCATGGACATCCAGGTCTCTTACTAGGGAAAGTTTATCAAAGGATATTATAGTGCCTAATCTGGACATTATCCTACCTTTCCCCACTCATCAAAATAAAAATGTGCCTTTTTAAAGAAGTTATAGTTATGCTTTAAGTGTATACTTGATTTTACTTGGCATCTGAGTGGTTAACCAACTGATCTTGAAGATGGATCCCTAAGATGGATACAACAGGAAAAAATATGTCTAATATGCAAGATATATTACATCTTATGTTACATTTTGTGTGTGGTCTTTGATTTGTCTGTCACACTCTCATTTAAACTTTAAATGACACCTTCTCAGGTATCACCTTTTTGCTGAAACTTTCCTTGCCTTGTTGTAAATAAGGGATGAACAAATACAACTCTATTTCTACTATTTTGACATAAATCACATTATATTCAGGCTTTATATCTTATTAGCTGTGTGGTGATGGACAAGTAATTTAACTTCTCTCTCCTCGGTTTCCTTATTTGTAAAATAGAAATAATGACCCCCTAACTCACAACTTTGCTGTGAGGGTTAATTGAACTTTGCGTGTAAAATCTCTGGCGTAGTATCTGCACGTGGTGATTTGTAATCATTGTTGTGTTTGGCTCTTCTGTAAGGCTATACACTTCTCTATGTCAGGAATGGCACCTCACATACAGTAGTATCTCTATAAATCTTGGCTTAATTATGTCTCAGCTCTTATAGATCTCAGGATCTTTTAGGTAAGAATGGTGGTAAAATGTTTTATTGCTTCAACTAATCTGTCAGAGGAAGAATCTCCTTGTAACTTACGGAAATTCTTTAGCTTAGAAGATCTTTAAAGAGTAATATCAAAGTAGGAGGCTTCATGATCCTATTTCAGGGCGATGGTGGTCTTAAGAACCCATATGATGTCCTCAACTGCATATCCTCCTATAATTCTGAAGGAAAAGATATTACCAGAATGGATAGAAGGATAGGATGGATAGAAGGCATTCTCTCTTTCCAGAGAGAATATCCAAAGAAGTGTTTTATAACTTATGTAGCCTATCCAAGGATAGAAAGCACAGAAAACAATATGTGTTAAAGGCTATGTTAAATGAGAAAAAAGTTCAGTTTTGATTAAAGAATCCATTGAATCCCATCCCTACGTCCCAGGTCACTGGGCAAATCATTTATTTTAAGGTTCAAGATTACCATGAGGAAAGTGAGGTTAATTCTTTCTACTCTCAGGAATAGCATGAAATTAAGAATATTATATATGAAAGTACATTACACAATGCTTTCTTGAAGTAGCAGACTCTCATGTCTGTTAGCAAATTTTCCCAAAGGCAGTGGTTCTCAACTTGACTACACATTAGAATCTCCTGGAGAGATTTAAAAGCCCAGTACCCTCCTGCAGCTTTGACTAGTGTTTGGTATTTAGATACTCCTAAAATTCTGTTTGTGACTCATATGTGCAGTGAAACATTGTCTGACATGACCTTAACTTTGCCCTTGGAATGGTCATTATTTCTGTGAACTTCCCAACCAGTTATTCTATAAATTCTTATGCCGAACTTTGGGGATGTATGCAAAAGTCTGTGTTGTGCAGAATTCAGAACTGAGCTCACACCCTTGGTCTGCCTAACTATGATGCACTGCTCTGTTTACTTAGGTATACCCTCTTCCAGGCTTGGGTAGGAGGCCAGAGTTCCCAGTGAGAAAGACAACCATAATCCAACATTAGCATTTCCTGCTGAAACCTCTCAGACACATAGGTTGGGGCAATAGCCTGACCATCTACTTCCCTCTCTCTGCCTTTATCTCTAATCTTTCAATTCCATCTGGGTAGTGCAATCACCCTTATGTAAAATTCTATCATCAATTTGGTGCTCATCTTGACATACTAAAAAGGGTGTCAAAATATCATCAACTGCATATTTATGTCCCCCCCAAATTCATATGTTGAAACCTATTCTCCTAATGTGATGGTATTTGGAGAGGCAGACTTTAGAAGTTAATTGAAGTAACTTCTTTAGAAGTTAAAAGAAGTAACTTGAAGGTGGGATTAGTGTCCTTATAAAAGAGACCGAAGAGAGCTCCTTCACCCTTTTCACCATATCAAAACACAGTGAAAAGATGGCCATTTATAAAACAGGAAATAGGCTCTCATTGGACATGAAATCTGCTGGTAACTTGGTCTTGGACTTCCCAGTCTCTAGAACTGTGAGGAATAAATTTCTGTTGTGTTTAAGCCATCTAGTCTATGGTATTTTGTTGTAGTAGCCCAGACTAAACCACAAATAAACTTAGAAAACTTTCTTTTTCAACAAAGACTGGTTTTGAAGCCTATTGTTTACTCTTATTTTCTAGTTAGAATAAGACTCAACTCTTACATTTCTTCCTTGTTAGTCATTGTTCCATGTGTTTTAAAATACTTTTGTTGGACTGAACAGTAGATCTCCCGTGTCCACATCGCAGGTAAAAGAAGACACACTAATTCTCAGCTTTTATTTTTCTTTTGCCGCAATGTTTGGGAAAAACAACACTTAAAAGCTTATAGGAGAGGAATAGCTACCTATCCTAGCCCCAGTAAAGAATAACCCTTCCTATAATTATTGCCCTCCTTTTATTCTTATTTTACAACCTAATTTTAAGCCAAAATGCTTTTGATCAATATATTATATGCTAAATTCTAGAAGTTTTATTCCTAGTCCTTTATTATTAGTATAGTGCCTACTATTGTACTAGTAATGGTATTATTAGTAGAGTGCCTGTGTCTATTCACTGTGAGAGACTTTTAAAATGCTAGTACCTAGGGATGAGAATTTCTAAGCTCTGTTGTTCTTTGCAATGAGAGTAGCACTTTATGAATCACTATATATGCAGATCATCTGTGATCTACAACATAATTATATCCATCCTTTAAGAAACTGTTTATAGAAAAGTCTTATGACTATATTTCTATGTTACTTGTAATTTGCAAATCCAAGACATTAAAAAAAAATTATGGCAGATGATTCTCTAGAAGGTAAAATGAATAGAGGGGGTATCACACAATTTGACATTTTCTCTCACTTCCATCCTAGTCATCTTACAGGATTTAGAAATTTAGGAAGGGAAATTCTGGCTCTAGCCCCTATATCAGAATTCTTGGTTCATATTCTACTTGGCCATTGTGATGGAACCTCTCATTGCTCACTGATGGCTGTGTTCTCTTCTTAGACTTGTAACTAGACTGTATTTTCCCACCCTCTTATAGCAGGTGTGGGCTTGTAACTGAGGCATGGTCAATTAGATATGAATCATTTCCACATATAACTCATAGTGCATCCTTCCTATTTTTTTTCTTTCTTTTTTTTTTTTTTTTTTGCCATAGTGACGCAACGGAGAGGATTCTGAGGACCTTGGGGGTGAGGAAAGGGCAAAACTATAGAGTGGAAGGAGACCTTAGGAGAAATACTCATTTGCTTTAGTTTTCCTAGCCAGAGGAGTTAGAAGAGGGTAAAATAATTGTAAAAATATTCTTCTTGGATATGGGAAATTTACAAATTTTTGACTCCACCATTACATGATCCTATGAGGGCAGAGAGACATTGCCTATTCTTGTTGTTTTTTTTCCCCATATATGTTATTCCTCAAGTTTCTTACAATGCATCTCTAGATAACTGATTTTGTTTTATTTTTAAAAGTTTTTTAAGACATAAAAGAGGAATCATTTGATTTGGTAAAGGTCTTAAGAGTTTCCATATCAAAAAAAAAAAAGTTTCCATATCACAATCATTTAGTCATTTTTTAATTCCCATTTTAGGTTTTTAGGAATGTTTATGCTTGCCATTATCTCTGACCTCATCCTGTGTTCCAAACTGCATTATCCTTTCTCCCTTCCATATATAAAGAATAATTTTCTTCTATCAATTATTTAAGCTCACATAAAAATTATATATAAAATATTCCAAGTATATTGTAAAAGTATACTTAAACAATAGAAAACATACTACTTATTAAATATATATTATAGTATAAATTTTAAAAGTATATTTAAAAAGTGAATTTAATGAATACCTAGCTTTTTTCCCTCCCACTCTTACTCTTCCAGGGTAGCCACTGTTAATAGTTGGGCATATAGCCTTCCAACTGTTTTCTATTTATATATACATAAGTGTTAAATTTTTTTTTAATTTTTCTTTATTTTTGAGAGGCAGAGAAAGACAGAGCACAAGTCGGGGAGGGGCAGAGAGAGAGGGAGACACAGAATCTGAAGCAGGATCCAGGCTCTGAACTGTCAGCACAGAGCCTGATGCAGGGCCCAAACTCATGAACCATGAGATCATGACCTGAGCTGAAGTCGGATTCTCAACTGACTGAACCACCCAGGCACCCCATAAATGTTAAATTTTAAGAAAAAAGGTTTAAATTTCTACCACATTAAACATAATTTTAAAAACCTACAACTATAAGATTAGCGAAATGTTGTTTTACATAAGCCCTATTTTTCTTTACAGACCTTGAAATTAAAATATTAATTCCAAATTTACAAAAAAGTTAATTTTTTGAGCAGAGTTTATGAAAAATTTACATGCCTCCATGTGTAATTTCTGATGGCCCAAGGTGATTCAGAGCAATCCATGGAACCTGGATTGGGTTCATTGACTCATTTTTGTCATAATATTGAAAAAGAAAATGATGCTTAATTGTATGGTTAAATTGATACTGTTTCAATTAGTAAAATATTTCTGTACTTCTAATGTGATATGTTTTCCTTTTCCCCCCCTCTCCTCTTTTCAATTATTATTAAATCAACAGCCTTGAAATTCTTCAGGAAATTCAGAAATTATAAGCACATAAAATTTAAAGCTATTTTTATTGGATTGCATTATTACAGAATATATTCTATTCTGTATATTATTAATTTTGTAAACTTTTGAAAATGCAGAAATACAGGCATCTTTTTATGTTCTACGCATCTTTCTTAACACATTTTTAGTTGACCTTTCCTTCCCTTCCCTTCCTTCCCCTCCTCTCCTTCCTCTTCTTCTCCCTCTTCCTCCTCTTCTTCTTCCTCCTTTTCCTCCTCCTCTTCCTCCTCCTTCTCTTTCTTCTTGCTATTATTAATAAGTTTCTGGGCCTATCTTATAGATATATTCTTATGAACATGTGTGTATACATCTGCTGGATATATTTTAATAATATTTTCTTTAACGTTTATTTTTGAGAAAGAGAACATGAGAGGGGGAGGGGCAGAGAGAGGGAGATACATAATACAAAACAGGCTCCAGGCTGGCTCTGAGCTGTCAGCCCACAGCCTGACCTGGGGCTTGAACTCATGAAACTCGAGATCATGACCTGAACCAAAATTGATCACTCAACTGACGGAGCCACCCAGGTGTCCCTGCTGGATATATTTTAAAAGTAAAATTGATAAAATTGGCCTCCAAAACCACTGTGCAATCTTATACTCCACTGCCTTGTATGGTCCGATGACTACTTTGGTAGATATTTCATGGGTTGTTCATTGAACTCTATTTTGAAGGCAGATATAAATGTTAGTAACACTAGCATCTTGGGGCTAATACCATCATTCAATTCTAGACTAAATGTTTGTGTCTTCATAATTTTAAGCCCTAACCCCTGGTGTGATGGTATTTGGAGATGGGTCCCTTGGTAGGTAATTAGGTTTATATGAGACCAAGAGGATGGATTCCCCATGGTGGTATTTGTGCTCTTAGAAGAAGAGGAAGACACTAGAGACCTCTTTTGCTCTACCATGTGAGCAAGAGGTGACCATCTGTAAACCAGGAGGAGCACTCCTGCCAGACGTTGAACATGACAGTATCTTGATCTTGGACTTTATAGCATCCAGAACTATGAGAAATAAATGTGTGTTGTTTAAGCCATACATTCTATGGTATTTTGTTTTAGTAGCCTGCGCTGACTATGACACATTCTATCGTCCTTTAGTTATTTTGTATTTCAAAGAACTAACTACAGCCCGGTCTCCCTTTCAGTTCCATTTACCAGTAATTTTGGGTTATTTCAGTATCTTCCTAGGGGAATTCCGTTTTTGGTGCAATGTCTTTTATTTATATTATATCAAAGGTTTGTCAGCTTTTTTGAGATTTCTCACTATTTTATGTGTAACAAGCTACCCCAAAACTAGATGGCTTAAAACAACCATTTATTTATTTCAAGATTAGAGTCAGCAGAACACAGTTCTCATTATCTGTGGTAGGCTTAGCTGATACTTACTGGGCTTATTCATGTGTCTGGAGTCCGTTGCTTCAGCAGTCAGGGGGCTGGCTGGATTCAGACAGCTTAGTTGAGACCGTCTCGATGCTTGTGTCCTCCCTCATTATTCCACAGCCTAGTCTGGAAGACAGAGTCCCAACAGCAAGAGGGGAAGTGCTTAAACCTGCTGATTCCTGGGCGTCACATCATATTGCTTCCTCTACATTTGATTGACCAGACTAAGTCCTAAGGTTAGTTCAAAGTTTAAGGGATGGGGAATAGGTGCCAACTCTTAACGAGCTTCACAAAATGGAAGCCAGTAAGCAGTATACTACAGAATCCATCTATACTGTTTCTTGCGATTCCTTTTATGATTTTAAGCTGCCTTGCTTCTTGTTGAAACCAATCCTTTCCACTCCATCTGCACTAAAGCCCAGTTGAACACAGGATTGACTTTCCTTTTCTTTGCTATTTAATGGTCCTCTTTTTTCAATTTTTATATATAGTTTTCAGATATATAAATGCCTCTTTGTTTCATTAAAATTAGAGGTTTTGCTTCTGTTTCTTTCCCTTAGGTTGACAAAGAAATGAGAATCATCTTTATTACCTTCAAATTGAAAGTGGGCGGCAAGTTCTTAATACGACTGAAAATAGTAAGTCCTTACTCCATCTTTTTATTGCATCTATTTTCAAAAGTGTTTGAGGGCAAATCAAGCCTTTCCTTGAGAGTTTAAATTTAAAGTCCAATCCCTTTTCTCATGTTGCCATCTTTGTATATAAGAAGCAGTATTCAAAACAAGCTGCCTGAAACAAATTATCTCACAATTCAGTGTTCTAGCTTGCATTGCCTTTCACTGTCTATTTTAGAGAAGAAAATGAAGGAATCTTTTATTGCATGTGTCACAGTTAGTGTAATATTTCATTGCTATAACAAATAATAATTATTTCACTCTCATAATAGTTTACATAGAGGGCTCTTCAAAATTGTAGGTTCATTCCTACTATCTTATTTCTTTGCTGTATTGAAGGGCATTATTCTTTTTTTTTTAAGTTTATTTTTGAGAGAGGGAGAGAGAGAGAGAGGGAGAGAAAGATCACAAGCACAAGCAGGGGAGGGGCAGAGGGAGAGGAGATAGAGAATCTGCTGACAGTGCAGAGTCCCATATGGGGCTTGAACTCATGAACCATTAGAACATGACCTGAGCCAAAATTGAGAGTCAGATGCTTAGCTGGCTGAGCCACCCAGGTGCCCCTGAAGGGCATCATTCTCATTTGAAGGCTTATGTTGAGTCCTAGGACTGCCTATGAGTCTGCAACAGTTCACTGCAGGGTGTATGAGATAGGTCTGGAAGTGTACACACCATTTCTGTTCATATGTCATGATCTAGAACATAATAATGTGCCCCCATTAAGTTGCAGGTAAGTCTGTGACATAGAGAATAACTGGACAACCATGTGCTGGCAATACTCCCTTACTCAGGAAAGAAGGTATTCTAGTTACTATTGCTTCATAATAAAGCACTGTAAACTTCATGGCACCAAAAAGCCTTTTATTATGCTCACAAATTCTGCAGATCATTAAAGCAGAAAGGATCAGCTACAGGAAAAGCTATGCTATGGCCCACAATGTATGAGAATTCAGCAGGGTAGACTGACATATCTGGGGGTGACTTGAGAGGGAGACTGAGACAGCTGAGGCTAGAAGATCTATTTCCAACATGGCTTTTCAGTCCCATGTGCGGCACCTGGGCTAGGAGGACTCAGGCTGGGATCACATGGTACTGTCCACTGAAGTACACACATGCGACGTGTCTGTATCACTTGAGCCTCTCATGGCCTACCAGCCAGGTTCCAGGAGGGAGTATTCTGAGAGCAATTGTTGTAAGAGAACCAGCCAGAAGCTACATGGCCTTTTCTGACCTAGCGTGAGAGGCCACGCGGCATCACTTCCTCTATGTTCTATTGGTTACAAGCAAATTGTAAGGATAGCCCAGTCAGTGGGAGAGAAATAAAACTCCATCACTTGTTTGAATTGTGGCAGTGTCACACTGTAGGAGAGAATGTACAATGAAACGTATTGTGAGCAACATTAGAAAAAACATCGCCACACAAAACAATAGATTTTTGCAAATGACAAATAAACTCGACCACAGTCTACATTAAAAGACAAGTAAGCAGAATATACAACACAGCCAATTGAAGTCAACAGCCAACACATCAGAAGCTCAAACAAGTTGAAGCATATTATTTTTCCTTGTAACCTACACTCCCTTTGAAAAACTCACTCCTCTCGCTTTTCCAAAAACAACATGCAATTTTCAAGTTTTTTGCCTTTACTCATGCAGTCTCTCAGTTTGAAGTTATCTCCCCTACATTATTTATTGAAATCCTTCAAAAGAGACTTAAATACTATCTCCTTAGAAAAGCTGTCACTAACAATGATCTCTCCAACAGCAGTTAATCATTCCCTCTCTGATTGCCACAGTACAAGTATGTCAAATTCTAGTTAGCACTTACCCTATTCTACTTTTATTATGATTACATATTTATAGATGCAATTTCCCCATTAGTCTGTATAGTCCTCCAGAGATACATCTTATCTGTGTTCACTTTTGTTTTCTCAAAAGGCTTTGGTTACAATAGGCTGCTTTATTAATCACCATAATAAATTGAGATGCAAATGGTCCTAAATTAAATAAGCATATATATTTTAAGTGTTAATCCATAAGGAGGCCTACCTCTAATTTATGTGTGATCTCTTGTATGACTGGAGAAGGTTAGAAGTGGACAGAGTGAAGCAAATGGAGGAAGATTTTGGAAAATGGAGGGGATTCAGATCTTGATATTTTAGCATATTCTAAGGAGGGGAAATATGCATTTTCCCTCTGGTGCAATCAGTTCCAATATGAGTGAAAGCAATAGTCTATAAAAGCTTCCTTATTAGTCCTATTCAATCCTGACTGCTTAGTGATTAGAAAGTTAATAGCTTCTTAGCCACATCTGGAAATTCAGGAAGAATTAAATCTTTATCCTCATTAGATTCTTATGCTCCCAGATGCTATGGTGTTTCCTTACAGTTTTGATTCTGGCTTTAGATACAACAATCCATATCAAAGGCCAAGGCCTCTGTTAACATCCCTTCCCTCTGGAACCCCATTGAGGTTTTACTTTGCCTTGTGAATCATAGCCCAAATGTTCATTCTTTCCTTCAGGTTGATTTAATAGATCTTCCCCCATTACTGTCTGTCAGACTGTGGCTACAGCTGGCTAACATGGAGCTGTAACTGCTTTTGGTTAATGTCACCCTAGAGTCAGGATGAACCAAGCTCAGAAGCCACAACCTTCTTTGTTAATTTTATCTCCACCACTCTCTCTGTGGCCCCTGAAAATAGCTAATTATTGAAACTTTTCTTCCTCTATAAGCTAGAGATAAACATATTGATTCATTTCTCAGGGGTGTTGAATGGTTTAACTAGGACTATAAAGGATATAAAAAAATGTAATTCGATGCTATATTAGGTGCTGTTAGCAACATATTACTAATTCCATGAGTCATCACATTTGTATCACACAACTTAGCTATTCTTTGCTTTGATAATGATATTTTTTTCATGCCCACATTACATTCAATTTTGGAATCTTCATGCCTGTTCAGTATTCCTGAGCAAATAGTGATCATGTGTTGTGTTTCCTTTTCTTCAGTTTATAATGACTTAGATGATTCCCCTAAGATAAAACATTTTAACACTTATTCATCCCAGCTATGCTGTAAAATCAGTTTTTCAACCAAACTTTTAACAAAAATGATTTGCTGATTTTAGAAAAAAATCTATAAAACTTATGCTTATAATTTTTTTTTAAGTAAAAAGACCTATTTCTCTGGTAACCTATAAATTATAAGCGTCTAATAGTTAAGTGTTGAAAATATGTTCTGGGTTTTGATAAATCCTTAAGTAGGTACTATTATTTTCTATGTGTTAAATGTTGCCTTTTTTCATAGCAAAGTCTGTATTTGACTCGCCTTTCCTTTAATTTCTGTCCTTTTCACTTCCTCGTGATTTGACTTGGGACCTGAGTAAATATAATCATGTTTTATAGATTCTGAGAATCACATCTAAAATTAGGATGCATCTTACAATCACTGATATTTTACAGCTGCTGTTGATCAGATGACAGCCGTGGCACGGTGTGTTAACTTGATGGTATTTGTCATACTGTCATTACATAAGTAGGGCTTGTATGTTTCTCACAATAACTTGTTTGGAGTTTAGTTGACATTTCAGATAACTTTAAGAAGTTTGCTCTATGGCTCAGTATTTTAACAAAGGTTATTTTGTATACTGAAAGTTCCGGGAAGAGAACCATGTGACATTAATTTCGTATGGTTGAAAGAACTATTTGTCTTTAGAGAGATGACCACAGTTCTACATTTTCTTGCAAATTGACACATAAATGCTTTCAAATACCTAGGGGAAAAATTTTTGTGTGTCCCAATACACCTCCTTTTATTTTTAATTTAATTTTTTTAAAGTGAAATGACGTATCAATTTTAGGTATATAACATAATGATTTGGTATGTGTATATATTGCAATATGATTACAAGTTTGGTTAACATTCATTACCATAAATAGTTATGATTTACTTTTGTCTGTGATGAGAACTTTTAAGATCTACTCTCTTAACCATTTTTGAATATACAATACAGTATTATTAACTATAGTCACTATTTGTACATTATACCCTCAGGACTTCTGTTTGGAAGTTTATATCTTTTAAGTGCCTTTACCCATGTTGTCCACCCTCCACCACTGACTCTGGCAACTACCGATCTCTTTTCTGTACCTATAGGTGTGTTTATTTGTTTTTCAGATTCCACATATAAATGAGATCATACCCCCCTGACAGTGAAACTGTCTAACTTATTTCATCTAGCATTATGCCCTTCAGTTCCATCTGTGTTATCAAAAATGATAGGATTTACTTTTTTAATGGCTGAATAATATTCCATTGTATCTATACTACAATTTCTTTATCGAGTCTCCCATGAATGGAAACTTAGATTGTCTTTATGTGTTGGCTATTATAAATAATGCTACAGTGAGCATGAGATGCAGATACGTCTTTGAGAGAATGATTTCATTTCCCACAGATAAATACCCAGAAGTGGAATGGCTGGATCATATGGGAGTTCTTTTTGTAATTTTTGAGGAGCCTCCATGCTGTTTCCACAGTAAGTATAACAATTTACATTCCCACCAACACTGCACAAGAGTTCTCTTTTTTCCCACATACTTGCCAATACTTGTTATTTCTTGTATGTTTGTTTTGTATTGTTTTGCTCTTTTTTTTTTTAGGCTTTTTTTGTTGTTGTTAATAGGTATGAGGTGATATCTTACTGTAGTTTTCATTTTCATTTCCCTTATTATTAATGTTAGACACTTCTTTATGTAATCCTTTTGGTCAGTCGTATGTCTTCTTGGAAACATGTCTATTCAGACCACCTGCCCATTTTTAGTTGGATTATTTTTTTTGTGTTGAGTTGTATGAGTTCTTTACATGTCTTGGATATTACCCCCTTATCAGATATATGGTTTATAAATATTTTCCCCATTCGTTAGGTTGCCTTCCATTAATGGTTTCCTATGCTGTACAGAAGCTTTTCACTTTTAGTTGATTCGTAAATAGATGAGGCTGTGTTACATTTTTTTAGTGGGATACATGCAAAAAGATCATCTACCATATATTAAGCAAGGTTTGAAGGCAGGAGAAATCGACAATCCCATGGAGCAGATGAAAAATTTCAAAACAGAACGAGGCTGGTATGATCAATTCATGCATTGTACAGGACAATGTTGATATGGTCTCCTATTATATTTTGTCAGGAACTTCCTGCTGACTTTAAACAAAAACTGCTTAACTTCTAGTGACATGCAATTCAGTGAGAAAGATGGTGAAATATTGTGTGTCATAGTTGAGTTTTTTTTCTTAAAAGTGCATAAAATAATGACATCTTACATTAGATAGAATCTAGATTTAAAGATTATAGTAATAAAATTATACTGATAAATATAGGAAAAAGAAGTTAAAGCAAGATTTTTATAAAGCTATTTTTAAGGTACCATTTTTATGTTTTTTTTCTTTCTAATTTTCAATAATAAGGCACCATTACTGTGTGTTTTCACCTAAGACATTGTACTAATCACTTTTATTCATATCTCTTTTATTATTTGTTTCTGTTCAGTAAGGCAAATATTACTATCTACATTTTATAGATAAAAAATTGAAGGCAAATATTACTATCTACATTTTATAGATAAAAAAATTACAAAAATTACAAACAAGGCCTATAGCTTGGCAGACCCAGAGTGGGGACCAAAACTTATGCTCACGTTATATTTTCTGTCAATCATTCATTAATGATTCTAAGGAAGTATTTCTTGTTCCCTTCTACCTGAAAGTCTACCAATAATAGATGTATTTACAGAAATCTAGCTTCCAGACTTTACAGAATGTGTTGCGTTAGGTCTTTAATCATTTGGGTCTGATTAGATTGCTATGCTGGTAAACTCCCTGTTTGCTTTCAGATTCATGCTCCACCCTTCCACTGCTTTCCTTTAGATTATAAGACCCAACATTTACCAATTTCATTTCCCTTTGATTTCCAGGGAAGCTCTGGCAGAAGGCTAGGGGTGTGTGATGAGGGGAGAAACCAGATATTTATTCCCCTCTCTCTCTACTTATTCAGGAAGCTGGTTTGTTTCCTCCACACCTCCAGCACTAGCTGCCCAGGCTGGCTGTGTTCTGACAATACCATCTCCTTCCTTGTCCTTTTGGTGCTAAGGGTGTAGCTCTTTCCTGATATTGCTAATCTCTGTGTTGTCTTACTGTCCTTGATTCATTTCTTAGCTCTTGCATATATCTCTTGTATAACCAGTTTTTTTGTACAGATTCTCTCCTTGAAAGATCTAAAGTTATTTCAATGAAAAAACCCATTAATTGCCTTAATACATTTATTAAGGACTTTCATTAAAAGACAGCAGGTCCTCTTGTTACTGGATCTACTTGGTCTAGATTACTATTGGACATATATTCAAAGAGAAAAGATGACAATTTAGCTCCCTGTATCTGTAACTAATTTGTTAAGTCATGGGAATCTTAGCACTTTTCTTTCTTCCTTTCTCCTTTTCTCTCTCTCTTTCATTTTTACATACAGAAAAGTACCTATCCATATATATATATATATATATATATATAGAGAGAGAGAGAGAGAGAGAGAGAGAGAGAGGGAGAGATAAAATGAATAAATGATTATTCATACTTTTTAAAATCTTATTTTAGTTTTGTGAGTTATATTTTTCAAGAAATGTATCCATTTTATTAACATTTTTATGCTTATAAAATTATGCAAAATACCCTATTAACTTTTAGTAACTGTACAATCTATAGTGATAGACCTTTAACTTTTGAAATTGGTAATTTATTTCTTCTCTCTTTTCTCTTGATTAAACTTTGAGTATATGTGGTTGATTATCTTTCAGTCAACCAACTTTTTTTTTTTTTAAGTTTATTTATTTTGAGAGAGAAAGAGAAAGAGCATGAACAGGAGCAGAGAAAGGGAGAGAAGGAATCCCAATCAGACTCCACATTGTCAGCACAGAGCCTAAGATGGGGCTTGATCCCATGAACCCTGGTGATAATGACCTGAACCGAGATCAAGAGTTGGACACCCAACCAGGGTCCCTCAACCAAGTTTTGACTGATCTCTATTTCATAATGTATTTTTACTTTTTATTAATTTCCTCTATTTTCTTTTTATTTCCTTTATTCTATTTTATTTGGGCTTAATTTACTCTTATTTTGTACTTACAATGGCTCCTTGGATAACTGATTTTAAGCCTTTCTTCTTTTCAAATATGTACATTTTAGGCTATAAATACTCTTATACACATAGATTTATCATATCTGTCAAATTTCTATATGCCATATTTTATTATTTTTAATCAAAATATTGTTAAATTTTCTTATGACTTCTTTGAGTCATGTTATTTGGTATTGTTTAATTTGAAAATAGGGACTGTCTAGCTATCTTTTGGTTATAGACTTCTGGCTTACAGCCACAGAATCAGAGAATCTTTAGAATTTTATTAAGGCTTTCTTAATTACCTTGCATATGGTAAATTTTGTCAATGTTTGGGTTTTTTTGCATATTTGAAATAATATGCATTTTCTTTCTTTTTCAGTGTATTTTTTTCTCTATGTATCAATTAGATCAAATTTGCTAGTTACCCTTTATACCAGATCTTCTCTACGCTCCTAATTTTTTTGTGTGCTCATTAAGAGAGGTATGTTACAGTCTCCCATTATGTTTCTTTTCATTCCAATAATTTCATTTGTTTTATAGGTATGGTTTCGGATGTATGGTGATTTCGACATGTTGTCTCTCCATATTTTATTTCTACTTCCCACATCTATTCTTCATATTTAATTAATTATAATTCTAAACTAATGAAGTCACCTCTTTCATCAGTGAGATATGATTGCATACTACTCAGAGGGCCTCAAGAGCTTGCATGCTTCTTCCTCTGCTGGCTTCTAGTTTTATGGTACATCAACCTTTGTTTTGTTTCTGTAGCTGATTATGTGACTTTGCCTTTGCACTGCGTAATCACCAGTTTTTGCCACTGCTCATGGCCCTGTATCGACTGTCTTCTCTTACTTGCAACACTCTTTTGATCCGCTTATATCCTACCTGTAGGCAACTCCTTGTTATCCTTTGAAAATATCAGAACTTAAGAAAACCCCCATTACTACCTCACAGACCTCAGACTAGGTTAGGTATCCTTTGTTTGAAATCTCCTGGCTCTCTGTAGCCTTCTACTTGAACACTATTAAAGTTGTAACTTTATGGATGCATTTGATTATAGGTCCAGAAAAATATTCCTTTTTTTGCTTATCAGCATCTATTACAGTATTTGATACATAATAAAATAATAATATTGATAGTAACAATATTTTATGGGGTGCCTGGGTGGCTCAGTTGGTTAAGTGTCTGACTTTGGCTCAGGTCATGATCTCATGGTTCATGAGTTTGAGCCTTGCATCAGGCTCTCTGCTGTCAGCATGCACCCTCTTGGTATCCTCTATCTCCCTCTCTCTCTCTCTCTCTCTCTCTCTGCCCTTCCTGTTTGCGTGCACACACTTGTGCTCAGTCTCTCTCTGTCAAGAATAAATAAACAGAAAAAAACAGTTCTTTAAAAAATAGTAATAATATTTTACTTCTCATATATTTCAAAAAACATAATAAGTATTTTACATGTGTTGCCTTAATTTTTCTTCACGATGATCTCATAGAGTTTTATATTAGCATCTTAATTTTATAGATGAAGAAACTAAGGCATAGAGAGATTAAGCAATACTTCCAATACTGCAAAATAGAAAGTAGTAGAGCTAAGGTATGATACAGTGTGTTTGACACCAGATTTTGAGCTTCTAATGAGCACATAGTGCCCCTTGCGTAAGAGATCAGCAAACAAATGAACACCTCAATACTTTTGTTGGCGTATATAACATAGCATCTCCCCTATCAACATAGTCACTAATTTTAACCTACTGTATGCTAGGAATTAGGATTTGTATCATAATTTCCTACTTACCTGGCCGTTGTATTATCTGTGTCTCATTTGATTCTCAAAATACACTCCTGCTACAGATAAGAAAGTTGAGGTTTACAGGGTCACTGTGATATCCCTAGACGAAAGTAGGTAAGAGATAACAGAGTAAAGGCTAACTTCCCATGTCAGCTTATTTTGAGTTTCATCATTATTTAACTACCCTATGAATCCTACATACAGGTCAGTAGATGTCTTATACCAAAGTACCTAGAATGCTTGTTCAAATAGCTTCCCAGATGCCACTCCAGACCTATTAAACCCAAATCTCCTGAATGTAATACTAGAAACTATATTTCTTATAATATAGTGAATCTGCTCCACTTTGGTAATCGCAGCCTAACCTATATGCCCTAAGAGTAATAAAAACACAAAAGAACAGACAACCGATATTCTTAGCATCTCAAAGCATTGTGTACCTTAGCCTAGTATTCTGTAAGAGTCATATTTTGTTTCTCTTATAAAATAATAAATTGATAAAATAAAAATAATAGACAAAAAATTTTTAGAACACCTAGAAGCTTAGTTTCTTGTATCCCAATTCTCATATAATTTTATAACGCTGTACTTTTTAGATAAAAATTATGACTACTTCCTTTAGACACATTCTTATCATGGTAATACATTGTTTCTTATAAACTTCTGATAGTTATAGTTGAGAAGAAATGTTATGTTTGCAAATGTGGAAGTTACCTTGCATCTTCCTCATTTAGATTGGAAGGTGTCTGCCAGTTGACTGGCAGTTTTATTTTTAAATTTTCACAAAGAAGAACTGTTGGAATATAACACTTTTAAAATGATATCATGTTGCTCTGTTTGAATCACTGTCATTTTTGTTGTTGTTGCATATATTTTGTAACATTAAAATCTGCTTATAGTTTCTGTATTTCAAATGCATCTATTGGTAATATAATTCTAAGGCATTAAAAGACATAAATGTGTCCATTTGCTTAGGAAATAGAAGCAGGTCTATTCAGTATTATTATTTGGTTAGGACAAACACATTTTTTGTTTCTATATTCAAACAAAATAGTCAGTGAGTACTTAAGTCTAGGTAAATTTTGCTTTCTTCACACAAGAGTGATCTACGTGAAGAGAAAACAAAGACCAGGAAGGGTATAATTTTCTATGTAAAAAGTTTACAATAAATGCATTACAGAAATGTCTCCTCACATATTACAGCAAAATTCCATATAACTTTAATTCTTAAAATATTAATTACCAGAAAGACACATTAAAGATTCAATACAAAGTCTATGTGCTAATATTAGCACTTGGATATGTTATAAGATATACATTTATAGACTTCGGGGGAAAAAAAGTTAGAAACACCATAATGAATTCATTACTCTAGTCAATATTGCATGTCCTGTAGCAGGAAAGAACATTTTAACAAAGACTTTTAAGATTTAAAATTGCATATAAATGATAATTATTTTCATGGTCACGCTAATCAAGACTAGATTAGCATGGTCATTAGAGTAAAATGTGGCCGGAACAGAAAATTATTTTAAAAGTCATCATTTGAATCTAGGTACTTTTCTCTTTTCTCTTGGTTCTTACCATCTCCCAGGTGAGGGATTGTGCTAATTGCATCCTGGAGGTCATTTATTCCCAAAGTCTGAGCACTACTGGTGGAATTTTTTTCTTGACCCTGAGTACCTCATTTTTAGCAAAGCTTGAAGGATAATAAGAAGGTTTTCCCAAGGTTGGAATCAATAATAGATATAAAAAGAAAAACTGATTTCTGGAGAGGTGGCTGTATCATATATGAGGACCATTTTGTTCTGCTTGTGATGGTTCTCTGGTCTTTTAAAATAACTGTAAATAAACAATATATAACATATTGGCCCAGAAATGAACAGCCTTTCCATGATCTGTGACATTGGACCAAAGATGTATGGTTTTGAAGTTTCCTTCTGGCTCTAGAAAACTGTAATTCTATGGCTGATTCTCAAAGACACAAGTAGCCCCAGGCATCTCTCAGAGGGAAACTTTTGAGAGTAGGGCTGTCCTGAAGATCCTCCAGAAGAAACTGGGATTTAAAACCAGATGGGGCGCCTGCGTGGCTCAGTCGGTTAAGCGTCCGACTTCGGCTCAGGTCTTGATCTCATGGTCTGTGAGTTTGAGCCCCGCGTCGGACTCTGTGCTGACAGCTCAGAGCCTGGAGCCTGCTACAGGTTCTGTGTCTCCCTCTCTCTCTGACCCTCCCCCATTCGTGCTCTGTTTCTCTCTGTCTCAAAAATAAATAAACATTAAAAAAAATTAAAAAAATAAAAAAAAAACAGATGGACAGCTTCTTGGGCCTATACTGACTTTTATAAAATAGACGGCTCCTTTTGTGGTTTGCATCTCTACTTGAATGAACATGTCTCATACTCCACTAGTTAGGATAGTTGTAGAATAATTTATTGTTCCTTCCCTTATTTCTTTATTGCTCTTCCCTCCGTGCCTCTATTCCTCCTGTCATTCTTCTCTTTTTTTAATTCCAATCAGCAGCTGTAATTCTATTTGTTTTTCTTTTTTATTAACATGGTATTAAAACATGCCTTGGGATTTCGTGGCATATTTTCATAGTTCGTTCTTCACTACAAAAGAGCATAAATTCTTTTGTTAATGCAGATATAATTTAAATCCTTCCTGTCATTAAATCCTTAGGTCATTGCTCCTATTACATGGTCAGTTACCAACATATAGCATTCAATTAAGAAGGCACAAAACACTTTCCAGTGAGACACAATGTGATTTGTTGTGAGATTGGATGTCAGAGTGAAGCTGCTGAATTCACCTAGATGTACTTTGCTTCCTGCTTTGGCCGTGATAAGTTCTTCTTGGTTCCAGTGCCCATTTCTGGCAAATGCTGGACCTACAGACTTATACTTACTTATCTGGCATTTGATCTATTTTATTTTCTTCAAAAGCATAGGTTTTTCAATCCTACTAGGCCAGTGGGGTCTTCGAAAAACTTCTCAGCAATACTGCCTCTCTCATATTTTGACTTCTTTCATGTTACTAGTTGTTTTTGATCCGTGCTTGGTATTTATTAGTTTAATTAATCTAATCTTGACAGTAGCATCCATGCTAACTGAAATGATTTCTAGCAATGTCTTGTTGATCCCCGTAATCACTGAATGAGAATAAAGATGCTGTTGCACATGGCAGCATTTCCTTATCTATGGGGCTTACATTTTAAGTTTGAGATCACCCTCCAACAACCCCTCCCCAGTTCAATTTTAATTGGAGCTGTATTTTGCCTCTCTGATAAGGTCAGCTTTGCGTGTTCACTCCTTGAGAAGACTATGTTTAAAAGATTTAAAAAAAAATCATTCTGTGTTACTATGGACTGCTGCAGAATACAGCTTTGCCTTTTAAAACAGATGATGAGGTTCATAATACTTGAAACTGAAAGAGTGTGGCTGAACTTAATCCAAAGGAATTGCCCCTGGAAGTTCAGGTGACCTTGAAGTTAAGGTGGAGAGGCTCACAGCCCAAGATGTCAATGATGACAGATACATTTTTTCTACAAAATGCTATGCTAATATAATGTGATACAGTACCGAAGCTCAAGAAAAAAGCATAATGTTCCCCTAAAAAGCTTTATGCATTTTGTTTTCTATATAAGACTTTTCATTATCTAGACAAGAAAATGAATTTCTCCATGGTGTTTTTTCCCCTTTTCAATAAAAAAAATGACCTTCATTTTGTGTGACCTGCTTGATGTTACTGTAGTGCTTCAAAATACCACTACTTCCTTTCCAGAGAAAAGGTCAATTACTCACAACATCCTCCTTTCTTTTAAATGTCTTTCAGACTATGTTTACACAGCAAAAAGTCAAGTGGAGATTTAGTTTACCTGGTTTGTTGAGTTGATATTCAGGTGGCCAAGAAAAGATAATTTATCATCTAATTTTGCTTATTTTGATCAGCTTCACTTATATGTTAACTATCATATATTTGTCTGTTTATTTATTTGTACATTCATTCTTTTACCATTCACATGAAATTTGGGAATTCTGGTTACAAACTATCTTTCATTCTTTCTCGTACTTTCCCCCTACATTTATCAAGTTTCCATATGTGCATGGGTCTGTTTCTGTTAGCCCTTTAAATCTAGTAGTTGTTATCACTGTGCTGACACCACAGTTTATAATGGCTTTATAATAAATCCTTATACCTTACACAGAAAGATCCTCACACTGTTCTTCTTTAATAGTGCTGTGGCTAGTCTTGATCCTTTGTTCTTCATATTCAATATAAATATTGAAACTAACATACTTAGGAATAAATTTAACTGAGAAGATGAAAGATCTCTGCTCTGAAAACTACAACACATTGATGAAAGGAAATTGAAGAAGACACAAATAAATGAAAATGTGTCCCGTGTTCATGGATTGGGAGAAGTCATATTGTTAAAATGTCAATGCTACCAAAGCCAGTTATAGATCAATGCAATCCCTATCAAGATTCCAGGGGAATTTTTTATAGAAGTAGAGAAAAAACCACTCCTAAAATGTATACAGAACCATAAAAGACCCTGAATAGCCAAAGAAATCCTGTGAAAGCAGAACAAAGCAGGAGGGCAGGTGGTGTCATATTTCCTGGTTTCAAGCTACGCTATAAAACTATACTTACTAAAACAGTATGGAATAAAAACAGACAAATAGACCAATGGAACAGAACTAGGAGCCCAGAAATAAACCCAGGCACACATGGCTAACTAATATTTGACAAGGGAGCCAAGAATACTTGATGGAGAAAAGAATTTTCTCAGCACCATTTAGGTGCTGGGATAATTGGATACTCACATGAAATAGAATGAAACTAGACCCATATTTTACACCACTCACAAACATTAACTAAAAATGGGTTGAAGACTTAATTGTAAGACCTGAGTGCATGAAACTCCTAGAAGAAAAAAGGAAAAAAAACCTCCTTGACATGAATTTTGGTTATAATTTTTTTAGCTATGATGTCTAAAGTACAAGCCACAAAAATAAAAATAAACAAGTGGGATTACATCAAACTAAAAAACGTCTCCATGACAAAAGAAACCATCAACAAAATGAAGAGAAAACCTATGAAATGAGAAAAAATATTTGCAAAACATATATCTGATAAGGGGTTAATATCCAAAATATATTAAGAACTCATATAACTCAATAGCAAAATAAATACAATACAATACAATACAATACAATACAATACAATACAATACAATAAAATAAAATAAAATAAAAATTGAATGGGCAACGGACCTGAACAGACATTTCTCCAAAGAAAATATATGAAAGACCAAACAGGTACATGAAAAGATCCAAAACATCACTACTCATTAGAGAAATATAAACAAAACAAGACAAAACAAAACAAAAAAACAAAAAACAAAACAAAAAAAGCACAACACAGTGAGATATCACCTCATGCCATGCCTGAATGGCCATCACTTAAAAGACAAGAGATAACAAATGCTGGTGTAGATGCAGAAAAAAGGAAACCCTTGTGCCCTGTTGGATTGTAGATGGGTACAGTTACTTAGAAAACCATATGAAGTATCCTCAAAAATTAAAAATAGAATTACCATATGACCCAGCAATTCCACTTCTGGAAATATAGCCAAAGACCATGAAAATACTAACTAGAAAAAGTATCTGCACCCCTATGTTCATAACAGCATTATTTACAGTGTCCAAGACATGGAAGCAACCTAAGTGTACATCATGGATAAATGGATAAAGATGTTATGTTTTGTGTATGTATGTCAATTTATATATACATGTGTGTGTGTATAGGCATACACACATATACATATACACATGTATGTATGTATGTATATATATATACACACACACATATATACCAATAATGCCTCATTTTATTGTGCTTTGCTTTATTACATTTTCCAGATACTGCATTTTTTAAAAACAAATTGAAGTTTTGTGGCAACCTTGCATCAAATAAGCCTATTGTATCATTTGTCTGATAGCATTTACTCCATGTCTCTGTGTAACATTTTGGTAATTCTTACACATTTCAAACTTTTTCTTTGTAATGATGATCTGTGATCAATGATTACAACTTGCTGAAAGCTCAGATGATTAGCATTTCTTAGCAAAAGTTTTAAATAAAATATATATATATATATGTATTCTTAGACAAAATACTATTGCACACTTAATAGACTATAGTATAGTATAAAGATAATTTTTATATTCACTGGGAAACCAAAAACTACATTTGACTTACATTATTGCAATGATATGGAGCTGAATCTGTGCTATCTCCAAGATATAACTGTATCATGGAATATGACTCAGCCACAAAAACAAACAACACACACACACACACACACACACACACACAAAGGGAAACCTTACACGGTGACATGGATGGATCTTGAAAGCACTATGCTACCTGAAGAAAATCAGAGAGACAAAGACAAATACTGTATTATTTCACTTATATGTGGAATCTAAACTTCTTTCTTTCTTTCTTTCTTTCTTTCTTTCTTTCTTTCTTTCTTTCTTTCTCTCTCTCTTTCTTTTCTTTCTCTCTTTCTTTCTCTCTTTCTTTCTCTCTCTCTCTTTCTTTCTCTCTTTCTCTCTTTCTTTCTCTCTCTCTTTCTCTCTCTCTTTCTCTCTCTCTCTCTCTCTCTCTCTATTTTCCTTCCTTCCTTCCTTTCTTTCTTTCTTTCTTTCTTTCTTTCTTTCTTTCTTTCTTTCTTTCTTTCTTTCTTTCTTTCTTTCTTTCTTTCTTTCTTTCTTTCTTTCTTTCTTTCTTTCTTTCTTTCTTTCTTTCTTATAAAGCAGTCCTATAGAAAAAGAGATCATACTTGTGGTTACCAGTGGAGAGTGGAAAGGGAAATTAGAGGAAGGTGGTTAAGAGGTACAAACTTCCAGTTATAAGATACATCAGTACTAGGGATGTAATGTACAGCATGATGACATTATAGTTACCGCTACTATACAAAATATAGGAAAGCTGTTAAGAAAGTAAATCCTAAGAACATGGATGTTAGTGAATATAAAAATTATCTTTACACTACACTATAGTCTATTAAGTGTGCAATAGTATTTTGTCTAAGAATACATATATATATATATTTTTTAATTTAAAACTTTTGCTAAGAAATGATAATCATCATCTGAGCCTTCAGCAAGTTGTAATCATTGATCACAGATCATCATAACAAAGAAAGTAAATCCTATAGTTACCGCTAATATACGAAATATAGGAAAGCTGTTAAGAAAGTAAATCCTAAGAGTTCTTCTTCATCACAAGGAAACATTTGTTTTTCCTTTTTTTTTCTTTGTTTTTCCTTTTTTTCTTTCTTCTCTTTTCATTGTATATATGAGAACATGGATGTTAGCTAAATGTGTTGTAGTAATCATTTCACCACATATGCAAATCAAACCGTAAGTATAAAATTGTGAGAAGCATGCTGAAAATAGTCTAAGAGGTAGATCTACTCATCAATTTGTATCTCTTCTTTTTTTCTACCTTCTCATACTCATGATTTAACTCATTTAATGAAGTTTTATAAGATGAAGCAAATTATTCTTTTGTTTCTCATGGAATATTTTTTCACTTAGTGGTTTATACAAGGTTCATCCATGATCCTGAGGCAAGCAGTGGGTTGGAAATAGCAGACCCACCTTATACCTGAAATGGTGACATTGCCTGCATTTTCAGTTATGCTATCACTAACAGCTCAATGTTAAGTAGCCTGGGCGTTTTCCCAACAACCTTATACCCTGAATCATTCCTAATTATTCTACATTTTGGCATTTTGGTCTTCCAGCAGTGGCAATGTCTTATAAGGGTCCCAATGGAGACAGATCAAAGAGAGATAAATTATTAATAATGGATACTTGAGTCTGCTAAGTAAATTCAGGGACAGAGTCAAAGGAGGCTAGTTGAATAATTATTGTTGATATATATATCACTTGTATATGTCAGGTAGTAACACTTTACATTTATTGTCGTTTAGTCTTTACGACATCCATTAAGTAGGTACTAATATCTTATCCATTTTACAGATGAGAAAATCAACTCATAACAAAGAAAAGGATTTGTTGAAGGTCACTCAGCTAGTATGTGATAGAGCCAAGACTCTGACATAGGCATTTCAGCTCCAGAGTCCTCCTCGTCTTGGGTTATACAATAAGAACCATTCATACCATAGCTGATAAAGATACATTTCTCTTCTGAAATTCACAGGTGTTCCAGTTAGGTTTAGCTTCTTAAAAAGAAAAACAAACACACTGTATTTAAGAATCTAAATCTCTAAGTGATAACTGTCAGTCACAATAGTCTTTGCTCACACTTCAGGAAAACAATTAACTCAGTGATGTAGGGGTGGAAAAAAGTCTTCTCAACTCTGTTAGGATCCTGGGTGGGTCTGAAAATTAAAATGACAAAAACAGATTAGCAGAAGAAAAGCATACACATTTATTTAATATAAGTTTTACGTAACTTGGGAGTTCAAAAGGAAATGAAGACCCAATGAAATGGTGAAACTTGAGTGTTTTATGCTCTGTTGAAAAGGAGACAATAGGGAAGAAATAAGATAGATCAAGGGGTAAGAGGTCAGTGTAGTAAACTGGGGAAAGCTAGTAGTAACTTAGGAAGTTACTTAGGAAGTCATGTTTGGATTCTTCTCCATGTCCCTTTGTCCTCAGAGATAAGGATGCCCCTTTCCTCTGGGTATAGGGAAGATACCTCTTACATGAGATATCTGGAGCTTCAACCTCTGGAGCTTTAACCTGTTTCTGGGCAGAAGGGTGAAGGGAGAGTCACTCGAGTGACTTCCCTGTTTCTGCTGTTTCATCAAATTCCTTCCATTTAGCATAGTCAATATACCAAGGGGCATCTTTTGGGATAGTACATCCTGAACCCTGTCAGGATGAAAATAAGAACCCAATAAAATGAAAACAAAATGGTCTATTTTGACCTGGAAATGTAAAAATTTACAAAGGGTAAAATATGTGTATAAGTTTGATTTTAAATGAGATAAACTTAATTTTTAGTGAGATGTATTGTTTATTTTTAATGTTGTCTAAGGTCTCAGTCTTTTCTTTAAAGCTTTCTACAAGACCCATTCTCTGACATAGCAATGACTGATCTGTTCTCTAAAATCTATCCTCTCTTTGCAAATTGGTGTTAAAAGCAACTAGTGAGAAAGTTTTCAATAACTGTCCCTGGACACCAAGGCTATTCAACCTAGAAAAACTCCATCGGAGAAAAGGACCATAACTAGAGCTCGTAGATTATAAATTGGCTGTCAGAACTGATATTCTATACATCCATGCTGAAGCTCTGTAATGTTTGATAGAAAACTGCAGGAACAGCTATCCACTCATTTGGTGTCAGACATAAAATATCTACTATCTTAGGAAAAAGAGGCAGCTTTATTTTCACTTATTTGATGAATTAGTTAATTTGTTAGCATAATATATATTGAAAGGCGTTTTTAAAAGAGAGAGGTATGGACACAACATCTCCAAAGGGGTTTTGCTCTGACTTCTCAGTACCCTCCTTCAAAACATACATAGCTCTGCCTGGCTTTCAGATATTTATTTTTCTAAACTTTGAAAAGTTAAAAAAAAAAAAAAAAGGCCAACCGCAGTTTAAGTACACATGGCAGAGGCACTTGTAGAAATCTGTGGTCGCTTGGCAACCAGAGGCTGCTATTTGGAGAGCTCAGAGAAGTACACAATGTGACTTCAGGATGGATGGAGGGCAGCGGGAGGCACTGAGTCGGCTGAAATGATTCAGAATGTGGAAACGATATTCGAATAATATACGTCTCTGTATGTGATTATTCCCAAATGATAATAATGTTGCTGCTCAGCTCTCCTCTGTAGATATAATAAGAACCAGAGGGCTGCAGGTGCAATTGAATCTTAGCTTTTGAGTTTTACTTCTTTGACTGTGCCATGTGCAGTCAGTTTTGTGGTAACAATACTGAAATAGCATGTTAATGACCAGAGTACTTATCGCTGCTTCCTCGGTCAATTGGTATGTCAGTTAAAGAGATTTGATTTTTGAAAAGTCTCACCATCCTTAACAAAGATCAGCAATCATTAGAATTAACCACATGCTGATTTAATCAACATATAGCTTTGTTAATTACTAGTTCTTTCTCCATGTCCATCTGTTTTTAAGATTTTAGTGAACCTGTACCAGATGTTCATGTAAATATAATAAGCTGCTTGCCATGTAAATATAACATTTTCAAGTGTGTTGTGTAACAGCCTTTCAATTTATGCATACTGTTGTCTGTGTTTTGTCTTTAGTGGCTTAACTACAAAACTGATAACTGTTAAAAGCCCCATTAGGCACAGTTTCTACTTGAAGGTGTGTGTGTGTGTGTGCGTGCGCATGCGTGCGTGTTTGGTTGCTACTTAGTTATTGTAAATTGTGTTAGGTGTTCAGATCTTTAAGATGTAGCAAAGCATTTGTCAGGGTGTTCTGGGAATGGCAGCATAAAAGTGAGATAGAACTATTCCATTTTCACTCAATTCAATAGTGTAATAAAATAACTACCAAATTCACAGTAAATATGATCCATTCATCTTGCATGGTGAAATTGTAAAGTGATTCATGTATGCAGATGCTTCAGTTATGTGACTCTTAAGATCATCTCAGCCTCCAGTCTCGAAAACTCACTTGATGAATTGGAGGGCAGACACAAGGCATTTCCACATTTCTACATAAGAGATTACTGGAATTGATCAAACTGAACGATGATGGAATTGGTCAGTAGAAAGATTGTAAGAATCAAATTAAAACGCATTTGGGCTCTTTGAAGAAGATAGTGCATTTTAAAATACTTCCCTGTACAATAGGCTGAAAAGAGTGTTTCAGAACCTGTTTTATGGCAACAAAAATGTTTGAACCCAGGTGGTTATGGATATAGCAATCAAGAGGAATCTAAATCACAATGTAACATTGAAAAGGAAGTCAATTTAAGGAGGTTTGGATCAAACACAAATTGTAAAATGAGCATTAATCCTTAAGACTGCTCACATTCTACCTGAATTTAAGAGGTCGATAAATTAAATCCACAAACTAAGTTTACTGGCAGAATATTTTCTGGATGACCAAAGAAAACAGATCTGTGGAATTTTTTAGAAAGAAAACCAGGTGGAATAAACTACAAAAAAATCAATTTAAAAGGAAAATAAAATACACTGTGTGAAAAGAGGGTGCTGTCCCTTTGTGACATCATAGGAAGGAACAATGCAGATCATACTGATGTTCTTGACAGTATCTCTCAAGCAAACTATAAATCAGAATTCTCAGCATTGTGGGCCCAGAATGAGAATTTAATTACACAGACAGGAAGAGAAGATGAAAACTCTTGAATAAATGTATGGTTACACAGTTTTCACCATTTTATTAGATATCCATTTTTTTTAATTCTAAATGGGTGATATAGTCACATGGTTCTAAGCATATGTTAAGAGATATGTAGTATAATTCACTCGTCATATTTCTCTTTTTATCCCATCTGCCCAGTTCCCATCTGCTCCCTCCATGTTACCATTTTTCTTAGTTTCCTAAATATCTTTCTATAATTTAGTTGTGTGTATAACAAACAAATCTGAATGAATATTTCCTATGCCCCCACCAAAGATGACCACACGCTAATTCCTGGATTCTATGAGTATATTACCTTACATGGCTAGGCCAAGGAGACTTTGAAGATAGAATTAAGGCCACAAACTTTAAAATAGGGAGAATATCCTGGATTATTCTGGTGGGCCCAGCGTAATGACATGGACCCTCAGAAACAGAGGAGGAAGGCTGAAGAGCTACCAAAGGGATGCACCCAGGGAAGACGAGGTGGCAGAGATTCAAAGAGTAACAGGGACTTGACCTGCCCTTGTTGGCAAAGAAACAGTCCTTTATGTGCAAGCAATTGAATTCTACCAACAACCTGAATGAGCAAGAAAACAGACTCTCCTTGTGAGCCTCCAGAGAGGAACAGAGCCTGCTGACTTTGATTTTTAGCCTAGAGAGACCCATGCCAGATTTGAGATGAGTAAAGTAATAAATCTGTGTTGTGTTAACCTACTCAATTTGTGTTAATATTTTATGGTAAAAATAGAAAACCAATGCATCCCTGTTTCTTACACAAATATAACCTACTATAAATATCGATCTGGACTTTGCTTTTCTCACTTAAAAATATATCTTGAGGGTCTTCCCACATCAGTATACAGAAATATCATCCTTATCTACATATATTTTTCGTATTTAACAGCTTCATAGGATTTCATTTTTGGTACCTATCTTTATTTAACTAGCTATCTATTAATGAATATTTATATGGTTTCCAAACTTTTGCTTTACAGATAATGCTGCAATAAATAATGTGATACGTGTCAGATATCCATGAAGTAAATTTCCAGAAGTGGAATTACTGAATCAGAAAGTACATAGATTCATAATTTGATATATATTCAAATACTATGTATCCTCCACTCTATAGATTGTGCCAATTTGAACCTTCACCAGTAATGAATGAAAATGCTAGTTATTGGGGCACCTGGGTGGCTTAATCATTTAAGCGTCCAACTTCAGCTCAGCTCATGATCTCATAGTTCATGAGTTTGAGCCCCTTGTAGGGGCTGACAGCCTGAGCTTGGAGCCTGCTTTGGATTCTGTGTCTCCCTCTTCTCTGCCCTTTCCCCACTCATGCTCGCTCGCTCTCTCCCTCCCTCCCTCCCTCCCTCCCTCCCTCCCTCCCTCCTTCTCTCTCTCTTTCTCTCTCAAAAACTAATTTAAAAAAACACTAAAAATAGGTTTAAAAAAAGAAATACCAGGTTTGTTAAAGAAAAAAAGGAAAGAAAATGCTAGTTATCAAATTTAGATAATTTTGCCAATAAAGAAAATGAGTAATGGTTTCTCCTATACTTCAAATATGAATTTCTCACAATGAGTGAAATTACACCACTTTTTTTTTCCCTGGCATGAGGAATAAATTACATAGTCATCCTAATTACTGCTTCAATCTCTACATTCCCTACTATTTCCTTTACTTCTATTTTGTCTTGTAGTTTTTAGAAGATGACCCCTGATTTTGGTAGCCCTTATGGTTGGATTAAATATCTTTCAGTCTCATGGAAAGTGGAAGCTACGCTGTTTTGTCTGGTTCTGTTTCATGTGTGATCTCCTTATTGCTTTTATAACTTTTTCAGAAAAAAGGGAAAGATACTAGTTGTCACTTGTGGTAGACAGCTTCTGAGATGATCCCTAATCATCCCTGTCTCCTGATATTCACATCCTTCTGTAATGCCTTCCTCTTGGGTATGGGCTGAACTTACTGACTTCTAATAAAGAGAATATTGCAGAAATGATGGGTTGTCACTTCCAAGATTATGTTGTAAAATATTATGATTCTGTCTTGAGCTTTCTCTGACTCTCTGTCTCTGTCTCATTTTCTCTCCACCACCCCCCCCCCCCGCCCCCAATCACTCACTTTTGGGAAGCGAGCTCCCTTATTGTGAAGTAGCACTATGAAGAGTCACATATAAGTAAGTATGGAAATGGATCTTCTGAGCCCTGACAATAGCAGTGTGAGTGAGCTTGGAAGTATATCCTTCCCCAGTCAAACCTTGAGATAGAATGCAGCCCTGCCTGAATATTTGATTACAGTCTCACTAGAGACTCTGACTGAGTCAGAGCCATCCAGCTGCACTGTTATTGAATTGCTGACCCACAACAACTGCAAGATAATAAATGTTATTTGATTTAAGCTGTTAAATTTTAGAGTAGTTTGTTATATAGCAATAGATAACCACAATCAGTGCATTTCATACAGCTAACATCCAATTTACCATTACAGAGACCAAGAATAAATTCTAGTATGGCTTGGAACTAAAAGTGAAACAGGAAACATGCAACTATTAAAGAGAAAGAAGCTACAGTAACATAAATTTAGAGACTAAAGTTGTAGCATAATTTACAAGCTACTCAAATTGCAGTAAAAAACCTTTTTGAATTGTAGAAATCTCCTATTCCTTTTATAAGAAGCATCATATCACTGAATTTGTTAATACCAGATCCAATTTAGGGAAATGAATGGAGGGGAGAATGATAGGTTCCCAAATGCATTATTTTCCTTTTCTAGTTTTGTACTTGAGGACTTTCGTTGCTTATGACAATTCAAGTGAATGGATATAGGTGGAGAGTCATTTTTTCCCCAGTGTTTATGACCAGAAAACCTCAAGAGTATTCTTAAAGATATGATGTAAACACCTGAAATTAATGATGGCATATGAAGCTTCCATTCTCTTAATTGAAATTATAGCTTGGGAAGAGGACACATCACAATTTATCTTTTAAACTTTAATTCTTGAGCAAATGACATAAGAACAATTCAGAACTTAAATCAATGTCTACCACTAGGAATAATTAGAGGCCTGATGGAAACCAAATCAGATGAACAGCTTTGTCAAATTTTTAAATACCTTATTGGTTATATAATATTATGTCCTCCACAATCATAACCATGATGGGACTACCTTTCTGTGGGCAACCCAAAAATATTTCCTTCCAATGTCTCCATTCCTTATTATTAGTTCTTGAAAGCAAATATCATGTATAAAAATTGTTGATAAAATTTTTTACTTTGGAATAACTTTAGATTTACAGAAAAATTGTTAGGATAGTGCAGAGTTCCCATATACCCCCCACTAGTTACTTATTATTAACATCTAACATTAATGTGGTACATTACATACATTAGTATGTAACATATGTAACAATTGATGAACAAATCTTAGTATAAGTTTATTAACTAAAGCTGTCACAGGTGTGAGTTTCTTAGCCTTCTCTCATTTTTAATGACTTTGACAGATTTGAGGAGTGCATGTATGAGTAGATGGAAATGGGATATTTTCCAATATACACTCTTAGACCACCAAGACCTAGATTACTGAGGACCAGAGTGGAAGGCAAGCATCCTCAAAGTTTGTATGAATTGATGGTTACTCTTAAGGGGTTTTAGAGATGAAGTGAACAGAGCACAATGCAGAAACCAGCGAGAGGTTGTGAGTGGAGAGTGGGAAAATGAGTTCAAATAGGTCATCTTCATGTTTTTAGCATCAAAACTGTAAGTCTACATCTAGAATTTTGATGTCATTTTACAAAGTGTGTGAAGTACTTTATCTCTTATTCAGTTCAACACTAGGCAAATTTTAGATGGCTTTCCCTTTCAGTTTGATTACTTTCTTTAAAACCCTTTTCGTTTACTCTTGACAATCACTGTCTAAACAATTAGAGGTCTTAATTATTAAAAACAATAAGAACATGAACAATGAAAGGAAAAAGAATAGCAATAAAACTAAGGGACAATGAAAGAGTCCCTTAAAAAAGAGATTAGGGTTAAGAAATAAGAAAGCCTTCAATACAATAGTATAAGGGAGGTCATACTGGTTTATTTTTCCCATGTTTATTATAAGACTGTTAGAGTATATAATTCCACAGGTATGTTTTTTTCTGAAAAAGTAGTGTAATAAACTATGCCAAACTATCTCGGTGAAGCAAGATAGTTGTTGCTTGGTAGAGCAACGTGGCGGAGAGATATGGGGTGGTGGTGATGGGCTTTGCTTTCAGTGAGAAGAAAGAGGTTTATTTTACGGAAGCAAGTAAAAAGCAGTTGGCACTAAAAATTGAAACACTTCATTGACCTCCTGTTTTTACTCAAACTACTTCTGATATATAAGATGAGAGGTTTTCTTTTTCCTCTTGATACCAAATACAGGTGTCTTTTCCAACACTACTTCTCCAACTCTCTGAACCAACTGGGTGTCAAATGATTCAATTCAATTCTGATAATACCTACCTGGAGTTAGCCTTAGATCCCAATTCTTAGAGAGCTAAATGCTAGAAGAGTGCCCCACTTCAGATGCCAATTACAAGTCATAGGCTCCCACTGCTTCTAACTGATGGGTTAGAGATTGGGGGTTCCCACAGCCCTCATTCATGACCTAAGGAACTCAGAAAAACACTTTACTTACATTTTCTGGTTTATTTTAAAGGCTACAACCCAGGGACAGCCAAATAAAAGAGATACCTAAGCACTATATGGGGGGAACATGCCAGTACACAGAGCTTTCATGCCCCTTTAGGGTAAACCACCCTCCCAGCACCTTGATAAATGCACCTTTTAGTCTCATCTTACCAACCTAGAGGGGATAAGGATGAAAGTTCCAGGCTGTTAATCAGGCTTGGTCTTTCTGGTGGTCAGGTTCTATCCTGAAGTTATCTAGCACCCCTGCAAAGAGTTACCTCATCTGAATACCAGAAAATAAAGACACTCCTATTACAGTTCTCACTATGAAATTCCAAGAGTATTTGGAAAAGACCAAATATCTTCCTATGATACATGGATGGCATTAGGGAATTTTAACTGAATCATTTAGGATAGTATCAAAAGTCTATCTTTCTGTCTTGTTTGCATATTTAGAATCTTATGTTTTCTTGATGTTTTTCTCCTTTTAGGAAGAAAGGTTTGCATCATTAATTCTTATCTAAAATCTTAGGGCATATGTATTTTCAACAAACTGATTCTATTCCACTCCATTGTTGTTAAGTTGAACTGGCTAAAATGATGAAGTAATCTAATAGGTACATGGATATTTATTTCTGATTATGTTCATAGTAAACACAGAGATTAGTTATTGTTGTTGTTGTTTTGAGGTGTATACTTTAAGAAAGGGTGTTTTGGGTGAGATTTGCCCTTCTATAGACCTAGGAAGCAGTCCTAAATTAATAAAAGCTCTATGTGTCATGACTGAACATGACAAACTCACATGGGTAAATTAGGCACCTGTTTACATGGTAAAACAAACAAACAAACACCACAGAGAATTGAAATAAAATTCTAGCCAAGGATTATTTTTTTCTTTTTAAGTTTTTTGTTTGTTTTGAGAGAGAAAGAGAGAGAGAGAGAGAGAGAACACGCACATGGGGAAGGGGCAGAGAGAGAGGAGGAGAATCCCCAGCAGTCTTTGCACTGTCGGCACAGAGCCTGACAGTGGGGCTTGAACCCACATACTGTGAGATCACGACCTGAGCCGAAATCAAAAGTGAGATGTTTAACCGATTGAACCATTCAGGTACTCAAATAAGGATTATTCTTTCAAAATTCATTTTATCATCTCATAGTCCTTGAGAAGAAATTACTTCTTTAACCTCACCTAACCAGTTATGAGAACATAATTTGCTGTGCCAAGATCTACAGCCTCTTCCCAGATGTTTGAAAATTTATGAACAAGCACAGTAAGGAGACTTGCACAAATCAGTGAACATGTTAGGCAGATTTCAACATCCTGGAAAAGAACTTGGAAGTATATGAGTTGACATTATGCTGAGAGATCACTTTGAAATGATGAAAATCATGAATTTTACTTGGTGCCAGAAATGTTAAAGCTGGCCTGCCTGAACTGCTGTGTCCTCTGTAAGCAAGTTTCAATATCTGAATGCCCATGTCTGATATATTGTCTTCATCCAAAATGAGCTAAGTTAGGATTTGTTTAGTAGTTCTGGAGGACTCACTGGTTTTCCTGGAGCATCCGTCTTAATGAGGCTTTGAGCTCCAGGAACTCCTGAGGTCATAGAAGTAATCGCTTGGAACTCAGTGACACACCTGTTATTCAGGGGCTGGTCTGAGAATGCCATTATTCTACTTAAGTTGAGGAATACCTTATGTCCCCACTGATCTGTGTCTTCATTACCATTTGGCAACTTTGCCTTTGTTTGTGCATTTTAAGGCTTATTCAATCTTAAGAAATGGCCACTAGAAAATCCCAACAGCTATAGTTGACATTTACACTCCGCCATTTATAGTTGCTCCTAAATTGTGATGCTCAGTTTATAAGTTCGTGGTAGACAATAAAACTAGAATAATGTAGACAAGCGATCAAAAACTGGTAACTAAAGAAGATTTATCTATTGGAGTGTTTAATGTGTGTCTTTTTTAAATTTTGAATACCTTTTCGAAGATCATGCTGTCTTCTATTCCTAATGGCGTCCATTGTTCTGATTCTGGCACCTGAAGTTATTTGAGTTTACTGCCCCTTCATTAGACAAATGGAAATCACAACTTCTATGTGGTATTTATAATGATCATCAATTAAAGTAATAAATACACAGCTTTCAGGGTCTCTTCACTCTAATATAACAAAGATTATTTGGGGGACATGTCTGCACTTGGCAGGTCTATAGAAAGACATGTCCTTAGAAGGTCTGACAGCTGCCAAAGGAAGTGAAATGCGGGTCTTACTTTTCTTCCTTGGTTTTTTTGACTTTGTTTTACTTCATTTTCCAATGGACATGAAGCTTATTTATCTGGGGTAGAGGAAAATGTATCAATGAAAGCTGAATTCAAATTAGCATTTCAAATTTTCTTTTGTACCTCCTAGTTTTCACTCCCTCACTTACCAGTATGTACTAGAGTACAGAGTGGATGTGCTAAATTAAAAAAACAACAACAACAACAACAACAAAAACCAGACAGTATCACTCACTGTTATTTAACCATTAATGTTCAACTTGCATCAACAGGATGATGAATATTTGGCATTTTCAATTTTATTTTTATTTGTGCTCTTAGTGAAGTAAGAGGGACTGAGGTCAGCTTCAATCATAGCCATTTTAGTAATGGTAAATTATCTGGAATTGAAAAATTAAATAGTAATCATAGATAATATAGGATTTTATCTGAAGCAGCCTCCTTTGATTATCTATATATAGCTGTATCTTAACATTATCTAGCAGTCTGGGCTTGCATTTTATTAACATTTATTCTGAATAAATTCTTTCCTCAAATATGAATTTGTTGAGCACCAGCAAAGGTTCTATTTTTTGCTGTCACATTGAGATGAAACCTACTGTGATGAATTATTAGGACAATGAAAATTAAGCAAGAGTGAAGGCTGTAATTTGAGAAGGAAATAAATCTGCAACTTGCAGAAAGAATAGTAGCTTGGAAGATTTATTCTCTCTTTTGAAGTTGCCTGTCACAATATGGTAACACTAGGAATCAGGATTTGAAAGATGGTTTCAAAATCTCCTCATTGACAACATATCTAAGTGGCCAACTTTTCAAGTGTCACTGTGGGGGGCCTTTGTGCCTATCTTTTATCCTTGCCGTGATTTGAAGGAGCCATTCGTAGTAATTACTAGCTGGGAAGGTAGGAATAGCTTGCTTTGCAAACCGTATGACTGTATAGTTAAGTGAGAACAGTGAAATAAAGGCCAGGCACACACACTATCATAAGCTGGTGTTGACATTTGGAGCAATGACAGGCAATGATGGGAAGACATTTCAGGATTCCCATAATGGGGGACTTAGTGCACTATTCCTGACCTATCTTGTCCTATAAAATTAATACAAAATATAATTAATATAATTAATATAATATAAAATGGTTTATAGTTTATGCTCATATTTCACATTGGGGTTAAGATAGTAGTTCCCAATAAAATTTAAAATTTCAAAGTGCAATGGAATGAACACAAATATACGTGTTTTAGTCAATGTTTCTATATTTTTGGGTTTCTGATGTAGTTATGGAATTTCTGCGGTGTGTTTTACTCTGTGGGAAATATAGAGCAGTATGAGAGTAAGACTCAGACTCTATATAAATGGCAAAGGAAAATACCAACACTTATGGAGTACCTATTCAGTGTTCAATAATGTCCTAACAATTATTTGTAACCAGATATTATTAGCCCCATTTTACATATGAGAAAATGTTGGCCTTGAGAACTTATATATTATGACAAAAGTCAGGCAACTAGTAAATGGTATTTTCATAGGTTGAACCCAAGCTTGTCTAACTAATTTTTTATTCTAATGCCATGGGTCATTCTGCCATCCAAGCAAACCAGCATCTCTTTGGAGAATTTATGAGCATCAGAATGCCCAAGCTTAAATGCTAGCCTCTTCACATGGACAAGTTCCGAAGCCTTTCTTCATCTAATTTTTCATGTGTTCTAGGTAGTTGTTAGGAGTACAGACAGTTCATCCAGTGTAACAGAGGGGCATGCACAGGATAAGATTAAAGATGAGGTTATTTGGAAAATTTGAGGGGAGCAGATACAAAATCACAGTGAAATATGAAAACAGCTCATCTATTGATAATAATACAGCAAGATGGCTCAGTGTGGCTTTATGGCTCCACTAGTGACTCATACAAGTAATTTCAGATGAAGGAGCTCAGTACAGAGGAGTAATTTTCTTTAGATACTTTCACCTGCTCAGAGGCAGGGGTAGAATATGAAGAGTTGGGTTTAATCATCGTTGGGATTTAGCCTGCTTAGTAAAATGGAGTGAGTTGAGGACGTATGGAAGGGACAAATACAATAAGCCATAGAAGCTAAGCTGAGTGTCAAGGGTAATGAGAACATGAGGAGTGTGGAGGTGAAGGACAGTGACAAAACGGTAGTGTCATTTAACTGAAGATTTCCCTGGGGTGTAAGAAATGCTGGAATAGAAGACTAGTGGGAGTAAACTAGAACACAAATGAGCTGGGCATTATTCTAAGTGGTGGGGATACAGCAGCAGGCAAAACAATAAAGTGCAGATTCTTGATAGTTTTGCTACTGAAGAAAGATCTCTATTTTCCAAAAAGTTTATAACCACTGGCCTAGATGTGGTTATAAAAAGTTTAATTTGCTTAACAATTTAATTGAGTGGTAATAAAGGAAACAATTTACTGTGACTTTATATCTGGACTCCAGAAAAAAAAAAAAAGAAAGAAACACAACAAATTTATTTTAGAGCTTTTGTGTCCCTTGTAGGCAATTTCAAATTAAAGAAAAGCTCATCAGAAAATATTTATTAAGCACCCATTTTTATGAATAGTACCTCAGGGTTCATTTACTGCTGGGAATAACGATGAAATTGAGGAGGAATATATTTTAATAATAAGAGCCAACCAAGTATTTTAATTTTTTTGTGTGCATTTCATGCAGAACATTAGGAATTAAATTAAATTCAGCCAATGTTTACTAAGGTGTTATCCCTGACCTAAATGATTTTACAATCCAGTGGGGAAGAAAAATGTGTTTGAAAATTACCATAACAAAATGCATGAAGTGACAGGTGTCAGAAGTTACATATAAACACAATGCTAGGAAGCCCCAAGGAAGGTGTGATTAATTCCTGCTTGTGGTGACTGAGGTCTTCAGAAGGGAAATACCATTTTTGCTATGTTTTGAAGAATGAGCAGCATTTATGAAGGCTAGATAGGGATGCAAGAGAAGAGGGTATTTAGAAATCATTCTAGGCTCAAGAAAAGCAGAGATGAAAGCCAGAGGCAAACAAGTGCAGGCTATGTTCAGGAACTCTTAAATAGGATCCTGTGGTTGGATCACGGTTGGTTATCTTTGGAAAGAGAAGTGAGGTTATAGAGCAGTGTCCAGGACATAGATTATTGTTTAATATAAAAGTTGCTGAAAGACGAGTGATATGGCTAGCATAAAAGATAAGCTTTTTTGCACCATTGAAGGAATGATAATGTTCTCTTCTTAATGAGCATGTACTCTGGGCATTTTGAGTCTCTGACATAAGAAATCCTTGTTTTGACATAAACATGGGTGTGATTCAGTAGCAGAATGTCTTTTTGTTGTTGTTGTTAAACCTCTCACTGACTGACTGATAGTTTTGGAGAATGTTGTGAGACTTATATTTGAGAGAAATCCAAGATGCTGACTCAAAACACAGATAGCTTTAAGGAATCATTATCAGTTGTTTTCCAAAGTTCATTGAAGTACTTGTGAATTTGCTACAATGAAACAAAGAAGGCTTTGATTATTTTTTGTAAATATGAACAGCAGTATATAAATTAAATGTATATGTCTAAACATTAATTTCAGAAATGTTTAGCATGTGTCAGAAGTAGCTAATATATTTATAAGTTTATTTATTTTGAGAGACAGAGAGAGAGAATGAGTGTGAGTGGGGGAGGTGCAGAAAGAGAGGGAGAGAGAGAGAATCCCAAGCACCGACAGTGCGGAGTCTGATGTAGGGCTTAAACTCATAAACCATGAGATCATGACCTGAGCTGAAACCAAGAGTCCGACACTTAACCAACTGAACTACCCAGGTGTCCCAAAGACAGCTAATATTGTAGTATCCTTTTTTTTTCTAAGCTATGAAAGATAAATGTAATTCTTGATTTTATTCTAAAGTTCTTCATGTGTGTAATGATATTTAATGTGCTTATAAAATCCATTCTTACATCTTTTTGTTTGGTGGGTTTTTCCAGTTTTAATTATGAAGTACATTGAAATGTGTGGCTCTGTCATTTAAATTATGGAACTATAGCCAGAAATGTGAACTTCAGAGTTATCCAATAAAATAAATATACCATTGACTCTATTGATACATATTTTGAATTCTTCATGCTCACTAATCTCATTAACTTTCAGGACAGTTGCAAAATAATTTTTTTCTGTTGAATATATACAAAGCACTTGACCCTCAAAATATCTCAACAAGAAGAGCACCCAAGAATATTTTCATTGTTCTCATAGTGGGATGGAGGCCTTTAAGATCTGGGAGGTGGATATGTGCATCAATGTTAGCTCATGAACAGTTCTTTGCGATAATATTTTTGCTTTCTGAGGTAAAACTAAATGCACGGATATCAGGTTCTTTCTGGTTATCCCAGCTGCTGTCTAGCTTTATGAGTTACTAAGAGTGCACAAAGGGAATAGCACATAGAGCTCATAATGTCTTTTTTCCCCAGAGACTGTTTTCCTTTGTTGATAGTGTTTTGGTGTGCATTTAGAGAAGCAAAATGTAAGGTCTGTCCTCCAGTAATATGCGGTGGTGTGTGTGTGTGTATGTATGTATATCTGAAATTACAGTATACTAAGATTCTACTTCTGTTTTCTTACGTGGCTATTAAAAAATTATTTCCATTCCCCCATCCCCAAATCATAATTTTGATATTTGTACCACCCTGCATTTTATAACTGTGCATTTCCAGTGGATAAAGAATTGTGGTTTTATTAGTCCCATATGAAGAAATGTTCTCCAGGTAATATCATATTCTTGATGATATTTATTATTGTAGAGTAATCCTCTTTTGACTTTTGCCAGTCATGAGTGCCCACTCTAGTGCTTAAAAACTAGCTACTCTTGAACTAAACCAGATGGAAACATATACGAAGAATTGAGAAAAGTTACAAATAGTCAAATCAAAGTATTTGTTCAGTCTTACTCTCCTTTGATTAAAGTTTCCCACAGCCTAGTTTTTATAATTAGTGCTGAGATCTGCTAAGTGATTTTGCCTAACTAAATTAAGAACTTTAAGCCCTTAAGTGATTGTAATTTTTTTCTTACTTGTGGGAGAAAGTATTTACTGGCTATACAATTTTCTTTTTCTATCAGTGACTAGTTAGCTTGTGGGCTAAGGTAAGATATGAATAAACTCAGAATATGTGCTTAAATCTTTGTAGCCTACAGATACTTGATCTGTTTCTTAGCCCAAATCCTGCATCTCACCTCAAGCTGAATCTTGCCCATGTAATTAGTAAAATCATGGACCTGAGAGAGGGGACATGCATGGTAGATCTCAGTGTTCACCACCAGATCTAGAAGAACAACGGCATCCTCTTGAGAAGTAAACCTGTGGAGTAAGATACGTTCTGTCTTTCCATGGTTCAAAGCAACAGGCCAGGTTTCCACTATTCCTTGAGCTACTTTTTCTGGAATGTCTATTATGTGCCATACATTTTATCTTTGTTATTTCTACTCTTCACACCAAACCTGAAAGGTAGTTCTTACCATCGCCATTTTTATACATGAGAATACTGAGCTTTAGCAAGTTTAAATAATTTGCCTAAAATTGAATAGTTAATATTGATAGATCTAGGGATTTTGTTTTGGGAGTATTGGGCTCTATCCTGACACCCTGGGGAAAATTTATTAGAATTACCATGCTAAATTGTAATAGACTAAAGCTGTGTTAGTTTTCCATTGCTGTGTAAAATATTACCACAAAGTTAGTAGCTTAAAACAAGACAGTTATTATTTCACAGTTTCTGTGGTGCAGCTAATAAATATGTATAATTTATAATATAATTTGTATATAGCATATTTTATGATTATGTTTTGTACTGATATGTGTTATAAATAAATATATATATCATATACATACACATATATAATGATGAGAGTGACCTCCCGTCACCTTTGCTATATTTTCTGGATTGGAAATGTGTTGCAAATCCATCTGTACTTGCAGGGAGGGGATTATATGAAGGCATGGGCTATTGGGGGGTGACCTTAGGGCCATCTAGATTGCCACATGTGCCTATAAAAGTAAAGCATAGATATTAGGATATTTTTCCATACTTTCATCCTTTTCTCTTTTTCAGTGTTTTTTTTTTGACAGCTTATTATTCCTATTTTGCCTGAATATTCTCAAAAGCCTTGCTGCTTGTACAGACATTTAAGAAAAGAAAGATAAATGTCAGTGTTCTTGCATCTTTCTCAATGTTCAAAATTTCCAAAATTTCCAAAAAGTGAGTAATCAAGTTCATTTGTTTATAGTTGTTTGTGTAAAGTATTAAAAAAGTAAATGGTATTCCAGCACAGAATCATGCAAAAGCTTTGAAATAAAAGCTGAGAGGGATTAAAGATTCTAAGTATTCTGACCATGGAAATTTTAGCTGTTTGCTCTTTGTCTTAGTAAGACATGGGGAAAAGTTTTATTCCAGTTGTTTAAGCTCCAATTATTTTTTTCCTCTCCTCTCCTCTCCTCTCCTTTTCTTTCTTTCTTTCTTTCTTTCTTTCTTTCTTTCTTTCTTTCTTTCTTTCTTTCTTTCTTCCTTCCTTCCTTCCTTCCTTCCTTCCTTCCTTCCTTCCTTCCTTTCTTTCTCCTTCCTTCCTTCCTTCCTTCCTTCCTTCCTTCCTTCCTTCCCTTCCTCTGCTCCCTCCCTTCCTCCCTTTCCCTCCCTCCCTCTCTTTCTTCCTTCCTTCACTCCCTCCCTTACCTTACCTCCCTCTCTCTCTTTCTCCTTTCTTTCTTCTTTCTCTCTCTTTTTCTTTCTTTCTTTCTTTCTTTCTTTCTTTCTTTCTCTCTCTCTCTTTCTCTCTCTTTCTTTCTTTCTTTCTTTCTTTCTTTCTTTCTTTCTTTCTTTCTTTCTTTCTTTCTTTCTTTCTTTCTTTCTTTCTTTCTTTCTTTCTTTCTTTCTTTCTTTCTTTCTTTCTTTCTTTCTTTCTTTCTTTCTTTCTTTCTTTCTTTCTTTCTTCTTTCCTATTTATATTATGGTATGGTTGAACACAACCAGCCTGAGAGAATTGTTTGATTTCTAACTCTACTACTACTAACTGTCTTTAGATGCATTGGTTTCATTTTCTTCATCTATAAAATGAGGAAGTTAGTGGAACCAAGGTACTGCTGCAAAGAAACAGACAGAGAGGCAACCCAGCTGTTTCAGGTAGTATTTACAGGTGTAAGCTATCTGTTAGTCATGACAAAATGGATGTGATTTGATTCTCACAGAGTCCATCTATCACTGACAAACTGACTAAAGCTACTTACGCATTCATATGACATAGGTAAATAAGAATGCCAATAGGGGTGCCCACGTGGCTCAGTTGGTTAAGCATCAGCTTTGGCTCAGGTCATGATCTCATGGTCCTTGAGCTTGAGCCCCATGTCGGGCTCTGTGCTGACAGCTCAGAGCCTGGAGCCTGCTTCAGATTCTGTGTCTCCCTGTCTCTCTCTGCCCCTCCCCTGCTTGCACTCTCTCTCTTTCTCTCTCTCTAAAAAATAAATAAACATTAAAAAAAATTAAAGAATACCAATAGATGTACTTAACACTTAAGCAATATTTGAAAAATCAAAACTCTACTGGTCACTTGTGATGGAGAAATATACTCAGCTAGTTTGAAAGAGCCAGAGTTAAACGAATGGGATAATATAAAGAACTTGTTCCATCAGCCTAAGAAGATTGAATCAGCAACTGACCGCAGACCAGGCACACAGTCATGATGTATTAGTGCTGGATTGACACCAAATGATCCTTATCTTTTGGCATCCACTTTCTATCTTCCATCTAGAGGACAGCCCTTCTGTTAGGGTGCTGTATTTATTGAAGGTAAAGTATTACATTATACAAACTTGTTTTGTGTGAGACAAATCCCATTCTAACTTGGATTCAAAGGACGCTGTTTACGTCATTATGCTATGGATCATTGTAATGTAATATGCATGGTGCATGTATAGTCCCATGACTTTAGGCTTTTCTAAAAAAAGTCTAATTTGATTTTTGATCATTTCGGTTGTTGCAGGTAATGAGCTTTTATCTGAGTTTGCTCCCAAACTCTGAAGAGAGATCTGTACTCCTTAGATTTGTCCTCAGCAACTCTTTTTGAAAAGGATATGATTCATTTTATGGGTCACACTATTCGATTGATAAGAGTTAGATTTGGTAGGCAACAAATATAGTGAATCCCATTTTATACCTTTTTGGTATGTATTCTTTTTTTTTTTTTTTTTTTTCTGTTGCTGTAACATTTTCTGTCTTTGTTGTGATGGAGGTAATTTAGGTAAAGGGTCAATCTCTTTGTTTCTTTTAAGACTTCACTATTATAATCACAAAATGCTATCTTTTAATGCTTTCATATTTTATAAGAGAGTTCGCATGTGTTTTGTTTTTAAAATGTTTATTTTTGAGAGAGAGAGAGAGCTTGAGAGAATACACACATGCAGGGGTGGGGCAGAAAGAGAGAGAATCCCAAGCAGGTTCCCACACCTTCAGGGCAGAGCCTGACGCAGGGATCAAACTCAAGAACCTATAAGATCATGACCTGAGCCAAAATCAAGAGTCAGATGCTTAACTGACTGAGCCACCCAGGCACCCCTGCATATGTTATTTTATTCAACCCCGATAGTGTTCTAGCAATGAAGACAGATTTATGGATAAAATGATCACCCCAAGAGAGCTTTATCAATGTAAAAAATAATAACTAATATTTTGTGAATGCTTAATATGTTTCAGACAATGTGCTAAGCATTTTATAGTCATAAAATGTTTTGTCACACACATCCCCGCTATGTTCCCATTTTATAGATGAGGAAACTGAGACTTAGGGAAATCAAGTGGCAGGTTCAGAGTCACAGTGAGTATGAATGGGCAGAGCTGGGCTTCAAGCCACACATATCCATCCAGAGACTAATCTCTCCTGAATATTGTTTCCTGATGATCAGTAAGCTGGGGTCCTGTGACTAAAACCAATGCCTTCTGTAAATCATGCCCTATATTAATTTTAAAATGTGGTCTTTATTTCAAAAATCTTAACAAATCTTTCAAAATCTTGTCTTTGATGACAAGAAACTTGATATTTCTTTTAACAATAAAATAAGCCCCTTTTGAGTTCTAACATTTAGAGCTTCTCTTCAATTGGGAATAATGTGCTATTTCCTTATACCCTCTCTGCTTGGCACCAGTGTTCTCTTATTAGTGTAAAGATAGAAATCTGGTTCAGCACTAAGAGTACTTTGCTAAGGGTAAATTGTTGGTCTCTGGAAATGGTAATCACTATAGTGTTGCTTAATGTATTCAAATGATCTTAAAATTTTATTTTTTTTTAAATTTTTTTTTCAACGTTTTTTATTTATTTTTGGGACAGAGAGAGACAGAGCATGAACGGGGGAGGGGCAGAGAGAGAGGGAGACACAGAATCGGAAACAGGCTCCAGGCTCTGAGCCATCAGCCTAGAGCCTGACGCGGGGCTCGAACTCACGGACCGCGAGATCGTGACCTGGCTGAAGTCGGACGCTTAACCGACTGCGCCACCCAGGTGCCCCGATGATCTTAAAATTTTAAAAACAAGTGGGGAAATAGTGTGTCTTATAGAAAACTGAAGTTTTCCTTATACTTGAAAAGCAATTTAATATGATCAAACTACCCTCTCAACAATACTTTCTACTCTGTAATGTCTCCGATGTCTCACAAACTGTAAAGTTGACATGCAGTGAACAGAATGCAGTTGCTGGTACTCAGAAAGCAAAACCCAGAGATGCTGTACCAGGACTCTCATGCAGGTTTCCTATCCTGGTTGTCAAGCACATCCTCCAATTGCTTCTTCCTTTGCCACTGGAAATTGCCAAGAGAATTCCTCCATTAGTTTTATGATATGGACATGCAAACTTCTTCTACCTGAGTAATAGAGGAGGCCTTTTTCTTTCACTGGAACAATTGGACTTGGACACAGAAAACAGAAGGGTTCATGCCCTAGTTCTGCCCATAATAGTTGAGTAATGGGAGAACTCTTTCATCTTTCTTTAGGTCACAGTGCTGCTATGATCACAGTTGAACAAACCACAGATAGACCAGACTGGCAGAAAGAAGTCAAGCCATAGAAAGATGCTGTAAGTGAGTTGCTTTATCTGGTTTATCAGTGTTGGGTATCAGAATTGTTCTTGCAATAATCAGTGATGTATACCAAGTCCTAAAGTATAAATATGCCTGGAGAAGGTCCTTTACCATCTGACTTTACTAAGTTAATAGGACTTGTTTGAAAATGATTTTCTAATTTGTTTACTCTAAGGAATTAGTGAAATTATTTCCTCCACCTTCTTTCCCTCTCTCTGCCAAGAGAATTATTCTGTTTTAGTTCAGACAAGATTTCTGAAATTATCAAGGTGTTGTTCATTTTTTTCTGCCTGTTTCAATTTATATGTATGTTATGAACATTTGTTGACTTACATTTTCAACATCTATAGTTGTTCCAACTGATAAAAGGACAGTGATTTTGCTTTGGAGGACTTAACCATTGTGATAGGAACATCCCCCAAAGCAATGGGACCATCAATCAAGAGGCTTGCCCTTTTTTAGCCGAAAGACCCACAGTCCAAGACAGCTAGATTTTCTCTCTTTAAAATTTGATTCCTTAAGATGAGAGCCAAAAAGAATAAATATGGTTGGCATTGATTGATCCTGTCGGTGGTACCCTAAAGAAATTTCTTACTGGTTCTTGATTCCAGATTCCTGTTGCTGCTTTTCCTAAATTATTTAAGCTGGTTTTTAAAAATCCTTTCTTTTAATTCTATGTTCTATGCCATATACATCCTCTAAAAGCTTTTAGCCAGCACTGGTTTCTGTTGCCTGCCAAAGGTTTTAACTGATATAAGAATACGATGTAGTTGTTTATCCACATTTACCTACAGTTGTGTATGCCACAAGTGTACCTAACGGAGTTCTCTTTTCATTTTTATGTCTATCTGTCTCTGTCTTTGTGTTCTGTTTTCTTATATTCTTTATTTTTTGCCCCTGCTGCTATTTTTAGAAAGAAAACTATATCAAATTACTAGGTCTGCATTGAAACTAATTCTTACAGTGGGCAGAAAGCATGGATATAATTTATTTTCTATTAATCATCTTGCCTTACAACTTACCGAGGTCAATTGTCTATTTGTTTCTCTCCTGTAGCTGCATAGTTTGCAAAGTGCTTAGCACAGTCTGGTCAGGCCATCTTAAGCGTTTATTAACTCTCAATCTCTTTGAGAGTTGTAATAAATTATTAAGGCATTTAAGCCAAGCCTGAAGACGAAAAGGAAATTCTCTAGAAAGGTGGCATCGTTGACTGTATGGCCTTAAGCTGTTAGATGTTTTGAGCACCTTTCTGGCCATTTTATCTTTGTTGCTGCTGGACAACAGTGTTAGATGGAAAGATGGGCTCACAAATATAGCAGTACTCTGCATTCACTGTCCAAACATGGGATACTAACATGAGGAGGCTCTTCTAAGAAAAAAAAATGAGATGTCGATGCACAGGGGAGCAACTTTAAATAATACCAAAATAACAGATTTTTTAAAACAAATTTCATAGTATGTATTGATATTTGAGGTCAAAAGAAAGAAGTTCTAGATACAAAAAAAATGCTAGAACATAAGTGGAAAGTGGACTATTATTAAAACACTTTATTCTAGACATAGGTGCTCACCCAGAAAGACTCAGTAGTCTTGGACTCACACTTGAGTATGAGTAATATGGATTTAGGCTCCCATATGTATGTAATTTCCACAAATATGCTTGAATAGTTACTGTTTAAAAGCTCTAAAGTTAATACTCTAGACCTCAAGAATTGCTTTACTTTCTCTGGTAACTCCCAAATTCACGTTATCTTTGGCATATCAGGTAATAAAGGTACTTTTATTCGTTCTTGGCATTCATCATACATTAGGAGACTTAGGGAAGAAAATCATGTTTTAGAAACACACATTTCTTTAATACAGGACAGTTCTTTGTTCTGATATTTTATGCATGGGCTTTCTTTATGTTTTCCTATTTCAAATTATTACTGTACTGTCTGGAAAGGTGAAGACTAAATAATCTCTAGTTGGCTGAATTTTTGAATCCCTTTAGCATCTTGCAGAAAAATCCTCTTGTGTTCAGAATTAAATGTAACAAGTTATCAGGGAGTGAAGTCAGGACTATCACCAGAATGGCTTTATAGATATACTTATATATTGTTATTAAACATATATATTTCTGTTAAATATATGTACGAAACATACACACACATAAAGACACTTAGCGTAAAATAATAGACAGAAGTGCATCTCCTAAAATAAGGCCAAAAATTCATAGGGATGCTGCGGAGGGGCTGTGATTGAAGCTTTATCCTGGCAAATAAAACTAATGATATAGCAAAATTTGGGCTACAGTTAAAGGTAATGATTAATCCTTAAATATAGAATTGCTTAATATTTTTGTAAACATTTGGACAAAATAGTATGATAGCATCACCTGATATCTTAAATGCAACTTTGACTTTTGCAGCAACATCATAAAAAGGATCAATTTTACAAAATATACCAGAGTGTCATCATTTTTTCTAAGAGCCACTTTTTATGCTTTCAAACTCAAAGCATTACCATTTGAAGCACCTTGTTGATGTTCTCTTCTTCAAGTGTTCACTGCTTTAAATCAGCCTGATCTTTATGTCAGTGGCTCTGCTGGTGATTCCAGCAATAGCTCTAAGATCACTTGCACTATTGTTATTCAATTTTGTTCTTTTTGCAGTTTTGAAATTTTGCATATATCTGCGCTATGTATTTAGGTGTATTTGTTTTTTTTTACAATGAACCAGGAGATAAGGTTTCCCTGAAGAACAAGATTTATGCTAATATTAAGAAGGATGGATACTTGAATGCTTTTTCTTTCTTTGAGAACTAGAAATCACAGAGATTGAGGTAGTAAATAGACATTACTCCCCTTAAAACATTGAAAAGTCACGCAGGACTTAATTTAGAATTACCCTGAATTATTGATTAATACTTGAACTTGGTCAAAGGAATTAACAGATCATGAACTGAAGCTTCTAATCATTTTTTGCCATTGTTGATAAATCTCAGTATTAGCAAAAATATCTAGAGCAGACTTATCACACTGAAAGCTTAAAAGTGAAATCGTCAAATTTATCTGAATTTCTTCTTCCAACTTTCAGTAGTGTCTCTATGATTTTTCTTTGGATGCCTTGGCTGTCACTGATGACCTCTAGCTATAGAACCTCATGATCCACTTTCCCCCTGTGGACTTTTATGGCATGGATTGATTTCTAACCACTACTTGAATAGGATGAACGAAGAAAATAAATGAACAATCCTTCAAGATGTGTGACACAGCTCAGAAACAATAGCTTTCCTTTATATTGATTGTTGGCAAATCCTATGTCTAGTAATCATGATTAAATAGCCCACCTGACTACTGGGGAAAGGAATGATTTATCTTATACTTTGAGTATTAGCTGTCACTCACACCATTAATTGTATTATACATTTAGTTCAATAACTGTATTGAATTTTGGCTTCATTAGAGTTTTGTATCTAAAGTGCTAGGTACTCATGATCTGCCTGTATAAATTCTCATGGAAAGAACTGGAGAATAGGATGAGTGTGATATATCATTGAGGTTACCATCATTTTTTTCTTTCCTAGGAAGGACATTATCTCCTTTCTCTGTTTTCCTTATTCCACCCACATATACATAAAGTCCACTTTCATATTCCCTTCTCTTTTTGACATTTTCTGTCTTTGCACCATCCCCCCTTCTCTTTGTCTCTTTTACATTTAAATTTCTGTCTTCAGTTATTATCATTATTTTAATGATCATCAGTAATCTCTTCAGAGTAGGACCATGTATGAATTGGTCAGTTGTAGTAATGTCTAACACTGCTGGGCACTATGCTTATTATATTTATATTTTCTTTTGCAACAAGACCTGCGGACTATGAGTAACATCCCCATTTTATAGATGACAAACTGAGGCACAGAGAACTAGATCATAAAGGTAGTAACAATGGCACCAGAATTTGAACCCAGGCAACCTGGGTGCAGAGTCTATGACATTAACAACTATGCTGTAGAGTCTTTCCTAGAATAAAGGGGAAAAAATATGGTTAAACTCCCCAAAGATTTTTGCAACTTAACAAATTATAAGGATCAGATGTGAGCACAATATTGGAAAGTATCACTTGCCATAGATTTTAGATGATTATAAAAGAGGGGCGCCTGGGTGCCTCAGTCGGTTAAGCGTCTGACTTTGGCTCAGGTCATGATCTCACAGTTCGTGAGTTCAAGCCCCGTGTTGGGCTCTGGGCTGACAGTTCAGAGCCTGGAGCCTGCTTCGGATCCTGTGTCTCCCCCATCTCTCTGTTCCTCCCCTCCTCATTCTCTGTCTCTCTCTGTCTCCCAAAAATAAGTAAACATATAAAAATAGATGATTAGAAAAGATAGTTGATCTTGTGGACTCCCTTTTCTCATTAAGAACAGCAGTAAAGGTGTTCTTATTTATTTATTTATTTATTTATTTATTTATTTATTTATTTGCCTATATAAACTCTTTATGGGAATCTTCCAACCAGTCATTTCATTTATACAGACAAAAGATGCAGCTGAGAAATCTAAATATGTATTCAAATGCAGTGAAATTATTATTTTTCCATAGTAAGCCTTCTATTATTCTGGAATTTCTCTTTTCTGAGTAATGGCTCTTTTGTTGCTGAGGCTTGTCCTGAGTTATTCATTGACAGCTGCAAAACTGCTTTGCCAAGTTAAAAATAAAATCTGTATTTTGAAAGATACTTATTTGTTAAACATGAGATGATTTATTTATTTGCCTGTTTATAACAGTTCTAGAAAGATGTAACTTTAGGAATATATTTTTATCTGAAATCACTATTAAGAGTTCATTATATTCTTTCATGTTTAGGATTTTGTTCTCTCATTTTTATTACATCCTCTGCAGTTACACACATAAAAAATGGACTCATTTTTCCTTTTTGGTTTTATTCTCCTCATACCCTTCTTTATCAATGTCCCCCCTTAATTCTCCACTGTCATTCAGATAGATAATCAAATGAAAATGATCTAATAAACACCAATTAAGAGTTCAAATCATGGTTAAACCTTTCAACCTGGCATTCACCAAACTCGGAAGCGGTGCTCTATCTTTCCTGACTTAAACCTCATTTTGTGTTTCTTCTCAGAATAAGTCATCTTACTGTCATATAGTATAGTAAGATGATTATAATATTCATCATCACCTTCTCAGGGATTAAGATATCATGGGGAGAAAAGTGGGAGATTTATAAGTAGTTATTTAATATAGAATGAAAAATAATCTATGATGAAGCAATTAATGAATGAAATGCTTGACTGTTGGCCTCACTGCTTTCTGCAAAGGCATTTTTGTTTGTTTGAGCCACTTCCAAGATTTCTTTCCTATTCTCTCATTTTTCAGGTTGTAGCTTCAATGATCTTTACACAGTATAATATATGCAAATTAAGCATATTTAATAGTTGTCATTGAAATATAAACAAATTTTGTTCATTTTCTATGTATTTTTAAAAATTCAGATGTAACACTGAGTGAATATAATGACATTGTAACTAGTTTTGAGATTTTATACACAATTTAAAGTTGTATATGCCTCTTAGTCTGCCACAAGGACAGATGTTGGACAATTCTTTTTAGATGACTCCTGGATCCCCTGTATTCCAGAGTACTTTTATGTTGCTGGGCAGCTGGCAGCAAGTATTAAGGGTGGGCGGTGCTAGTGAGGCCAGTCTCTGTGTCATTGCTGGTAGAAAGAGCAGGCTCAGGTTTTTCCCCTGGGAGAAGAGCCTGAGAGGATAGCATCCAAGAACCCTGAGAATCAACATTAGAAGATTCAGCAGGTAGCTTCATCTACAGAGATCTCAAATTCTCTGGAGTGGTGGTGAGGGATTCACATTAATGTATTTGTGTTCCTAGTCCCTGTGGTACATAAAGAATTAAGGAAAGGCTGAAATATGGGCTGAATTCAGGTTTCCTTTGAGGCAAAAGGCCTAAGAGGAACTGAGATATTTCTGCCCGGTAACAACTAAGGACTGGTGCCTTGATGCCTTATATCTGCCAGCTCACAAGAGTTGAGACTATTTGCACTTTTATGTTTCATTGGCGATCCCTTACTTAAGGTACCCAGAAGGGGGACCTGAAATCCAATAAGCAGATAAGTGACAATAACATATTCTAACAGGGATTCAATAGCCGTTGAGAGGAAGAATAAACAGAACACCACAAACATGTGGTGTCTAATGAAACTGAGCTGCAATAGAATATAAAAGTGTGAACCAAAATCTAAAAATGATAATTATGAGAACACATAGGGAGAGAGAGGCAAAACTCACTAAATATTCATGTGCTATACTCTTTAATCAGTTCTGGGCAATGGATTCTAAACAGGTCATTTCTAGACTAGGACGATGAAGAGTTGAACTACTTTCATCTTGCTCTTTTCCTGCCACAGTGACCTTGGAGACCACCTATTCCACATGACAACTCCATGAAGTGCAGGAAGACCATCAGACATATATTGAGTTGCAGCATGTGTGAAAAAGAACAAAAATCCAAAAACGGAACTTCAATTATATTAAGCCATTGACATTTCCAAATTTGTATATTGCCGTGGCATAGCCTAGTTGTACCCTGGCAAATGTTGACATTCCCTCATTGCATTAGGTGGTGTTCTATGTAACTTATTCTCTTACTCCAAGTCAAGCACTCAGTTCCATAGATGATTGAAGGACTTCAATATTTAGGATGGTATGAAGGTTCTCTTTCCTCTGAAAGGCAGATTTTAGGGGATTGCTTCTCAAACTCTAATGTACATGTGAATTAACTAAAGATCTTATTAATATTCACATTGTGACTTAGTACCTCTGGAACATTCTTCTAGATTCTGCATTTCTAGCAATATCCCAGCAATGCTAATGCTGCTGACCATGGGATGACACTTTGAGCAGCAGAGTTTTAGGAGATTTATAGGGAGGTGGTCTCACATGGTCTCTCAAATGCTTGACAAGTGGTTATGACTTCGAACTGTTTAATAAGACTTCAGGTGGCAAGGCTTAGGCTGGTTCCACTGAAATTGATCTATGTGTATATGATTGACCTCATTGTTAGGACCATCACTTCTTCCTCTTCTTTGTTCTCCCTCCTCCTACTTTAAAAAAAAAAAAACAGTTTTAGCAGGTGGGAGAAGTTGGAAGCAAGAGGAAGTGCAGCCTGATTGATCTAGAAGCAGAGCATGCCGTTCAGCTTGTCCTGATCACATATTTGTCTTAATGCAACAGAGGTATACATTTTCTGAGGCTTAAGTTTCCTGGGGCAGTACCATGAATGAAATATGTGACTTGAAGTATAACAGATACTTTTTAGAAAATTTTGGAACCTATTTCAATATACTCAGCTGTTCAACTAGAGTCAATGAAGTACTTACTGTTGTTAGCTCTGTGAGTATGAATAGCCACAAAGTCTGGGAAAATTAGATATTCCATCAGTTGTCACTATTCCCTAGCCACAGAGAGCCACCATTGCTGCAGCAATGCCATTGTATTAACATTTAGTTTCCTCTAAGGCTATGGCAGCCATTTCATTCCTAAAATACATGCCTATGTTTTTTAATGTTTGTTTATTTTAGAGAGAGACAGAGCACGAGAGCGAGTGAGCTTGAGCAGGGGAGGGGCAGAGAGAGAGGGAGGTACAGAATCCAAAGCAGGTTCCTGGCTCCGCACTTGTCAACACAGAGCCCGATGCAGGGCTCAAACTCAGGAACTGCTAGATCATGCCCTGAGTCGAAGTTGGACGCTTAACCGACTGAGCCACCCAGGCACCATAATGCATGCCTATTTTTAAGTAATTAGTGACTTTTTTTTTTCAATAGGCAAAACAACTTTCCCTAATACTTATTCAAAACTTGGTGTTACATGCAGAGTTAGGGAAACAGCAGTGATCTTTTCGTTGGAATGAATCAAGACTAAATACTGTGTGGCCGCCTGATAAAGCTAGGAAAAGATTCATGTTGTTTAGATCTATAGTCTGAACTATGAGGGGAAATCATTTTTACCCTCTTTGCATTATAGAGAATTGCACAGAAATTAATATTGTCAAAAAACTCTAACAAGGAAGCTTTCACAGTCTTTTCCTTTTTAATTTTTTTCTGTTGTTTTTCTGTGTCTTCTCAAGGATTTTAAAGCATTTTGACATATTTTTGCAAACTCACACTCTTTACAGTCTACTTATATTCATCAAATCACCAGTGATTTTGTGGGTTCAACTCACTTTTTACATAATAGATATCTGTCAGGTCACAGCTGCTGTTTTAAATCAGTTAGCTCTGATTCTAGGGTTTTTATTCTGTCTGAGATGTCATTATGTGGTGTGCGAAAATTTTCAACAATCCTGGAAATTGTCCCATATACCATGTATGATATAAATTTTCAATCACTATACCTGAGTTCAACAAATGTCACATTGGTTTAATTTTTTTTTTCTAAATCAGATTAAATTTGACCATGAAAGTCTACCTGTAAAGGAGGTGAGAATGTCAAATTGGGCTTTGGGGTAGTCCTTCATTCCACTGAAGTCTGTGCAAGAATCCAAAAGATTTAGAAGATGACTAGAAAATGGGAGAAAACCTACTAATTTTCAGTTCCTTGTTATTTCTGAGATGTTCTTTTTTCTAAAACCATACAATACATTTGAAGGAGAAAACCTCAACATGTTCATGCCGATTTTAGATAAGGATATTCTTGAGTAACCGGAGCCCTGGTATAGCCACTACTCAGGAATTTTTCTCTGAAGTTATATGACATCTTCAAAGTTCTCTGTGGAATGACTATGGTAAACTTTATTCTAACCCCCAATAAACACATTTTCTTTTTAGTATTGGGGGATCGTTTCTTCTCTAAGGATGAGCAGCCTCTGCCTCCGTCTCGCTAAGTATTTCCCTTTATCTGCCATCTCTCTCATGCATGTAGGAGAGAAATTATGAGAAGTGACAGATGATGGGATATGGAACAAAACTAGAAGGATTGGCTTTTCATATGAGTCTGGTCCTTGGCCTCAGCTGAGGAGGCAGAGTAAACATGTGAAGAGGCCGCTAGGTGGGCGATGTGGTAGTTTTATCTGAAGAACTTCTTATTGCTGAAATTTCTTAGTGAAATTAGAAGCAAGGTCCTTACCTGGGAATGAAAATGGAAGAGGAAGTATTAGAGAAGAGAAAAGGTTGTAAATCATTATTTAACAGAATGATAGAGTAAATGGAGTAGCAATCGGTGTAATGTCTTCCAGGCAGCACTGCGGTTTGTGGTCATGTATTCAATGTGAGACTGGCCATTGTGGTAATATCTTTTCCCCTTCTACATTCGACTTCAGAGAGATGGATAAAGTGTTCATAGTATAATGGAGAGAGGGACAAAAGACTCAAGGGAGTGATTATGATCACTCACTGACCGTGAAACATAAGATGAATACAGTGAAAAATTGTTAAGATTAATAGATATTCAAAGTGATAAAGGATAGTTGGAGTCATAGTACTAGAAGGAATTACCTGGGGAAAAAGGGATGAGGGCCAGCTTATGATGTATAACATTGATATATGGAGGGCTGCAGTTACTAGTAGTGATAGGATTTGGGAATCATAATCTTTTTTAACTAAGGAACACTATAGGAATAATTATCTAGCACTACATTGTCTAATATGGTAGCTGTTAATGACATATGGCCATTTCAAATAAAAATTATCTTAATCACAATTTGATACAATTATACATACTGTCCAGATCTTGTCCCTAAATACAATTCTCTATTAAGAGAAACTGGAGATCCTTAAAGAAAAAGACGATTCTAGATTCCTGGGGCAGGAAACTCAAACAAAACAAGATGAGCCTAGTGCCTTGGTGTCAGAAAAAAACTATCTGCAATGAATAACAGACATAGATAAAGATGGAATATACAGAAGAGAGGATCTCACGACAAACAAGATCAAGCATAGGTCTGATTTGAGTTTTAGCTAAGAAGGAAGGAAATATGAAGAAAAAGCAATAAGCAAAGGTATGATTGAGAAAGTCCCAGAATTGATTAGAGAAATAAGAAGACCAAGAAATTCCTAGCAGAGAAAGTACAATGAAATCCACATCCATCCATGTAATAGTGAAAGTTCAGAATACCAAAAATATAAAATGCAGTTAGAAAAAGAAGAACAACAGACTGATTATTGAACATCAACAATAAAACCAGAAGCTAGTGGAAAATTATCCTTTACACACCGAAAATGAATAAATATAAACTTAAAGGTCCACAACCAGCAAAGACACCCATCAAGAATGAAGGTAAAATGAAGACGGTTCTTGAATAACAAAACTGAGAGTTTGTCACAGCACACCCTCAATACACACCCCATATGTGTTTTCAATCAGAAGGAAATAGACCCCAGTGGAAAGCTTAGTATTAACAAGAAAGAAAGAAAAAAGGAAAATAATAAAAATGATAAATATGTGGGTTAAACTGAATGAATATTGACTGTGTGCAACAATAGCTACAGTATCTTGCAAGGTTTAATGCATGTAGAGAAATAAAATACATAACAATGAAAGAGCATAGTTTGTAAAGGAAGTAAATTAAGTTAAAGAGATACATGTTCCTTGCATAGTCAGGGAGGAGGAAAAAGGAGCTACCAGTCAATTCTGACTTTTTAGAGGTAAAAGAGACATGTTTTAATTTCTATAGCAATCACAAAAAGATCTAATAGAGGAAAAGAAAATGATTATTGAAACAATCTTTAATAAATTAGGAAGTAGAAAAAGGAAAAAGAGTATGAACAGATGGGATATAGAGTAAATACATGGCCAGATGTTTATTTAAACTCAAATAGACCATTGTTACATTCCATGTAGGCAGGCAAACTATTTCCGTTGCAGTAAAAGATTGTCAAGCCTTTAAAACACACAATTTTTAAAATAAGATACACTTTAAAAACATAATCATTCTGTGGTGTGGAAAGTAGAGAATCAAGAAATATACACCATACAAAAACTAAGGGAAAGGTGGGTATTATATTAGATAAAGAAGACTTTAAGCAAAAGGGTATTATTTAATTGAAATCAGATTATATCATGAGGATAATGGGTTCAATTCACCAGGAAAATATACTTATTCTAAATTTCAAAATACGTAGACAAAAACTGACAAATTCAAATGGCATAGACAAATCCACAATCATAGTATGAGCTTTTTTCAAACATCTCTTTTAGTAGTTGATTAAACAACAGATTAAAAAGCAAAGATATGGAAAACTTGAAGAACATAATTAACACATTTGATCTAGTGAATGTTTATAGAGCATCTACCCAATATCTGTGGAATACATAATCTATCAAAGCAAACGTGGTCATTTTTAAATGACCATATGAAAGGCCTTCAAACAAATCTTACCACATTTCAAAAGATTATATTCAGACAAAATATGTTCTATACCAGAAATAAATAAGAAAATGATAACTAGAAAATTCCTATATGTTTGAAAATTAAGTACTATATTTCATATATTAAAAATAATACACTTTGACCTGCATAGTAATTACTTTTACTTCCTTTTTTTTGAGTTGACAGACAGATGAAGAAAAAGTTTCGAGTATTAAAAATTTTTTTTCAATAAACATTACTCATTATAACATGGTTAAAATTAATAAATTGTGTAACCACTTCTCATGTCAGTAGTGGAGGTTTATTTTAAGAAGGATTTTCCTCAATGAGTTAGAATCCATTTTTTTTTAAAGGGACTAAAATTTTAAAAACAATTTAAATATTATTAAATTTATCTTTAATAGTCATTAGCAAGTTTATTCTGATTAAGTAACACCAAACTGGCATCTCTAAATGGATATGGTACAAGGTTTTAAAGGGGAAAAAAAGAGTTCAAATTAGTGCATGCAAACACATACACGTTTATATGTGTATGTATTTAAGGAATACCCTAGAATTTCTAGATTAATATTTCAAACTACCAGAATGTTGTTATTTTAATGTTCTATTAAATTTATAAAACATATTTAAGTTTCTTTCCATCCCTCAAGATTCTAAGATTTTTCATAGTTTAATTTGTAATTTTATTACTCTAAATGTTCACATTATTTTGGGGGCCCAACACTGTTTTGTTTGGTTTGTTTTACTTCTCCTTCTATTATCCTGTGACATTTTAATCATTCTATTTTGGTATGATCTTAAGTAGAATCATACAAATTTGTAATCCTTATAGATTAAGCAGTATCTTGGAAATTTTATTTGGTTCACCAGAAATGACAGTGACTTGTAACTAATTGTAAGTCTCAGCTTCCTTTATTAGTCTGTAGTCTTTGCAGGACAGATACCCTTATCCTTACATTTGAAATCACAGCATCAAGTCCCATAACTAATGAGAATCAGCTCTAAGAAATTAAAAATTAAAATTCAATCATTATTTTTTTTTCCTTTGGGAGGGAAGAAGTCAGACTGTAAAATGATGGAGAAATAGGAATGCAGAATGGAGACTTTCTGAACTAAACCTCTAAGATCCTATTCCTAGTTTAAGGGAGTATCCTGGTTCACAGTCCTTATAGTCTGCCTCACATTTCTTATGCTTCTTGGGAGATTCCTTTTATATCTGATGTAACTTTCATTTCAAATAGCAGCATTTAAAATGCATATATCTCTTAGCATGTAAAACATATATGAGTAAAGTATTACTTTTTAACCTCTTAAATATTTTATTTTGAAATTGTATACTGAGTTAATTTAGAATGGCATTGTAATGACAGAATCTATTTCCTCTAAATGGAAAGCTTTATCTTTGGTTACTTCCCAGAAAGATCTTTTCTAAGAAGATAACGTTAAAAGGTCCTCACAAATTCTCAGGCCATTTAATAGGTTGTCACAAAAATCAAGCTGAAAAAATGTATACGGTCCTGCTAAAGTATCCTTTGCTATGTCAAATGAAAAATACCAACTTTTCCTTATCATAGTTCATTCAGAAAAACATCAGTTATTTTTTTCCTAAGAAACAATAATCACATTATTTATATAATTTTAGGCCACACCTAAGTGATTCAAGTTATTTATGTCTTCATCAAAATAATTTATTTTGTTGATTTCTGGAAAATTAAGGCAGAAATGTTAATCATCTCAACTTTGTCTTGTCATTTCTTTTAATTTACTGACTCGCTTATAAACTTTAAGGTGTATTTCACTGGAAATGATCAGTTTGAATATTATCAAAGTAACCAAAACCTCTTTTAATTCCATATTTAATGATGACGGAATAAGTGCTTTGAAGATGGGAACACCTGACCAAGAAATGAAGGCAGAATATTCAAATAGACTAGAGGTATGAGTGTATTAAAATGTCAGGAGAGGACATTCAATTTATAAGAAGACAAAAGGTGACTTTTAAAGAGGTGATTAAATCACATCCTGCTTGGAAAACTATTGTATATTTTATATCCTTATAATATACGCATTTAAAATATAGTTTCATCAACATTCCTCTTTTTCTTATTTGTATGACTTTAGTTCTAGAAAAATTGTTGGAAAATAAATATAACTTGCCAATAAGCATATTTATCTCAATCTCTAATAGAGAATCTAAATTAAAATATGCTAGCATTCACTAACTCATTGTAAGGTATATGTAATTTTGCTACTATTTTCTGAGCATAAAGTTATGTAAAACAGCAAGCATATTATTAGGTACATTATTGCCAGTTAACATTTCTAGCTTCCTTTTGGGTTCAATAGATCCGAGCTCCATTAACTTTACACAGGAAGTACAATTGTATGAGCATAGGCATTACCTATAAAGTCTTTCACATATGAATAATTCTGCCAGATTTAAGGCATGGAGATATCATTGATATGGTCAGTCATGCTAAATAAACTATAGCATATTTTATTTTCTATGTTAGATTCTCTAGGCATTATTGTTTTGTCATATTAGAAAAAGTCTGAAAAACAGAACCATGTTCTCCAATTTGGAAAACTTGTGTTCTGCATTACTCTTAAGTTGTCAGCGTCTGTCTTATAACATGTTGTTGGTAAATGCAACCTGAGATACTCCTAATACCCTGTCTCTATGTTGTTAACTGTTCCAGAGGCAGCAATTCTTGCATGTGTGGCCACCCCCATGGGTCATAGGATTTAATGTGACTCAGAACCAGACTAGAGTTCAATGATTTATCATGGCCTTTCCATTTGAACCATCAGTTTATTGGAGAAGAAGATACATTTAACCTAGGTTGTACATAACTTGGGAAAAATTTAACTTGTCCAGTGTGGGAAAAGAAGTACAAAAAATGGAATCTGAACTCCTAATTCTCCTGCATCTAGTATACTTCCTGATATGCACAGGCATTGTTGTGTAAACAGACTGTAGACAGTCTATAAACAGACTTAACATGTATATTTTGGGCTATCCTTGGGGTCGGTTTTACTTTTTGGTACCATCCACCATCTCTCAGTCCAAGACTCTATTTTCCTTGGTACTTGGTATGTAATGTCTATTAAAGCTTTGTCTTCAGTAGAGGGTTTCTCGTTCTTCAACAGCCCTTCTCAATAGCATTGTGTCTCCTGCCATCCCATGGATTTCTGAAACAGTCACAGGGTGGATTAGAGGCTTTAATGCTGGCAGGGGGAATAAAGTGGTCTATGGATATGAAAGGGATTTTGGAGTCTGTTTCTACTTATGATATCAGTTTCTACTTCATCCTCTCTAGACAAAGGCTAATTACTATCCCATCAATCCATTTTCTTTGTAAATTTGGAGTCCTGTCTCAAATATGAGCACAATAGCATGGACTCAGTTATTAGTTTTCCTTATGGTGACTATGTGCTTTTCCACACAATTCCTGTCCTGATTTCCATATCCTCACCCTGTTTTCCTGTAGGGAAATCTATTACCTTCTGTCCCTTGGAATAACTACTTTCCCATGTCACTGTCTGGTATATGTCAACATTTACTTTTGATGAACTGTTCTGCTTTCACCCTGAAATTTCCCAGCTGCTGCCTCGCTATATACCCAGGGAGCTGTCTCCTGAGAGGTTCTAATTCATCCTACTAAGTGAGAAATTTATTGGAGTCTTCTCTGATTTCATATTAAAACAAGACACTGTTTCTAGAAGAATGCAGTATTTTGTAATTAGTTCCTTGGCAAATTACTTCCTAAGTCAACATCCTGAAAAATTGAGCAAAACAATAAACTGATCTTCAGTGATCTTCAAAATGCCAGAACTAGCCTACCTTTAGTTTCCACTAATAAAAAGTTATATTCTATTAAATATTTTTAAAAAATTAAGAGCGTTTAAGGTTCACAATAAAATTGAGGGGAAAGTACAGAGGTTTCCTATATGTCCTCTACCCACACATATGCACGGCATCCTTATTATCAACATTCAACACCAGAGTGGTTCATTTGTTAAAGTTGATGAACCTTCAAGATACATCATTACCACTCAAAGTCCATAAATTACATTAGGGTTCACTCTTGGTGTTGTGCATTTTATGAGTCAGGGCAAATGCAAAATGACACGTATCCATTATGATGGTATCATACAGAGTAGTTTCATAGCCCTAAAAATCCTCTGTGCTACTGGTATTCATGTGCCCTTCACCATCCTCTGGCAATCATTGATCTACCTCTACTGTCTTTACAGATAAGCCTTTTCAGAATATACACAGTTGGAATTGTACAATATGTAGCCTTTTCAAAAAACTTTTAATGTTTATTTATTTATTTTTGAGAGCGAAAAGGAGAGAGTGCAAACAGGGATGGGGCAGAGAGAAAGGCAGACACAGAACCTGAAGTGGGTTCCAGGCTCCAAGCTGTCAGCACAGAGCCCAATGTGGGGCTCAAACCCACAAACTATAAGATCATGATGTGAGACGAAGTTGGACACTCAATCGACTGAGCTGCCCAGGTGAGTATGTAGCCTTTTCAGATTGGCTTCTTTCACTTAGTAATATGCATTTAAAGCTACTCAATTTTTTTTCATAGCTTGATAGCTCATTTATTTTTAGCACTGAGTAGTATTTCATTGTCTGAATTACCAGAGTTTATCCATTCACCTAATGAAAGACATATTGGTTGCTCCTAAGTATTGGCAATTATGAATAAAGCTGCTACATATACCCATGTGTGTTCTATATTCCTATGATTAGGTCTCTTTTAGTGAGCTATGCCTCTGGAACGTGAACTTCATGAGAGTTTTTTTTCAGGGTTGTTTTTTTTTTTTTTTTCCTTCTACCCTTAGATAGGGATAGAAGTGGCTAGAGTGGGCTGGAGTTGGGTTTTTCCTTTCTCCTATGTGAACAGTTAGAGCTGGCTGGAGTTCAGTATCTGCCTTCTTCTTAGTTAGACTCTGATAATACCCCTATAGGATAGGCTCTGGTTGCTAATTTCTCCTGAGGGCAGGCTTTGTTAAGGAGAACAGAGTGCTCTGGTGCATTTCCAAATGGTTCCTTTTCCCCTTCATCTCTACAGTAGGAGGGGATTTTTCTCATATACTTACTGTAGGGACCTGGTTATGCTTTTGGAGGTAAATCTCCCAAAATTGTGGGACTCCTTTCTGTCTGGATCTCTCTGTTTTTGTTATTGTTGCTGTTGTTTTATGTGCTTTTTGGTTTGTTTGTTTCATCTCTTAGAGTTGTCTGCACTGAGTCGAGCAATTCGTTAATTCAAGTTCAGGTTTTCCCTCCCAGTGCCATTTCTGCCTGTGAATTTCTGTTATGGTAAACTGGGATTCTTTATTCAACTGTCACATCTTTCTAATCTTGGGGTCAGCATTTCCCACTGCATCCTCCCTATCTTATGAGTCCAAGAAGAGTGGCTGATCTTTCAGTCTGTTGAGCATTTCTTTACTTGTTAGGACAGGGTAGCTACTTCCAAGCTCCTGACATGCAGAACTGGAAAAATAGCCATATTATATTTTGTGTTCCCTAAACTCTGTATACCCTAGTGACTTTATGTAGTATATTCTTTCTTTTTATCCTTTCTCTAATCAGGACACATCCGAAAGCAAGTGATCATTCAAGGTCCAGTTCAAATGATACTTCATCCTTAAAACTTCCCTTGATCCTATATTGGAGAAAATATTTTCTCACCTATAAATTCTAGTAAAAATGGCAAACATAACTCTGAATCATAATTATTTATGTATGTATTTGTAGCTCCTGCTAGTAAATGATCTATGTATTCATTAATGTATCCTCCAGCTCACTGTACAGAGTAGGTACTCAATAAATATTTGCTGACTATAGATTTTCTCGATTCATTTTCAGGCGGAGTTTAAAAAGAGGAGAAAATTAGAATGCTTTAAATGATGGAATCTATGTCAGGCTTTACCTTGTACTTTGTCCTTAAAAGAGTTGTTGGAATTAAATGATTTTTATTTAAAAAAGTAAACTTTAAATTTTACAATAATTTTTAATCCACAGAAAAGTCACAAAGATTATGCAGAGGATTTCTGTATACCCTGAACACAGTACACATTTTACATTACTGTGGTATATTTGTCAAAACTAAGTACCCAACATTGGTGTAATACTATGAACTAAGCTTCAGACTTTATTTGGATTTTTACCAATTCTTTCATTAATACCCTTTTTTCTATCCCAGAGTTAGATCCAGGATAATTTGGAATCTTAAATTTCCACTTAAGCAGAGTAAACATAGCAAGCTGATCAGGAATATTATGGCTTCAAGGCTGTGAAATATGGAAGGGAGGTTGGGTTAGCAGTGTATCATAATTAGTCTTCTTTGTTTCTATTGATAGCTTACATGTTGAACAAAGTGTTGAAATTCCAATAGTAAAGCAATTTTCATTGATTTGGGGTGTGACTCTTCCATGTTTTTCTGTACATGAAACTTAAGAACTTTGGGTTTTCCTGTCAGAGTACCATAGCTCCTTTTATTTCATTTTAAAAAATTTGGATAATACTACTAATATTAACAATAATAGTAGCTAATATATAATAGGCACTGTCTATAGTATCAAGTATGCAGTAAACATGGCAAATATTCCATTCCTGCAAATCAATAGTATGTTGCTTCTAAGCCTTCATTCAGTTGAATTCACATACTTCTATCTCCTCCTTCTAGAATTATGTCAAAGTTCTGGAAGAGTACAGACTGTCAGGCTTTTGGTTATCAGTTGTCTGTCTCACAGGTTAGTGCTAAGAAATCTGTTGTCTCTCATCACATGGCATCTTCAGAACAAGAGTCTCCCTACTACTTTTATGCAACAATTAGGACAGAAAAATCTTTTGTAATGCTGGTTATCCATGAGGTGTAGAGACTTCCTCAGGATATTCCAACCCCTTGAAGTCATCCAGGACTCACAGGTCTCTCTCTCCAACTGCAGCCCAGCAAAGTCATTTACTATTCAGTTGAGAGAAAATTTTCCTCTTACTTAGAGTTGTTCTTGGTCCCTTTTTTTTCTGTCATTTCTGTTTGCCAAGTCCTGGTTCTTAAAAATCCTAATGAACTATTTGCTAATACTTGCCCTGCCCTCTATGTCACATACCTCCCTGAGATAATGAAGCAACAATCCCATTGCCTGCTTGAATGGGGGGCAGTTGATACATATACACAAAACAGTACCATCAAATAGGCTGTTTCTCTAATTTTACAAATTATAAAACTGAGCAAAACCTCATATACTTACCATTAAATAAATGACATAGTGAAAGTGAGTAGTCCCAGCACACAGTCACAGAGGGTCAACATACAAATCATTAGATAAGTCTTTTGAATTAGGCTTTGCTTGAAATAATGGATGATATCACATGAACATGCATACTGTAACACTTAAATTTTAGAGACAAATTAGTTTCCAAAGCACGGGGTTACAGACTACAGTTGATTTTGGAATTCTGTGCAGAACACATGTCTTCACTTGAACAGAATGTGGTAACAGATGCCTTTACTTACTTCTAGTGGGAATTGAGAACTTTGATTCATAAATACGAGGCTACTTGCCAGTATACCTAATGAGATTTTATATTCTCCCATTCTGACACTTTTAGTGATAAGACTGTATTATCTTGTTTTATAACCTTGTGCACCATGAACCATACTGCTAGGCTGGGAATGAGTATATAACTGAGTGGGTCAGTGGTCATTTGCTTCATAAAACATAAGAGAAACAGAAACATAAAGCAAAAGAGAAAAAATAAAATTATGTATGTGTGTATATATATACTGATATATACTGATTTACTGATAAATCAGACACATATAGGTTTCGTTAAGGATTGAAATGAGACTCATGTCACAGATAAATCAATTTGTAAGTCCACTTAATGATACCTGTAAATGCCATAATTGTTTTCTCTGATAATATTTTAGATCCAAAGCTGTCTGCCTACATTTCAATTATATTTATGAAAGAATTAGAATTAGTTTGGCCTTTCTCAAAAACATTGAACTTTATTAGCTAAACATTTTTTTTGTTAAATTTTTGGATATTTTCTCAGATTTGAGACATTTGCCTTTGTACAGTAAAAAAGTAATGTGTTGCAAAAAGATGATGGTAGGAGAAATATCTTGCTATGGGAAGGTAAAATATCATTTTTAAGCTTTAGAAATTTTCATGTAATTACAAGGTCAGCATCTGGGTTCTCTTTTTATGAAGTAAAAATTATTCTTACCTATTTTTTCAATCTATTTTTTCAAAGATGATTTCTAAAAAGCAGTTTTAGGTTCACAACAAAATTGAGAGGAAGGTACAGACATGGTATGTCTTCAGTTCCTACAAATCAACTGTATGTTGCTTCTAAGCCTCTAATCAGTTGAACTGGCATGGAATTCTAAAACTTTCATACACTTCCTCCTCCTCCTTCTAGAATTATGTCAAAGTTCTGGGATCTTGCATGTCCCCTGTTCCCCTGTCTGCACACATGCATAGACTTCCTCATTATCAACTTCCTCCATTGGAGTGGTACATATGTTACAACTGAATGAACCTACATTGACAGGTATTATCATCCAAAGCCCATAGTTTATATTAGGTCTCACTATTGTACAGTCCATGGATGTGGATAAATGTATAATGACATATATCTACCATTGTAGTATCATAGAAAGTATTTTATATTTCTTTAAAAATTTTTCTGCTGGCCTAGTTTCAGCTTTTCTATGTATCTTTTTTTTTAACGTTTATTTATTTTTGAGACAGAGAGAGATAGAGCATGAATGGGGGAGGGGCAGAGAGAGAGGGAGACACAGAATCGGAAGCAGGCTCCAGGCTCCGAGCCATCAGCCCAGAGCCCGACGCGGGGCTCGAACTCACGGACCGCGAGATCGTGACCTGGGCCGAAGTCGGACGCTCAACCGACTGAGCCACCCAGGTGCCCCTCTATGTATCTGACATTCATAATATTAAGTTATTTTTAAATCAAATCACAACATAGTAATCCATATGCTGTTTCAAAAACAATTTTATTTTTTGGGGATGCTTAATTTCATTGTATAGACTTACTCTAAATTATGCTATGGTAGGTCTTCTATATTCATTTTTGTTTATTATTCAATTGATTCCCTAGAAAAGTTTAAAGTTACTAAAACAATATGTTATAGTAAGAATGTCCATGTAGAAGTTTTAATTTTAAGTCTAATTGTGGAATGTGCATATATTTAGAGATTTATTTTTGGAAGGAAACATAAGAATCTCTGTGGTTATTTTTGGAGAATGAGTCAGAGATGAGGATGAGAATGAAAGACGTTTACTTTTCATCTTATATATAATGCTTAACTTTTTGCCATGTATAGGTTTACTTTTGAAGTAAAATATTAAATAAAATTTTTAGAAAATACAATAATGTGTTGTATTTAAAAGTATATATAAATACACATGCACAAAACACATGAAATGGAGAACATATATGCATATATTGGAGAAAGAAACTGGATTATATGTCCATATGTATTATGAAGCATTATTGTGAATATTGACGCAGTTATAGCAAGATCACTTTTTAGAATCTTTCTATCTCAAATAATAAGTATTTCTTCTAAATGTGAGTATGAATATTAGGAGACAGTAATCTTGTCTGGATAGCCACCCCTATGGAAACAAAATAAAAGTAATATAGGAGGGACTTAAGAGACTGGAAAAAAGGATAGCTTTGGATCTGTTGATACAGATCCAAAGCAACTCTAGCAATTGGATGATCTCAGTTGTTTGGTCAGTAGCTAAAATGTAATAGTTTTTGTTGGCCATTATTGAGATTTATTGACTCCAATACAGAGAAGGTATGACTGATTTGGGTAATTCTGCTATTAGTGACCACCTCATAGGCCTCTGTATAAGATATAATTTGACACCTCCCCCCCCCCCCCCAACTCCAATCTGACACCTCCTGTGGTCCAGAGTTGTGCCAGGGTGGCCAGATCACATGACATTGGAACAGCCTGAAAGCACATATTACAGGAACTTCATAGAAGGGATTTGTGGGCTTGGCAAGTTCTATGACTTGATTGTCCGTGGAGAATAATCAAGAAAAAACAAAACTTTTCCAATCTTTGAAAGCTTTCAGTGAGTGCAAGTCTATCACTTCTTAATATCTCATATGATGATTATTTGTTCTTTGAATTTTGAACACGGGATTAATTTTTTCCCATGTTCAGAACATACATAAACAAGCCATTTGCTAAAGCAAGCTGTCATACTCCCTTTTTAAAAACAATAAATGATTATTATGTAATACTTGATATATATGTACAAGTATATAAGACTTATAGCCATGCTTATGGCTATATGTATATATGAACTTTGTGTAACTTACGTAAATTATGAATCATAATAATGAACACAAGCCAACTTGGTTCTAACTTTCTACCTAAGGTACAAACCAATATTGTTTTATCTCACTATATATACCTCTTTAAGGCATCTCCCTCCTTCACAGAGATAAATTTATTCTGAACTTTTAGTTTATCATATGCTTGCTTATAGATTTTAATCACATATGTAGGATATCATTAAACAATGTATTTTTTAGTATTGGCAGTTTCTAAATTTCATGAAGATCATATCACAATAAACATAGCGTTTTGTGACTTTTTTTTGTGAACTCCACTTATCACCTTCCAAAATTCATCCAAGCTGATGCACAAAACTATAGTTCATTAATTTTTCATTTGCATGGACTATTTTATTGTATGAAACTATCCCAATTTATCCATCGAATTTCCTTTTGATGGATATTTGGATTGAATATAGGATTTTTTTATTTTGAATAACAGCATAAAAGCCTCTTAAATATTGTCTGCTAATTCAAATTTCAAAAATTTCCTACAGTACATGAATGGAAGAGGAATCACTGCTTAAAGCATATGCCATTGTAACAAATTATGCCAAATGTTTTCAAAAGTTGTTTAAATGAATTATATTCTTATCAGCAGTGCCCCCCTTCCTTCGGTCTTAGAGATACTTGATTTTGCCAAAATAGGTTACCAGTCTAAATGTGAAGGATATCTTATCACAGTTATAACTGTCATTTTTGTGTTTCTTACAAGATTGAATCCTTTTTAAGATTTTTATTGTCTATTAATGTTTCCTTTTACAACAAATACCTATTTATTTTTTCTACTTTAATAATATTATTTATAATTTTTTATGAATCCTTCATATATAGTAGATATGAATAGTTTATCAAGTTTTTTACAGTGTAAATATCTCTTTGCAGTCTTTGCATTATCTTTTATGAACAAATGGTAATATAGTGCTGTTAAAAAATAAAGCTGTTCCAGTGAAACATACCAACCTCTCTGAAGTTACAATACAGCTCTCCATTTAATTTGTGCTATTATATTTGCCTTTTTAATTCTAATTATTGTGCTATTTTTGAAGTCATTTGTTTATGATAACATAAAAGTAACATGTAATAAAAACTTAGATTTTTAAGTTCAGTAGCAAAAATAAAAGATAATCACCAAAGTGGATATTCTAGTTTCTATTTGGTTGTTTTTACTTTAGGGTCATGGATAAATATTTTGTGCTATGGTTGTTAAGAAGAGGTAACTTTTTGTTTATGGATTTTTTAATATAGCATTAGAAAATAAATGTTAATTATTATTTTATTTATATGTGCTTTATCACATCCATCAGACCATTTCCACATATTATTTGTAAAAATAAAAAAGGTATTTGTTATTTGTGGGAATCAACAGACTTGTCGTTGCTACTTAGTGAGCAGAAAAGCAACAGCAATAGTATATCAGTTCATTATCTTATGTGATTAAAATAAAAAGAGTCACCCTGAGGGGTGCCTGGGTGGCTCAGTCAGTTGAGGTTGACTCTTGATTTTGGCTCAGGTCATGGTCTCATGGTTGTGAAATTGAGCCCCATGTTGGGCTCCACAGTGACAGCAGGCAGCCTGCTTGGGATTCTCTCTCTCTATCTCTCTCTCACTCTCTCTTTCTCTCTCTTCCTCCTCTGCTCATGTTCTGTCTTTCTCAAAATAAATAAGCTTTAAAAATAGTCACTGTGAAAATATCCTGACCAAATTAACTGACAAAATGTATGTTTACAAAAAGTATAAAAGACACTTTCTCATCATTACATAAAATAGGGCAATAGATATGATTTTTTAAAAGGATGTGTTAAAAGATAAGCTCAAAAGGAAATATGTATCTCTTAATGGAAAATACAGTAAAATGTGCTTTAATAGAATAGAAAATAGAATACAAAATTTAATAGAACAGAAAAGTGCTTTAAAAATCAATTCATGGTATTTCCACTGAATTGGATGGTTGGGAACCAGCAAGAATAGGACAATTGAAAGATGGTGAATACACTCTTTGAGGCTGTGTTCATTCCCTCTACTGCTGAAAAATAGCACTCCCAAGGCTATCACTGGAAGAGACGCCCAGCAATGCCATTGTTTTCTTAAGCCTAGAGAAAGGTGGTAAAGGCAGGAATAATCTCTTCTGAGCAAATACGTTGGCCAAAAATGAATGGCAAAGACAACCAGATAGGAAAACAAAAATGCTGGACCTCAGCACAACAATAAAACCTAAGAACTATGAGAACATTTCACTAAAATTGTAAGCTTGCTTCCAAATGAATACTCTAAACCAACACTGAAACACTGTACTTTTGCGCATAAAAATACTCCTCTTCTTCAATAACTCATCAGATCTGGATGCTGCACAAGGTTTTCAACAAATGTGTAGACAACGGGGACAGAAACTTAAGCCTTCCCTGCTACCCTCAGGTGTTTGATGGCCAGGGATTCTCATCAGGATAGATAAAAATAGGCAGCTACACAAGTGGTGAGCAGAAGGAAGTCTCAGTGGTACAATATAGAGTTGTGTTTTAATCCTTCCTATGCTGACTTTGCAGGTAAGTTTATTCTAATTCTGTGTCCTCTAGGGACAGCCCCATACTTGTGCCAGTGCTGTTCTTTTTAAACTTGATCTATTCTGTATGTTCCTAGCCTATTGAAATTGGTTGTATCAGGGTTCCTGGGTGGCTCAGTAGGTAGGGTGTCTGACTTCAGCTCGGGTCATGATCTCATAGTTGGTGAGTTCGAGCCCCATGTCAGGCTGTGTGCTAACAGCTCAAGGCCTGGAGCCTGCTTCGGATTCTGTGTGTCCCTCTCTCTGTGCCCCTCCCCTGCTCATTCTCTCTCTCTCTCAAAAATAAACATTAAAAAAATTGAAATTGGACATATCACTTACAATCATAGATACCAATTCTTAAACTGAGATTTGTGAGAAATCTGCCTTATTATCATGCATACAGTTTCTGGTGGATTCTTACCAGGGTACCAATGCCTTCTAGAATCCATATGAGTTTTCCATTGCTGTTTAGAAAATGTTTATTTTCTAAACCCTACTCCACAACTCTAAGAACCAGTCTGTTTTCCAACTCTATTGTCCCTAACTTCTATCTTTATGAATAAATAATAATTATAGCTAACACTTATAGCAGTTACTAATTTCTAGATATAGTCCTAGACACTTAACACATATTAACACATTTAATCCTACTAAAAGAACCTATTGACAGAGTCCTTATCAATAGTTATTTCAAAGTAATCAATGTTTAGGGGCGCCTTGGTGGCTCAGTCAGTTGAGCGTCCAACTCTTGATTTTGGCTCAGGTCATGATCTCATGGTTCATGATTCAAGCTCCATGTCAGGCTCCATTCTGACAGCATGGAGCTTGCATGGAATTCTCTCTCTCTCTCTCTGTCTCTCAAAATACATAAATAAACTTAAAAAAAATCCCAAAGTAATCCATGTTCATTCCTTCATTTATTTATTACATCTCCCCTCAATTCACTTATTTAATAAGAATTTACTGAACACCTTTTTATATGCCCAAGCATGCATGCAATACTAATATATGTTAGTGACCAAAAAGGATCTGATAACTTCCTTCAGAGAGTTTTAGTCTAACTGAAATCCTAGAATATCTCACCTGGATATGTCCATATTTCATCGTCATTTATGATGGATTGGCGTTTACCTATTTGAGTCATAGATAGCAAAGTATTGTGTATATCTAAATTTGAGGAAAACACTGGGCCAAACAGAACTCAGTTTCCTAAGTAGAAGACTTTCTGAAGCCTTCAGTGTTCTGTAGTAGATTGAATGTACTTGGACTATCTTGAGTACTGCATGAATGACAGCCTCAACATGTCAACACATCCTTGGTTAAACCGAAATTAAAAATGATTCACTTACATATCTTAGGAGAAAGTATTATACTAAGCAAAATAAGTTAGTCAGAGAAAGACAAAGACCATATGATTTCACTCATATGTGCAATTTCAAAAACAAAACAAATGAACATGAAGGGGAAAAAAAAGAGAGGCAAACCAAGAAACAGACTCTTAACTATAGACAACAAACTGACAGTTACCAGAGGGGAGGTGGGTGAGGGGATGGGTGAAATAGGTGATGGGATTAAGGAGGGCACTTGAGATGAGCACCTGGTGTTGTAGGGAAGTGCTGAATCACTAAATTCTACACCTGAAACTTAAATTACACTGTATGTTAACTATATGGAATTTAAATAAAAACTTGGAAGAAAAAAAGCCCCCCAAACATCTCACTCTCTGTCCCATCTCTTTCTCTATTTTTCAGTCAAAATCCAATCCTGTTTTCTTTGTGTGTGTTTGCTTGTTTTGTTTAGTTTTGTTTTCTCCCCTTCTATTCGCTGTTATCTTCATTGCATTGGGTGTTTTGTTCATTCTCATATAGGGCTGTTCTTTCTCATATAGGGCTTTCCTCCCAGTGCAGAATCATTGAATTTCTTTGTTGATACTTCCGTTGCACATTGTCTTAGGGTTTTCTTCATACCATAGGTCTTAAGTCATTTTATCTGCATTTGGTTAATGTCCCTTCCCTTCCCAACCATTTGATCTAACAGCTTTGCCCTTTACTACTCTCTGCTTCTATTTATTTATTTATTTATTTATTTATTTATTTATTTATTTACGTTTATTCATCTTTGGGAGACAGAGAGAGACAGAGCGCGAGTGGGGGAGGGGCAAAGAGAGAGGGAGACAGAATCCGAAGCAGACTCCAGGCTCTGAGCAGTCAGCACAGAGCCCAATCGGTTGCGGGGCTTGAACTCACGAACCGCGAGATCATGACCTGAGCTGACGTCAGAGGCTCAACTGACTGAGCCACCCAGGCGCCCCCTCCCTGCCTTTTATAAGCTCATCTTAAATGTGTTAAGATTTTTACTTGATCCCAATTTTTAAATTCCAAATTCAGTGATGTTAGACAAAATTAAATGGCTTCACCTTATCAGAGGTTTATAACTAAACTGAAAATTTGTCATGTTGACCTAAAATACATGTAAGGGGCTAGATGGGTGATGGGTACTAAGGAGGGCACTTGTGATGAGCCCTGGGTGTTGTGAAGCTTAAAGTGATGAATCTCTGAATTCTCCTGAAACCAACATTTCAGGGTATATTAACTAACTAAAATATAAAATTAAAAAAATTGAGGTAATAAATAAAAAGTACGTATAAAATATAAATTAAAATATTCAAAGAAAGCTTACATCAGTAAAATGGAGAAAAACGGGAAGCCTGCAAAGATTTGGAGATTTCTTGTGTGTAAAAAGCATAATTACTATATTTCTACCTCTCAGGTAAGAGCAAATAAAAAGTAAAGGCAAACATTATTTTAGAGTGGTTTTGCTTTGTTTTTATCTTTATGTGCATTATTACCATGTGGGGTTTTCACAAACTTTCCCAGAGTTCCCAAAACTACAGATTAAGTTGCAACATAATAAATCGCAACTGAGTCACATGGATTCCTTACTCCTTAGCCTTGTGTGCTTGAAAACTATGCCTTCTGCCAAAATGGGGTCTAGAATTGAGGCTGTGCAGCTCTGCGTCGAACTGCTCTGTCTCCTTGGGTACAAACCCTTTCTGTAGTATGGCTGATGTTTCTCCATATTCAACCATGATCTCATGTTAATTTAAATGTAAGTGAACTAGGGGCGCCTGGGTGGCGCAGTCGGTTAAGCGTCCGACTTCAGCCAGGTCACGATCTCGCGGTCCGTGAGTTCGAGCCCCGCGTCAGGCTCTGGGCTGATGGCTCGGAGCCTGGAGCCTGTTTCTGATTCTGTGTCTCCCTCTCTCTCTGCCCCTCCCCCGTTCATGCTCTGTCTCTCTCTGTCCCAAAAATAAATAAAAAACGTTGAAAAGAAAATTAAAAAAAAATAAATAAATGTAAGTGAACTAGTAATGCATGTATTATATTTCTCTTTGAAAAAATGAACAAATTTGGAGCACCTGGGTACTTCAGTTGGTTAAGCAACCAACGCTTGATTTCAGCTCGGGCCATGATCTCACGGTTTGTGAGTTCCAGCCCCACATTGGGCTCTGTGCTAACAGTGTGGAGCCTGCTTGGGATTTTCTGTCTCCGTCTTTCTCTGCCCCTGCCCCACTTGCTCTTTATCTCTCTCTAAATGAATAAATATTTTAAAAATAAAGAATAAAAAATGAACAAATTTAAAAAGTGAGCAAAAAAGGATTATGGAAGATTACATTTGAATAGTAAAGTAAAAGTATTTAACAAGATGAGTCATGGAGTTTGGTATCAATTCATAATGATTACAATATCTTAAACTCATACCATGCTTCTATCTGGCGAACTCAGAGTGCCCTTCATCTCTCCATTCATTTTTGTACAAACAGTCCTGTCTCATTTTTTTGGTAACATTAGCCTAGCAATAGGGAAGGGAAATAACAGAATATGTTGAAAGTAAATGGTTAAGGTGAAATTATTAAATAAAGAGACTTTGACTTATTTATCTTTATCTTCACAACACCTAGTTAATTTTCTAATATTAGTAAGTGCTTACAAATACTTACATCGTTAAAGAAGACATTTTGGAAAAAAAATACTAAAAAACTTAATGTGGTTTAATTAAGTATGTACTTTGATGCTAGACAGAAGTGGGCTTTAACCTTAATCTGATTATTGTGTTTTGGTTGTTTTATTTAAACTCTATGAGTTCCAATTTACTTATTTGCAAAGTGAGGGAATAATTTCTTAGTATGTTTGCAAAGATTATTAAATAAAGCTATAAAAGTCTTAGCTCATTTCTTAGAATAGTAAAGTCACCCCTACTTATTATTATAAAGATATGTCATTGCTTTAAAGATAATAGCTTCTTTTGCCCAATCATACTTCAGTGTCACATTTTCAGATTGTTTCATTTCTTTCCTAATAATGTTGGGCTGCTATTTGAATAGGATACCATAGCCTCCATTTTCCCTTCCAGAGTATTGGACCAATTGAGAATCAAACAAAGCATGGGACTGATGTAAAACAAATTATCACTCTTTTTGCTGATATAGAGTAAGTTGGGTACATAGGCTACTGTGAGAAATTAGTAAATTGTACCAGTCACAGCCTTTGGGGTGTGCGTGTGTGTGTGTGTGTGTGTGTGTGTTTGCAGGAAGCGGTAGTGAGACACTGTGAACAGTATACTTCTCAAAAAGTTAAAGGGAAGGGCTGGACTGAGCATTCTTAATGCATAGCCACTCAGTCAGATAAGGTACTCTGGAGCTTACTTGTATGATTGTGTGTATTTTGATGTATTGTCCTTTGTGTACCCATCTTTGTTTTGAGATCCTGGAGGTCAGGGACTCTATCTTACATTTCATATTTCTAGGACTTAACTACAGCTGGTAGAAATTGGAAACTCAACATTTTTCAGTAAAAAGAATAAGTAAATGTTAAGGATTCTAACTGAAAATCAACAGCAGTCACCTTTCCTGTGAATTCAGGGAGCATGTATTATTTACACTTCTTGTCTTGTTATTAGCAATGGTTTACGTTGGTTTAGTAGTTTTAAATGTATCTACTCATCTCCTTTAACTAGAGTAGCTGCTTTTAAAGGCATAAAACATGTCAAACTTTGCATACCAACACCATTTGTCACAATGCTCAGTATAGAATGGAGCTCAGCATGCTTGATATTCTGAATGATAATATGTATTAAATTTTTAAAAATAAGAATAGGTTTTAAATTGTTTGATTTCAAAAGTAGATTTCCCATCTAGAGATAACTTGATGTCATCACATCTTCTAGCCTTTTATTCTGTGCTCACACATACACATGCACATGCACACATATATGCATATGTTTGTGTGAATGCATGCATACGTAGATATTACAATGTATGGAATTACACAATACATAGTCTGTTGAAACCCATGTTTTCTATTGATCACTAACATCTTTCCATGCCAATACATGTAGTTAAGCAATATAATTTTTAATGCCTTCACAGTATTATAGCATAGACATTAACAATATTCAATTATGAAGTCACAAAAACATGTTTTGTTGATATTTAAAATTTCATTTTTATATTTACTAGACATTTGTAAGTTATTTTTTGTGAATTGGTTGTTTATGTCTTTTGCTCAGTCCTCAATCAATTGGTGTTTTCAATTTTTTAATGAATTTATAAGAACTTTTTTTTAACGAGAGAGAGAGAGAGCAAGAGAGCGCACATGTGTAGAAGGAGCAGCGAGGAGAGAGAAAGAGAATCCCAAACAGGCTCCAGTCTGTCAGCACAGAACCAAATGTGGGTCTCGATCCCATGAACTGATAGATCATGATCTGATCTGAGATCAAGCGTTGGACACTTAACTGACTGCACCACACAAGCGTCCCCAGATTCATACTTTTAAACCACGACCATCTTCATGGCCCTAGTTGCCACTACACATATTTCAGGCTTCAGTATTCCCAGATGTAGCTTCTTTCACTGCCTATTCAGTCACAACTCGTCCATTGGATTTCTCTCCACTTTTGCTTTCTTTGCCATTCTCTTTGTTGCTGTGTATTTATATTTTTTAGGGCTTTATTATAATTAAATTTTTTGTCATGAATCAGGGAGGGGATTGTTCTGTTCTGTAGAGTCAGAGTTCTCTAAAGTATTTTGAAAAGTGTCTTAATAGAGGTGTGATAAGGGATCTGTAACTCAAGACTATGTGAGATTTTATAACATCTTTCCTTTTTTTTCTTAGTGGAGGGTAGGGCTAAAATCACTTCTCATACAAATGGTCTTTGAGTCTACTATGTCACAAGGGAATGAAAGGTAAAAAGACATGATCCTTGTTTTCAAAAGTTCAATGTCAAGAGAGGAAGTAAGTTGCCTTCATTTAGGTAAAAGAGGGAAAGCTTAATGGAGGAAAGCACTTGGTTTAGCTTTAAATATAGATAAGATTTCAATGGTAGAAATAGGAGTGAAGGGCATTCTGAGTTGAAATAGTGTCAGCAACAGCAAAAGGAAAGGCTTCCCCAAGAAGTCTATTGCCATATACAAAGGGACATAGTTATCGTTTTATCTATTTATCATCTATTATATGTTTTTTTTTTCTTTAAGTAGCCCTGATGGATTTGGAACCAAATGATATGATATATATTTTAATTATTTATGGGAGCATTCACAGTCTATATGGCTTCAACTAAATGCGGTTATAAGTATATACACATTCCAAGGTACACAACAGAGTCTATGGAGTTAGATGTGATCGATACCTAGTACCATTGCCAGTGACTTGGGTCTCATTAATCCTACCAAGGCAGTGAATAAAGTAGCTACAGTAAGAAGGTTGCATTACCTACAAAGTTGTTAAAGTGAACATATTTTGTAGTTGCTGTCTGTGTTATTTATTACATACATGAAAAAAATAAAAAAAAACATCTGCCACTTAAAACCAAAAATCTTCGAATACTTCAAAGTGATTTTCTCGAGGGTATTCTTTGAAAAAAGAGAATTGAATACCATGATCCCTGTAGACTCTAACACGGTATTGTAGGAAAGATACATTTAAATGACCATTTCTGCCCACCTGTGAATTTCCTGATCAGTTATTTCATTTCTCTAATATAATTGCATGACAGAACAAACCCAAATTAATGCTACTGGTCCCTAATGGAATCCATTTTGAAGTGGTTTATAAGCACTACTGAACTAAAAAAAAAATGTAGCAGATGCCTCTATCAAAGTAGTGGTGATGTATTGTTCTGTTTCCGTGAGCACACACAGTGAAAGTGCTTGTCAGTCATGAAAAGGCTTGGACTTCAATGAGATGGATGTAAGCCGTGTCTGAAACTACAGATCCAAATAGTACAGCTGGAGAACAAGTGTTTGACGCTTAAAAATATTGTGCCTCTAGGACTAATTACGCTTTTGCAAACTTAGTAAAACATTGCTGTTTATTTAAACTTCGGCTGTACAAGATCTCTCTCAAATGAATGGTAGCTATTCTGAAGCCTGCACATAAACATCTATTTTGTGGAGAAACTGGCAATTAAGGACTTGTAATGAATTCTAGTCTTTTTCAATCTCTTAAAAGAACACTATCGAATCAAAGAAAACAAGATATGAAGGATTCTTTAAAAATCTGCCCTGTCTTTTTCTGACGGCTTAAGATACCAGGAGCATAACTTATTTTCTGTGTTGTACATTTATATATTCATTTCTTGTTGCAAATACAAACTAAGTTATAATTCATGATTCTCCAAAGAACTCTGCAGACAGTTAAAAAAAAATTTAAATCCTGTTAAGACTATTCTGGGTAGGTGCAATTCTAGAGATATTTGTTTTGACATCCTAGTGACATGATAAAGATTTGTTTTGTAGGTTCATTGGTTTTAAGATTTCTTTAAACTCTTTAAAAATATTCAGGATATAATACAAGAATATATGAAGATATTCCATAAATACTAGATTTATTTTATTGTATATAAATATATACTCATGAGTATAAACTCCTATATATCTAGAGCTTTTAGGACCACAGCAGATGATGAAGCTTTGTTGAAATTATAGGTGTGCCATTCCTTGTGATAAACTGGACCAAAGTCAAAGAACATAAAATTACTCATATTTTAAGGTTCATATTTTATAAGTAATGGAATCAGCCAAATACAAAAGAAAAACAAATATTTTAGATAGATGGACACTTGATAATTACATCAAAGGTTTCTGTTTTTGTTTTTGTTTTTGTTTTCACCTTGAGGGGGCCAGGTATTTCAGAGATGAGGAGCTTTGTGATGATACTGGAACCACTCGAATGAAATCCTTACTTCCTACATGGAATGAATGTACCTGCAAAGGTCAGACTGCTCCCTTTGTCTCCAATGGCGTTCTCCCCATGGATTGTACATGGTGGAGGATCTTTTATTTACTGCAACTGTTGGTGCATTCTTGATATTCTGAGTCATAAAGAATTCATAAAGCAAAGTAAAGCAAACAATTACAAAACCAGAAAAGGCTAAAGCCTAAAGTGTTGCCTGATGCTAGATTCTCCTGCTTTGAATTTCATGAGCATTTAGAGATGAATTGGAATGCTACGCAAGTTTCAAGGCAATTATTTAGATTCACCTGCATCAACCCATGCCCACAGTGCTTCTATTTCTGTAAAAACAAAACAAACAAATGAACAAAACAATAATAGAAGGAAAATATTTACAAACTCTTTTAGAAAACAATACTAACAATACTACCACCAACAAACACGTACTGTCCATATAGAAGCAACAATGGTATCATTCCCTGTGGATGCTGTGTTCTTATTAGTGAATATTATGACTTTCTATACTAGGCTAAGATAGCGAAGAATTGATGGTATTTTATTCTGTCCTTTCTTACCTTAATAGGACACTAGTATTTGTGTTATTTTTCCCAGTTGTCATGGTCAGAATCAACACGAGTTAAAGGATTCATTTATAAGATAACTTTGTTCTCTCATCTGTAAAATAGGAGGTTGTAGGAAGGATTAAATGTCATTTGGAAATTATTTGTCCTAGTATATGTCATGTAGTAACTGCTCCATATATGTTGGCTAAATCCCAAACAAGATTCCCTTTGGAATATTTCAATCCAGATAAGATATCTTATCCCATTTCTGCTTCTAGCATTTGGAAGTATTATTGCTGACACATTAATGAAAGAAATATAATGGTTAAAAAATATCACTTCAAAAAAATTAGATAGTAGAATTAAGGTTCTGATTTTTTTTTTTACAGGATTTTACTTTTTTTTTCTTTATTATTTTGTTGGGCACAACAAGCTTTATGCAGACTTAGGGAGTGTGAAACATGGAGCATTTTTTTCATTTTCTTTTAGTCAACCTGATATTCATTTTGGTTTCCCATTCTACCTGGTGGCAAAATATGTAATTTTAACTTCTTCTAGATAAAATTACTACTACAGTTAAGCCTTATAATTAAAATAAAGAAATACCTATAGATTCTCTAGAACAGTGTCTCTTGGCTAACTCTGAGAACTTGTCCTCAATTCCTGGAGCCACAGTGAATTTAGTGGGGCCACTTTAGGCTTCTGTATCCAATTTTCTTCTTTCTTCTTCCTTCAAGAGAATGTTTTCATCTCCTATCTCTGTGGTCATAAAAACTAAATAGTCTCTCAACCCTGTGGTTTATGCTAGAAATGAGCCCTTAAGAACTCAAAATCCAATAATTATATATTTATTTATTTGTTATTTAAAAAATTTTTTATTTAAATTGTGTTAGTTAACACATAGTGTAATATTGGTTTCAGGAGGCGAATTCAGTAATTTATCACTTACATATAACACCCAGTGCTCATCACGTTTCCTCCTTAACCCCCATCACCCATTTAGCCTATCTGTCTCCTACCTTTCCTCTACAATCCCTGTTTGTTCTCTATAGTTAAAAGTCTCATTTAGTTTGCTTCCCTCTCTTTTTTTTCCTTCTTGTATGTTAATCCATGTTGTTTCTTAAGTTCCACATATGAGTGAAATCATATGGTATTTGTCTTTGTCTGAGTGACTTATTTCACTTAGCATAATACACTCTGTTCCATCCACATTGTTGCAAATGGCAAGATTTCATTCTTTTTGATGGCTGAGTTGTGTGTGTGTGTGTGTGTGTGTGTGTGTGTGTGTGTGTATACACTACTTCTTCATCCATTCATCAGTCAATGGAAATTTGGGCTCTTTCCATAATTTGGCTATTGTTGATATGGTTGCTATAAATATAGGGGTGTGTGTGCTCCTTTGAATCAGTATTTTTATGTTTTTTTGGGTAAATACCTAGTAGTACAATTGCTGGGTTGCAGGGTAGTACCATTTTTAATTTTTTGAGGAATCTCCATACTGTTTTCCAGAGTAACAATACCAGTTTGCATTCCCACAAACAATGTAAGAGGGTTCCTCTTTCTCTGCATCCTCACCAATATCCATTATTTCCTGTGTTGTTACTATTAGTCATCCTGACAGGTGGTATCTCATTGTGGCTTTGATTTGTATTTTCCTGATGATCAGTGATGTTGAGCATCTTTTCATGTGTCTGTTGGCCATCTGTATGTCTTCTTTGGTAAAAATGTCTATTCATGTCCTCTGCCCATTTCTTGACTAGATTATTTGTTTTTTGGATGTTCAGTTTGATGAGTTCTTTATATCTTTTAGATACCAACCCTTTATCAGATATGTTACTTGCAAGTATCTTCTCCTATTCTGTAAGTTGCCTTTTAGTTTTGTTGATTGTTTCCTTGGCTGTGAAGGAGTTTTTATCTTTGGATGAAGTCCAAATAGTTTATTTTTGCTCTTGTTTCCCTTGCCTCCAAAGATGTGTCTGTAAGAAGTTGCTACAGCCAATGTCAAAAAGTTGCTGTCTGTATTTTCCTCTAGGATTTTGGTAGTTTCTGGTCTCACATTTAGGTCTTTCATCCATTTTGAATTTATTATCATTTATGTTGTAAGAAAGTGGCCCAGTTTCATTCTTCGTCACGTTGCTGTCCAGTTTTCTCAACAATATTTGTTGAAAAGACTGTCTTTTTTCCACTGAATGTTCTTTCTTGCTTTGTCAAAGATTAGTTGGCCATATATTTGTGGGTCCATTTCTGGGTTTTCTATTCTGTTCCATTGATCTATGTGTCCGTTTTTGTGCCAATACCATACTGTCTTGATGACTACAGCTTTGTAATATAGCTTGAAGTCTCGAATTGTAATGCCCTAGCTTTGTTTTTCTTTTTTGAGATTGCTTTGACTATTTGGGTCTTTTGTGGTTGTATACACATTTTAGGATTGTTTGTTCTAACTCTGTGAAAAAATGCTGCTTGTTTTTGACAGGGATTGCATTAAATGTTTATATGTCCCTAGTCATTGTATTTCCAAAAGGAATCCCCAGGTCAAGAAGCATTTTCTAGTTATATTTATCTAGCACAGATTTTAATGTCTTGTACATAAGAATCATGGCATAAACTTCCCTTGAAAGGGATTATTGTTTGTTATAATGCAGGGATAAGTATTATTCTGTGGAGGGCAAATAAATAATCAGTTGGTACTAATTGAGGTGATAGAGGAGAAATTTTCATGGAATATGTTTATGTGAGCTGAGGACCTAGTAATAGGGAAGGGTAGTCCAAGCTGAGGAAATTAGATGGGAAGGGTGAACCAGCTCAACTGAGGATTCATGGAGGAAGAGTAATGAAAAGGTAGTAAAGAAATGTCAAAAATAAGTTCACTTCTTCCACACTGTGCCCTGACTCATGAAGTGAGCCCTGATTCATGAAGCTTTTTCTCAGTGGGCTGCCAGTCTATCAGTGCCAGTCCTTGGGTTGGAGGAGTTCCATGTTCTAGCTTCCTTTTATCAATGATCTTTCAGAAGGCACCATTTTCTGCTAAGGCATCCATGAAGGCTGGCAACTGAGGCAAGGAATGGTGGTGGAAACAGCCCAAATGAGGCCAGGGATCATGTCAAACTGTGCAGAGTTTCAGTGAAGAGGGAAGTGGTTGATGAGGTCAAAGCCTAAGAGGCAAACTTTCAGACCCACTAGGAAAATGGGTACTAGGTAACAAGTTGACATTGAACATGTTAGAGATGTATTTATCACTAAATAAATAAGTGCTGGGTTCTGAGCAGTAAATTACCAGGGACGTAAGAAGCAGAGAGAAATATGCCAAAGAAGGTTGGTTTAAACTTGCATCGGCAGTGCTAACAGGGAATTCTTTCTTTGAACTTCTGAGGCAAGCCCTGTATCCATATTTCTTTGAATCTCTGCCTGAAAAAGCTCAATTGCATCTAAATAGCACATTCCTTAGTAGCAGTCAGACCTTGTCCAAGAAACTAACTAGGGATAAGGTGGAGACTAGTACTAGATTCCAAGAGTTGCAATCCAATTGTTAAACACAGCCAGTATTAAAAATTAAATGACATAAACTTAAAATTTAATACATTATAGTGAAATAAAAGTACTATTTTTTGAAGTATGTGCTACACATGCTTTATTTTGGTAATATTTTTAATAAAATTGTGTGCATATACATTATACACACACACATACACATATATATATATGTAATGTATGTATGTACATATATATATGTAATGTATGTAAACACACACACATACACATATATATATGTAATGTATATATATGTGTATGTGTGTGTGTATAATGTATATGCACACAATTTATATTTATTTATATATACATACAATATATATATGTAATGTGTATATATCTATTTTTCCCCAGAAAGCTGGATGTTGATTGTTAAATATTTACCACCATACTACTGAACTAACCCCTATGAACTTAGTCTCTCATCTCAGAAACTTAGAAAGTACTACATCATACATCTTAGCATATTGAAAAAATATGATAAAGTAATACTTAGTAAATGGTAGATGTTATTGTGATCAATTATTATTTTGCAAAACAGTTTCTTAGTTTTTCAATTAATATATATAGATAGCTCTTAAATGTGTAATAAAACACTTTAAATGTTTAAGTTACATGGTTAGTTTTCGAATCAGAAATAATGTTTTTGCATATTTATTAGGAAGAGCTATTGGTTCTTTTAGGAAGCCTGTCAGAAGATTCTCTTCAGAAAAGATAGGTTTTGAGAGTTGCAGCCTATTAAAGAGTTGCTAAGGCAACCATTGCTTGCTAATAATGTAGTGATAGAAAAGAAAAGGTAATTTGAAGAACAATGCTTCTGAAAATTCAGAGGAGAAATATAGGTGAACAAACCCTCAATTGGAAATGAAAACGACTGGCCATGGGCAGTTTCTTGAATTAGGTAGCAGAGAGAGAGATTAGATGGTATGTAGCAAGGTGGAGAGACACAGAGCACATTTTGACCCTCTTTTCAATGTTACTGCCTGATTTCTCATCATTTGTTTTTCATGATTTTAAAAGTGATGGAATCAGAGACCCGTCATATTAATCTTAAAGCTAGATCCTGGCATTTTGGAATGATATTAAAGTATTGTCATATGGTTGCAGTATACCTCAATGATCAGTTTATTTTTTTTTAAGTTGATATGTACCTTGGAGGTTGGATTTGAAAATCTAAATTGGTCACTGACTAGACAAATGTCACATGTTCACACGATATGGTGCCTTCAAAGGGTTTATTCAGTTAACTGCTTTTTGCATTTTATCAATATAACAAGATGATGAATTAATTTGAATTCTCAATGAAACCTTTAGTATGAGAAAGGTATTAAATACACTAACCTTTACTTTTAACATATAATTACTTTAAATCCCTTATTAACATGGTGAGTTAGGTAATATTACCACTTTTCTAATATGACTGAAGTGTCTAGAGATTAAATCCTACATTTACCTAATTGGTAAATACCAAAGCCTCGATGTTATTCTAAGCCAATTATAATCTTAAACTCAGATTTTTTTTCTCATTGTGCTCGATACTAATTGTTATTCATAGACATATTTTTAGAATAATTTGGTTTTACCCATATTTGAACCAGTTCTACATTATTTTACTCTGCTAGATTCTTCAGTTTAATAGCTCTCTCTCTATATATCATGTTTTCCTGATAGAAAAAAAAAACCTCATTATCCAAGTTGGATTTAATTAAAAGAGCCATTGTTTTACCTTAAACACAATTATTTTAATTTTGGCTCTTGACCTGCTACAAATCACCTTGCAAACAAGAAACACAAAATCATATGCAGATACTAAGATTTGGATCAAACAGATATGCTTCATGTGAATTCCTTAATTGGTGGGGTTGCATCTGGATACCCTGGACACAAAAATGAGCAAGAGAAAAGGCTTCTATTTATGAATTTGACAGTATCACATTATGATTTGACATGGACATGGATTGAGGTTGCTAACAGCATTGAAGCAGCAGCTGCAAACAGTGCTTAAAACCCTTTCATTCAAATCAAGAAAATAATAACCCCAGAAAAGTAAACTTAAAATATTTAAGTAACAGATTGGCAATTTAAGGCTTCATTTTATCCAGCCCTTTTCTTTTCTATCTTGTTGGTTATTTATTCTACATTTAATTCTCTCAGTCATAATCTTCACATATTTTATTTGCAAGTTTACAATTGCCAAGCTATGTATCTTTCTACAAAAATAAATATGCTTAAAAACGTATACACACATAAGTGGTCAATGTGAAAAATCCATGCTTCTTTGCCATTCCATCAAAAACAAGTACAATTAATGGGTACAATGATATCAGTGTTCTTTGGGACTATTTAAATTAGAAAGATGCTTAAAGGGCAAAGGGAAAAATGATTAAAAAAATCCTAATTCCCTGAGACTTCACTGAATAATGAGCTCTAACTAGGCATGGAAATTTGCTCATATATTATGCAGCTAATTTAGGAGAGAATGAAGAATGGACTGTTGTAAAAGCTACACATTATTTCCTCTGGAAAAGCTTTAAACAGTTTGCAAAGTCAAATTTAAAATGTTTTTAATTGCAGTCCTTTATTGTTGCCATGTAAGAATGTGGTTGAAGTCTGTTGAGCAGATTGGATTTAAGAGGAGATGAATGCCAGTTAATATAAAAGGGGATCTTTGAACTTAAATTTTTAATGCATACATTTCCTCAGTAAATTCTTTGTCTATGGTTGTAAAACAACCTCTTGTAAATGAGTTTGTGCTTCTGTTCCTATCTTATTACATATCAAACAGACATAGACAAATCATCCCAATGGGAAGTCACCCATCATAGCATTGCTACCTATTTTTTTTATTTCTGAATATATATTACTATCTCAAAATTACCATCCTGTTCACTCATGTAAAACATTAATAGTCACATTTTCCCTTTAAGTTTTACATAATAATTAAATTCCATGTTTCTCCAAGAAACATGCTTTCTCGACATTTTTACTAAGTCAGCATTTTATTTGTATTCAATTTATTTGAAAAGAGGAAGAAGGATGGATCTGTTATTTAACCAGGCTTTTCCGTTTACATAGTGCAATTTAAAAGCTCTGAACTCTTTCATTTGTGGTGTGCAGGGCGCTCCATCTATGTCAAATCTCTGCAAACTGTCTCTACATTTCTTAAGGATAATTTCCTTTTGAGAAGTAAAACATATAAACCTAATCCATATCACTCAAAAATACATGTATACTGCACCATAAAGTAGAATGTTGCTTTATATCACCTAAATTTGCTAAGTTTGGGAGCTGCAATATAAAAATTCCTTGTTTTTTTTTTATTAGTTTTTGCAATGTAAATCTGGAAATTTAAACAATTTTGGTCAAGTCATGACATCAAACTTGACACTTAAAATTTTTTTTTCCTGACCATATAAATTTGCCAGAGTATTACTTTACATATTTGTTTGTTTATGTCACCATATGACCTGTTTTACTAAATGTGACACAGTCGTGGACATCCACCCAGAAAACTTGCTTCTGTAGGCCTTTATTATCAAAAAGCCTAGTGTTTTTCTTTTGAAGTTCCCCCACCCCTTGTTACAGTTTATTGATGAGGGTGTAGATTCAAATCCAGATTTTTTAATTTATGTCTTGTTTTCTTTCTATTACATCAGTTTTAACTTGTTGGAAACCAGAATGAAGATCTTTGATCCAAGGTACATCCAGGTGGACAAATAGGCATATACTTACTCATACAACCCTCTGGCTATAAATATCTCTTCTTTCTGAAGTTCCTAGATATTTTCTGAGATCCAGTTCCCCCAACACTTTCATTGTCTAATGGATATCTTTATCAGAATATTCCACAGGAACTTCCAACTCAGTAAATGCATCTCAAGCCACACTTAAAACCTTTACTCCTAAGTCTTTTCTTTCAAACTCTCTCGTTAGTTAAATGCCATCACCATTTAAACAGTCACTCAAATAACACATCTTACTAATCCTTGGGAGTATCCCATGTTCCTGGGCTCACATATCTAATGACTTTACAAGCCTATAAGTATAACCAAAGGGGATGCCACTGATATCCATCCATCCATCCCAAGTCTTTAGTATAGAATTCATCAAATTGTAGCAGGTGCTATAAATCCTTTGCCATATCCATCAGACCTTAACTATTTCAAAGTACACTACCTAATATTGGCTTCTCTGAGTCTGAGAACTTCTTACCCTGGTATAACAGAAGGCAGCTTTGCTGGTATAACAACAAGTTGGTATAGCTGCAGAATCAATACTTTCCAGGAACAACATTCAGATAATGCGACTTGGGAGCTGGTGAATTAACACAGTACTGCAAATCTTACCCACATTTTGGGTGTGATAATTCTGAGCTGTTTTATGCAATTTTCCACAGTTTCCCCATGAGATTAAGCTCAGTATCCTGTTACTCTGTATGGTAGCTAACTTAATAAGGCAAATATATTGACTGTGTTCCCTTCCCTGAATCACTTCCTCATTTACCTACCGATGCCCCTTCCAAATAAACTACTTGCATTCAAACCCTTGTCTCTGGCTCTCCTTCTGGAGAGCACATACTAAGAAAGAGGTCTTTCACAGTGAGCATTACAACTTCATTTTTGGCCACTTCCATCCATGAATCCATAGCCTTGTTCAATCAACTATACATCTTTCCCCAAAATGAACTTATGCTGCCAATCTATACACATTTATGCATCCTCTTCTTTCTCTGATGCCTTAGTTCTCTTTTTTTTGAAGTATATTAATCTCTTAAGGCTTATTAATAACATATACATTCTTTGAAGAATTTTTTAAATCCTCATTCAAAACCATATTTATTTTCTGCTTCTATAGTAGATTATTAGAATTTCATTACTCATTACATTATATCACAGTTAATTTTTGTCTGCATGTTGCTCTTCCTGAACTCTTTATAAACTCTTTGAAGGAAGTGTTAAATTAAAATTATGAACTTATTTTTGCACAACGAATTATGACTAATGATATCTAAATTATATTTAAATTTTAAAGCAGAAATTTGAAAGAAAATGTAATGTGTTCATTACTACCTTCTACCTTCTCTAGTCTGTGTGTATCAGTGTGCTTAAGCCACCATAACAAAAATGCCATAGACTGAGTGGATTAAACTATACAAATTTATTTTCTCACAATTTTAGAGGCTGGAGATGTGAGGTCAGGATGTTAACATGGTTAGATTCTGGTGAGAGCTCTCTTCTTGGCTTGCAGATGGTCAGCTCTCTGCTGTGTCCTCACAGGGTGGAGAGAGAATGATCAAGCTGTTTGATATCTCTTCTCATAAAGACATTAATCTCATACTGATAACCCTACCATTATTACCTCATTTAACCATAATTACCTTCAAAAGTCCCCATCTCCAAACACCATCACATTATGCGTAATGATTTCAACATATGAATTTGGGGGGGGGAGGGCATAAACATTCAGTCCATAACACCATAGCACACTATTGGCAAACCTAGGGAGCATCGTTTGTTGAACACACATAAATATGAGGTTCATTAATTTTTCTCCACATAGAACTTCTGTCAACGCATATCAGAGATTTCATATAAACTGTGTAAACTACCATTTATAATTCCAAGAGTGCTATTCATATTAACTTGTGATAGGCAGGAAGGTCTCTGGAATTGTACTGACCTTGGTCTATTCCCCATCCCTCCTCCTACACTTTTGTCTTTTTTTAGGCAGTCTGTACTCTCCTTAACACAAACTGTTCAGAACTGTATAATGGTATTCAAGCCTATATGTTCAAATGGATTAGTATGTGTTTTGAAATTAGATTTTATTTATCCATTCAAATTATATTATTTACTCCTTTCAAAATTTGTGCCTTTGTCTTCAAAACTCCCTAACAGAAACATTTTTAAATTTTTCTTATATGCTTAATTCATTCTTATTTTAAATAGCTCCATAATAGTCCATGATGTGACTGTGCCATATTTTATTCAACAATTGATGGTTATCTGTTTGGTTTTCATGATCCCCCCCATCAATGTTTCAATAAGCATATTTCTATCTGTATCTTTACATGGTTTGTGTTCCCTCGGGATATATTCCCAGAAGTCAAATTGCTAGATTAAATGGTAAGTCTAGTTTTAACTTTATGGAAGTTGAAATACTGATCCCCCAAAAGGCTAAACAATTTATTTTTTCACCCTCAATGTATGAGACAATAACTTTCCCCCATCTCTGCCAGCAATAAATTTAAAGCTCTTTCCAAATTTGATGCCAGCCTAATGAGAGTAAAATCGTTTCTCATTGTTTATTTAATTTTCATTTCCATGACTACTAGTGAATTTGAACATCTTGTCATATTTCTGTTAACCATTTGGACTTAGATATGAATTACCTATTCACATCTTTTGCCCATTTTTTTTTCTCTTGGTTTATTTTTCTTTATTTCTGATCATTTAGTGGCATAAAGATGTTAACTCTTTTGTTTATCATCTGAATTACAAATATTCTTCTAAACCCATTTCATTTCTATAGAAGTTTTGATATATTTCATTATGTAAAGTTTTAAAATCCTTATATTATCATATGTCCGCATTTTGTGGATTTTATATTTTCAGTCTTACTAAGCAGCATACCATACCTTTGTATACATAGCTTTCTAAGGTTCCCCCCTCCTTTTTTTTTTCTTTTTTTCTTTTTTTTGTCTTTATTTCAATTGGAATTTTTTCTATATTGGATAATAGAATGATCTATTTAGTTTTTTCTTCTGGATAGAAATCTATGTGACACCATTTATTAACTGTGCCATGCTTTCACAGTGTATTGAATTAACTTTGTCAATATAAATTCTCATATACAGATATTTTACTTTGTTTTCTCCATTTCATTAATGTTAGTATCTTGTTAATTCATTCTTTCTGATTTCCTATGGCTTATTTAGTTCTTTCCCTCTACTTCTCTAAAAGGAAGGATACTGAATACATTAATTTTTGTTCTTCTTTGGTAATCATGGTAATTAAGATTATCTTTCTTATCCTTTTATCTTCTAAATATTGCTTTTGCTTAGTGCTTAGATTTGTTGCAAATATTCTGTTTTTTTAATTTCTTAATAGATGGTTTAGGATTTTTATTTAATTTGCTGTTTGACCTAAGTATTACCTAGGAGCTGTTTATTAATTTTCAATTAGTTGATAGGTATTTTTGTAATTAAAAAATACTTCTACTTGTATTGGCTTAATATTAGAGTAAGTCATGTTTGACATTTCTGTATTTTTACTAACAGATCTTCTTAAATTGTGCCTTTTATCAGCAAATTATTCTTTACCCTATTTACTATTTTCAAACTTACTTTTTACCTTATTCAATATTAATATTATCAATCCTGTCTCTTTTATAAAGTATTTGTACACTATACCCTTACTTTTCTTTATTTTCAGTAAGCATAAATTAGCTATTGATCCAAACCACCCAGAGACAGTGGCAAAACACCCAAAACTAACTGGCTTAAAATAATAACATATGTATTCTTTTTAGTGAGACTACTGGGTAGTTCTACATTGACTGAGCTACTCAGGTGTTTGCTGTCAGCTACAGACAGAATAGGCAGTCTATCTCTTTTGTGCATTGTTTTCTCTACACAAAAGTGCTCATGCATTATGGGCTTTCTTAAATGTTTGGGAGGTAGCTGGTTATAGCTTCATCTAAAATGGCCTCAGATGCCACAACTGGACTTCTTCCCATGTGGTCTCTCAACCTCAGGCAAGCTAGCCTGGAATTTTTCAGGATGGTGGCAGGGCTCCAAGAGATAGGTCAGAAACATGCAAGATTGGCACACTATCACTTCAATTTCAATTGACCAAAGCAAGTCTCAAGAGTAGTTCAGATTTGAGGAGCCTGGGTGGCTCAGTCATTAAGCGTCCGACTTCCGTTCAGGTGTCACAGTCTGTGAGTTCCACCCCTGCATCTGTGCTGACAGTGCAGAGCCTGCCTCAGATGCTGTGTCTTCCTCTCTCACTGCCCCTCCACCACTCACGCCCTGTCTCTCTCTCTCAAGAATAAATAAACATAAAAAAAAATAGTTCAGATTCAAGGGGTGCGACAGTAGACTCCACTACTTGGCGGGAAGAGCTGCAAAGTTATACAGCAAAGGGCATGGACATAGCATGCTTAGAGAAGCAGGGTTATTTTTGTAGTCATCTGTCATTAAATATTAACTCATCACCTTGTTTTTCACATGTCTTTATTACAAAACAGTGTTTATCTTTTAGTGTTTAATCCAAATTGATAGCTCTGTATTTTGAAACTAATTTTACATTGTTGATTCCTGTTTTTGCTATTTCCCATGTTTTGTGGTTTAATCAAATTGCTATTAGTTTCATTTTTTTTCTCTTATTTAAAAGTGTTAATACTGGGGTGCCTGGGTGGCTCAGTTGGTTAAGCGACCCACTTTGATTTTGGCTCAGGTTATGGTCTCACCAATGGTGAGTTCAAGAACCCGCACCCCCACCCCCACCCGGTCTGGCTCCATGCTGATAGGGCAGAGCCTGTTTGCTATTCTGTCTCCCTCTCTCTCTGCCCTTCCCCTGCTCATTCTCTCTCTCTCTCTCAAAATAAATAAATAAACTTATTTTTTTAAAAACCATGAATATAGTTGTTCTTTTTGTTAATGACTGCTCTTGCTTTTCTTACTCTTTTAGTTGCAAATATGATATCCTATTACAGTTTGTAAATGTGGTATCAATCATAGTTGCACAGTTTTCCCATTACAATGTTATAATCCTTCACTCTGCCCTTAATCAGGAAAAAAGAAATTTAGAACCATTTACATCTTCCCATCTTCCCTTTCTTTCCTCCTGTCCTATGAGACTTTGCATTGTTTTTCTCCTTCTATGGTTTGGGATTTGTTAAATTTTTTCTTACAGAGATCCTTCCATTTTCTTTTTACATTTTGACTTACATAAGAAATGATCCTATCATATTAGCATAGTTTAAGCTGCTGCTTGTGGTTATGCAAATTATGCATTGCACAACTCTGAAAAGTACATTTACCTCACATTCATCCTAGATATGCAGAGCTATTTCAACAATACTCTGGCATATGCTGGTAAAGTGTCTTGAAAAAGGAGCACCAATTTGTACAACGTTGCCATATGGATTACGGTCAGTGCTGGGCAAAATGGGGTCAAGTAATCAATGTAATCAGCCTCAGGTGGTGTGTTTACTGCGGGACTCTTGGCCACACCAAATACTGAGATTTACTGGAAGTATGAGGGAAAAGAATGTGTGAAATCATTTTCTAGCATAGTGGAAGAATGAATGGATAGTTTGCAGTAGTAGCCCAATTGAGATTTAGGATTACAAATTTAAAATACCATCAGTCAGCATGATCAGGAGTCTTTCTTTCTTTCTTTCTTTCTTCTTTCTTTCTTTCTTTCTTTCTTTCCCTCTCTTTATCTCTCTCTCCTTCCCTCCTTTCCCTCTTCCTTCCTTCTCTCTCTCCTTTTATCCTTCCTTCCTGCCTGCCTGCCTGCCTGCCTTCCTTCTCCAGCTGTTTTTTAGCTGCACAGGAGCAGGCCAGGAGTGAAACAAGAGTTAGATTTTATCAGAACTTGGATTTCCTAGGGAAGAACAAAGAATAAAAGGGAAGTAAGAGACTTGAAGCTATATACAAGCAAGTGGTTATAATGATGGGTATGTCAAATTCATACTAAAATCGACATGAGAGGAGCACCTGGGTGCCTTAGCTGGTGAAGCCTCAGACTTTTGGTTTTGGCTCAGGTCATGGTCTCACAGTTCGTGGGATGGAGCTCCACATTGGACTCTATGCTGACAGCATGGAGCCTGCTTGGGATTCTCTCTGTCCCTTTCTCTCTCATTCTCTCAAAATAAATAAATATATAAAATAAAATAACATGGACATGGGAATAATTGATAGTAGAATGCAAAAGTTGCATAAACATTTAAATAAAATACAAACTTTGGGAAAACCCTTGCTAGAATTGGTTAGCCTATATTGCCAAACCAATAAAGATATATGAGATGAAAGTACTTGTGGGAAAGTTTGAGACACATTGTAAAAGGAAACTTTTTTTTAAGCTATAACTACAGATGGAAATTTAAGATATTCTTTATCACTATATATGACCTTAATAATAACTCACATTATATGATTTCATTTCTGATCAATTTCAGTAGATACATGTGAAAATATTTTGACCTAGTGAAAATTGTGGAATATTTTTATAGCTATTCACTTTTATTGCAGAACATATATATTAGTCAAGGTGTTTAGCTGTTACTAATAAAAACTAAGATGCTAATAAAAAATGACAACTGAGATAGGTCTACATTTTAAAAAGTGATTATGCAGACAAGAAAAAAGTGAAATATAGCTATCAATTTTTTCAGCTCACAAATTAAAAACATATTAAGTTTACCCTTAGAAAATTCTACATTTTTTACATAGATTTCCTTTTTATTTGGAAATGGCTTTATAAAACAAAATTTAATAATTCTTATACAGTGAATCTTTATAATTTTCAACATATTCTGAACTTGTTTTAAACAAATGGAGTTTTACATAATGGACTTATTTTGTGACTATCTGTCTTGGACTTAGTTCTCTTTTATCATCAGACATAAGGAAAAATATTGCCAAAAGACAAATAATCTAGTCTTTGTAGTACTAATATGGTTTTGAATGATACCCTGGACTGGATGGACTTAACAGATATATTCAGAACATTTCATCCTAAAGCATCAGAATAACATTCTTCTTGAGTGCACAGGGAACTTTCTCCAGAATAGATCACATACTAAGTCACAAATCAGCCCTCAACAAGTACAAAAATATTGATACCATGTCATGCATATATTAAAACAACAACGTTATGAAACTTGAAATTAGTGACAAGAAAAAATTTGGAAAGACCACAAATACTTGAAGATTAATGAACATCCTACTAAATAATTAATGAGTTAACCAAGAAATTAAAGAGGAAATAAAAAAGTACATGGAAGCCAATGAAAATAAAAACACAATAGTTGAAAAATTTGGGGATACAGCAAAGATGGTCATACGAGGAAAGTATATAGCAATCCAGGCCTTCCTAAAGAAGAAACAAAGCTCTCAAATATAGAACATAACCTTACACCTAAAGGAGCTAGATAAAGAACAACAAATGAATCCCCAAAACAGAAGGAGAATGGAAATAAAGATTAGAGCAGAAATCAAAGATATAGAAATTTAAAAAAATATTAAAAAAAAAATAGTACAGCTCCAAAACTAGGAGCTGGTTCTTTGAAAGAATCAACAAGATTAATAAACTCCTATCCAGATTTATCAAAAAAGAAAAAAAGGATAAAACACAAATAAATAAAATCATGAATGAAAGAGGAGAGATCACAACCAACATTGCAGAGATAGAAACAAAAATAACAGAATGTTAGCAATTATGCAAACAAATTGGGCAATTTGGAAGAAATGGATAAATTCCTAGAAACATATAAACTACCAAAACTGAAACAGAAAGAAATAGAAAATTTGAGCAGACCCATAGCCAGTAAAGAAATCAATTCAGTAATCAAAAATCTCCCAACAAACAAGAGTCCAGGCCTGGATAGCTTTCCAGGAGAATTCTACCAACATTTCAGAAGAGTTAATACTTGTTCTTTTGAAACTGTTCCAAATGGAAGGAGAATTTCAAACTTATTCTATGAAGCCAGTATTACCTTGATTCCAAAACCAAAAACCTCACTAAAAAGGAGAATTAGACCAATTTCCCTGATGAACATGGAATCAAAATTTTTCAACAAGATACTAGCAAATTGAATCCAACAATATATCAAAACAATTATTTGCCATGAACAAGTGGTATTTATTCCTAGACCACAGGTCTAGTTCAATATCTGAAAATCAATCAATGTGATACATCATATTAATAAAAGAAAGGATAAGAACACATGATCCTCTCAATAGAGGCAGAAGAAGCATTTGACAAAATACATCATCTTTTCTTGACAAAAACCCTCAAGAGAGTAGGAAGAGAGGGAATATACCTCAACATTATAAATGCCATATATGAAAGACCCACAGCTAATATCATTCTCAATGAGAAAAAACTAAGAGCTTTCCCCTAAGGCCAGGAACACGACAGGAAAGTCCACTCTTACCACTGTTGTTCACTACTAGTATTAGAAGGCCCAGCCACAACAACTGGACAACAAAAAGAAATAAGAAGCATCCAAATCATCAAGGAAGAAGTCAAACATTCACTCTTCACAGATGACATGACACCCTACATGGAAAACCCAAAGGACTCCATGAAAAAACTGTAAGAACTGATACATGAATTCAGCGAAGTCTCAGGATAGAAAATCAATGTACAGAAATCAGTTCCATGTCTATACACCAATATTGAAGCAGCAGAAAGAGAAATCAAGCATTGATCCCACTTACGATTGCACCAAAAGCCAAAAAACACCTAGGAGTAAACCTAACCAAATAGGTAAAAGATCTGTACGCTGAAAACTATAGAACACTTATGAGAGAAATTAAAGAACACACAAAGAAATGGAAAACATTCCATGCTCATGGATTGGAAGAACAAATATTGTTAAAATATTTCAAATATTGTTAAAATGTATACTATCCAAAGCATCTTCACATTCAATATGATCCCTATCAGAATAACACTAGCATTGTTCACAAACTAGAACAAACAATTCTAAAATTTGTGTGGAACCAGAGAAGACCCTGGATAACCAAAGTAATGTTGAAAAACAAAACCAAAGCTGGAGGTATCACAATCCCAGATGTCAAGCTATATTAAAAACTTTAGTAATCAAGACAGCATGGTACTGGCACAAAAACAGACACATAGATCAAGCAACAGAATAGAAAACTGAGAAATGGACCCATAAACATATGACCAACTAATATTCAACAAAGTAGGAAAGAATATCCAATGGAAAAAAATAGTCTCTTCAGCAAATATTGTTGGGAAAACTGGACAGCAGCATGCAGAAGAATGAACTTGGATCACTTTATTACACCTTAAACAAAAATAAACTCAAAATGGATGAAAGACCTAAATATAAGACAGGAAAATATCAAAATCCTACAAGAGAAAACAGGCAGCAACCTCTTTGACCTCAGCCTTAGCAACTTACTAGACATGTTTCCCGAGGCAAAGGAAACCAAAAACAAAAATGAACTGGGACCTCATCAAGATAAAAATCTTCTACACCATGAAGGAAACAATCAAAAAAAGAAAGGAAACTGATGTAATGGGAGAAGATATTTGCAAATGACATATCTGAGAAGGGGTTAGTGTCCAAAATCTATAAAGAACTTATTAAACTCAATACCCAAAACACAAATAATCTAGTGAAGAAATGGGCAAAAGACATGAACAGACACTTTTCCAAAGAAGACATTCAGCTGACTAACAGTTACGTGAAAATATGCTCAACATCACCTATCATCAGAGAAATACAAATCAAAACCACAAAGAAAATCTCACACCTGTCAGAATGGCTAAAATGAACAACTCAGGAAACAATAGATGTTGGCAAGGATGTGGAGAAACGGGGACTGTCTTGCACTATTGGTGGGAATGCAAACTGGTGCAGCTGCTCTGGAGAACAGTATGGAGGTTCCTCAAAAAATTAAAAATGGAACTACCCTATGACCCAACAATTGCACTTCTAGGAACTTATCCGAAGGATACAAAAATGCTGATTCAAAGGGGCACATGCACCCCAATGTTTATAGCAGCACTATCAACAATAGCTAAGTTATGGAAAGGGCCCAAATTTCCATTGACTGATGAATGGATAAAGATGTGGTATATATAACCAATGGAATATTACTCAGCGATCAGAAAGAATGAAATCTTGCCATTTGCAACAATGTAGATGGAACTAGAATGCATTATGCTAAGTGAAATAAATCAGTCAAAGAAAGACAAATATCATATGGTTTCACGCATATGTGGAATTTAAGAAACAAAACAGATGAGCATAGGGGAAGGGAAGGAAAAATAAGATAAAAACAGGGAGGAAGGCAAACCATGAGAGTCTTAAATACAGAGAACAAACTGAGGGTTGCTGGAAGGGTGTTTGATGGAGGGATGGTCTAAATGGGTGATGGGCATTAAGGAAAGCACTTGTTGGGATGAGCAGTGGGTGTTAGATGTAAGTGATGAATCACTAAATTCTACTCCTGAAACCATTATTACAAAAAAAGGTATTTTTTAAAGTTTTCTTTAAAACAGTATATTTACCAGAGCTGATTACTACAAATGATTTATCACCTTAAAATACTGACAAATTTAGAAAAATAATTGTGAATCTCGGATAAATGATTAGAAAACACTACCATTTTATGGTCATTAATCAATTTTTGAAATTAACCCATCACTAATATTTAAATAGGGCCATGTAAGTAATTTGATCCTGGATCACACTACTGACTTAATAAATCACACATTGATACTGGTATAGGACCATAATTTATTCCTATAATAAGTGCTAAAAATGAGATTAGTAGATAAATGATGCAATAAATCCTTTTTTATGCAGAAAAGTTGTCTTTTTGCCATTTAGTGATTTCATACAACAGCCAGATTTTTTTTCTTTTTTATACACATGATTTTTAAAATCCAGAGAAGATTATTAAGTAGTGTTGCAGTATTTAATAAATGTTTTCTAAAACATATTTACTTAAAAGATGTATTCACTATATTATATAGAAATATCACATTCTTAGAGTAAGATTCTTCCCATATGCAAAAAAATAAATTCTTCCCACATGGTAAAGTTCCAAGTTATCTTTCTTATAATTTTGAAGAAGAAAAATAGCTTGTGTATAATTTTGGCAAACTTTACTTTTTAGATTATATTTTATTGTACTTTGTGCCATTAAATCAGGAAAAAAAATTTAAAATGGAGAAGAAGCAGAGTTGAAATTTAAAATACATATACATGCATACACACGCATATGCACATGTATACCTTTGGTAGTGGTACACTAGTCAGCATAGCTAGAATGATAAATTAGTAAAATGCTTGCAGAAGATAATGAAACAGATTTTCTCACTATACTATTTATTATTAACTCTATAGGTATACTGAATATAGAGACAGAAAAGACCATAGCCTCATTTGATAAGTCATTACTCATTCCAAGTGTCAACTCTTAGACAACCCTAGGAGGGTCATGGCACCCAGCCAAACTTGGGACACTCTGGTTATATTTGGGTTTTGCCTTTGCCCCACCTTAGCTACTCTATTATAACAATGAAAGCAACAATGACAGTAGTCAACAAACACAATATATGTCCATGATCTCATTTGATCCTCACAACATTCTTATAATAAAATGTCCATTATTATACCCACTTTACAGATAAAGTAATTTGGACTGGACAGTTTCAGTAACCTTTCTAAAGTGCCCAGTATTACAGAGTAGAGCAGTAGTTAGTACATAAATCTATTTCATCAGAGTTGATGTTCATGTTTTGACAAACACATTTCCTGTCCCCAGGATAGCCAGCAGCATATATGATGAACTGGCAAATGCGTATAGGGACTATCTAGGCCAGAGTTTCATTCTCGGGAATTTTAATAGAGAATAGAGAGAATGGAACTGTTAGTGAACATAAGCTGAATGATCATGAGACTGAAAGTTCAGAAGAATGGACCATGGGGACTGAATTAGCAGAAGAAACCAGGAGGCAGCTGAATCTGACAAATAGAAGAAACAAGAAGACTTTAAGTAGAGGATAAAAATGCAGAATGACAGGCATGAAGTGGAAAAGCCATGTAAAGAGTAACCAAAAGTTCAGGGAGAGCTAGAAAAGTTACTAAAGTTTATTTTCAAAGCCAAAGAAAGATCTGTTGTTTCTAACAGACCTGCAAGGATGATACTTTTGAGAAATGTGAACCCAGGGCAAGCTTAGACAGTTCACCTTTGTAAACTGATGGGTGAGGCCACACCTAGTGCAACATCAAAAGGATTTCTTGGGAAAGTAAATAGAGTCTATTCTCCTGGTATCTTTCAAACATTAGTGACTACAAGAATGTTACCACTGAAAAGGGAGAAGAAATGCTGGTCAGGCATAAATAGTAGATGATTACTATGATGATTTACTATTAAGTAAAATACGTGAGGAATATGTTACATTGCACTGAATTAACCTGGCATGTAATATACATATACCAGATTATATGTTACAGTGTCTTGAACTAAAAGGAATTAGATTCTCAAATCAAAAATGTAAAAATCAGAGATCTTACTGAACATCAAACTCTAATAATAATTCACAGACACAAGCAGTCAAGAGGCTTGAAGCGTGAGTCATCTCAGAGATGGAGACTTTTACATCAGTACATGCTCTTTGGCTCAGAATTTGTAAGTTCTCCAGGTGAGGTACTCCTGCTATTACCTCAGAAAGCAGAAAGTGTTTAGTCTTTTAATGACATAACCTAGATGATATTTTCCAGGGAGCTACACCTTATGAATACATAAATTCTAGGTGTATTTACTATAAGCAGTGGACAGCCACACATTGCTTAAGAAAGAACGTTCCCTATGTAAATACCCTCCTTTTAGTAGATATAATTAGTCTATTTACCCAGAGGTTCAGTTATCCTGTTAGAATGAAGATAAATAAGATCACTTGCTATTATGGACTGTAATGGGTCTGTGCCCACCCCCCAATTTATATATCAAAGCCTTAGCCCCCAGTGTGATATATTTAGAGATGGCACCTTTGAGAGGTAAATAGATTTTGATGAGGTCGTGAGGTTGGGGCTCTCCTATATTTGGATTAATGTCCTTCTAAGAAGAGGAAGAGGATTCAGAGTTCTCTCTTTCTTCCCACAGTTTTTTAAACTGTGGTTTAACAGACTGTGAAATCTATTTACTGGGACAGAAGGAAATCAGTATAAAAACAGGGCATATGCTAGAATAGAATAGAAAATATTGCACATTTTAAGAATGACCAGTTTTGTGAAATGTTTGCTTCAGATGTGTCTGTATGTGGTGTGCATAAAAGGCAGCCATGTGAAATGCATTCTGTTCTATGGGTTGCAGCTTAAAATGTTTAAAGAACACTGGTTAGATACTAATTAATCAAAACATAAACTACATTTAAATCTTCTGGCCTTATGTGTGTTTACTATTATTGGACACTACCCATTGGCATTTTTACTGATCAGCCCCAGGATGTATTCTCAGGTCCAAACAAGATTCCAAAGAACCTTTTCTTCCTTGGTGCAGACCACAGAAATACAGGCTACATTCCTTGCATTTATATAATTTCCATGACTTACTCAGACCCAAAGTTGTTCTTCAAACACGATTACCAATAAATCACAAAACTGTCCATTCCCTTCTTTCTCTTAAACAAGTCATAAGTGTCAGTAGTGCTAATTATGAATAATAAACAAATGTATCAATCAAATTCATGGTAAAATATGTACAAGACTTTCAAAGTCAAGATCCCTGTTCCTAACTTCCTCTGTAACAATAGAGCTGCAATTTGTAATCTGCCTTGAGACTCAATACTACCCACACTTCTCCACAAGTAAAGATCTAGTGATGGAAACAGAATAGAGTATGTAGACATTATTCTGTCTCAAGAAGACAATTAGGGTTTCTAAGAATACTCAGTATGAGTGATATTGAATTTCATGAATTTTCAGCTATGTCTACCACTGGGCATTTCCTCAAAGTGACGTTTGTATCTGAAACAAACCAGGCCCTTGATGCTATTCTCTTAGTAATTCATTATAAAATAAACACAGCTGCACAAAAATTTTTTAAAAATTCTTCTAATTTTATAAACTCAGATATGGGAAAAAGTATGGTGCATGTGTTTTCTTGGAAGGGCAGAGATTTTAGCGAAAAACACTAAGTAAATATTTGATTTTGATCTCAACCTCATCCTTTGTAAATCAATCTGATACCTGTGGTTCAGATTCAATAGTTTAGTAGCTACCTGGGGAACAGACTTATTGATATATTTACGTAAGTGGAAAAACAGATGATTATTCCAATGTTCTATATAGTCTGTGACTGTGATTAATGTTGGAAACTGTTTGACTTTTATTTTTAATCAACTTTTTAAAAGTTTATTTTACTTGTAATGAAATGTTTTAATTTAAGGGTACTGTTGATGAATTTAATCAAATGCACACACCCTTAAAAGTACTACCACAATCAAGATGTAGTATATTTTTATCACCCCTCAAGTTCTACAATTAATCACTCTCACCTCTGACTCAAGGTCACCACTGATCTGCTTCTATTTCTATAGATTAGCTCAGCTCATCTTTAATTTCCTACCATTGGAATCATACAGTAGGACTCTTTTGTGTCTGATTTCTTTCATCCGGTATGTCTTTGAGATTCATCCTATATTGTTGAAGGTGGCCAGTAGTCTGTTCCTCCTTTTTACTGTTGACTGTATTCAGTTGTATGTATAAACCATGATTAGTTTACTGTATCCATTTATCTGTTGAGAGAGTTTCATGGTTTCCAATTTGGGGTTTTATGAATATTTACATAGATATTTTTATGTGGACACATTTTTCTTTCTCTCAGGTAAATACTTAGCACCTTTCTTAAATTTATAAGATTTTCCAAAGTGCTTGTACAGTTTATTTTCCAAAGTGCTTGTACAGTTTTACATTTACCAGCCCAGCAAATACTGAGCACTCCGAGTGTTCCATATGCTCACCAATCATTTATGTTGCTAGTTGTTTAATTTTTGTCATTCTAGTTCGTGCATAGTGCTATCTCATTGGGGATCTAATCTGCATTTCATTGGATCCTAGTGATGTTAAGCATTTATTCATGCCTCATTGGTCAGTTATATATCTTCTCTCGTTAAGTATTTATTCATATTACTATCCTATTTTAAAATTGAATTTCTTCTTATTATTGAAAGTTCTTTACCTATCTTATATACAAATTCTTTGTCATATTGCAAATATTTTCCCTCAGTCTGTGACTAGATTTTTATTTTTTAAATGCCTTTGGAAGATAGGAAGTTTTTAATTTTGATGAGGTCCAGTTTATCACTTTTTCTTTTATGATTTGTGACTTTGGTGACTCACCAAAAAGTTTTGCCTAGCCCAAAGTTGCAAAGATTTCTTCCTATGTTGTCCTCTGGCAGTTTTTTACTCTGCATTGAGAAAGTATATTGGTACCATTTTCCCAACATAAATTTGCTGACTTCATGTCTCTGTGTCGCATTTTGGTAATTATTGCAATATTCCAATTTTTTCACTGTTACTATATTTGTTATGGTGATTTGTGATCAGTGGTTACGACTCACTGAAAGTTCAAGTCATGGTTAAAATTTTTTTAGCAATAAAGTATTTTTAATTAAGGTTTATATACTTTTTTATAGATATATTGCTATTTCACACTTAACAGACTATAGTATAATCATAACTTTTTTGTGCGTGGAAAACCAAAAGGTTCATTTGATTCACTTTATTGCAGTATTTATTTTATTGCAGTGGTATGGAACCAAACCTGTAATATCTCTGGGGTATGTCTGTATATACTTTTAATACCCTTTTTTAAAAATTTTTATTATACTGGCTAGAGATTCTAGTACAATATTGAATAGAAGTGGTGAGAGTAAAAGTTCCTGACTTGTTCTGACCTTAGGAGATTTGAACCCTTCTATGAACCTATTTGAGATCATTGACATTTATAGAATAATACATCTAATAACTGAAGAATTCTTGTTTTTACTTGCACTTAAAAATATCTGGGTCAAAACACAAATCTCAATATATGTCAAAATATTGCAATAATCTAGAATATATTTTGTCACCACAATGTGATCAAATAATAATTAAATATTTTTAAGTACTAGAAAATCAACAAATATTTGATTATTTTAATAGAAAAAATGACTTAACCAGATTCAAACCCATTTATCACAAAAACTTCAGCAAAATGAAAATAAGTCTGAAGAGTCTACTAAGATATTGAAAACACAAGCCCCAGGTTGGGAGAAAATATTTGCGACATATGTATCTGAAGAGGGACTTATTTCAAAATACATAAAGAATCCCTACAAATCAATAAGGAAACTCAAACATCTCAATTAAAATAGGAGGAAACTAGCACAGAAAACACACTTCACAAAGATTTCTGAATGCTAACTATATGACAAGATGTTTGGCATCATTATCAGGTAAATGGCTAAAATTGAGCAGAATGACAATATTAAACACTGATGAGAATGTGGAACAACTGGAACCCCTGCATTGTTTGTGGGAATGTAAACTGATACAAAGTTTTGAATAATTTCCAGTATAATTAAATACACACCTACACTATGACCCAATAATTCCACTTCTCAGTGTTTACTCAAGAGAAAGACATGCATTAGAGATTTGTGAACCAGAATGTTGTTAGCCCCAAAAGAGATACAACCCAAACATTCATCAATAAACAAACCACAATATGTTTCCACAATGGAATACTACTCAGCAGTAATAGGAAAGGAGCTACTGATATCGTCATATTATCCCTCTCATTTTATGTTGAGCTGAAGAAGCGAGACAATAGAAAATACATGCTTGGGGATTGCATCTACATAATGTACAAGAGCATACAAAATTAATCTATAATGATAGAAATTGGAATCAGAATATTGGTTGCATTGTTCGGGAAACTGATTTGAAAGGAGCACAGGAAACTCTCTGAGGTGAGAGGCAAGTTTTTTATCTGGAGCTGACTGATGGTTGCACAGGACATTTATTTGTCAATATTCACTGATATGTATCCTTCAGGTTTGTGCACTTTACTTTAATAAAGCCAGTCTCTTCAATGACTTGTGTACCCTACACAATCTAGCCTCACCTTATCCTTGTATGCTTCATGTCCTAATACTTACCTGCACATTCATTACATCTCATACATACCTTCATGCTTTCCATTGAACGTTTAAGTGTGCTCCAACCACAGATCTTTTTTTCTTTACTATTCACTGCCCTCTCCCCGCTTTTTTTAATATCTCCACTTGGATGGCTTTCATGTCTCCTGCTGGTCTTTGCACAAATACTGCCTTCTCAGTGAGGACTTACATGACAACACCATGGAAAATTGCAACCTCTCCCTTCCTTTATTCTCCTTTTCTGCTTTGTTTTCCTCCAAAACTCTTATCAAATTCTGACATTTCATAATTTTTCTTTATTTTCTATGTCTCCCTTTAGGCTTCATGACAGAGGAATTTTTTGCTTTTCTGTTTATTACCGTTTCGTCAGTGCCTAGGATAGTGCCTGACATATATTAGGATTTGATTGTTACTTCTGAATAAATGAATTTAAGTTGCAGGCTTTTTTTAAATGCCTTGGTAAGCCTCCATATCATAAAATGAGGCAGTCAAACACCACTAGTGTTCCTCAAGGTTGTAAACACAGTTGTGGACCCAAAGGCTTGGACTTGTTGTGGAGGGTGCTGGCCATGGTACCTTGCAGTCCTAGGGGTCAGTCAGCATCTGCTGGCTAATGCTTGTCTTCTCAGGGAGTTTTCTATGTGTTGTTTTCTTTGGAGAAGAAAACGATTTCTTTTGCTGGTGGATACATGGCTTATGACTCTATTGTAGGTGATCAGTAGTTGACAAGGATTGTAGAGAATAACTTTTCCATTTACTTACTCCAAGCTTCCCTACCTCTTTTATCTTTCTCTGAAATACTTGAAGTGTCTAGTTTGTGTGCCTCTTTAGGGTGCTGCTGTAGAGCACATAATTTATTCCTTGACTAAGCTTTCTTTTTATATATTCTTATAGTGTTTCCTCAATTTTCTCTTCCTTTTATTTTTCTTGTCTTTTGTTATTTTTTTTTCTTTAGAGAGAGACAGAGTGCATGCATGCAAGTGGAGGAAGGGAAGAGGGAGTGGGAGAGAGAGAATCTTAAGCAGGCTCTAGGTTCAGCATGGAGCCCTATGTGGGGCTTGGTCTCACAACCATGAGATATGATCTGAGTCAAAATAAAGAGTTGGATGTTTAACTGACTGAGCCACCCACGTGCCCCCCAACTTTCTTTAGATATTCTTCTTTGAGGTTTATTTTCTAAAATTTATTTGAAATAGTACCATCCTCTTTTTATTTTTTGTTATTATTTTTTTCCTTTATCATGACTTCACTAGAGTTTCACTAGGTGTGTTCAATCCATCATCTTACACGAGAAGTCTTTGTTATATCTTTTAATCATTCAGAAACCAGTCCCAGGCTAATCCTTCACATCTAGGCAATCTAGCCAATACCTGACATCACTTACCTTTCCTTTCTTGTTTTCAGAAGAATGATTTTTGTCATATGCTCCAACTAAAGAGTATATGAGGGAAGCTGTTATTTTGAGTGCTCAATGTTTTGCAAGAATTATACACATTTATTTTAGAACCATCTAATCAAAGTACTAAAATCCTCATCTTCTCAAACATGTAGAGTTTGAGTATCAACTCAATTCTTTTGATAGCAAACAAATCTCTGATTTCTTAACTGGTTCAACTGCAGAGAATCAGCTATCTGGACTTGGGATAAATGTATAGCTATGGATGATAAGGAATTCTTGGTTATATAAGAAAATCTGATGAGAAATCCTTTCTACAATTGTAATTTAACATCCTCATTTTGACATATCCTGTTTTGATAAACCAGATGAAATCTTTTTTGGTTTAGTGGCAAGAAACTTATTTTTGTTTTGAGCAAATACACAAAAGGAGTGTAAATCAGCTCATGAAATCTGAGAGGGGAGACTATGTCTCATGACACAAATCTTCCAAGTGGGCCATGGCCTACATAGAAGTTTTTAGGCAAAGGATCAGACCATTTTGACAGGAAATTCTTAGGAATAGAGAGATTTCTAACCCTTGTCAAATGCTAGCATCTGAGGTACGCCTACAAGTACTGAAGGACCATTAAAAACATTTCTTTACAGTAAGTTATACAGTCTGTTTACATATCTGTTTTAGCTAATGTGCCATCCATTTTGCTATCTTTGACTTCAAAATAAGTAAACTTGATTTCCAATCCAGACTTCATTCCTTATTAGCCTATGATCACAGACAGGTTCCATAAATATGTAAAGGTTCAATTATCTGATGTGTATGATCATGGGGCATTATTTCAAGGGTAAGTGAATCATTTTTTAAGTGACCTCAGTCCTCTAAAGCACTTATTTGTTACAAAATAAGTGTTTTACAAGTTATAACAATAATATCATCATTATAATCTTAATAATTCATCTCAATAATTCATATAATTATACTTCTTTTGTATTAGGTATCCTACTCTAGAGGAGAAGTTATTTATCTATCCTCCAAGTTTTCTTCCAGGTCAGAAGCTAAAGAAAATTCATATTTTATCTCTTCAAAGGAACATACCAGTTTCAAGTAGGTTATGATTCTGAAAATGTGTGTATTTTTTCTATACATTGTAATTTATTTTCCTTTCCTTTTCAAGTATCTTTAGGAAGCAAAAAATCATGTTCATATTTCTAGTATGAGTGAATCGACAGGAACAAAGCATTTAGCAAAATAGCATAAAAGGCATGTTAGCAACAGCTCAGCAGGATAAAGAGATCAATGCCCCAAAGCATCCTGTAATATTTTCTGAGTGATTGACAAAGTACTCCCTTTCTGCCTGCTCTGAGAAATCTTGGCACATGTGTAAAAATCAGCTATACAATGGCAAATGAGTAAGGAATTGCCAATTGTGTTTGTACTCTGGGCTGTTTCCATTCATACACCTGCAGTAGCCATCTCATAAGAGTGTCTTTTCAGAGCATTAGGGAAAAAACATGGATAGACCATCATCAAGCCATACACCAAACTGTAGAAGTAAAATAGTCTTCTTTTTCATAGAATAAAGAAGTGGATTGATTTCAAGAAAGTCACATTATCATATTCACAAGTACTGAATCCCTGCTTTTACAGAAAAGAAGTCTCTAAAGACCTAGTCCCTAAGTACTGAATTAAACATGCACACACTCAGAATTAAAACAAAACAAAACAAAAAACCCAAGAAACAAAAAAGCATAATCTTCAACATGTGTAAAATAGTGCTAACAGCGTTTTTAATTTTACTAAAGAAGACGGTCACTTTACAACTTAAAAAAGTCATCACAGAACACAAAAACCTAAAATTCCTAAAAATGCAAACTTCTTTTTTTTTAATTTAATAGACTTTATTTTCAAGCAGTTTTATGTTTACAGAACTAAGCAGAAATTACTGAGTTCCCATATAGTCCCTCACTTCTCCCCATGTGCAATATCCCCTATTCTTAACTTCTTGGGTTAGTATAATACATTTGTTACAATTAATGAGGCAATACTGATATGTTATTAACATGAGTCTGTAGTTTACATAGGGTTCCCTATTTGTGTCATACATTTTATATACATTCTATACAATTTTGGAACATGTATAAGGATCAGACTGGCTTCTGAAAAGCACTATTCATTGAAGGTTCTGCTATGTATTTTCATTGTTTTTCATTTCTTTTTATTTCTGAGTAATATTTCATCATGTGCAAGTACCACAGGTTTTTTTTTATCCATTCAGCTATTGAAGGACATGTTAATTGCTTCCAGTTTTGGTAATTACAAATGAAGTTTCTATAAACATTCATGTATAGATATTTATGTAGAAATCAACTTTCAATCATTTGAGTAAGTACCAAGGAGCACAACTTCTGGATCAAATAGTGTGGGTATTTTTTGTTTTGCAAGAAACTGCCAAACTGTCTTCCTAAGTGGCTGTACCATTTTACATTCCCACCAACAATGAATGAAACTTCCTATTGTTCTACATCCTCATTAGCATTTGATACTGTCTGTATTTTGGATTTTGTCTTTTCTAATAGATATGTAATGAAAATTCATTGTTGTTTTGTTATTCCTAATAAGATGATATTAATCATTTTTTTCATATGTTTAATTCCCATTTGCATATTCCCTTTAATGAACTGTCTGTTCAGACCTTTCACACTCTTTGAAATCGAGCTTTTTGCTTTCTTATTGTTGAGCTTTGAGTACTTTGTATATTTTGGATCATAGTTTTACTTTTTTAAATCAGATATGCATTTTGCAAATATTTTCTCCTAGTCTGTGGCTTGTCTTTTCATCCTCTTAATATCTTTCATGAAGAATAAGTTTTTAAATTTAATGTTATCTAACCTCTTAAGTTTTTCTTTCATGGATTTTCTTGTGGTCTTGTATCTAAAGAGTAAATGCCAAACTCAAGGCCCCCTAGATTGTCACCTCTGTTATCTTTTGGTTTTATACTTTCCTGTTTTATATTTAGGTGTATGATCCATTTGAGTTAATTTTTGTGAAAGGTGTAAGATCTATGTCTAGATGATGACAATGACAATGATGATGATGTTGCCTGAAGCTCACGAATTGTTCCAGCACCATTTACTGAAAAGATTGTCTTTTCTCCAGTGAATTGCCTTTGCTCCTTTGCCAAAGATCAGTTGACTGACTGTCTTTGTGTGGGCCTATTTCTGGGCTCTTTATTCTGTTCTATTGGTCTATTTATCTATTCTTTAACCAAAACTACACTTTCTTGATTACTGTAGCCTTATTGTAAGTATTTGACTTTGTTCTTCTCTTTCAATATTGTGCTGATTACTCTGGGTCTTTTCTATAGATCAAGTTGGGTAGAACTGACATCTTGGAAATATTGAGTCTTTCTATCCATGTACGTGGGTTATCTCTCCATTTATTTAGTTATTTGATTTCTTACGTTAGAGTTTTGTAATTTTACAGAGATATGTAGATCTTGTACATATTTTGTTAGATTTATACCTAAATATTTAACTTAGAGGTATTAATGTAAATGATATTGTATTTAAAAATTTTAATTCTAGGGGCACCTGGGTGGCTCAGTCGGTTGAGCGTCCAACTTCGGCTCAGGTCATGATCTCGCGGTCGCTGAGTTCGAGCCCCGCGTCGGGCTCTGTGCTGACAGCTCAGAGCCTGGAGCCTGTTTCCGATTCTGTGTCTCCCTCTCTCTCTCTGACCCTCCCCCGTTCATGCTCTGTCTCTCTCTGTCTCAAAAATAAATAAACGTTAAAAAAAATTAAAAAAAATTTTAATTCCAGTTATTGCTTGTATATAAGAAAGCAGGTGGTTTTTGCATATTAATCTTGTATTCTGCAACTCTAATTGTTTATCGGTTATTGATTTGTTATTTTTGACTGTACAGTTTTGAATGAGTGAGTAGTAAGAAGGGACATCTTTGCTTTGTTTCTGACCTTAGTTAGAAAACATCCAGTTTCTCACTATTAAGTATGATGTTAGCTGTAGGTTTTCTGTAGGTGTGAATTTTAGTAGATTGTGTCTTTCAAAGAATTGTTCATTAATCTAGGTTATCAAATTTGTGGGCATACAGTTGCTTATAATATTCCTTTATTGTCTTTTTAATGTCCATTTATTATCCTACTAATGTCTGTTTAATACAAAATAATGCAAATCTTAGTTTAAATGGAATTTCTAGCCTCTTCTTTCCCTGAATGTATGAAGAACTTGACTTTTTAAAATTCATGTGTTGTAAGGTACACAGATTCTAGAAGAATGAGTTGGTACAGGTATTGACTAATTTTTGAAGCATTCCAGTATTTTTTATATTCAAAAATAAAATTAAGTAAAGAACATTATAAAAGTAAACTTTAAAATTAAGTACAAGCACAAGCACAAGACCATAACGCTACATGAAATTAATAAACATAATCAAACAAAACTTTTCAAGAAAATTTTGAACACACTGTTTTGCTTATTGATATAATATGATATAATTATTGATATAAAATCTAAAATCAAAAAGAGGGGCACCTGGGTGGCTCAGTCAGTTGAGCATCTGGCTCTTGGTTTCAGCTCAGGTCGTGATCTCAGAGTCTTAGGATCAAGCCCTGCATTGGGCTCCATGGTGAGAATGGAGCCTGCTTGAGAACCTCTCCCTCTCTCTCTTTCCTTCTGCCTCTCTCTCCTGCTCTCATGCTCTCATTCTCTCTCTCAAATAAAAGTCAACAAAATCAATAAAATCAAAAGAACTTCAAAGTCACTTTGAAATTTACTTATTAAGTTTTCTTTCTGATGTAGTAAGCTTCTTGGATATTTCTTTGCTGTTTGTCATCAATTTGGGGAAGTTTTTAGACACTAGAATTTTGAATATTTTTCCTCAGAACTTATTTATCTTAAAACTGAAATTTGTACTCTTTGATCATCAGGTTCTTATTTCCTCTTCCTCTAGCCCTTGGCAACCACAATTCTACTCTTTACCTCTTTGAGTTTAACTTTTTTAGATTTCACGTGTAAGTGAGACCATATAGGATTTGTCTTTCTTTGTCTGGCTTATTTCATTCAGCACAATATCCTCCAGGCTTATCCATGTTTTTGCAAGTGATAGGATTTCTTTCTTTCTTATGGCTGAATAATATTCCATCTTATATATATCACATTTTTCTTTATCCATTTTTCTGTCACTAGACACATTGTTTTCATATCTTAGCAATTGTGAATAACATTGCAATGAACATTCTAATGAAGACACATCTTCAAGATATTTTAAAATTCTTAATTATATTTTTTTGACAAACTCCATAGTATTTTTCACAATGGCTGTACCAGTTTGCACACCCACCAAGAGTGTACAAAATTTCCTTTTCTCCAAATCCTTGCCAACATATATTTCTTGTCTTTTTGATATAGCCATAATGTTTATTAGTTTTTGAGAGAGAGAGGGAGAGAGAGTTAGCAGAGGAGGAGCAGAGAGAGAGGGAGATACAGAATCTGAAGCAGGCTCCAGGCTCTGAGCTGTCAGCACAGAGCCTGACGCGGGGCTTGAACTCACGGACCGTGAGATCATGACCTGAGCCAAAGTCAGAAGCTTAACCAACCGAGCCACGAAGGCACACCTCATTCTAGTTTTGATTTTCATTTTGCTTATGATGTTTTTTCTTGATTTTGGATTATATTTTGTCATTTATTTTCTATTGAATGTGATTGGATTTGGCAATCATCAAGATAAACTACAGTTTCTGGATTGTGCTATGATCTGCTAAAGAGTGATTTTTCTTTTATCCACGTTGGCTGTACTCAAACTCCAAACTCTGACTCACCCCTAAGTTATCAGCACCTAAATCATCCTGATACTTCTTTGATATTCTAACTCCTGCTTTTTACCATGCTCCCTAGGCTCCCTCAAAGAACAGTTAAGGTACTAGTTAGTGAATTTGAGGTACTAGTTAATTACGGTACTGGTTAATCTATCATGACCAGAAGCAAAAATGCCAGAAATTAATTTTTTATCAAACCTATCTCCTTAGTCTTTTGCCACAAGTCTAAATTACTTTTCTCAGCTCCACCTGCATTTTGGTATGGCTATCTGATTGATTTATAGCTAATGGTGTATGAGTAGAAATGATGTGTGGTATTTCCATCATGCCCTATAACAATCTCCCTATTCTAATCTTCCCATTATTTTCTCAGTTTATGGCTGAGTGCATAGAACTCTGAGAGTCCAGAGCTGAATATAGCTAGAGGGGTGGAAGTATCTTGAGGAAAATCCAAGTAGAATGTCTTCATCAATCAGGAATACCCACATTGGATTATTATGTGGATAAGAATTAAAATCTTATTAAGTTAAGCCATAGAAATTATGGGATTAATTTCTTTTAGCCCATGGCATTACTTTGAAAGTAGAATTAATACACATAATAATTCTGGATAAAATATATCAAAGTAAATGAGAAAGTCAAAGAAGAGGAAAAAAGGGGGAATACACAGAAGTTCTTTTTAAGGCAGTCAATAAAGATCGCAAAGTAGCAGAATAAGAATTTAATGTATTCGTGCTTCTTGTTTTCTTCAAAATATTAGTAACAATTAGAAATTGTTTTATATATTTTCCTCTACCCAACCATGGAGAAACCTTCATGTATTCACAAAGTTATTGTAACAGAGAGAGTACTAGAAAATATTTTGTTAAGTAAATCAATAAATGGTGAGTTTTACTAAGTCATATTTATTTTATCTCTTTAATATTTCTTTAATTAAATGCTTCTCTTTATATACACTATCATATTTTTCCCCTCTTAATCTCTCAATACTTCTAACCTGGTATTCTGAATAGAGTTTCTACCTCCAGGTGTTTCTCGTCTTTTTTAGTACCCACCTGCTTCTAGAGTGATAGTCCCAAAACTCAATATTCATATAGCTACCCTTCTACTCAACCTTGAATGAGTCATCATTGTCTATAACTTCAAGTCTAAGTTTCATATCAGGGCATAAAAGGCTCTATTTCTTTACTACTCATTCTTACTTCTCTCTGGAAGCTCATGTCCTGACATTGTTTGCTCTAATCATAGTAAGCTATTTTCAGATACTATTTGAAGACTCCCTTACCACTGAATGTACTTCCCGTGATTCTTTACTTTGTTTTTAAAGTATCTCTTCATACCTCACCTGTAGTTGGAGGCAGCCCTCATTAACATGACTCACAGAGCCTGAAAATGCAAGTTATGCCTATAAATAAGGGATGAGAATCAAAAAGTGTAGTTTGCCCAGATCATAAAGCTCATAAAGGGAAGGTTCATGATTAACCCAGATCTTCTGATCACAAGTCTTGTCATTCTGGTATAGAAAAAAAAAAGTTGTTATATAAAACCTTTGGTTCTTTATACCTGATTAGTGCTACATTTCTTTACAAATATTTTGTACAAATAATTTTTGCAAATATTTCTAATCTGAGTCTCAAGTTCCTGTAAAATGGAATCACATAATACCTATATTATAGTTGTTGTAATGGTTAGGTGAAAAAATTATTAATGAAAATTTGGTTCTTACTCCAAGAGGCTAGAAATGTAAGATAGCAAAAATCCCATTTTATACATATCAAAAGATTTCAAAACTGTTACTTGATATTTTAAGAAAGAAGAATTTAAATATTATTTACTGAGCCCATGCCATATGCCCTGAAGTCGGTTGATTAAATTTAATTATCATAACAACACTTTGAGAAAACTATCATCATTTCCACTGTTGCATAAGATGTGATGCAGTGCCCAGAATCTCCCCATCTGCTTGATGTGCTGTCCAGAACTAAACCCCACAGCTGCCAGACTCCTTAGGGCAATGCCTGAGCTGAAGAGAGTTGTCTTATCCAAGGTCACAAGCCCTTCACTGCTCACATTGGTTGGGGATTATCAACAGCCATACCTCTCAACCCAACTCCATATAACTATAAAGCATCAGCTTATGTTTGGAACCTACCGTAGGGTCAGCTGTGGTGTCTGTTGGTATTATATCACAGCTGAATTCCTCTTTCTGCCTCTCCTGTTTCCTTTCCTTCTCTTTCACATGTATTGATGCCAAGAACACTTCCTAATAAGCCACGTTCATGCTTATAGCGGTCTTGGAGTCTGCTCTGCAATAGCATGACTCAGATGAGAGAAAATGTCCTAGGAGCTATACAATTTTTCATATATCCTCAAAAACCAAACATCCTAGTGCTGTCCTTTTCCTCTGACCTTTCTGTGACAGTTCTGTGGAAGTTCCTGGTCACTACCATATAGTAACCAACAAATTCTGAGTATATCATGTGATTCACCACTCAAGGAATTTAAATGTGTGCATGTGCTCTGTAATTTTTGACACATGATCACTCATGTGCATCATTATTCATTGTTTTAAGGTTGGATGCTGTCCTGTAACCAAATTTAGGTCACAATCTATCACTTAGCAGTATTTCTTTTTTTCTGCTGTCTTGGGATTAGGACAGAGTTCATGGAGGCAGGACTGGAAGACTATCAGCTATATTTAAAGGGATCCTCATACAATACCTGTTTTATTCATAGACATGATCTCTCCTCCCCCCCCCCCCCTTCACTTTTTCTCTTTCTTGAGCATTCCCTGTTTCCACCCCTATGACCATCTGGACAGAGTTTGACTGACTTTTTTAGTGGATCTACATCTCCTTTTGTCATAAAATCCTTTTGGTCACTTGCTGCATATTCCCACCCCCATTGTCTAATATTTAGTAATATATCTTCAATGCAAGGCCAATAAATATAATTTGAGGTGTGTATGAACAATGTGGTAATAGAACATTATTCAAAAAGGGTATTCAAAGGATCAGACTAAGTTACATGCAGATAAGAGTGTTCATTAGGAGCACAAAGTCATTTTGTCTTGCTAGCATAATGTAATAAATGATAGAAAAATTTTCAAGACAAAGGTCTTCTTTATTCCCCATAAAAACATTCCTAAATTGTCCTTCAACCAGAACTAATGTATATAATAAAAAATGCAGTGGCAATGAAGTTGGCAACTGTGTCTTAATGAATATGTGCTGGAGAAAAAAATATGCTTAACTGACGGCCCTGGAAACACAAGCACCAATGCTCCAGGAACAGATACAGCATAAAATGTTCCTGTACAAGCTGCTCGTATTGCGTCCCTCTGGACAGGCTGATTTTTGACATAGGAAAAGGCAATTAAATCTGTTTAGCTGGTGCATAGCTGAGAACAAGGCATGTGCTGAATCCCCATAAAGACAGGTATTAGGTTTGTTTTCTTTTGGTTTTGGTTTTTAAAATCTTTTTTTTTATTATTTATTATTTTTTATTTTATTTTTTTGTTCTTTCTCAGCAGTGGAATCTCTGAACTGAGATATTGGTTTTCCTAAAGGTGCCACTCAACCAGAGAGTCTTTCGCAGTCTGCAAAAATTCAGAGTACTCGTACTGATGGAATAAGTAAGAATACAGGGCAAGTGGTCTCACCCATTTAAATTGGCATAATAGTCTTAGACTCAAAAATCACAACCACTCTATTCCTCCCCAAAGATTCTTGTGACAAGTCATCTGGTTTATAATACAGACAGGCAGATGGCTGCTAGAGTCCAAGACAAATTTTCATTTCTCTAGGAGATGAAAATAAAGCCAAGGGAGTAGGTGCTAAATGGAGGAATTATTCAGCACACTGACCAGGAAGAGGGTTTGGGAAGTTATTATGAAAGAATCATTGAAACTGTCAGTGCACAGCAGTAGAAAAGGAAAGTAAACAAGATAATAGGTGATGTTAGGAACAAGAGAGAAAAGAATGATCAGATATCATTCCTGTATACTGCAGCTTTTCATCCTTTCCATAGTAATCTCATACATCTGTGGTTTCTGTGTTGCAGAAAAAAAATTACTATGGGGCAGACAGGTAATACAATGTCTACCACCAAAATAATTATACCTTTTATAGTTTTGAGAGGAAAGAGATAGGTTTTCCTTACAGATGGAGATCAATTAGAAAAAGAGAATAATACTACTAGCTAAAATTATTTATTGCGTCTATGCACTGGAAAATACCCTGATACATGGAATGATAAAATCCACTGGTAAGTTAAAGCATCTTGATATCTTAAAAAAAAATCAACATTATATGCTCATTTTGGAGACAAGAAAAGAAGCTTGAAGAGATTAAGTAGTTTGGTAAATTCACAGAGCTAGTAATTTTCATCAGCATATTTTGAGATTTTTTTTTAAAGTAAACAATGACTTGTAAATGTTATACATCTTATGCCTTTCAGATAAGAGGAAAATTGAATACATACCAAACCATTCTTTTTGTTGTAATAAGAATTTATGCTCTTGTATTCTTGGAAAGATGACTGAGGCATTAGAAACAGACAAGACAACTACCATGTGATCTCATTTATATGTATATTCTAAAAAAAAAAAAGAAGTTTTCAAAGACTCTTGGGTCATGTCAAAAGAATTCTGGAGTCAGTTTGCAGGGAACCTACTGGAAAAAGTAAGGAAATCTTTAAGTATTAAAAGACAGTAATGAATACAATAGATTGAAATACATCAAACATGGTTAAATCTATGATTACATAAAAATAACAATATAAAAAACCTAATATATCACAAGTGAAATATTCTAGTCAACTTAGTTATTATTTTTAAACCAGTCAATAAACTAGAAAAATTAATTATTCATCTTGTCTTTTATGTATAATCTCCACCCCTGAGCAGTTGAATGTTCAATAGGAAATGAGGGAAGTTTCTATTTATAGAACTCTTCCAGCTAATATATTGATAGAGGAATAATAGAAAGAACATCATCATTTTGCACCTTTCATGAACTAAAGGATCATTGAGCATCAATAACCCCTAACATTCCATAAAGAGATACACTCAAGCATCCCGTACCTTGTGCTGGAGGGATACAAAACTCTGAAAATCATCTTATCATACGACTTTGAACTTGAATTTGGTCACACCTCTAGATCCAACTACCAGGAAATACCGAGGACAACAGAATCACCTACACTTTGGTGATGCATTTAACAAATCCAGTCTTTGGGAAATTCTAAAGGAAACAAATTAAGCAATTTCTTCAATATAAAACTGACAAGGAAAACCAAGAGAATGTTGAAAGTTAAATCTAAAGATTTAAAGCATCTTAAAAGTATAATTTACAGCACAGAGAATATGGTCAAGGGTATTATAATAACTGTACAGTGACAGATGGTAACTAGACCTGTTGTAAGGATCATTTGCAATGTATAAAAATATTGAATCACTATGATATACACCTGAAACTAATAAGATATTGTATGTCAATTATAATTCATTAAAAAGTCTTAAAATTAATTATGTTTACCTTATTTGTACACACATTCCCCCCCCACACACACATATATGAGGAAGGAGACAGAACATGAAGAATACACAAAGAAAATCATGGCATTTATGACATAATTGGATTTGAAAAAGAGACTGACTATATAATGATAAAGAGAAATTATTGGGGTGCCTGGGTGGTTCAGTCAGTTAAGTGCCTGATTCTTGTTTTCGTGGTCTCACGGTTCATGAGTTCGAGCCCCAATTCAGGTTCTGCACTGCCACTGCTTGGGATACTCTCTCTCCAGTTCTCTATGCCTGTCCCCTGCCTGTCCCACTCTGTTCCCCAGTGGACATCTGGCAAAGTCTGGAAATATTTCTAATTGTCATGAATAGGGGACAGAGACTACTGGCATTAAGAGATAGAGGCCATGGTTCCTATTAAACATGCTAAAATGCACAGGATAGTCTTCTCTCCTTCCAACCACACATGAAGTATTATTAAATAAAAATTGTCAATACCACTAAGGCTGAGAAACGACAGGCTATAGATAAAAATGTTAGTTTGCTTTTGTATATGCTTAAACTTTAACATAACAAATTGTAAAAGTAAAATTAAGAAAACCCAATTTTGTGGGAGGGGGTTAATTAGGTCAGATAATGATGATTGAGAACTTATGACCAAAGGATTACCCTCTCAGGAGAACTCAGTCACAGAGATGTGCTAGTTATGGAATCAATTTGAGATGATACATTAATCAAACTGTAAAAAATGTCTTTATTTCTTAGAGAAGACTCAAGGCATGCATATATATGTATATGCATATACATGCATGCCTTGAGTCTTCTCTCTCTCTCTCTCTCTCTCTATATATATATATACACACATATATATATGTACTATATATATATATATGTCCTATATATATATATATATGTCCTATATATATATACATATATATATATATATGTATATATATATCCTATATATATATGTCCTATATGTGTGTGTGTATATATATATATAGGATATATGTTCTATTTTGGCTAAAATAGGAGAAGCAGGGAAACCTATGATAAGTAAACCTAATAAATAAAAATCCGGAATTTAAAATGAGATGTTTAAGGAAGTGGTGATTCACTTAATAAAATAAGTCTTTAAAGGAGATTCACTGTACAATTTCTTTAAATAAATCTCTCTACTGCATTGATTTGAATTGATTTACACATATTTGACAAAAATGAAAATTTTCTGAAACTTCCATGTAGTGTTAATAAAGTGTGACAAAAACAACTAGGTTTAAAATGTGCTTAGTAATGTGCTTCAAATGTTCAGTAAGAAAATACTTGGACACCTATAAGAAAATTCTCTAGTTAGAAGCTGATTCATGGTTGATCTTACTGTCATGTAATAGTTTTAAAATACATAATGTAGTCAGTTAAATTTCTTCTGTATCAATTAAAGGCCATAGAAGAGAGAGGTAACATAGAAAATTTAGTAAGACAAGAAAAGTAAGAAAAAAAAATCAACTTTTACTTATTTGCCAACATCTTAGGAAAGAAGGAGGTGGCATGAGTCATGTTTCTCTGTTCGGATAAAGAATGGTATCAATGACAAAAAGAGGGGTTTCTACCTTTTTTGTAAAAGGAAATTTGGCATACTATTGTTTTATAAGAGGTTTAATGGGTTAAGGAAGATCACCATGCTAGCTAGCAATGACTATTAGAATTTCTTTGGTGAGACTTTGCTTTGATAAGACATAACTCAAGCAAAAGTGACAATGAACAAGTTCTTCAAACAGTATCCCAGGATGCCATGCTATCAGTGAACTCAGCAAATGAAAATTATTTATCCATCTAACAAATATTTACCAAACACTTCTATGTGTCAGGAACAGTTTATCTTTTCACAACTTACAGTGAAAGGGAGAGAAAATAAACCACTAAAAAATACTAAATGTTAAGTAATCGTAATTTTTCTTGAACATATTGAACCATTAGGACTAATGAGCAGGAAAAGGAAATACAAAGTGACTGAGGATAATGATAGGGTGTTGAGGGAATGCCTATCTGAGAAATTGATATTTCATTTATGAGAGGAAATAGCCATGTGAGGGAAGATCTTTACAGCGTTGACAGGAGTGAAGCCCTGAAGTATAGGAGTTTCCTAGACAGGCACCAAAAGAGTAAAGAGGCCAGTGTGACTCCAGCATCATGAGAGGGATGTGGAAAGAAATGACTTGAGGAGTAGCTAGGGGCTTTGGATTCGTTCTAAGTATTATGGGAGCTATTGAAGTGCTGAGAGCAGGGGGACAAAAAATCTGATTTGGGTTTAAAAGGATCACTGACTGCTGAATGGAGGATATACTTTAGTGCAGCAAGATTATAAACTCAGTGCTGTAGTCCAAGGAAGACAGGGTGGTGCCCTGGATCAGTATAGTGGCCATGGTAGTGTTAAGAAATGGTGATCCACGATATTGTTTGAAGCTTAATACATGCATATTTGTTTATGGATTGAATACTATGTTTCGAAGAAAAAGAAGAATTAAAGAGGATTGTTATTTCTTTAGCCTGACTACCTGAAGGAACAGTGGAGTTTATTGAGGAAAACTGAGGAAGGAAGGCTTTTAGATGGAGAAAAAAAATAATTGTTTCCAGGGCAGATAATGTGTGAGACATCTTTTATTTATGAAGTAGAAATGTGGGAAGGCGATTGTATATATGGGTATGCAGTTCAAGATAAAAAGTCCAGACTAGGGATATAAATTTAGAAGTTGTAAGACTATGAACAGTACTTTTTTTTTTTTTTTAAATTTTAAAGTAGGCCTCACACCCAGCACAAAGCCCAATGTGGGGCCTGAACTCATGCCCCTGAGATCAAGACTTGAGCTGAGATCAAGAGTCCGATGCATAGCTGACTGAGCCACTCAGGCACTCCTCCCACTTCCCTATTTTTTAAAAATGAGATTGAATGAGTTAACCTCAGTATATGGGTGAAGAGAAAGACAAAAGAGAAGAGCTGACAAAAAAGAAACACTCTATGAGAAAGTTGTCAAAGAGCAGGAACTGTCCATGATACTGAACGTAAGTGCTCTTGAAGTAAAAATAAAACCAGGAATGTGTTGTGTCCTAGGAGTCAAGTGAAAAAAAAATATTTTGAAAAGAAAGAAACCATCAATCCCATTACCTACATCTGATATTTCCAGATAAGGTGAGGTGAGACCATCAGTGAAGACACAGGTCATGATTGTAATAGTTTTAATGGAGTTTTGGAATTACCTCCATTTGGATTAAATCGAATTCGTTTCAAGACAGAGTACAATGAAAAGAAAGAGAAAGAAAAGAGTACTTCTTTTCCTAGAAAATTTTTTATGGCACACTGCATATGCTGAAAAACTAGAACAATTAAACCAATGTATAAAATACAAAAATATAAAGAATGAAACATTTCGATGAGCTTATAAAAAAAAAGAATTTTAAAAATAATGAAGTCAGGAATCTTAGGAAATAGGTGAATCTCAAAATTGCTTCTTATTTCCTTCATGATGTGATTTTTCATGAAGATAATTGTTTCATGGACACAGCTGTTAGTATAATTGTTAGGGGGCTCAGTGTCGAGTTTTCCTGTAACTTTGGAAGAATTCTGTAGGGAAATGAACAAAGAGTACTTTAGTAGTACCATTCCATTTAGAGTATTGGCCATTGGAACACCTATCACAGAGATGTGCTATCGTTTGTTATTTTTCTCTTGCAAGAATAAGATAAAATATACCTAATCTCTAGAGCTTATTCTTGAAAATGGTACTGATTTTGTTGACTAATCCTTATGCCAGTTCAAAATAGGCCAAATTTATACATAGATATTAGAACGAGTGATTCTAGGAGGGTAGCCTGTCCAAGGGAAGAGAATTTCAAGGAAGGGGATATAAAGTTGTGATTACAAATGCCTTTCAGATTTGGTATCTTCCTTCAGCATTTTAAAGGATTGGACTTGTACCTCCTCCTTCAAGGAAGAAGTAAAGCATTTAACCAGTGCCTTTATTTTACTGTACAGCCGAATATCCTGAGAGTATGTGTGTAGATCTGAATGGCATAATGTACGATGTTCCCCAGATTAAGTTTGTTCTACAATTAATTGATAAATAACTCATCTCTGATCCTTGAACCGTTTGCTTAATAGAAAACCATGTTACCTCATCTGCCAACACTGCCACCCATCTTTGCTACCCCCAGGATGAAGGTCAGTTTCTGTGTTGGCTTCCTTTGGCTCCAATACAGTGAAACCTTTAGCAGTGAACGAGCCCAAGCCAAACATATACAGATCTAAGGAGTCTCTGGCTTCCTCATCACCCTGGACTCAGATAAAGGATCATATTATAGGACATGGGACCTGGTTCCCTAGCAGCTTTCTAAAGTGTCTAATTGACACAACCTGGAAGTTTATGGAAAAGTCAATATGCCTGCAGTTAATCATGAGTCACTGAGAAGAAAGGGGACAAAAGCAAGAAGTCTGAAGATAATTTCTTCTCCTTTCTTTCCCTAGGCAACCGTTGGAAAGGCCCCAAGGCTCTGACCAACATTTCATGCATGTTCCAAAAGATTGCATTATGCTATGCTTTCTAGAAGAACTTTAGGTAATTTGGAAATACATACCCTTTATTTGATTTATCTTCTCCCTTCCCTCACCCTTGTCACCCTGGGATTGAACCTCCCAATACAGGTCCTCAGCATGTAATCTTTATCTCCAATTCTATTTTATAAGAAATATGTGTTAATACAGAGGCCTTAATAGAGAGGTAGAGAGAAGTTTGGCCACACTTGAACAAATGCAAGGATATTTTATTAGGGTGAATTCTTCTCATTGTCAAAGATGGAAAAAATGGAGTATAGCAATTTCATATTGATTTTCATTTAAAAAGATTTATTGACTCCTTACTGAGAGAGGAGGTTAAACTGTAAAAATATATCTAATATTAATCCTTCCCTCATGGAACTTTCACTCTAGTGAGCAGATGTTAAAGTTAGGGTCCACTGAGAGAATAACCCATTTCCTTGGGGGAAATCACATATTTATGGGACTACATAATAGGGTGAGGAGTTATAACTGCAACCACATAAAAATTCTAGATGATGGTAGGAGCCAATGAAACCATACATCTACCTCAACTCTAAAAAAAAATTGAATTCAGTAAAAGGTCCTAGAGCTGGGTGAGTGACAGCTTAGCCAGAGCTCATTGTGATGGCTTCCTATGAATTTAAAGTTTACTTAGCAATAGTAGGTTGGGCACTCAGCTGGAAACTAGACTGTGTAGGTGAACTTCTGCTGGGCCTTCCAGATCTATTGTCCAGCCTTCTCTGCCACTCTCTACACAGGAAGCAGGTCTATAAGAATTAGCTCAATGGCCTTCCTTGTTCATTCTCTGGATTCTAGTCATACGTGGCCTTGCAGGAACACTGGCTGGGTACTAGAAGAAGAGAGAGGAGTGAATAAACTCACTTTCTGTGGTTACACTATGAGTAGGTTGAATCTGTTGGTGGTAATGTGAATCTCTCCTCACATCTCTGTCTGTCTGCTGGTTCTGATCACCTTTCTCCCTCTTTGTGCCCTGCTGTTATATCACCAGAGTGCTGCACTGGCCCTACTCTGTGATTATGAACATGGTTTTGTAAACAGTACCTTTATTAAGTTCTTCCCAAATTGCTCAATTTGACTATGCCATTTATCTCCTTCTGTGACTCTGACACCAAGAATTATAAGGGATAAGATACTGACCTCTTCTTTACAATCTGCATTTTCTCCCACTATTGTTTTTGCAAAGATTATGCCAAAGGAGAAGAGTTGCCTTTCCCAGTAAAATATTTAGCCAACCCTACTGGTTTCATGCTAGATATAAAATGGATTACTAATCACAGTGAACCAGCAGACAGATGTTACTCCTCCCATCAGGAAAGTTGGAAGTTACAGTCCAGATGATTCTGAAATGCCAAAACAAAAAATAAAACAAAACAAACAAAAAAACCAACCCAAAACAAAAAGCTAACAACTATTTATAATTCTCAAAAGAAGTAGATCAGTGATCTATATTTATAAAATTTAAGTATTCTAAGTGTATGAGAGGAGAAATTAGAGAAATTAGGTTAAATTAAAGCTGGGAGCAAATATATAGTTTCAACTTTATAAAGTGCAAGTGCATTAATTTGGAGTAATAATATGGGCTTGCTTGAACTTACCGAGGTTTTCTCCACTACTATCTTACTCACTTAGGTTCTATAGAGGGGCACTTGTCTATACCAAGGACCACCCTCAGCAGAAGAAAATATGACAAAAAGTGTTGAGACCTTACAAAATGGATAAACAAGAAAAGTATGATGAAACATATAAATTCATTGAGAACCATTTGAAACATGTAATATACAAGTGTGGTCAATTTTAGGTTAGTGAAAGGAGCTAATATGTACTCACCTGTCCTCATCAACAGGAAAGGTGAAGGGATTAATTCAATATTCAAAACTTTAAAAAAAGAAATATCCTATGTGGGCCTGATACCGTGCTAAATGCCAATCAAATAAAGGTGAATAAGACATTGTATTTACTCTCAAACAGCTTATAATATAATGGAGGATACAGATCAACAATCAATAAGTTTCAATACCAAATGTCTGTATTTAATAAAGGAAGGATAGGATACTATGGAAATACACAGGAAAGATATTCACTTTTGACTTGGAGGATTAAGGAAGATGTCCCAAAGAGATAAAGTTGTGTTTTTTTTAATGTTTATTTATTTATTTTGAGAGTGACAGAGTGCAAGCAGGGGAGGGGCAGAGATAGAGAGAGAGAGAGAGAGAGAGGGAGAGAGAGAATCACAAACAGGCTCCACATGGAGCCTGATTTGGGGCAGATCTCACCACTGTAAGATCACAACCTGAGCCAATATCAAGAGTCGGATGCCTAATCAACTGAGTCATCCAGGTGCCCCCAAAGAGATAGTGTCTAAATTGAAGTTCAAGGATGAAGAGTAATTAAACCATAGAGCTACAAAAAGTTCTCTGGATATGAGCAGGAGTTTAGCAAACAATTGGAACTAGTGTATGGGTTTGGGGGTGAAGTGAGGTATGACTAGAGTTAGATAAATCTGAAGAATTATCCAGGAGTTGATTATGAAGGGTTGTATTTTTCATAGTAGGGACTTTAAATTTGAGGCAATAGGAAAACACAGAAAGATTTCAATCAGGGGAGAATGACCTTGCTGTGCTTCTTATATGACACCAGATCCAGTTCCTAGGAATGCAGAGTTAAAGACCACAGAATATGAATATTTATTCATTTGTTCTTCTATCAGTGATCTTCATTTTCCACCTTTAATTTTCATGTACTTATGTGCAACAATCAGAAAGTTTGATATGCAGTGTCCACATTCTTCAATTTAGCAAATTTTGGAAATTGATTTTTAAAAATGCAATAGCATCTTATCTGTTAACCAAAAAGTCAGGTAAGAAATAAAGTATTTTTTTTATCAAAACAACAACAAAAAGATCACATGCAAAACCTGCATTAGTTTTTAAGATAAAAGATAAGACTTGATAGAAATATTTTCCACGTTAGAGGACTAATAACTTTTATCTCAAATGTGCAGTTGAGCACAAAGTCTCTGGTGCCAGGCTCTCTGGATTTGAACCCAGCTCTATCATTTACTATCTGTGTGTTTCTGGGCCAGTTATGTGTATCCCCTCTGAGTCTTTCTGTTCACCTTACATAAGTGATGATAATGATACTACCTATATCAGAATAGGTGAGGATTAAATAAGTTAGTACATATAAAATACTTGACACAGTGCCTGAGACATTGTAGGCACTCAATAAATATTACTGAAGACTTGAGCAGAACCACCCCCCTTGACTCCTGGGTCACATGTCCTTTGTCTTCTGCCTTCATGGATACTCACTTAGTGAAGCTGAACATCAGAAGAACTTGTGGAGATGTGAAGAACTTAGCCTTAGGTGTGTCTATATTCCAAGGTCATTATTTTTCTCTTACAGGATTAAGTGGATTCAGCAGTACCTCTAGTTTTGAATAATTTGAAAGCTGGTGAGGCTAAAAGGACCTTGCAACTTAGGTCAGCTCTAGAATTAATGGAGAAAAAGGACCTTTAGGTTTCCTCCTAAATTGTCATCCTAGTTCCTAGAGGAGTTCCTAAGACAGAACTCTGTACAGAAATAGTAATGGGTATTTTTATGAAGTATGCCATATGTTGTATTTCTTGGAAACCTGAGTGTGTCATAAGTGTTAAAAGAAGGAAAAGAATCCTGGTGCAAATGACTAGTTCTCTATGAGGAAACATATTGTTCCCAAGGGGCTGCTGATGCCCTTCTCTTTACATCCCTCACCTCCCTTATTAGAGAAGCTGAGATTTCTAAGGACACGGGAGCTTTTCCTGAAACTTCTAACATTTGCTTTAGGAAAGAGCAGGTTCTCTCAGCATGTCACCTTCAGAACACCTACATACACAGCAATAGAGAGAAAAGCTTGTTATTTTATCTTCTGGGCAGAGAGCTTCACTTCGAGTTCTCCCACCTGAAGGGGAAACTGCCAATAAATTCACACCATCATTAAAATAGCATATGATTATTGTGATGATGTCGTTATTCAGTGTAGATTAAAAAAAAAAAGAAAACCAATAATCTTGAAAACAGCAATATCTTTAGTTGTACTGATAGGTGAGCTGTGTGTCATTGAATATCAATAGATATAGCTGAGAAGATAAAAATAGATTTACCTTTACATTAGCAGAGTAGAGAGTAAAGACACTAATGAAAAAGAGCTTCCTGCTCCAACTAGCCACAGCACGATGCCATATAAGGTCCAGGGCCAGACAAGCTGTCTCTGCAAAATCATTAACACTGTTAGATTTACCAGTGGGGTCTTTCTTTAGATCTAACTTTTAACAATATGAAAGCATTTACATTCCATCCTCGCTAAGTCACCATCTCCACAGTCTTCTAACAATGTGAGCTGTCTCTTCTAGTTTTCTTTCATTTAACTTATGATATGGTATATTAACATTGCCAAAGGAGATACTTTCCAGTTCTTACAATTCTCTTGAACAAAGAGGAGTTCCCTGAGTGAAGGAAAGAAGTTTCCTATAGTCCACCAATTAGATATCATGCCTCAGTTTCCTCAGATGTCAGCTTTCCAGGCATCTTTCATTCTCATCTTCTCTCCCTCAGACCTTTTTCTTTCCTCTCCTCTCCTCTCCTCTCTTCCTCTCTCTCTCTCTCTCTCTCTCTCTCTCTCTCTCTCTCTCTCTTACTTTCCATACTTCTTTACTACACTCCCCAAAAAGAGAGACCTGGGCCTGATATTTTCTGTGGTCCTATAAGCAGTGAGAGGCAAATGTTGTAGATTACATGCACGTGAACAGATGGGCAAGTGGACAGAGCATATTAATCCATGATTTACTAAGAGAAAAACAAAACATAAAACCATGGGGTTGGAGCATAGGATATTGACTTTGTTTACCAAAATAAATATTTATTAAAATAACACATTAAAATTTTAGGGGCGCCTGGGTGGCTCAGTCAGTTAAGCATCTGACTTCGGTTCAGGTCATGATCTCACAGTTCGTGAGTTGGAGCCCCGTGTCCAGCTTTGTGCTGACAGCTCAGAGCATGGAGCCTGCTTCAGATTCTGCATGTCTCTCTCTCTCTCTCTCTGCCCCTCCCCAACTTGTGCTCTGTCTCTCTCTTTCAAAAATAAATAAATATTAAAAATATTTTAAAAATAGGACACCTGGGTGGCTCCATCGGTTAAGTGTCCGACTTCAACTCAGGTCATGATCTCACAGTTTGTGGGTTCAAGCCCTGTGTTGGACTCTGTGCTGACAGCTCAGAGCCTGGATCCTGCTTTGGATTCTGTGTCTCCCTCTCTCTCTGTTCCTCCCCAGCTCACTCTTTGTCTCTCTCTCTCTCTCTAAAATAAATATTAATTTTTTTAAAAAAATTTTAAACACCAGAGTTTTGAAACATTACAAAGGTTTTCTGAACTCTTTGTATAGAATCCTTACTATAATTTAGACAATATACATGTCCGTATGTTCAACTAAGCCTACCTTGTAAAAAGGAAAAGTGCATAGAATTTTGGTGGGAGGGTAGATGGTGAGAAAAAGTGATGACTTGGTGTCCCATTTACATAGGAAAGCCTGAGGAGAATATACAGCATAAAACCCTTCTCCATTCCACCCCCAAAACTAGAAAGGTTGAATAATTTAAAGATTGTAGACCAATGCACTTAGATTAGAGAAATGTTTTGAGGGTCAAGATGTCTGTATCTATGGATATTATTTTAGATTCAGTAATTTAAAAGTAAGGTCTGTTGCAGAAATCTCTGTGAAAGTGATTCACAGAAGGAAGGCTTTCAAGAGAAATCTGAGTGATAGGGAAGAGGAAGAAACTATACAAAGATGTGGTTTCAAGAGAAACGTGACCCAGGCCTTATCCTAATGGGAGCTCTGGTACCAGAGACTGAGGTGCTGGGCTGTTATGAGCTCCATCAGTTAACCATTGGCTGCTGGAGGGCCTTGCTAGGGAGTGGGGCATAATATCCCAGGCATCTCCCTGAATAGTTCTTTTTACCCAAGGACAAGCCTCCAAAGAAAAGTGAAGATGTGAACCATTAGCAACCAACACTGCAACAGCTGAGGCATGGATGAATCAGGTGATTGGGGTGAGTATCAACTGAATTGCTATAAGAACATTTTCCAATTCAGTTTAACTCAATAATTACTGGGCATGTAATGTGTTCAAGAAATAGATGTAGTTGATGTAGAGAGTAATAAATAAATATATGATTTCAAGCTTTAAGGAGCTCATAGTCTGATAAATGAGAGAAATATGTACTGAAACATTGAACTATGATCTGATTTTCAGACTATGATCATAGTCTGATCTATGTTTGTTGTGAGAGATGTCAGGGACTGAGTCACAAAGAATTCAGATCCACTTATCTTCTCTACCCCCACTTGAAAGGGTAGTTCATCAAATCTCATGGCTTTAAAACCCATCTGATGACTCCCAAATCTGTATCTCCACTTTGAACTTCTCTCTTAAACTCTAGAGTCACACATCCAACTGTCTGTTACACATCTGTTTCTTGAATATCTAATAGGGACCTAAAACCTAACAAGTACAAAGTGGAACCCAATTTTTGCCCTCCCACCCCGCTCAGATACTTTTTCTGCAGATTTCCCCATCTCAGTAAATGACATTTCCAAATTTCTAGATACATAGGTGAAGAATTTAGATTCATTCATACTCTCCTTTTGTAGTGTTCACATCAGCAAACCATGTCCATTCAACCTCTGATATATTTAGAATTAGAGTACCTCTTTCACCTCACTATTATCACTGTGGTCATCATCAACAATCAGCTCTTTCCTGGATAATGGCCAGAGTACTAGATTGTCTTTAATTACTTTCTTGAACCCTCTCTACCCTCCTACCCCCTGACACATATATATTCTCTTCTCACCAAAGCAGCCAAAATGAGTGGTTCAAAATGTAAGGTATATCATATCATTGTTCTGCCTTCATCATTGCACTTGAAGAAACAAGACCAAAGTCTTAAAATTGCCTACATGACAAATATGACTTGGTGTATTCAGACTATCTCTCAGAATGGGCCTTAGGGGGGTTTTGGGAAAATGATCATTGGAATTTTTTTTTTTTTTGTTAGTTGGTTCCTAAGTCATTCTGCAAGTTAGGGCTCAGAAAATGAACCAATACTAGAGTTGGTAAGCTGGCAATTTTGAACATACCACTGTATGTTTATAGTTAGGGGAGTGGCCATAATCACCTTTGCAGAAAAATAAATCATAAGATAAGGGGTTTGGCACAGAACCTTTGAGGAACTTCAACTTTTGGTGGTCATGTGAAGGTTGGAAGGACTGGCTTAGGAGATCGAAGTAAATGCGAGGCACCAAGAACAGTAATCGAGAGAGTATAGGTCATAAAAGCTAGGGTTATATAGAAAACTGAGACTTACTCTGTAACCTCAGGAAGCTATACTAGGTTCCTATATATGTGAACTAACTCAGTGACTGAATTTCATATTTTTGCACTGGATGTATTCTTCAATCATTGAAATTTTTAAATATAGTTATAAAAGACAGAATGTTGCTACTCTATGTTTTCTATAATTGCAAGGTCAAATATTTGTAATAATAGTGATTATATACTTATTGAGTGCTTTATCATACTAGACATCTATCTCAGCAGTTCCTCTTTCCATGTTTGTCCATGACCTTTATTGTGATAAATGCTTTGAACATGCCTAGTTATTTGGTGTTGATTCCTATTTCCAAATAGTTTTTATTATCTCAGACTTCTTACGTTTTCTATTTAGGGAGAAAAATATGGTCATGATATTTGGTCTATACTACTTCTGATTTCTTGGACCACTGAATTACAGAGTTTTATAGAAATCGTAGGAAATTTTCTATATACTTTGAGGTATAAATGAATGAGTACTGGAATTTAAGTAAGATCATTCAAATAGAGTTAATTATATATATATATATATGTATATATATATACACAATTATATATAATACAATATATAATTGTGTATATATATATACATATATATATATATATATACAGTTACAATGAGGTCAAAAGAGATAATATATTCCAATATATTTGGTAAAGGATAAAAATTATATAAGTAAAATTTATCCATTCATCAAAAAGATATTGTAATGCATATTCTGTAGATCACACTCTCATGAGTAAAGAAGTATCTAGGAATAAATATGACTAAGTGTCTTTCCTCAAGATGTTTTCAGTCTAGTATTGGAAGACAGAGTAATTTTAGCATAAGTTTGAATACACTAAGATGTAAAACTTAAAAACAGAGGCACCTGCATGTGTGCTGTGACTTTTTCAGTGCTCAGAAATGGCACTTGCCATATAGAATGCACTCAGTTAATGCTTATTGAATAAATAAGTGAATATCAAAAATGGTAGAGGAATTAGAAGAAATCAATAGATGAAAACAGGTTGCAAAATATAAAACCATATTCAAATATAAATACAAGATGAATTTTCAAAGTACAGAAAACCTACTTCTGAGTAAGAAGAAACAATTAAGTTCCCTGGACAAGTGGCCTGTGACTAGACTTTACAGACTGGGTAGATTTTAACAAATAGAGATTAAGATTTATTTTTAGAATGGATGTGTGAGAAAAGCAAAGGTCAAAGGGGTTGACAAACACAAAGATGTTAATGTTTTGCAGGTATTAAGAGTATCTAATTGGAAAGCGTTAGAAAACAAGGTTATTTTAGTATAGGTTTTGGCCAGAACACAATCATCAATAAGTAGGCTGAATTCACAATCTAAAGGAAAACTGTTTTTGATCCGTTGAGTATACTGAGAAATAGGAAGCTATGCATTTGAAAAAATAGTCACGCTGTGGTGAAAAGATAATTTGATTAAAAGTTAAGACATTTTAAATTAGTCATATTGGATAATTAGAAAAATAGCATTAACTAAATGTTGACTAAATAGGAGCTCTCATTCCCACTGGAAAACCTATTAAGAAAAAGGCTATAAACTATGGAGAAATGTTTGCTATTTGTCACTGTTTAAATAACTACTGCATTGACTGAAATGTTTAAAGAACTAAATATTTTTCTACACTCGCAGCCACCTGGTGTGTCGCTAACAGTTAGACAAAGGCAACCTTACGGAAACATATTTATCACGACACCCCATGCAGTTCCAGCCACAGAGAGTTCAACTCCAACATGGATATTTCCCTTGGGCTGTAAAATTTTGTCAGAAAAAGACTCCCTCGGGGAATCAAACTTCTTCTTTCTTTTTAATTGATTTGGGTTTTATAGTTATTCAATTATTCTGATGTTCAATAAACTTTTATTAAACCTATGTGCGCCTACCTAACACTAGCCCAGGCACTGTGGGGATAAACAATAGAGTTTTCACACAGTTTTTTTAGATCCCTAAAATAGAAACATTATGTCTACCCTCGGTGGCAGATAAAATCAGAGAGACATTTTTCTAATTATTACTACAGATGATATAAATTTTTTCTTCATTATGTCCCTTTTGATTTCAGTGCCAGAAACATGCAGAAGTGACAATTAAACACAAACTTATGACCAGTATCACAATCCATTTATTTTAAAGATGAATGAGGTGGAAGATATAATCACACCACATTCAGATCTAGCAATAATCTACTTTCCCAGGTTTTGCCAAGAAAACTTCTTATATGATATTCACTTAATGTGTAAGCCCATTTTAGGGCAAGTTAAAAAAATACAGATGGATATAAATCATAAGATAAATTATCTTCAATCCAACTTCACAAAAATAACACTGTTCATATTTTGTTGAATTTCCTCCTGATAAATCTAGCATTTAAACTATTCGAAAAATAGGAATAAGAAACTACCTTTCTTTCCAACACTTTTTTTTTCATGATATAAATAAGTACAGGCGTCCCCCCCCTTCCCACCCCTGCCCGCAAACTCCAGTTCACCTTTTCCACCCAGAAAACAGGCAGAGCTAAAGTAAAACAAAAGCATTTATATGGGGTCTTAGAATTGCAATTTAGGAAGGAGAGATTTAGGTGGCAGCCCAAATTGTGTCCCACTAGGAAACAAAAGTCAGAGGTTTTTAAAGACAAAGGGAAATGTTTTTATACCTTGTTTGCAAAGAATTTTAATTGGTGTTGGTGGCAGAAAACTAATCTTGACTAAATATAACCATTTGCTGAGCTTCTCAGTAAGCACAAGTCTGTTGCTGTAGGAAGCTGCAGATGTTCGTGTAGAGTCCTTGGAATATTTTTGGTTGGCCCACTTCAAAAGTTAATGGTTTCCGGGCGCCCGGGTGGCTCAGTCAGTTGGTTTCGGCTCGGGTCATGATCTCAGGGTAGTGGGATGGAGTCCTGTATTGGGCTTCTCACGGACTATGGAGCCTGCTTAGGGTTCTTTCTTTCTCCCTCTGCCCCATCTCCCCTGCTAGTGTGCTCTCTCTCTCTCTCTTTCTGAAATAAATAAAAAAAGATTAATGGTTTCACCTGCAGGGGATGTGCCTAAAGACTATCTCCTCGCTGGCCTACCAGCTCCTTTTTAAAAGCGCTTGACATAGTGACCCCCATTTCATTTCACCTTTCACAGTCCTAGGAAATTACCCTCTCTAGAAATGGTTATAGCATTCCTGCCATTTCCTCAGATTTACCTGTGTTTCTCTATCTGGCTCTCCCTCATTTTGTCTTCATCTCTTTACCGAACTATCTGCAAGTGTGCATTTTGTTTTTTTAATAACTGGGGATTGTGCTATACATAATAATCTGTAACTTGGTCTTTTCATTTAATATAGTGGCAATACATTATTTCAATATACAGAGATACAACTTATTCTTTGTAGTGGCTACATAATGTTCTATGACATGGACGCCTCACAATTTATTCAACAGTTCCCCCACTGTTAAACATGTAATTACTAATGTTTGTTATTACAAACAATGCATATAAAACTGTATGAACATACATAGAATTAGTGAGACTGCTAAAACATAGCTGCTCCCCCTTGAAATTTTATTAAAAATTTGAAAGTATCTTACAAACATTTTATTTTTTTCTATTGTTTAGTCCATTTATTTTACACTTACTTATTGAGATTCAAAAATGTGTCAAATCCTAATGCTGCAGATATACTGTTGAGTAAGATACAAGGTAAGCCTACAGACTGGAGTGCATTGAGGTCTAGGTAGCAAATTTATACATTGTGACAAATACTTCATGGAAAGAGGAGAAAACCACTTAATCTGGTCCAAAGGACTAAAAGAACTTCAGGTGGAGATATAATTTGAAACAAAGTTAGCCAAGTGAAATTGAGTTAGAAGAAAATAAACTAATAATACTTAAAAGCATTTATTAAGGTGGTGAACATTCAGGATTTCACTCTGATTATTTCTGGGTATATATATACATATGGTGTGTGTGTGTGTGTGTGTGTGTGTGTGTGTATGGTGTGTATATATATATATATATATATGGTGTGTGTGTGTGTGTGTGTGTATATATATATATATATATATATATATATATATATATAGTACCTTAAGGAAACACTAGGCCAGCCTGCTCGTACACTTTCCAGGTGACAGCCTAATAAAAGGGGAATATGGGCTTCAAACTTAACTTTGGTTGAGTTTTATTTAATTAATTAATTAATTTTAAATGTTTCATTTTGAGAGAAAGAGTATAAGCAGGGGAGGGCAGAGAGAGAGGGAGACACAGAATTCAAAGCAGGCTCCAGGCTCTGAACTTTCAGCACAGAGCCCGATGCGGGGCATGAACCCACAGACCACAAGATCGTGACCTGAGAGCCGAAGTCTGATGGTCAACCGACAGCTACCCAGGCTCCCTGATTTGGGTTGAGTTTTATAAAAATGGCCTTGCCTCTCTTGCACCTGATTCTTCTGAACAAAATTTCTTAGTGTCAGTAGGGAGCTACTGGAAAATAATGAAATTATAGCTACTGGAAAAGAACACACTGATTTTGTGGTGCAAGAGTACACTCAATATCTGAGGAGGGAAGGTCTCTCAGCTCCTCAGAAACATGATGGAGAGAGGATCATTAATGCTTATCTGACTTCCAAAAGTGCATTTGCCCTCAACCTTTGTAATGAAGTAAAATGACCTGTTAGCTCTCTCAAACTTGCAAGCATCTTAAATTGAAACAATCTCTGGGTTGACAATCCTCCACCAGATGACCTAACTTGACCAGTACTTTGATTACCATTCCGCTTAAACTTACTGGGAAGTATATTCTTGATGATTGTGGGAGTTTCTAGAGGAGTAAGTAGCTCATATATACCATGTGTGTGTATGTATGTATGTGTATATATGTGTGTGTGTGTGTGTATACATACACACACACACACCTGACAGTTATTTCTTTACCCAGTGTGGGTTCTCCAATTAGGAAAAGTGTGATGAAATTTGTCCCTGCATTTAGCTGACATGATCATTTTACATCACCTCAGTGGACATTCAAGTCAGCATCAAATCACTGGCTAAGGTTATGATGAATGATAGACATGCCTTAGATATCTTTCTTACTAGGCTAAGTAGATTCTGCAACAGCTAACACATTATGTTGTACCTGCATTGATGCTTTGGGCCAAGTGAAGAGGTTAATATACAAACCTTAGAAAGGTTAATACACTAACTTAAGGGAAAACCCACTGCTTTTCTAAGTTAGACCCTGATATTTTATGGGATTTGTTAAGCTGGAGGGGTCTGGGAACTTGGAAGGCATATTTGAGTTTAGTACTACAGGTTGGCCTCATTCTGAAGCTTGGAGCACTGTCTGCAGCATTATTTACACGGTCTATGAGACAAACTGAATGGGTTTGATTCCAGCCTCCATTGGTCAGATTATTCCAAGTGGCTGATGGAATAGTGCACTCAGAAAATTCACTAGACACAAAGACAGTGGCCATGCTCCACCCTAAATCACATTGTTACACCATCTGGCATGATCCAGGGCTTCTAGGCATAGAAAACACTCCTATCAGACATGACATTCAAGGGCTTAGAGACTGCCTCCAAAAAGCCAAGGTTAAATTCTTTACTAAACAGTATTCTACCTCATTCTGTCTGTGATTCTTCTCTCCCATATATTATGGCCCAGAAAAATTAGTCATCTCTGACTGTGAAAATTAGTGATCTAGCCAATGTATGACACTTGGTGACGGGAAACTAATTACTTCTAAGGTAGATCCATTTCATTTTGGGGAAAATATATCATTATTTATACTGAAACTTCATGTAACATATGATACTCTTCTTATCTACCACAGAGCTTTGCATGTAATGATTGCTAAGTACAATTATGCTGAATGAATAAGAATGCATATTGTATTTTTGCTGTACTGTGAACCAGAGTCAAATTTCACATGTGACTGCAACTAAACTTGGATAACAGGTGCATGAGTTAAAAAGCAATACCCTCTGAAATAAGCAAATGAGGAATGGAAGAGCTCTCACTGAGGAGAGAAGTCTTTATGAAAGTAGGGATTTTTTTTGGCAGATGTTTATCATAGTTTATGTGAACAACATGCTATAAGCTGTGTTCCACTGGTAGCCAGAGAAGTGATAAATCGAGAGCAAGTCAAATAAAATAAAATCGTGTGATCTTGTGTTGCTTTTAAGGCAGAGAAGGATATATGATAGCTGACTTTTCAAATATAAGTTAAATATAACGTATTCTTACTGGTAGTAAGATTTATGATTTATGATTAAAGTTAACTGAGGGACACCTGGTGGCTCAGTTGGTTAAGTGACCAACTTTGGCTCAGGTCATGATCTCACAGTTTGTGGGTTCAAACCCCGTGTCAGGCTCTGTGCTGACAGCTCAGAGCCTGGAGCCTGCTTCAGAGTCTGTGTCTCCCTGTCTCTCTGCCTCTCCCCTGCTTGCACTCTGTCTCTCTCTCAAAAATAAATAAAACATTTAAAAAAGAAAAAAAAAGTTAACTGAAAAAAATGTCTCCATGAACCTAGTTCAAAGAAAATAAAATTAAGATTAGAAAAGAATCTTTAGTTTAACTAATACATTCACCTGTATCCACAAGCCAGGTGAATACCTGTAAGGCATTTTGAGCATTGAGATGGTAAACTTGTTGTAATCAGGCCGCTAGTAACTTGCAAAGGGCACTTCTTTTTCACACTTCAGCTCACTTAGTAGATTCAAATTTGAAGCTAAGCAGTATATTTACAAAATACTTTACAGGCAGATTCCAACATTATGCTGATTATTTATTTTTGAGTTTTCCTCCTTTCCATTATCTTTCACAAGCTAATTTTGTTGCAGATTTTTAATGTCCTGGAATCCTATCTTCTTGGAATTGCCATATTTTATTTTTTTTTCCTTTGAGTGACAGGGTAAAATTTGAAACTCATTCTAAAACAGATTTACACTCGTAAGGATCCTACATCCCCTTATGCAGCTAAAGAATTATAAACCCACCAGTCCCATGTAAGAGACATGAATTAGGTGCATAATAACTAGGGCAAATTTCATGTAAATTAGACATGTATGATTATATTTATATGTTCTCATAAACTATAATTTAAACCATTAATCAAATGAATAAAATATGATTTTCTTTACCTTTTTTGCAGCCTCTTACATAGCTTTTGAAGTTTGATATGATTAAATAATTGGATCAGATTTTGTATTACAAAATGATGATACTAGTTTGTCATACTTTGGATCTCAAAATAAAGAAGACATTTAAAATAATGATTTTATTTGTGATTTTGGGACGCCTGGGTTGCTCAGTCGGTTGAGTGTCCGACTTTGGCTCAGGTCATGATCTTGCAGTTTGTGGGTTTGAACCCCACGTTGGGCTCTGTGCTGACAGCTCAGAGCCTGGAGCCTGCTTTGGATTCTCTTGTCTTCCTTTCTCTCTGCCCCTCCTGCTCACATTCTGTCTCTGTCTCTGTCTCTCTGTAAAAAAATAAATAAATAAACATTAAAAATAAAATAACTTTGTGATTTTGATCCACATGTGTTGACTAAACACAGTTTATGGTCATGACTGGGAAAAGTAGCAAAATAATAAATTGCATTTAAAAATATTTATTCATTTATTTAAAAAAATCAAAGGTACAGTTTTTTCCCCTCAAATTTCTTTTGTAGTAAAATATGCATAACAAAATTTACCGTCTTAGCCATTTTTAAGTATACACTTCAGTTGTATTCAATGCATTTATTATGGTACAACCATCACCACCAATCATCTCCAACCCTTTCCATCTTGGAAAACTGAAGCTCTGTATTCACTAAGCATTAACACCCCTCTCCCCTCTCTTCAGTCCCTGGCAACCACCATTCTGCTTTCTGTCTCTACAATTTTGACTATTCTAGGTACTTCATATAGTATTTATCTTTTCATGTCTGGCTTATTTCCCATAGTGTAATATCCCTCAAGGTTCATCCATGTTGTACCATTTGTCAGAAGATCCTTCATATATATGAAGGATCTTCCACTGCATATATATGCTACATTTTTACTTTTCCATTCATCTATGGGTGGACATTTGTATTGATTCCATATTTTGCGTATTGTGAATATTGCTGCTATGAACATGGTTGTAGTACAAATATCTCTTCAAGACTCTACTTTCAGTTCTTTTGGATATATACTTGGAAATAGAATTCCTAGATTACACAGTAAATCTTTGTTAAGCTTTTTGTGAAACCCCTATACTGTTTTCCACAATTGCTGTACCATTTACATTCCCACAAACAGTACACAAGGGTTCTAATTTCTTCATACTCTGGCCAACATTTGTTCTTTTTAGTCTTCTTAATGGTAGCTCTCCTAATAGGTGTGAGATAATTCAGGTACACAGTTTTAGAAATTATCTGTAAGTATCATTATGAGAAAACAATGACTTCCTGCCTCAACTTCCCCAATTTTCACACTCCAGAATAAATCTCTGACAATAATTTTTATCAAAACATTTTTTTTGGAATTTTTGAAATATTCATTTTTTAGTTAGGTATTTATTATCTGTTTCTTCCTACAGTGAGAAAGGAAGATTTAGTTTTCTTCTTTCTTATTACAGATACACACACATTGATACAAGCACACGCACACACTATACCTTCATCTTTTTTCCTATTAAGTTTATATCACCAATTTTGCTCACAGCAATATATAAAGCTTACATTATTAATACTATGTAAATATTTTTACAGCTGGGTCTGGTATAGACTTAAGATTTTATTTTATTTCTTGGCAAACTTTTGGTTTTCTTGGAATTAATAGCTGAGACTTTTTTCCTTTGTTTAATTTCATAAGAATTTTTGTTAATTAATTCTTAAACTCTCACAGAAACATAAATCTCTAAGAAATATTCTCTGCCTGCCTACTAGATTGCTACGTACCAACCTAAGAATCTAAGATATAACAATATCCCATAAAACAATCCCTGACCATTTTGAGCTCACATTATGATTCTTGAGACAGGTAATATACAATATTATAATGTATAAATGTGCTATCTATAATATTAGAAGGGCTAGAAGCTATGAAAGAAAAGATAAGGTGGAATAGGATGGGTATAATGCAGATTTCATCATTAAATGAGGGCAGATCTCTTTGGAAAGGTAACCTTTGAGAATACATTAAAAGAGGTAAGGGCTGAGTGTAGTCATTGTAAGGTACAGTAAAACCTTGGATTGCAAGTAACTTGTTCTGTGAATGTTGTGCAAAGCAAGCAAACATTTCTAATAAATTTTAACTTGATAAATGAGCAATGTCTTGCAATACAAGTAGTACATGATGCTGAATGTCACATGATCACAAGTGAACAAAGAGTTCTTGAAATTTGCTTTGATATACAAGTGCTTTGGATTACAAGCATGTTTTCAGAATGAATTATGCTCACACACCAAGGTTTTACTGTACCAATATGAAAGCATGCCTGACATATTGGAGAAACCTGTGGCAAGAACTGAGGAAATTAGGTAAATGGTAGGAGGCATTTAGAGAGGAAATGGGGTCGACTTAAGACTTTGACTTTTTTTCTGAGGGAGAAAAAGTTTTTATTTTTTTTTTTATTTATTTATTTATTTATTTATTTATTTATTTATTTATTTATTTATTTTGAAAGAGAGTGCATGGGAATAGGGGAGAAAGGTAGAAGAAGAGAAAGAACACAGGACTCCATCCCACAACCCTGAGACCATGACCTGAACTAAAATCAAGCATTGGTTGCTCAACTGACCAAGTCACCCAGTCACCCTCATCTCTGCTTTAAAAGTATCTTGACTGCTGTGTTGAATACAGTGGGGACAATTTTTTTTTCCTTTGATGTTGGGGCAGAGGAGAGCAGTGTAGAACAGAAAGAAGAGTTAAGAGACAATTCAGGAAATCAGGTGAGATATTTGGTGTTGTTTTCCTGTTGAGACCCTGTTGTTCACGCACATCAGGAACTCTACAGGTTTTGTGTTTTTCTTGAATCATTATTGCTAGGGCTCCCTGCCTCCTCCAGTCTGAATTGCTTAATATATGCATTCAAACTGGGATCTCTTTTCACTATTTATTATCTGGATGATACCCTTTGCCTGCAGTGGATGTCCTGTGAACTATCCAAAGTCTTTCTTTTTTGATAACTCCTTCATTTTTGTTGAACAAATATTTTAGTACATTCTTGAGAAAGGGGTCATGGGAAGTAATTTTTCTGAAGTCTGAAAATGTTTTTATTGCTAACTCACATTCAATGGACACCTTGACTGAGTAAATAATTCTAAATTGAGAATTAAGTCCCTTTAGAATTTTGAAGAAATCGTTCCTTTGCCCTTTGGCTTCCAATGTTGAATTTTTGTGTTGTAGCAATAGAAACTTGGTATGGCTCTTTTTTTTTTTTCTCCCTCTTCTTCCTTGTTGTGCTTTTCAAGTATGGAAATAATTTCTTTCATCTCTGAGAAATGTTCTTATATTATTTATTCTTTAATAATTCCCTTCTCTATGTTTTCTCACTTCTTTCTGTATGGACCTTCTATTATTTAGATGTTAATAATTTATTGATTTCCTACATTTCACATATTTTTATTCCATTTTGTAACTAGTTATTTGTTTCAAATTTGGGGAAATATCCTCAATTTTCTTTTCAGCCCTCCAATTGAATATTTTCTTTTGCTATTATATCATGTTAATGTCTTAGAATTTCCTTTCATTTTCTGAATATTCCTTTTTTAATGCCTCTTATTTACTACCAGGTACTTACTACTGCCCTGCAAATGCACTAGATATATCCTAATCCATTTACTTTTTCTTCTGGATGATGAATTCAGCTATGAAGTCCAACAGTGTCTTTCCTATACTTATGATCAACTGAAGACAGTTTCCCATTTCACTGAGGAAAATAGAAAAATAAGAAAAGAATTTTTACAAGCTCTTACTTAGCACATTTACTCAGATACCACAATCTGGACCCATCTATTTTGCCTCCTACCTGTTACTATAGATGAATCACCCATGCTTCTTTCAAAGACTCCAGATCCTCTCACTTACTCAAAGACATCATTCCAGCAATTCTCACATCTTTTCCCTTTATCATCTTTTCATTCTCCACAGCATCATTCTTAACATATTATCACATGATAATATATCACATCTTAAAATCTCTTCCTTTCTCCTCCAGGAGACTATTCACTTTCACTGTCATTATAGGAAACATCTTAGAAAATTTGTCCATATTCATGACTCCATTTTCTCTTAAACCTTTGCAAATCAGGCCTTTCTTGCTAATAAGCCACTTTGTGCTCTTGTTACAATTGCTCTTGTCAAGCCGTCAATGGCCTGCTTTTTGCTGATCCCAATGGTCAATTCCTAGCCTTCATCTTAATTGACCTGTCACCAGGATTTGACAGAATGTTTATTCCCTCCTCCTTGATTAGCTTGCTTTAGTTGGCTTTAAGAATCTCACATTCTCTAGTATATTCTCTCAAGTCACTGGCAGATTCTTCTCAATCTCCTCTAATGGTTTTGCCTCATCTCTCAAATTATCTAAATGTGGTGTCCAAAGGCTCAATTTTTTGTTCTCTTTTCTATTTGTACTCATTTCATGGGTGATCTCATTCCGTTTCGTGGCTTTAAATATCCTCTACACTTATGGTTTTCTGGCCATATATCTCTAAGCTGGACCTCTCATTTGAACGCCAAACATTTTACATATGGCTTCCTTCTTTACATCTCCATTAGAATGTCTATTAGATATCTCAAACTGAATTAGAACAATATTTAAATGCCTGCTCTTTTTCCAAACTCCAAACAAGTTCTATGTTCTACTTATAGTCTTTTCCATTCTACTTGGTGGCAACACTGTTCTTTCAGATGATCAGACCAAATACCTTGAAGTCAGTTTTTACTCTTTCTTTCACAACTCACACTATGACAAAATACTTTTCACGTTATCTTCAGAGTATACAGGTATAACTAACTTCTTACAAACCAAATGCTATCACTCTGAGCCCAGCCATTATTTTTTTCCTTCCCTAGGTTATTGCAATAGTCCCTTTGCTTCCAACCAATTCTTCTAAGGTCTATTTTTAATATATCATTGAAAATAATCTTTTGAAAACTTAGTCATGTCATGTCACTTCTGTGTTAACAGTCCTTTAATGATTCCTCACCTTCTTCAGAATAAAAAGCCAAATCCTTACAATGGCTTACAACACCATACATAATTTGGCTTCTCGTTACTTATCTGTCCTCTTCTCCTACTGCATTTCCTTTTTGCTCATCTCACCCTATGCAAACAAGACTCCTTGATCTTATTTAAAAACACCATGCAAGCTCTTATCTAATGGTGTTTGCATTTTTTTTTGTTTATTCTATTTTTTTAAATGTTTTATTTATTTTTGAGACAGAGAGAGAGAGAGCATGAGCAGGGGAGGGGCAGAGAGAGAGCGAGACACAGAATCTGAAGCAGGCTCCAGGCTCTGAGCTGTCAGCACAGAGCCTGACACCGGGCTCGAACTCACAAACCACGAGATCATGACCTGACCTGAACTCTGACACTTAACCAACTGAGCCACCCAGGCGCCCCATGTTCATTCTGTTTAGAGCAGTCATCCCCAGATGTCTCTATGTCTTGTTCCCTCATGTCCTTCAAGTCTTTGCTCAAATGTCACTTTCAGTAAAGTCTTCTCTGGTTACCCTATTTAAAATGTTGAGATTGTCTCAGCTTCTTGCTTTATGTACTCTATAGTAATTCTATTCCCTTAATATATGATATAATTTATTACTTATCTTGTGTTTGGTTGCCTTCTCTACTAGAATACAAACCCAAATGAGGGAAGACTGTTGGTCTGTTTTGTTTACTGACTTAGAACAGTTTTGTCACTATCTTTCAGTTAACATTTGTTAAAATGATTGAACATAGTACCTTCTCTTATAACTCTGTAGATATTAATTACAAATTTTGGAAGTTTTCTTCTTATTGCCTTGTTTCAGTTTTTTTCTGAGTTTTTTATATTTTATTTTACTGTTTATTTATTTGTTCATTCATTCATTTTTTATTTATCCATTTGTTTCATCCCTTTGGTGTGAAATGCTTTCTTTAAAAGTTTCATGATACATGGCTCACAATTGCATATATATGAGATCAACTATTAAAAATATTATTGCCTTGAAACATCCAGAGATGACCAAATGCTCTATATAGACCATTCCTCCTACAGAAAAATCAGAGAGAAATTGGAGGGAGTTTCACATTTTGGGGACAAAAAAGACTGAGTAAACAATTCTCAGATGTTTGTTGTTTTTATTCTGACTGAGCTCTGATATATGCATGCATAAGCCTCTAATCAGCCCAAAGGTTAAAATAACTAAATAGAGACTCTAAATAAAGTTTTTAATATCAGTCCTGCTAAGTTAATTGCCTGCTGAACAAAACAAACCAAATCATCATTATATAGAGGAATAGAAAAAAAAAAATCCAGATCCTCTTCAACATAAATTTCACTATGTCAAGGGTATAAGCACAAATTACTGGATTTATTAAGGAATAATGAAATGTAACCTATAATTCAAACAAAAGATAATTAATATCATCAATCCCTACATGGCAAATTTAAGAGAAAAACATTTTAAAGCAGCTTTTATTACTATATTCAATGATACAAGCCAACTATTCTTGAAATAAGTGAACATATATGAAATCTTAGCAGATAAATAGAAATTGTAAAGAAGGATCAATTTAATGTTTATTTACTTTTGACAGAGAGACAGAGTGTGAGTGGGCTAGGGGCAGAGAGAGAGAGGGAAGCAGAACTCAAAGCAGGCTCCAGGTTCTGAGCTATCAACACAGAGCCTGATGCAGGGCTCAAACCCACAAACCATGAGATCATGACCTGAGCTAAAGTTGGACACAACCAACTGAGCCACTCAGGTATTCCAAGAAGGATACATTTAAATCCTACATCTGAAAAGTAAGTAAAATAAAAATACCTGCATAGGCTTAACAAAAGAAATACAGATCACATTATCTAATCTGAAGAATACATACACGAACAGAGCATACATTATCTGTACGATTAAATTTCTAATTTACAAACAATTGAAGTCTCACATTTGGAGGAGTCAGAAAAGGAGCAGAACAAATGATTTGAAAAAGTAATTGCCAAAATTTCCCAAATTTAGTAAAAGTCATAAGTTTACAGATTCACAATGTATTGGCTTCAAAGCAGAATTAATACAAAGTAAATGACATCATAGTCAGACTGAGATAAAGATCAAAACAAAATCTCATAAGCAATTAGAGAAAAAGTATACATTAAAAAGGGGACAACAATTTCAGATAACGTGTATTTCTCATTAGCAACAATGGACGTGAGAACAGCAAATTAATTTTGAGAGTGGAGCATCTTAAGTATTAAAAGAAAAAAACCCTATATTTGGAGATAATATTCTTCAACTGTAAAAGTGTAATAAGGCATATTTAAATAAACAAAACTTAATACAATTAATTGCCAACATATCTGTATTAAAAGGGAGTTCTCTATAAAGGGATATCAGTCTAGATAGAAACATATACCTTCAGAAAAGATTACAACACACTAGAAATTATAATTTTGTGGGATAAACATAAAATAATTTTTCTAGTTACTTTTTTAAATAAAATATATTGCTTGTATTATGTGGTTTAGAGCATATATAAATGTGATACATGTAAAAACTATCGCATAAATGATGTGGGGGGGTGGTAAATGGATATGTTTATGGCATTTTACAATTTATATTAAAGCAGTGCAATATCAACTCTAAGTAGACTGTGAAAGTTGTATGGTATAACCCTAAAGCAACACTAAAGAAAAGATAATCCAAATGTTGTATAGCAAAAAAGCCAATAGGTGAATTATAATGGAATTGTAAAAAAAAAAATAGTCATTTAACTCAAAAGAAGATAGCAAATAAGGGGAAAAAAGTCAGGAGGGACAAACAGAAAACAAATGATAAACCTAAATCCAATGATATAATTAATTACATTAAAAGTAAATAAAGGACAGATATTATCAGAATGAATAAAAATGTAATGGGAAGGTCAGTTTATGTGGGCTAGATTTGCCAGGGTCACCAAATGGCTGTAGGCCTTTACTCTTGGGTCTTCACGTATTTTAGGTAGGAAACATCCTTCTCCGATGTTAGAGGGAGAAGACTCACTGTACACTGAGTGAGATTGAAGTGCTAGCCCTTGCATCATTAAGTAGTCTGTTCTTTAGTCCTGCCCTTTTTAGTCTTGCATTTCCAGGCAGCTGGGTCTGGTGTCCTTGGTGCCAAAAAATCTCTTCAAGGAAACCTCTGACCTTCTGTAAAAACAGGGGTGGGTATAATGCTCTGTCTGCCAATTTAAAAAAATGACACTTTATCTTGAACAGGCTCATCTTGTAAGAGGTGTTCACATAGAACATATTTGGGTAATGCAAATAGTGCTGTTAATAATAATGCTATGAAACAAAGAAGCAGCCCTTTTAGGAAATGGCCAGTGGGGGGGAAAAGTCTCTGGCTTTGTGTAGCCACATGGTAAGACCTCATTATACTAATACTCTTAGTACCCCTGGACACTTTCTGCCCATTCCCCCCTAATTTTGAGAAAAGGAAAGAACATGTTCCCTCTTCATTTCTTCTGTTTTTTTTTATTTTTTGTTTTTTGGGATTTTTGGTTTTGTTTTTTGTTTTTCTTTTTCAAAGCCTGCTGACTCTGCAGTGAGGGTGTATTTGATCTGCTTGCTTTCATGCAGGCAACATAGGAGGACAGCTTTTGTGTCATAAGGTGACCTGTGATGGTCTATGCCAGTGGCTGCAACTGTCTGATTAAGGTGGGGCAATGGTTACAGATCTAGAGCTATAGTCTCCAGACAGCTTTAGCAATATCAAAAAAGATGGTTGTTTCTTCTCTGTCTCTGTTTACATGGATCTTATCGCTCATGCCATTTTGCTTAAGGAAAAAGAGTTACTATGTATTGTCCTCTTAAAGTCCCAATAGGAAATACTTTGGTTTTGCATCTGAAATGTAAATGGTATGTATAGCTTATTCATTTGTTTGTTCTCATGGGGAGTATTTTTGAAATAGTCATTGTGTTCTCAAAACATAAATTGTCAGTTTTTCAAAGTTTATCTTATTTGCTTACTTGGTATAAAAATACCTGCCATTGAGGACTGCTACATACTTAGCAGAATGACTAAAATTAAAAAGTTTGAAGATGTCAAGAAGTGACATGTTTCTGTAAGCCAATATTGGTGGTGGGAGTATAAATTGGCAAAACTACTTTGGAAAATTGCTTTATAATACCAGAAACAATTATATGTGTATCCTATGACCCAGAAATTGTACTGCCAGATGTATTTCCAAGATAAATAAGTGCATATGTCCACCAAAAACATGTACAAGAATATTCATGACTACTTTTTCTTAATAGCTAAAAACAAATTGCAAATAACAAATGTCCAATGCCAGCAAAATTGACAAAATGCAGTATATTAAAATGGAGCACTACAGAGCAATGAAATAAATAAATCCCCATGATGTGCAACAACAAGGTGAATCTCATAGACATTATACTGAACAAAAGAAGTCAGATATAAAACTGTGCATACCATATAATTCCATTTGTAGGAGGTTCAAGAATAAGCAAAAGCAATCAACTTGTTAAAAAAAAGTCAGTATAATAGCTTCCTTTGCAGGCAAGTAAGTCATGAGTAGGACACTAGGGGATACCTGGAAACATTTTAGAGGTACTGGAAAGTTCTAAGTCTTAATATAGATAATGAGTACTTGAATGCATGATAAACCTCATAAAACATCAACTTAATCTCTTCATTTTTGTAGTTTAAAATTATCTTTAAAAACTTGATTTCTAAAATATAATCAAATGTAGTCATCCTGATCATATTTTAATATATTGGCAGATAAAATTTCTTATTCTCATATGATTTCATAAAGCCTATATCAGGTACTCAATAAATATTTATCAATAAAAACTAATTGGATACAATTAATCATTAAATTTATTATTTATGTTCTACAAATAACAAAATTTCTCAGATCTAAGATCTAATGAATTAGTGTTGAATTAGGAAGTTAAATTATAATTGCCCTCTTTTAAGGACAAAAACCATTTTTCCTATATAATTGCTTAACTATAGAAGTTAGTATAAAAATAGTGGAATGATAAGGTAGTTTAGACTTTCCTATTTGAATTATTCTTAAAATCAGAACACATATGCACTTGGTACTACAGTATATGTATTAGCATAATCCTTACATATGAAAGAGAAGTTAGCTTATTGGTTTAATAATTGCATAATAGTATCTATTATAACATAGGTAAGAATTATAATCTTGAGGACTGTTTGTCACATTATATACCTTAATTCAAAATGATCTCATTATATCTCTTATAAGGGAAACAGAATGTATGGTTGAGTGTTTCACTTATAACAAGACCAATTCCCCAATATTGTCAGTTGTTATTGTAAAACTTCATTGTAATCTACCATTGTAAATTATTTCTAATCTACTTAGTCAGTTTTTGTTTCAAATTCTTACATGAAAATTTTAGCCATGTCTTGAAAATTATAATATGGAAGCCAGATGCTGCCTTTTCGTTCATCTTTTGTTTGTTTTTGTTTGATAGGCAGGACAGTAAAACGAAGGAAATGGTAACTGAATGAGGCAAGGTTGTCAACTTTGAAAAGACATGGTAGATTCATATTTAATTCTCTTATTAATAAATTAATAAGCTTTTGAATTTAAGGCTTTTATAATATAAGAAAATGTAGTGTCCATAGTGCTAGTTGATGATAAAAATTCCAGGTCTTGTTGTTGTTTTTTTTAAATATATTTCCTCAGAATTTTTCTAACATCTGGAAAAAAATGAATTCATCATTTCTGGTGTTAGAAAAACTTGATAAAATTTAATTATCTGATTAGCTTATCCTACTCCTGTACTTTAGGAAGAATCAGCAGGTGTTCCATTTCACGGCAAATGTTTCAGAAACATGGCTAAATTTTCATTCATGGTGAAGAACATGACAGCAGTACATTTATAAATGAACAAGATGTCTTTAAAAGAAACAATAGAAAATCTTTCTATGTTTCAGGAGAAGCTATCGAAATATTTCTATTTTTTTATTATATAGTAACATGGTGACCTGAAACGAGTGTAAATGAGTTTCTTTTTTGTCCTCATAACTTTTATTAAAACCAGTAATTCTAAAGGGGCAACTTTCATAATTCATCCAATTAAGTAGGCAACAGTGAGTGAGCACATTTGCCTTCAAGGGGCTTCCAGTCTAATGGTGACAGCAAAGTGGTTACAGTGCAGTGTAATAGCTCCTAAGCAAACCATAGGGCTAAAGTAAAACATTTTCCTTGTACAATCACAGAAAGCAAAACACATAATAGAAGATCATGGACCCAGTTAATCTTCAGTTGAATTCTCAAAGATCTTATATTGATTAAGGGTGACATTTGACTAACAGGCTATGCAGTTGGTTTTAAAATGGTAGATTCTTCAATAAAAAAAAAAAAAGAAGAAGAAGAAGAGGAAGAAGAAATGTTGCTAAAATAGATTCCTTGTCATTGGATCAAATGTTACCTTATATGTTCTGTTAGCTTCTAACATTTTCCATTCTGTCCCCTGAAATTTCTGTCCCATTTACAAGAGTTTCCCTTGCATTTCATTCTTTTTCTAGAACATCTCATCTAGTCTGTGAGCTTAAATCCATATGACCCCTCTTAACTTTTCACTGTCCCAAGTAGTTGACCATTCTCCTCTTCCTTTCAGTCTGAACTGTTCCAACAAATATTTCCTGATCCAACCAACCAGTCGGTTGTTTTTTGGCATGCCCACTGATACTTTGAAGTCGGTATTTATTTAAAAACAATTAAAACTATTCCACTGTAAATGTATTTCATACAACTACTCCTCCCCACACACTTTCCATCATCTTAGCTCATACAAATTGGTGTCTAAGGTATTCACTTTGCTGTGATGAGGACTGTGTACACATTTCAAAAGTTCAGATTACAATTCCTGTAATCATGTTGGACTATTTTTGAACCCAATTATATGATTCATCAAAGCCATTTTTAAACCAATATGAAATATTTATTTGCTGAGCAGTATGTATATTGTTAGGAACATAAAGTTGATTATTTCAGAGCCTCCAACATGAAGGAGCTCATATTGTGAGACAAAGAAGTGAACCAAGTAGTCGGAGTACAATCTTTCATGAAATATGAAAAGAACCTGTTTAAAGGCCTGTGGAAAGAAACTCTTTAGTAAGACATATGCTATTTCACAACCTTGACCCCAATCCAGTTTGCTAATCTGATATTCATACCTTTGCTTCTCCCTCTCTCAATTTCTCTTCTTGCCACCCACCAGAACTCCAGACTTTCTCCTTATTGGATTTCTCTCCATTCTCTAAACATGCCATGCCTTTTGTAATTCTATGCCATTTTCCATATGGTTCCATCTGTCTGAAATATCTACCGCTCCTTTTGGCCATCTGTCAAACTCCTGTTCATAGTTTTTAGCTTAAAAACTAACTAGCAGATGAAAACTTCCTGATACTGGAGAGAGATTGAAATACCAACTCTTTTGTTTTTCCATGCCTTTTGTGTGTACTTCTAGTACTTGTCATCATATTTTATAACAATTTAAATTTTTTAAAAAACTTTTATTCAGTTTTGATAGACAGAGCATGAGTGGGGGAGGGACAGAGAGAGAGGGAGGCACAGAATCCAAAGCAGGCTCTAGGCTCTGAGCTGTCAGGTCAGAGCCCATAGCGGGCCAGAACTCACGGACTGCGAGATCATGACCTGAGCCAAAGTTGGTCACTTAGCCAACTGAGCCACCCAGGTACCCCACATTTTATAACAATTTAAAGTACCATCTCTTTAACATATCTCTAAGCTCCTGGAAGGTAGAGACTGAATATATATACTTAGTTCCTGGCACATAATAATTGTTCAAAACTTCTTTATAAAACAAAGATTGACATACAAAAGAGGGAAGATGGGAGAGAAATTCACATCAAAAGAAAGATCTTTTATTCTTATGATGTTCTTTAGGTGCAACTTCCTATTAATAATAGATTAATTGTTAAGTGTAATGAAAATTGCCTCTAAGGTCATGGAATTTTGTAGACAACTTTGTTAGTCTGATAGGCTAACTTGATCTTTCAGAAGCAACCCTCAAATTTGAATGGCTTAACACAAAAAATTTTATTTTTTGTTCATGTAAATTCCAATGTTGATGTTCCTATTAACTAGTTCTTCAGGGTGGCCCTATTCCATGTGGTGTCTCTCACAAATTCAAGCTCCATCCAGCTTATGAATTTGCCATCTGTAAAACAAGGTTTCTAAATTTGTTCAAAACGGAAGAAGAGCTTGTATATTTAATCTCTCAGCCAGGAATTGACACATATCATTTCTGTTCATATTTCATTGGCTAGAATTTGTCACTTGGCACTATCTAGATACAAAAGGGCTGGAAGATATTCCCAGGTACAACTTTATATGATAGAGACCATGAATATTGGTGGGCAATTAGTCCTCTGTGTTGCATAAATAAACTGGCTTAAAAAATAAATATTAGTCATTATCCAGAAGCTAGGATCTGATAAGGAAAGAGAATTTGCACCCACCAAAATATGCATCTGTAGATGACTCAAGAAGAGGCTTAATTAACTATGTATTGAACAAAATACTCCATCTAAAAGTGTTCTCTTTAACTTAGATAAGACTTTAAAGTTGCAATTTGATAGATCTAGAAAATGCAACTATGTCTGTTTCCCTGAATTACAGTTGCTTTATGGGAAATATGTTTTCATTCATGATCCAGTAAAAATAATGAAAGATTTTTTACAGTTAGAAAAATTGGGGCAAGGTACTAGAATTTTGTTTTTCCATTGGCCTAAGTGGTTTAAGCCTCTGTAAAACAAAACAAAACAAAACAAAACAAAACAAAAACAAAAACAAAAAACAATGATTTCATGTGCAATTGCTGCTCACATCTGATTTCTTCTGTTACAAATAGACTCACAATTCTGGCTCAGTTATAATCACACACAAGTTTGAGTGTTTTGTTATTGAACCCAAATGTGCACCTACACTTTGGCTAGAGTCTAAGAAAACTAACTCATGTTATTTTCTTGGTTATTGTTTTTTTATTTTTTTAATTGGTATTTATTTTGAGAGAGAGAGAGTGACAGAGAGAGAGAAAGAATGCATGTGAGCAGGGGAGGAGAAAGAGAGAGAGAGAGAGAGAGAGAAAGAGAGAGAGAGAGATCCCAGCAGGCTCTGCTGTCAGTGTGGAGCCTGACATGGGGCTTGAACTCATGAACCATGAGATCATGACCTGAGCCTGAGACAAAACCAAGAGTTGGTTGCTTAACCAGCTAAGCCACCAGGCACCCCACTTGTTTATTTGTTAATTGGTGTCTATATGCTAGGAAATTACAAGGCCCTAGACCTTTGCAAAATCTTGGTTGGAGAACTTACATGAAGTTATTTACTATAGTAATACCAAAAACACTTTTATATGCTAATATTAATCTTTCTTACTAACACTCCTCCTGCCTACCATTACAAGTTGAATATAGAATAACCATTGTGTTTCTCGTCTTGACAAATATTTGTTTGGTATTTGTTTCACATGCTTAGTATGTGATCTTAGTACTGGGTATGAATAATAACATAGCTTAATACAACTTCTATAAAACTCCAAGGTGCATTGTTTCCTAAAGTTAATTGAAACAGATTCCTCTTTTGAAAAACATGTTTGGGGTGCCTGAGTGGCTCAGTCATTCGAACATCAGACTCTTGATTTCGGCTTAGGTCATGATCTCATGGTTCACGGGATTGAGCCCTGCATCAGGCTCTGCACTGGCAGTGGGGAGCATAATTGGGATTCTCTCTCTCCTTCTCTGCTTCTCCCCTGCTTGCTTTCCCTCTCTCTCTCATATATATATATATATATATATATATATATATATATATATACACACACACACACATATATATATGCTTAAAATATATATTTTATATAATATAATATATTATATAAGTATATATATAAGCTTAAATATATATATATATATATATGCACACTCCTCAACAATAAAATAAAATTGTTTTTATGATTAAATTAGATAATATATAGGAGCAAAATATTTGTACAAAACCGAAATATAGTAGGTCCTCAATAAATGTTCATTTAACTATTTTCATTTCAACTTTCCTCCTTTCAAATCAAAATAAGAAAGCTTTAAAGACTTTAGATTTTGGTGTCAGTCACTAGATTATAGACAGAATCTCTACCTCTCAAGAAAAGTATAACTGTGTCCACCCAATAAGAACAGTAGGTCACCTGGAAGATATGAATGTGTACATTTGAAGTGTCACAACATGAAATATAAGAAAGGGCCTTTCATAAATTGTTTTGTTATTGAACCCAAAACCATTTCCATCACTTTCACATACTATTCTAAATGCTTAATAATGTAAGGAAACATTGAAAATTCCTTTTGGAGAAAATTGCCTCTACCTTGCAGCAGTGAAACAATCATGCTCAGGAACCATATAGAATATTTGTCGTCTTAGCTCAAAAACAGAACAATTTACTGGGAAGAAAAATATTGGTTGAGTATTCAATTTTGCATTTTCAAAATGTAATAGCTTGTGAGGTGATCATCACATTTCGTCTTTTATCTATCCAATTGTTTGTCGTTTTATTCGTACATCTACCCATTTAATCAACAAACATTTGTTAAATATTTAATGTTTTCTGGAAATTTTAATAGGTATTAGGAGTCAGTAGTAAGCAAAAATATGTATGGTTTTTACCCTTGTGGAAATTAAACTATCTACCAGAATTCGCTAGTAGTGATATCTAACATCTTTGATCTTCCTTAATTCTTATAACAATTTTACAAGATAGGCACACTCAATTTTATGAATCTGCTAAAGCAAAGAGATACACCAAGGTCACAAAGATAGCAAGTGCTGGAACCCAGACAGTCTGATTCTAGAGTCTGCTTGCTGTTAAAACACTATGATACATTGCTACTACTGTAGTGACTTTTATCTGTACAAATATATGTCACTGAAGACTTAATGAAAGCTACTTGAAGACGTTTAGTCTTTATCTGGAAGATGAATATTAATTCCTTATTGATGGGGATACACCCTTGAGTGACAAATTTTAAAATTCAAGTAATAAGAAAGATTCCTATTTCCAAAGAACCACTCAATAGAAATAAGAAAGTGAATTTTTAACGGGTACTGAGTTTAGGCTTTATGGGCTTTGCTTCAAAGTTAATAGTATGAATTTCAAGAAATAAACTGATATAAAATAGTTTTAGTTATACTACATTACATGTGTTGGGTTGCTCTGTTCCACTTGGCTCCAACTGTGACATTATATTTTCAAAACCATTGCTTTGCCATCATTTTCTAACTATCCTCTCCAAAGTTCTTAGCAAGTTGATATGTTTCCAATATGACAGATGCCTCAAAATGGCTATTTTAGGAGAGAACTACTATAAATATATAGAAAGATGAGCAATTCATTTTGTATTTTATTTGCTACTTCATACAGGTTACATTAGTGTGTAGGATACAACTGGTTATTTCCAAAGACAGAGAAATATTCTCTATTTAATGGGTTTCACTTTTTACTTCTTTCAACTCCATTGTTTTAACAAAGAGCCATTGTATATCTTAGAAAACAAATACACTTCAATAAATAATTCTTGCTTTATGAAAAAAAATGTATTACTCACTTAGAAGCCAAAATAATAATGATAATGATGATAATATGAATCATTATTGCCAGCATGGAGAACATTAAAATCTGATTTTCATTTATTTTTATAAAGCTTCCTCCCCTGCCCTTTTTGGTTTTGATAGCTACTTGTGGTACTCTAAGCTGTAATTTAAAAAAAAAATCAATGATAACATTGAAATATTGGTAGGTATACAAAAAATGTCACTACTCTGAAATTAATATTTTAATAAACACTCTATTTTTTGTCATAGTTTTTACCAAACAATTTTTGTTTGCTTCTGTCTACTTGAACATCATTGTAACATATTTTCTGGAATCTTTACTAATTTTGGCAAAAAATAAGAACACTAGCAACAAAAAAACAAACATGCTCACCTAGTGTGTAAATCTTACAGGATTTTTTCTGTCTTCTTGACTAAACATTCCAGGGTACTATGTAAGGAAGATTAGACATTTCAGTCAATATTTTATTTCCATGTAGATAAGCTTTAAGTATTAAATTGATTCAAGATTTTTGTTTGGATTTTTGTTATAATTTTAATAAATATAGAATATTTTTCAATTTACTTATACAGCATATTTCATTTAATTTATATGCAGGTTTTACAAATCTTGGCCTCTTTTTGTCTTAGTTTTTTCAGCTTGAGAGGGTAAGTCTAATGCCTAACTTTATATATGTTAATGATTAAAAATAGTTTGAGATCAGTGCCTAGAATATAGTAGACACTCAATAAATTGTAGCTAAATTTAAGATGCTAAAAAATTCTTTGAGACAGATTTTAGTGAATGAGTATATATTTCACAGTTGATGCTTGGAATGCATATGACAATATTTATCCTACTATATGTCCTTGGTCTTTTAGACATTGTGTCAAAGTAGCTTTCCCAAGTACATGATTCAGTACCATTTGAGCTTCAATAGCATGGAGTACAATATTCATAGACAGGATATTCAGTCACCACTAGATGGTGTTCTTTTTTTTTTTTTAGTTTTATTGAGAAATAATTGATATACATCACTGTGAAAGTTCAAAGTATATAGCATGATGGTTTGATTTATGTGTATTGTGAAATGATTACCACAATAGGTTCAGCTAATATCCATCTTCTCATAGAGACATGATAAAAGAAAAAGAGAGAAAAAAATTTCCCCTTTGATGAGAACAATTAAGATTTATTCAATGAACAACTTTCCTTATGTATCATATGATGTTAGTTATAGTCATCACGTTGTATACTATAGCACTATTTATCTTATTTATCTTAAAACTGGAAGTTTGTACCCTTTGACCACCTTCTTCTGACCGCCCCCACCCCCACTCCCTGTCTCTGGTAATCAAAAGTTTGATCTTTCTCTGTGAGATTCTTTTGTTTTTTGTTTTTTAGATTCTAATTTAAGTGAGATCATACAGTATTTATCTTTCTTTGTTTTATTTCACTTAGCTTAATGCCTTCAATATCCATCCATGTTGTTGCAAATGGACAATCTCCCCAATTTTAATGGCTAACTAATATTACATTGTACATATATATCACAACTTATTTATCCATTCGTCGTTGATGGAAACTTAGGTTGTTGCCATGTCTTGCCTATTGTAAATAATGCTGCTATGAACATTAGGGTACAAATATTCTTTTGAGTTACTATTTTTGTTTCCTTTGGATATAGTCTCAGAAGTGGAATTGCTGGATCAAATGGTAGTTCTATTTTAAATTTTTTTTTTTTTTTGAGAATCCTTCATACTGTTTTCATAGCTGCTGTACACATTTGCAATCCCACCAAATGCAGAAGTTTCCTTTTTCTCTACACCCATGACAGCATTTGTTATATATCTTTTTGATGATGGTCATTCTGACAGGCATGGGGTCATGTCTCATTGTGGTTTTAATTTGCATTTCTCTTGTGACTACAGATCTTCCTCCACTTACATGGTGTTATCACCTGATAAATGCATTGTAAATTGAAAATATCACAAGCTGAAAATGTATTTCATGCACCTAACCTACTGAAAGTCATAGCTGAGCCTAGCCTACCTAAAATGTGCTAAGAACACTTACACTTGCCTACAGTTGGGCAAACTAACACAAAAACTATTTGTTGAATACTGTATTGAAAATGAAAAACAGAATTGCTGAATGGGAACAGAATGGTAGTAAGTGAATTGGCTGTTAACCCTCGTGATCTTGTGGCTGACTCAGAGTTGCAGCTGACACAGCCCAGCATGAGAAGAAAGCATCATTTTATATTATTGCTAGCCTGGGAAAAGATCAAAACTGGAAATTGGAAGTATGGTGTCTACTGACTATTGCTTTTACACCATTGTAAAGTTGAAAAATCCTAAGTCAGATCATCTTAAGTCAGGAATCATCCACAGTGATGTTGAGCTTCTTTTCATTTACCTGTTAGACTTTCAAATATCTTCTTTAGAGAAATGTTCATTCAGGTAATCTGCCCATTTTTTCTTAAATTGGGTTATTTATTTATTTTTGCTTTTGAATTGTGAGTTCTTTATATGTTTTGGATATTAACCCCTTTTCAGATGTATGGCTTGCAAATATTTCAAACCTTTGCATAGGTTGTCTTTCATGTTGTTGATGGTTTCCTTTGCTATGCAGAATCTTTTTAATTTGATGTAAGAAGTTAAGAGTTTTGTTCTTTTTTTTCTATTCACTCATTCATGTATTCTTTCATTCATTCATTTCATCCATCCATTTATTTACCTATACTACCTTCACTTAATAAAACTATATTGAAAAACATCTATGTTCAATTAAAAAAAGAATGTTAACATTATCTCTGTTCTACTAAAAGTACTACTAAAAGTACTTTTGACTTTTATTCACCAAACATTTATTGGGTACAAATCTTGTGTCAGGCTCTGTTCTAGATGTTGTGAACATAGATAAGAAAGAAAAAAAAAACACCCTGCCCTCTTGGGGTTTGTATTGTCATACGAAAAAAAAAAAAGCAAACAGTTTTATGTAATAAATAGAAGATAATTTTATACAAACAATAGTAGGGTATTTAAAAGGAGCATGGGGAACATAGTTACCCTCACCTAGCAAACCTTCTCTTATGACCAGAGATACATAAGTTATAGAATCCATTCTTATAAGTTGGATTTTTTTCATTACCTCTGTTTTGGTGTCACTGTTTGCCATTGTCCTGCTGTGATTTAGCTTGTCCTAAAGCTAAATTGTCCAGGAATCATAATTGATGTTCATTTTAAGTTAGTCAGTACTCCTCTGATATATTTATTTCCTCAGTTTGGAATATGAGAGCAGTTATCTCTCTGTCTCTTGTTTTCCTTCATACCTTTAAACTAAAATGCAAATTGAGGCCTTTCTCCCTCTTCCTCTTTGTCCAGTTGAGTGTGTCTCTGACAAAGAGAACTTCCCAGTCAGAATCAGATACTAATACAGTAAAAGAGCTGCTATGCCTAAGGCATGTCTGAGCAAGCTTTACTGCCCTATTTATAAGACAACAGGGTGCTTTGCATAGAAAGCCCAGCTTCTTCTGAGAGCCCACAGGCAAATCGGTTACCAGGCAACAACTGATTTCTTATGAAAACCAAATATAAAAGCCTACATCATTAATTAAACAGATAAGGATACAGTCTTCCCATACTTACTAACCTGCAAGCAAAAAAGTTCTGTGTCCAAAATGTATAAATCGCCATTTTGGCTTTATAAAGATGCTCGTTTTTGTCAAATACAGTGGGTAACAACTTCCCTATGTTCAAAGATCATTTATTCGTTAGGGCAAATGAATAATTTTTATCTCTTTGAAATAAGATTAAAGCTATATGTAAGCTTCAGAAAAGATGCAGAGATTGATTTTGTCAGTTTAGCATAAGCAGTGCCGTTTCAGTCTTAAGGTAACAGGAAGAGGACACAGAACAAGCATGTAATAACAGGGCCTAAGGAAACCAAAACAGAAGAAAAAAATGTGTATTACAAAACCCAAAGTCCTATTCAGCAGACCATTATCAGGATTTAGACCCCCAAAATTAAGTAAGAAGGAGCTGTCATACCACTGAGTAGGTTTTTGTCTTGTTTTTGCTTTTGTTTTTGTTTTGTTTTGTTTTGTTTTGTTCTCTTTACCAGGACCATAATGTAATTGTTACTATAAATGTTAGTCAGTAACTGCATACTACTCTACTCTTTAGCTCTATGAGACCATGATAAATAAATGAGACAGGTACAGAAAAGAAGAAAGACCAAGGACATAAAATTGTTTCTACTAGGAGATTAGAGATAGACAGGTACAGGGAGCTAGGGAGATTAAGGTGAACATTGTTCTTACTGGGAGATAAGAATAAGCTGTTTGTAGGCAGATGTTATTTCAGCAATTTCAGAAAGTTTAAGCTGCCTTGAATATTATCTCAGTGTTTTGGTGGGAAGTGACTCTCTACTATCATCCATAATTCCTATCATTAAATATTGATGTCAGTACATTATAGTTCCCTGATAGGTAAATAAGTGCCCAATAAATACCCAAGAGTGTTGATCTGGAAAGATCTAGTTATATTTTTGAAATAATTTTCATGATATTCTCCTTTCAAGTGGATAAAACTATGATACACTTGAAGGACGGGGTGTATTTGACTTCTCCTTGTGTTTTGTTTGTTTGTTTGTTTCAACTCCCATGATGAAATGTTTTAGTAATGAATTTGGCAGTTCAGTTGAGTCAAGTACATTGTTCATATATCCAGCATGTCATTCGAACAAATAATGACTGAAATTTTTGTCTCTAAACAATTACTAATGAGAAAACAGTCATAAATATGTCTATTTTTTAATAGACAACTATTGTAATGGAACCTGGCCAGGATCACCTGGCTGAAGAACCAAGTGGCACTCAGAGATCTTGGAAGGCAGGAGAGGAGGTATATTTCACACTGGAGGGCTCAGAGGAGATCACTCTCCAGAGGTCTGAGTCCTGAGCATAAGCAGAAAGAACAATTTATAGTCTGTTACTTCTGTATTCCACATTAGTAGTAATTTGTTGTACGTGTGTGGCAAGCAGGGTAGGAAGAAGAACCCAGAAGGGGAGTCTTTGGTCAGGAACTGGGATTTCCCTATCAATCTGTTGGCCATCTTATAACAGATTTTTCCCTAACACTATTTCTGTTTCCTAGTTTGGGTTTTCCAACTTGTGTAAATGGGCCATAATAAATTCATGAGTATTAACAGCCTGCATACCTGACTAATTCTTCCAGAACCCAGTCATAAGCTGCATCTAGTATGATGCTAAATGCTTGCCTTTCAGGGACAAGACAAAAACTGGATTCTTTTCTGGGAAATGTCTTTTTTGATAAGTTTGGAAAGTAAGATGATAAGAGTTGAATTGCCATTGCTACAGATTCCTTTTAAAAGATGGGTAGTTTAATGTCTTTTCATGTTTAGTTTCAAGTTATGCTTCCCAGTATAAATGTTGCAGAAGCTTTATTGTGTACTTTTTAGAGTATCACATTTGGATGGAAATATGGCAAAATAAAAATTGATGGATCTGAGTATATGATATATGGACTTTCTTTTTACTATTTTTACAACTTCTCAGTAAGTTCGATATTATTTCAAAATTAATAGTTAAAGAAGTATAATTATGATTAACATTTTTGGACATGTTACATAATAAATTCCCAGTGATATTTGTGATTTGTTAGAGAATCTTGAAAACTGTTTTTGAGGCTATTAAATCACTGAGGTGGTTTTATTGTTGTTGCTACTATTTTGTTTTTCTTTGTGTTGATGTTTGTGTTAAAAATAATCATACAGATGGTTTATTCTGATTATGCTAACTGTAAATATTCAGTATTAGTGACTACATTATTGACAATTCTGACCCATGTTTTTAAAAATATTTTTTAATGTTTATTTATTTTTTAGAGAGAAACACACTCACACACACACATTCACACATATAGTGCAAGAGGGGGAGGGGCAGAGAGAGAGAAGGAGACACAGAATCCAAAGCAGGCTCCAGGTTCTGAGCTGTCAACACAGAGCCTGACCTGGGGCTGGAACTCACCAATGGTGAGATCATGACCTTAGCTGAAGTCGGACGCTTAGCTGACTAAGCCACCCATTTGCCCCTGATCCATATTTTTATGATGCTTTGTTTTAACTTAAAGGATAAAGGAAGTAGATATTTAATATTGCTTATTTTAGGTCCAGTTTTTTGCTAGATGTTTTTATTCATGTTATCCAATTTAATTCTTGTAATAACCAAATGAATTTATGTGGTGTTATCTCAATATTTTAAATGAGGAAAATGATTTTAGTACATATTTTGTCAAGGTCATATAATTTTAGTAAATGAGCCAACACTGGAATCCAGAGCTATATCACTTATATCTAATGGTCTTTTGATGCCTTCATTTGTGCTTACAATTGAAATCCTTATTTTCAATTGTTAATATCTATAGTCTATGTCCAAAATGAATATGAGCATGATAAGGGAAAATTTCAGAAAAAAAAGAGGCGTTCAATTTTATTTTTAAAATAAACATTTGTCAAGTGCCTAAGATGTGTAGAACAATACATTCAAAATACCAATTAATCAGCAAATTCAAAGGTATTCTTTTTTTATCTCTACTGTAAGTTTTTAACTAGAAGTTTACTAGATCATCAAAACACCCATTCAGACCTGTACTTGGCATGGTTAGTACACATCTTTTACATTTCATTAACTATGGTTCTAGCACAGTGATCACCACTTACTGCCTACCACCACCTCACCCTTAGAGTATAACAGAATCTGGGTATGATTTAAAGATTTGGTGTGTAATCTTAAATAAGCTTTACATGTAATTCTTGACGAATCCCTGTCAAAATTTCTTCATAATCTCTCAGTTTTTAGATAGGAATAAAGTTATATTCTGAGATTGTAGCACAATTCAAGAAAGCAAATCAGAGGAATCATTTATCCTCTTGTAACATTGCTAGCCACTGTTGGCTTTGATCTGGTCTACATACATACAAACATTTGAGAGTTTAAAACTTCTCAAAAGAAATTTTGTATTGCATCATTAATATACTTACTTTTTAATGATTTTTTATTAACAACAAATAGCAGTCAAGCAGATAGAATCTCTAATCTTTTAATCTCTCTAACATCCATATCCATTCTACCACCAAATAATTTCACCTCTGCTTTGAAATAAAAAAAATCTATCTATCCATATATATCTATATATAGGTATATCTATATACATTGAGAGAACTATACATTTATATCTATAGAAATATGTAGATATCTATATATCTATATATATAGATATATATATATATAGAGAGAGAGAGGTTTCTCTTCTTTCAATTCTCATGACTATGCTTTACTTCAGGATTATTACTATACACTTGGATTATTGCAATAGAATGGTCATCTCCAAATACAAATTTGTATGTATGCATGTATGTATGTATGTATGTATGTCCACCAAAACTTGTAGGAGTACCTCTGTTTCATTTACAATTAAATTGAACTCCCTGATCCCTGTGTGTGTGTGTGTGTGTGTGTGTGTGTGTGTGTGTGTGTTTCCAGCCTCATGTCTATTATATAGCTTTCTCTGGTACATTCATATTTGCTACAATGTGACCCTAGGACACAAAACCTTTTCTCCAAAAAGTTTTTTTTTGGTCATATTTTCCCTGTCATAAATACTCTTTTATATTTCCAGATATGGTTTTTAAAAATTATTTTCACCTGTAGAGTGTTTAACACAATGCCTGATATTTAAAAGAGCTCCTAACTGTCATATATTATTTTCCTTTTACTAAGTGATCATCTGAATATTGAAAGATTTTAAAATCATCATTTCCTATTATTTATTTTTCAAGCTAGCCTGCCCTTTCCCTTTGGTGAAAAGGAATGGAGAAAAGTTTTCTAAATAAAAAATGAAATATTTTAAAGCATTGACAATAAAGCATAGTAATATGATAGAGGAATGTTTCCCATCTAATGTTTTGAGTAAAAACATTTAAGTACACTTGTCTTTTCATAAGTAATGAATTATAAAATACATCCTTTTATATTAACTTGTAAATAACTTGCAATTCCAGATGTCAAATGAGCTGCCGTTAACTTTGCTTACTCTTTTTTCTTTCTTTTTAATCCCTTTCTCACAATGTTCAAGTCACTAAATAACATACCTAGTGTAAACAATCCATGGCTTAAAATTATCAAAGGTATGAATAGTAAAAGAAGACAAAGAAAAGGGTACCAAAGCCATAATTTTTATGCATGCACTTATTAAATCATATGTCCAAAAAGACTGCAGAGGAGCCCATAAGGAGCATACAAATACCACTCTTTCAAAAAACACCTCTTTTCAATATACATAATAGTTTCAGAGTTAAATTCTCCAGAGCAGAGTAGCCTATGTTTAAAATGTTGCCAAAATCTATTATATACATGTTACTTTCTTCAAAAACTAAATGTTCAAAATAACAGTAGAAGCAAAAAGCCACCGCTCTGTTTTAATGTGCCAGTTCTTGCCACCTTTCATATAACTGGTAGAGTTTGAGACGTTTAGGAACAGGGCTTATTACTGAGTAAGAAGCTACATTAACCTCTCAGATGATAGAAGATTCAAGAATACTACTGAAAATCAAATAAAAACTACCTTCCTTATGTCCAAGGGATACAATTTCACATGGAGTATATACTTCAATAGTAGAAGGAAAAGTGGCTTAATTTATGAAAGAAAGCATTGCTCCAGATTGTTAGCTTTTGGGTGAGCTAAGTGAATAGGTAAATGTCCAAGATCAAACAGCTGATTACATGGGAAATAACAGGACTGGACCTAAGTCTTCCAAATGGATGGGTAGGACTCTCTTTACTCCAGTTTTTGTACCACAGGCATCTTCAAACAAACAGAAAGTGTGAGTATAATAACCTCTATTAGCAATGAAAGCTGCAATCCACATTCTCAATTCCTTTACCTTGCCCAGACATTAATTAGTTTCTAAGCCTAGCTAAGCCAAACACCTCAAAAATAATGTGCGTGACTATTAACTAAGAGAAAACAGGGCACCTGTTTTACTGTTACTGACAAAGTTGTCACAAAGTTTTAATTCCCACAGTCCATTGTTTATGAGTCTGGAGTATTGTCCTTTTTTTGAAGGAAAGTCCATTGGCATTGTGAAGACTATTTAGAATGGGTGACCTAAGACCTGGAAAATGCTTTATTTCAGTTAAAATGTAATGAAGTCCTTTTATATGGAGAGGCAAAAGATCCAGAATAGCCACCACGATACTGAAGGAGAAGGATAAAGAACTACTCAACCTCAAGACTCCTATAAAGCTTTCATAGTCAACAGTGTGGTATTGGTGAAAGAATGTATAAATCAATGAAACAGAATGAAGATTCATACAAATATAGTCAACTAACTTTCGACAAAGAGGCAAAGACAATACAATGGTGAAAAGATAGTCTTTTCAATAAACAGTGATGGACAAACTTGACTTCCACATGTAAAAAAAGGAATCTAAACATGCCTTTATATATATTTCACAAAAATTAACTCAAAATTGATGATAGACTTAAATACAGAATGCAAAAGTATAAAACTCTTAGAAGATTGCATAGGAGAAAATCCAGTCGACCTTAGATATCATAATGACTTTTAGATACAACACCAAAGAAATGATCCATGAAAGAAATAACTGATAAGCTGGATTTCATAAAAATTAAAACAAAACAAAACAGAACTTGTGTTTTGTGATGAATACTATAAGAGAATGAGAGGATAAGCCATGGATTGGGAGGAAAGCTTTGCAAAAGAGAAATCTGATAAAGGACTATATGAAGAACTCTTAATACTCAACAATAAAAAAACAGGCTGCTTCAACAATGGGCCAAAGACTTTAACATACACCTCACCAAAGATATACAGAAGATAAATAAACATATGAAAAGATCCTCCACATGATGTGTGGCAGGAAATGCATGTTAAAATCCAGCCAAAGCCCTACACACCTATTAGAATGGACAAAATCCAAAACACTGCCAACACCGAGTGCTGGCCAAGATGTGAAGAAACAGCAACTCTTATGTATTGCTGGTCAGACTGCAATGTAGCACAGACACTTTGGAAAACAGCTTGGCCATGTCTAACAAAATGAAACATATTTGCCATACAATCTAGCAATCATGTTTAGTATTTCCCCCAAATTAGTTGAAAATTTATGTCCACACAATAACCTGTACATGATTTATAGTAGCTTTATCATAATTACCAAAGCTTGAAAGCAACCAAGATATTTTTCAGTAGGTGAATGGATAAAAGAAACTGATTCATCTGGACAGTGGAATATTATTCTTCACTAAAATGAAATGAGATATCAGGTCATGAAAAGACATGGGGGAAAAATGAAAGAAGCCAATCTGAAATGGCTATATACTGCTTTATTCCAAATATATGACATTTTGGAAAAGGTAAACCCATGAATACAGTAATAAGATTAGTGTTTGCCATGGCTTTGAGGGATGAAGGGATGACTAGACCTGATAGAAAAATTTTAGGGTAAACTATTCTGTATGATAGTATAATGGTGGATGCATGCCATGATACATTTGTCAAAACCCAAGAATGTACAACACCAAGAATGAACTCTAATATGAACCATGGACTTTGGGTGATGATAATGTATCAGTGCAGGTTCAGTGATTATAATAAATGTACCACTGTGGTTCAGAAAGTTGATAGTGGAGAAAGCTGTGTGAGTGTGAGAGCATGGGTTTTATGGGAATTTTTTGTACTTTCTACTTAATTTTGCTATGGAGCTAAAACTTCTCTGAAAAAAAAATCTATTTAATAAAAAAAAAAATGTTGCACTCTGGCTATCTGCCAGGCATTGTTTTTGACCTTGGGAGTATAAAGGTGTATTGAACACATTGTAATGATGGAGATAGATAATTAACAAGCTAATTTTAATATAATTAGGTGATAAGATAGTATACACAGAGCACCAAACAAAGAAGATAACTAAGCAAAAGAAAAACCAGAGAAAACTTCTTGAAGGAGGTTTTGCTTTCTGCTTGAGCAAAGTCTTAGAAGAATTGTGTGATATGGCACAATAGTATGGAATTATCACTAATATGAGAGAAAAATGAAAGATTATTTCAGTTTAGCACATTGGCAAAAATATCATTTCAATATTTCAACCTTATATAATGTACACTAGAAGTGATGTTGCAGAGAATGTTTTTTATAATCCATAAAAAATTCCTAAATACTGCATATTTAGAATAAGTGGTTGGAGGGTAAAAATTTATTAGTAGTCTATTATATTTTAAAGTCATCATCTACAAGACATTGCCAACAACTAAATACATTCCCTCCTACGTACTTCCTTGTAGTGCTTTCCATCAGTTAAGTCATGAAGGAAATGTATTGTCTTACATAGTTGAAAATTCTAGAGATAAATATGAATTTAAATAAGGCTGGACACAGAGTTCCTAGAAGGTAATTAAGATCCTGTCTATCTCCATTCTTTGATTTGGCTTCATTTGGTATTGGCTTCCTTTTCAGTCTCCATGTGGTACTTAAATGTCTGCCAGTAGCTCTGAGAGAATTGTGCTTTGTTTTCACATCAAATGGAAAAGAGAATGCAGTTCCTGTTCAGGACCAAGGATTATTTATTTGTGCCTAGGTAGGTTTAACCTCAGTCCCAGAACCAATCCCCAGGACAGCAAGACAAAGTTACTCTAATTAATATGACCTGGGTAAAATGTCCCTGGACTCAAAAGGACTCCTGGAGTCAAGGGATAGAAACCATATTAAATTTTAAAGAAATAACTTAGAAGAGGCATGATTCCCCCACAGGAAATTCGTAATGCTGAAGAAAAGAGGATCAATGCCTGGCAGCTGAAAAACTTCAAATGTGAATGAGGTATGAAATATGAACTGTGCCTCAGTATCCAATATCCCTCCTTTTTTCTGGCAATAGAAGATGTGAATATCAGCCATACACATAATCCCCTTGGTACAGACTATCTTCTAGTCTCTCTTGAAATTGTATGAAGTTATGTATCTGAATGTGAGCAAAGGAATGGGTCATCTCCTTAAAAATAGTTGCTTTGGGGCACCTGGGTGACTCAGTCCGTTAAGTGTTGGACTCTTGATTTCTGCTCAGGTCACGTTCTCATTGTTCACGAGATAAGAGTTTTGCATTGGGCTTTGTGCTGACAGCGTGGAGCCTGCTTGGGATTCCCTCTCACCCTCTCTTTTTTCCCCTCCCCTGCTCATGTGTGAATTATCTCTCCCACTCTCTCCTTCTCAAAAATAAATAAAGGTATTTTTTAAAAAATGGTTGCTCTGAACTCTGCCTCTATCACATTCTGTATTCAGTGAAATGGCAAGGGGTTTGGCCACATTGCAAGAAAAATATAGAACCAGTCACTCCATCATAAACAAAAGAAAAATTCCTAATGTTTTATTTACTTTTTTAATGCTTATTATTTATTTTTGAGAGAGAGAGAGAGAGAGAGAGAGACAGACAGACAGACACAGCATGAGCAGGGGTAGGGCAGAGAGAGAAAGAGACACAGAATCTGAAGCAGGCTCCAGGCTCATAGCTGTCATCACAGAGCTGGATGTGGGGCTTGAACCCATGAACCGTGAGATCGCAACCTGAGCTGAAGTCGGATGCTTAACTGACTGAGCCACCCAGGTGCCCCAGATTCCTAATATTTTAAAGGAAAAATGTGTGTGTGTTTGTTTTCAGTTAGTTTATTCTTTATTTACTATGCTCATTTTCATACAGTAACTATTATAACTACTAAGAATGATGTAGGGATCAGGAATGAAGTTTGCCTAGAGAAAGAGACGTTTTTTAACTCACATGCATAATATGAAACTATTCATATTCTTTCTAAACACTACTTCTTTCAATAGGTAAAATTTACTCTTAATAGGGAATAAAATGGTTCCAAATTGGACACTTGCCCAAAGCAATGAATTCTTTATTCAACATTGTTTAGGTTTAGACATGTTTTACCTATGAGATAAATGGTATAGATCAATCCTTCTTTGGCCAAGTAGCATTACCTTTAGACCTGTCCCTGAAAAGAAAGTTACTAGTATTCATCATGCGCACCATTAAAATTATCAGAAAATAAGCAGGCATAATCTACTTCAGGAGAGATTGTTTTAAACACAAAGTATGATTAATTTTGACATAAACCATGTTATGGTTCTAATTAAGTGTCCTGGTGGGTTAGTCTGTGTTGAAAAGATTCCCTGACCCTTAATGACAAGTATAAATGAGAAGTGTTGCTTATTCAGATAGGAGATGAGAAGGCTTCCATGACAACCCTTTTTCTTGTAGAAAAGCATAACCTTCAGAGCTGTAAATATTAAATGGGGTTGAAAAAAAAAACCCTTCATTTTCTTAATGCAGATTGTCAATATGCTCAGATTACTATTGTTGCATAGGTTAGTGGGTCAAATGGTTTGAGTTCCTAAATAGTACTTCTTCTAAATACTCAACCTTTCCCACACCTGTATGATGTGAGACTATGATAAACTTAATATGTACATTCAAAGATTGAGAAATTCCATAAGATCCAAGGCCGCTGAAATTTTAGCAAAGGGAAAACAAAGGGAAATTTATGGAAAACAAAGGGAAATTCTTCCTTTATGGAAAACAAAGGGAAATTCTGATTATCATTATTCAATGGGTAAAAACCATTATGCATTTTTTAATGGCAATTTTACCTTGTTTCTGAACTTCTGAGGGAAAAAATAAAGCTGTCCATTTGTTTTTTTTCTTTATGTTTTTTTCTGTGTCCCAAAGATTTTGAATTCTTGTGTTTCATTTTCATTTGTCCCCAGGTATTTTTTTTATTCCTCTTTGATTTCTTCATTGACCCATTGGTTGTTTAGTAGCATGTTGTTTAGCCTCCATATATTTGTGTTTTTCCATTTTCTTTTCTTGTAATTGATTTCCATACCGTTATAGTCAGAAAGGATGCGTGGCATGATTTGACTATTTAAAAACTTACTGAGACTTGTTTTGTGGCCAATATATTGTCTATTCTGGAGAACGCTTCATGTGCACTTGAAAAGAATGTATATTCTGCTGTTTTGGAGGAATATTCTGCATGTATCTCTTAAGTCCATCTAGTCCAATATATAATTCAATGCTACTGTTTCTGTATTGCTTTCCTGTCTAGATAATTTATTCATTTCTGTGAGTGGGTTGTTAAAATTCCCTACTATTATTGTATTACTCACCATTTCTCCCTTCATATCTATTATTATTTGCTTTATACATTTAGGTGTTCTCTTGTTGGGTGCATAGATATTTACAATTGTTATATCCTTTTGTTGAATTAATCACTTTATCATGTAATATCCTTCTTTTTCTCTTGTTGTAGTCTTTGTTTTAAAGTCTATTTTTCTGATATAAGTATGGCTACCTGAGCTTTTTGTTGCTTCCAATTTTTATGGAGTATCTTTTTCTAGCCTTTCATTTTCAGTCTGTATATGTCTTTAGGTTTGATGTGAGTCTCCTGTAAGTGGTATATAGATGATTTTGTTGTTGTTGTTGGCCCATTCAGCCACTCCATGTCTTTTGATTGGAACATTTAGACCGTTTACATTTAAACTAATTATTGATGGGTGTGTACTTATTGTCATCTCATTAATTGTTTTCTGATTGTTTTTGCAATTCTTCTCTGTTCCCTTCTTTTTTTGCTCTTTCCTTGTTTTTTGATGACATTAGTATTTTGCTTGGATTCCTTTCTCTTTATTTTTTGTGTATCTAAGTTTTTGGTTTGTGGTTACCACTAGGCTCATATACAACATCCTGTGAAGAAAATGGCCTACCGTAATTCACTGGCAATAATAGACAAATAAGGTAAAGATTCAGTTGTATGCCCCCATAATGCTCCCATATTCAACCAAAGGTTAAATGTAGTGGTATATGAATTACACTTCCAGTTTCTTGATATAATGTCTGCTAAACTAGCTTTTGAGTAATTTTTTTCCTTAGATTCATATTGTTGATCATTAAGACAACCCGTTAGAAAAGGTATTTGTCCTGATATGTTTTTTATGTATATACCATATAAAATATTAAAATGTCATTTTTGTATGTCAATACAGCTAAAAAATTAAAGAACATGAAATAATACGTTGTCATAGTAGTATCTAAAAACAAAGTCACAGACAAAGCTAGTTGATTTCTTGCAGCTTATTAGCTGATAATTATTTATAGATCTATTTTTGTAAATTTACTATATATGAAAACTATTTCTGAGAGTTTTCAAAGTATTAACTCAATAAGTAACCCCAACAATTCCATAAAGATACTATTATCTCCATTTTACTGTTAAGAAAACAGAAGCATATGAAGTTTACATACCTTGTTCAAAGTCATGCAGCAATGACAGTGTCTGATTCTGTACTTTATATTCTCTTGCCATTTAAGGAGATAAAATCTATTATAAGGAAAATATCCATGCTTGCAAGAAAAGATATTGTTTAAATTTAAAACATCTATATATCTATCTGTAGATAAAATGACATATAAAGATTGATATACATATATACATATACATATACAAATAGATACATAAACACACACACACACACACAAAAGTGTACATGGTGGCTGCCATAGTTCCATATCCCCTTTAATTTTAGCTTTAAGAAGCCCAAATCACCTTTATAATGGTACTTTTTCTAGTGTCTACTAGGTCTGAATCTGTGCTCATAGACTTTGATGTACCATGTGTTAAGTTTTAGTATATTTAATATATACTAAAGGTATAAAGTGATATCTCATTTTGGTTTTGATTTGTATTTCCCTGATGATGAGTGATGTTGAGCATCTTTTCATGTGTCTGTTGGCCATCTGTATATCGTCTCTAGAGAAATGTCTGTTCATGTCTTCTGCCTATTTTTTTATATTGGATTATTTGGGTTTTTTTTTTTTTTTGGTATTGATGTTGTTTTGGTGTTGAGTTTAAGTTCTTTGTATACTAAGTTCTTTGGATACTAAATCTTTATTGGATATATTATTTGCAAATATCTTATTCCATTCAGTAGGTTGTCTTTTGGTTTTGTTGACAGTGTCTTTCTCTGTGTAGAAGTATATTTTGTTGTAGTCCCAATAGTTTATTTTTGCCATTGTTTTCCTTGCCTCAGGAGATATATCTAGAAAAATATTGCTATGGTCAATGTCAGAGAAATTACTGCCTGTGCTTTTGTCTATGATTTTTATAGTTTGAGGTCTCACATTTGGGTTTTTTATTCCATTTTCAGTTTATTTTTGCATATGGTATAAAAAGTGGTCCAGTTTCATTCTTGTGCATGTAGCTGTCCAGTTTTCTCAACACCATTTGTTGAAGATACTCTTTTTCCCATTGCATATTCTAGCTTCCTTATCCAAGATTAACTGATCATGAGCATGGGTTTATTTTAGTGCTCTCTACTCTATTCCATTGATCTATTTTTCTGCCACAAAATATAATTTGATTTTTACAGCTTTGTAGTATATCTTGAAATATAGGATTTTGATATCTTTAGTTTTGTTCCATTTCGAGGTTGCTTTGACTATTCAGGGTTTTTTGTGGTTCACACAAATTTTAGGTTTGTTTGTTATTTTATGAATTGCATTAAATCTGTAGGTTGTTTGGGTAGTACAGACATTTTAATAATATTTGTTCTTTTGATCCATGAGCATGAAATATCTTTCCATTTCTTTGCATTGTCTTCAATTCCTTTCCTCATTTTTTTTTATAGTTTTCAGAATATAGGTTTTCACCTCCTGGTTAGGTTTATTTCTAGTAATTTTATTCTTTTTGGTGCAATGTAAATGGAATTGTTTTCTTAATTTCTCCTTCTGTTACTGCATTATTAGTGTATAGGAGTACAATGGATTTCTGCCAATTGATTTTGTATCCTGCAACCTTACTAAATTCATTTATCAGTTCCAATAGTTTTTTAGTGGGGTCTTTAGGGTTATATATATATATGTATGTACATATATATATGTACATATATATATACATATATATGTATATATGTACATGTATATATACATATACATGTACATATATACATATATATGTATATATATATATATATATACATATATATATATATATGTAGTGAATAGTGAAAAGTTTACTTCTTCCTTACCAATTTGGATGCCTTTTTATTCTTTTTCTTGTTTGATTATTGTGGTTAGGACTTCCAATACTATGTTGAACAAAAGTGGTGAGAGTGGACATCCTTGTCTTCTTCCTGATCTTAAGGAAAAACATTCAGTTCCTCTCCACTGAGTATGATGTTAGCAGAGGGTTTTACATATATGGCCTTTATTATGTTGAGGTATATTCCCTCTAAACTTACACTGTTGAGGTGTTTTTTTTTTATCATGAGTGTATATTATACTCTGTCAAGTGCTTTTTCTACATCTATTGAAGTGATCATATTGTTTTTATCATTTCTTTTATTGATGTGATGTATCATGTTGCTTGATTTGTGAACCACTTTTACATCCCAGGAATTAATCCCACTTGGTTGTGGTAAATGATTTTTTAAATGTATTGTTGTATTCAGTTTGCTAACATTTTTTTGTGAATTTTTGCATCCATATTCATTAGAGATATTGACATGTAGTTCTCTTTTTTAGTGGTGTCTTTATCTGGTTTTGGAATCAGGGTAGTGTTGGCTTCGTAGAATGAATTGGAAGTTTTCCGTCCTCTTCTATTTTCTAAAGAACACTTTGAGGAGAATAGGTATCAACTATTCTTTAAATGTTTGGTAGAGTTCACCTGTGAATCCATCTGGTTCTGGACTTTCATTTGTTGGGAGTTTTGTTTTTGTTTTTTGATTACTGATTCAATTCATGTGCTGATAATCAGTCTGTTCAAATTTTATATTTCTTCCTGGTTCAGTTTTGGGAGTTTATATATTTCTTGGAATCCATTTCTTCTGAGTTGACCAATTTTTGGCATATAATTTTCCATAATATTCTTTTATAATCCTTTGTATTTCTGTGGTGTCAGTTGTTATTTCTCCTCTTTCATTTGTGATTTTGAGTCATCTCTCTATATTTCTCTCTCCCTCTCTTTCTCTGTTTTTGATGAGTCTGGCTAGTGGTTTATCAATTTTATTGATGTTTTCTAAGAACCACCTCCTGGTTTCATTGATCTTTTCTGCTCCTTTTTTAGTTTCTATTTCATTGATTTGTGCTCTAATCTTTATTATTTCCTTCTTTCTACTGGTTTTGGGGTTTTGTGTGTTCTTCTTCTACTAACTTCTTTAGGTTTAAAAAATAGGTTTTGTATCTGAGATTTTTCTTGCTTCTTGAGTTAGGCCTATATTGCTATAAACTTCCCTCTTAGAATTGCTTTTGCTACATCCCAAAGATTTTGAACCATTGCATTTTCATTTTCATTGGTGTTCATGTATTTTTTTAAATTACTCTTTGATTTCTTGATTGACACATTTATTGTTTAATAGCATGTTTTAACCTCTGTATATTGTATTCTTTCCAGGTTTTTTCTTATGATTTCTAATTTCATAGTGTTGTGTTCAGAAAAGATAAATGGCATGACTTTAATTTTTTTGTATGGGTTCAGACTTGTTTTGTGGCCTAATAGTGATCTCTTCAGGATAATATACCATGTGTGTTGAAAAGAATATATTTTCTGCTGTTTTAAGCTGGAATGTTCTAAATATATCTGTTACATCCATCTGGTTCAAAATGTCATTCAAAGCCACACTTTCCATGTTGATTTTCTGTTTGGATGATGTATCAGTTACTGTAAGTGGGGTGTTAAAATACCCTATTGTTATTGTAGTACTATTGATTATTTCCTTTATGTTTGTTTTTGGCTGGTTTATGTATTTTGGTGCTTTCATACTAGGTGCATAATTATTTACAATTGTTATATATTTTGTTGGATTGTTCCCTTTTTGATTATATAGTGTCCTTCTTTTTCTCTTTTTAGAGTCTTTCTTTTAAAGTATATTTTGCCAATTATAAGTATCACTACCTGAGCTTTCTTTTCACTTTCTTTTCTTTTTTTTTTTTTAATGCTTATTTATATTTGAGAGACAGAGGCAGACAGAGTGCAAGTGGGGGATGAGCAGAGAGAGAGGGAGACAGAATCTGAAGTAGGATCCAGGCTCTGAGCTGTCAGCACAGATAGAACCTGATGTGGGGCTCGAATCCATGAACCATGAGATCATGACCTGAACAGAAGTCTGATGCTTACCTACTGAGCCACCTAGGTGCCCCTCTTTTCACTTTCATTTGTGTGATCAATGCTCTTTCATCCCTTCACTTCAATCTACAAGTGTCTTTAGATCTTTTAGGCAGCACATAGATGGATCTTACTTTTTAATCCAAACTTCACCCTATGTCTTTTGATTGGAGTGTTTAGTCCATTTACATTCAAAGTAATTATTAATAAGTATGTACTTCTTGCCATTTTGATATTTATTTTATGGTTGTTTCTGTAGTTCTTCTCTGTTTCTTTCTTCTCTTGCTCATGGTTCTCTCCTGGTTTGCAGGCTTTTTATAGTGATGCACTTAGATTCATTTTTCATATATATATATATTACTAGTTTTTGTGGTTACCATTAGGTTTGTATATAACATCTTATCCATAGAACAGTCTATATTAAGCTAATGGTCCCTTAAGTTTGAACCCATTCTTTACTCCCCACTCCCACATATTTAATATTTGGTATCATAATTACATCATTTTATTTTGTGAATACCTTGACTGATTTTTATAGCTATACTTATTAATTTTAATGTTTTTTATGTTTCCTACTTTGCTTACTCCTACTTATATTCTTTTTTTTTTTTTCACTCAAAGAGTCCCCTTTAGCATTTCTTGTTGGGCTGATTTAGTTGTCATGAATTCCTTTAATTTTGTTTGTGTGGGAAACTCTATCTCCCTTTTTTTTAATGAATGATACCCTTGCTGGACAGAGTATTCTTGGTGGAAGTTCTTTTTTTTTTTTAATTTTAGTAATTTGAATGTACTCTGCCAATCCCTTCTAGTCTGCAAGATTTCTGCTGAAAAAAATCACTTGATAAACTTACAGAATTTCCCTTTTATGTAACTATTTTATCTTGTCTTTCTGCTTTTTAAAAAATTTTTTTAATGTTTATTTATTTCTGAGACAGAGACAGAGCATGAGTGGGGGAGGGGCAGAGAGAGAGAGAGAGGGAGACCCAGTTTCAGAAGCTGGCTCCAGGCTCTGAGCTGTCAGCACAGAGCCCAATGTGGGGCTCGAACTCACAAACCATGAGATCATGGCCTGAGCCAATGTCAGTCACTCAACCACCTGAGCCACCCAGGCGCCCGTTGTCTTTCTGCTTTTAACATTCTCTCTTTATTGCTACTCCTTGCCATTTTAATTACTATATATCTTGGTTTAGACCTCCTTGGGTTAATTTTGCTGGGGGCTCTTTGTGCCTTCTGTTTCCTTCCTCAGATTTGGGAAGTTTTCAGCTGTTATTTCATCAGATTAATTTTTTGCCCCTTTTTCTCTCTCTTCTCCTTCTGGGGTCCCTATAATGCAGATGTTACTGTGCTTGATGGTATAACAGGGTTCTCTATTTTTAGTTTTATTATTTTTTCCCTCTCTCCTGTTCAGTTTAATTGATTTCTATTATTCTGTCCTCTGTGTCACTGATCTCTTCTTCTGCTTCCTATAGTCTACTACTTATTACATCTAGTATATTTTAAATTTTAGTTGTTGAGTTGTTCATCTCTTTTTGGTTCTTTTGGTTCTTTTTTTATGTTTTATATATCTTTGTTGAGGCCTTCCACTCTTTTCTCAATTCCAATGAGTCTTTATGACCAATACTTTAAATTTTCTATTAGGCATATTACTTATCTCTGTTTCATTTAGCTCTTTTATGGTGATTTTGTCCTGTTCTTTCATTTGGGACATATTCCTCTGTCTTCTCATTTTGTCTAACTCTCTGTGTCTATTTGTTTTTGTTGGGTAAATCAGCTATATCTCCTGATCTTGAAATTAGTGGCCTTGTGGAGAAGAGTTCCTGAAATGCCATACAGTCCAATGTTTCCTGTTTCCCAGAACCTTGTACTTCAGGGGTGCTTCATGTACCCTACTGTTGTGACAGAGCCACTTTTGCCTTCAGTCATTGGAAATGGCTACTTTGCCTGTTGTGGACAGTGTTTGGTCTCTGTGTGGTTAGTAGGCCAGTCTGGAACCACCCTGGGTTTGCTATAGAAGCTATATCACAGAATTGCAGGGTTCTTTTTCCTGTGTTGTACCCTGAGAAGCTTTTGTTGGTCCATGGGGCCTGCAGTCAGACCGGATGTCTGCTCCCAGCCCGCTGCTCGGGCCACAGTCTGACTGGTCTGTATGGTTATCTTCTCTCCCAGGGTGCAGAAGTCACTTTGGTGTGGTGCTATTCTCTGTTGGGGATGCTTGCACATTGCCAGGCTTATAGAACTCCTTTGGATGGGCTGAGGCTGAGGGCATATTGGAATGGGCAGGTCTGCAGGAGAATCTGAGGGCAGGGCATTGTTTGCACAGTCTGCTGTGGGAGGGGACCTGGAGTGGAGACCTGGCTGGAGTGGGTGTATTCACAGGGGAATACTGCAGCGGGGCACATTTTTAACATGTTAGGTAGCAAGTATTGTTGTTGTGCTGGTTCCTGCAGGTATCTGTGTGTCTAGGCTGGGGGACAGGAGGAAAATAGCACTCACTAACTCTTTGTTCTTGGATAAGTCTCTCAACAATTCTTGCCCCCCCCCACCCCAGCATAAGCTCTGAGATTAATAAACAAATCTTCCTTTCATATACCCTAAACATTTTTCAAACCACTGCTTCTATCTTGATCTCTGTTGAGGTGTTTGTTGCCCAGTCTCTTTAAGGGCAGGGACTCAGTTTCATGTTGCCTCTAGGCTCTCCTAGAGCTGATTCTGCTAATTTTTAAAGTTCCAAGAGTTAAGCCTCACTGTAAGAACTCACAAAATTATGCCCCTCTGGTTTTCAAAGCCAAATATTATGGGGATTTGTCTCCCTGTGCAAGTTCCCCATGCTTGGGGTGCTTGGCAAGCTTCCTTTCCTTTCCAAGAGGAAAGCTTCCTTTCCTCTCTCTGCATTGTGGCACCCCTCCCTCCTTTAGGTCCATTTAGTTCCTGACCATGTCTCTGCCCTTCCTACCTGTTTCAATGTGGATTTGCCTTTACATTTAGCTGTGGAGACTATGTTCTGCCAGTTTTTGAGTCATTTTCTGGGTTATTTACACTGAATTGGGTGGTATATAGTTGTTTCTATGGGACAAGTTATGCTTAAAGTCCTCCTACTCCACCATCTTCCTCAGAAGTCCTGGTAAGCTGATTTTTTTTAAAAAGGAATAGTCTGACTATATAGTATGCTGTTGCTTACTGCTTGTGTTGTATTACCAATAACCTCATAAATTAAGAAGAAATAACTTGAAAGCATTCTTGTTTTCTGCTCATGTTGTTTTGTTTTTCTTTTCCATTTAATCATTAACATAAATCATATTTGAGTTGCTTGCAAGAATTTTATGTCCATATATTGCTCTTTTAATTAGCCTACTAAGAAGGACAAGAGGCTTTAACTCAGTTAATGTTAGTGAGTCCAGCATGTGCTAAATTTGTTTTCCAGCTTCAAATATTTTTTGCTGTAAAGAGAAGATACTACTTCAGTCTTTCATCCCGTGGCTGTGTCTATATGAAATGAGGCAATAACAGTAAATCAATTCCATTAAAGGTTGGTTAATTTAGGAAAGAAAATACCTGCCATTTAATTTTAGACCCAGTTTGTTTTATTTCTACCTGATGACAATGGGCAGACCTGATAGCTTTATAAATACAGAAATATATAGTAGAACAGTCATTTGTTCATTTGTTAAATAATAATTATTAGTAGCCTGAATTTTTTCAGATACTATATTATGCTGAGATATTCATGAAAATAGAATATCTGCTCTTTAGTACGTCCCAGGGTCATGGGGAACAAAGGTGATGTTAGCTGGGATTTATTTAGAGACTACGTGCATGGCAAAATGCTGGGGATTTTATATGCATAATTCCATTTAGTTCTAACAATTTGAGAACTTATACATGATTATTATTTCCATGTTATAAATGACAAAAAGAAATTTATGAAAGTAAAATAAATTTTTCAAGTACAAACTGTTTGGCTTATTTACAAAACTTGCCTAGAAAGGTGGGGGCTGCCATCAATTCCCCCTGTGCTCACATGTAACTCACTGAATGACAGATGGCATCTTTTGCCCCAACTCTTTGAATCTGGTGTGGCTTTGAGTGCTGTGCCATTTCCAAGTCTAGCCCTGGCAATTTTTGCTATCTATTCCTAGGGGATCCAAATACCATGTTAGAAGTCCAGGCTACTCTCCTAGAGACAGAGGTTGTAAGAAAAGTAGGTGGAACCAGACACATGCAGAAAGAGATAAGCTTGGAGTCTTGCTCAGTGTAGGCTTCCAGTGATTTTAGTCTCTCCCAGCTCTTATCCAACTGGAATCTCAGGATACCCCAAATAAGAACTACCGCATTCAGTCAGTCAATTCACAGACTGAGTGAGATAAATTATTTTAAGTCACTAAGTTTTGAATTGGTGTGTGACTCCACAATAGATAAATGGGGCACACAATTATATACTCTCAAGTGTTCTAAACCAGAGGACTTCAAAGTAACTATAATGTTGTAAAACACCATTAAAGGTTTTGCATGTCTCTATTATTTATATCATTTTGTCATAAATAGTATTTACATTTTATATGTTTCATGAATTCATTTACTTATGTTACTCACATTTCCTATTATATTATTTAGATTAAATATATATCTAATAAGAAAGAAATAAAAAATGAATTAAAAATAAGAAGAAACACAATTTCTAGTATTTCATCGTTCAACCTAAGTTTTCCCATCCTAAACACATTTTTGGATGTTCAGACCATGGTTTAGAGATAATTACTCAATTGTTATTCATATCGATAGTTCAATACTGCTAATACTAAAGCAAGATAATTCTAATGTTAAAGAAAAATACAGGGTATATTTATGATATAAAAGTAAAAATTGCTTTTGTGTGTCTAAGCATTCAAAGAATCACACTGAAAAGATATATGATGAGTATCTCCAAATTTACAGCAATTGACATTAAATAACAGCAGAAAACCCAGGTAACAAAGGTGCCTGGTTTATATAATCATATGTCTTACCAGGCAAATCCAAACTCCTATGGAACCAATGTGATAAAATGAAGGAAGGAATTACTTCCTGATAAGTAATTATAAAATAAAGCAGAGGCATGGCCAATAATATATGATAAAAATAAATATGTAATATTCATAATCTTTAATTACTAAAAAATAATATTTCAACAATCCTAAAATAGATATGTATGTTTAGTTAGCATATTTCAAATTGAGGGCTTCATTATATTTTATGATGAGTGTACAGAATATAAAATACTACTATCAAACATTTGATTCCAAACTATTTGGCTGGTTATCATAAAGTTTAAAGATTCTAGTGATTCTAACATCACTTCTTATAAAATTTAGAAGAGCATTGGGTAGATTATTTGATTTGTTTAGAAGTTTAGAGCTGATGATATCTTTCCATCTTTTTCATGGCTTTTTATTTTTTATTTTACATAGCACTTTAAATCATCAAAACTTTTTCCATGGATCATTCATTTAGTTCTTCATTTGATACATATAATCTAGTGCATCTATGAGCCAGCCATCTTCAATATATATATATATATATATATATATATATATATATATATATATCTGTCCTCATGGAGGTAATACTGTAGAAGAGACGAGAAAAATAAACATGGGATGCATAAGTGCATCATTCCATATAGTATTTTACAATGTGATTATTGCTTTGGCACAAAGAAAATGCATAACAAAGTATAGGGGGTACCAGAAGTGGGGGTATAATACAGTGATCAGGGTTGTCTTCACTGAAGGAAAGACATGACATACAGGCAAAGCTTTACTGGTGCAAGTAGCCATCAGTCACAGGCTCTTAGGAACCTGGTGTGATTAAGGAGAAGCAGAACCAGATGGCTGAAGGAGGGTGAGGAAAGAGAAGAGGAATGTGTGAGAGGGACAAGAGGAAAAATGTGATAAAGACCTTGACTTTCACTTTGAGTTAAATGAGAAGCAACTTCAGGGTTTTCAGCAGAAAGTTATGTTTTATAAATATTACTAAAACTGCTTCATTGACAACAAATTCTAAAGGTTAAGGAGTGTACATGGAGGGCTGTTGGAATTATCTTCCAAAATACTATTTATGACTCAAATTAGATTGAATTTTGTCTCTCTCTTTCATGTCCCTGTAACTAGTCTGTCTCTCTAAAAGAGAGAATTATGTGTACACTTCTATATACACTTGCATTATGAACATATTTCAAACATGGTAAAATGTAGAGTGAATGGATCCTTGCTATTCACCTCAATTACTAACTCAGACAAAACTTGTTTATGTATATCCCACCAACCTCCTACCTCCTCCACATCCCTTGGGTTATTTTGAAGCAACTTTATGTATTTTAAAGATACAAACTAGAGATGAATTGGATGTAAGTTAGTTAGTCTTGAGTGATCACTGAGTTTTTGGCCAGAACAACTATGAAAATGAAATGGCCATCAGCTAAAGTGGAGGAGAGCTATCGATGGAGCACGTTTGAGGGGAGATGAGCCACAAGAATTTTCACATATATTGATTTTGATATATCTATTTAGCATCTAAGTGTATCTATCTATTCAGACACTACTATTGGAGCATTTAAATGCCTAAAGTCATCATTAGAAAGGCTAGGTGTGGAGTTTTGGCACATGGTATTTGTGAAACGGTGCCTCTTATTTCCTGTCTTTTCTTGGCTCTTTTCCTTAATTCTTAAGGAAAAAGGGGCACAAAAATGCTCATGTTGCCTAGTATAAAAAATTGTTCGGGGCGCCTGGGTGGCTCAGTCGGCTAAGCGGCCGACTTCGGCTCAGGTCATGATCTCGCGGTCTGTGAGTTCTAGCCCCGCGTCGGGCTCTGTGCTGACAGCTCAGAGCCTGGAGCCTGTTTTGGATTCTGTGTCTCCCTCTCTCTGACCCTCCCCCGTTCATGCTCTGTCTCTCTCTGTCTCAAAAATAAACGTTGAAAAAAAATGTGTTAAAAAATTGTTCAAGAAGTACCTCTAGGTTGATTGATCAGGTACTGGTAATTTATGAAATGGTTGGATTTAAAATAATACATGGAAGGTCACTTTTTACCCTCTTCAGTCTGCTTGTTAGAAGCTATAGAAATTCTGCTGCAGGGACCCTTAGTAGGATCACCAAGAAAAATATTGATGATTTGTAAAGATGGAAAAACAAAAATGAGGGGATATTTTAATTACCTTTATGATTTTCTTAACACCCAATGATAAATTTAGCAATCCTGTAATGAATTATAAAATGTCAAAGAAAGACCTGTAGATTCGGCCACAGTTGAAAAGCAACTCCAAACTGGGGCCAGATGTTTATTATTTTATTGAAAATAAATCAATTTAACAGACTGTTACTAACATGAGCTCTGGAATCAGTAAGGCCTGTACCTGAATTTTAGCTTTGCCACTTTCCAGTAGTATGATCTTGAATAAGTTATTTCTGTTTGCATTTTTTTCTTGCTTCTAAGATGGGAAGACAAATACTAACTTTTAGTTATGTTATGAGGATTAAATATGTTATGAATACTAATATGAATCACAAAGTACATTTCATATAGTAAGTTCTCAATATACATTAGCTATTATTACAGCATAAGTAAAAATGGACTTCTAATAACTACACTAGTTCCTCATCATTCTGAACGGCAGAGAATGGTAGGTTTTATTAGATGTGATAATGAAGCACCAGATGTCTTTGTTCACATACACATAACCTAAAACGTTAAATGGCACAGACATTAAATCACAAACCAAGGAGACTCAAATGAGGATCATTTCCTTTGTGGATGCATAAACATTTCTTTTACCTTCGCAAAGCGTAAGAATGAGAGGCAACTTTAGAGATTTTTGGGAAAAAATGGCAAGAATTAGGTCAGATCACACACTGATCACAAACTTCTAGGAAACACATTGTAAGGAATGGTCTCTCTTGCTCAGGGGATGGATTAAATGAGCTAGTAATTGGATAGTCCTTGCCTTCCCTGACTTCTCTGAATACAAATCAAGTGTTCAGATGGCATTTCCATAATAGGTAACTGCAGCAGTTACGAACTTTTTTTTTCAAAGCTACAATTCACAAATTTCATCAGTGCAATATATATATATTAGATTTATATATAATATATATTTCATCATAATATATAATATATAAGTCATCATAATATAAATATATATATTTATATAATTCATCATAATATAACAGGTTATATATATTATTCATATATATTCATATATATTATTCATATACAATATCATCATAAATAATGAATATATAATTCATCATAATATAAATTTCATCAGTGCAATATATATATATATATATATATATATATATATATATATTTTAGGTTTTAGAACAGATTTTATCTAATTTTATTTTAAAACTGTCCTGAAAGCCTAAAAGTGAGGTTGTTCCACTTTCTCCTGATGGATACTGTAGGGGGGGTAAGTATATACATACATATATGTGTATGTATATATATATATATACACATATATGTATATATTTTAATGGGAAATTTTGTGCTTTTAAATTTCATATGTAGAAAACTAACTTTGTGTCCAAAGATGGTACTGCTATCAGGTAGAGGTCATAAATATATTTTTAGTGAAGTATAGACCATGTGTTCTAAATACTTGATCTGTATTGGTCTGAATTGGTCTGAAGTCCATGCTGAAGGCCATACCAAGTCTCTTGTTTCAGAGAAATATATAACTATATCTATAGATATATAGTTAGATATTGATATAGATATTTATACTAAATTTAGTCAAAAAAAGTGAAGTAATTTTGTTCTGTTAACTTCTCTAATTCAAGAGGAAAATCCTGGAGAACCAACCCACCATGTTTACCATTTGCATTTTAGGCACAATGTTCTATTTGCCCATTGAATTACAGTATCCCTTCTTGTTACTCTCTGTCCATTCACTGCATTGACAGCCAAGATGAAGTCCCATGACCTATGGTTAGGATAATCTGAAACTCCTATACAGGAGTCTGGATCTGAACGACTGACATGGGAGTGAGAAAGTGACTGGGTTTCATGTGTGGGAGTGCGTCATGGTGGCATGCTGGTGCTGCATGTGTTAGAATGGTGGTGTGCAGTGGCAGTGGTTGGTGACAACGGAACCTTGGCTGTATTGCACTTGCTGTCTCACCTCCAGAAAATAAATTAGAATAAAGTAAATAAGCACAATAAAATGTACAGAATAATAAATGCTGTAACCATAGCATAAGCGATAAAAAGCCAATATGAGTGTGTGTTGGGAATGTGATTTAAGTAGAGCGGTCAAAGAATGATTCTCTGAGAAGAGGTCCTTTGAGAAGAGAGCTGAATGACAAAATGATGCAAGCCATGAGAATAATTCGGGGCTAAATGGATCAAATAGAGGATATGACGAATACAAAGAGTATAATATGGAAGTGAGGTTAATGTGAACTGGAGAAGGAAACTGCATAGCAAGATGTGAGGCAGAATGGCATGAGAGAAAGTTTATTTGTTGTGTAGCATGAAGATAATCATTGTATTAGCAACTATGATCCGAATTGTTCCCAAAAGAAAAGAAAATGCTCTCAATCTAGTAAAATATCCATCAATCTTCTTGGAAAGTTAAGGTGAGAAGTTGAGAGCATATTTTGGAGGAAGGCAAAAAAGAAAGTGCTACCTAAGAAATAAACAAGAATTTGGAAGACAAGTGAAGAAGACCAGAAAGTAGGAGGTGAGAACCAAGAGTCACTTTAGACTGCTGGAGCCCAAGTTGATAGAAATAAATCCAGGGTCTTCTTGAAAAACTGAGATATTTAGTGTTTAATTTTCAACTTTCTGTTTATTTGTTTCCATGGAACCATTGTATCTTAGCTTCCATTAAAGTTCTATTACATACAGCTGCCTGTGTTGAGTGTGGGAATGGAGATAAGGAAAACAGCTCTGGGATACAAAATGGAGACAGAATTTCACAGAAGCCAGAGATGGACATGACATGAAGAGAAGAAATATTGAGAATTCACAGAAATCTTAGTTCCAGACAATTTTACAGGTACCTTAAGAGCGGAGTGAAAATAACCTTTGCTCCTGCACCATCTTCTTCTTCATCCCCACAAAATAATTATTTCTGATAAAATAAATGTGAATTAAAAAATTTGTAAAAACAGACCTTCCCTCCTCATCCATGTATGATGATTGCTGTATCAGTTCTCATGGGACAACACAAAAAGGAAAATGTTCAAAATTAAATTGAAGATCAGAGAAAATGCACTTAAAGTAATAATTTTGGAGACAGACTAAAACCCCATGAAATTACATGAGGTTCAAAATTACTGACACCTCTGTTTAAATATCTTTGCATTCACCTGACTGGTAAAGATAAAATCAACTCTGTGGTTATAGAAAATAATATCACTGTAGTGCCTTGTCCTCTGGACAAACAACAAAAATACAGAGACCAGGCTTTCTGGTGTTTTGTTTTTTTATATATATAAAATGAACATATTGGTTCCTAGTTTTTAAATCAGTTTGCTTGTTCTTAGGTGGAGGGAGCAGGTAAAAAACAAAGCTGTCAACTCTGCACTATTTTGAAGGTGACATCTGCAAATGCAGGTTTCAATTCTTCCATTGTCTGAGCCCCTTTAATCATTCATATTTGCAGCTGTTTGAAAGAGCGCTTCACGCGCATCCCTCTCCTTGGGGCAGAGGAATGGGACTGGCTATTCATTTAGTCCACTTAGAAAAAACCCAAACCATGTATTCTGAGATACTGAGCCTATCTTTTTCGAGTTGCAGCTGTTTTCTAGCACCCGTCTCTTTATCCTTCAGAGAAGGAAAAAGAAATGACTCTATTTATTGCTTAGAAAAATATGTATCTTCTTGAATTTGCTGCAATTAGATTTCTAAAATTGCATGCATTGAACTTGTATTGCTCTGGGGTTAAGAAATAATAAGGCATGTGCTTGATTACTGGAAAAGCTTGTTCTTGTCCATATCTCATAATTTTTAAATTTATTCAAGAGTCATCGCTGCTATTTCCATCAATTTCTGCCTCCCTTTGGTATTCTGGACACTATAAGGTCAGCAGAGTGGTCTTAAAAGAATTTACAACGCTCCCTGGGGGGCTAGCTTTATTGTCTGGATTTCTCTGTTTTTACTATGGAAAATGTTATGGATTAAAGTATCTAATGAATGCAAAGGTAATTGCAAAATGTATAATACCCAAACAAAAGTATCATATAGATACTGTAGACAGATGTTTGACTTAACAGAAAGAAGGGGTATAGAACTGATTATAGAGTTATCATGAGGTCAGAGGTATTAGATAAAGCATAATTTTATCTGCATTGTATAATAAAGGAACCAGTAACAGACTAGTTTTTCAGATCACTGGCTTCAAGAACTCTGTTACAAAATATTAACTTTTATTTCTTGTGTCCCTGAAATCCTTAGGACAGAAAATTGGAAATATGCAAATAAGTTGGGATACCTGGGTGGCTCAGTCAGTTGAGTATCTGACTCTTGATTTAGGCTAAGGTATGATTTCAGGGTCTTGAGATCAAGTGCTGCATCAGGCTCCATACTGGGCTTGGAGTCTGCTTAAGGTTCTCTCTCTCTCTCCCTGTACCCCTCCCCCTGCTCCTGGGTGCTCTTTCTCTCTCTTTCTAAGAAAACAAAAAGAAAGAAAAGTGCACAAATAGGAATACTATAAAAGGGGTTGAAAGCAATCTTATTGAGTATGGGTAGCATAAAAGCAAGCATTCTTCTATAGATTCCTGAACAATGGTGGCTTATAATTTACTAGATAATTATGAATATTTCATTGTAATTTTATATTCCATAACAATCAATTCATTTATTCATTCAATCATTCATATCAAATGTTTACTACTATCTACATCTAAGAAAGATAGCAGATATTACTAAAAGAAACAATCATTATTAAAAAAAGCGCCATACCAATGTAATCAGGAATCTGAACTAGATTGTTATTTTTCTTAAGCAACATTACAGGTGGCTTACTCTTACATTATAATGTTAAAAAACTTACATATTAAAATGGTTAGCTATTTTGTTGAGTAATTATTAACCAGTTTACTAAACAGTCTGAATTCAATGAAGATATAAATGTGAAATGGTTTTGTTTTTCACCAGTTATTTCTTTTAGCCGTGCTGTGTCAAGCCTGCCTTTCCAGGGCATTAATGATACCTCAGGCAGATCTCATTGCCTTCCAGTCATTTTCAGTTCTGTCTATCTTTCTCTGGTTGGAAATGTCAGGCTTCTATCCAAATTACTGGTTACCTCATTCCATTTTCCAGCCCTGCCCAGGCTGCAGCTTGAAGGACTTGATTTAGTAACCTAGTAAGAAGGGCCTCAGTGAAAACTTTCAGGGCTTCCAGCAAGGATGAACTTGCTATGCAAAATACTTGAGACAATGTTCCCTTTATTTTGAGAGAGGGAGGGAGGGAGGGAGAGAGAGACAGACAGAGAGAGAACAAGCAGTGGAGGGGAAGAGGGAGAGAGAGAGAAAGAGAGAGAGAGAGAGAGAGAGAGAGAGAGAGAATCCCAAACAGGCTCTGTGCTGTCAGTGCAGAGCCTCATGTGGGGCTCAAACTCATGAACTGTGAGATCATGACCTGAGCTAAAATCAAGAGTTGGATGCTTAACTGACTGAGCCACCCAGGTGCCCCAAGACTATGTACCCTGGTAGACCATCGAAAGTTAGTAATTAGAAAGAGCTTCTTTACTTCACTTCAGTTAAAATGGGAAGTGAGCCATGACTTTATTCTTTCTCCTCTCCCTCTGCATTATTTTACCTGCTTTGGGATTTGCTTCATTGAAACTGTTTTTGTTCTCATTTGATTCCACTTCTCTGGCTATCATCCCTCAGTCCTCTCAATGGCAGGCATCCAAATCCTGTGGGGTGCAACTAAAAGCTCTTTAGAATGAATTTCAAAGGTCTCTTTTTTGGATCGGTCTCTCAAATATGTCAACTCAATCTCTGAGATCTCACCCTGGGAGATCCACCTGATGTCCTCCAGGGTCTTCATTTTCAGGAGTAGGGTTATTGACAAAATGGCTAAAGTCTGACTACTTTGCATGGTGTCTGCATGGCCTGTGTGAAACTCATGTATCCAGGCTATGTCAAACTGTGGGGAGCTCAGTTTGCTCCCCTGAGGGCTCCATTTATCTACCTCCATATCACCTGCAGTCCTCTTCTACCATTCCATATATAAACACAAAAAGTAGATCAGAGAGGATTCCACATAATCACACTTCTATTCAGGGTTTGAGATACCAATCTTGCCATCTTGAAGTCAACAAATCTCTGTAAGAAACTCTTGGAGTTCTGTTTACTTGCCTTGGTACTCCCCACTGGACTGAAAACTGATGGCTCTGAAAATTTCCCATGATCTCAGTTCTTCATGTACTTCAATAGCCTAGGCATTAGTTAGGGACTGAGATGATGGTTGGGTAACATAGCCTTACAAGGCTTAAAAGAGTTTTCTCCCAAGCTTTGCATGTAAATAGCCATTTCTAGAGCAGCAGAAAAACTGCCACATCACTGGGATCAAGGGTTTCAAACAAATAACTTTTATTATTTCTATAATTAAAGAAAGCCAATAAAATAAGCAAGAATGCATAGGGTTCATAGAGGTAGTACAAAGTGTTAATCTTATGGATACTGTGTCAGAAATGTCTGCTGTCAGAATTCCTTTACATTCACAAACTGGTCATTCTAAACTCTAAGACCTAATAATATATATCCACTCTCACCGAAGTTTCCTGAAAGTGAGAATACAGGAGGGCACAGGGATTCTGATGACATGTAGATTACAGAAAAAAGATGACAGGGAGATTAGAAAGGCCAAGTACAGACAAACAACAATGGTTTTCCTCTGGTGGGCATCAATGTTAAACATGAGGAGTTTCATAAGTAATATAATTCATAACTAATCCATTGCAAAACTTGCCTGGGAAAAAGATGTTGCACAGCATCTCTATTTCTACCACTATCTTTTCATGTACCAAATATTTACTGTGCACTTGCTTTGTGTCTGCACTGAGACACAACATTGAGGTTGAAATATACGTTCTTTGCCCTCATGGGACAATCATACAAAGTTTAAGGAGTTGTAAGATCTTAAGTGCTATGATAAACACGTTTCAATGAATTTCACATTACAAAATTGCTTTTAAAAGTAAAGGGCTTGAAGTTAGGGGCAGAAGTATGGAGGCATTTGTGACTTTGAGTAACAGAGCAATATGGCCATGTTTATGTTCCCTTATTTATAAATTGGACAGAACTATGGAGGATAGACAAGATGAGGTTTAAAGTTGCAAGAGGAAAAAAACAATCAGAAGGTTACTGAAAAGATTGATTTCTTACACACTTTTCATACCTTGCTAACATATCGTTTTGGAGATATCTGGGTTAATGAGATATGGTTTCTAACATTAAAGAACTTATATGCTATTGTGGAAAATAAGTGTTTATGTACACATGTGCAGGCGTGCATAAGCACATGGTAAAGAAATCGATGTTAAATGAAATGACTGGCAATTTCTGGCTAGTTAACTGCATGGCTTCCAAGTTCTTGGTGTCATAGTGAGCTCTGGGGAACAGTAGTTGTGGAATACTTTTTTACCCATTTTTATTCACTCAGCAAAGAATTACATTTTCCCATCTGCTATATGACATAGTGTACAATAATCCGACATAATAAATTATCATTAGAAATCCAATACAGTGTCCCAAATAAATTAATAGAAATTAAAATGCCCTAATTTAGGACTTAAATATTGCCTCACTCTAGTGCCCTGAGCAAGCAAACCACTTAACCTCAACCTTGGTTTCCTCAAACTGGGAGTTAACAAGTATTTACCCACCTCATAAGAGTGTGAGGATTAATTAGTTAATGTTTATAAAGTACTTTAAAGAGGAAAGGAGCTGAATAAGTAGTGCTATTAATAGGATAACCACTTAATTTGATTTTAGTGTTTGAGAACAATGCAAGTCTAATTCAGCAGTTGCCACACAGCTGCGGTTGCTATGCGTTTAGAATGAATTTATAATACATCCTCGGTTTCTGAAAGAACAGTGCCTTATAAAGCAACTACTATAATACTAAAATAATATGTCAACTATTCTTTTCAGAAGACTGCTGCTCGCAAGGACCTAGAGTAAGGTGACTTAAGCCCAGAGAGCCTTCATCAAACAAAAGCTGCATGGAGAACGTTGAGAAGGGTTCACGGCCTCTACATGAAATGATAACCAGCATTTATTCAGCTTTTACTGATTTGCAGGCACAGTTCTAACTGCATTATATGGATCATCTCATTTAATCCTGGCAACAACTCAATGATGTAGGTACTCGATTTGTTCCATTTCATGCGGGATATGAAAGTTCAGAAAAGTTAAGGAACTGGACCCAAAATTTATAGATGGGGACAGGGTTTAATCAAAATCGTACTTCTTTGTGGTTAAGTATTGAGATTTTTTTGTCTCCTAAAAATGAACATGTAAATTTAAAGAACTTATGTCATGTTCCCAAATTCCCTATAACAGGAATCCTGCGGTTCCCATACGTGGTGTCCCTTAATGTCCACATATTTACTAGGCAAGTCCCTATATGTATGACTCTTCTTTCCATTTTTAAGCATCGAGCTCATCTCTGTCTCTCAAGGTAACTATAAGCAGGTTATAGAGACTCGGGTACATTATAGAGACTCAGGTACATTGATGATGTCAGGATTAACCTACTGCTCAGGATCATGGGAAAGATGACACGATATAGCCAGTCTTTTAATGTTTCTATACCATCTCCTCCTTACTGTCCATCTGCCTCCTATGCTCTATCCTGGGTTAGTACATGTATTTAATTACTCAGTTTTCACTAACTCCAAGACCCTTCCAATCTGTCTGAGCTCTTTAATTCAGTGTTCTTGCTCCATGGTAGGTCTCCATTCATTGTTTACCACCCCTACTTCATCTAAAGCTTTGACTTCCTAATTTCCCAACCCTATAGTTTCTGGTATATTAAAGATGACCAATACATATTTTCAGAACTGAACAAAATATGTCTAGAAAACTTGGCAGCAATTCACAACTGCTACCCTGGATGAGTCACTTTTATGGACTCATCTAAGAACTTCAAGGTCTCTTTCCCTTCATCACGTAAAGGGACTTACAAAGAAGTGCTCAAGAATCCTTACTAATCCTTGCTTATGTGATCATGGTCACTGCATTAAGTGAAAGTAATTCCTATAAATTGTAATAGAGTAGTAGTTGGGACCCCAAGGAGGGAATTTCAGAAAACTCCATCTTTGGGATCCATGAGATTAACATATAGTCATGGCCAACTGCAGAAACCAAAAGATTATATCCTGAATATATATACCAGATTTTTTTTTTCAAATTATAAACTGAAGTGATGATACATTAGAAATATGCAGAGGATATGTACATAACATGTATAATTAAGTTAGATTGTATCTACTGCCTTCTAGTTTTAAAACTCTGTGACTCTAATGATTTCCTACGGTTATAGGAATTTTAAGACCATACATATTCTTGAATCACTCAATGGCCTAGGGTTATTGTGATATGTGTCATGCCATCCTTTTGATATGCTGTAAAACATTGATGTGGGAGTTATTTATTCCTGATTATCAACCTGAGGTGTACAAATAATACGTAAACTGGGCTGTTGAAAACTTCTGATCTCGAGCACTTTCATATTTTACCATTGAGGAAACCAATGGTTGCAGAATTTAAAACACTAAGAGTTTTACAGTTATGACAATAGTGAATCACAATTAGCAAACAAGTCACTTGCTTTCTTCATCACACATTCCTTTTCCTATGTGCCTTTATTCTTTTTTATACCACCATTCTCTTCATAAAATAGCTCACATGATTTATATGCAGTTTTGCCATGGAACATTACAGGATGCCAGAATTGAAAGGGAACTTAAGGGTACTTCAACTTTGTAGATCAGTCAATTGAGAATGAAATTTGCACAACGATGCAAAGCTGTTGCTGTTCTATGGCAATTTGAGCCCTAGTCTGAGTCCAGTGATCTTTCACTACACCATCCAAGTAGTATTTTAGAGGAGAAAACTCAATGTTTGAAATAAAATATGAATTTATTAATGTGATAAAATATGATTGATTCCTCAGTTTGCCATAAGATAATGTGGTTTTTTGTGAACTGTTTTTTTTAAGATATTTTTTTAATGTTTATTTATTATTGTGAGACAGAGAGACACAGAGCATGAGCAGGGGATGGGCAGAGAGAGGGGGAAACACAGAATCTGAAGCAGGCTCCATGCTCTGAGCTGTCAGCACAGAGCCCGATGCAGGGCTTAAACTCACAAACCTCAAGATCTTGACCTGAGCTAAAGTCAGACGCTCAACTGACTGAGCCACCCAGGCACCCCATAACGAACTGTTGACTGTACTGCCCCAGTTGGCTATGTGATAACTGGACAAGTATAAAGTGGAAAACCAGAAAGGATCTCAGAGTACCACATGCAGTCTCTTTGCATACTCTACATAAAGAAATCCAATGAGTAAAGTAACATGCAGCAAATATAGGCCAGAAGACTTAAAGCTAAAATCTACCTTTCTTCGTTCCCACTGTTAGATATTTCTGGTAATATAAGGAGTACAGTTTATTTTTTATTTTATTTATTTATTTTTTATTTATTTTTGAGACAGAGAGAGACAGAGCATGAATGGGGGGAGGGTCAGAGAGAGAGGGAGACACAGAATCAGAAGCAGGCTCCAGGTTCTGAGCTGTCAGCACAGAGCCCGACGCGGGGCTTGAACTCACAGACCGTGAGATCATGACCTGAGCTGAAGTCGGACGCTTAACTGACTGACTGAGCCACGCAGGTGCCCCACAGTTTTATTTTTTAAGTTTTATGCATTTCATAAAAAAAAATTAAAAAAAAAAACTAATCACAGACATGCTTTAAACAGTAAATTAGACATTTGTTTTGTTTGTTTGTTTGCTTATTTATTTATTTTAGTAGAGAGAGACAGAGTGTGAGCAGGAGAGGGGCAGAGAGAAAGGGAGACACAAGATCTGAAGCAGGCTCCAGGCTCTGAGCTGTCAGCACAGAGCCTGATGCGGAACTTGAACACATGATCCACAAGATCATAACCTGAGCCGAAGTCAGGGTGTTTAACCAATTGAGCCACCCAGGTGCTCCTAGACATGCATTTTAAAGGAAAAATGCATATACTTTTTTTCACTCACTTTTACAAATATGGAGTCATTGAAAATTCTAGCACCAAACATATGATTGAGATTGCAATTTCTTGATTTTGTAATACTCTTTGTAACTGGATAATGAATCTTTTGTATGTTCTCTATGTAAACCTTCTCTTCTGAATGTTGGCATAAATGATTCCATTCCATTATTATTACCCTCCATTATGGGGGCATCTGTCTTGTAGACTGTTGTTTCCCATGTCCATTTTAATGAAGGTCTGTCAATGAACTGGGAATCAAGTGTTTCTGCCTATCAGCTCACTGTCAAAGAGAAAATGCTAGGGGAGATGCAAAAGCGCTGGCAGCAGAATTTTGGCTAGGGTCACTTAGCTTTGTGTGCTACAAGCAGTTTACCACAAACCCTATAATTTCCTTTGTGAATATGCTCGATTAGAGTATTTCACCTTCAAATTTATTTCTTTTTTTCTGAAAATTTACATTTAAGCACCTTTCCTTCTTTTGTTTTGTAGAAGTCACTCTATGAATGATGAAATCACTGATACAGGCTTCATTGTTGACTCTCTTAGTTCTGCTGTGACTTTTTCTCTATTGCTCCCTTCTTTTGACCCTATTATGCTCTTCTTTTAAAAGTAGTTGTCATTTCTAATCACCAAATTATATCTGGGATAATATTATGCGAAATTTACGTTGGTTGAAATAATGTAACTCCAGGTGGCAGTCAATTCAAGAAAATTATCAGAATGGTGACTTTATCTTTAGATTGTATTAGCATTATGATTTATTGGTTGCTTACATAAAGGTTGAAAAACATACACTGGAAAGGTGAAAGATGGCTTTCCCAGAGGATATCCAATTTATATCACGAGATTGCGAGGTGCTTACAATTTGATGTCTATGTTTTTATTTTTCCTGGTTCCTGTTCAAGGCTATCCCCATAAAAATTCTTCTAATAGTTGTCTTCAGGTGTGGGAGAAGGAAAGGGAAAGATTTACCTTCTGTTATTCTGTTATTCTGTTGAGTCAGCTCAATATTAAAAATCAGGGATTAAGAAAAAAGTGAGAAGGAGAGAGAGAGGCAAACCATAACACAGACTCTTAACTATAGAGAACAAATAGAGCTCCTAGAAGGGAGGTGGGCAGGCAGGGTGGTGGGCTAAATGGGTGATGGGCATTAAGGAGGGCACTTGTGATTGAGCACTGTATGTTGTATGTAAGTGTTGAATCACTAAATTCTACAGCTGAAACTAATATTACACTATATGTTAACTAATGGGAATTTAAATAAAAACTTTAAAAAAGGATCAGGAATTAGGAGGTTTCAATAAATTACATAACAATTCAACAACAGATGAACACTCTCAGTGACCAGGGCTGCCCAATAATGAGAAAGATAAAATAAAATGCCAAGTACAGGACAGGAGAAAAGAAAAAGTTACATCAGGATGGGTGCTCTGTGTCATTGTCTCAGTCTTAAGGAGGATTAAGCCAAAATAAATCCAAAATGGAAACATTTTCAAATGAAAAGCCCTGCCTCATTAGTCAAATCAGACATCTAAATTGAGAAAGGATAAATTCTGTCACATTTTGGACTGGTTAAATGTCTGGAAATATTTTCAAATGAAAGATTTTCCTAAAATTCAATGCAACAAAATGTCAGTCTCTTTTATCCTTAATTTTAAAATATCTGAGTAATGTAGACATAAAACTTATTCATATGCTTTCAGATTATTTTAGAGTCATCTGATTAAAACTTTGTTTTTTGGGACATTTTCAAGAAGACAGCTTTAAAAGGTTTCTCATTCAATTAAATAAACTTGGTGAATTTAGCTGTTCTATTTTGAAAATTTGCTATCCAAGGCTATGGTCATCATGTATCCAGCCATTTGTTTTCCCTTTTTCTTATAAATGTTTATTTGATGATACCAATGACACATGACACAAACATTTTAACATACATTATAAAGTCAAATGAAGGGTGTTATAGGACCCTTACTTTTTTGAAATAATAAAAATTAAGCAATCTAGAGAATGGTATTGAGCTTGGTAAAATATCAAAGATCTTATTTTTAATAATCTCCCTCATGTAGTATAATTGAGAAGGCAATTATTGATTTTATCCATAGAATCTGTGATAAGGAAGATATGTTTTCAGATAGCAGGGAAATTGAATACATACTATATGTTAACATTCTTCACATCCTTTAGCATATCATAGTCCATTGTTTCATTTATTGAATGAAGGTTTATACTCTCTTTGTTCTTCTGTTGTACTATTTTTTAGTTTTTACCATGTTTAAAATAACTTTCAATGCTTACAGGTGGGTTCTATTGGGCCATAATCTAAAATCTGTGTCTACCTTTCTGTCTAGTTACATTTTTCTTAGGGGTGGTAAACATTCTGACACAGTTCTGGCATTTTGCTTTCATTCTGTCTTAGTTTCTGTGATTAGTTTTTATCTATTTATGATTTTTTTTTTCTACGTGAGTAGGAAATTGGTAATGCTTTGATAGGGATGCTGGTTAATAGGTTGTATCATTATTGTTGGGATATCCTTCTGGGATTTACCTGGACACATGTGCAAGAACATGAAGACCTGAAAGCCAATGTTGGGGAATGGCACATGGTTTAGTATGATTAGAACAACTGGCCTATACTTTGTAGAGAGGTTTTTTTTGTTTTGTTTTGTTTTGTTTTTTACAATATTGATTAATGCTTTTACATAGCAACATTCACACAGTTGAATATTTAGGATTTAGACAGTTCAAATATTGAGTTATATAGTAAAAGATCATTGAGTTTTGTAGTGAAACCTCATCAAACTGTTTTACCACCTGTTCATACAGGCAGCTCTTATTTTTGATATCCTGAATATTCTTCCAAAGTTTGTAAATCATATACAAGAAAATACACGTGTCTTTTTTTTTCCCTCTGCTTTCTTAAACACTAATAATTGTATACTATAACCTCTGTTGTACAACTAGGTTCTCTACTTGGAAATTTTTGCATATTATATACAGGCTTTTCTTACTCTTCATTTGCTTTTGTGCAACTTATTTAACTCCATTCCCTGTTAATGTCCATTTAAAAGCTATCAATATTTTTCTATCAAGACAATGATTTAATGATACTAGAATGTCGGAAGTATATATTCTTAGAATGAAATTGCTGATACAATGGGCACATGGATTTATAATTTTGATAGATCTTGGTAAACTTTCCTCCATAAGGATTGTAGTAATATATATTCTTACCAATATTTACTATTTCTTCACACTCTGGGCAATAAAGTTGTTATGAAACTGTCAGATCTTTACTAAAACCCCTATATATTTAGATTTTGTGGTTCACTTACTGAGCATGTTTTCACATATAAAAGCTATTTGTGTCTCCTCTACAATGAATTGTTTATTCACATACTTTGCCTATAATTTCTACTGGTTTGGTTATTTTCATATCCAGCTATAGATACATATCTGAGGGACATTACTCATTTTTTTCTACTCTGTTGATTGCAAATATTTTTTGCATTACATTATTTGCCTTTTAATTTTATTTATCGCAGCATTTGCCCTATGGTTAGAGCTTAGATTTTGTGGTGTAATTTATCAATCTTTTCCTTTGTGGCTCTTGGAATTTGTATCATAGTTTAAAAAGCTTCTTCCTTTGAGATTATGAAATAATATTCCTAAATTTTCTAGTTTGTATGGTTTTTGTTCCATATTTATTTTTTAAAATTTTTCATTAAGTTTACTTATTTTTTTTTTTTTTTGAGAGAGAAAGAGAATACGAGTGGGTGAGGAGAAGAGAGAGAAGGAGAGAGAATCCCAAGCAGGCTCCGCACTGTCAGCGCAGAGCCCAACGTGGGGCTGGAACTCACAAACTGAGATCATGGCCTAAACCGAAATCAAGAGCCGGATGCTCAACCAACTGAGCCACTCAAAGCGCCTCTTTCTTTCCCCCCATATTTATATCTTTGAGTCTATCTACAGAAAGTATATGTTATAAGTTATAAAGCATGGATCCAATTTTACCTTTCTGACATGGCTATGATGCTATAACAATATCATTTCTTGGATTAGAATACCATTAGATTCCTCTGTGATTTGACATGTTACCTTTTGTTTATTTACTCAATTTATTCAGCAAGTAGTTATCAATACTGACTGTGTCAGCCAATGCTCTGGGGAGTGGTAATTTAGCATGGCAAAACTCTATGCCTTTGGAAGACTTGCATCCCAAAAGAGGAGATAGATCCAACACTGGAAAGTAACATATATATGAGTACTCTTAAAAGCTAAGAAGAAAATAAGGCAAGGTATGAGGAGAGATTCTTCTAATTTAATTTAATTGAGTTATTTTGTTTTTTGAGGGTAGATTTCTGAATGGGAAATATTGCTGGTATTCCAAATAGGTCAATATGCATCACAGTAAAGGATGTATTTGAGCGAGTAATGTGAAGGAGTAAGAAATAAGGTTTGAGGTATAAGGCATAAGAGAACTCAAGGAGGGGGAAACAGCACGAAGCTCTGAACTTGGAACTTAGGAGGCATATTCTCTTTAAAACAAGAAGTCCTACATGACTGAAGCAGAATGAGCAAGGGAGGAATAGCAGGAAATAAGGTCAGACCCTTAATTAGGTACCAGGTGGTAAGAGCTATGTGTGGGAATCTTGCATTTTACTCTGAGAGAGATGGGAAGTCGGGGAGCATTTTGAACAGTGAGCAGGAAAGTGAGATGATCTTTTACTTACATTTTAAAAAGATCACAATGGTTGCTGAATGGAGAACAGAGAGTGATCAAGCAAAGGCAAAGTAAGGAGACAATTTAGGAAGTTATTGCAATAATCTGGGTGAGAAATGATTTGGGACAGAGTTGTAATTATCTCTGAATGTAGTAGTGTGAAGTAAGGTAAAGCATTCCAGCAGAGAACTTCATTTGTTATCGTCTATGCTCCCCTTAAAGCTTCTTGCTATAAGGACTTCCACTTAAATTTGACTATATGTCTGTTAACTTGATATAGAGGTTGTTACAAAATTCCTGGGAGTAAAATGTGCTGTCTCCAATACCCAAAGTGACTAATCAGGTGTTGGACCTCCTGAGTAGTTGTTTACAGTTTGCCTTTAATGTTCTTGGGTTATAGTTCAGACAGCTCCCATGGTAACCACTTGGGTGGTGGAATCTTAGATTATACCCTCCATCAAAGTCCATTCACCCTTAGTCAGTTGTGTTTAGATGGCATTCAGTGCAATGTAGGCATTTTTCCCAGCAGTGGCCATTATTACAAAGTCATCTTCATGGGGATTGTACATCCAGCAGCAGGTTCTCATTTGTACTAGTGTCTGTCTAATGTATTGATACCTTGTAATGAAGGTAAATTGATTTTGTTTTACTTTCAAGAGATATATAAGAAAAGATCTAAGCTACAGGACTAAATGCAAGTAGTGGCAGCACATTTATTCACTGTTACAATGTCAGATAAAAGAGAAGAACAGGGCTGCTTTCTTATCTAAGCCTCTGTGGTCACTGGTAAGGCTCCAAGCATCACTGGCTTCCATTAGCCACTCAGGGACATTCAATTTAGAAATGACATTGAGGGGGGCACCTGGGTGTCTCAGAAGGTTAAGCATCCCACTTCGGCTTAGGTCATGATCTCACAGTTTGTGAGTTCAAGTCCCGCATGGGACTCTGTGCTGACAGCTCAGAGCCTGGAGTCTGCTTCAGATTCTGTGTCTCCCTCTCTCTCTTTGCCCCTCCCCCACTTGTTCTCTCTCCTCACCGCCCTCCCCCCACCCCGTCTGTCTCTCTCTTCCTAGCTCTCTCTCAAAAATAAATGTTTTTAAAAAATGAAATGACATTGGGGAACACAACTGCCTGAACTAGCTGAACTTGTTCTCTGAGAAGACCAATTCTTTTTTTTTCCTAGTCTGAGTTATTATTTCAATTGTAAAATCTGGGCAAGGTACACACCCTTCTTGGCCATGCATTCCTTTCACTGCTTGATTGCAAAATATAACTGTGTCTAATCAACTTGTTTATGTATGTGGTAGACAGAATTCTAAGATGACCTCCAAACACTGGGGTTCCAGTTCCTCTGTCAGTCATTCAGTCAAATATTAATCTATGTAACTCTCTGGAGGGATTTTGAAAATATAATTAAGATGCTAAGTTAGTTGACCTTAAAAAATAGGGAGATTATCTGGGTGAGCCTGACTTAACCATTTGAGCTTTTAAGAGCAGAGAGTTTTTTTCTATCTGATGGTGAACGAGAAAGTCAGAATCATGAAACATTTGAAGCATCAGTAGAATCCTAAATGAGGGAGGTTCTTTTTGTTCACTTGGAAGGTGGAGAGAGGCTGGGCCATGTGGAAAGGGATTTATAAGGCCCTATAAGACCTGAAAGCAGTCTATGCTGGACAGTAAATAAGAGAACAGGGACTCCAACTCTACACCTGCAAAGAACCAAATTCTGTCAACAGCCTGAATGAGCTTGAAAGAGGACCCTGGGCTCCAGATAAGAACATAACTTACAGACAGCATGATTTTGGTCTTGGAAGATACTGAGTGGAGACCCTAGCTAGGCTGTGCCTGGACTTCTGGCTTTCAGAACTTAGAGCTAAAAAAATGTACGTTGTGTTAAGCTCTTATGTATTATTCTTATGCAGCAATAGAAAACTAACATATCACTCAAGTGCCCAAAGCATCTTTATCCAGGCAAGAGAACAGGGTGGCAAAAAACTAGCAAGTATATTTCAGAAAGGAAAAAAAAAAGGAACTCAAATACTAGGCATGTGTACTTCAGCATCCAACAAGTTCAAGAATGTTTGGATTGTTCACCTGAGAGAAGAGTGCAGGAGCAGGTCCCAGACCTAATCCCTGTACCTGTTCTTTCCATCTTAATGTTCTGAAGTCTAGTATGAGTTTTGGAATTGGCCTGTCTATGTTATTGCTATGAGAGTAGCCATTTCATCTCAGCTTGTCCCTTGTCTTTGTAATTTCATCACTTTCCCAGCCTTCAGAAATAATGCATGTGTTTTAGTATCGCCTCAAAGAATATGGCTTCCTATTTCTGGCTACTACAAGAGCTTCCATCTGGAATTTTCCTTTTGTGGCCTATCCTTATGTCTTAGCTCATCTGCTTGTTGGGGGGCCTTATTCTCTTATTGTCTCCAGGAGCCCAAAATAGTTATTTCCAACACCTTGCTGCATCCTGTACGATTGGACTCCCATGGCTGCTTAGTTCCCTTTTGATCTCAACCAGTGATGACTCAGTAGCCACTCTAGAGGATACTGGGATAATGGGCAGTTTGGTGACGCTGTCCTTCTTGAGTTACTAGGCACCTATGTATTAGGCTGACTTGTGGCCTCGTGTTGTCCCTAGGTGGAAAAGCTTCCAAGGCCTGAGGTGGTCCAGTTAAACTCTCTAATTCCATAAATATGAAATCTACATGGTGTGCAAGCTCTCCTACAGATATATCAGAGGTCTTATCAGGAAGATAACATCAGTAGGGAAGTAACAGAGCACACAACGTCCCTGAAATCTTGTTATTCCACACCATAAATGTTCTGCCTGCTCCATGGCCAATTTAACTGCAGAGAAGCATCTGTCTCTGCTAGCAGACAAGACTGGAATCAGAAGCACCACATGAACAAGAACAAGTCATATATCTACACTGTGATTCATATTTATTGGTAAGTATAAGAGAGGCTAGGGAACACCATCCTCATCACCCTCTTCTAAGTAAAAAGAAATGCGTCGAAAGATCGCTGCATTTAAGGACATCATTGGAACGAAGGCAAACCAAAAGCAAGATGATGCATACAAGGGACCCTGAGAGCTGCCTTGTCAGTCAGGAATGATGACATCAGTGGAGATGATGGTCCTTCTCTGCAGAGGACTCATTTTGGCTGTGCTAGCTCTCTGTTAAGCTATCCCCCAAACAGACATGAGAAATCAGGCTGCAGGGCTATCCAGATTTGTTTTTCATACCATAGAGTTCGTATGTACTATAGCTATTTACATTATTTTCTAAGAATTTTGTCTCTTGTGTTTGGTTTCACTATTTGGTTTTAATGTTTTTAATTATTTGAGAGAGAGAGAGACAAGAGAGAAAGAACACAAGTGGGGGAGAAGCAGAGATAGAGGGAGACACAAAATCTGAAGCAGGTTCTAGGCTCTGAGCTGTCAGCACAGAGCCCTACCAGGGTCTCAAACTCATGAACTGTGAGATGATGACCTGAGCCGAAGTTGGATGCTTAACCAACTGAGCCACCTGGGCACCCCAAGATTTCACTATTTTAAAGAAGAGATGCTTACGAAACAGTTTTAAATTTCTAGTTGGTAGAAATTTTTTATTTTATGGTTTAATAGTTCATTTCTAGTTTTATCCCATTTTGTTCAGATAATATGTTGTGTGTGTGTGTGTGTATGTGTGTGTGTGTGTACACACACTATTTCTTTTTTGGAAGGTTTTCTTTGGTATCTACTAAGTGAAATATTTTAGTAACTACTACATAGACAATTGAAAATAAGGGCCATTCTTTATTTCAGGACATAGTAGAACTCCTTTACTTGATTTTTCAGCTGAAAATGATATTTTGATGCTCAGTTTTATCAGATAATGTAACCAGTTATCTCATTCTATCTCCCACTTTCTCTTCTCTTCTCCATTTTCACTTGTTATATAATTTCTACATTATTTTTACTTATTAGGGCACATAATATTTTATATTCTATCACTCTGATATGTTGATTTTACTCTTGAGTTGAGTCAAATACGATCAGTGTTTACCCCTAGTCTTTTTGCCTTTCTGTTTCTTATTTTAGGTATTATATTTGTGTTTGATCCTTCTTTATTAATCATCATTGAATGAATTGGGTTTTCATGGCAGGAAATTAACTGGAAGGAAATTTATGGTGGGGTTTGGAAAGGGATGACAGGATGGGAAGGAGCCAGAGTAGTATTCCAGCCTAGTTGGCTCTTCTAACTCCAAGGTCCCTTCTGCTCTGCTGCCAGACAAGCAGACTGCCTCTTGCAAATATGGTTTGTTTGTGTGGTTCTGAATTTACCTCCCCTGATTCATTGAACCAAAGTGAATCCAGGAAGTCTTGTGAAGCCAGCTGGTTCAGCCAATTCCTAAAGTTGCCGTGAAAAGATTTAAAGGTACACTTCTGCTCTTCAAATGTGATCCTCATCTTTGGGGACTCTGAATCCTATAATTTGGTCTTTGTTATTAATTATTATTACTTAGGATTACATCCGGATGTACTATAGCCTAATTGATTATTTTGACTACGTACGCTGTACTAGAGTTAGGGAAGTTAGCTATGAATTAAAATCTTCCATTACAACTGTGTTTTATCTATTTCTCCTTTAATTTTCTGCTTTTAGATTTGCAAATGTTGCTATCTTATTTAAATTCATATACATTATTAACTTCTATGTCCTCATTTTGCGTTGTATCTTTTAGTATTTTAGGTTCTCTACTTTTTCCAATTCATGCTCTTTTGTACTGAATTCCACAATATCCAATATTAATAATTAACTTTGTTTACTCTCTGTGTATCCTTCTGTTTATTTTCAAAACTTCTTAATCATTTTGATTTTGATATGCCATTTACATTTTACAAAGCTATGCTTTCTTTTGTGGCATAGTGCGATGTACTTTTTTAAACTTGAGTTAAATACATTTGTATTTATTGATTTGGCAATCAATATATCAATTGCATCCCTTGCCTTCATGAAGTGTATCATGATTGGTACTCTCTGAAATCGCCTGTCTTCGCCACTTGTGAAACTTCTTCCAAAGATGTGCCTGACCTGTTCCTCTCACTTAGCTACTGCCCCATTGGCAGCCTTACAATGTATAGAGATCATACTTAATTCCTAGCTTAATCAAAATGGAGTTTGTGGTTTGTTTTGACAAAATTTTGAAACCATTTTGTTATATTTTTAAATGAGTAATATTCATGCACATGGTACAAGATTCAAAAGCTATAAAATGAAAAATTTCACATTGTCCCTCTGGCATCCAAATTTCATCCCTAGGTGAAGTCTTCTTTTCAATTTTTAGGATAATCTTCCAAATGACTGAGACTTTAAAATATATAGAGTGAAATACACAAATTTTAAGTATATAGTTCTGTCAGTGTTGAAAAATGCATACATGGAAATTATGCTCCTATCAGGATAAAGAATCACGCTTTCCAAATTTCCCTTGGTTTCATCCAAAAATAATCTCTGTCCTCCCTCTAGGAGACAGTTACAGTTTTGATTTGTCTGTTCTTGAACTTCATATACATTAACAAGTACAATGTATATTTGTTATTCTTTTTCTTACTGAATGTAATGTTGAGATTCATCCATGTTGTTTCATGTATCAGTAGTTCTATTTTATTGTTAAGTAGTATTATACTCTCCAAATATACAACACTTCATAAATTTCTGTGTGTTCATTCTATAGATCAATATATAATTCTGTTGTTATCAGCTTTAGTCTATTATATTAAAGTTGGATCATATATTCCTATAAATGTTTTTGTGGACATATATTTTAATTTCTTTTAGATCGAGCCACATCAGTGGAACTTCTTGATCATAGGATACATGTATGTTTGATGTATGAAATTGACAAAATTTTCCCTTGGTTGCACTATTTTATTTTATTCTCTTACTACCAATACATGGAAGGACTAATTTCTCTATAACCTCACCAATACTTGGTGTTGTCAGGCTTTTCTTTTTTTTTTTTAAGTTTATTTACTTATTTTGAGACAGACAGAGGCAACACAATTGGGGGAAGGACAGAGAGAGAGAATCCCAAGCAGGCTCCACACTGCCAGCTCAGAGCCCAGTGTGGGGCTCAAACCCACAAAACTGTGAGATCATGATTTAAGCTGAAACCAAGAGTCGGACACTTAACCAACTGAGCCACCCAGGTGCCCCTATTGTCAGGCTTTTAATTTCAGTAACTCTAGTTGGTATAAAGTAGTATCCCATTGTGGTTTAATATTGCATTTATCTGATGACTGGTAATATCAAACATTTATTGCAGTGCTACTGGTTACTCTTATAGCTACATTGCAGTAGTTTGCTAGAGTTGCCATAACAAAACACCACAGACTGGGTGGCTAAAACAATAGAAATTTATCTTCTTACAGTTCTGGGAGCTAGAAGTCCAGGATGAAGGTGTTAGTATGTTTGGTTTTTCTGAGTCTTCTCTCCTTGGCTTACACTTTGCTGCTTCCTCTCATGGTCTTTCCTCCATGTAAGGGCATTCCTGTTATCTGTGTGTCCAATTTTTTCCTGTTGTGTTATTGGACTCGGGCCCATTTCAATGATTTCATAAATCACCTTTTTAAAGATGCTATACTCAAATACAGTCACATTTTGGAGTTAGGGCTTCAATATGTAAATTTTGAGGGGGTATAGTTCAGCCCATTACATGCATTGTGAAGTGTCTGTATAAGTCTAAATATTACATTTATTATTGAGTTATGTATATATTTATATATTCTGAAAACAAGGATAGGATATTAGTGAATATTTTTCTCCCCATCTGTCACATATCTTTTTATTTTCTTAGTGGTTCTTTCGAAAAATAAGAGCTTATTTTAAAATTTTGCGAAAGTCAAATTTACTATTTTTTTCCCTTTTATTGTTAGTATTTTGGGTGTTAAGAAATCATGACATCTGTGTAAAAAGATATTCTCCTGTTTTACATCCAGGGCTGTGAGTCTTGTCAAAGTATTTTTTGTCTAAATATGAAATAGGGTCCGAAGGTTTCTTGTGGCTGTTCCAGCAGCACGTGTTAAAAATACTTCCCTTCCTCCACTGAACTGCTTCAGTACCTCTTTTGAAAATCAATTAAAAGTAAAAGTATGGGTTATTTCTAGACTCCTTATTCTATCCCATTGTTCTAGTTATCTATGATCAAGTTATATATCCTCGTGACTATCCCACTGTCTTAAATACTGTAGCTATATGGCTAGACTATCTGGCAATAGATATTCTCCAACTTTGTTCTTTTGATATTTGTTTGGCTATTCTAGATCCATAAAATTTCCATATGCATTTTAGAATCAGTTGTCAGTTCCAAAAAACAAAAACAAAAAACAAAACCCACCTTGCTAGGACTTCAGTTGGGAAGGCATTAATTCTACATTAATTCTATGGATCAGGTTGGGGTGAATTTAATTTTTAACAATTAGGAGCCTCCCAACTCATCAGTATAGTGTATCTCTCCATTTATGCAAGACTGCTGTAACTAAAATTAGCATTTCATGTCAGTTTTCAGGGTAGGTGTGTCTCTCATCATTTGTTAAATTTATGCAATGGTATTTTATATTTTTATATATCCTAAATGATATTTATTTTAAAGTTGTTTTATTTTCTCCAAATTTTTGCTGGTATAAAAAACACAATTAATTTTTATGTTGACCTTCTATCCACTGATCTTGCTAAAAATGTTATTGTAATCAGTGCAGTTTGTGTATGTGTGTGCAGATTTTTTTTTTTTTGTTTAGATTTTCTGCATGCATAATCATGCCTTTCTCTCTTTAAAGTTTATGCTTTTTTTCTTCCTGCCTCTTTATACTGGATAGGACCTCTCACCTATTATAGAATGGGAAAAAAATCTGCTCTGGAGTTCTCCATTAATTATGTTAGCAGCCGTGGCTGTGTGTATGTGTGCACACATACACATGTATTTATATACACATATATAAATTTAATTATACTCTACCACATTGAATGATGTTTTTATTTGTTCTTAGTTTGCTAAAAGTTTCTTTCCTGAAAATTTGGGAACAAAAAGATTTTTGTTAAATGATTTCTGCATTTATTGCAATAGTCATATTATCTTTATTTAATAATCTAGCCACTTTAATTGATTTTGCAAAACAAAACTAAACTTGCATTCATGAGGTAAATCCCACTTTAATCATGTTAATCTATCCTTTTTATATACTGCTTGTTTTGGGTTTTTTTTTGCTAACATTTTGTTAAAATTTTTGTGTCTTTGTACATAATATGTTGTTCTGACATGTTGTTTTCTTTCTTATAATGTTCATGTGTGGCTTGGTATCAGAGTTTATTGACATAAAGTGAGTTGGGAAGTCTTATCTTTCTATTTCTTATGCAAAACTGATTTCATATCTTCTTTATATCTGAAAGAAAATTCACCAATAAAGTCATCTGGAACAGGAGTTTACTTTAGAGCAATATTTAAATTATAAATTCATTTTCTTCAGCAGAGTTAGGGCTGATAGAATTTCTATTTCTCCTTGTTTCCGTTTGAGTAGATTTTAGCTTTCAAATAATGTATCCATTTCATTTAAGCTTTAAATTTGTCATAAGCAACAAACCATTCAACTTGTTATTCTTGTATTTGCATTCAATGTTCAATTATATTTTCTTATCTATCTCTTTTTACTTTATTCAATTAAACTTTTTCTTTCAAGATAGAAATTTGTTTGTAGTTGGAATAGTACAGAGAGATTCCACGTACCCTTTATCCAGTTGTCCCCCAAGGAAAAGATTTTCCAAAATTATAGTATATATCACAACCAGGATTTTGACATGCACATAATTCATACACAGAATGTCTCCTCAGTACATGGAGCTCTCATTCTGCCTTTTTTTCAGTTACAGCGACTTCCTTCCCACCCCACCCCTGCATTAACACCTGGGAGTCATTATATGCTTCTCATTTCTATAATTTTGCCACTTTGAGAAAGTTACTTAAGTGCAATTATACAGTAATTTATCTTTTGGGATTGGCTTTCTTTACCTCAACCAGTTCTCACAGAGTGCGCTTCTTTGGAGATCTGCCCAGGTGGTTGCCTGGATCAGTATTTTTTTTTTTTTTTTTTGCTTTTTATTGCTATGTAGTATTCCATGGAATGGTTGCTCCAAAATTTCACACTTTGAGGGAAACCTTTGGGGCTATTACAAATAAAGCTGCCATAAATATTTGTGTATGGCTTTGTGTCTGAGCATAGGTCATAATTTCTTTGGAATAAATCCTAGGAGTGCAATTTTTGGGTCATACAGTAGTTACTTGTTTAGCTCTTTATGCCAAATTGTTTTCCAGAATAGCAGCACTGTTTTATGTTCTCACTAGCATTTTATGAGTGATTCATTTTCTCTGCATCCTCCAGCATCCAGCATTGGGTGTTGCCATATGTGTGTGTGTGCGTGTGTGTGTGTGTGTGTGTGTGTGGATACATATATGTGTTGTTTTTTTTTTTTACTTTAGTCATTCTCCTTGGAATACAGTGATATCTTTTAGAAAAATTTTAAATGTTTATTCATTTTTTAAAAGAGAGAGAGAGTGAGTAGGGGAGGGGCAGAGAGAGAGGGAGACACAGAATCTGAAGCAGGTTCTAGGCTCTGAGTTGTCAGCACAGAGCTGGACACAGGATTGAAACCCACCAACCAGGAGATCACAGACCTGAGCCGAAGATAGACGTTTAATCGACCGAGTCATCCAGGCACCTGGAATATAGTGATACCTTAAGTGTCCATTACCCCTCGGTGGGGAGGAGTTTGCTACTGGTTGGTAAGAAAATTCTGGCTCTCTACTTGGCCTTCTCTGACCCCAGCCTAGTAGGGATATTGGGTCACCTTACTAGAAATTCGCAGTAGTGGAAGTCCAGGCTCTTCTCTTGTCCTTTGCTAATAATGCTTGGATGGAAGCACAGGTTTTTCTATGTAATTGGCTAGACTAGGGTGATTATGTCTAAAGCACCTCTGACTTGCTAAGTTTCCTCTTAATGAGTTCTTTGGCTACAGAGAATAGTTTTTGTTGGGGCTTTTCTTTTCTGCTGCTGTTCGTCTTTCCAAGTTGCTAGCTTAGTCAGCTCCTGGTCCAAGATCTCTAAGGCAAAAATAAACTCCAAACATCACCATATCATTCCTTGGGTACCAAGCTCCATAGCCTATCTGCACTCTATCTTTATAGACCTTTTGTGTTTATGTAATACATTATGTTCAAGGTTATTAGTTTAGTTTTTTGTTTGTTTGTGTTTTTTAATAGGGAAAACTAGGGAAAAGTATATCTACTCCATCTTCCTGGAAGCATTAGCGTCAATTTTCTTTTAATCAAATGAAGAAACAGGAAAAAATTAGGCTTTTCTGTTTATTATTTCTGAAACAAAGGTTCTTTTACATAGGCCTGGGTTTTCCAGCTATCTGTATCATTTCCCTAAGGAACTTTTAACCCCAGCCACAGCAGTTTCAGTGGTGGGTGAGGAAAAGCATCCAGATAACAGTGAAATGAAGAGTAAATGAACGGTGATAAAATGGGTAACAATGACTTTCTCATCTCACATCACAATAAATTTGGTAATGGTTACTTGTTTTTTATTGCTGTTATTTTTAAAAGTGTTCATATCCTCAAGAATTAAGAGACAGGAAGAATATAAGGAAATAGGGAGACAGGTCTCTGAAGAGGTATATTCAGAGCACAGAACACAAAAGAAAACACTTTCCTAATAAAATAAGAAAAATAAAATAAGATTTTTTTGATGTGGATATATACTTGTGGGTGGCGAAAGAAAAAGTTCATGAGATTCTTGTCATCCCAGGTGACAGAAAAGTCTCCTTTTTACTCTCAAGTAAATGTTAAGGGCATCTGCTAAAAGTGAATGTCAGATGTAGATGTCTTAATCAGACTGGGGAAATTCTGGAATTGCAGAAGGAAGCAAAACAGGCATGTTACAGAATTCATGGTCATAACCAAGGTCCCAAAGGAAGTTGGGAACTACAGTCCTGTAGTGATATTAATCTGCTCATTGGCTTTTAGTTTTTTCTCAATTAATGTTCCTGACACTAAGTGAAAGGAGAGAAAATAAGCATTTGGGATGATAAAGGGTTTCAATTTTTGCAGGGAACATTGGAGAAGGAATTAAAAGGTGAGAAATAGGGATGCCTGGGTGGCTCAGTTGGCTAAGTGTCGGACTTTTGATTTCAGCTCAGGTCATGATCTCAGAATTGTGGGATGGAGCCCCCTGCCAAGCTCCACGCTGAGCAAGGAGCCTGCTTAGGATTCTCTCTCTCCTCTCTCTCTATCCCTCCTCCCCTGCTTGTGGTCTCTCTCTCTCTCTTTATCTCAAAATAAATAAATAAACATTTTTTTAAACGTGAAAAGATAATTTATGGAAATTGTTAATAATGTTCAATGCTACAGAAACATCACAGTATCTGAGGGATTACACATACCTTCTACTGACCCAAATCATGAGATGTTAAAACGTTCACATGCCCCAGGACAGCAGCAAGTAAGCATGCTGCTACCCCCTGTCTTCCAAAAGAACATTTGGAAATTTCCAAATGAACATTTAAACATTTTAGTCTGATGACTTACAATGGAGCTATGTCCTGATGAACCCATCATAAGCTGAAAATATTGTAAGTTGAAATGCAATCAATATACTTACTTAACCTATTTAACATCAGAGCTTAGACTAGGTGACCTTAAACATGTTTAGAACCCTCACATTAAGCCCACAATCATCTAACACAAAGCCTATTTGATAATAAAGTGTTGACTATCTCATGTAATTTGTTGAATACTGTACTGAGAGTGGCAAACAGAATGGTTGTCTGGGTACAGAGTGATTGTAAGTTTACGTAAGTTTACAGAAGATGGTCACTTCTTTACCCTTGTGATCACGTGGCTGACCAGGGGCCACAGCTCACTGACACAGTTCAGATCACAGGAGTGTTATACCTCATATCACTGGCCTGGGAAAAGATCAAAATTCAAAATTCAAAGTATGGTTTCTACTGAATGGGTATCACTTTCTCACCACCATAAAGTAGAAAAATCCTATGTCGAACTATTGTATTGTTGGACTAGACTATTATTAATCTTATCTTAGATATTTTCTTATAACTTAAATCTAGTCTTCATTTTCTCTATACATTCATAAATTGCACCTACATTGTTATCTTGCTATATTCACCTCAGCTGAGCATACTCACAAGCCTGTCTTAGAAAGTGCAGGATTTACAAGGTCCACACATTGTATGGAAAGTTTCACATATGTTAGTTCATATACTCATTACATTGATTCTTACTGGAATTCACTATTTTGCTCATGAATAAGCAATCTCACAGGTTTAATAACTTTCCTAGGACTGCAACATTTTTAAATGATAATCACAGTAATCAAACCCAGTCTCTTTGTCTTGAAGTCAGTGTTGTTTCAACCTTATCCTACCAACTGCCTTTCATTTTGTGTTATTATGATATATTATCTTCTAATAATACAATATGCTTTGGAAAAATCCTGCCCCATATTCCACTTCAAGATTCTTCTCCACATTTTCTTTTCTCCTTTCTGTACTTTAGCTCCCTACAGATAAAGCATCACCTTTCCAACCCCTGTTCCCTGGTTCCTGGAAGCAGGCACCCTGGCAACACTACGGAAACCCAGGACTCTGGAAACAAAGATTTAAAAATACTCTGAGAGCAAAAAGGCTAAGCTTTCACAAACATGTCCAAAGTTGGACATTTAATCATTTATGACCATTTTCACCTTAAGAATCCAATACATTTAAATTTCAAAGATGAAGTCTTTTTTTTAAAATCAATTTTGTATCTCCTTATTTAGAATTCTAAGCAATTTTCTTTGATGATGGCACATCAGTAATGTCCTTTCAGGGTAGGATTTGTTTTCAAAAGTGTCATTGTTTCACATGTAATAGTTTATATTTACCGAGGTCTTACTATCTATCAAAAGATGTGCTAATGTCTGGGCATTTAAACTATTTAGGAAAAGCAAGCAAACAACAACAACAAACTCTTTAGGGCATATAATGCACATAGCTGTAATGAAGCAAAGAATGAACTTTATCAGGCAACATTTTTTTTTATTTATAATTTTTTTAATGTTTATTTATTTTTGAGAGAAATAGAGAGAAAGAGAGACAGAGTGGGAGCGGGGAAGGGACAGAAAGAGAGGGAGACACAGAATCTGAAGCAGGCTCTGGGCTCTGAGCTGTCAGCACAGAGCCCGATTCGGGGCTTGAACCCATGAACCACAAGATTATAACCTGAGCCCAAGTAGGACACTTAACTGACTGAACCTCCCAGGTGCCCCATATAAGGCAACATTTTCTTAAGCATTTATCAATGTTATTTTAAACAAAAACAACAAGTTGGCCTACTGTGGAGCCGTAGTTTGCATCTATACCTTTGGAACCAGGAATATTGTTAAATAGTGATATCTGAAAAGGAGAATAAAAGTTCTTTGTTTCTTCTGAATTTCTTTTTTTAATGAGTAAGTAATGTCTGCAGTAACCGCTGTGGATATAAACCTGACAGAATTCTCAACTCATTTAGTTACTGTTGCAATAGGCAAACAATGCCTGGTGGGAGTGATGATTAAAAAATAACAACAGAGACAGAAGAGTCTTGGAAAAACCAAATCCATAGTGGGAACTTTACTCATGTTGTGTTATGTTCTCTTGTCCCTTCAGAGAACACAATGCTTTCATTATTTATGCAATGCTCTGGTGAGTGATGGCCATACTATAAAGGCATCAAAGGTGAATGATGAACAAACCTCCCTCTCCTCATGTACCCACAGCATCAACTGCAGGAGATACAGTCCTGATCATGAATAGTATGAACTGTGCTTCTCAGGCTGTAAGGTGTTATTTATAAGGAAAAAGGAGGTAATTATTTCATGCATATCTGTAGGAAGTGGGACAGTAAAGAAGGAATGTCGTGACTATAATACACAGTTACTTTATGATTTTCTGATTCCTAATTCCATGGGTTTTGTAATCAAGGAGAAAAATAAATCCAGATTTGCCCCTGAGATATACTCTGCATTTTGGAATACATCTCAGAAACAAAGAAATTACTGATTATATATATTATTTCCCATGATACGTTGACATTGGAGCCACCAATTTTTAAAAACATATTCTATTACAGATAGAAAAAGAGCTTTCCCATTTGAGGCCGATTCCCTTATTCAGGGATATGAACAATCTGGAATAACTAGCATTGCTATTGAAAGTCATTGAAAATTGAACAGGGTTTTTTTTTCCCCCGAGGGTAGAAAGAAAAATGAAGTTTTAGGATCAAAACAGTCTGATTTGCACAGTGATCCTTGCATTACACAATATATAGAAGATAAATAATAACTTTGACTAAATGGACTTGAAGTCGTATGAATGTCAACATCTTTTCCGTATGAATGTCAACATCTTTTCCTAAACACAGAGAAATACATCTTGTGAACAATTTATAAAAAGTACGCTTCTTCTTTCTATGAAGCCTAGAATAACTACCTTCTCATTAAGATAACTTTATCAATAAATTAACACAGTGACATTATTGTAGTTATTTGTCTGACCTCAATAAATTCATGGTGATTTGTATTAATAAACAATTAAAATGCTTCTAATATCAAAGGTGTGTCTGATTTCTTCAGTTCAAATTGAAACCCTCTCCCTGTATAAAGAATAAACAGAGAAAACATACAAGATCATGTCCTTTCAACATGAGTGGATCAGGCTTTATAATTACAGTCTGAGGATCAAAATGCAAAATACAACACACATGCACATACACTCTTTCATATGATAGAAACGGGTCAGTTCTTGCTCAAACAAAACAAAAATGGTTTCCGTAGGAACAAGGCATGATGTAAAAGCTCTGTTTGAGAGTTTCTTTCTAAGCCTCTGCTTGCAGATGAGCTTGCATTGAAAATCAGCTATTGCCTCTTTCAAAGTTGACAGGTACACTCAAGCAGGTAGAGAAAAATGCCAACAGGTAACAGCATATGCATTACTCAGGGATGCCTGCACATCAGAAATGATTTGTATCAATCTTTTCCCAAACTGAACAGCCCTTTAGGTAAAATTGTATTAATTTTTTTTAAAGTAAAAAGAAAATATCTTTGAGCTTTGTTTTCAGCAAGACATGGTGAAGGGGGTTTTGAGGTAAATGCTTCTGAGTACTGGTTTGAAAGGTTTTCACTAAAACAAAAGTGGGAAGGCTCTGCATGGTGGCTAACAACCATTGGGGATGGCAGGAGTCTTTTGAGCAAAATAAAATCTAGCTGGTGGGATAAATGGAGATTTTATAGTGCCTTAACTGTAGGGAAGTTAGTGGACATCCGTCAAGCTAGGTTAATGGCAGGTGAATGGAAAATGGTTTAAGGTAATTTCCTAAATGGCAAGCTATAGTAGGTATAGATTTGCATAAAATGCAAATGCATTAAAAAGCTCTTTTTTGGCCACATACATATTTTCTCGTGACTTCTTTAGAATCCCTAAGAAAATTAGTAGCTGCAAAATTATATCCATTCAGTGTGGACCCTGGGAACTACTTGGGAAGAGCAGTAGAATTAAATGGACTTCTGCACTTAAGCCAGATTGGGCAGTGCCTTTATTTCTTCATGTTTAATTTGTCTATTTGCCATAAAGTCAAAGGCACAATACATTTGGTAATATATATATACATACACGTGTATATATATACATGTGTATGTATATATATATATATACGTATATATATACACGTATATATATACACACACGTATATACATGTGTATATATATAACAAAGATGCCAAGACAAAAAGAATATTTTAGGATAAAGTATAAGATAGTGTGGACTTAAGGTAGAGGTGCAGTATCCCATTTTATACTTCATATTAGCTGATGAAAAAGAGTTGTGGCATGGGGTGGGGGAGGTGGAGTCCCAGGTAGTGAGAAAGAGAGCTTGATTGACATGTAGTTCCATATGCATAAACACTGCCAGGATTGAAATCAACAGCTCAACAAAGGGGCTTAAAAGTAGAAGTAGGCATTATTTCACTATCTACTCGAGGAAAATGATATTCAAACTAACCAGGAGATATAATGATCAGCGTTATTTAATGTTAAATATTTTTTAATCAATGGATCTGAGTAATATTTATAAAATCAGATATTCTCCTATCTTTCCATATATATCTTGAAATATACAAAATCAATAGCAAATGTCTTCCATTTATATTTTAATTAGACTAATAGTGCTTCTACTGATAAAGGTGATGTGATAAAGGTAATACAGTAAAGAAAACGGGCTGTAGCAAATGTGAGCTCCATTAAGATAGGGAATTTTTTCTTTTTCCTTTACTAGCAGCTCCCTGAGCATCTAAAAGAGGCCTGGTACAGGATGTTTGTTGAGGGTTTACTTTAATTAATTAGACATATAACATGACCCAACACATATCTGAAACAGATCCTCCCATCATTTTCATCTTGGTTTTAATATTCTATTTCTTTCCTATTTCTACCCAGGCTAGGATTTGTGGTTTTTATCATTGGTGATCATATAAGTATAGACGGCCTTCTGTGACCGGGTTTGGTTTTTGCTGCTGTTACTGTTGCAAGGTAGCAGAGGCAGGAGTCATTGGTTTACTTTTCTTTGGATCCCCAGTTTCTAATAGAGTGTATCATAGAGTCAGCACTTAATAAATAGCCTTTGAATGAATGCACTGAGTACTAGGAGTATGGAGTTCTGGTCCATAAAAGATTGGACAATGTTTTAGAGTTCAGCTGTTGTATACTAAGAATAGTGACTAAACATTGGCTTTAAGGTCAAATTTACAGTGTTCACACCTGGGTTTTTGCCCCTGACAAGGTGGACAACACTGAGCAAGTTAATTAAACTCTATGTTCATTCTTTATTTAAATAAGGGATTTTAATATATCAATTTAAAAAAAATTTGTTGTAGAAGAATAAATGAGGTAACATATGCAAAGTTCTTAGATCAGTGCCTGGAAAGTGGTACATGCTCTGTAATGTGGGCTATCACTGCTTCTTTTATCCTTCATGTACCTGAAAAAATCCTGGACATGAAACCTGTGCTCAGATCAATCTTGTATCAAATCTTTGACTTTATTTCTTTTTAGTTGCATGACTTTGGAAAGGTTATTAAGCCACGTTTGCCCCTTTTCTTTGCCTTCAGGGTTTGAAGAATGAAGGAAACACCTATTGTATTTGAAGCACTCAATGCATATTAGGCACACAATGGTGAGCACCTGTGTCTTCTTTACTTTTCATTTTGGCCATATTTCATGCCAGTATGTTTGCCTGTTCCTTCTCCCTGTCTTCTTAGGATGAGGTTATCTCAGGAGAGCATTTCAGATTCTAAACTCAAAAGTGACTTTTGTGTGAGAGGTGTAACATATTTGTCATTCAAGCTTTTACCACTTTGCTGAGTGCCAAGTTTTTGTTTGTTTGTTTTCCTCTTTTTCTTTTTTTATTAAAGTCGAGAGTGTTGAACATGGTTGGGAATAAACCATGGAACCCAACTGAAGAATGCTAATTCATCATTAAACTGAGTACCTCAAACTACAATCACTGTCAACAACAAACAGACCAAAAACAACAGTATAGGCTTTGCTGAACTGTATCAATGATGAACAAATATACTGTATATAAGAATAATAAATATAAATATATGAACTGGTTAGTTTATTTGCATACAGTGTAGACCTAGAATACACTAAAGGGACTCTCATAAATTTACCTTTCATAATACTCTCATAAATTTACCTACTTAATTAACTGATAGACAGATAACATGGTGGAAGGTTGAGAATCTGTTCCTTACAGCTATCATATCTTCTCTTAGAGCTAAAGTTAACGACTAGTATCATGGTTAGACTCATTTCTCTGGGACATTGGTGCCAATGTGTTTTCATTCTGAACCAAGAATTTCTGAAATACCTGGTCTGGGAGTCAAGATGTTGTCTGCTTAGGAGGTCATTGGAAGATGTCCTCCTTCCTTCCACTCAGTTCTGGCTGTTGTGCATGAGCATTCCACTATCTCTACACTGATTTTCATGGAGACAATTATTGGACAGAGCTATCTTAGCTTTCCAAAATCTAAAGTCACTCCTGTCTGCCAAGATTTCTAGACTGGTGAAACTTTCAGAACTTTAAAACATCAAAGAAGCCTCTTAAGACAGAAATGGGGGGCACCTGGGTGGCTCAGTCGGTTAAGCGTCCGACTTCAGCTCGGGTCATGATCTCGCGGTCCGTGAGTTCAAGCCCCGCATTGGGCTCTGTGCTGACCACTCAGAGCCTGGAGTCTGTTTTGGATTCTGTGTCTCCCTCTCTCTCTGACCCTCCCCCGTTCATGCTCTGTCTCTCTCTGTTTCAAAAATAAATAAATGTTAAAAAAAATTTAAAAAAAGACAGAAATGGATGCTTGAAAGCAGATGGGAGTGGGGTGGGAGAAGTAGCAATGTGGAGCCATGTAGGACACAGAGTGGAGCGTAACCAATATTAGTCACTGGTTACCAATATAAGTCTCAATTCCTATCCTGAAAACAAGCAAAGCAATAAAAAAATAGCTTTAGCAGCACATACATGAAGAACACTTCAGGGAAAAAGGATTTTTAGAAAATATAGTTAAAATTTGGAAGACTCCCAATCCCCATTTTGACTCTCCCATTTTACAGATCAAGTAACAGGTCCCACTTCAAGGTTCTGTGCAAAGCTGCCAACCTGGTTTACTAGTGGAGAATTAACTAGTTCTAAGTTCTTTTTATTACGTATAGTCTTACCAAATTAGAGAAAGGGAAAGAAATGCACAAGAGATTAACAGAATAATCACCATGGCCTGACTATCCAAAATGTCCTTCACTGGGCTTTGTTTTTCTTTTTTTAAAAAAATTTTTAAACACTTATTTATTTTGGGGAGACAGAGAACAAGTGGGGGAAGGGCAGAGAGAGACGGAGACACGGAATCCAAAGCAGGCTCCAGGCTGTAGGCTGTCAGCACAGAGCCTGACATGGGGCTAGAACCCACAAACCGTGAGATCATGACCTGAGCTGACATTAGATGCTTAACTGACTGAGCCACCCAGGTGCCCCTGCTTTGTTTTTCTTAAATGTGTCAATTCTTCCTCTCAGCCATGGTCAGCTCCTAGTAACCCAGTTCCCAGCAATTCTCCTTGAAACAATTTACTAAACCGCTCAGGTAAGGCATTGGACTGTTTCTCTTTAAGCAAAGTTTATTGATATTACTTGTACCTGAGTCTGCTATTTCTCTAGCTGCTTTGAAGCCAAAGACATAAAGATACATCAATTCTCGATTACATTTTTAAGGACTCCCATTCAAATTTCTAGTTTATTCTTTGGTTCTCTTACCCCTTCTAGTGGAGGACCACCCTTCTACATTGTCTTGTTAGGAAGAATAGTTTGATTCTATTTTGTGGGAAAATTACTTGCCTGTGCCTGTCTCATTTTTTATTACTTGATGTTTATTTCCATTAAAGAGAAGTACAGCTTTGCTATAATCACACCTCTTGAACACTACTTCAGCTTAAGTGTGCTAGGCTTGGTTTTTAAAATTATCTTTTAACATTTGGGAAATTTTTTAAAAATATGTTCTCACATGCTTGTTTAAAAATCATGATATTGCCTTAATTTTTAATTTTCTTCAATGTTATTAATTTTGGGGGAAGACTGATAATATTGCATCACTTTTGTATTCTGCTCTGCATTTATAAAGTTCCTTCATATATTAGCTGATTTGAGTCTTATAATGGCCTGATAAGGTAAACAGGTCAGTCACCATCATCCATATTACAGAAGGAGAAATGAAATTTAAGCATTAGCTGGACTGTCCAAAAGTCACATACTTCTTGAAAAAGAGCAGTCAAACTTAGATCTTTTTTTTTTAAATTTTTTTTCCAATGTTTATTTATTTTTGGGACAGAGAGAGACAGAGCATGAACGGGGGAGGGGCAGAGAGAGAGGGAGACACAGACTCGAAGCAGGCTCCAGGCTCTGAGCCATCAGCCCAGAGCCTGACGCGGGGTTCGAACTCACGGACCGCGAGATCGTGACCTGGCTGAAGTCGGACGCTTAACCGACTGAGCCACCCAGGCGCCCCATAGATCTTTTGACTTTATGCCTTATTCTTTGTAAACACATTGTTCTAATAAACAAAGGAAATGATCAAAGTGTCTTTAAAGAAATCATCCAGTGGTTTAATTTTTAACCTTGTAGTTGCCATCTTAGGAAAAGTGGCATTGTTCCGGGTTATCTAAGATATACCTATGTTGAAGCTTGCCCTTTGCTAGTGTGTGTGTGAGTGTGTGTGTGCGTGTGTGTGTGTGTGTGTGTCTGTGTTTCTCTCAAAAAGGAGAGGAGAAACTCATAAAATGTGGTTAATTCTCACTGTGGTTGAAAGGCAAAGTTATAAAGAACAATAGAGTGTAAATCATTTCACATTGAGAATAATAAGGGATGAACCTAATTTTTGAAGAATACCCACTTCAGCAACACATTGGAAAGATAGTAGGGGGAACCAATTTCCTGCTGTCATAAATAAATTGCTGCTTTGAATAGCTTGTTTGGTGCCTAGAAAGGAGAATGGAAGCATTTAGTTAGTTTTGTGATGTGTGACATTGTGTAGTTGATGAAAGCGGTTTTCACGGTGATCATGAAAGGGTGATATTGTTCCCTCAATGGAGTGCTCTATCCTTGGGCAAGTGGAGGCGTCATTTTCTTATAACTAGTGATGAACAATGGGACTTAAAATGAGACTGCACTTAGAGAAATAGTGAACACTGGCAGGAAGGGCAATTGAAATAACTTTGGAAAATAGAATCAGCCTCAGACTCTTTAACAACAGTCGATTAGATGGTTTCTGTGCTGTATTTATTAATGATTTGGAAGATGAAGTAGATATGAAGTTGGTAAAGTTTACCCATTATAAGTTTCTCTGAGAATAAGTAGTTCAGATGATGGTGAGAAACTCCAGAGGGAGTATTAGACAGTATGCTTTCAGAAAATATCAGACAAGCCTAAAATAGCATATGTCGTTAAAAATAGCCTCAGCTCTGTATGTACACATTTTTAACCTTGTGACAGTTCAACCAATCCCTGTGGGGGCTAGAGACAAATAGGTGTTTAAAGTGTGACAATAATGGGAAATAAAAGTACTTTGTTAGAAATTCATAATCTATGTGACAGCTGCCATGATCCCATGATCTCACTTCTCAAAAGGAATGCCCTTCTTTGCTTGTGATTATTCCCATTGAAAGAGCCAGAGAGAGTAGGTGTTTCAAGAGGAACATATAATGCTAAAGATGGTTGCAAGCCAAATATAAACCATTTGTAAATATCATATTTATTTAGTGATAGCAAGCATCCTTGATTGAGATATTATGTTCAAAACAATGGGAGGAATCATTTTTTTTCCTATTGTCCTCAATGTTCGACCAAAGAATACCTAATTCAAACTAAAATTAAATTATTAGATTAAAAAAATTATGGACTGTCTACCATGAAATAAAACTCTGAAAAGAATTTAGCACCACAATTATAAACTATGTTTATTGTTTTTAAGCATACTTAATCAGGTGATTGCCAAAAATATCAGTCAAATATGGGTTTCAGAAAGGTCTCTCATACACACAGAATTATAGTTAGTGCATTGACCCATTATATTTTCATATGCCTGTCTTAGTCATTAGACCAAATTCTCTGGATAAGTCACTATTTAACTGTGTACAGAGGCTTAGATATGGATAAATTCTACAAGCAGTATTGGTGATATAGTGTGTGTCAGACACTGTTTGGTTCTGGAAATACAATACCAGGTTTTGCCCTTTGAGAAATCTTCAGTTCATAAGATACTTATTCATATTTCGATGTAATACAACAAGGGTTCCAAGAGACATAGATGTTTTAGGATGCTATGGAAACCCAGACAGAATACCACTTAACTCATTCTGAAGTAAGGGAAGAATTTTAGAGGAGTAAGTTAAAATTTGCAATAGGAGTAGGATATTTCACATTAGAAGTGGATAAATATATTCTATGTGAACTCTAAAAGGTAAAGAATGATGCAGATTGTGCTATATAATTCCAAATGGAATTTATATTCCATTTATGTATTATATTTGTTATGATAGTATAAAATGTACATCTGTGTGTACCTGCATGCGTATTCGTAGATTTGTAGAGGTGTGTGTGTGTGTGTGTGTGTGTGTGTGCATGTATGTGTGTGGTGTGAATTAGGGTGGGAATAGAGGCTCTTAATATACAGTTTTATCATTTATGGAGGGCAAAAAACTTAAAATAGTTTGGACCCTCCGTGATAAATGTTCTTTCCTCTAAACACACTGCAAATTTGAATCCGGGGAGCCTTAATAGGTTTGTTCTATCTGATCCTGACTGCTGTGAAATAGTCTCAGACCTGACACGTGGAAAATATCAAAAAGTCTCTTTGGCTCATTTCAGGATGAAGGTCACATCCATATTAATTGCCCTTATAGTGAAGCCTTCCTGGAGGCCACCTGTCAGCACATCTGGAGCTCATGTTGCTGCTGCTTCCAACACGGCACCATTTCCATCTCTACTCTGACTTCAAAGACCCATCAAGGTTGATGGTAAGGATCTGGGAAGGGACACAGCAGAGATTTACTGGCCCAGGCTCAGGTCTCTCCTAGCATACTAAAATTCCCTTTTCTCAGTTGCAGGACCTAGCAAAAGAAAGGTCATTTAAATTTGATATTTTCCAAAATGCCCTTTGGACAGATACTGGAAAAAAAAATGTTATTTGATTTCCCAGGTTTCACTCAGGTTTTAGATTAAACATGAATCAAAATGATCTGTTTTACATATCAATGAAATAAACATCATTACTTCAGGGACCCCACTGTACGTTTAGGTTCAGTTTGAATGTTGTGACCTTAGTCTTTCATTGAATCACATGGGGATAAAGAAATCATACATATAAGGGTGTTATTGGATATTATATATCCCTATCCAGAACCCAGAGTCAGACCCAGCAAGATAAAGTATCTATTGAATTCTATGAGAAAAATGAGTATCTCAGGATGAGTTCATATCTCCCTAACTTGAGTTTGTGGGGATCAGAGGAATTTTCACTGGAGTTCTTCTGGAGGTTTAATTCCTTTCTTAAATGGCTAACATTGTATTCTTAATTCTCCTTAATCACTCATTTCAGATATTTAATGCATGTGATGTGGGGAAGAAGAAATAGTCCTTGGTGAAATAAGTGTGGGAAACAGGATATTCAAGTAAGGAAGTGTTTTTGTTCCAATATTTCTCATAGTTTTTGGTATCTTAATACCCAATGCAAACCTCAAAGAAAGGGTATGATTTGGAGAAATACTTCCTGATTTTATTTTGCTAATTTATCTGTGGTTTTTTTTTCCAAATTATATCATAGAATATGCTTTAGGAAATGCTAACTTAGCCTCTGATATTCAAATAGATTTTTTTCATGTGGCTCTCTGTATCTATTAGCATCCTGTTAGATACAGCATCACCAAATCTATCACTGCCCAAGACCAGTACTGACTGTTCAATGTCCACTACTGTCTTGGCCCAAATTTTGCCTTTTTTCCAACCTTGCCTAACCTTGGACCAACAGTCTGTAGTTTAAGTGGCCCACTGATGGAGGTCTTCTGGTTATATTATGTTGGGTGAAGAGACAGACAATACATGAATAGGAAAGAATGGTAGGCTGAATGGTGATCAGTGCCATGAAGAAAAAAATAAAGAAAGGTAAGCTGTAAAAAAGAGTAAGAGACAAGTTACTATTTCAGGTAAGGAAGCCAGAAATAGCTTGTGTAATTTAGGTGCTATTTGGACAGACACGTATCAGAGGTTCATAAGTGAATTACCAGTAACAGGTAGCAGTAGTTTAGGTGCGCCTCATGGTAACTTTGGGTGAGCCATTCATTTTTTTAGGACTACCATTAGGCTCTTTTTGAGAATCCCTAGCAGTACAAGTACATGGCTATTTTTATAGTTCAAGTTCACTTATCTGGAAATTTATAAATACACTTATCCTCTTTAAGGATATACTAAATTATTAACAAAATGCTAATTGGTACCATTCTGATGTTCATTCAGTGGAATTCTAAATCTAAACTTCAGCAATTCTTAAAAAGAAGGATTTCTCAATTTCAAGTATTTTCTCTAAGCACTCATAACTTTAAGAAAAGGTGAAGTTTGCGTGATTTCTTCAACACGACGGGCTTTTTTCTCTGAATCAGAATCACCTTTCTACCTTGCTGAATTGATGTATACTTTATTGACGAAAATTTAATCTTACTTTATTTTTCTTCCTCAGAAAACCATAGTCCACATGTCTGTTATTACTCTTTTCTCTTATTTTGAATATTCTCATATTTTAAAGTCATAATAGTAATAAAAATAACAACAACAACAATGGCATAGTTTACTTTGCAGGTCCCATTACAATTTTTCATATATTTTCATCAAATTAGCTTCTGTAACAAATTCTGAATTGATATATTTTGAACAATTATATGTGCAATACTATGTGCAGTCCAAAGTGCTGAAAATACAAAGTGCCGTAGGACTTTGCCGTAGGACCCTTCTTTCATGGAGTTTATATTCTAGAGTAGACAGACAATAACCAATCACATTAGATACCACTAGGTTTTCTGAACTATAGGTGAGGAGACTGAGGCAGATTGAATTTAGGTTTTCCTCGTTTTAAAGACCAAGCTTTTCATAGTTATGTCATTCCTGCATCTTAAAAAGGAAAATAGAGAAACTCATCCATAAGCCAAGAGTTCATTAAAGTATTGGCCCCTAAATAAATGAGTATTAAAAAATTAAAGTATTGGCCCCTGTTTTGTGATAAATACATGATACCAAGTTCAAGAATAATAAGTATTTCTCATGTTATAAGTCCCTGGTTCTCCAACTTCAGCTTGGAAAATATCACTAGAAGTATTGGATGAAATTAAAGATTTCTGAGCTCCATCTTCAGCCTGTAGGTCTGTAGTCATCTGTATTTTTAACAAGGATCTCGGGTGATGCCGACGCAGATGGCTTGCGAGCCAAACTTTGTGAAATGTATTTGATAATAGTAAGGTCTGCACATTCTAAGCCAGACAGTCGATAATTAAACTAATGGGTCCATCAGACAAGACTGGCATGCACAGGGCCATGGAAGTGCAGCATCAAAGAGAGCTCATAAGAATGAGTTAGAAACATTGAAAAGGTAACAACCTTGACCTTGGCCTTTTTTTTTTTTTTTTTTTTTTAATTTCAGACAGTGCCAGTTGATTTGTGTCGCTTAGTTTATGTCTGATATCCAGTCATCAGGTGCAGACCCTGGAGACTCCAGTGGGTTTCATCACTCAGGAGAGCCACAGCCTCTCCTCAGCAGAGACACACCCATCAGAAGCCTTGAGGAAACCTCTCCCCCAAACTGGAGAAGAGGTCATGACCACACTATTTTTAATATCAGTGGCCAGAGATTAATTTTAAATGAAGTATAAATCATCCTGCTTTTATTATTCAACTCTAAAGGTAGAGATTTTAAAGAATTGCAGGCTTTGAAGAAGGTGCCATATGCAAAGCTAACAGAAACGCTCAGGATTTTCAGAAAAAGCCTTAGAATGATCCTTTTTAATTCATTTGAGATATAGCTCCTAAACCTAAATATATTATTTGGTATATTACATTAAACAAAAATACCTGGTTGTTTTTTTTTTGTTGTTTTTGGTTTTTTTTTTTTTTTTTTTGCTTATAAAATCTCCTTTGTTGATTTTATTCTAAAAGGAAACATTCAGAAATAGAAAGTATTGAAAACAAGTTGAAAGACTGTGCTAAAGTCTCTTTCATAGGTAAATAGTGACTTATTCATTACTTCCAGGTTTTGTGATAGCAGGCCAGAGCCAACTCTTTATATAAAATTTGAAATGACATTTAATTACTCTGTTTTTAGGAGGCAAGTGCATTTTTAAATTTAAGTAGTTTCTTTTATTGGCCTTTTGTCTTTGTATAGTTTGAGGAAAATGATTGGTTTTTTCCTATCTCCAGAGCAGGCATTATCTCTAGAAACTATTCATTTTAAGATCCTTTGTCATGCTTCTTAAGAACTCCTTTTAAAGACACAGGGGAAAGAGTATTAAAGATGAATCTACTGACAATCTAAAGACTCACTGAGGTCACCTTTTCCGTTATCAATGGCTAAGGGTCTGGTCTATCAACAAGCTAATCTAAATGAATGAATCCTGTTAGTGAATTAATATGATTTTAACTGAGATTCACTTTATAAAAATAATGTTACTGCTTTGGGAGCACCTGGCTAGCTCAGTTGGTAATCTCAGGGTCCTGAGTTCAAGCCTCATGTTGAGCGTGGACCCTACTTAAAAAAATAATGTTGCTGCTCTTGTCTAATAAGTAAATTATTCAGATTATGAGAATTTCAAACTTTGGCAGGCTAGCTGGTGTTTTGGGAAAACTTCCATTTCTCATCATGTGGTTTACATCTCATTTCACTGTCAAAATTAGGAAGTGGTTCTGAATATGTCAGATTCAACACTGGATATTTCTTAAGAGATTAAGAAAAATGGAAACAGTATATTTTCAGTGATTTAAAGGGAAAGAATGAGTTTTATTTTGGGGGGAAAGAGGGAAGAATACATTTTAACTAATCCCTTTCATCTATGATTCTCCTGTTCTTTAAAAAAAATTTGAATATTTTCCATACCCTCTGGTGATTACACGTGTGGTATCTTTCTTTTCAATTTCGCCTCTCAATTATGAACTTCTTGGGGATTTTGTCATAGCCCATAACTATGCTTAATAGATGCATAATAGATATTTGCTGGATGAATGGATGGATGGATGAATTAATAGGAAATTTTGTTATGATTACACAGAATACATTTCTCCATGGAAGGAAGGTAGGAGAGAAATTCACAGGAAAGACAGGCTTCTTGGGATGCGCAATAAGGAAACAGGATGAAAGCATGCCCAATCAACCACCCCTGCTTTCCCTGCATGTGGAGTGGCCTGGTAGAAAAGTCTCCTGCGTGTGCCATCATGAGGCTGGAGCTGCCATTACAGGTCTTCAACTTAGTAACTGTTGACCTTGGACAAGGCACCTCAATTACTTTACTTATGATTCCTCATTTTAAAAATAGGTCTCTGTATGAAACTACTTCCGTAGATTCAGGTGGTCATGAAAAGGCACGTTGCCGTTCTGCTTGAACCTTTTAAGCCTTCTTCCCGAATAGCCAGTTACCCTATATCCTGTGCTCTTGAAAGAAGGTAAGGATTTTGTTTTAAAAGTTTTCCTTCCTATTTCCTGAGTATCTGTCTAGAAGCCCTGCAATTCACTCAGGCTTAACTTACAAAGTGGCAGATTTCTCCCTTCAGGGCAAACACATCAGCTGCTGTGTTTACAAAAGCAGTGAAGGCATATTCCTCTTTCTCTTTTAAAGTTTATTCATGCCTCCATGTGCTCAAGGAGGCATGACTAAGCTGCATGGCATGAGGAAGTCTCAGGAAGTAGAAGTCTTTTAATAGCTATAGAGCCTAGTTCTAGCAATACAGATTGATTAAGTGGCACAGCTCTTATAATTTATTTTGTGCATATAAAGGTAGTTTTTACATATATAAATGGAACCTTCCCACTATCAGGCAGCATCCAGGCACATTTTCACATTATTTAGCCGCATAAAGTACTGAGAATCAGGAACTGTGTGTGTTCGTTTATGTCTTTAACTTGCTTTTTGACCTTGACTTACCCCGTGCCTGGCTAGGAGGGGGGAAATGCATAACAAAAACTCTATATGCTTAATAATTACCAAGTGTGTACCATTTCACTTCCATCAGAAAAAAGAGTGGGGAGGGGGACCCCTACGGTCTCTGAATTAATTTTACTTATCTAACAGCTCTTAATTCTGATTTATACTTCAAAAGCCAAAAGGGTAATATTTTTAAAACATAAATTTGATCATGCTTAAAACTCTCTGGTAATTCTGGCAGTGCACTGCCAGTGAGCACAACTCCTAACTCCTCAGCATCACCTTCACAACCCTACATAAATCTTGCCTCAACCTTTCTTAGACATGGACAGAGCAGTGTCCCTCTCACCCGACTCTCACCCCTCTGGGTGAGTGTCCCATCTCTCACCCCTCTGCTCTCTCTGTTCTACCTTCTGCATGGTGCAGTGGACTGCTCCCTGCCCAGGAAACACACCCAAGTGTTTTTCCTCCATATTCTCTTCACTGATGATGTTTCCTCAACCTAAAATGTCCCTCTTCCCCCTTTTACTCCCTTTTCTACAGGATGACCCAGAAAACCATTCCCTATTGCTTTCTCTAACATTGCTCAATTTACGCAGAAATACGTGCTCTCCTACCCATACATATGCCGCCACAATAGAGTGCATATAACTACACTGCTGTATTTAACTCATGTTATAGTAATTTTTACTGCATTTTTCACCTGCGAGCCTTTGAGATCTCTGAAATCAGGGACTATCTCTTGCTTATTTTAAATTTTCTTGTGCCTTCCACAGTTCTTGTTTGTACTAAATGACCACAGAATATTTGATGGATGGTATTAGATTTCTGGTTACAAAACAAACAAACAAACAAACAACAAAACCCTTTATGTTGTTTTGTTTATTTTTAAAAGAACTGAGACAATGAAACTGATTTGAGATAATCGTGATTTCAGCAAAAATTGTAATTTAATTTGTGGTTTTCATTATGAAACAAACATAGTTTTAATACTAATATCTACCTTTAGTGAATATTTACTATGTATTGGCACTATGTTAACAATTTCAGTATTGTTTAATTCAATCCATTTAGTATATCTGAAAGTGGATATTGTCTCAATTTGTAGATGAAGAAAATGAAGCTAAAACAGGGCAAATTGATAAAGGTATCAGAACTGAGACAGTTGGGTGGCTCCATTCGTTAAATGTCTGACTCTTGATTTTGGCTCAGGTCATGAACTCAGGGTTTGTGAGATTGAAGCCCATGTCATCAGGCTCTGCGCTGACGGCCTAGAGCCTGCTTGGTATTCTCCCTCTCTTTCCCTATCTCTCTGTGCCTCCCTGGGCTCTTTCTCTCTTTCTCAAGTAAAGAAATAAACTTTAAAAAACTTTAAAAAAAGATATCAGAACTAATTCATGGCATAGCCTGGATTTGAAATCAAGCTTATTTGGCTTCAATCTCTATGACTTTGGTAGGTGCACAAAGTATGCAATGTATACAATGTGGCCCAATCAACTCCTATACATGTATGCCTAACTCTGACATGACTCTGTAACTTGGATTGTGTCCAATACAGACTACATGTGTCACCATATTTTGGAGACAAGAAATAGAAATTGCATAAAAAGCTACACCTCACTGAGCTCGGGGCTCAGCCTTTTTGGGGTCTTAGTTCTCTGAGCCCAGGACAGCATGAATAAAGTTGCTTCCTGGAAAGAAGAGCCTCAGTGTCCCGTCTCTATGTGAGAGAATCCTGCTAGATTTCTTGGGAGCTCATCTGGGATTTGGAGATGGTGCATTTCCACCTCCTTTGTTGCCGTGGTGTGAAACTCAGAGCACTGGGAGAAGTGACCTAGCCTGGTGCGAGCAGACCACTCAATCTACAGGAGAATAGCCCCTCTGGGGCAAGGACCCCAGATGTAGAATGGAACCTGGTGAGACCCAGGAACCAGCTAAGGGAATGCTGCCCATCAGACTGGTAAGAACCCGATTTTGTTTTGGTAGACCTTCCCCTAAGAGGCAGATGGGGAGCCTGATCACCTCCCAGAGTTGCCCGAGTAGTTCCATAAGGAATAAGGAATGAAACCACAACTCTAAGTCACTGGGTGCCGGGCGGTGGGTTGGAGTCGGTGTGTAACTATGTGTAATGAGATGAACAGTGGAAAGGTTCCAACCTGACCAATAGGCCAAAGTGAGTGTTAAGTCCTATCTATGGTTCCGTGGTGACCTCATATGGCTTAAGGTGGCATCAGACTTCCTTGGGAGTCTGATCTGGATGAGAGCTTAATACTGAACCTGCCAATGCTAAGAGGCACCTGAAATATCTCCTGAAGAATGGGGGGTCCTGGCCTCCTGAGGGAAGTATTCAGTACAGTACTATCTTAACATTAGATCTATATTGTAGAAGAGAGAGTAAATGGTCAGAAGTTCCTTATGTGCAGGTCTTCTTTTGTTATGCCCAGAATTCGTGATCCCCAAAGACCACTAGGGAGCCCAGTCCGATGCAAAAGCAAAAGAGCCTTTATTCGAGCTAGCTCGAGCTCAATCCCCTACCTGCACCGACGACGCAGCGGTGAGATACCAGGGAGAGAGAGTGAGTTTCAAAAGCACAAAGGTTTTATTGTGGCCTAGGGGCAGTTGGTGAGGTAATGGCTGTGGCCTCAGTCGATTGGCTGGGGAAGGGTCGGAGTCCTGTTATGCTGGGCGTGTTTTGATCAGGAAGTTTGAACGGGTGAGCGGGAGGTTACTCAAGGGGAGGAGGAATGGTCTAGGTGAAGGACACAGAACAAGATGGAGTTGGCCGGGGTAGGCCCGCCCTTTCACTTTCCTTAAAGGAGCCAAGAAAGGCAAGTACTTGCAAACTCACTTCCTGAGGCCTCTCCTCGGGAAAAGCCACCTGTTAGACCCTCATGCTCTCCTTATCCAAGATTGCCAGGGTAAAACATTCTCTCCCTAAAATCAAGGCATGTTCAATGTATCTATTGACTGAAATGCCTCATGGTGGATTTGGCCCCATAAAGGTTCCATTTTCCTAGCAAGATTCTAAGCAAATAAAAAGGACCTGGGCAAATTTTCAGAAAACCCTGATTAATATATAGAAATGTTCCAGGGGCACCTGGGTGGCTCAGTCGGTTGGGCGGCCGACATCAGCTCAGGTCATGATCTGTGGTTTATGAGTTCGAGCCCTGTATCGGGCTCTATGCTGACATCTCGGACCCTGGATCCTGCTTTGGATTCTGTTTCTCCCTCTCTCTCTGGCCCTTCCCCTCTTGAACTCTGTCTCTCTCTCCCTCTCTCTCTCTCTCTCTCTCTCTCGCTTTCTCAAAAATAAATAAACATTAAAAAAATTTAAAAAAAATGTTTCAAAACCTAACCCAGGTGGCTTAAATAAATAAATAAATAAGTCAAACCTAAGGATATTTAGACCTGTTAAAAAAGCATGCTTTATACTTAATTAATTCATAAGTTTGCCATCTAAAAAAAAAAAAAACTCTGATGTAACAGTTCAAACTTGGTTACCAAATAGTTTTCACTGGAGACTAAAATTTGTAAGAGTTAAAATTCTGCTAAATGTAATTAAGACTAATAAAAATAAGGAAAGTAACTCTGTATGTAGAAAAGTAGGAGATGTAAGAAAGTTATAAGGAATGGGAATACATTTTTGTTGAAGGTAAAAGAAAGTAATTTTGTCCTAAATGAGACTGTTTCTTTGGATAAAAAAGGCTTAGGTCAAAATCTAGAAGCAAAGGGAAGTTGTAGAAGGTTTGAGAAGGGAAATCTTAGAAAATAATTTTATATGTGGTCAAGATGGACTATGGTTAAAATAAATGGATTTTAGAAATACACTGGTATAAGATTAAAATTCTGCTTTATTCTATGTTAGAATGGCAGAGTTTTCTTGAATTGTTGGTATGCTTTTGATAAAACAAAAAGAGGTAAACAAAGGTTTTTCCCCCTTTGTCTGCCCAAAAAGATAAAAAAAAAATATGATTTTAACCAAAAGGGCAGGAGTGGAGGACAGCATGCCCTTTTGAGTTATTTTACTTGAGCTTTTGTTGAAATTGCCCCTCCTTTGATCCAAAGGCTGGGGAGACGGTGATGACGATGTCCTTCCTGCCAGCCTCCAAATGCTCCACATTTATGTTGTTTCTGTTTAGTAAAGGAATGGATGCCTGTACCATATAAGGGATAGGTGACTATGATATATAAAGGGTTTTTACTGGAATACATAGGAGCCATTTTGTTACATTTAGCCCAGTGTATGACAATTTGTAACAACCTAGATACTCTGAAATGGATATCAACATGACTAGAACATATTTATGTGGGCACTGCTGAAAAAGGCAAGTGAATAGATCTCATCATTGGCCCTTTAAGCACCCTTGAGGGCCAATTTTATCCTTACAAAAAATGGTTTTAACCAGACTTTTAAGATATATTTGTAAAGAGGATTACTGTTGGGCCAAAATAAAGTAGGTGCATCCTTCTACAACCAGGGAAGTCTTGCTTGGTCACAGTTGATACGCCCAAAGTCCTGCAGGTGGAAAATGGAGGGATAGGAGAAATCAGGGAAGACAAGTTCAGCTCTTGGAAGTAGGGTCAAGCCTGGATAACAGTGACTGCTCCCAGCACCTAGCAAGATTGACAAAGCTTTTGGCTGCCCGTCCAAATAGCCAGCCAAAATGCAGGGCCAGGATATGAGGCTTCTCTTGGTCAACTATGGAAAATTAAGATAAGGGATGCTCTTCCTCCTTTCTCCTATACATGGACAATTCCCCAACCAAGGCTAGTACTCCTTTGGGATGCATTCTGAAAAATTGGGTTGATTTTGATCCATAAACACTGGAAAAAAACACAACTCGTTAATTATCATGGGGCTGGAGGTCCTATAGGGAACTTCCCATTTCCTACTGGGAGCCAGGTAATTCCATCCCAAGATCCTAACTGGGACTATGAACATCACGTTAAAAATGGTATTGCCACCACTTCCAAGCTTGTGCTTTAGGGAAATTAAGGTCTAAGGTGAAGCCCTTAAATTATGCTAAATTAACCACTATTTTACAAACAGAATGAGAGCCCAATGGCCTTCCTGGAGAGGTTGAGGGAGTCTCTCATTACATACATGGCTATCTCCCCTGACACCCTTAAGGCCAAGATAATTTTAAAGGACAAATGTGTCACTCAACCAGCCCTAGGTATTCAGAGGAAAGGCAAAAATTAGCTGTCGGCCTGGAAGAGACCTTGGAGGAGCTCTTATGAGCTGTCAATCCGGTATATTACAACCAAGATAAAAACAAACAAACACAACAGGAAATGAGGCTTAGGAAAAATCTGAAGCCTTACCTGTGGCCTTACACACTACGTCAGACCAGACTTCCCCAGGTCCTGGCAACAAATGCCACTTATGTGGCCAGTCAGGGCACTGGAAATGAGACTGCCCTCAGAATGGACAACAGAAGTCAAAGCCCTGTAAGCCATGCCCCTTGTGTGAAGACAATTACCTGAAGTCTGAATGTACTTGGGGACCTCTATCTGCAAGGCCTCAGATAACCAGTGTCTCTGAAAGGAACTGATGGGCCTTGGGGCTCTTCAGGGTGGCTCCCTGGAACCAACTGTCTATTGGAACCCTGGAGCCTCGGGAAACTTTGGAAAACTCAGGTAACTAAAAAGCCAGTTCATTTCCTTCCACCTTTTCTGTCCTCCTTTCCACTCCAGGCCAACTATCCAAATGCAGCATAATGATTAAAGGTGTCTCCAGAAAACTTGTAACTAATTTTTTTTCTCAGCGTCCAGGGTGCATATGAGGAAAACTCATTTTTTCTCATTCTTTCTTGATAATACCAGAGAGCCTTACTCCCTTGCTAGGAAAAGACATTCTAATTGAATTAGAGACTATGGTGCTACTAACTCCAGGACAGACAAGCAATTATGTGAGTTGTGGGGAATTACTGGATATTGTAGGCTATACATACCAGGGTTCAGGAAAATAGCTTGTACACTGTATCAATTATTAAAGGAGACTCAATTCCACCTACTCTCCAAAGGAAATAAAATAGGGTCTGACTCATGGACACTGTCTCCAGCCCTGGGGTGGTTACAAACAGGGCAGGGGCAATTACTATCACCTAGCTCACAGTGCTAAAATATCATTAAAGCACTGCATCAGGCCTTTCATTTAGGGAGGGATGAAACTTATCAAATGGCCCAAAGGATGTTCACTGGGAAAAATTTGTCAAGGGCAGTTCAGCAAGTGGCATCAGCCTGTGAAGTATGTCTTAGAAACAATCCTCTCGACCACAAACTTGCTCTCCCAGGCAATTAGGACACTGGATGCTATCCAGGGAAGACTGACAATTAGGTTTCACTCATATGCCAAGGTCAAAGGAATTCCAACATTTGTTGGTATGGGTTGATACTTTTACTAATTGGGCAGAGGCCTTCCCCTAAAAACAAAACAGAACAAAAGGCACAGGAAGTAATAAAAGCTCGGCATTATAAAATAATATCCAGGTTCAGCTTGCCTAAAAATTTGCAAATTAACAACAGTAAACGGCTACCTTGACTTTTTCTCTGGTAAGACTCCCAGCTTTTGAAAAAGTTTTACAGCTCGAAATAAATCAAACTGTTTATACTCAGCAAAACTCTAAATAACACCTTACAAACATTAGGTGATTTAAATAAAAAAATAAAGTTAGGGCTTGACTCCTGGAGAATAGAGCCACCAATGATTACTTACTGCTCCCCCATCACCTGGATTATGCGAGATTCAATATATGTGTTGTTTCAATATAACTGATAATTCTCACAGAGTCTCAGAACTGATAGGTGACATTTGGGCATAACTAGACAAAGTCAGGGTCTCTTCTGGACTGTTTGACTGGTTTGGGAACTGGGGACATTATCTTAAGATGTCATCTTGTTGGTCAATATAATCTTTGTTTTTTTCTTTGTGTCTGTCAATGTTTGTGCTGTCTCATGCCTGCCAGCCTTCCTGTAGAACCATATTGTGGGCCAGTCTACTGACCCTTGGGTAGTGTCTAACTGCTGTACCCCCACACAATCCCTTATCAGCTTGAAGGAGCCAGAATGGTTATCATCCCTGTTCCCTAACAGCAGTTAGAGGCCCTATTCCAGAGGGAGGAAAGAATGGGGGAAAAGTTAACATTAGGCAGGGAGAGATAAGGGAGGCAGACTGCAGTTACAAGTGGAAGGCTAAAGAAGCAAATGGGGTTCTCCCCTTATGAAATCCTTTATAGGAGTCCTATTCCCCCCTAACCCCGTTATCAAGGGCATGAGGGGGGATCTAAATGAGTTAGGCAATTTAACCCTAAGGCAACAGATGCAGGCCCTTGGCTCCACCCGAACTACCTTACACCACTGGGTTTAGGGAATGATTACCCATGAGTCTGACCTCAGATGCTTACCCCTTTAAATGAGGAGATGCTGTATGGGTGAAGGAATGGAATGTTCAACCCCTAAAAGCCCTCTGGAGGGGCCCGTTCACTGCCATTTTGTCCACCCCTACTGCAGTAAAGGTAGCCAGAGTGGGTCCCTGGATTCACCACAGCAGAGTGAAACTGGCATCTCAAAACTGGGAGTGCATTCCTGATCCATCAATGCTGTGCAACCTAACCGTATGGAAGAAGCAGTCTGCAACTCCAGAGGCTCTGGGAGACTGCAGCTCTGCTTTAGTCACTCTGGAAGCTGACTAATCTACGCATGGCCGAGGCTTGAGGAATCGACTATCCGGTGGAACAAATTGATGGTCTTTATTTTCTCTGTTTCCTTACTGTGATGCACTGTCACCCGTTGTTATTGTGATTCTTGCTCTACTCTTCACCACAGGATTGGCAGAGGCTGCCCCAGCCAGGTGGGAATGTGGTGAGAGCTTTCTGTTAGCACTCACCTTCCTTTTGTGGATAGGATGTTTCATTGGTATTAGTTGCTTCTAATCTGGACCCCTTCTGTAGACGTAGATTCCTCATCATGTGACCCATGTATTTGCGTAACCAGGTCAGGCCAGGGAGTTGCTTGGAACTTATTATACCATACTCACTTCTCATGCCAGGGAGAAGATCCTGGGGACATACATACACAATAAGACCACCTTTCTATCTGCCAACAGGAGAGCCAATACACTTGTTTCGACCCACAGTACTCTCCAATGGAGGAATGGTTAGAGGTAGGGAGTCATCCCAAGACAGGCACCACTGGTGTGCGCCAGCCAATTAACAAAACTCTAATTACCAATCTGAACCGGCTGGCATCTATATTCTTTGATGTATATACAGCCATAGGTGACACATTGCCATATGATTTGCTATGTGGAGGTCTGACATGGGAATGAGAGTACTTAATTATAAATACATGTGTAAGGGATCTGGTGTGGTTCCTGGCCCCAGACACCTGAATTCTTCTGTCTTTATTGGAGCTGTGTCACATGGGCCACCTGGAAGACTAAAGATTCCAAAAGGCTGTGGCTGAGTCAAATTGCCAGTTAGAAACATGTAACCCCATTAATTTTACCATTCTTGACCCAGGAGACTCAAAATGGAAAACAGACTGCCAGATTGGTATACTTACCTATAGGCAGTGCACAGACCGAGGAACCATGTTGTATTTTAAGAGAGTTGCTGTCACAGATAAGGCCATGACCCACCAGGTCTTTCATTCCTTTTATGAAGAAAAGGAAAAGAGCCCTCCTCCTGTCTCTGTCATGACAAAAAAATCTGTTTCTACTCTTGTAGAACTATAGCCCAGACTTTAAAGGTCTCTTCTTGTTATGTATGCAGGGGACCAACATGGGGGATCCATGGCTAAAGCATTAGATCCCTGCGCACCTTATAATGGAACAGAATATGCCAGTTGTACTACCAAGGTTTGGCTCCTCAAAACCTCAATTATTGGGACAAAAACCTGCCTTGCCCAGTGGGGAAGGAAGTTCACTGTTGGAAGCTTAATATGCCTAGGCATATTTATAAAGATTTTATAAATCAACCACTCGGGAAACCCAATGGTGGGGTTCCCCACAGCACCTTGAGCCAGATCCCCACCCTGTGTCTAACTTCTCTCATCTCCAAGAAGATTGGGATAATGTCAATGCAGCCATTGAATGGTGGGTCCCAGGTGGACTATACTGGATATGTGGAAGGACAGCCTATACAGTACTTCCCTCAAGCTGGTCAAGGTCATGTGTGCTGGGAACTATTCATCCATCTTTCTTTTTGCTCCCACTTGCCAAAGAAAAACATCTGGGAGCCCAAGTGTATGGGGACTGGGAAACTCAAAGAAAATGACGTGCCCTACAAATTGGCATTTGGAAAAATGATGAATGGCTTCCCGAGCATATAATCCAGTATTATGGCCCTGCCACCTGGGCAGAGGATGCGTCCTCAGGCTACCACACTCCCATTTACATGCTAAACCACATAATCAGACTGCAAGCAGTTATAAAAATCATAACCATAAAAACTGCCAGAGCTCTTAACTTACTAGCCAAGCAGCAAGACAAAATGTGCAGTACTATCTATCAAAATTGCTTGGCCTTAGATTACTTGCTTGCTTCTAAGGGAGGAATTTATGGAAAGTTTAACCTAAGGAGCTGCTTCCTACAAGTAGATGATGAAGGAAAAGTCATAGAGGAGATCATAGATTGAATGAGAAAGGTTGCTCATGTCCCAGTCCAGACCTGGAAAGGTTGAAACCCCAGGGAGTTATTTGGAAGATGTTTTTCAACTCTCGGGGGATTCAAACCCTCAGAGGTATTATTCTCTTGATTTTGGGAGCTTGCTTAATCATACCTTTCTTAGCTCCCCCTGGTTATACTGTTTGTCTCCAGCCTAATTGAGGCAATGGTCAAAAGGAAAATGGCCATGCATGTGATGATGTTATGGAAACATAAACCTCTAAACCAAGATGATACTCTTTGACCCAAAATAGGGGGTCTGAGCGTCAAAGTGGTGATTGTGATAGAGCCCATCCCTAAAGAATGTGGTGGAGGTCTTCTAAGAACAAAGGAAAGCGATGTGTAAGGTGGCCCAATCAACTCTACATGTATGCATAACTCTGACACGACTCTGTAACTTGGACTGTGTCCAATTAGATTATATGTGTCACCATATATAAGAGACAAAGAAGTAGAAATTGCATAAAAGGCTACGCCCCACTACACTCAAGGCTTAGTCTTTTTGGGGTCTTAGCCCGCTGAGCCCATGCCAGCACAAATAAAATTGCTTCCTGGAAAGAAGAGCCTTGGTGTCGTGTCTCTCTGTGCAAGAATCCTGCTACAGTTTAGAGTCCTAAATTTCTTCTGAATTCTTTACTTCCTGTGTCCAATCCATTGAGATGTCTTGGTACTACCTACTTCCACTAAGTCCCAAATCCATGTACTTTTTCCCATCTCCATTTTGGTCCTAGCTACTATCATTTCTTACCTAGACTGTGGTAGTCACTTCCTCACTGATGTACCAGTGGTTACTCTTACCCCTTACCCCATACTTTATTCATTTACAGAATATTTTTTTCTAAAATCCACACATATGATCATGTCACCTTCTGTTTAAAGCCTTCCAGGGGCACCTGGGTGGCTCGGTCGGTTAAGCGTCCGACTTCGGCTCAGGTCATGATCTCACGGTCCGTGAGTTCGAGCCCCGTGTCGGGCTCTGTGCTGACCACTCAGAGCCTGGAGCCTATTTCAGATTCTGTGTCTCCCTCTCTCTCTGCCCCTCCCCTGTTCATGCTCTGTCTCTTTCTGTCTCAAAAATAAACGTTAAAAAAAATTTAAAGCCTTCCAGTGGCTTCCTGTTGAGTTTAGGTTATAATCCAACGTGCTTGCAATGGCCTATGTTATCTGGCCCAGCCTTCCTCTCAGACTTCATGCAATATTAGCCTGATTTTACACAGAATTCTCCAGTTGCACAGGCCTTTTACTTGTTTCTCAAATCCTCTAATCTTACTCTTATCTCAGGGCATTTGCACCTGCTGTGCTCTCTGCTTGTTAAGTTCTTCCTCCAGATAATTTCATGGCTGGATTTTACTAATCATTTAGATGTCAGGCTTCTCACGTCTAATATGAGAAATCCATAGTCTCCATTGCTTTGTCATCTTACTATTTTTCCACCTTCCTGACACTTACTGTTTTTTGAAATCATCTTATTTCTCCCCATCTATTCCCCCTCCCCATAAGAATAACATTTCAGAATGATACAGACTTTGTCAATACTCTTCACTGTTATAATTCCAAACCTAGTCAAAGTACATATTTCAACTTACTTCATGCCAGATAGGTAGAATCATAGGAAATGCATGATTAATTCTCATTTGCAATTTTCAAGCTGAATATCACTCATCTGATTTGGACTTCTGAAACATTTTCCTCAACTCAATGCTATATTGGAAAATAAAGTTGAATAGGCCTGGTCTAAAATTCTGGTTCCACTATTTACTGGGCTTGTGACATAGGGCTCTTTGATTCAATGTCTTCATCAGCATACTTCCTAAAACTAAGAATACTAGCATTAATTCTAGGAATAGTAATACTATCTACACAAACATAATAATATGCATAATATATACATAATAATATCAAATGGCTGGCACGCTCTCTGGCATTCAATACTTCAAAGTTATTTTTGTGTTTGATGTCACAGGAGAGATTCAGAAAAGAAATACCAAAGACTAGTCCTAGAAAGATAGCCCAAGAAGGCTCAGTAGTGAAGGAGAGATACAAGTTGGGTTGAAAGGATGTCCATACAGATTGGAATGAGAAATTTTCAGTAGTGAGAACTGCTAATAGGCACACCAATGTGGGAAATAAAAGACTTATTTTGTATATTAAGAGTACAAAGTTTTCTCCAGATTAGAAGAGTTTATTAGAGTAGTAATATAAAAGATATTTGTGGGAAAGATGGCAAAAAAAAAATGTAGAGATTCTTCATTCTCAAGCCTAATCTACAACTTAGAATTTGCTAATGTGCTTTCTCTACAAAATAGGTAATAACTTGAATTTTGAATTTTAATAGATCCATATATTAATTTTCTTCCTGGATTCATTAACTATGATGTGTTATCAGTAATGTTAGTAATTAGTTACAATTTATTGTAAGTATTATTAATGGATTATACTCTATTAAAATATATCACAAATATATATGTGATATGTATTATGTAGGTGTGTGTATACATATACATGTATACTACCCAAATGTAAGAGATGGATTCTAGTTGCTAAGGGAACATAAATTTTGAATATGCAAATCCAAGACTGGATCTCTTGAGTAAATATTCAGATTCAATTGCAGTTAATTCTTGGTTATTTCGGATATCAGTTCATACAGTATCCATGGCTACTGTTTCATTTTTGAACTCATTTTGGTCAGGTATTGCTAAACACAGCTCATGACTTGTTTGCATTTTATGGAAAGCATATTAATTATCAGGGTCTGTTGTTTTACATATTTACTTCCTCTTTTTTTTTTCCCTCCTTAAGAAACAGAATAGAAATAATAGTTTTAGTTGTGGTATTTTTAAATAAAATATTCAGATTAAATTTTTGGCCATTAGCTTGGGGAATAGAGAAAGGGAGTAACTAGATTTGAGACGCCTTAGGTGCCAGATATGGAACTAGTTGTTGCCTTCACTCATTATTTTAATTTAGTTTTTAAAGCTCTGATGATGTGAACATACCCATACTTAAAAAAAAATAATATATGAGTTTATGGGTTCAGAAGAAGAATCCATAGAAGGCTTTCAGGCTTTTTTTCCCCTCTGAATAATCATTATAATTCAGATAATGTACCAATTTAGAGATTTAATAAGAAATCTCTATTGAAGTGTAATACTAGTGGGAGTGGGGGAAAGAAATTGACCCTGAGACAAGTGATAATTCCCAGGATGTCAGAGACATGAAAATATCTGGGTTACAATATACCTACGAGAGGATTTTGAGGAGTATGGAGGAATGTAATCACAATAGATAGAAGTAACTGCTTATTCTTCCTGGGACTTCAGTCAAGTCACTGCATCAGAGGGTGAATATCTCGATTGAGAATAAGATTTATTAGGTAGGACAATGGCTAAGTTGCTGCAAAAAGAAACCAAAAACATGGTGCAATGCAGTAGAAACTTGTTTCTTATCCTAAAAATTTTGTTCCACAAGGACTACAGAGATCTGGGTTTCTTACATTCTTCTCTTTGCTCCATCATCTTCTGGGAATTTTCCACATCTGCTTGGTTGCAGCTATGTTTATGCCATGTCTGTGCTTCAGACTATAGAAAAGGGGAAAAATGGAGTCTGGGGCAAAGCACTTCCCTTTAAGCATCTGAGGTGTCAGTTGCATTTATTATTTTTTGTTTCATTCCATGGGTGAGAACTTAGTCCTCTGACATATCGAGTTGCAAAAGAGACTAGGAATTGCTAAACTGATTGGGTAGCCATATGTCCCACTGAAACTTAATTACTGTGGAGGAAGGAGCTAATGGATTTAGGGTGACAATCTGTGGTCTGCCCCCAAAACATTGATATTCTTCCCATTGATTTATAAATGCACGGAATTTCTAGCAGGCACCAAGGACTAATGCCTAAATATTTCTTAATTCTTAGGAGGCAATCCTGCCTCAAGATGCTTCTGGCATATATAACCAATCTCTACATGAACTTAACTATTCAAAAATCTCTTTTATTTTAGTAAAAATCATGTCATGAAAATAATTTGTCCTCTTCTGCCTCTCTTCATTCCAAGTTCATATTTGACTATGTATGACTACTGCTATATGGTATGCTCCAATGGTTCTTGAATATCTGGAGATCTATGGCCAATTTCCCCAACATCATCTGATAAGTATTGACAACTATTCCTGTATAGAGAAAACAAATAGTCTCAAGACTTAAATCTGGCTTTATTCCAATTTTAAAATTGCCTACTTATAATTCTATCTAAATAATATCACATAATACTAGTACATGGTGATAGACATGTTGGTTGAAAATATCTGTGCAGTTTTTCACTTTTCATAGTCATTTCATATGTAGCCAACTCTAAAGTTTAGCATAAGGAAGTTTTCTTCTAAAAGATATCTTAAAATAAATGTGACACATGCAATTCAACCATTACAAAAGTTGTGCAATGGAAAATACTCTTCTGCTATCCCAGAGTCTCAGCTGTACAACATAAAGACAAATAATTTCAATAGTTTGGTGATTTTCAAAGCAGATGCATTTGTGTATACCAATCATCTTTAATGAAATGCAGGAACATACCATTGACATTATTCTGTACCTGGCTTCATTTTATTTCACTTAAATCACATATATTCTAATGCCATTAGATCCAACTCATTTTTACCCTAAGGGCTTACACTATTATTTTATGTATAGATTTTACGTATAGATGTACCATCATATATATAACTAGTCCCTATTGATGGGTTTCTAGATGTTTCCAGATATTTACTCTTATGTATAGATCTGCCATTTACATCCCATGCATAAATCTTCGGGTACATGTGCAAATATACTTGTAGGAGAGATTCTTAGAAGAATTACTGTTACATAGTTTCCTTTTATTCTTTCTTTCCTTATTCACTTAGAGTTACAAAAAATATAAGGTAATATAAGACATAATATAGTGTTGTATATAGTGTTGCAAATCTACCTATCATCTATATTATCTAGCTAGCTATCATCTATCTATCACTTCTATCAATCATCTATCATCTATCTATCTATCTATCATCTATCTACATAATGTTAATCCCTTTATCTCCTCTACATTCTGGCCTAGGACAGAGTGCTTTCACCATCCATCACACCCTTTGGTAAACCATTGTTTATGGCTGATTGCTCCCAGGGGATGGTTTCCTTTTAGACACTCCTTTAAAACAGTCTCCTATTCCTGAAATATGCAGCTATTTACATTTTTATCTGCCCATGTCTGGACCTAGACTCATTTTTCAATTTTGGCTGTGATAGTGGAGTTCTGTCCTTGTCATTTTCACTCTCCATGACATTGTTTTCTTTTAAATAAGGGAGTGAGGATAAGTTCTTGGTAGTTCTTTAAAAATCCCATCTTTGTTTTAACCTAAAAAAAATACAGTTGCTCTTAGTTTTCAGCAAGTATACAGATTTTGTTTTCACCTTTTTCATGGATTTCTGGTCACTCCCTTGTGAATCTGAAAGTGAATCAGATTCTATTTTAGAAGATAGAAAATCAGTTTTTAACTCTTCTAGTGATTTTCTTTAAGTTTTTAAAGTGAATATGCCCAATGTGTATGTTTATCAAATCATCATACTGTGCACTTCAAATATCTCATAATTTTATTTGTCAATTATACCTCAGTAAAGCTGGAAAAAGTACAGCGCATATGTTCAATTCAACCTATTTCTCTACTTACCAAAGTACAAAACAAAATAATAGCTTTTGTCTCATGTTTTTTGTCTCATATCAATAGATAATTTGATATACTTTTTTCTGATTCTCCTCTCTTATAATTTCCAGATTTATAAATAATAAAACCACATTATTCTTGTATATTTAAAAATTGTAACAAGTATTAGAGAATTAGAACCTTTACTTAGCTTTTTCACAGAGTTGTATAAATGCTTAATTTTCAAAGTATCAAATAATGATGTCTGTGTTTAGAATTTGTCTTAGCATAAGGATGTTGTTATTGTTACCATTATCTTCATCCATTTTCTTTACCTCTTTAGCATCACCATTGTATTTGATATGATTGATTTTATTTCTGTTGTTCTATTTTCTTCCTTTGGAAACTATTATTCTTAGTTTGGATTTATAGTCATTGTTCTTACTTATCACCTTTATTCTTAGAATTTTAGTTTCTCTCTTCCTTGTTTTTCTTCCCCTTAAATTTTGATAGAGATTGTCATGTTTCCTGATCACCAGTGACTTGATGTTCTCTCTAATCCTGATGTATACCTTATATCTAAAATGTATATTACATTAAAATACATACACTTTAAATTTTGTATTTCACTTTAGGAACCTTAAAAAATGTCCTATATTCTGTAATGTTCCTTTTCACCTTTTAATATTGTTCTATCTTCATGTCTATCTATGTCCTTCTATAGAGCTATTCTTTCTAAGTTTTTCACCCCACCGCCAGGATAATTAACTGGTGACTTATAAAATTTCACTTTTTAAATGAAACATTGTTTTCAGAAATACATTCTTATACTGTGACTTCCTGATAATGTTCTTTTATCTCTTTTGCTGTGTTTTTTTTTTTCATGGACACCATTTTTCTTTTCTATTAATCTTCAAAGTGGAAGAGATATTTATAGGTCCAGTGTTTTCATGTCAGGTCTTGATGCCTCTGTCATTGCCCACTCGCATCTGCTACCCCCTTGCACTCAAACTCAAAGATGAAAGCCAGGTTGGTTATGTCTCCATAATCTCCGTCATGATCTGCACTCAGGTATGTTTTCAGGATCTGGGCTGAATAATCTCTCTTTCATGTTCTCTGTCTCATCTAGAAAGTATAGTGAAAGGATAAATGCAGTCTCCTATATGCAAAGCTCTCAACACCCACTTTAACTTTCATACATTTTTTTAGATAACACCTCAAATACAACATAGCCCTACCTCATCATTCTATATAATGATTTTAAGCCTAATGGCAATTATACTCTCTGAATGGAAGGAGGAAAAGCACTGCAGATGAAAGACAGGAAGAGTTGACCAAACTCTCTTTGGCAGCCTTAGAATGTTGTCCAGGGGGAACGACTGACTCTTATCTGGTCAGTAGGGCTCCTTGCCCTCGTCTTAGGTGCACTTATTGGATAGTGGCACTATGCTACATTGTTTGATGTCTTCTTGCCTCTTCTCATTTGCAGTTGGTAGCATGTGTTTTATAGTCCAAAAATGTGTTTTTTTAATGTCCTCCTGTCAGAATATTGGATATTTCTGCAGGATTATGTCATGTGGCTTTTTACATTTTTAATGTTTTTAAATTTTTAAATTTTTAATATTTCTTATTTTTGAGAGAAAGGGGGGAATGGGGGAGGGGCAGACAGAGAGGGAGACACAGGATCTGAAGCAGGCTCCAGGCTCTGAGCTGTCAGCACAGAGCCTGAGTGGGACTCCGATTCATGAATCCCAAGATCATGACCTGAGCTGAAGTCGGATGCTTAACTGATTGAGTCACGCAGGCACCCCTTGGCTTCTTTTTTTTCTTAATCAATACTTTCACAATGAGTGGATGCCTTCTTCTCTCTTTTTTTTTAAGTTTATTTATTTTTGAGGGAAAGAGAGAGCACAAGTGAGGGAGGGGCAGAGAGAGAGAGAAAATCCCAAGCAGACTCTGCACTATTAGTGTGGAGCCTGAAGCAGAGCTGGATCCCACAAACCATGAGCTCATGACCTGAGCATAACTAAGTGTCCGGTGCTTAATCACCCACGTGCCTCTTTTTTTCTTAATATACAGGTAGGGTGACCTATTTGGATCAATTCACTAAGAACTTTCCTGATTTTAGCATGCATCTCAAGAACTACCTCAGTGTGGCAAACTGGAACAGCTGGTCACCTTAAAATTTCAGCTTCTTAATCTTGCAAAATTTTAGTTTTGGTCGATGTATTCCATTGCTTTAAAACTTTCTAGAGTTCCCTATTTTCTTCCAGTAAAGCTGTTTCTTTCACTAAACCACTCCATGATGATTTGGTGTCCTTTCTGCATTTATTCATGCTGCTGTCTCTAATTACCATCTTTATCTGGCTAATGACATATTTCAGCATTTTATGCTTTTCCGAATATGCCAATTTGTTTAATGTCATCAAAATCTTTTCATTATTTGTTTGTAACATTGTCTTATGCTTTACCAAAATTTCTGTGTCTGTGGTTGTAGTTTCTATTCTGAATTTCCTATTTTGTTGTGTTTTTCTTAGTTTTTTACAGGAAGCTTCTTTTTTTTAGGTTTATTTATTTATTTTGAGAGAGACAGAGACAGCATGAGTGGGGGAGGGGTATATAGAAAGGGAAGGAGAGAGAGAGAGAGAGAGAGAGAGAGAGAGAGAATCCCAAGTAGGTTCTCTCCCCACAGCCAGTGCAGAGCTGATACAGGGCTCAAACCTGTAAAACTGCAAGATCATGACCCGAGTCTAAACTGAGAGTTGGACACTTAACTGACTGAGACACCCAGGTGCTCCTAGAAGCTTCGTTTTTATTAGTCTTTTTGAGTACATTTTTTAATTATTTTAAATATTCAAAATTCTGTGTCTTCTTCCAATTCATATTTATCTGCTATATTTTTTATTCCTTTGCTTTCCTTCTTTTTGTGTTTGTCTTAAGTGTTTCTTCTAAAAACAACATATGGCTGGATCTTGTTTTTTTCTTAAATCCAACTTGAGAATGTTTATCTTTTAATCATCAAGATTAATATACGCAGAATTGTAATCACTGATGTGTTAGGACTTTCCCTTGTATTTTAGTGTAACTTAAAAAAAAATTTATGTTTATTTATTTTTGAAAGAGAGAGAGAGACAGACAGAGTGTGAACAAGGGAAGAACAGACCAAGAGGGAGACACAGAATCTGAAGCAGGCTCCAGGTTCTGAGCTGTCAACATAGAGCCCGATGTAGGCCTTAAACCCACAATGGTGAGATCATGACATGAGCTGAAGTACAAAGCTTAACTGACTAAGCCACCCAGGTGTCCCTTATTTTAATTTTTAATTTAACATACTTTATTTTCCTGTTGAAAATTTTCATTTTGAAATATCAATTATATGAACCATGTTTTCTTTTTTCAATTTTTTTAAGTTTATTTATTTGAGAGAGAGATCATGAGCAGGGAGGGGCAGAGACAGAGAGAGAGAGAGAGAGAGAATCTCAAGCAGGCTCTGTACTGTAAGTACTGAGTCAATATGAAGCTCGAACTCACAACCATGAGATCATGACCTGAGCCAAAACCAAGTGTTGGATGCTTAACCAACTGAGTCACCCACGCACCCCTCAATTTTTACATTATTGATTTTCTGCTATTCTTTTATATAATATTAGCCATCTCTGGATAAGCACAAAACAGGGTATGGAATTATACTTGTCTGGTTGACTTTATGCATAGGAACAATATCTTTTCCTATTCTAAGAGTCCTTCTGGGCCACCTGGTTGGTTCAGTCAGTTAAATGTCTGCGTTTGACTCAGGTCATGATCTCACGGTTCCTGAGTTTGAGCCCCACATTGGGCTCTCTGCTGTCCACACAGAGACTGCTTTAGATCCTCTGTCTGCCTCTCTCTGTCTGCCCCTACCCCACTTGCAACCCCCCTCAAAAAAACAAAACAAAAAACAAACAAACAAAAAAAGAGTCCTTCTATTACTGCTATTCTAGGCTAACCCACTCACTATTCTACAATAAACTCTTTCACCCACACCCCAGAATAAAGTTATTCAGTTTTTTGGTTTGCTTGTTTTTTGTTTTTAATTTCAGCATTGTACTCATACAGGGAAGAGTCAACTAGGTCCCAGCTGCTAGAACTACACAGTTTGGGCCATGAGTAATGGACAGACAGTAGGCAACCAGTCTGCACTTATCGATGTTTTCTAACCACTCTTCCCAGTCTACCCATGCACCTACTCTAGTTTGCCTGCTACCTCCTTTGCTGTTACTACTGTATACCTAATAACAGACAGGTGGACGTCTATTGTGTTGGGGGTTGGGGAGAGCTGCCAGCGCTTCTGATTTTTGGCTGTGAGCTTTTGTATAGCTATTCAGCAATGCTCCCCAGTACCACTACCATTTGGAGAGCTCTACTCTGGAAAATATGAGTTGAATGCTCACCCTTAATGGCCAAGATGCTTTTCACCTTTGGCCCACGAAAGAGCCTTTCCAAATTATATTCTTATACCCTGGAAAAACCGAAGGCAAAGTAAAAAAGTTGGGGGCCCTGGCTGGCTCAGTCAGAAGAGCATGTGACTCTTGATCTTGGGGTTGTAAGTTCAAGCCCCACATGAGGTATAGAGATTACTTAAATAAATATTTTTAAAAAAAGAAAGTAAAAGAGATGATTACAATCCCAACTCCAAGTTAACTGTCTTTGGCTCTTTTCTATGCCTAGATGGGTACCTGGTAAAATTCTTTATTGAACTTTCTAAGCTTTGTAAGCTTAGATTTTTTTTCAGTTTTTATGGTCATATCTGAGTATGGATCTGCATTAACTAAACTTGCTATATCATTTTTTACCTCAGTGATTTGTTATGAAGGTAGACGTTTGCAGCTTATACTCAGTGCATCATTTTTTTTTTTTTTTTGATAATGCCAAAAAAAAAGTCAGTTAGTGCCCCATTCAGTTATCTCTTTCTGGTTCAGCTTTCCCCATCTGACCTGGGATAGAGTTTCCTGTCTGTTCCATATATCCTATGCTTATCTCAATGTTAGTGTGTAAAACACTATGGGTGCTTCAATCTCTTCTAATGGACAGCATGTTCCTTGATAGAGTCAAAGAGTATCTGTCAAGTACATGCATAACACCTAGCAAATATCCCAGCACAAAATTTGCTTAATGATTTCCCTACCAAATATGTCCAGGAAGGTAAATGGCAATTTACCCAGGACAAATAGATGTCTACCATTTTATGAAAAGTCCTGAAATGGAGAATTTATTTTTTTCACACTATGGTTTCCCAAACTGGAAAATGTTTCCTTAATTTTCAAGTTGTATAGCTAATATCTGCTCAAGTAAATAGCACAGCATATACTGACTTATCATTGCTTCTAAAGGTTTATCTGAGAATGATGTGGCTATGAGTGAGAAGTATGGTTAATATGCATTTCCCACACAATAAAACAAGCCTTGTTAGGAGAAATGGGATAAAAAGAAACAGATTTAACAGAGACTGCTCCTCACAGAAAAATTAAAAGTAAACTTTATTATAATCAACTCTTGTTGTTAAAACTGGAAAGAATTACCGTGTACAAAGATGAGAGGGAGTCGAAAGTTATAAAAAAGGATAAAAAGCATGCAATGTTCAGAGATGTATTTACTCATCTCAATCTACTTTGCCAAGGAAGGGAGGAAATAGGAGTTTTAGAATGGCAAGCTTCAACTTGGCAATTCTCAATGTGAATTTTGACTAAATATGTTCTGAAAGTAGAACAAATTTATTTTCCAAGTATTTGATTTTTGTCTATGTTACAGATCCCACCTTTGTCCAGCCTCAGAAGGTCCAAGGAAAAAAGAGCTCTTATGAAGCCTAACCTGGGGCACCCAAAGGGCTCAGTTGGGTAAGCCTCTGATTTTGGTTCCCGTCATGGTCTCACAGTTCATGAGTTCGAGCCCCGTGTTGAGCTCTCTGCTGTCAACTGGGAGCCTGGAGCCTGCTTCAGATTCAGTGTCTCCTGCTCTCTGCCCCTCCCCACTCATGCTCTGTCTCTCAAAAATGAATAAATGTTAAAAAAAAAAAAAAAGAAAAGAAAGCCTAACCTAATGGCTGTAATATCAGCTTCTATATGGTTCAACAAATTGTATAAAGTCGGAAGTGTTCTAAACACAGTTCTACTCCACTGGAACACTGATACTAGACAACACTAAAATAGTTTCCAGTTGCTTCGGCCCCTATCACATTGTCTCAACCAATGTTTAGTGCATATTGTTTGACAAAGACAATAATGATATCTAATATGGCTCCAGAATCTATTTTTCAGAGGCTAACTGATCACTTTCAGATCTATAAATACTACAACCACTTTATTTTACCATAAAATAAGTAAATTAGCCAGCTGTAGTTTTAGTTGTGGAATTAATGCTTTGATTTGTTTGAATGAAATAATTTTAGCATTTTCCAGGGAAAGAAAAAACTATAAATGAATGTGAGCTCTAGCCTGCGGTGGCAATGTATGTTAATGGAGATGATTATACAAGTCACACTTACCATTTCACAGTGTCCAGGCCTTAACAAAGCCCGCATAAAATGCTTGTTGAAAATGTAAAGTTGCAGATTTATGTTTTTGCTTTATTCTATTACCACCACAAATTTTGTTTTCTTTATTTTGCTCTCTTTGTTCATATTTGCAAGTGATAAATTTTGTATGTTTTATATTTTATATTTGGTTTATCTATTTACTTTGTATTCATTTTCCATGCAGGATAGCATAAGTCTATAGAATAATAACAGCTGATATTGAATTTTATATTGCTATTGGGCATATACTTCATAAGAAGTTTATGTGATCTCTAACTTAATCGCAGAAAAATATTGCTAAAGGGAAAGTTTGCTTCATAACAATGAGACCTATGCCTTCATAAAATGTATTTAACTCTAAACCTATTACATGGAATTAATATATAATTTTCATATTTTCTGCCACAGTTAGATGAGATTTATTGTATACAGCTATTGAATTTGAGCACAACTAATTATGTAAGTGAAGAAGTCTTTATATCATGTGATTTAAGCATATCTAGATAAGTTATCAATGTCTTGATAATGTTATGGATACACAGCAAATAAAGCAAACAAGTATTTCAGAAAAATACACTTTTAAGCTATTTAAAAGTTAAGCCATAGAAATGAAATAGTGTGTTATGTGTTAGTTCCACCACCTGAAGTAGTAGTTGGTTCAGAGCAGATGAAAACCTATATGTTATAAACTTACAAAAAAGCTTCTTGAAACATTCCATAAATCTATGGCTATATTCATCTTCTTTTGTGTTTCATCTAGGCCTGTAAAAAAGAGACGTATCACTTTCCCATTATAGTGCCATATTTGAAATGCTCCATTTATATTTTTAATGCCTTTCATATCTATTTCCTTATATAGTTTAATAGCATACTTAGGCTTTCTAGGCCAGGAAAAAGAAATAACTAAAGACAATAGAGTGCACTGCAGCTGACTGAATATCTGTATTTGAAATAGGCCAGTTAACACAGAAAACAATAGGTCTTTAGGAAAAGACCTACAAGTGTAATATATTTCTTTCCTTATTTCAGTTGTGCTTACAAAGATATTTGCTCCTAGTAATTGAGTTCAATAGATCTCCCCCAAACTAACTTCAAAATAAGTGATTAACTTTATTTTCCTTTCTGAGATCACTTCTTGCCCATCTTTTACATAAACAGTTGCCATGGCACACTTTAATAGTGCCTGCTTTAAATAGCCAGAACGTCTGGGATCTTGTCTTACTCATCCCTCTACATTTTCACAACATAGCTGAAGCTCCCGTGTAGTAATGTATCAAAAAACGCTATGCATTCACGTTTGCACATAAATTATTTCCCCAGAAGACAAGAAGATGTTGCATATTGTAACAGTTGTAGCATATTTTTCACATTCACTAAAATATTAACCAAGAAGGAATTTATCGAGAAGTAACAAATATTAAAGCATCACTTTGGAATCAGAGTGAGAAAAATGCCCCAAATCCATATCTTTATCTTGATGAGATAACATGGACTGTTGTCTGATAGATCTATACTCCAGGACTTGTTTCTTAAACAAGAGCCTGTTCGATACTGGTGGTCTCAGGTGACGTATAAAAGGGCTGATAGGCATTTTAGTGGTTTCAGAGAAAAATAAATTTTCATGGATACATATGATATGTAAATTTAATTATAATTTTACATACATTACCATTATATTATTAACAATCATAAAATCTGTAAAGGTTGGTGTTATTTTTCAAGAATGTTTTGCCTAACATTCAGTTGATAGAGCACAAAAATTCTCAATGAACATAATTTCATATGATTTGTGTTTGGCATTTTCATTAATTTAATTTCTTTGTTGTTATTTTTTTTTACATTTATTTATTTTTGAGAGAGAGAGAGAGAGAGACAGAGTACCAGTGGGGGAGGGGCAGAGAGAGAAGGAGACAAAGAATCCAAAGTAGGCTGCAGGCTCCTAGCTGTCAGCACAGAGCCCAACGTGGGGCTCGAACTCACAAACCGTGAGATCATGACCTGAGCCAAAGTCGGATGCTCAACTGACTGAGCCACCCAGGTGCCCCTCATTAATTTAATTTCTATTTTATGATGATATGATATATTACATTACCATCGCATGTAGACCCTATGATGATCCCCAGTGATCTCTTAGTGTGCATGCCATTGTGTAATTATTTCCCTTGGGAGCAGATGAGACCTATGGCTTGGGTCTAATAGAATATGCAAGGTGATAGGATGTCACTTTCACAATTAAGTGACTTTATATAAGATACTATCTAAAATAGACTGGAAATAGGAATTCTTCTTGCAGGCCTGATGGAGCAACCTGGGGAAAAGCCCACATGACAAGGTACTGTGGGAAGCCTCTGGGAGCTGTGTGTGACCTCTAGAAATGGCAACTTGTAGCCTGTGGGCATCTATAGCCCTGAGTCATAGAGTAACAAGAAAATAAATTGTGTCAACAACCTGTGTGAGCAGTAGAAATGGATTCTTTCCCAGTCACACTTCCGGATGAGAATGCAGCCCAGCTAATACTTTTATTGAAGCTTTGTGGAATCCTGAATGCAGACTTGGTCAAGTCATGTCCAGACTCCTGACCTACAGAAAGTGTAAAATAAGGAGTGTGTCTTTTATAAAGCCCTTAAGGTAGTCATTATTTGTTACACAGCAATAGAAAATTAATAAAATCACTAATACACAATGATGTATCTATGGCTTAAAAATTGCTCACTGAAGAAGTCAAAGTAGCAATGTGATACTCAGAATTAAGTTGTAATAATAGTGAACAGGGCTGTATTATAGATATATAATGTAAATCCATTTGTGCTGAATAAGTGAGTATGACAGTTTAATGTATGTGTGCAAAAAAAAACAAAGAAATTTCTGTATATAATTTCATTGGAACAGTGATTAGTTTGCTCCAATCCAAAGTTTATTTTCTCTTATAAAAGTTTTCCCCCAAATAGTACTACATTATCATGGATTATCAGGGATTTTCAAATTAAATATTGTAATTGTGGTAACCAATCAAATTCTTTTATTTTTTCCCAAACTGCAAATGAATATTTCTAGTTAAAGAAAAAGTTTTGTCAGTAAATTCAGAAAGAAGACCAAGTATAGAAGAATCATTCAAAGTTTCACTCCACATATAGCACTAATAGACATGATATAAACTACTGCCAAGAGTCTTAGAAAACCAGGCAAATAATATGCTCAGAAAGAAAATAGAATTAGCAGTTGGCAGAATTCCTCTCTCAAATGGCATTCTTTGTCATTACACACTATCAGTGGCATATAATATACAAGAAAAATTAATAGTCCATATGTTTCTTAATAGATATGTCAATTTAGAGTTGTCTAAAACAACTAATATCAAAGTATGAATCGGCCCTGGGCATATGTTTGGAATCTATGTAAGAATGAATGACTTCTTTCTTAACTTTTTATATTTAAATAATTTTAGATTTACAGATTTACAAAGATTGCACCAAGAGCTCCTCTATATCACAGCTTCCATCTCATATAACAATGATAAATTATCAAAATTAGGAAAATAATGTCAGAAAAATATTAACTAAATTATATGCTTTATTCAAATTTCAGTAGTTTTTCCCTCAAAAGTCCTTTTTATGTCCCAGTGTACAACTCAGGTTACCATGCTGCATTAAAATTTTTTTTTAATGTTTATTTATTTTTGAGACAGAGAGAGACAGAGCATGAATGGGGGAGGGTCAGAAAGAGAGGGAGACACAGAATCGGAAGCAGGCTCCAGGCTCTGAGCTGTCAGCACAGAGCCCTATGCGGGGCTCGAACTCACCGACCGTGAGATCATGACCTGAGCCGAAGTCGGACTACCATGCTGCATTTAATCGTCGCTTTGCCTTTAGCTTCCTTCAGTCTGTGAAATTTTGTCTTGTCCTTCCTAAACACTGGTACTTTTTTTTTTTAGTTTATTTTTCATTTTATTTTAATGTTTATTTATTTTTGTGAGAGAGAGACAGAGTGTGATCAGGGGAGGGGCAGAGAGAGAGGAAGACAGAAGCCGGAGCAGGCTTGAGGCTCTGAGCTGTCAGTAAAGAGCCTGACACGGGTCTCAAACTCATGAACTGTGACATCATGACCTGAGCTGAAGTCAGACACTTAACCAACTGAGCCACGCAGGTGTCCCTGAAACTAGTACTTTTTAAGAATACTATTCAAGTATTCTGTACAATGTCCCTCAATTTGGGTTTGGTGTTTTCTTTTAATTAAACTGGGATAAGGATTTGGAGGAAGACTACTATAGATGGGAGATGCCCTTCTCATCAATCACATCAGTATTTAATATCAATATGACTTCTTTCTGGCCATTTTAACCTTGCTCACATGGTTAAAGTGATATCTGCTAGGTTTCTCCACTGTAAAGTCACCACTTTTTCCTTTCCATTTTCTGTTTTAAGCAAACCACTCAATCCATCCCACATTCAAGGGAAGAAGAATTAAGCTCTACCTCCTGGAGTGAAAAATATCAAAAGACTTTATGGACATAAGTTAAACAACCATAGTAATTAAATATTTTCAGGGAGATACTTTGAGGTGATGGAACTATTTTGCTTTTCCTCAGAGTGTGACTGCTAATTATATCAGTCATCAGTGGCTCATGCCTGCATCAGTTATCACTGTGATGTTTTAATGGTGGTCTTCTATTTCCCTCACTTATTATCTGGAATTCATTAATTATTTGGAATTCACCTCTAAGGAAGATTTGTACCTTTTCTTTTCTTTTTAAAATTATTTATTTGTATGAATATGTACTATGGATATTTATCCTATTCTTTGCATTATAATACAATAATATATTGATTTGTTTTGCTGATCAAATATTCTAGCTTTGAACATTGAGAGCCATTTCAGTTGGCTATTGTATCCTTTTGAAATGTATTCAGTCTTTGTTCACAGCACCTCCTTATGCTTGGCTCTGCAAGGTGCTAGGTTCACCTTATATTTTCCTAATTACAGCCCTAGAATCAACCATTGCTCAAAGGAGCCCTGATCCTTCTTGGAGATTGGAATTTAGAATCCAATGTCTCCATATGAAGTGTACTCATTTCACTTGGGGTGTTATAGGGTGTAGGCCTTCTCAGTAAACAGACTAAGAAACATGTGTATGTATTCTAACCTATGTATACACACATCTGTATATCTGTATATCTGTTTATCTGATGTATATTAAGATAAATATAAATTTATGATGATGTATTCCACTCTAATCCATTACCACAGGGTCCATTCATGCCTTCCACCTTGCTTGTATATGCATTTATGTAATGTATTTTTCTGACAAGGAGAAACTTAGTTCCCATTATCTTTAATTTATTTACCTATTCATTCAACCTAGTTTGTAAATCGTTTTCAGAAATAGAATCCGTATAAGTAACAAATTTATAAACTAGAGTACAATGTTATTATGCAGTTTTATTTTTATTTGTTTAGTCTTCAGCTTTATCTAGTCAAAACATTGTTTTTGAAAGTTACTTAGGTCAGCTTCTCCCCCCTCACCTTCATGTAACCTGTGGTTACAGAATAAGATTCCCTTTTCACAGCTTACATTTCATACTGTGATTGATATCCTGTTAGATTTTTCTTATAGCTTGCATAAAGTTCATGCTTTGTGTTGTACTGTTCTATTAGCTGTGAAAATGCATAGAGTCATATTGAGGTGTCATATGGAGGTATCATATAGAGCAGCTCCAGCCTCTAAATATTCTCTGATGTGGCCCCCTTTACACAGCCACACACATCTTGGAAATGTCTGACAATCAGTGACGGGTCTTCTATCACTATTGTTTTGCTATTTCCAGAATGCTGTGTAAATGGAATGATACAAAAAGGTAGTCTTCAGGTTTGGCTTCTTTCAAATAGCAAAATACATTTAAGGTTAATTCATGTTGTTGTGGAACCAATAGATAATTTTTCCTAGAATTGAATAGTAATCCACTTAATGAATGTACAACAGTTGTTTTATTCATTCACCTGTCGGAGGATATCTTGTTATTCCCAGCTTTTGACCATTATCCGTAAAGCTGCCATAAACATTCACACACAGGTTTTGTATGAACAGAAAATTTCAATTTACTTGGGTAAATACGTAGGAGTAGGATTGCTGGATTGTTTTGTAAGTATATGATTAACATCTTAAGAAACTGTGAACCTGTTTCCAAAGTGTCTGTACCATTATGCATTCCCAGCAGCAATGAATGAAAGTTCCTAATGCCCTGTACTGCATTTCCCCCAGCATTTCATACTGATATCTTTCTTCTTTTTTAAAGTCATTCTAAAAATATGTTGTGTTATATAATTGTGATTTTATTTGCATTTCTCTAATGAGTAATAATGTTGAGGATTTTTTCATAGACTTTTTTTTTCCATTTGTATATCTTTTGCAGGAGAGTCCCTTTAGATCTTTTGCCTATTTTTTTCCATTGAATTTTTTGTAAATTGGGGTGTGTGTGTGTCTGTGTGTGTGCGTATGTATGTATTATATAAGTCATTTATAAGATAGTTTCTTGACAAATATATCCTCCCAGTCTGTGTGTTGTATTTTTATTCCCTTACCAGTTTATTTTGCAGAACAAAAGATTTAGTCTAATGAAGCCCAATATATTTTTTTTATGGACTGTGCTTTTTCTATCATATCTAAAAACTGATCACCAAATCCAGATCCATGCAGATTTTCTTCCATATTTTCTTCAAAAATTGTATAGTTTTAATGTTTATTTTTGAGAGAGAGACAGAGCGTGAGCTGAGGAGGAGCAGAGAGAGAGACAGACACAGAATCTGAAGCAGGCTCCAGGCTCCAAGCTGTCAGCACAGAGCCTGATGTGGGGCTTGAACCCACGAACTGAGATCATGACCTGAACCAAAGTCGGACGCTTAACTGACTGAGCCGCACAGGCGCCCCAAAAATTTTTATAGTTTTGTATTTTACATTGAGGGCTAATGATATATTTTAAATTAACATTTTCATAAGGTGTGAAGCATGTACTGAGGTTCATTATCTTGCAAATGAACATTTACTTGGCTCACATCATTTGTTGAAAAGATTATCCTTTCTCCTCAAATTGCTTTTGTATTTTGATCAAATATTAGTTGCTTTTGGGGTGCCTGGGTAGCTCAGTCAGTTAAACGTCTGACTTTGATTTTGGCTCAGGTCATGATCTCATGTTTTGTCAGTTCAAACCCTGTGTTGGGCTCTGTGCTTACAGTGCTGAGCCTGCTTAGGATTCTCTCTCTCCCATGTCTGTCTCTACCCTGCTGTGTGCTCTCTCTCCCTCTCTCAATCAATCAATCAATAAACAAGCCACCAACCAACCAACCAACCAACAAACTTAAAAATGATTTTAAAAAATAATTGATTCTTACCTTCTATTTTTCATTTTTACTTAAAATGACCATATTTTTTAGAACAGTTTTACAATATTTACAACAATATTGAGAGCAATGTACAGAGATTTCCCTATACCTCACTCACATGGGCATAGTGAGATAATGGGATAGCCTCCCCATTGTTAATGTCATTCACCAGATTGGTACTTTTTTTTTTTTTTAATAAAGAATGAAACTACATTGACACATCAAAATCACCCAAAGTCTAGAGTTTTCCTTAGAGCCCACTCGGTGTTGTGAATTCTATGGATTCAGATAATTGTTTAATGGCACATATCTATCATTATAATATCATACAGAGTATTTTCTTTGTCCTAAAAATCCTCCTTCTCTGCCTATTCATTTCTTCCTGCCTTAACCCTAGTGACCACCAATCTTTTTACTTTTTCCACAGTTTTGCCTTTTCCAGAATGTCATAGAGTGGACTCATGCACTATGTAGCCTTTTCAGATTAGCTTCTTTCTTTTAATAATATGTGTTAATGTTTCTTCCATGTCTTTTCATGGCTTGATATCTCATATATTTTGGGCACTGGATAATATTTAATTGTCTGGGCATATCACAGTTTATTCATTCATTCAATTTCAGAAGGACATCTTGGTTGCTTCCAAGCTTTGGCAATTATGAAATAGCTGCTATAAAGATCCGTGTGTAGGCATAGTTTTTAATTTCAATAAATACCAAAGAGCACAAAAGCTGGATGGTGTGGTAAGAGTGTGTCTAGTTTTGTAAGACACTGCCAAACTGTATTCCAAAGTGGCTGTACCATTTTGCATTCTAACCAGTATGAAAGTTATTGTTCCTCCACATTCTTGTCAGCATCTGTTTTTGGCCATTCTAACAGTATGTAGGAGTATCTCATTGTTTCAATGTACATTCCCTGATGACTTATGATGTGGAGCATGTTTTCATATTCTTATTTGCCATATGTATTTTTTTCTTGGTGAGGTGTATGCCAAGGTTAATAGACCATTTTTTGGATGATTTTTTAAATAAAGTTGTTTTCTTAATGTTGTTTTAAGAGTTCTTTGTATATTTTGGATAACAGTCCTCTCACAGATTTTTGCAAATATTTTCTCCCAGTCTGTGGCTTGTCTTCTATTTATATTATCTTTTGCATACCAGAAGTTTTCATTTTAATAAAGTCCAGCTTATCAATTATTTCCTTCATGAAACATGTCTTTCATGTTGTACCAAATGTTGTACCAAAAAGGCATCAATATACCCAAAGTCATCTAGATTTTCTCTGATATTATCTTCTAGAAGTTTTAAGTTTTGCATTTTACCTTTCAGTCTGCAATCCATTTTGAGTTAATTATTGTGAAGGGTGTAAGGTCTGTATCTAAATACTTTTTTTTTTTCACAGGTGGATGTCCAGTTATCTCAGCACCATTGCTTAAAAAGGCTATTTTTGTTTCATTGTGGTGTCTTCGTTCCTCTATCAAAGATTAGTTGACTATATATTTATGTCTGTCTATTTCTGGGTTCTCTACTCTGTTCGATTGATCTATTTGTCTATTCTTTTGCATTATCACAGTTTCTTGATTACTGTAGCATTTTAGTAATTCTTGAGGTTGAGTAGTGTCAGTCCTCCAACTTTGTTCTTCTTCAATACTTTGTTGATTATTCTGGTCTTTTGCCTCCCCATATAAACTTTAGAACTCATTTGTCTACATCCATAAAATAGCTTTGTTCTATTTTGTCTTCAAATATTTTTCTGCTTTTATGGTTTGAATTGAGCATTGTATATAATTCCATTTTTCTTTTTTCATACTTTTAGCTATACTTCTTTTTTGTAGTTGCCCTAGAGTCTAAAATATACACTTAACAACTAATCTAAATCCACTTTAAAATTACAGTATGCCACTTCATGGGTAGTGTGAGAACCTTATAATAACAAAGTAATGCTGATTCCTTTCAGCTGTCCCTTATATCACTGCTGTCATTTATTTCACTTCTGTATAAGCATATGTACAAATGTAAAATATATATGAAAGATACATAAGTGTGTACATTGTTGCTATTATTATTTGAATAAATTGGTATCTGTGAGGTCAGTTAATAAGAAAAATAAAAGTTTTATTTTACCTCCATGTATTCCTTCTTTGATACGTTTCCTTTCTTTATGTAGATCCAATTTCTGACCTATGGTACTTTTTATTCCTCCAAGGAGCTTCTTTTAACATTTATTGCAAGATAGGTCTCCTGGCAACATATTCTCTCAAATTTTATCTGAAAAAGTTTTTGTTTCTCCTATACTTTTAAAGGAGAATTTTTAGGGAAAAGATTTCTAGGTTGGTGTTTTTTCTCTCAATGTTTTAAATCCATTATTTTCTTGGCTTCATTCTTTTCTGGATAAATCATATGAAATATTTATCTTTGTTCCTTATAAGTATGGCATTTTTTTAAGTTCTACCTTTTGTTTTAAGTTTATTTATTTTGAGAGAGAGAGAGTGCATGTGTGAGTGTGCATATGTGGAGGAGGGGCAGAGAGAGGGAGAGAAGACCACGAGGCTCCATCCACACTGTCAACTAGGAGCCCCTGCAGGGGCACCCATCCCACAAACAATGCAATCATGACCTGAGCCAAAACCAAGAGTCTGACACTCAACTGACTGAGCCACCCATCTGACTCTTGGTTTTGGCTCAGGTCATGATCACATGGTTCATGAGTTTGAGCCCCACATCAGGTTCTGTGCTGCCAATGCAGAGCCAGTTTGACATTCTGTCTTCTGATCTTGCTCTTTCTCTCTCTCTCTCTCTCTCTCTCTCTCTCAAGAAAAAGATGTTATTCTGGTTTCTTTCAGTATTTTTTTCTTTATTTTTGATTTTTTGTAATTTGAAAATATTACGTCTATATGTAGTTTTTAAAATTTTTTAAAATATTCTGCTTGCTGTTTTTTTTTTTTTATTGAAAAAATATAATTGCTGGGTCACCTGGGCAGCTCAGTTAATTAAACATCCCACTCTGGTTCTCAGCTCAGGTCTTCAAGTCTTGATCTCAGTGTTGTGAGATCAAGCCCTATGTTAGGCTCCATGCTGGGTGTGGAGCCTAATTTTTATATATATATATATATATATATATATATATATATATATATATATAGGCATACAATATGTATATGTATTTGGCATACAATACCCTATTGGTTTCAGGTATACTTCATAGTGATTTATATTTTTATACAATTTAATTAATTTATTTTTAATTTTTAAATGTTTTATTTATTTTTGAGAGGGAGAAGGAGAGAGGGAGAGAGAGTGCAAGCAGAGGAGGGCTGAGACAGAGGGAGACAGAGAATCTCAGGCAGGCTGTCAGCACAGGGCCCGACGTCAGACTGTAACTTACCAACTGTGAGATCATGACCTGAGACAAAGATGGACACTTAACTGACTGAGTCACCCAGGCACTCTTTATACATATTTAAATGATCCCCATGAAAAGTCTAGTTACTGTCTGTCACCAGACAAGGTTATTACAACATTATTGACTGTGTTCTGTGTTGTACATTAATTACATGCCAATGACTTATTTTATAACTGGAAGTTTGTACCTCTTAATCTCTTATTTGCTGTTTTCTGAGCCTCCTGATTCTGTGGTTTGGTGTCTGACATTAACTTGGGGAAATTATCAGTCATTATCTTTTCAAATATTTTTTCTGTTCCTTTCTCTCTTTCTTCCCCTTCTGGTATCTTTGTTATGCATATGTTACTTCTATTGTAGTTTTCAAATAGTCCTTGTGGATATTCTGTCCTGGTTTTTGTTTTTTGTGGTTTTTTGGGGGGTTTTTTTAGTCTTTTTCCTCTTTGCTTTTCAGTGTCAAAGTTTTTACTGATACATCCTCAAGCTCAGACATTCAATACTCAGCTGTGTCTAGTCTACTAATAAACTCATCAAAGGCATTCTTCTTTTCTATTAGCTTTTTTTTTTCTTTTTACAATAGCATTTCTTTTGGGATTTTTCTTAGGGTTTATATCTCTCTGCTTAAATTATCCATCTATTATTGTTTAATGTCTACCTTATCCATTAGAGCCCTTAGCATATTAATCGTTGATATTTTAAATTCCTCATTTGATAATTCTAATATTCTTGCCACATCTGGTCTGATGCTTAATCTGTTTCTTCAAATCATGTTTTTGCCTTTTGGTGTGCCTTGTAATCTTTCTTGGTAGCCAGTCACAATATACCAGGTAAAAAGAACTGCTGTAAATAGGCCTTTAGCAATACGGTGGTGAGGGCTGATGAGGGAAGCATTCTCTGGTCCTCTGATTAGGTCTCAGTCTTTTAGTGAGCCTGTGCTTCTGGACTGTAAACTTCACAAGTGTTTGTCAGTTATTTCTTCCTCTTTGGTGAGACAAAATGGCTACAGTGGGATAGAGTTGGAATTAGGTCGATTAGGCTCTGACAATACTTCCATAGTTTAAGTTCTGGTTAACTGGTTTCCCCTGAGGGTAGGCCTTGTTAAAAAAGCAGAGTGCTCTGTGCTCAGAATGGTTCCCTTTCCTCCCCTTTGCCTGCCAAAACTCCAAGCAGATTTTCTTCAAATATTTACCGTGTTAACTGCGTTGAGCTCTTGGAGGTAAATCTCACAATACTAGAAGGGTTCGCCATGACTGGGTCTTGATGGAGTTTTTAAATCTCAACATTGTCCACACTGAGTTCTCAGCAACTCACAGGTCAGGAGTTCCTACCCCAGTGCTGGTTCCTGTGATGGTTTCAGCTCATGAGTCTGCTCCAGTAAGTTGTGACTCTGTATTTTCCTGTCTGTCTCTCCAATAATGGGGTAAGTTTTCCCCGGTGTTCTCCCCTCTCCTATGTATCTAAGAAGAATTGTTGATTTTGTAGTCGGTTTAGCTTTGCACTTGTTTGGATGGAATGGCAACTTCTAAGCTTCACATATGAAAAACTGGAAACTGGAAATTCTGCCTAAGTTTTTGTGAGACTATTTCTGGTTTTTTAATTCTGTTGCGTTGATCTATATGTCTAAACTTTCACCAATCAATATCTTGATTATTTTGACTTTATATTAAGTATTGGAATTAGATTTCAGAATTCCCCCAAAGTTGTTCTTTATCAGAATTGTTTTGGTTATTCTAGTTTTTTATCTTTCCATGTAGGTTTTAGAATTATCTACCAAAACACTAGCTAGGATTTTGTTTGGGATTCTGTTGAATGTATAGAGCCAAGTGAGGGAAAATTGAAATCTTAATAATACTGAGATTTCCAATCCATGAACATTGTATGTATCTGTTTATTTAGCTTTCCTTTGTTTTCTTTCTGTAGTGTTTTGTATTTTTAACACAGCAATCTACCACATATTTTATTAGATATACCTAAATCCTTAATTGTTTGGTGCTATTATAAGTGGATTTTTAAAAAAATATACCAAACTCCGTTTATTCATTACTGATATCTAAAAATGTAATTGTATTTTTTAGACTAATGCTGTGATTTTGTTAAACTCACAAAATAGGAGTTTTCGTTATAGGAGCTTTTTTGAGTCTTTGGGATTTTTCTACATAATCATATGTTCTACAGATAAAGATAGTTTTATGGCTTCATTTATGAACTGTATACTTTTTTCTTTTATTCTTTTTTTTTTTTTTACTTATTGCATTGGATAGAACTTCTGGTATGATGTTGGATATAGGTGAGGAGAAAAGATATTTTTAACACATAAGGAAAGGATTCTGTATATTTCTGTTAAATATTATGCAACCTATACATTTATAGGTGTCATTTAGTAGGTTAGAAAAGTTCCCTTTGATTCTTAGATTTCTGAGAAATGTATTTTTTGTCATAAATAAAGGTGAATTTTGCTAATGCTTTCTCTGTCTTTACTGAGGTGAACATAAGCTTTTATGTTTTTAACCCAGTCTGCTAACATGACGAATTATGTAGTACATTAGTTTGCTAGGGCTGCCATAACAAAATATTACAACCTTAAACAACATAAATTTATTTTCTCACACTTCTGGAGGCTGGAAGTTCAAGGTCAAGGTACTGACAATGTTGGATTTTCCTGAGGCCTCTTTCTTTGGTTTTCAAATGGCCAACTTTTCTCTGTGTCCTCACATGGCCTTCTCACTGTGTGTGTGCATACCTAGTATATTTTCCTCTTTCGATAAGAACACCAATTATGTTGGATTACAGTCTCACCCTTATGACCTCATTTGCCCTTATTTCTTTAAAGACCCTATAGTCACATCAAGGTTTACGACTTTAATATATGAATTTGAGGGACAGACAATTCAGTCCATAACTCATAGTTTGGTTTTTAATGTTTATTTCTGAGAGAGAGAGAGACAGAGACAGAGTGTGAGCGGTGGAGGGGCAGAGAGAGAGAGGGAGACACAGAATCAGAAGCTGGCTCCAGGCCCTGACCTGTCAGCATGAAGCCTGACATGGGGCTTGAACTCACAAATTGCAAGATCATGACCGGAGCTGAAGTCAGACGCTTAACCATCTGAACCACCCAGGTGCCTCTCGTTTGGTTTTTAAATGTCAGCTCAGCCTTGCATTCCTGTGCTGAACTCTCCTTGATTCTAATATAATGTCCCTTTCTTAATTTATTACTAAATTGGATTTGCTTTAGTTTTGTTGATGTGTTTTGTGTCTATGTTCATGAGGGTTATTTTTCTATAGATTTCTTGTCTTTGTCTGTTTCGGGTAGTAGAATGAATCTGACCTCATAAAATGGATTGGAAAGTATTTCCTCCTCTTATCAATTCTGAATGATATTGTATAGAATTGGTGTTATTTCTTATTTAAATATTGTGTAGAATTCATGAGCAAAATATATGATTCTAAAGTTTCTTTTCTTGAAAGTGTTCATTATAAATTCAATTTCTTCTGTATATATGTCAGTTCAGATGATCTATTTCTTCCCAAATTTCTAGTAATGTGTGTCTGCCATGTAAATGGTTGAGTTTACTGGCCTAGAGATATGCATGGTATCATTTTACTATACTTTTAATGCCTGTGGGATCAGTAGTAAAGTTCCATCTTTCCTTCCAAAAATTGGTAATTTGTGTCTTGTTATTTTCTGGGTTAGCCTGGTTAGAGATTCATTAACTTTATTGAATTCAAATAATCAGCATTTGGTTTTATTTATTTTTTCTACTTTCTATTTCATTTAATTTATTTTTGAGATGTAGTTGACATATAACATTATAGTAGTTACAGGTGTACAACATAATAATCCAATATATGTATATATAGTGCCACATGACCACCACAATAGTGTAGTTAACATCCATCACTACATATAGTTACAATTTTTTTCTTGTGATGAGAACTTTTAAGAGCAACTCTCCACCCAACTTTCAAATATACAGTACAGTGTTATTAACTATAGTCACCATGCTGTACCTTATAGCCCCAGGACTTATTTTATAACCAGATTTGTATATTTTAGCAACCTTCACCCATTTCATACCTCCTGCTACCTCTGGAAATCAACAGTCTATTCTATTCTCTGTATCCAAGTCTTGGTTTTTGGTTTTGTTTTAAGATTTGACATATAAGTGAAATCATATGGTACTTTTCTTTCTCTGTCTGACTTATTTCACTTAGCATAATGACCTCAAGCCTCATCCATGCTATTGCAAATGGCAGAATTTATTTAATTCTTACGGCTGAATTATATTCCATTGCTCTCTCTCTCTCTCTCTCTCACACACACACACACACACACACACAACCATTCATCCATCAATGCATACTTAAATAGTTTCCATGTTGTGTCTATTTTAAATATGCTGCAACAAACATGGGGGTGCAGATATATTTTCAAGTTAGTATTTTTATATTCTTTGGATATATTACAGAAGTGGAATTGCTGGATCATATGGTTGGTGTATTTTTAATTTTTTTAAGAACATCTGTGATTTTTCTATAGTGGCTGAACCAATTTACATTCCCACAAGCTATGCACATGGGTTCTATTTTCTCCACATCTTCACTAGCACTTGTTATTTCTTATCTTTTTGATGACAGCCATTCCAAACATGTATAAGGTCATATCTTATTGTAGGTTTGATTTATTCACATTTCTCTGATAATTAGTGATATTGGGCACCTTTTCATGTACCTAATGACCATTTGTATATCTCCTTTGAGGAGAAGTCTATTCATATTCTATGCCTGTTGTTTAATTAATTGTTTTTTGTGTGTGCTTTTTTTCTATTGGGTTGTAAGATTTCTTATATGGTTTCAATAGAGATTATCCAAATATATGGTTTGGATCAGCTATATGATTCACAAATATTTTCTCTCATCCAAAGGCTGCATTTTCTTTTTGTTAATGGTTTCCTTTGTTGTGAAGAACCTTTTTAGTTTGATGTAGTCTCACTTGTTTATTTTTGTTTGGTTGTCTTTGCTTTTGGTTTCAGAGCCAAAAAATTGTCACAAAGACCAATGTCAAGGAGTTTATTGCGTATGTTTTCTTCCAGTGTATTTATGGTTTCAGGTCTTATATTCAAGTGTTTCATCCATTTTTAACTGATTCTTTTTTATCATGTAATATATAGTGGTTCAGTTTCATTCTTTTGAATGTGGCTGTCTGATTTTCCCAACCTAATATATTGAAGAGACTATTATGTCCTCATTGGTTACTTTGTTATAAATTAATTGACCATTTATGCATGGCCTTATTTCTTTAATTCTTTTTTTTTACTTTTTAAGTAAACTCTACACTCAATTTGAGGCTTGAATTTACAACCCTGAGATCAATAATTGCATCATCTACCAAATGAGTTATTCGGGCACCACTGCATGGGTTTATTTTTGATCTATTTTATCCCATTGATTTATGTATATGTCATGCCATACTGTTTTGATTACTATAGCTTTATAGTATTTTTTGAAATCAGAAAGTGTAATGCTCCCAGCTTTGTTCTTCTCTTTTGGATGCTGTTTTGTTTTTGTTTGTTCATTTGTTTTCACTTTTTTCTTTTTGCATTTCAGTTGGCTAATATTTATTAACCTATTTTCAGAATCACTGATTTTTCCTTGTCTATGTCAATTCTACTAAAGCGGCTTTTGAAAGACATTCTTTATCTCTGTTACTATGTTCATTATCTTTATAATTTTCTTCCCTCTGTTAAAATTACCTATCTGCCTTCTCATATTGTTTACCTTATCAATTAGAGCCTTTAACACATGTGTCTTTAGTTTAATAACTTTGTCTCACAGTTGCAACATTTGTATTACATTGAATTTAATCCTGATGATTGCTTTTGTCTTTTCAGATTGTGCTTTCATATGCCTCAAATTTTTATTTGCTGCTGTTGAAAGCTGTACATGTTATTATAGATAATAGTAGATATCGAGGATTATACTTGGAGATGACTACATCTATCTCTCTACTAGACCTTGAGTATAGGGGTTTGTTTTTACTATTAGGGAATTGAGTTGTTTCTGCACTTTATTGTCACTATGGTTATGCTCAGTGTGGCAGAAGTTTCAAATTTCTTTGTTGAACTTGCTGCTCACTTGGCTTTATATATATATATATATATATATATTCAGGTTTATATATATATTATATATTATTATATTATATATATTAATATTTTATATATATACATATACATATATATATATATATATATATATATATATATATATATTTGCAAGAGAGAGAGAAAAGCATGGGTACAGACAGAGAGGGAGAGAGAGAGAGAGAGAGAGAGAGAGAAAGAGAGAATCTTAAGCAGGTTCCATGTCCAGCACAGAGACCCCACAGGGTTCAATGCCATGAATGTGAGATCATGACCTAAGCTGAAATCAAGAGACACGTAACCAACCGAGTCACCCAGGCACCCCTAGATTTTTCTTTTGTGCTGCTTCCCAGAGAGAATTCTCTTGTAGCTCTCCCTGTATTTTACTTTAGTTTTATGTGATACTTTTTACTGTTAGTAGCAGATGGAAATGGAATGCCTTCTTTGTTTTAGGCAGGCACTGTAAACGTGAATCTTGACGTTGTGACCTTCACACATGTTCCTGTCCTCTTTTATTTTTTTTTTAAATTTTTTTTAACGTTTATTTATTTTTAGACAGAGAGAGACAGAGCATGAACGGGGGAGGAGCAGAGAGAGAGGGAGACACAGAATCGGAAGGAGGCTCCAGGCTCTTGGCCATCAGCCCAGAGCCCGACGCGGGGCTCGAACTCACGGACCCTGAGATCGTGACCTGAACTGAAGTTAGACGCTCAACCGACTGAGCCACCCAGGCGCCCCCCTGTCCTCTTTTAGATGTAATGCTAGTATACACTTCTGCCCCTTCCATAAAAATAGAAGTTTTTATTTTTCCCTCTTGTTATCTCCAAGCTGCAGTAGTTTTCCACCAGTGCACCCAGGCTATAAATTTGGGTTTTTTTGTTTGTGTTTTTTGTCTCAGGTTTTTGGCTCTGCTGCTGCAAATGAAAGTTCTTATTTCTTAAGGACAATAGGCAGCTGATCATAGGTAAGTTTTAACAGAGTTCTGCAAATCAGTACCACAAAGACCGCTTTCTCTGGATTCCCTCCTCCCTCCTCCTCCTCCAACTAGACTTTTTCTAGTTATCTTGGAGGATTTCCTGAAGGAAAAACTTAGAAGAGGGTGTGAATTTACTGTCTAGAATCTGTATTTTCACTTTCATGTTAGTCCACTCAACCTTTACAGTTTCTTGAGATGCCCTTACTGGTTTCTGTGATGCTTTGTTTCTACTGCCCTAGGTAAACAATTGTTCTAGTCCTGTTTCTCTCTGCAGGTTCCTTTCTCTCTCCATAGTTTGGATTATTTATTGGCTCTGTAACCTCAGTTCTCTGATAGAATCAAGAAAATTACAGCTTGTGTATCTATTGTATTCTTATAAGTAGAACCAATGCTCTTTTTAGCTCTCTCTATATCAGAACTGAAACTAAAGTTCAATGAATTTGTTCTTAGTTTAATATGTAATCCATATTATAAAAAAAGGTGATTGTTTTGTGAGTAGCATACAAAAATGCATAGGCTTCAGTACTTATGGAATACCGTTTATACAATGACAATGAGGACAATAGATATATGAGTTAAGGTTATAGAAAATGATTAATAGTCAAAATCATGTCTCCTGATCTTGACTCAGTTTTAATTTAATTACTGGTAATTACAAAATATAAACTGTGGCTACTAAGTTTACTTCTCAGTATGCTCTGTGAAAAAAACAGACAACATCTGAAATAATATTTTCTGGTATGATATAAATTGACTTTGAAAGAAAAAGATACCCCCGTGAATTTTTAAATTAAGGAATAAATTAAAAACAATATTTTTATGATATTGAAATCACTTGTTTATGATTTCTAGCAAAACACTTGTTTATGATTTCAAGGGTTTTTCTTCATTGCTGTACCATAGTGATATATTCATATTTTACTATATTTTTATTGAAACATAGTTCGACATAAAACATTGTGTAATTTGAAGGTATATGATGTGTTGATTTAGTGCCTTTATATATCACAATATGATAACCACCACAGTGTTAGCTAACATTTGTTTTATGAAACATAATTATTATTTTTTATGGTAAGAGCAACTAAGATCTACTTTCTTTGCAACTTTGAAGTTTATGATACAGTATTGTTGACTAAATCACTATACTGTGCATTAGATCTACAGGGCTTATATAATAACTAGCTTCTATTTTTTTACCCTTAAACAACATATCCCCAATTCATGAACCTCCAGAAGTAACTACTATTCTACTTTCTGTTTTTATTAGTTCAACATTTTTATTTTCTACATATAAGTGATACCACATAGTATTTGTTTTTCCTCATCTGACTTATCTAACTTAGGATCCTTCCCTCCAGGTTCACCCATGTTGTCAAAACTGGCAAGATTTCCTTCTTTTTCATGGCTGAATAATATTTAAAATATGACTATATCATCCAGACATGATAAATTTGTAATTTAAAGAACCTCAGCCTTTCATGTTAGTTCAAAATATCATTATGTGTAATGTTGAGAATGTCTATGTTTCTAAAGAATATCATTTATGATACAAATGGCAATTTGCAAGAGTTTAACTCTTCCCTGTTAATTAGTCCATTTCTTCACTCTGACTCCATGAGGTATATGAGGATACTAATGTATATATTCAAATGCTGCAAAATTTTTGAAAAGCGCTTCTGGAAATAATAGATGACAACAAAAATTGAAATAAAATATGATATTTAAAAATATGATATTGATATTATCTATTCTCATATTACAGAAACCAGGTTTTATTCTTGACTCCCTCTGGCAACAATTAATCTTCTCTCAAATACATCTGCAACACTATCTCCAATACTATCACTTCAGTCTAGGTCATCATCATCTCTCCCTTACCTGATGCCAGTAATTTCTTGGCTCTCTTCCTTGACATCCACTCTTATCTTCCTCAAATTAGTCTTCTGTGGTCTTCTGAGGAATATTTCCTGATGGAAAATGTCCTCATACCATTCATCATCAAATTTTTAAAATTGCTTTGGGATTGAGTTCAATACTCTTTACCTGACTTACAAGGCTGTGAGTACCTAACTCTCAAGCTGAGTACTGTGTGCAGATTCTCCCCTACCTCATCCCATGTCACTCTCTTCCATTTTTTTTTTTTTTGGCACTTAAATACTCTATCCTCCTTCCTTGGGATATTCATTCATGTTCATCCTCATGTCTTCTGCATGTAGCTAATTTCTGCCCATCTTGCTCTAGGATTGAACTTATATGTACTTTATCAGGGCATTCTTCTGTGAATCTCCAATCTGGAGTGCAATATTCTCCTAGGACTTGTTTCTATTTGTTTTCTTTTATAAAATTCACATATAAAATTATTTCATGGATAATTACTATCCACTCTAGATTATAAACACTATGAAAATACAAAATTTGAATATTTTGTTTATCTTTATAATCTCACAGACTGTTGGCAACCAACAAAAAGCAGCAATATACCCGATTTTCAAGATTGAATGGAACTTGACAGAGTATCAAGCTGCGTATCAGTCAAGGAGGCTGATTTTCAAGGAAGGAATAGTGTTTTAAGAAAGAAACAAAGTTTGAAGGAAGAATTGATTGTCAGTGAACAAAGTTAAGATATGTCAGTAGTATGGCAAGGCCAAAGCACTGGGGAGGGTGGTATTGAGTGAAAGTCACCCACAAAGAATCTGTTGGTGGGAAAGTGATTACCCAGTGCCCATGGAAGGGAAATCATATTTCAGGTCCATAAAATAAGATATTACTAGGCACACCTCTTATGTCTCTGTGCTTGTTTGGATTGGTTTAAGAATTGTATTGGGGTAAATGGACATGTAGATATTAAAGTCAACAATTGATGAGAATTAAATATAGAAAGCTTATTATTATCTTTACATGAGTGGTTTCAAACTTTACCATACATAACCATTATATAGAGGGATTCTTGAAACACAGATTTGGGGGCTCCACCCCATTTCCAATTCAGCCCTGCTTTGAGTAAGGAAAAGAATTGGCGTTCTAAGCAATTTTCTAGTTATGCAGTTGCTGCTTGTTTAGAGACCATATTTTGGCAAATAACTGCACTTGCCTGGACTTTTAGTTTCAGTGGATCACATGCATTTGGCAAGCTCCAATAATTCCCTGCCTTTCTCCTCCAACACTTTAAACAAGTGAGCAAATATAAGTATCTGAATAAAATTTCAGACACTAATATGTAGTTTTACTATGTGGTTATAGAATTAACACCAACAGTGAATCATATGGTCCACAGCTGAGAGGAATTAAAATAGAAAGGTATTTTTGTTCCCCCTTTCTCTTTCCTTTAGCAATAGTATGGGTGGGAATTTGTAGCCTTAACATATTAGTTCAGCTTGTGCCTCATTTTGTGTATCTAAAGAGATGATAAATCCATGCTCAGTCTTTATCTTTCTTTCTTTCTTTCTTTCTCTCATTTCTTTCTTCTTTCATTTCTTTCTTTCTTCAAGGTACATCATTGTCTAATTTGTTGTAGAGTGATTATTTTTCTACCTCTCAAATCCATTTTTTATGTAAAGCATATAGACATTAGTTTTTGTTCTTTTGTAAGTGTTTTAAAATAATTCAATGTGTTCTCCTGTACCATACTTTCTGTGGACTGGATATAGAGAGCTTATTAATCTCTTGCATAGGATATGGGTTGTAATTCATATTTTTATTTGGTTAAATTTAAAAGACTCTATTTTATTCATGTGAGCCCCCAATTCCTAGGTATATACTTAACATATATAATTTGAAGAGGTCAGTATGGAAATTTTGGGATATTGCAGACACTGAAAGGATCACTCTCTGGTGGAATATTGCCTGGAGAAAATTACAAGTTCTATCCACATATTGCATTCTTTGAAAACTGGATAATGAGACTTATCCCTTTTTTCCTGAGTGTTTTCATCAAGTAAATGACATGATAATATTATTGGCCTCGTAAGATGATATTCAGAATTAAACACAAAACAATTGTAAAGACTAGAACATAATTGATAGTAAAAACATTTAAAGATCATTGTTATTAGTTGAATATTTGTTTTCCTCTAGCGTTATTCTTTTTTTTTTATTTTTTTTTAACATTTATTTATTTCTGAGACAGAGAGAGACAGAGCATGAACGGGGGAGGGTCAGAGAGAGGGAGACACAGAATCTGAAGAAGGCTCCAGGCTCTGAGCTGTCACCACAGAGCCCGACGTGGGGCTCGAACTCACAGACCGTGAGATCATGACCTGAGCAAGTCAGCTGCTTAACCGACTGAGGCACCCAGGCGCCCCTCTAGCGTTATTCTTGATATTAGATTTTGCTTTATTCTCTTTACCAGTTCTTTTTTTTTTAACTAAAATCTTTTGAAATTGCTGTTTCTATTTGTAGAGTTACAGTTTACTGGATACTTACTAAACTCTAGGCACTGTGCCAAAATCCTCACTTACTGCCTGTGATTTACTATTCACAGCAATCTTGGGTGCAATATTATTATCCCAATTTTACCAATGTAGATGGTAAGAGTTAGGGGATTCTTATAATATATTAAGCAAAAACTTTATATACATGATTTCACTTAGAGGTAGGATCAAATAAAGGTTAAAAACATGGACACTGGGCTTTTGAAAAGATGGAGTAGACTACTTTTCCTTATTTCTCTTGCTAACCATGGCTAATAACCCCAGATATCATATATCATATGTTTTATATCATATATAAAATAAACATAAATAAATAACATAATTTCCACTCAGAAAGGTGGAAAGAAGAAGAAAGACAGGCTAGGGACCTCAGGACATAAGAAGCAAAATGGTAATGGGCTCCCTAAACTTTCTTTTTATCTCATATATCTTTTCAGATAGAAAACCAAGCTGGAAATACCAAAGAGTTCAGATAATAAAAAGCCATAAGAAAAACCTACTGTAATAACCAAGGGACCATTAAAGGGGCTACCTAGCAAGATGAAAAAGTTTTAGAAAATAACCACTCTATTCCAGCAAAATAACCTAGAGAAGACTATGGCCTCATTTGCAGCCACCTCAGCAAAGACTGAATGGGAAGCCTAGAATTCTATCCGTGCTATACTCTAAGATAGCACCCCAAATCCAAGTCAGCAAAGAAGACTGAGTGAGGAATCAAAATTTTATCCTTATCAAGTGGTAAAAAGGTTTCCTCCTTGTATAGTGTCCATGGAAACCACTTGGGAAGCCTGAATTTCCACCACCATTTGGCAATGATACTCTTCCTTCTCCCTAAGGGGATGATGTCAGAAGAAGCCTAGTGAAGAATCAGGGCTATCACCACTAGCCAGTGGTAAGGACTCCTCCCACCACAGTGTCAAAGGAAACTAAATTGGGAGCATGGTCCCCCAGCAGTAATGAGACAGTAATGACTCCCCTGCTAAGTCTTTCAGATAAGTCCTATTAAAAGAAAATATTCAAATAAGATCCAGAGCCTCATAAAATAATACCCCAATTTTTTCAAATTTCACTAAAAAATTATTTATCCTACCAAAACTATGAAAATATCAACTGAAATGAGAAAAGACAATCAACAGATGCTAATACTAAGATTATAACTCCTTTGAATGACACAGAGAAAAGAAACAAATAAACAAAGTTAGAAATATCTGGGTCTATAGCAAATAATTTAACACTACTGTCATTGAAGTCTTGGAAGAAGATAGATGGGGTAGGTGATGTTGAAGGTTGGGAGTAAGTGTTGCCCCCCCAAAAATAAATAAATAAATAATGGTAGAAAGTTTCTCTAATTTGTCAAAAGACATAGCCTACAGATTCAAGAAGCTGACTGAGTCCTAAAGAGGAAACACCCAAAGAAATGCATACCGAGGTACATTACCAAATTTCTAAAAACTACAAAGAAAAATCTTGAAAGTAGCCAAAGAGAAATGAAACCTTACTTACAGGAAAGAAACAATTCAAATGACAGATGAGTTCTCATCAGAAACCATAAAGTTCAGAAGGAAGGACACAATAACTTTCAAGTGCTAAAAGAAAAGAGACGACAAACCAGAATTTTTATCTACTAAAATATCATCCGAGAAAGAAGGGGGAATTAAGACATTCTCAGATAAAGGAAAAGTTAGAGAATTTGTTTCCAGGAGGTCTAATCTAAAAGAATGATCAAAATAACATCTCTAAACAGAAAAGAAATAGTAAAGGAAGAAATCTTGTCATACCAGGAAGGAAGACCAATGCTGAGAGCAAATATGTGGATAAATATAATAGATTGTTTTTTTGTGCTTGAGTTTACTGTATAATGTTTGGCAACCGAAACAGAAATTACAACATTCTTGTATGATTCTCCAAGTATGTAGAGAAAATATTTATGACAATTATATTATGAATCGGAGACAATAAAGGAGAGGGAGACATACAGGGAGGAAAGATTTCCACACTTGAATTGGTAAAATGTTGACACAGTAAACTGTGATAAGGTATACATATACAATGTGATCTCTAGAACAACCATTAAATAATGTATACCAGAAAATACATTCAAACCCCCTATTGATAAGTAAACATGAAATTCTAAAATATGTTTAAATAATCAACAGGAAGATAGGAAAAAAAAAAGAGAAACAAAAAATGGGACAAAAAATATCCATAAATGGCTGAATTAAGTTCCAACATCAATAATTCCATTAAATGTAATTAGTCTAAATGCACCAGTTAAAAAACAAATTGGCAGAGTGGATACCAATAATCAGTGCTCCAACTATCCACTTTCTACAAGAAGTTCACCTCAAATACAACAATCTCAAGGGTATTATGCTAAGTGAAAAGAATTTCAAAGGTTATATACTGAGTAATTTTATACAACATTCTCAAAATGACAAGTTATAGAGACAGAGAATAGATTAATAGTTGTCAGTTTTAGAGATGTTTCAGGGCAGGGTGTAAGTTTGAATATAAAGGAGTAACACAAAAGAGATTTCCCTGGTGACAGGATATTTCTCAATTTTTATTTCAGTGATTGCTACATGAAACTACACTCATGATAAAAATGATATGATATACTTGTGTGCATTATATAAATGTATACATTATATCAAGGTCAATTTCCTGGCTTTAGTATTTATTGTGGTTACATAAGATGTGACCAAGGGGGAAAAACCTGGATGAATGCATCTCTCCATATTAATATTACAAAGTCTTATGAATCTACAGCTTTCCCCTTAAAATTAAATAGAGGAACGCATGAATAAAATGAAGGATAAAAATGACATAATCATCTCAATAGATGCAGAAAAAGCATTTGACAAAATTCAGCATCCATTCATGATAAAACTCTCAACACACTGGGTGTAGAGAGAGAAAAATAACTCAATATAATAAAGGCCATGTATAACAAACCTACTGATAATATCATACTCAACAGTGAAAAGCTGAAAGATTTTTTTTTCTAAAATAAGGAACAAAATAAGGATGCTCATTCCTGTCACTTATATTCAACATATTAGTCCTAGCCAGAGAAATTAGGCAGGAAATAGAAATAAAATGTATTTAACTTGTAAAGGAAAAAAATAAGACAGTCTTTGTTTGCAGATATCATGAAATTATATATAAAAAATCCTAAAGACACCATGAAAAACTGTTAGAACTAAATTTATTTATCTAGTTCTAACAGTTTATGTTAACAATTGCAAGATACAAAACCATCATACAAAATTAGTTGTATTCTAATAATGAGCTATCAGAAAAAGAAATTAAGAAAACAATGTCATTTACAATTGCATCAAAATAACCCAAATACTGGACATGAGCTTAACCAAGGTTATGAAAGACCTGTAGACTGAGAACTATAAGACACTGATAAAAGAAATTTAAGACAAAAATAGAAAGATAGTCCATTATTATGTATTGGAAGAATTAATATTGTCAAAATGTCCATACTACACTAAGCAGTCTACAGATTCAATATAATCTTTATCAAAATTCCAAAGAATTTTTCAATTAAATAGGACAAATGATTCTATAATTTTTATGGAACCACAAAAGGTAAAGGATAGCCACCTTGAAAAAGAAAAATAAAGGTAGAGATATCACATTTCCTGATTTCATGATATATTACAAAGCTACAGTAATCAAAACAGTATTGTATTGTCATAAAAATGGACCATAAATCAAAGGAACAGGATAGAGAACACAAAAATAAACCAACACATATATGGTCCATTAATTTACCACAAGGGAGCCAAGAATATACAAAGGGAAGAAGAAAAGGGTTTTCCGCAAAAGGTGTCAGGAAAAATTATACAGTCACATGCAAAAGAATTAAACTGGACTGTATCTAACACCATAAACAAAAACTAACTCAAAATGGATTAAAGTCTTGAATGTGAGACCTGAGACCAGGTCTAAAACTCCTAGAAGAAAACATAGCAGGTAAATTCTTTGATATTGGTCTTGGTTATGATTTTCTGGTTGGACACCAAAAGCAAGTGAAGCAAAAACAAACAAACAAAAGCAAGTGAGACTACATGAAACTAAAAAGCTTCTTCACAGGAATCTGAAACCAGCAACAGAATTAAAAAAAAACACTGAATGGTAAAGAATATTTGCAAATCATATATAAGAGGCTAATATCCAAAATGTATAAGGAACTCATAGAACTCAATACCAAAAACATCTGTTTAAAAATGTCCATAAGATCTAGATAAACATTTTTCAAAGAAGATATACAGATGATCAACACATCCATGAAAATGTGCTCAACATCAGTAACATCAGGGAAATGCAAATTAAAATCATAATGAAATACCACTTCACATCTGTCAAAATGTCTTTCATCAAAAAGGCATGATATGTGTTGGTGAGGATGTGAAGAAAAGGAAGCCCTTGTGCACTGTTGGTGGGAATGTAAATTGGTGCAGCCAATTTGGAAAACATTAAAGAAGATCCTCAAAAAGTTAAACATATAACTACTGTATGATCCAGCAATTCCTCTTCTGGGTGTTTATCCAGAAAATGAAAACACTAATTTGAATACAAAAAGGTAACCTTATGTTCATAGCAGCATTATTTACCATGGCTAAGATATGGAACAACTTAAGTGTTTATGGTTGGAGGAATGGATAAACAAAAATGTGTCATATATATATATATATATATATATGTGTGTGTGTGTGTGTGTGTGTATCACATATATATTACATATATGCACACATATATACATGTATACACATATATATACATATATATGTATAATATTATTCAGACATAAAAAAGAATAAAATCTTAACCATTTGAGACAATATGGTTGGAGCTTGAGAATATTATGCTAAGTGAAATAAGTCAGGAAGAGAAAGACAAATACATATGATCTCATTTATATGTGGAATCAAGAAAAATAAAAATAAGCTACCTACATTCAGAGAACAGATTTGTGGTTGCTATAGGCAAGGGTAGGGAGTTTAGTGCAATCGGTGAATGGAATAAAAAGGTACCAACTTCCAAATATAAAATAAATACATCATGGGGATGTAAGGTATAGAATGGTAACTATAGTTATTATTATATTGTATTATGTATCTGAAAATTGCAAAAAGAGTAAATCTTAAAAATTCTCATCACAAGAAAAAAATTATAACTATGTATAGTGATGATGTTAACCAGGCTTATTGTTGTGATAATTTTGAAATACATTCAAATATTGAATCGTTATGTTGTACATCTGAAGCTAGTATAATGTTGTATGTCAATAATACCTCAATAAAAATAACTAATAGTAGATACCATAAAGTGAAAGATAAAACTCTGAGGAAAGTTATTTGTTAACACAAATAAATGACAAAGGATTGATACCTATGATGCATTTGTAAAACTTCTGTGATTCAAAAAACCTAATAGACAAATGAAAAAAAATCTGTGAGTAGATATCTCACATCAGAACAATCTGAATAGGTATACATATATAAAATACCCTCCACTAAATTAGCAATCAAAAAAGTTGAACTTGAAAACAAAAATTTTAAAATATATTTAATATACCCCATATTGGCAAACGTTAAAAGTTCTAACAATTTCAGGGGCGCCTGGGTGGCTTAGTCAGTTAAGCATCCGACTTCAGCTCAGGTCATGATCTCGCGGTTCATGAGTCCAGCCCCACAATAGGCTCTGTGCTGACAGCTCAGAGCCTGGAGCCTGCTTTGGATTCTGTGTCTCCCTCTCTCTCTCTCTGCCCCTCCTCTCTCTCTCTCTCTGTCTCTGTCTCTCTCTCTCTCTTTCCCTCTCTCTCTCTGTCTCCCTCCCTCTCTCCTTCTCTCTCAAAACTAAATATTAAAAAAAAAGTTCTAACAATTGCAGGTGTTAGCGGGAATGTGCAGTAATGAGAACTTCCCATATATTGTCAGTGACAGTATAAATTGGAACAACCATTTTGAAAGAGTGATATTGTCTGATAAAGAGGAACGTGTGCAAACTTTGTTGCCCAGCAATTTCATTTTTAGGTTTTGCCCTTGAAAAATGCTTGCCTTTATGTCCCAGTTTAAAAAAGTGTATATATATATATTCCTAACAGCTATATTCATAATAGTGAAATGTGTTTAAGAATTTAAATGCTTGTTAACTTTAGATTGGATAAATGAGTGATAGTATATTCATAGAGCATAATATAACACTGTGACAAAAACAAGTGAGCATGTAGTGCCACATGTGATAATCGTATGAATCTTGCCATTATAATATTAAGTGAACATTATGAGACAGATTAATATGATATTTTGTTTGGGAAAATTTCAAAAACAAAATACACTAAAAAACTATATATTAAGTGACATCCAAAAGTTGCAATTTTATACCTTTAAAATGAATACAAAAGGTTACCCCTGGGGTGGAGAAAGGGTGATACAGGGCTGGCTGTGTGTGTAACCTGTACACTTTCACAGGGTCCTATGTTCAAAAGATCCCCACATTCTATAATGATATGCTATTGGCATCTTGAAATTCACTGTAATTTTTGAACATGGGAACCCAAATTTTCATTTTCAACTGTGCCCCACAAATCATGTAGCCATTCCTGGGGAGACAGGATTATGGAAAAGCATGGCAAAGGTTTCTGACATATTGACAATATTCCATTTTCTTCCCTGAGTATTGGATTCTCAGGTATTTCTCATTTACTTATGTATACATGCTACTTATAATTATTAATTTTCAAATAAAAAAGATGGTTAGTATTTTTATGCGTGAAATTTCAGTATTTATTTATAGTAATCCTCCATATACATCACAAGCAATCTTTGGCTACTTTACTAAAAGTAGAACACTATCATTAAGAACCAATTTCTAATGGGACTGATAAATCATTTTTTTCTCTTTGAAACTTATCTTTTAGCCAGCCGTTCATTGAATATTTGTTGCATAACTACTATACAAAAGAGCATTGTGTAGTGCTGACCTGACAAATATTTATTTGCTTTTGTTTTTCTCCCTTACTCCCAACCGAAATGTAAGCTTCTTGAGACCATAGACTTGATCTGTTTAGTTTACTTCTGCATTCCCAAAACATAGATTGGTCATTGACATATACTATTAACAAAATAATTATTTGCTAAAAATATAAGACACAAATCAAGAAAGAATAGGGACTAAGAAAGTAGAGTAGCCTATATATATAGACAACTGTTTGGGGGGGGTTATATAAAGACAGGCAGAGAAAAGGGACAGCAACTGGAAGGGGATGTGGATGTGAGAGGGTTTGAATAGAATGGGCATGAAAAAGCATTTTGTTTGCCAAGATATGATTCTCTAGAGAGGGGGAATTTAAGAAGTAAGAGAGAGACTGGATAATTGCAGAAATAAAGTCTTTGAGTAGAAAAGAAGAGATGAAGTTGATTATGGTGGTATTGGGGGGAAGATTGTTCTTTGATACATGCTGAAAAATTTGTCCATTCACACAGGAACCAAATCAGATATAGGTCATCAACTCACTTTGTGGATAAATGAATGAATGATTGCCATATCCAAAATAACACTGCCTCATGATCACCCTTCTGTTGAGCCTGGGTTTCCTCTGCAATTTAGTTAGGTACCTTGGTAACAAAAAAATGCTCACCATTGCCCATACCTCTACCAACACCTTGTCTTTCCATTTTACCTACTCTGTGGAATTCTCTGCATCAGTCCGTTTGACTTTTCTCCTATACCCAGGCCACCAAAGAGTGTTGAAAAATATATATATGTCGCTGAGGATGGTCTCCAGCCTTAGTAGAATTTGAGACTCTTCCTGATGCTACAATTTTGTGTTTACCTTGTTAGCTTTTTCTGATGTTCATCATTCTTCTCAAAAACTTGATCTACGATCTTTTCTTTTGATCTAACTAGAACTCTTTGCCCCTTATTTCTCTAGCTACTTAAGGGTTTCAGTGATAAAGTCACATGACTTCCTTTCTCAATACCCACACATATACATCTCTATTTGCATTTATGCTTTTTTTTTTTCAGCATCAGAGGAGCTAATTCCTCCAACTATCCTTTGGATTCCAATACTGAGGTCTCCAAGCCCTGCTGCTCCTCTTAAATATTCAAGGATTTTAAGAGGTTGTTAAACTTTTGGTAGCTTGGAAACGTCCATAGTGGGAATACTTATACTATCCAAATCAGCAAAAGATAAAGATTGGGGTCTTTTTTTGTTTGTTTGTTTTAACAGCTACTTTACTAGCACACCAGTGGTGATTTCTCTTTAGTATATAAATATGATAAAAGATCTATTATGTTTAAGAATTTTTTCTTAAATTCTGTGTCACTTAAGCTACAAATCTTTCTCCTCTTCACAGCCAAATTTCTTCACTAGTCTCCGCTGACTTTTTCTAATTTTTTATATTCTATTCATTCTTTAAACCATTGAATATTGATATAACTGATTATTAACGTACCATTCCATTTGCTAAAGTAGCTAATGATCTTTGTAGTGCCAAATCATATGCAGAGATAAAACAGATGGGGCTTATTAATGAGATGTAGAGAGCTAAAGTACTATCCATTAGATAACTTCACTGTAAATTTACCCTTTTTCTTTTGTAATTAAGAAGTAATTTGTGGAATATACTTTGTGATTACGTAAATGCATGTTCCTCATAAATCTTTCACTGTCTAGATTTGGAATTTCTTAATGATTCTTGCCTAAATCAGTTATACTTTTGAGGTTCGAAAACTGATGATGTTCTAACTCTAACATTTATTCCACATTTATTGATTGAAATTCTGCAGGAAAGGTCTTTGTCCTATCTCCCTATAGTGTATATTGCTACTAGACCTTTTTAAGGGACAGATTTGGAATCCATGCCTTTATACTAATAATTCCTGTTCCTATACCATCAACAGATTTCTTTTGTGAGTTTCACCATTTCACCTTCTTTCTGCTCTCTTCCATAATGAGAACCTGGCTTTTAACAATGTCAAGGACTATAATTCTTTTTATACTCTTACAGTGTACATGATACAGTTTCAGAGTCACTATACCAACAACACTATAAAAACCCCTATCTATTAGTAAAATTGTAAGTTTTAGCATTGTTTGTCTTTAGACTGAAGGTAAGAAGTGAAAGTTTCTCTGCAAATGTTACATAAATTAGTATTACCTTTTTCTCTCAATGTGGTTATATTATTCATTTGAAATACAATTGTATTCATGTTTCTAATCTATTTTACAGTATTCCTCTATCTTTTAAAATTCAGTTTTATATTTTGAACATGCAGGACATTTAAATAATTACAAAGTTAGATCTACACCAAAAGATATATTCGGGGAAGTATAGCTTCTTTTCTATCACTTTCATTCTATTTTCCTACCCCCACACCTGTTGTGGAGGTAAGAAAACCTGTTTGTGGAGACAAACAGGTTTGATAGCTTCAAGGTTATCCTTCCTGTGTTTCTCTTTGCAAAATTAAACAGACCCATGAACAGTGTATTTTCTGTTGGAAAAGTGAGACCATGCTTATATAATATTTTTCTGTACTTTATTTTTTCCAAGTAATATCTTATCAAAAAATCATTTCTTATCAGTTCACAGAGATTTTTAATATCCTTAATATTTTTAATGTCTTTAAGTATTAACAGCATCTTGTATTTTTGCTACCTTGATTACCTTTATATTTATCCAATTTTTAGTGCCCTTAAACTCTTTTTCTGCTTAACCTGTTTTAATTTTTATTAAATTTTTTAAAATGTATATTTTATTTTTTTGAGAAAGAGAGAGAGAGAGAGAAAGAGAGAAACAGAGTGTGAGTGGTGGAGGGGCAGAGGGAGAGAGAGACACAGAATCCAGAGCCTGACACAGGGCTCAAATTCATGAAGTACGAGACCATGACCTGACCCGAAGTCGGACACTTAACCGACTGAGCCACCCAGGGACCCCTTTAATCTTTTTTTTTCTAGTTTATTCATTTATTTTGAGAGAGAGAAAGAGAGAGCATGGGGGAGGGGCAGAGAGAAAATCCCAATCAGGCTCCACACTGGTAGGACAGAGTCTGACATGGGGCTCAAACTTACAAACTGTGAGACCTGACCTGAGCTGAAATCAAGAATTGGACACTTAACTGACTGAACCGCCAAGGTGCCTCTCTTCTCAACCTTTTACTATCTGATTTTGTTTCACTTTTAAATGGTATCCTTTAATTCTTACCTATTTCTAAAACATCAATCAATGAATTTATTATACTTTGCCCTTCTGTGCCCTTTATAAAATTTTCATGTATTCTATTTTGTCATTCTATTTACATGTTACTCTACTAGCTCAGTTCCAAACATTGTATTAATCTGTAGTTAATCTATAGTTAAATATATTAAATGCTCACCCCAATTATTTTGTTAAAGTCTCTTTCATTTGTCTCTTAGTTGAATGAAGATCATTCTCCAACAGACTTTTCAGGAAAGAATCTGCAATACAATAAGTCTTGAATTTTTGCATATTTAAACTGTTTTCTATAGTCCTGAAGTATACTAGATATACACAATGATTGTCTTACACTTTTTTTTTCTGTGGGTTTCTTGAAAATGCTGGTTTCAATCTAATTTTTTGAATTGGTGTTTTTCAAAATTATTATTCTAGTCTTATATACTATTATAAAATATTTTTATCATTTCTTATTAGAGACTTGGAAGAATTTTTTCTCAGTCTTTAAAATCTAACTTTATTATAAGATATGTCTTATATTTGATTGTTCTGGGTCAATTATCTCATATACATGATGGATCCTTTCAATGTTTAGATTTTATTTTTCTCTTGTTCTTGAGAAATCTTTTTAATTGTAGCTTAAAAATTCTAGTTTCTTTTGTTTGTTTTCTCTTTCTACTTTAATGGCTCCAATTATAAATCTTTTTGATCTTTGCCTGCCTTCTTATTCGGTTATTTTCCCTTTACACTTTTATTTCCTTATTTCACTTTTTTTTCTCTCTCTCGGATATTTTCCATCCTTTCTTCAATGACTGTTAGTAAATTTTTACTCAAATATATTCTGCTTTGTACATCTTGTATTTTCTTCTTTAGTACTGGTATAGTTTTGTCTTTTTAAAAATTGTTCACCTTAGTTTGAGAAAATCACATTCCATTTATCTCTATTTTTGTTCATTTGTGGTCTTACTTTTGGAATATCTAATTCAAATTCTTTTCCCTCATATTTATAAATTTGAAAATTACATTCAATTTTGTGTGGAGGCTGTGTTATAGTTTTCTTCCCTTCATAGTTGGTTTTGTTGAATGGATTTTCATCAGCTGAGTAAGTGCCACTTTCTCTCAATTTCCTTCTACCCCAAAATTGATGCCTCTCTGAGAATGCTACACAGTTCTTCACATTTTTAGTTCACTTCTTATAGTCAATGTTGTGGTTACCAAGTCCCAGACATGTATTCAATATTTTAGCACTTAGTGATAAACTTTCTTTCTGGAAGTGATATTTGCTTCAGTTGTGCCATTATCTAGGTCAAGTGGAAGCTCCTACATGAAAACTTTAAATCAATAGTATGAAAAATTTTTTATCAAAAAATAAAACAAAACAAAACCTGACTCTGCTATACCAATATTTGCTCCGTCAGATATATAAATTCCTCCTGTGTGTGTGTGTGTGTGTGTGTGTGTGTGTGTTTATCACTAGTTAGGTGTCAGTCACTGCATTGGACCTGGGAGACAAATTCATAGATTATTAATCAGTTTAGGTGGAATATGGACTATAAGTATAGGAGCAGGGAAAAATAAAAATGGAATAGAAGTTCAAGGTAAGTAAATGCATAGCCTTGAGCTTTTCAATTAAGCTCTATCTACTTAAGTGCAATAAGAAATTGGGGTGCCTGGGTGGCTTAGTTGGTTAAGTTTCTGACATAGGCTCAGGTCATGATCTCCCAGTTCATGGGTTTGAGTACCACATCAGGCTCTGTGCTGACAGCTCAGAGGCTGGAGCCTGCTTCAGATTCTGTCACCCTCTGTCTCTACCCCTCCCCGACTTGCACTCTGTCTCTGTCTCTCTCAAAAAAATGAATAAACATTAAAAAAAAGAAAAAAAGTGTTTAAAAGCAGCTTAGACTCTTCTGATATTCTTTATTCTTTTATATGTATTTTCTGATCTTTGTACAATTACTCCAAATTCCTGGATGAATTAAAGTAACATAAGATGTATGCACTTTATAATAAGTAAGGAGGTTAGACTGTTATAAACACACAAAAATTTGTTTTATAAAAAAATAAAATGGATTTAAGGATAAAAAGAGAGAACAAGTAGGCATTACTCAGCTCAAAAATTTAACATAGAGTCAGATAGAATCAGAGTAGATCAGCTAAATATGGAGAATATGTTACTAGGGACCAAATGAGTGTTGTCCAAACAGATAATATACGGAAAACTTTGGCTTATTTCTGAAGTATTAGTACAATTCAAATTTGTCTCCCCAAGTTTTCCCACCTTAGAAGCAGAAGTAAAAGAGCTTAATGATTGGTTTTTGGCCAGTTTATTCAAGGGATTTGTCTCTTTCTACCTCTTCCGTCAAAACTCTAAAAAACAAAATAAATAAAATAAAATAAAATTCCCAAAGCCCCTTCTCCTCAAATGAAAATCAAAGCAAAAAATAGAAAAAAAATGATTCTAACCAGTATCATTCTTGGAATCGAACATTTCTAGTGCTTTTGGTCAAGAAAATCATAAACAAATTCAGCAACACATAGTGCGCTTACATTTACACATTTATAAATTCTATCTCAGTAACTACATGTCAGTTTTTAAAAAGAAAATCTACATAATGCTAAACAGTACCTTATTCACATACTGATGGATCTTACTGGCTTGGTTGTCATGGATACACACGTTTTGTTTGTTTCAGAGATCTGTAAAATGTATGCATTTGAATTCTTGCGTGCCATGTCTGCAGTGATATTACAGATATTTCTCAGAAGTAAATAAAATTAAGCAACTCTGCAATTTATGATGAAAGAATAAACACATTTACCTGCATGCATTTTAATAAATCAGTCCTTACTGACATTTAAAATACAGGAAACTAAGTACTGTATTATTCAAGGAGGAATGTGGTTTACAAGGCTCTGCTTTTGCCTGTAAGATTATATTACATAGAATGTAGGAAATCATCAAACCTTGGGGAAAAAAATAGGACACCATCCCTATTTAAAAATAGTATTTATTCCCCTTGAGAGAGTGTTTTTTGTTAGAAAAACTCAACAATATAGGTATTTTACATTCAAGATATCCAATGTCCTATTCTCACACTCATTCTCTTTCTGTTTCTCATATGTCATAATAAAATCATCCTTATGTGTTAGTAGGTGTCATGAAAAAAATATATATTACAATCTGCTAGTGTTAAAAGAGCAAAGCTTAAAGCTAGAGCTATATTTTTCCCATCTAAAAGTCACTGACACAAAAGAAGAAAATGAACAAAGAACTATGAATGTGTGCATTGGATGGGAGCTTCTGGAAGTTATATGTTAGTTTGTTCAAAAGCAAAAACCACAAAAAATTCTTAATGTCACCCCTATTGAGAGGTCAGTGCTGGTTTGGCAGTCATTCAGCATTGATTTAAACATATATATGTACTAAGAGAAAGTTCAAGCAACTCAGCATTGACGTGAGGTATTTCTGAAACAGAGGAAAGAATTTTTAAGAATATTGTCATATCCTGCCATTATCTGTTGCTCAGTTTGCACAAACAAGCTTAATATCTTAAGCTAAGTGAAATAAAATTTGGACCCTGTAGAGGTGTATGATGATATGCATTTACTGTTTGCATTTAATTAACACTTCTACTATTTAACATATGGCAGGGCACCATTCAGCATGTCTTCCTGCAAATGATGCAAGGTGTGAAATGCCTTTAAATCTATGGTTTAGTTGCCATTCTGTTTCCAGACATCAACCCTGCATTTCTTTACATTAAAAGTAGAACTTAAGTTCTATGTGAAAAAATGAACAAGTATGGTAAAGAAATAGTTGTTAAGACTCTACTTATTTTAATGGACATGGAAATGTAGGTTTTCTAATAAAAAGCAAATAAAATTAAATCTATAAATACCAAACTGGTTAGAAGGCTTCACTGCTCTTTTGATGATGTGGATGAAGTTTCACATTTTTAGATGAAGTTTGCTGATTGTAATAAAACTTACCAGCCTTCTCTTCAGTGACAATTATTTAGGGCAAGCATTAACTCTCCATAGATGTGATCTTATTCAGTGAATAGCTTATCCATTTGGAGAATTAAAACACCCATTAATAAAAACAGTATTTACTGGAGTATTTGTCCCGTGGATATGTTTAAATTGCTAGATACGGGGTCTATGAATATATTTTTGGGAAAATTTCCACTTTACCTTTTTCAGAAGCTGTGATTACGTAGGATATGGAGAGATGTGTACACATGGTTGGTTATTCCTTCAAGGCTTTATATTCTATACAAAACAGAAATGCTTCAAGGTTTTACTGAAAGATGTTACAGCTTATGAAGGGTGTTTTCTAACATTATTGGATACAATGAAATTGCTTCATTTAAGAAGAGGAAAGGAAAACTGGTGTTTCTTTCTTTCTTTCTTTCTTTCTTTCTTCTTTAATTTGTTTATTCATTATGGTAAGTGAACTCTTTTTTTTAATGATAAGTGTATTCTTGATCTCCATCCCTTATTTCACCCATCCACCACTCACCTCTCCTCTGGTAGCCACCAGTTTGTTCTTTATAGTTAAGAGTTTCTGGCTTGGTTTGTCTCTCTCTCTTTTTTCCTTTGCTTCTGTAAGTTTCTTAAATTCCACATGAGTGAGATCATATGGCATTTGTCTTTCTCATATTGACTTTTTTCACTTAGCATTATACTGTCTGGCATACCCATGTTGTTCCAAATGCCAAGATTTTGCATTTGATTGATAGATGTATCTATCTTCATCTATCTATCATCTCTCTCTCTCATCATCTATCTCTCTATCTCACCTTCTTTATCCATTCATCTATCAATTGACTCTTGAGCTTTTCCCATAGTTGGACTATTGCAAATAATACTGCTCTAAACACAGGGGTTCATGTGTCCCTCTGAATTAGTGTTTTTGTATTCTTTGGGTAAATACCCAATAGTGCAAATACTAGATTGTAGGGTTGTTCTATTCTTTATTTTTTGGGGAACTTCCATATTGTTTTCTACAGTAGTTGTGCCAGTTTGCATTCCCATCAACAGTGGGTTCCTTTTTCTCCACATCCTTGCCAACATTTGTTGTTTCTCGTGTTTTTTATTTTAGCCATTCTGACAGGTATGAAGTGATAACTCAGTGTAGTTTTATTTGCATTTCCTTAATAATGAGTGATATTGAGCATCTTTTCATGTGTCTGTTGGGCATCTGCATATCTTCTTTGGAGAAATACATGTCAGTGTCTTCTGCCCATTTTTAAACTGGATTATTTATTGGGTATTGCGTTGTATCAGTTCTTTATATATTTGGATGGTAATCACTTATCAGATATGTCACTTGCAAATATTTTCTCCATTCAGTAGATTGCCTTTTAGTTTTGTTTGGTTGTTTCCTTTGCCATGCAGAAACTTTGTATTTTGTTGCAGTCCCAATAGTTTATTTTTGCTTTTATTTACCTTGTCTCAGGAGACACATCTAGAAAAATGTTGCTATGGCCAATGTCAGAAACGTTACTGCCTGTGCTCTTTTTAAGGATGTTTATGATTGTGGGTCTCACATTTAGGTCTTTAATTCATTTTGAGTTTATTTTTGTATATGGTGAAAGAAAGTGGTCCAGTTTCATCCTTTTGCATGTGACTGTCCAGTTTTCCCAATACTATTTGTTGAAGAGACTTTTTTCCATTTTATATGCATTCCTCCTTTATTCAAAGATTAATCAACCATATGATTGTGAGTTTATTTCCAGGTTTTCTATTCTTTTCTATTTATCTATGTGTCTATTTTTATGCCAATACCATAGCATTTTAATTACTACCCTTTTGTAACATAACTTGAAATCTGGAATTATGGTATCTCCAGTTTTGCTTTTCTTTTTCAAGATTTCTTTGGCTATTTGAGGTTTTTTGTGGCTCCAACAAAGTATAGAATTGTGTGTTCTGGTTCTGTGAAAAATGCTGTGGGTATTTTGTCAGGGATTACATTAAATCTGTAAATTGCTTTAGATAGTATCGACATTGTAATAACATGAGTTCTTCCAACCCATGATCTTGTAATATGTTTCCATTTCCTTGTGTTGTCTTAAATTTTTTCACCACTGTTTTATGCTTTTCAGAGTATAGGTCTTTCACCTCTTTGGTTAAGTTTGTTCCTAGATATTTTATTGTTCTTGGTGCAATTGTATATGAGATTGTTTTCATATTTTCACTTTCTGCTGCTTTATTATTAGTGCATAGAAATGCAACAGATTTTTTTCACATTGATTTTGTGACTTTACTGAACTCATTTATCAGTTTTAGTAATTATTTGGTGGAGTCTTTAGGGTTTTCTGTATATAGTACCATGTCATCTGCAAATACTGAGAGTTTTACTTCTTCCTTACCAATTTGAATGTCTTTTATTTCTTTTTGTTGTGTACTGCTGTGGCTAGGAATTCCACTACTATGAATAAAAGAGGTAAGAGTGGACATCCCTGTCTTGTTATTGACCTTAGGGGAAAAGATCTAATATTTTTCCCATTGATGTAAGATGTAGTAAGTGCAACATCCATTCATGATAAAACCCTCTGCAAAGTAGGTCTAAAGAGAATATACCTCAACATAATAAAGACCATATATGAAAAACCTCCATGTATCTGTAGTCTTTCCAGATTTTTTCTTGTAGTTGATTTCTAGTTTCATAGTTTTTTGGTCAGAAAAGATGCATGGTATGACTTCAATTTTTGAATCTGTTGAGACTTGTTTTATGGCCTATTATGTGACCTATTCTGGAGAATGCCCTGTAAGGCCTTGAAAAGAATGTGTATCCTGCTATTCTAGGCTGGAATCTTCTGAATATGTCTATTAAATCCATCTGGTCCAGTGTGTCATTCAAAGTCACTGTTCCCTTGTTGGTTTTCTGTTTGGATGATATGTGCATTGATGAAAATAGGGTGTTAAAGCCCCCTACTATTATTATATTAGTATCAATCAGTTCCATTATGTTTGTTATTAACTATTTTGTATATTTGGGTGCTTCCATGTTGAGAGCATAAATATTTATAGTTTTTATATCCTCTGGTTGTATTTTCCCCTTTATTATTATCTAGTATCCTTCTTTGTCTCTTGTTATAGCCTTTGTTTTAAAGTCTCTTTTGTCCAATATAAGTATTGCTACTTCTACTTTCTTTTGATATCCATTTGCACAATAAATGTTTCTCCATCCCCTCATTTTCAAACTATAGATGTCTTTAGGTCTGAAATTAGTCACTTGTAAGCAGTGTATAGATAGGTCTTGTTTTTTTTTTTTGTTTTTGTTTTTTTTAACCACTCTGTCACCTTATGTCTTTTGAATGGAGCATTTAGTCCATTTAAGTTTAAAGTAATTATTGATATATATATATTTATTGTCATTCTGTTACTTGCTTAGTGGTTGTTTATACAGATTTTCTCTGATACTTTCTTCTCCTGCTATCTTTCATGATTTGTCGTCTTTCTTTAGTGCTATACTTGGATTCCTTTCTCTTTATTCTTCGCATATCTATTATTGGTTTTTGATTAGTGGTTACCATTATGTTTGTATATCACATCTTTGGCATAGAGCAGTCTATATTAAGTTGATGGTTACCTAAATTTAAACCCATTCTTTACTCCCCTCACCATGTTTTAGGAATATGTTGTCCTATTTTACATTTTTAATTTTATGAATCCTCTGATTTTTACAGAAATATTTATTTTTACTGCTTTTGTATTTTGTTACTTTTTATACTCTCACTTGTGGTCTTTCCACTTAAAGAGTCCCCTTTGGTATTTCTTGTATGGCTGGTTTAGACATCATATACTCCTTTAGTTTTTATTGTTTGAGACACTCTTTATCTCTCCTTCTATTCTGAATGATAGTCTTGATAGATAGAGTATTGTTGGCTACAGATATCTGCCTTTCAGAACCTTGAAGATATTATGCCACTCCCTCTGGCCTGTAGTTTTTTGCCACCAATTTTTAAAATTTCAGGCATTAACTCATGCTGGTTGTAAAAACTCATGAAGTTTGGCCCCTCTCACTTTCAAAGGAAAATATCATGGGGATTCATCCTCCCTGTTCATGGGCTTCCTAGTGTGAAAGTCTGCCTTTTGCCTTTCTCGGACCAACTGCTCCCTTTCCACCATGGACAGCTATGGTCCGTCTTGCTCCCAGACCACATCTTTGCCCTTCCTACCTTCTTCAATGTGGCCCCTTCTCTACTTTTAATAGTGGAGTTTGTTCTGCCAGTCTTTGTGTCATTTTCTGGGTTATTTACACTGATGTGAGTTGTATCTAGCTGTATCTGTGAGAGAAGGTTACCTTAGGGTTTTCCTACTCCACCATTTTCCCACCTGATCTCCTGGAAAACTGGTATTTCCAAAAATTCTATCTTTAATTCAACTACTAACTGAAGTTGGAGCCTACATTGCTGTCCATTCTTTTCTGTTTCTCATTAGAAAATGTGACAAATTTTCATGCATATTTTGTAAACTTGCTTAATTTAAACTAAAACTTTAACTGAAAAATAGATTTAGTTAAAACCTATGCTCATGAACTTCTTATTATTAGGTTTTTAAAAACTAGAAATATCCCAGCCAAACAAGCATATAAAAACTTAACTTATAACTTGCTGAGGGCATAGCACTTAGACTTAGATGAGATGTGGCTGTGGGAAGGTAGAAGAAAAGCTCCAAAAAAAAAAAATGTCAAGTCAACTAGCTGCATTCAGAAGATTCCATGATGTTTAAAACAAATATCAAATTGTTTTTATTAGAGTCAATATCAATATCAAGTAATAAAATTTACTTATATCTTTTTATTCTACTTTAAAATTTCCTGAGTTTAGTTGACACACAATATTACATTAGTTTCAAATATACAATGTAGTGATTCAATAAGCTATGCTATGTTATAGCTGATGTTGTGCTATGCTCACCACAAGTGTAGCTACCATCTGTCACCATACAATGTTATCACAATACTACTGACTGTATTCCTGAATTATAACTTATATTCCTGTGACTTATGCATTCCATAACTAGAAGCTTGTGTCTCCCCCTCCCTGTTACACATTTTGCCTATTCCTCTACCCCCTTTCTTCTGGCAACCATTAGTTTGTTCTTTTATTCATGGATCAGTTACTGCTTTTTGTTTATTTGTTTATTCATTTGTTTTTTAGATTATACATATAAGTAAAATCATATGGTACTTGTCTTTCTTTGACTTATTTCACTTAGCATAATGCCCTCTCCATCCATGTTGTCAAAAATTGAAAGGTCTCATTCTTCTTTTATGGCTGAGTAATAGTCCATCCACTGTGTGTGTGTGTGTGTGTGTGTGTGTGTGTGTGTATCTATATTTCACATCTTCGTTATCCAATCATCTAGTTTAGTTACCCCAGGAGAGAACTTAGAAGCTGTTGTGATCTTACCTATTTGTACCATTAATTTCAATTACAGTTGATTCACTGATTGCATTGAAATGCAAACAAATTTTTTATAAAAGCAAATTTTAGAGATCTTCAGTAGAATACTTGTTTGTGTTCAATAACCTTTGAAACATGAAAGTATTAAAAGAATGAAAAAGGAGATAAATATCCTCAAGATATTCATTATGATAATTTTTAACTGTTAATGAAACAATAGGTCAAAATCAGTTTTCATAAAACCTAATGTAAAATCCTTTGGTGAGGGAAAAGAAAAAAAAAGCCTTTGTGTTGTTATGTAACTCACATTGTGAGGAAGCAGAGTGGCACCAAGAACTAAAACAATAAAAAAACTAAAATTTGGGGGCCACTGGGTGGCTCAGTCAGATCCAACTTTGGCTCAGGTCATGATCTCATGGTTCATGAGTTGAGCACTGCTTGGGGCTCTTTGCTGACAGCTCAGAGCTCAGAGCCTGGAGCCTGCTTTGGATTCTGTGTCTCTCTCTGTGTCCCTTCACCTTGACACTCTTTCTCTCTCTCTCAAAAATAAACATTGAAGAAAAAAACCCTAAAATTATTTATCTGTCAAAAGATAAAGGATATTTAAAACCTCACAATCATGTGAAAGCAAGGGCTTTGGCAAGTTAGTGAGTTTCAAAGTTTGCCTCCAATTTGAAATTTTGTAACGAACCTAGGTTATCAGAAGCTTCTTATTGACAGCTTCATGAGATGTCAAGAAATGAAGACACAGCCAAATCCCAGTCTAAATTTTTTTAATGTTTATTTTTGAGAGAGAGAGAAAGAGAGAGAGAGAGAGAGAGAGACAGAGTGTGAGAGGGTGAGGAGCAGAGGGAAAGGGAGACACAGATTTTGAAGCAGGCACCAGGCTCTGAGCTGTCAGCACAGGGCCCAATGTATGACTTGAACCCAAGAACCATGAGATCATGACTTGAGCTGAAGTCAGCTGCTTAACCGACTGGGCCACCCAGGCGCCCTAAGTCAAGGCCCAGTCTAAAGTGAAGAATTTAAAAGTAGAATCCTTGTGTAATGGTAAAACCTAAAAATGGTGTACATATATTACAAAAGTAATAAGAAATAATCCTCACTATTTAGAAAATTGCAGGAAACTTGCGTACTTCAACTCAGATACAGAATGAAAGGGAAGTATATCCTTTGACATTTAAAACCAAAAATTCTAACTGGTAGTTGGAGTTTGAATGCATACCTTCCTTTTTTTTCTTTTCTTTTCATTTCATTTCATTTCTTTTCTTCTTCTCTCTTTTTTTTAGAAGTAAACAAAGATCCAGCAGGAGAATATATTTGAAAATTAATCAGTTTGCCTGCATGCCAGAAAAAGTAGCAGAAAAAATTTTACAAATCCTTTCAGGAGGAACTCACCTTCAAATACAGATCCAAAGGAATTATCACATGAACTTTGGGAAAAATAAGTGGTTTTCAATCAAAATTTACAAAATATATCAGGAAAAAAGGTGAGCCATACATGGGAATCAAAGCAATAACAAAGTAATAGACACCTGAAGATTTCATTTGTTGGAAACCCACATAAGAACTCCTTGTACTAATAAGGCAGAACACCAAAGACAAATATATTTTATAGTTAGCCAAAAAAAAAAGACAAATAATATTTTAAAGAAACATTAATTTAACTTAAAGATGATTTTTCATCTGTAATAAAGAAAATCCAGAAGACATTAAAATAATACAACTCTTGGAAGGAAATAAAAGTGATCATATATTTAGACACTATCTTTCAAGAATTAAGGAAAGATATTTTTTGATTATAAAAAAACTAAGGTATTTTATCACCAAAGGAAATTAGAAAAACAAAACAAATTAGACAAAAAATGCAGGTAGCAATACTTGAGCACCTTACAAATATAAATTAAAAAGTCATTATCTTAACTATTATATCACGTATTTTTAAATAATGTATGTATGTAGCCGACCAATTTTAAAAGGCAATGATGTAGAAATTTTCACCTGCACAAATGACAAATTGCTTGATGCACAATTTTACAAACGTATCTAAAATTACATTAAACACTCAGAGAATATGCACTTTTAAACATAATATATTTTTAAAAATAGACCACATTTAGGCCATAAATTTAATCCCCAAAATATTAAAACTTGGCTTATACAGACCACATTCTTTAGTACTATAGTAAAATTAAGTCAGAAATAATAAGAAAGGTATTTAGAAAAAACTACATATGTTTAAATTAAAAATATCTAAATGACTCATGGGACAAAGAACACATCATAATACAAATAAAAAATTAAGATTCAAAAAATATGAAAACAAAAAATCAAATTTGTGGGATACAAATATATAATACATAATGGAATATTTTTAAAAATATATGCTTAGATTAGAAAAGAATAAAAACTCAAAGTTAGTCAAGCCACCACTTTAAGTAGTAGAAGTATTCCATAAATCCCAAAATTTAAATATAGAAGAATAATAAAGTTAGAAAATAATGAAATAAAGAACATACAAAATAAAGAGACCTAATAAAGCCAAAAAAATTGGCATTTAGAAGGAAGGCCTTACAAAATACAAAAAAAGGATAAATGTAATCAGAATCAGAAGGCACTAATAGGAAATATTAGAGATGGGGGGATACATCTCTTGATGTATCAAGAAATACAGGTATTTCAAGGATTACACAGATAATAAAATAAATTTAACAATAATGCCAATGCATTTGAAATTTTAGAATGAATGGACTATTTCTAGCAAATACAATTTATTAAAACTAACCTTGGAATAAACAACCTTTATTTTTGTAGTTTTGTTAGAAATTATACCAGTAATTAAACTCCCACAAATGACAAGTTAGCACGGTTAGCATAAGGCCAAGTTCTATGAAAACTTCCAGGATATATGTCCAACTTTTCAGAAATAATTCCAAAGTTAAAAAATAAAAAGGCATTCTCCTTTCACTTATGACAACAGAACACACTGAATGCGAAACCAGACAGTCTTACTAGAGAAGAAAATTTGGGGTCAATATCATTCACAAATATTGATGCAACATCTCAAATAAACTATCAAGAAACCAAATCCAGCTACATAAATGACTTTTTGTGATTTTTTCCAAGAATATAGGGTTATTATTAAAAAATGGGATTAGCATTATTGACCAAAATAATACATTAAAGGGCAAAATCATTTGATTGCCTTAACAAATGTAGTAGAGCCTTTGGTAAAATACAAATCTTGTTCACATCTTTCTATCTATCTATCAATCATCTATCTAATGATTCAGGGCAGCCACAATAAGAAAGGCAGCAAAATAAACACAAACAAAAGTCAGCTCATCAGATACAGTATTAAAGGTGAAATATTGAAGAAATTCCCTTTAACATCAGGAATACAAATATTTTCTGGTTATACTCCTCCATTTAAAAAAAGTTATGAAAGTCAATGTCCATGAAATAATAGGACAATGCAATCCTGCAATGTCCTACTATACAGTCCTGGTATGAAGTAGGACAATGTAAAGAAATATATGTAAGAATTACAGAAAATTACTGCAGATTATATAGTTTTTCATGTTGATAATCCTCCACAATATAGATATATTTTTAGAACCAATAAGAAATTTTAACAAGTTGTCTAAATATACAATTTGTGAAATTAATTGTTGGAGACAAGATATGGCTTAATTTTTATAGAAAATTAAAATAAAACAAAGCGAAAATATGACTTCAATGTCCTTTGTATACAATATCTAGATTATGTGAAATAGCATAAGAAATTAAAGAAAGCAAGAAAACGTTACCCATGATCAACAGACAACACTATCAATGGAAGGAAATTCATGAGCAAACCTGTCAGTGGAATGAGCAGAAGAGTACTTCAAAACAGTTATAAATACCTAAAGCAAATTCAGAAAAGGATGGGTCTAATGGGCAGAGATTGGAAATTTTAGAGAGAAATTGATACTCCAATAAAGAACCAAATGGAATTTCTAGAACTGAAAAAAAATGTCTTAGAAATAAAAAGTTTTCACTGGGTAGACTTCAGAGTTGATTGGACTCTAAGGTTCATTAAGCTTGAAGACAGATCAATAGCAATCATCAAAATTGAAGTAGAAAGATAGAAAAAAGATTGAAAAACAAAGTTAACCTAGTTGTAGTAGTAGCCAATGGAACCTCTCAGTAGTTAAAATTAAAGATAAATTGAATTAATTTTGTGAAAAATAGAAAAAAATGAGTCTTCTTCACTATTCACTATTTAAAAATATCTTCATAATGGACAAATTAGAACAATGCTAGTGAGAGAAAATGAAAAGTCAATGTGGACAAGTGGACATTCGACACTGGGCGTTTGAGCCTGGATAGCATTTATGACCCATTTTTTGGTAACAGTACCCCAACTTCCACTGATGTACCCTTTTTACCCAACTCATTTTTTTTCTATTCCAGGAGTAGCAAAGAAACCAGTTTGTTAATAATGAATGTGTATTCAGTTCTTAGAATGTTCCAGGAAATATTTTGAGATTTAGATGATTCATAACATCACATTCTTCTAGTCACCTCTGAATGAGCATTAGCAGCTGTCTCAAGTTAAGCTTAACAGTGTAATATCAGGGAGAGTGTCTTCACTTCTGATTTGCTTGAACTTGGCAACAACAACAAAAAAACCCTCTTTCTGGTAGATAAGTAGAGTTCACATGGATCCTGAAAATGAGGCAAACACAATGGAATGCAAAGCCTAAGGATGAGAAATAGTTCTGAAGATATTATTTTTCTTCTTTTTTTAAGTTTATTTATTTATTTTGAGAGAGAGAGAGAGAGAGAGAGAGAGAACACAAGCAGGGGAGGGTGGGAGAGAAGGAGAGACAGAATCCCAAGCAGGCTCTGAACCATTGGTGCAGAGCCCAATGTGGGGCTTGAACTCATGAACTATGAGAACATGACCTGAGCTAATCAGGAACTGGACACTCAATCAGCTATAATTCCCAGGCACCCTGAGATTCTAAACCATATAATTAGCCAGACTTTGCCATTACACAAGCCACTGCATTGCTTTTTAATTTAAATTTAAACCAGTTGGAGTTGAATTTTCTCTTCTTGCAAAGGAATAAGTTCTAACAGGTAAGGACAAAAGATAAAAGTTATTCATTAAAAATGACTTCAAGTCTCCTGATTAGTTGAGTTTTAGTGCAGAACACTAGGAGAGTTTGTGAAATTACTGAATACAGTAACACCTTGGATTGTGAGTAACTTGTTCTGCTAGTGTTCTACAAGAGGAGAAAACATTTCTAACAAATTTTAACTTGATAAATAAGCAATGTCTTGCTATATGAATAGTGATGCTGAACATGACGCCGAATGTCACATGATCACAACTGAATCAATGGTTCTTTTCTCTCTCTCTCTCTCTGTCTCTCACTGTGGGGTTGTGGGTGATCATCTCCCATGCTCAGATACTTGGTCTCAGGCTGCAGTGTTTGGCAAAAATAAGTGATTTTTCAGAATGTTAGAAGGTGCCCACAACTGGCACTAGTGTATTTTTTGTCACTTCAAAGCATCTATGGACAGTCCTTTGCTTTTCCACACAAGAGTAAGCTTAGGAATGCTTTGCTTCATTCTAAGTCAGGCTGCCTGCAGATATAGACCCTTTCCTCTGCTGCCTTATTGTCAGTTACATTAAATACAGTATATGACAAGAATTTAACACTGGACTGTAGTCAATATCTGTGTGAGCATATACAATAACCCCCATGCAAAAAAAAGTTGAAAAGAAAGGTGGTAAGAAGAAAGAGATGATTATGGAAGTTAAGAAAGAGGGAAATCATCAAGAAGTATGAACGAGATACGTGAGTGGCCAAAACTGCAAGATTTTATAAGAAGTCTACGTCTGCATCTCATCTGGAGAGGAGGAGGAAAAAAGACGGAGGAATCCCTCACTTCAAATGAGATTAGGGAGATGTGTAAAATGTGGAAAACAGTGCAAAATTTTGTAGAAAAGCACTACCTGAATAAGGCTGTAACATTGCAAGTGATGACTCTGTTTAATGACCATGCAATGTTACATAGAGTGAAATCCTCAAAAGGAGGCAAAAACAAGTGTCATTGGATAGGTTCCTTGTTAAAGCTACATGAAAAGAAAAAAGATTCTATTGAGCCAATAGACAGCAGTGATTCAGCCAGTGATAGTGAAAGTTATCCTTTACTATAACCCTCCCCTCCTATATCTCCCTCATACCAGTCAGGAAGGTTTTCAAAGGTAAGTGCAGGTTAATTTGTTTATTTTTCCTTATATTTTTTATTTTCTTTATTATTTTGTATTATATAACAGCATTGTAACCATTTTCATATGAATATTTTTGGGTTGTGGAACAACTCATCTGATTTTCCATTATCTGTTATGGAAAAATTTGTTTTGGTATACAAGTACTTTGGATTACAAGCATGTTTCTGGAACGAATTATGCTCACAAACTAAGGTTTTACATTGTTTGAAAATATAGCTAATTTTTAATTAAGAAAAAAGATTCATTTCAGAGATAAGCCTAGAATTTATTATAGAAAATGGTGATATTTTTGTCATAATTTTATATTAAATATCTTTTTTAGATATACATATATCTAAACATATATATCTATACATATATACCACATACATCACATATATATCACATTATATATAGCATTTATATATCACATACATATATACACACATACATATACATACATATATATGTGTATATATTATAATCTAAAATTGAGAACTAAGGCAAGTGAGTTTGTAATGGAAACTTTTTAAATATCCAGAGAGATATGAAGGCAATATGTGTGGTCTTCATTGAAGTATTAAAGTAAAGGCTAAAGAGTCATTTCCAGGTATATTGCCCAGACGATGCAAGTGTAGGTTGTATGATTGGAACCTATGTCTTTCAAGTTCTTTCTGTCCCTGGAGTTTTATGAATTTACTGAAAAATTTGTTTTATTAAAGTTTTAAACAACATTTGAGTAAATCCTATTCTGTTTCATATACTCTAATTTAGTATTCTCCTCCATTTTAAAACAGATTATATATGTAATAGCAATTATGAACATATGTCAATATGCAATAATGTGAAAGGGCAAAAATGTTAACTATGAAAAAAATAGGCAAATGCTCTCTTACTATATTTTTGAAAGGATCCATTAAGGAAGTGTAAGCAATTTAAAATGCCCATGTTTTAAATACAAAGAACTCAATAATTCAATAGTAACACCTATACTAATGTACCGTGTAGAGTATCTGATTATTCCAGAAAACAAAAGCTTGTTGTTACCAATATAGTTCTTTAACAAAAAAGTCAATTAGATGTAGTACAACTGAGAGAGGAAACAGCTGATATTTTAGCCAGTGATACTATATTTTATAGGAGATAAGTAAGGAATCTAGCCATTTAGGACCCTGGTATCTATAGAATCATGATAGTTATATGTATGGATATCATATTATGGTATTGGATATCATTCAGAATGTCATCAAATCTATCTAAACCTTAAGTGAATGTTTATCAATAACCTTAAACTTTCACTTGCATTTTGCTGTGTAAGAATTAAATGCAATGAATAAATGTACATACATATTTTATAACACATTGTTTTGAAAACTCCAGGATTAAAGACAAAAATGCTAAATATGTGACTATGTTATATATGCTCCTCTAAACATTTTATATGGCATGAATATGCACATATTATGGAGTATACATATTGTGAAGTGAGGGCAGTTGTATGTAGTGGTATTTCAGTTAAGGGGCCAAATTTGTATAGTCTGTTACTTTTTGTGACAATGACGAATTTGCTTCCCGCTTAGAATAGAGTAGAATAGAGTAGTGACTAAGATTGCTACTGTGGAATGAGATAGCATGGCTTAACACACACTAGCTCTGTGATAGTGGGCAAGTTTCTTCACGTATCTCTGTGTTTTGGTATCCTCAACCATAGAATGGGAATAGAGTGGACTTCATATTAACAGTCAACAGTTCTTAGATGTGCTCTGAGGGACCCCTTGTTTCTGTAGGCACTGAAAGAGTAAATTCATGCAATGTAATAGAGCTTCTGTTAAATATCAGCTATTAGTTTTATTTAGAAATGAAGAAAATAGGGTGTACCCTGAAGGAATGTTATGAGAGAAAAGGACATCATATGTAGCAACTCTGGTGACAGTAGCTATTGCCATTATCATGGAAGCTAACCTTTCCTTACGCAACTTAGATATAAGACCATTAAAATAAATGGGGCGCCTGGGTGGCTCAGTCAGTTAAGCGGTCGACTTTGGCCTAGGTCATGATCTCACAGTTTGTGAGTTTGAGGCCCACGTCAGGCTTTGTGTTGCCAGCTCAGAGCCTGGAGCCTGCTTTGGATTATGTGTCTCCTTCTCTCTCTGACCCTCCCCCACTCACACTCTGTGTCTCTCTCTCTCTCAAAAAAATAAACATTTAAAACAATTTTTTTAAAGACCATGAAAGTAAGAATTTCTCAGTGTTTTTGGGGTGCCTGGGTGGCTCAGTCAGTTAAGTGTCCAACTCTTGCTGTTAGCTTGGGTCATGATCTCATGGTTTGTGAGTTTGAACCCTGAGTTGAGCTCCTCATTGGCAGTGCAGAACCCACTTGAGATTCTGTCTCCTTCTCTCTCTGCCCCTCCTCTGTTGGCTCTCTATCTCTCTCTCTAAAAATAAATGAGTAAGCTTTAAAAAAAAAAGAATTTCTCAGTGATTTTGCTTGAAATACATGAGTAAAATTCCATGATATTTTAAATACAATTCTGCATCTTTGGGAAAGCCGCCTTGACTAACACATTTCAAAGAAAGATCAAAACCTCAGTAAAATGCAAATATTTAAAAGAGATTTAATATCATGTCTCCTTTTAGTACATAAAGAATGTGAATACAATTCTCTTTCAATCATTGGTGTATGGACAAACTATTTTCCTTAGTAATATTATAGCCATAATCATTGATAGTCGATTAGGTTATAAATCTAAGTTAGTGTCAAGATCACAACTAACATGACCTGATGTTAACAATTCATGTTTCAGAAATTTAAGGCTTCCAATTACATACATGCAAAACTTGAATAAAAAAGCACACAACTTATGAACTTTGTGACATTATAGTTTTTATAATGCAGTAGTTTTGACCTTTGGAGAATATAAAAAATTCAGAGATAACATGATCGTTATCTTCTCAGGATGGCACACGGATGGATTCTCTCGTTTCAACTTATAGTTACTGATAATGAGGTATGTTTGATCTTTATGCTTGTTTTTTTGTTTGTTTGTTTGTTTTGCTTTAGTCTTTCATAATTAGAGAATTGTTTGGTAATCATTTTGGAGTAGGCATGTAAAATAACTGCAATTTCATATGCGAAACGTCTCTTCTTTATTAAATGTAACATACTATTATTTAGTTTTGTCAGGTTTGGGAAAAGTCATTAGTTCTATGCATTATTAATAGTTCTATGTATTTTACCTTATTCTATTGAGAAGGTATCCTTCAATGACTTTTACCAATGTTTACTTAAAAATGTTGAAATCTGTGCCTATGTTTTTTAAATAATCTCAAAATTAGATCTTAACGTTTTTTTTCTTTTTTTTTTTTTTTTTTGAAACAGAGACAGAGCGTGAACGGGGGAGGGGCAGAGAGAGGGGGAGACACAGAATCGGAAGCAGGCTCCAGGCTCTGAGCCATCAGCCCAGAGCCCGATGCGAGGCTCGAATTCACGGACCGCGAGATCGTGACCCGAGCTGAAGTCGGACGCCTAACCGACTGAGCCACCTAGGCGTCCCTCAGAATTAGATCTTAAAGCCACTCTAATTTTCCCTTTTCAGATTGTCATATATATGGAATCATACAGTATTTAGCCTTTTGTGTATGGTTTATTTCATTTAGCATAATGTTTTTGAGACTAATCTATCTTGCTGAATGTATCAACAGGTACATTACTTTTATTGTTGACTAGTATCCCATCATATGGATATATCAGTATTTGTTTGTTCATTTACTAGCTAATGAATGTGTAAGTTGTTTCCAGGTGTGAGCAGCAAAAATAAAACTGCTATAAATATCATGCTTAAATTTTTCTATAGATACATGTAATTTTTTTCTCTCCAGAAAATGGTAGGTATGAGATTCCTGAGTCATGTGGTAAGATATTTTTTATTTTAAATGTCTAAACCAGAATTTTTGTTAGACTCAAACTTTTCAATAATGATTTGAGGATTTTTTTTTCATTTTCTTCTGGAATTTTGAAATAGTACCAAAACTTGGAAAAGTATCCCCTATTCTCCAAAGGGGTCTTAATTTATTCTACCAAACAAGGAGGTAATTTATTTTCCCAAAGATCTACTGTTACACTTGTTTGTATATAGCTTGGAGACAGATTATTACAATATTCTGACAATTTATGAACAAATATAGATTTCCAATGTTATTCTTACCTGTGCAGAAAAAGTCTATGTTATTGTGCCATTCTGTAGACAGCCAGGATCGTTAGCTGGACTACTATGTCAGAGAAATATCTAGTAGAATGACAGCATATGGCCCCTTTTATGGATGTCTGTCAACATTATTAGACAAAAAACCCACAACTTTTTCTTCAGTGTGGAACATTGATCTCCTCTTTGGAGTTATCCTTTATCTTTTTTAGTCAGGGGATTTAACTCTAGCTCTAAACTAATCACTGAAATGAGTCGTTTCTTATTGAAGCCCTAAGTTGAATTGAATTTGAAAATGTAGTTAAATAACAAATGGTTTTTGCCTAATACGTATAGACTTACCTATTTTGGAAAAATACTGAAATATGATGAAATCAAATAGTATCTTTAAGATACTATGTTATCCAGCTTCAGTTAACTTCTTTGATGGATTTTATTATTTCTCTCTGAATACCTTATGGTCAATGTATATTTTCCACAAGTGTTGCAAAAAATTGTTTCCTTTCATAGTTCTTTCAGGAATTGACTACTGGCTATCAGGCTAATTTGCCTGATTATGGGACTGAGGAGAATTCTTTCTGGAAAGCCTGAGAGGCATTATGTGCTGCCTACATAGGGACAACGTGGCGATGATGACAGTGATAGAGGAGGTGCTGGTGATGAGGGTGATGGTGGTAGTAAAGGGCAGTCACTGAGGACAGAGGAGCTTAGCCCAGTCATTTCCACATGGCTATTGTTGTAATGTTGGAAAGTCTCACTGGGAAAGCCAGGAGAATGTTGCAGTCTCAACAGCTTTAATTTCTTTATTCATATTCTAGAAGTCTGAGAGAGAAATAGACCAACTACCTAATAACAATCTATGTGGTCTCTTGCTGAATATTATAAGCAGTGTAACTCCCAGAAAAATGTTCCAGACTCTGGCATAACATTTTATTAAAAGGACAACATAGTTATTGTAGAATATACACAGAAGTGAAACCATATTAAAGGTTATGTCAACATGGAGGAAAAACATATTTTCACTAGAGGAAATTTAGAGAAATATAAACATTATTAAAAGGTGAATGATGACTTAGAAAGGAAAGGTTAACATAACCAAATTCTGCTCATTAAATTCCATAGGAGAAAAAGAAAAAGAAAGACAGCTTTGGTCTTTTAAATGCCCTTTTTGTGTCCATTGATCATGTTGAGCTTGTCTTCTACATTTCATAACATGCTGCTTTAAAATACACATTCTAGAAACATATTGGCTCTTGTCCCCAGCAAGACATGTTGCCAAATGGCATTTAATTTGTTTCCTAGGTCTCAAGAAATACATATAAACTTTATTTGCTTATGCCCCAACTTGTTACAACTACTGAGGAACCATCACAGTTAAGATAAAGATTTCAAATACCTTTAGCTGAAATGTTACACTTGGATTTTACTAGTAAGTGTCCTTTTCCCTGGTCAATTATTGTCCACAAATAATAACAAAATGTACATAAAAATTTATATAGATGCTACTGATGTAGAAGTCACTTCTTAATTGTACATTAAGGAGAATCTCTAAGTTCTGATTTCTATTTGTCTCAAATGTCATCACTTTTATAGTCCCTATGTGGATCATGAATTTGACTCTGCACACAGAGCAAGGATTTGCCCACTGACCAATGCCACTTGACAGTTGCATTTAGTTTCAAGTCCTCAAGTTGGCAGTAGAGGAAAAAACTCAAGGGTAAAAAAAATTAAAGATTTTAGACAAAATTCATTGGGAGGAAATAAACTGTGAGACTTTATGTTTGATCTCTTTCTGTCACTAAAATTGATGTCTGGGAACTAATATTCTTTGTTCAAGTGCTGAAAATTTAACAACTGAATAAGTATATAAATGACTTGTTTCTTGTTGAAAACTTTAAGAATTTTATGAAATTCCCAGTAAAGTCTCCAGTGAAAGTGATTCTTTCACATTTTACCCTTCAGCCACAAGTAAAAGCGCTATGAAATAGGATAATGGGATATAATTGTCAGACTGTGCAATATTAAGATTATTCAACAAAATTTGCAATTAACTTGTTTTATTTTCTTCCTTAATGTTTTTCTCAATTAATGAAGGGTTTACCAACTTATGAGAGTATATGTTCTATTTCAGGACAGTTGAAATTGTATTTCTCATATGACTGTAGTTTACAATGAAGATAAATCCACGAGCAACTATGACAAAGTATCAGAATATGCAAAATTCTGCAAACTATATTTATAGCATGAATTAAATATGCCCCACTTCAATTATGTTCAGGTCTTTAGCACATGGATTAGTAATTTAATTTATTTTATAACTGAAAGGATAAAATATGAAAAAAAGAGTAGAAAAGTTCATCTGTTTTTAGTCATAGATTTTATTTTTAAGTTTATTCCTTTATTTTGAGAGAGAGACAAAGCATGGGTCAGGAGGGGCAGAGAGAGAGGGAGAGAGAATCCCAAGCAGGCTCTGCACTGTTAGCACAGAGTCCAAAGCGGGGCTCAAACCCTGAACTGTGAGATGGTGACCTGAGCTGATGCTGGACCCTTAACTGACCAAGCCACCCAGGTACCCCTTTTTAATCTTAGATTTAAGAAAAACTTGGGATGGGAATGTTATTATACCTATGAGTTTAGTTTTGTCTACCACTTAAAAACTTTTATTAATAGAGTTCACCAGACTCACCACAAATAAACAATGTATCACCTAACTTTTCACAAATAAATAACAGTGTACTCTATAGTCTTGTAAAATTGGGTCTCTTATTTTCTGATGTTCACCTCTTCCTTTCTCTTTCTGTTCTTTTAAAGTTATTTCTTATTTTTTCTTAATGCCAACTGCTTTGCTTCCATAAAGTATAAGATTTTCCCATTTCCTTTCTTTTGTTTAGTTACAGACAGCATTCTGTCTCTTTCCTATTCCATTTCTCTTTAATGTTTAAGAACTTAGGAAGTGGGAACATTTCTGTACAGGCACAGATAGTAAATATTCTAGGCTTTGTGGTTAAAACAGTCTCTTTACAACTAGTCATTTCTGCTATAGCCACATCAGGGTTTTAAAAATAATGTTTTAATATTTTATATACAATTTTTAGGTTTATTCATTACAGCAGGTAGACCACTTACTATATTACAGGCACCTAACCCAGTGTTGCAGGCTTCTTTGAGAAGGTGAAATCTATGATAAATTCTGATGGAAAAACAATTGTAAGTCGTTAAACACGAAGGTAAATATCTCAGGTGTGAGTTTCCCTGGAAGCTGGAGACCAAAACTGACACCAGCCCAGGGGAGACTTCTTTATTAAGCTTCATCTCTTTGGTGAGCTCCTCCTTCTGAGTGTGGCCTTATAACTCATACATTTTTTCTTAAAGAGCCTCAGAAACAGGCAGAACAATTTTTTAACATGGAAGCACCACTTTCTAAGAGGAAAGCAGCTCTACCTTATATGTAAACTAACAAATATGGCTGTGTTAAACAAAACTTTATTTATAAAAACAGACAGCAAGGTAGATTTAGCCTGTGGACGATTATTTGATGGTCCTTGACGTATATCTAAACTTACCTTTTTAAAAGCCTTTCTTTCTTTCTTCTTCTTTTCTTTCTTTTTTTAAATTTGTTTTAACGTTTATTCATTTTTGAGAGACTGAGAGGGACAGAGCGGGAGCAGGGGAGGAGCAGAGACAGAAGGACACACAGAATCCTAAGCAAGCTCCAGGCTCTGAGCTGTCAGCACAGAGCCCAATTCGGGGCCCTGTACTCACGAACTATAATATCATGACCTGAGCTGAAGTCGGACGCTTAACTGACTGAGCCACCCAGGTGCCCTTCTTTTTTTTTTTTTTTTTTTAACTGACCCTTACCAAATTACTATCACTTGTTACCTGATTGTGGCCAGAGAGAAAGTTTACAGAAGATAAACACACGCTTTGTTTCAGACGTGGGTTTTCCTTTTCTCTTTTCCACCTTTTCCTTATACTCTTCATCTTTCCAGATCAGTTTTTGAAGATTCCTATAACATACCTTCAAAGTGTATATGCTTTCTCTCTTCAATGGAATTGTAAACGATATCATATAGGAACCTGGTTTTTCTCTTTATTACCCAGAACCAGCAATTACTTCTACTTAGACTCCAGAAGCTTTTCTTTATACTGATTGACCCTTTGCACTACACAAATCAAAATGATATATATGGTGTTTGGTGTTATTGAACAAAGTGAATGTCATCTGAATCCTGACTTTTAAGAGAGATGACTTTCACCTAGGTCGTGAACTCTCACATACTAGGTACAAGACAAATTACAATAAATTTTAAATATAAAAATATTTAAAAAGAGACATTATTGGGAATTTACAGAGGTCATAGGTCAGCTGGAGAAGCATGGATGTTTCTGATTTTCTCATCATCTCACAGAGTGTTTTTGGAGTCAGGGACCAGAAAAGCCTGTGCTCTAGGGCAGACTTTTTTTGTTTGAGTTTCTCTAATCTCTCTCAATCTGTAAATCAATATTTTTTCATCAAATTTGAAAAAAAAATTATCTCATACATCCTGATATGTTTGGCCCTAATCTCACTCACTTCTTCCTAGTATGTTAGCTTGATATTCTCCCCAAGTGCCCAAATCTCTGTTCCTTTTCTATAATATTTTTTTTCTGTTATTCAGATTGGATGATTACTAATTATCTGCCTTCATATTCATTGTTTTTGTCTGTTATCTACAGTCTTCTGGTAAACCTATCTAATCAAATTTTAGTTTAGTTATTTTAAACTAAAGTTTCAAGTTGTAGAATTTCCATTTTTTCTTTTTTTATAACTTCTATTTATCTGCTCGAATTCTCTTATCTGTTAATTCATTAAAGCAATATTTTAATTTATTGTTATTAGTTATTTGAACATGTCTTTATAGAAGTCTCAGTCCAACACATAGCACATCTAGAGGTTCATTGCTCTTAATGACTTTATTCTTATCCTGTGGGTGATATTTTCCTGTTCTGTTTTGTTATTTAATACTTTTTCATGTCTAGTAAATTTTTGTTGCAAATGGCTATTGTTGATATACTGTAAAGAATTTTTATTCTGTTATCTTCTTTTAAAGATTATTGATTTGGGGGCACCTAAGTGGCTCAGTCGGTTAAGCATCCAACTTTGCCTCAGGTCATGATCTCAGAGTCCGTGAGTTCGAGCCCTGCGTCGGGCTCTGTGCTGACAGCTCGGAGCCTGTGGCCTGCCTCAGATTCTGTGTCTCCCTCTCTCTGACCCTCCCCCGTTCATGCTCTGTCTCTCTCTGTTCCAAAATAAATAAACATTAAAAAAATTTTTAAAGATTATTGATTTTTGCTCTTGTAGGCAGATCCATTACCATTTAATTACTTTGTACTTACAAAGGCTAGGTTTCGTGCTTTGTTAGGACAATTCTTTGGAATGTTTTTATGTGTTTCCTATGTTTTTGTAACTTAACCAGGCCCAATGTGTTTCCTGTGTTTTTATAAACTGAACCAGACCCAAAGAAGAAATTCTTTCTCCCCTGAGGACCTTGTCAGGGCTTGGTTTTAGATTTTGTCAGGGTGGGATTAGAGTAGACTTTCCTCCACGTTGTGGTTGAGTTGAGGCCTTTCTAGTCTCTCAGCTAGATGCAAGGGTGTTACTGAAGTATAAGGCATTAATGAAGTATAGCTACTCTGGTTGGGCCGTACCTCCAGCATCTTCCAGCACTGTTTGACTCTAGTATCTCTGGTTCTTTCTTAACCAGGTAGCACCTGCTTTTTCAACCATTTCTAGCAGGACTTTTGGTACACACAGCCCAGATCTCAGCCAAGGACACATAGGAAACTCCTACTTACATTTCTGCTCTCTTTTTCATGACTCCCTCTTCTTCAGTGAGCTGAAGCCCCTTGCATCTTCCAGCAACTTGAACTTTCCTCAACTCTGGGTCTGTCTCCTAAACTCAGTGGAACCATTGTGTTGCAACTGAGATCTGTGCCAAAGTTGGCAGTCATCCCAGGGCACACAGTTGGGCAGTTGTGGGACTCACTTTGTGACTCTTCCTCTCTAGTATAACATTCTAAGCTGCTTGCCATCCAATGCCTAAAATCAAACCCTCATATATTTGTCCATTTTGTGATTGTTTACTGTTGGAGAGCTAATCTAGATTACTCCAGAAACAATTTGTTGGATGGAGGTGGAAATAATTTCTGCATTTTAAAAATTTATATAAATGTAATTGTCGAATATATATTTTGTGTCAGTTTTCTAGATTCACCCAAGTAGGCAATAGTAGCTAGTGTTAACATATTTTCATGGCTGTATCATATGAACATATCTGTTGTGTGAATATATCAGAATTTATCATATTGTTGATACACTGAGATTTTTTAAAAAATTTGTGTTTTTATTAGCAATCCTGTTCTGGAAAATTTTGTACATGTCTTCTGAGGTTTATGTGCACACAGTGCTGTGTGGTAGATACATAGGATTGAAATTTCTAGGTTGTAGTGTTTGTCTTCAATTTTATAAGAGAACAATAAATCACTGTCTTGTCCTATTTTTTCATACTCTTGCCAACACTTGGTGTTGTCTACACTTTCAACTTGGAGTCATTTGATGGACTTTTTTTTTTTTTTAATTTTTGAAGCCAAGCTTTTAGTAATTTTGGAGTACTAAATTAAGTCCCTAGTAACCTGAGAAAGAAAACAACAGGCAAGAAAATACACAAGGATTTATGACATCTAAAACCCCTATATGATGATACAAATTTCAATTAAAATTTTCTCAATAGTTGATGTAATGAGATATAAATTTTCAGGAGAAGGACATTAATTTCTTTTGGTTATTTTAAACTTGGCAGGTGTTACAAACATCACAATAGATTACCTGCATATTTTTTTCACTCCTGTTAAGACTGTGATTTGTGTTCCTAAAGCAACGGCATGCAGTATGCTCTCCTTCTTGACCAGTTCTTTTCACAGCTGTTTGTTACCTTTGAGAAAGACACATTAACAACTTGCCCTGAGCAGCAGATTTTGCCAGTGACTTGCTGCCAATTGGGTATTAAAGGGAATTGGGAACACATGTTTTGTTTTAAAAATTCCCTAACAGTTTGGACTGGTTGCCTTTGGACTGGACTAATTGACACTCAATCATTGTCATGCTGCCTAGCCCATGTGTGATAATCATTTGGGGGACAATGGTTTGCAAGTTGCACTTCATGACTTTGGATCTGAATGGCAGTATCAGAGTAACGGCTGCCATCTGACCCATTTCACAATGGAGGAGGAAATGCAGCTCTTATTGAAAATCTCCTAACTGTACTAATTTATATTCATCTGATAACCCATTGAGGGGAAAATGGGAATGAGCTGGCAGGTGGCCTTTCAGATATAAAGGGCACATGGCAAACTGGTTGTTTGTTGCTTACTCACACTGGAATACTAAAGATATCGCAGAATATGCATATTTCTGGAATTTCATTTTTTAAAATTTTGATCAGCACTCTATTCATAATCTAAACATTATAATTTAGAAATCTTCTTACATAAGTGAGACTCATTTGTGTGTATTTAATACATTTATGAACATAACATATGGTTTGTTCTTAACAGCTCATGTCAGAATTAGAGCTAGGATTACTGTATTATCATTTATGCAATTTTAATGCATACAAATTTTTGTGGGATTTTTTTCCAGCTTAATGAATGAAAACTAAGCGACTTGTTTTTCTTTAGGCACTGGTTCTAATGTTTTCTCATAATGCTGGCACAAAATGACTGAAAAACATCCTTTTGAAAATGAATTTAAAAAGATGTTCCTGAGAATGCATTTAGATCAAAGTGAGAAAGTATTATTTAAAATCTGAAAATCAGAACAACCAAATGCCTTTATTATATGTGTATAAACGCAAACACACACACACACACACACACACACACACTTCAAGTTCAAATAAAAATAGCCCTCTATTTTATTAGGCCTTTAATCTTTAGAGGTTATTTTTTATTATAACCAAAGCTTGAGACATCTCCTTTTTTAATTTTTAGAATTATACTGGTCTGATAAAAATAGAAATAAACTTAATGACCCTTTAAGGTGTATGTATTTTAATTTCTACGAGTCAGTCTGAAAAGGATCTCTGTTTCATTTGATGAGTTATTTTCCTAGTTGATTTAATCCAATTCCGTATTTAAAATAATGGTGGGAAATATGAATATCTTAGTTTTTAAAAATGCAAATATATCCAATTCTAATACACAACTAATAACTTCATCGATATTTTAAAAACACAAAATGATATTCTATGGAACAATACAGATATATTTCTGGTTGCCTGTCTTAGTGAAACTGGCAATTTTATTTTTAAATATTAAGAATCCAGGATAATAATCAATGCATAAATATGAAAAGAATAAAAAGCAAAGACAACTTCTAGCCTATCATTAAGTAAAATATGTTCTGGCAGTGCTGGAGAAATGACATTAAACAGGAGGAAGTATATAGGAGAGCAAATTAAATTAGAAGAATTTGAAAATAAGGTATAGTAATAACCGCAACTGTTTAAATTTTACTATGTCCCTGGAATTCTATTAATCGCCTTACATGCTTTTTTCATTTAATTCTGGCAACAACTCCATGAAGTACTTTTTTATTATGTATGTTTTACATATATTTATATAGCTGTACATTACTCACATTATATAGCTGTAATAGTTCTATACATGAAGATTTATATTTAAAATTTTTAAATGTTTATTTATGAGAGAGAGAGACAGAGAGAGACAGAAAGAGAGAGAGAGAGAGAATGAGTGGCAAAGAGAGAGGGAAACACAGAATCTGAAGCAGGCTCCAGGCTCTGAGCTGTCAGCACAGAAGCCCATATGGGGCTCGAACTCAGGAACCATGAAATCATGACATGAGCCTAAGTTGGATGCTTAACAGTCTGAGCACCCAGGTGCCCCATATAAAGATTTATATTTTACAGATATAATTGTGGGCCACTAACTTCCTCAAGGTCACGCAGCCAATGAATTAAGGAACCCGGGTTTGAGCTCCTTGTCTGACTTCAAAACTCAAGCTCCATTTTGCTTCACTGTCAATGAACTGACCCCTACTGGGAGGATATTTGTTATGAATATGATCATAGAAACTGAAATGATGGCTGTAGGAATGAGCATTTCTGGATGGCTTGGAACTGTGCTATATAGCCAGAAGTATATTTAGAAATAAATTAAGATAAATTTTTTGCCTATATTCTCTGTATACAAATTCCAGAGTAAGAAACATAAAGCTTATTTTATTTTAATTTTTTAGTAATCTACAGCTATCCTAGGAAACCATAAGAAACATACATTGCATAATATTAAAGTCATTTTGAACTTATTAATAAGTAAGTTCATTATTTTTTAACCTTACTATTACTACTTTGGTCAATTTACCAGATTTTTATTGCTTGTACTCTGTGAAGAAAGGCTATATATGAACCACAAAGTAGGTGCTCAACTCATATTTGATGAAAATTGTATGAATGAATTCAGAAATGATGACACAGCTTGTTATAACCCTATCAGTTATTTAAGAATGCACTTTACAAAACAATCATAAAGTCAGTCATGATCCATTTTCCTTCTGTTATCTGACCCTGATATTACCTTTGCCAATTGTTTTAATTACATTGCCTGTTGAATTTTCATACTTTTGTGCTCTAAGGCAATTTTTATTAAGCACAGATTTTTAAATTTTTAAAAATAGAAATCCATTTCACACAGAATCATTTGGAAATTGTGATTACTGAATACAGATTTACTTAAGAAGAAAGCAACAAAACAACCTATTAAACAGAGCATCACTTAAATTTTTAGTATATTTTTGTAAATACACACGAGATTTATAATGTTTTATAATTATTCAAATAGAATTTTTAATTTGTTAATCTGAAAACTTTTGAACCCCCTCAAGTATTGTTTATCCTCTTTTCAGATGATTTCTGTGTGAATAATGGATATATATTTTGCACAAGAAAAACAACATATCCATTAGAAAGAATACAAGACTTGAAGGATCTCAGCTACAAAAACTATTATCTATATGGTCTTGGACAAATCTTTAATTTTGTTGTTTGGTTCCCTGTCCTTAACAAAAAACCTATGATATGCACTTTTATTAGCACAATGCTTTATTGGTTCATCAACCATCTGATGTTTAGTGAATCCTATCAATATGTGCAGCACTATAACAAGCACTGAAAGGGACACAAATATTTATCAAACATTTTCTCTTTAGGGTGACTGTAGTGAGGCTATCAAGATATGTCAGTTCTAAAAGTAGATATAAAAAAGAATGAAAAGAAAATATGAGAGTCTCTGACAAAATTCTATAGAAATTGACAGGAAAAGGTCAATTTCAACTCTAAGATTTTGATGGAGTGATTCAGCTGGGAGTTAAGGACAGTTCTGGCTAGAAAATGACAGTTCCATGTGAGAACAAGAAAATAAGGCTTGGAGTTGGGAAAAAGCTTGGGGAGTGTAGTACAAAATGAGGGAAAGGAGTATCATTTTTCACATAGTTATCTTGACAAGGTCATTGTAATGCAACCATTTGGTACAAGAGATAGTTTAATATTCACATTTGTTTTCTATCCCCTAAAAGAAACTAGACTGTAAAATGGTTCTCTAAACAAAATGTGAATTAACATTTTTACAACCCACTCCTCATGTCTTCTCTTACTTTCTCCCCATCCTTGAGTCTTGCTGGATCCCCAGGCTTCTTTTCCTCAAAAATCCTCATTTAATTAAAATGTCATAAGAAAGTGGGGGCATGTGGGTGGCTCAGTCGGTTAGGCATCTGACACTTGATTTCAGCTCAGGTCATGATCTCACGGTTGGTGAGCTCAAGCCCCACGTCCGCATCTTAAGTGGGAAGCCTGTTTGGGATTCTCTCTCTCTCCACCCTGTCCCTCTACTGCTCTCTCTCTCTCTCTCTCTCTCAAAATGAATAAACACTTAAAAAAAATTGTCGTAAGAAACCAGCCAAAACAAATATTCCAGAAATTGAAAGGACCACATTAAAATGTCCTATTGGGCAGTAAGTGGCCTGGCTAAAGTAAAATCCATAGGTAGAAGAGTATGGAAAATAATATCTCATAACTAGAATGGACTTCACCAGAACAGTTTTTGGAATAGTGTTATGGTTAAAGCAATGTTTCAGGGTAGGGACTATGGTACTAATAGTAGAATGAATTTAGAATGGGGCCAATTGCTGAAGATGAGATCTGTTGAGAGGTTCTGATAGAACACAAAAGAATTAAACCCAGACAGAGTGGAGGATGTTAAAATTGAGAATGGACACATAATACTTGAAATATATTCTGGATTTAAAAACTTTGCCTTAAAACTGTTTTTCCAAGAATCTACTTAGAGCATTGACCAGAACTACTATGCCAGCTGCATGATGCATGCCTTCTCCAGCTATGATTTTTTGATAGAAAAGTGAACATTTTACAGACTAATATCTTACCCTCTATAAATATAAATTGTCCCTCTTCCAGAAAATATAAATCTGAGGCCATAACATCAAATTTCTATTCAGTGATACCATTTCTTCAGAGAAGGTAAAGTACACAAATATACCTTGTATATGTGATTTAATGTAAGAATAGAGTTTATTGAACATGACCCTCTCAATCAAGCTATTAGATTTTCATCTGAGCCTTTGGCAAGTGCTGGATCAATTAGTTGCAAATGCTTTGGCAAGAGACTTGAGTGATGATATTCTGCATTGTTGATTGAAAAGTTGCCCCTACGTTTTAGATTCTAGACAAGCAGGTGGAAGAGCTGGCTTTCCATTGTGACATTTAGGAAGCCTTAGTTATATTCTCATCCTGATGATGAGGAAGTTGGTGGTACAGAAATGACATGTAGGTTGAGAGTTCAGCCCTCCGCTTGGAGCGTTGTTCTCAGAGAGCACCCAGGGATACCACACATATGGCATCTCCCCATAAAGGTCCTGCATGATAAAACTACTTAAAATAGCACCCTCTTCCCTGTTTCAGTCTCTCACTCTGCTTCATGTTTTCATAGCCCTAACCATGAATTGACATATTATATTCACTTCTGTTCACAGAGGAAGACAAGACCTGTGCTTTGGTTCAGAACCAAGGAGAGAGACTTGGGAGTTGGATGGTTGAAGAACACAGAGCAAATAAGTGCCATGGCATTTTGTTTGTTTGTCAGAAAAGGGTGCATGATAAATGATGGATGAGAGAGACACACCTGGAGATAGAGAAAAGAAAATTGTGATTAATAGAGGATGGTGAGGGAATGAGCCATCGGAGTAGACAAGAGAGGGAGATAGATTCTGGAGATCTTAGAAGAGGGAATCAAATGATTGAATGGTTGTCTAAGTGTATGCAGCAGAGAGAGAAGTTTCTAAGATAACTTCAGAGTTTGCAGTGTTGCCACATATCATCAGTCTATCAATGGGGAGAAAATTGAAGAAGACTTTTTTTTGTTTACTATTTTTGGAATGAATATTTTTTATTATTTCATTCTGTGTTGTATTAGCTATGATCCCTTATTTTTTTTAAAATTTTTTTTTAACATTTATTTATTTTTGAGACAGAGAGAGACAGAGCATGAACAGGGGAGGGGCAGAGAGAGAGGGAGACACAGAATCTGAAACAGGCTCCAGGCTCTGAGCTGTCAGCACAGAGCCCGACGCGGGGCTCGAACTTACAGACCGTGAGATCATGACCTGAGCCGAAGTCGGACGCTTAACCGACCAAGCCACCCAGGCGCCCCTGATCCCTTATTTTTATATTATGCTAATTGCTTTAGGCTTAATAAAATACAACATAACTTCAGGTGATAACACACGGTTTACCATATACTGTAAGGGCCTCATAAAAATAGACTTCCATTTTTTTTTTTTTTTTTTTTTTTGCTCTCCTGGCATTTATGTTAACGTTACCATACATTTGATCTCTACATATATCATGTACCACACGATACAAATTGCTATTTTTACTTTTGACATTATCTTTTGTCATCATATTTAAATCCTAAAAAAAGGCTTTATATTTATACCACTTTTATTATGTCTTCACCATTTTCAATGGCTTTCCTTCCGTTGTGTAGAACCAGGTTTCCATTTATCATTTCCCTTCTGACTAAAGGAGTTCCGTCACCATTTATTGTTGTACAAGTTTACTACTGACTAATTCTTTCAGCTCTTGGATATGGGAAAAGTCTTTCTTATATTTTTGGTTTTTGAAAGATAGCACAGCTACATAAGAAAAGCTACTTCAGTAATTTTTTTTTTTTCCTTTCAGCACTTTGAAAATGTGGCTTCACTGTCCTGCAGCTTGCATTCTTTGTCATGAGAACTCTACCACTGTCATCCTTATTTTGGTTTTTCATAAATAATGCATATTTTCTTCCTCTGGCTCTGTTTAAGATATTTTAAATTACTAGTCTTGAGCAATCGTGTGCTTATGTATCTTGGTGTATTTTTTTCATTGGGATGAAGACTTTTGTATGTATGGGTTTATAGTTTTCATTTCATTTGAAAAAAAATTGGCAATTATTTTTTTCAAAAAAATTTTCGATCTTTTTTGGGGACTTCAAATAACCCATATATTTAGCTCTTTGAAATTGTGCTCTTGGTCACTGCCTTTCTTTTCGATACTTTTTCAGCTGTTTAATTTGTTTAGTATCTTTAGTTATGTGCTCAAGTTCACTGTTCTTCAGCAATGTCTAATGTATCTTTAATTTAATGTAGTGTATTTCTAATCACACATTGTACCTCTTATCTCTTGGAAGCTGGATTTGCATCTCTTTTATATTTCCCATGTTATTTCTTCTAGTTTCTTGAACATAAATACAGGCTTAAAAGGCATTATTAATTATATTTTTAAAAATATTCAATATTTTAACATATTTATTTACTAATTGATCTGTGCAATTTCTGAGTCAGACTTGATCTATTTTTTTCTCTCCATTGTGAGTTGTATTTTGTTTTGTTTTGTTTGTTTCCTTGAATGTTGGTGATTTTTATTGGTTGTCAGACATTATGAATTTTATCTTGTTGGGTATTTGGTATATTTGTAGGCCTATAAGTATCCTTAAGCTTTGTTTGCAGACATAGTAAAGTTACTTGCAAACAGTTTGATCTTCTTAAATCTTATTTCAGACTTACTTAGTGTCTGTTTTCTATTGCTGCATAACAAATTAGCACAGAATTAGTGATTTAAAGTCACATCCTTTTATTACCTCATACTCTCAGTAGACTAGCTGAGCGGTCACTGCTTAGCTGGGTGGTATTTTCAGGGTCTCACGAGGCTGCAATCCCAGTTGGGTTGCATTGTTTTCTGGAGCTCAGAATCTTACAAGCTCACGTGGTTGTCGGCAGAATTCAGTTCCTTGGAACTGTGTGACTAAGGTCCTAATCTTCTGACTGCCTGTCAGCCACACTCCACTCTTAACTCCTAGAGGTGTCTGCTTCTCCTTGACATGTATGTATTCTTCTCACAGGCCTTCTCATGGCATGGCAACTTACTTTTTCAAAGAGTAAGAAAAACACTCTATTCAAGAAGGGTCAGACCCTTCTTTAAGAGCTTCCACCTGATTAAATTGGGCCTACTCAGATAATTTCCTTTTTCATTAACTGAAAAAAATTGGGGACCTTAATTATATCTGCAAAATTCTTCACCTTTGGCATATAGCATAACCTGAATGTGAGTATATCTCCTTTCAGTCACAGGTCATGTCCATACTTTAAGAGATGGAATTACACAGGGCATATACCTGAGGGGGCAGGAATCTTGGGGGCTACTTTAGAAGTGTCTGCCACACTCCAGTAGGCTCAGAGCACCACTTAATCTAAGATTAATTCTCCCCGGTACTGGGACAATATCCTTCTCAGTACACAACCAATGTATATTTTATTATGAGCTTTTCCACTCTTGGGGAACAGTGGCTCTTTCTGCCCAGGGAATATCTCCAAGCGCTATCTCCTACAGTCCTTTCAGGTGATCTAGATATCTATATCTACATCTATATATCTATCTGTATCTATATATCAGGTGATAGATATATATATATATTTTTCTCTCTAGGTTCGGTTGATATCATCATATACACATGATCAGTACTGGATGGGAATTCTGTGCAGATCTGAGAAGCTCTTTCCTTTGTGCAACTCTCTTCTCTCCAGTACTCTGCTTAGCAAACACTTTACCCCTGTTTTCTCTGGACTCCATTCCATTTCCTCACCTCGGGGGGGCGGGTACCTAGAAACTTTTCCTAGGTAAGAAGCTGACACAGTCATAGGACCTACCTCTTTTACCATCTGCCAGAGACCATTGACCTTTATTGTCTGATTTCAATGTCTTTGGTTTTATTTTTTCATATATTTTGTGTGATTTTTTAAGTTGTTTTGGGTGAGAGAATAAAGCTGTTCCCTATTATTCCATCTTGACCAGAAGAGGGAGTGCCTCAATTGGGTGTTGGCTGGTGGTATCCCTTTCTCTTCCCTAATTCACAAACTCGGTCAGAATTATCTTATCACTCCCCATTCACAATTTTTTCATGGGCCCACAATCCCACAGAATATATTCTTAATTCTGAGACTTATACTTTGAGGCTCATCACTATCTTTTATTAACACAATTTCTGAGTTAATCTCAAAATTGATTTCCCTTCACCCCTCAAAATTAACTCCATGTTTTTCCTCCAAATCACTCTATACCTTCTGCTGTTTGGTGTTGTTCATATTATTAAAAATGCACAAAATATTCTCCCTTTACTCCCCCTAATTCTACTTGCTGAAAGACTTTCAAGGCTTTTTTCACTTCTATTGGTGTTTCCTTCTGGAAGTGTATTCTGATTTTATTAGACAATCTTTCTTCCATTCATCTCTGTTGTTCTGAAGCACTTAAAAACTCTTAGAGACACATTGCAGCTCTACTTTGCGTTTCACTTACAATACGTATTGTTGGATTTATCTTCTTAAAGTGAAAAGCTTTTAAGTTTAGTGAACAAATGTTTCTCATTTTTTTTCTACACCTTTCCTGTTAATGTCTTCTCCAGCTGCAACACGCATACAATTGACACTTAAACAATGGAGGTTTGAACTGTGGGGGTCCACTCATTTGTTTGTTTCTTCCTGCAAAAGCCTAATTGTTTCCAGCTGGTCCAGGGTTTAAGAAAAGGCTACAGACCGATTAAAAAGTTGCCTAGTGGCTGCAGGGAGAGGTTCAGACAGAAGCCGGGACACTAGGGGGATGCCAGAGGGGCACCTCAAAGGCTGCTGGGCTCCAGATGCTCCTAGTTATCCCTGAGTGTGAGACTTTGGAAGAGATACTGGCCTAACCCAGCCTGGGGATCGCCAGCCTGCAGCGGTTAATCAGGTGGTCATCATCTTCTTAAGTTTCACTTGCTTAGCTAGCAGTGGTTCTCCTGGTAGTCACAGCGAGGAGGGTCCATGTGGACGGAAGCTAGGGTGCGCGGATTCAAAAGGACCTGGTTCAGGTTCTTTTTCTGGGAACGGTGGTAGCTTCCAGGTACCATTGTAGTACTGTTCTGCCTGTCCTGGGAGGGTGCGTAGCTGTCCCACTGGTTTTGGATCTTCAAGAGACATTGGGTGCCCTCTGGCTTCTCCTTGGCCAATTCAGGAAAGAAGCTTCATGTTTGCAGAGCCACATTCTTGTGAAATAAAAGCTCCAGAGAGAGGTAGGTGTCAGAATCTTGCAGATGCACGTTGACTGGACAGCTGACCATAGCCTCCACTTTGGTGGAATAATTCTGATGAATCTGGGGGCTCAAGGTTGACGGGCAAGGAGGAGCTAAATTCAAAAAATGGTGTTAGGTGGTGCTGGAGGCAGAGGTTGTTGAAAAAATGTTTCTGAAGTTTGTAACTGGAAAAGAGTTTGAAGAGTGGTGAGAGGCTGGAATAAAGGGCATTCCGGGGTCTGTCAAACACTGCTGAAACAAGAGACTGGTCTGTGGGACTCCTGGGTGCTCTGGAGATATTGACAGTACTTTAATATATTTTTTTCCTTATGATTTTAACACTTTTCTCTAGCTTACTTCATTGTGAGAATACAGTAGATGATACATAATAAATGCTTCTGGTCAACAGTAGCCTATTAGTACAGTTTGGGGGGATCAGAAGTTATACATTGATTTTCATTTGGGGGGGATCAATGTCCCTGACTCCTGTTTTGTTCAAGGATCTACTATACTCACAAAATACAAATGGAGTCCTTTACCGCTGTACACAATATATTAAAACAGAGATGGGGAATTAGCTCATATTTACAACTATAGAGTCAGTAGTCCCATAACTATATTCTGAGTATTTATTTTTCCGTTTACTATGTGGCTTTGATGAAATAATAGGGTGAATTAGGGAATAATTACTTTTAAAATAGTTCTGCCAAATACGTTAGAGAAAATATAACAAAAGGTATAGCACTTGGAGGGAGAAACTCTACTCAAAAAAAAAAAAATGTTTGCTAAGACCTGACAAGTGAACTATGACTACTTTTGCTTATATATCTTTGAAAATCATATTGGCAAGAAATAAGTTGACTTTTGTTGTGAGTAAGGATATACTATTTTGCGATTAAATCCTAGTTTGCTCTCATGTGAGCAGAGAGAGATGGTCAGTGGCACCCATGCAACAAAATCAAGTCTACGTATTAATTTTAGGTGTCTTGTATTGTGAGCCAATTATAGGAGGCATCCTATGGAAGAAAGAAATTAGAGCAATGAAGGGCTATGAGAAGTCTGTTAACCCAGCCAGAGTGTAATTTAAAGGCAAGATGAGCTCAAGTTGCATGCACATGTGTGGGGATATAACCTATTACAAAGGCTAAGTACTACAAAATAAATGGGTAGGATATTCATTACATATGAGAATCTTTTAAATTTTAACATCACTTCTAAAAATATTTTTCTTAAAGTTACATTACATTTTGCTTCTGGCTCATGAATTTATTCAACATGGTGCCAAGTGCTGAATCAGGTATTACTGTTGTTCACAAGAAGCTAAACTTATAATCGTGCTTAAGAAACTAGACTAATGTTACATGAGAATAATATTTTTTTTTTAAAAAGTCAAGTATGGTGAAACCTTGCTGGTTCAAGGACAGGAGGTAGGAGTGGGTATGTACCATATTTGGAGTTCTATAAAAATTAGAACAAGGTAGACTAGATGTTCATTTTAGCCTCTGTTTTTTTCTAGCAGAACTGTAAAATGTATATGGTCTAGGAATTAATTTTATTTGACCTGAAGAGTTCTGTATAGGTAGGTAAGATTCCGAACTGGCCTTTATGACCTGGTAGGAGACAGGAAATTCCAGGTTTGGTAGCAAATGCTTCCTTCCAGATGATATTAGGGGCTTGACTGTGTTTTCTGTCAACCCACCATTTATGTTCACCGTGGAGAACTCTGTTCATCAAGAAAATTTTCTGAAAGACTAGCTTATTTAATTCTTGAGGAGATGTTTCTATGAAGTCGAGATTATCACTTTTTTAAATTAGATCAGTATATTCCAGGGTTCTTACTAAAATAAAAGTCCCTGGGGTCTATCTCACGTCTACTAATTTAAACTTTCAGATAGAGAAACTCTGGGATCCATTTTTTTACAAACTATTCAGGTGACTCATATACACACGGATGTTTCAGGGTCACTGATATAAGGGTATAGAAATTTTATTTTTTTTACCATGAGTAGGAAACTTCTTTTAATAAGTGACACAAATCATTTCAAGGTAGGCATTGTTATAAAACAATAAAGTCAATCAGCTCAATCACCTTTATTGATTAGGGATGTGCAAACTGCTATGGGGGCACAGAGGTGAATGAAATGTGGTACCGCTTACAACGTTGTATGCATTCAGGGGTGGATGATGAATGCCACTTGGAGAGGATAGAGGTAAATTTCTCAGACTGGCTTTGAGCTGAGAATCGAAATACAAGGCAGAATTTAATAAACAGAGGAAAAACTAAGAGTTCTGAGCAAATGTCAGAGAGATATGAATGCGACATAATTTGTTTTGGAAACAGGTGTATGGTAGGACTGGAACTTAGCAAGGAGTGGAAAGGGGTTTCTTTGTCAGTCCTGGACAGTTTTTTCCTAGTAGGTGACTCTGGTTCCTCCTTCATCAAATATTTGTTGAGTGGAACCTAATATAAAATGTTTAACTCTAGGTTCAATTTTGACACCACTGTAACATTGTGAGCTCCTAATGGCTATGAAGCTTACAAGATTAAGGGTGTGCATTCAAGCCTCTCTTTGACCAGTGAGCCAGGTTCAGTGCACACCTATATATCATTCCTGCTGACAAGGAGGACCAGCTGAAGAGTTGCCGCTGACACGCATCTACCTGATTCCACAACTTAAGGGGGTTTTCAAGTTCTTATGCCATTCACAACAGTTTGGCAGCATTCCTATCCATTCCAAAGGATACCTACCTATATTTTGTACACATAATTTTTATAGGTACACTCTGTCCTTTTCAATTTTTCTTTTTGTCTCTTCTTGATCTGTTTTTCTGATGTCCATGAAATTGAATTCCTGCCTTCTGTGCACAGATGAATATAGGACAATTAACATATAGTTTATTGTAGTAGAATAATTGCACCCCCCCCAAGGATGTCTGCATCCTAATTATTGGAACCTGTGAATATGTTATAACCAAAGGATCTAAGGATATTGAGATAGGAAGATTATTCTGGATGGACAAGGTGAGGCCAATGTAATTGGAAGGAATCTTCTAGAAGAAGGCAAGAAGGTCATATTCAGAAGAAGTAACCATGGAAGGACAGGTTGGAGTGGACGTCCTCTGAAGACAGAGGAGGGGGCTGTGGGAGGAGGACAGCAGGTGGCCTCTAGCAGCTACAAAAAGCAAGAACATGCATCAGGGGTAGAGCCTAGGAAGGAACATAGCTCTGCTGACACCATTAATTTAGCACACACAATCCATTTTAGACTTTGACCTCCAAAACTGTAAGATAATAAATGAGTGTTGTGTTAAGCCACATAAATTCGTAATGATTTTTCTATATCAGCAATAGAAAACTAATACATATTTCAAGGCAATTAAGCACTTTGGGAGGAAGACCGCTCAAAGTGGCATTAATGCCATATAGAAGGTGCTCCTCTTCTCTTGGGTAAAGTTAGTTGGAGGCAGTCCTGCTCAAGAACACACATAGGCATTTATAACTGAATGGTTGAAATCCACTTCCCTTTCTTGCTTTGACTGCCAGAGAGGCCTGGAAGTGTTCTCACCCAAGATGGCCTAGAAAACTAGGGAGGGACCAAGATCTTGGTATCCTGTTTTTACAGTGTCAATTGCAGGTTTTCTTGTTTCTTGGCAAGATCAGTGTAGTACAGATGGCCTATGCATGCAGAAATTGTTCTTTGTCCCACAGCACTTAATTCGTATTGCTGAGGATAGCTTGCCTTTAGGATTTCCAGCAATTAAAACTGCCATTCTCCCATTTGAACACTCTCTTCCATCTGGATTGTAACAACAGCTGTTTTCCATCTCTTGACTGGACAGCAGTGTTTATAAGTGGTGTTTGTGTGTGTCTTTTTTTTTTGATTGTAAGTGTATTTTTTAAAGCCAACTAAAATGGTTCTCCTACTATACATTTTAGCTGATGAATATTCTCCTATTCTCTCCCTCATGCTGTAGAGAAATGTTTTCTCGTGGCTAACCATGAATTTACTGGGCACTTTGGACTTGTGTCTACTACTTCTCCACTGGCAGCCTCAAACCTTTTTTATGCTTTTGTTGGCACACACGTGATGGTTCACCAACCATAGGGAAAGACCTAATTGTGGTTTTGTAGCTCATAGTTCTCATTAAGCTAATGCCATCTCTCTTCACAACAGTGACAATTATAACCAAGACAGTGCCAAAAGTTCCCTTAAGTTCACCGAGCCTGCAAGCCCAGACAGGCTTAATTACAAGTCAATGTCAACTTTTAAATTGAGAAGCAAAAATTGCAGCAATGCAGGATTAATGGTGAGACTACATTTTGAAAGCCAAACATAGGAAGTCATAGGGTCTCCCTGCCTGTTCGGAAGGTCTTTGTTTCATTGAATTTACTTGTCATATGTTCTACATAGTTCTAGTTTTAAAACTCTACTGATTTTTGAATGGATTATTTCGTAAAGAAATAACCATGCTGTCACCTGGAACAGTGTCATCCTTCTGGTTTTCTTACAAGTTCTGGAGGAGCGTTAGTTGAATATGGAGCTCGTATTTTGAGTTGCAGGCTGTATATTTGATCTGCTCTAATATCTGTGTGGCAAGATGGGGTGTTGTATCAACTTCATCCTTCTCTCATTGAAAGGATTAAGAGGGATGGTGTGTGAAACAAAAAGTAAAGATTTTGTAAGCTATAAGGGTTCATCAGGTATGTATGATAGGTGTTGATTATTAATGGAGGTTGGGATGTGGGGAAGTAGGCTTTGTGAGTCTTATAGATGATGTATCTTTCAGTTTCTTCAGAACATATTTAAAAACAGGCAGCAAGACTACTGCCCATTTAGTAAATAGGACTCTAAGAAAACTCAGGGCTATAGGAATAGGTGAGAGGTCTTGGAAAACAAAGGAAGGAGAGCAGGAAGTAGATATCCATCCAAGGCTAGCTATAGGTGAACTACAAGATGATCATGATGAGAAAGCTAAACCATTTTGCCCCAGCTCTTCCTGTACTTGTGACAGGTTGAGAAAAAGTAAACATTATCACTCCTAATGGTCTACACCTGATAATTCTTCCAGGCACTGAGCAAGAGGAAAAGATCACAAATCCAGCGCAAGACCCTTTCCTACTTCTGTGCTTGGTTCTCTCAACACTGAGAAGTCCAGGAGAAACAACAGGCTTTAAAAAATTGTCACTGAAGGGGTGCCTGGGTGGTGCCCAGGTTAAGTGCCTGACCTCGACTCAGGTCATAATCTCACAGTTCATGAGTTTAAGCCCTGCATCGGGCTCGGCACTGACTGTATGGAGCCTGTTTGAGATTCTCTCTCTCTCTCTCTCTCTCTCTCTCTCTCTCTCTCTCTCTGTTCCTTCCCTTGAATATGCTTGCACTCTCTCTCTCTCTCTCTCTCTAAGTAAACTTAAAAAATTATCACTGAATGATTTACATAAAATAGGCTTTGCTCTGGTGCTATCAGATTTGTGGTTCTGATAAATGTGGTAAACTGCTGTCTACTCCATTCACTCAAACTCCCAAAGAAAAGATGTCTGTGTGACTTCAAATCTGGACTTGTAGAAAGGGAATAATAAATACAATTGTTTTTAAGAGGATGGAAGGGGAGTTATATTATAATTACCTGAAATTTTTTTCAGCCTCATCCTTCCCTTCCCCACCATCCTTCCCTGATATACCCTAAAGAGACCTGTGAATCTTGCAGTTTGAGAACACTACAGGAGTGAATGACATTCCCTGCTTCTCCTCTCTTTGGAAACCCTACATCTGAAACCTTCAACAATTATAAAGCAGTGGGGTAATATTTTGCTATGACTTTAATCTTGGTCTCTTCATCCTTGCTTTCTCTCTGGAATAGGAGAAACATGATGGCAAAGAGGTAAAAGTTATGAAGGAGCGTATACATTTTAAATTTTGATATCTAGTAGCTAGTTTCACAACTAACAGCTGTATATACATTATCTGAAAGGAATGTATTCACTAATTTTAGAATTAACTTTCTACAATTTATTATATAGCAAGTCCTTTGATTACTTTTGTATATTTTATTTAACTCTCAAAATAGCCATTTGCATGAGGTGGTGGTGCTGTTTAAAATTATATTTACTTTATTCTAAACATAAAAGTGGTAGTCATTGTAAAACTTCAGGACAAAAACACTGTAACAAAGAATATAAGAGTTATCTATAATGTTAACATCTAGTAATAACCACTGATAACATTTGGCTTATTTTTATGTGTATGTATATGTGTATTTTAACACCTATAAAAGTGCAAATACGATATAAGTACCATAGTTATCATAAATGTAACATAAAGCACTTAACAAAAATACAGCTGGATATTAGCATGTACAAAGATAGCACACTGTTGCAGTATTACATTTTCTTCTGGAGCTCTCCTTTAATGATTACAGAAATTGTACCCCAGTTAGAATTCTTTTGCTATACAGTCACTCCTTCTCCCTTCCATTTCTTTCCTGACATTTCTGCAAACCGGATGCTGTAAAGCTGGGCACAGGACAGTTTGCCCTAATTTTTAGTCACTCTCCTCAAAGAATTTGAATTAATATTACATCTGGGGAAATTTACATGTGATTAAATATTCATGAGGTGTGGCTTTAGCATTTGCATGGTATCTCATTTTCAAGACCTCTGATCATTTATTTACCTACTTCCATATTGTTAGTCTGTTTTCCATCTTTCACTATTGCAAATAGTATTGCAATATATATAATTTTGCATGTATCTTTGCATATCTGATTTTGTCTTGTGACAGATTTCTGGAAGAAAAAACACTGGATCAAAGTGTTTTCATTATTCTGTGTTTCTTAATGTTGATTGGATAATTGTTTCTAGGAGTGTATCTATGTATAAACGTACCAACGGTTAATAACAGTACATATTTTATTTTACTAGCTAATACACAACATCATTAAAGTATTCCTTTTCTAATTAGATAATCAAAAAGAGTAACTGCTTATAAAAGCTTGAGTATACTAGTTATTGCTAGACCACAAGGTTAACCAGATTTGGAACTGGGAAGATTTGGGAAATTCTAGGCATAGTTACCCTTAAAATAGGGAAATACACTTACCTCATAAGGTTGATAAATAAAAACAGTCAATTGTTTCATGTAAATCATCTCAGTTAGTACCTAGAAGGTTGTAAGTGCTCCATAAATAATTGTTTTACTGAACTTATTTTATTGTATTATGTATATAAAGATTTGCATTACACTGATTACTAGTGAGTTATAATTGGATTTACTAGTAATGAGGCTGAAATTTTCTAAAGCTTATTAGACATGACATTTGCCTGTTTTATAGTCATTTTTTATACCAATTTTAATGAAATCTTTATATATCAAGCTTATAAACACATTAACCTAGAAATAACTGATCATTTTTTTGTTTGCTTTTTTATACTGGTATATGGCTTTAAACTTTATGTAATCAAATCTCTTTTTCTCAAGTTTCTATTGCTTTTATACTAAAAAATATATAGTCTCTTTAAAAGATTAGATAAACCTATACTTTTTTTTTTTAATTGCTGTTACTTCATTTATTGGCTGAAAACGTAAGAATAGTTAAAGGCTTTCCTGGTTCCCAAGTTCCATCTCTAAAATATAGGGATTTGGGGGCTTCTGGTCGGCTCAGTGGGTTGAGTGTCTGACTCTTGATTTCAGCTTAGGTCATAATCCCAGGGTTGTGAGATCAAGCTCCATGGTAGGAGCTGAGCATGGGGACTGCTTAGGATCTGTCTCTGTCTCTCTGTCTCTGTCTCTCTGTCTCTGTCTCTCTGTCTCTGTCTCTCTGTCTCTGTCTCTCTCTCTCTCCCTCTCCCTCCCTCTCCCTCCCCCCCTCTCCCCCCTCTCCCCCCTCTCCCTCTCGGGCATGCTCATCATCTTTCTCTCAAAAATAACATATAGGGATTTGTGTGGGGGTGCGCCTTGTGCACATGTGAAACAAAACGTGAGGTATTTATTGGAAAAGGAACAAGAAATTTGGTGCTCTGCTTCTCTCTTGTGTGGAGGTTGTTTTGTTTTTGTTTTTAAAGTTTATTTAATTAGAGAGTGAGAGAAAGCAGGAGCGGGGGAGGGCCAGAGAGAGGAGAGAGTGAGAATCCCAAGCCAGCTCTGCACCTGCAGTGTGGAGTCTGGTGCGGGGCTCAAAACCACGAACTGTGAGATAATGACCTGAGCCCAAGTCAGGTCAACACGACTCATGCTCAGGTCAACATGCTCAACAGACTGAGCCACCCAGGCATCCCAGGTTTTTGTTTTTAATTTACATCTCTGAATTTATTCTGTAGAATTTCTCCTATACTAGTGAGAGTCTGATGAGGCAGAAGTTGACATTTATTTCTTACTTCCACCCCATCTTAGAGTAGCTACCACTGAAAAATTTGTGTTACATTTTTCTATGTAAAGACAGAGACATCAAATTATTTTAGAACATGTTTTTATTTTTGGACATCACTTAATGGCTTTTCTTAGTGTTATACATATAAGGTAGGTGAACACCAATTTTCCTTAGAGAAGATGACAACAGGCTATCTTTTGTCTGGGTAATGGAGTATAGAAGCAAATTTACACAGAATTTGAGGTACAATATTTTTAGAGCCTCTCTGGAGGAATTACATTGTACTGCTGAGATCAACTGGCAGAAAGGAAACCAAGTTTCCTCATGAGAAAACTCTTAATTAAGGGCAAGAGGTCTCTAAGGTGATCCTTTATTACGCCAGAGCCTGGTCCCCAGGAAGGAGAAGTTGGTCATTTCAGTTTCAGAATGTGCTGAGGCTGGAATTAGCTCTGGAGCAAGATACCTTACCATTAAGAGTACACACTAGTATTAATAACGGTGTATATGAGTGTAAAAAGAAAATTAAAACACTTGGGAAACAGAATTATGAATAAAGAGAACAGCAGTTTGTATAAAACCAAGCACGAACTTTCAGATATTGGAATTACCATGCTCCTATAATAAAATAGGTTTTATGTGCTCAAAGAAATGGGGTCTGCAAATTATGAGTACTTAGACATATTCTCTCTATATATAATTTAAAATATAGAACAAAAATTAAAAATTCCCATGACAGAATAACATGAAAGTATGTCATAGCAAAACATTTGAATTCAATTTGGATTTCTGGTGTAGGGAGTACTTTTACCAATCTGACACTTTAATTGCTGTTGCTTCATAAACTACTTGTATTATCTTGTGAAGCAAATTTTATTTTACAAACCCTTTCTTTATTTTTAGGGTGGCTATGCTTACATGCTTCATTTTTCTTGAAAAATTTCTTCTAAAAAAGAATTAAGGAATCAAACACAGAACCATCAGATATAAAAATATGAGCAGAAAAAAAAACAAGCAAAGTAACAAAACAGATAAAACTAAAAGTCCCATCGTAGGTGAATATGGATATTAACATTTCATAGCACATAAGGAAAGCTACCTTGATGAATTCTAGCAAACACACATGTGTGCATGTGTATACACATTATTCAGAGAACTTACTTAAAAGAAAATAGAAATGTTTTCAAAAATTATGGGCTCCTTTATCCTTCTTTTATTTCAAAAGAATTTTGTTTGAAGCCAGATAATATGCTGGGTGGCATAGAGATTGGTTGAGCGAAAGCAATGGTCTACATAGCCAGGAGATTAACTATATATAAGAGGATTAGGGAAATCTATTGAGACAATAGGCTAGTTTTCTTAACATTGGAAATTATAAGAAACAGAAAGCTGAGATAAAGCTTGTGGTTTTGAATTAGGATTGGAAATAGTGTGAGTGCAAGGTTTCCAATCTATTTAGGTATAGGTCTAAAAATTGTGTGTGCAATAGACAGTGAATGACAAGAGAGGCCAGGGGGTGAGGGCGGAATACATGTACATATATTTCCTAGCTCTCTCTGCTGAGACGTTTCAGAGATAATCACAACTCTATCATTAAGTACACTTAGCAACAGAGTTTGGGCTTGAAATATTATTTCCTCTATAATCACCTAGGACATCCAGGAGAAATAGCATAGTTCAGGGCTGAAACAGGGAAACTAAAGATGAGATGAATGTGGGACATCTTGTTCATGAAGGAAGAATGCAAAGAATAATGGAGGACACCTAATAGAACACCATATCTAGCTTGAATGATTTTTCACCAACTATATCTGGAACACCTTGAAGATCCAAATAAACTTAACAAAATAGAATTCCATAATTCCCCATTTATATAAGTGAGTGAATGAATGCATCAGTCAAACACGGAGAAGGGCAAGCCCTGCCCTGTAGAAGAATACCGTCTCATAAATGTGGAAGGATTGATGGAATTAAGTTAAATAGTACTTAGCAACCATGAAAAGAATGATTAATTCAAGCAAGAATCTTTAGCAAGTGTCAAAACTGATGGCTGAATGTTTGGAGGACAGGATATTTTTAAAAAGTTAAAGTATATCCCTATAATATATGAATAAAATTATCCTAAGATGCTATTTTTACTAATTAATAGATAGTAATTTATTAAATATTTGTTAAATTTCAGAAGAGAATTTCAGAAGAGAAAACTGACCTAATTTCAAGCATTTTAATCAATTGCTGAAAGTCACTATCACCCATAGTGGCACAAATTGACATTCTACGTTTCCTGATGGGATTCACTGAGAATAACTCAACACAAACTTTTGGTATTCCTGCCAAAAATTTAACAGCTGTGAGGAGATATCAGAAAAACTGACACTGATAATCAGCAAGATAATTTCCTTTCCCCCTCCAAATATTAAGCTTATAAACAATGAGGAAAGACTCAGGAACAATTTTAGAATAGGAGGCCAACAAGACCTAACAATAAAATATGTATAATCTTGGATTGGGTCTTGTACCTATAAAGGACATTGCTTAGGGCAATGCAAAATCTGAATAATTGTCTGGATTGGAGGTAATGTTGTGTTAATGTTAGTTTTGTTTTAATGTTTTACTCTAATGCAGGGAAATACTGTTTTAAAGAAATGTGTGCTAAAGACAACAGGGACCTCCTATCTGTTGTTCAAACCATTCAGACATTTGAGAATGCTAAAGAAAAAGGGAACATCTGCTAAAATGTTATGATTAGAACATATAATTAAAAGATATAAAATAGTTATTTGTAGGGTAGGGTGCTTGGAGCTTGGATAGCTCAGTCGTTAAGCATCCCACTTTGGCTCAGGTCATGGTCTCGCTGTTTGTGAGCTCTAGCCCCACGTCAGACCCTGTGCTAACAGCTCAGAGCCTGGAGCCTGCTTCCGATTCTATGTCTCCCTCTCTCTGTTCTTCCCCCATTCCCACTCTGTTTCTCTCTCTCAAAAATAAATAAGTATTAAAAAATTAAAGTTATTTGTGTTATTTATGAATTTTCTTTAAATTGGAATTTATTTTAGGGGCACCTGGGCAGTTCAGTCAGTTAGGCGTCCGACTGGATTTCAGCTCAGGTGTGATCCCAGGGTCATGGAGCCCCATGTCAGACTCCATGCTCAGCATGGACTCTCTCTCTCCTTTCTCCTACTCCTCCCCCCTGCTATGCTCTTTCTCTCCATAAAATTAAATAATTCAAATTTTTTATTTTAAGACCCAAGTTTTCAAAAGCATAATTCACTATCACTACCTACCCACTTGAATTGCTAAAATGAAAAACTGAACACTAAGTGTGGGTTAATGTGAAGAACAAAAAGAACCCTCCTAGTTTGTTCATGAAAGTGTAATATTGTTAGCTACTCTGGGAATTGTTGGATAGATAAACATCTATGTTTAACTTTATTAAAAACTAAGAAATGAGAACTTAATCACAAAAAGATGTGTACAAGAATATTTGAAACAGCTTTATGCATAAAAGTGTCAAGTCAAGAACCACTAAGAGCTTTGGATTTTACCCTATCTGTAAAAGCTAACTAGTCTTCTACAGTTTCATGGATACTCGGAAGAAGACTGATCCTTTTGATTAGAGGCAAAAGATCCTTTATTACGTCTGGTGGTAGCATTAGGCAGAGTAACATCTTGGCCCGTGTTGTTTGAGTGTGAATTCCCACAAGGTGAGATGATGTTGCTTATGCGTGCACTCACATGTGCTACAGGAGAAAACCTTTGAGAGTAGGCATCCTTGATCTTACATGGAGTCTCCTAGCAAACTGGTCCATCGTCCCCTCTGGAGAAAACCACTATCTTTATTTTCGTGCCATGTAAGCACATCTACTCCAAGGGAAAGGGAGACAGATCTCTATATTTGTTACCCTGGAAAGTAAACGAATCTGTTCCAGGGGCAGTCCATGTCTCCTTTTTTTCCAAAGCTGTTTACTTATACAAATATTTTTGAAAAGCCATTTAAAATAAATTTACTATTAATGATAGATATATGAACATGGAAGTGGTTCATGAATAATTGCATCCTAGAATCTCAAATCTTGAAATAAGTCAAATGTTTATCAACAATTATTTTTCTTAAAGAAAATTTGTCTTTATGATAAAAAAATCGCTTATGCTTGTGTACCTCAAAATGCAGCTCTAGAATGAGTTCACAGAAAACACCCTGATATCTCACTTAAAAATAATAAAATTAGGCTCATAAGGCTTTTCTATTCAGCAATGATGTCAGTTGAAGAATCAAACACAAAACTGTCAAATATAAACATGTGAGCAGGAGAAGAGAAAAACCAAAGAAATGAAAACACCCTGCACATTTCCATTAGCTTTGCCCTTTTTTTTTTATTGGAACGAATAAATACATTGACACACGTTCCGCACATATACCTACAAAAGGGGTTGAGGCAAGAACTGCTCACTGTTTAAAACTGTATTCCCATTCCTTCATCTGCTGAATGACTATCTCTTTTTAGGTACACCTTTTTCTTATTCATCTCACATTTAACATAGAGCCACTTATCATGACACACTTAAAAACAAACAAACAAAAAAACAGTATTCATGAGCCTGTACAAAAATACACCTTAAGAAATCAAGGGTAGCCGACATAGCCTTTAGTGATTTTTTTTTTCTAACTTGCTTTCACTGTTAGTAAGAACAGATCTGTAAACAAATGCATTTATACCTCTCAAGTGCTACACTTTTATGAGCATTTATAGTCCTTTAAATTTGCGTGCTTTAAAAAAAATTCAAACTGCATTTACTTCTATTATCACATTTGGGCCTAATAATAATTCAAGGGATAGATGAAAGTAGAGTTGTCAGCTCCATTACATAGTTGAGGACAGTGAGTTAAGAAGATCCAGGGACTTGCTCAAAGTCGCTGAACAAGAAGTTAGCTAATCTCCATCTAGAACCCGATTGTCTACGTCCTGAGAAATAAAGTAAAGTTTTCCCCTTGATACGGGTATGCTTTTCTTTACATGTTGCTGCTTTGACCATACTGCCTCAAGTAGTGTGTAAAATGGACATCTACGTGTACATCCCAGAACTACTACAAGGAAGCCACATGTCCTTTCTTTTAACTGTTTATGCTACTTACGGGACACCCATTTGAAGAAAGATACTGGCCCTAAAACTAACATATTTATCTTTTCTGATAGTATGCAGTTTAATCTTAAGAGTCCTTTAGAAGGAAAATAAAGTATTTCAGTCTTTAAATCCTAAGTTTTTTCAGTAGTTGGTAAAACCGCAAAATTTCTACTTTGACTTCCCACATGTGTCTTCGTATAATGAAGCAAATATACTTTGCAAACTGTTATGACAATATTCTAAAAAAATTCTGTGTCTCACCACATGGTTGTAGCGATCACAATTAATTCACCAGCCAGTAGCATTTATTGAGAACTGTGATGTTCTAATGCTAAGTCAAATGTTGGAAGAGAGACACACATATGGCGGTCACTGTTCTCCAGCAGCTTGCATATCAATGGGGAATAAAGAGACAGAGACTAATACAGATGGGGTTTTTATTAATGACTTATATGCCATCTTCTGTGACACAATGATTTCATGATTATTAATCCAACAATGCAGATGAAGAAATGGTGGCTGAGAAAGTCTACATACATTTGCTCAAAAGTTCACATCGAGTACTTAGCGGATCTAAGTAGGACTGTTTTTCTCCAAATACATGGTCTCTTCAGGAAAATACACCAGCACTTAAGGTAAGATGTGATGGTTTTAGTGTGCTACAAAAATCACTGAGAGGAAGGCCAGCGAAAGTGTTGGGTGAGGATGAGGGTGATACTAGTCTAGACACACAGAGTACATAGTCACATATGTTACAAGTAGATAAGATAGTCACATATATTACAAGTAGATAGATAGTCACACATGGATAGTCACATATATTACAAGAAAAGACATTCTCTAGGATTTCAGGAAATGAGAACCTGTGTGGAATGTCTCAGACAGAAATGCAGAGTTTATTTTAAATTAAACAGTTTACCATACCTGGAACTTGAGATGCATATTGGGAGGAGGAGTGGATAAAGTTGAGAAGGAAGAGTCCAAGCCAGTAGAAAGAAGGAGGCCTGGCAAATCAATCCTGGTGAATCAGTGAAGTATTTGAGGCAATGGAGGGTGGAAATCACTTTGTTACTTTGATTCAATTTATATTTTAGAATAGTAATTCTGGGTTTATGGAGTGAAAAGTAAGATGACTTTTAGGTGACTGAGAAGTTACTATAATTGTCTAGGTATGAAATCAGCTATTCCTTTGTTTTACTTTCTAAAAAAATCAGCTCCCCTCGATGTCTTACCATTCCATTGCATCCTTGTTTTTGATATAACATTGAATCATGGTATAGGCTATGTGTGTATATGTATATGTATATGTATACATACATGTATGTGTATACGTATACATACATGTATGTGTATATATGTATGTATATATGTCTTTATATATGTATGTGTATATGTGTACATATATACACATACATATACATAATTTATATTTAATATGTAAATGTATATAACATATAATTACATATATAACATACACATAATTTATCTTTTTAACTACTCCTTTCAATGCTTAGCATGGTTAATGAAATAGAATGAGAAATCAATAAGTGTTCCTTGAAGAAATCTTTTGGGGTCATTTTGTGGTCTTTAAGAATTACAGTTGAGCTGCAGCATAATCAAAAGGCTGTTGAAAATGTTCTGATGTGAAAGGTACAGAAAGTCAACAAAAGAAATACACATACATCTTTTAGCTTCTGTCAATTGGAGAAATAATTTTCTTTGGAGTTCCTGTGGTATTGCCTTGGTCCCATTGGCCTCATGCTGAATGATGTACATTAGTGTGTGTGAAGGATTCTGAAATTGTCTTCCTTATTGACCTCATTTTCAAGTACTGGTTTTTCTTTTTTTTTTTTTTTTGTCCTCCCCAAAATAGCATATTTCAAAAATGCAATTGTTGTCTTGAAATTGTTACCACAGGGCTTGGAAAATTATCATCTTAAAGCAAGTATGAGTAGCTTATATGAAATAGAAAGTGTAGATTACTGCAGAGAATAGGGTTGTGTTTTAAATCTTCCAGGGGTTTTATTCTGTCAATTATCCTTTGCTGTTTTCTATATATTTAACCTGTCCTCATATATATTGCCTGCTTCCCAGCAGCGCTGAAAATGCTTAAACCTCTCTTAGCTTACAAAAACAAACCAACAAAAGTCCTTCTGTTTAATCCACATATCCCTCAGGTACTGCCCTCATACATCTATTAATTCATTGATTCAAGAAAGAAAATGTAAACCCCAGCACTACGCATCATATTGGCCTACAGCAGTGAGCAAAACACAGCTTCTGTCCTCCTGGAACTTCATTCTGGTAGGGAAATAAAAATCAAGAAGATAATTACAATAGTGACTAAAAGCTCCAAGAAAAAAAGAATAGCATTTGAGGAGTGTCATTTGAACTGAGACCTGAGTGACGAAGAATTTAGTAAGGAACATTAAATTCAAAGACAAAACTAGAAAGAAATGTGGAGTATTTTAGGCACTGAGAGAAGTTCATTGTGGCTGGAATGTAGCAAGCAAGGAGAAGTTTACACGAGGCGAGTAGAAACAAGATGGGGGTGAAAAGGGACTATATTTGGGTGCCTGGGTGGCTCAGTTGGTTAAGAATCCAACTCTTGATTTTGGTCCAGGTAATTATCATGGTTTCTGAGATCGAGCCTCACATTGGGCTCTGTACTGACAGTGTGAAGTCTGCTTTGGATTCTCTCTGTCCCTCTCTCTGCCCCACCCCTGCTGTCTCTTTGTCTCTCTAAATAAATTAAACTTGAGTAAATAAAATAAAAAAGGGGTTACCTTTTATAGGCTGCAGTTCAATTTTATTCCAGGTATGATGGAAACCCATTGGAAAGTTTTAAGCTGACATTTTTATGGTCTCGTTTATATATTTAAAAGACAATATTTTGGCTTTAGCAAATGAGTTTTTGTAGATTGGAAAACATATTTTGTTTTCTTTTTCATTTTTCTGTTGGTGGCTGAAAGTTTTCTGAGCATGTTTACATTTTGAAAATAGAACACAGATAGTAGAAAAATACTCCTAACATCTATTACCATATCATTAAGATATATTAGATATCAAGAAATTTTTAAAAATTAATAATGAGATAAGCCCTGTAAAATGGAGAACGTTTTCTTTGAAAGAGAGGAAAAAGCAATTTCAAAGAAATTAATAAAGAGTTTCTTGTTTTATAGGGATGCAAAAAGATCAGTAAGAAGCATGTTAGGTACAAGGCAGTGGTTTAGGATGAGTTTGGGGAGGCCATGGTGGAGAAATAGTATCTTATTTCATGTGTAATGGAAAACTACCACATTTTTTTAAGGAGGGAAAATGGCTAATGTATAGGTCTTTCAAAGATCAAGCTGGATGCTCTAACCTACTCTACAATCTGGAGCAATCCTACTTCTCTGACTTAAGGAACCTTCCCTCATGTCAGCACTATTTTCCCTGTTGTGATTTCTAGTAGATGCAGTTCACTCCCCATCTCCTTTTCCTGTTGTTACAATTGGTCAGACTTGAGTGACCAATCTCTTCTTCTTAGAACACACTATTTGCTCAACTTCCAAGACTCCTGTAACTCTTAGTGCATCTTCATGTCTCCTGTGAGGCCTCCTTGTCCTCTGCGTTATGTTTGTACGCTCAGGAATTTTGCCTTTTTCTGAGAGCATCTCATTCTGCACATTCCTTTTGAGTGAAGACATCCACTCTTCAGTGTCCACAATGGTGACTCCTAAATTCTATCCGCAGAGCCTCTCCTATACTTGATGCCTGAATATACAAGTGTCTTCCAGTTACCTCAGTGCTGAATACCCACATCAGACACCTCAAGCAAACCAGATACAAATGTAGGTTTGTAACATTTGCCAACACATTTACTCCTCAGCCTGTGTTTTCCTAGTAACAAAGAACTTTGATCCATGTTTTCCCCCTCCTACTCCATGTCCTCCTAAACATGTCCATTCAAATTTTTGTCAGTTGTCTCCTAATTATATTTCAAATCTGTTCTCTGTCTACTTGTCTCTACTCACTCTCTACTCTACTCACTAGACCTACTAAGTTGTTCTAGAACACCATTTTTTGTCTCCCTTGAGCCCAAAGCCCCATTATGTTCTCCCATGATATCATGTGGAGATCCTTCATATTATTCATCAAAAATTTAATTTTAAGCATCTAAATTTATTATTTTAAGTTTCATAAGGCTAGAACCATATCTGTTTGATTTATGCCATTATAAGGTTAGGCACATACTGTGGACTTAATATTTGTTGAAAAATTAATGGATGAATAGATGAATAATTAGGTTTGTGAATTGTGTCTACCAGGATGAAAAATGACAAAGAAACTGGAAAGAGAGTTTAGTTTAGGTGACAGTTTCCAAAATAGTACCTGAACCCAGCCTATGTACCCATGCTACATAGTTGTTTTACCTGTGTGATCCTTACTTCATAAGATAAGGGGCTATTATTAAAATTAAGCATTTAGCTTGATAATTCAGAGTATAGAGGGATAAAGAAAAGAGAGTATAGTACCTTTACAGTTATTACCAGGAAATTATTCCAAGAAATGGCAAGAAGTCAGTGGTCAGTAAGAGATCTGCCAAAAAAAAATTCTCTCTAGAAGTTTTATTGCTGTCATTCTTGGAATATAGCCTCTTCTTAATCACATACTTGTTAGAATAATGTTCTTCAGTATTAATTCCTTTTCTGTCGTTATATTTAAAGATTTATTTAGTTATATTAAAGATATATTTTAAATTATAATAAAACTTAAAAAGGCAAAAGCTTTTGCCAATATTGGCTTGGAAACATGTCCTCTGACACTAAAATAGAAAAATAATTTGTAGTTGCTAAGAATATAATTCATACTTAGTGAGTGAATGTTCTCTCAGAACCACCTTGAAAGAAGGTAATTGAAATGCCTGTATCCATTCAGGAATGCACTCAGGATTCAAGAATCCATTATAACTATCAAAGCTTTATTACTTTCTTAGTAGCTAAGGTGGGTTTTTATTTGAAAGTACTGTGTGCTATGCGGTGTACTTGTATAATACCGTTAGAAAATACAGAAATTTGCCATGTCACCATTATGTAGAGATTATAGTTTATCTGGTCTTGTATTGAGAAACAAAAACAAAAACAAACAAACCCTAAATTTTGACTGCATTTTTCACCTAAGGGCCGTCTGCTGGAGACATTTACCCTTAAAGCTGACTCTATAATTGATTATTAATTCTTCACAATTACTAAATAGTTTACATGTATATTAAAATTTTCAAGAAACCAATAAGAACACACAATCGCAGTTCAGGTACAAAGATGAGCTAGTTCAATAGCAACAATAAAGGTGTCTCTGTTAACATTTTTTATTACTTTGTGTTAAGAATTCTGACACACTTTGTTTATATTGTCAAGTGTCCAGATTTAAAATACAGAATAGCCAACTATGCAGATATTTCTAATTAGATTGTTTTTACCATCTATTCCACAAATGTAGTCTTACCTACATTCTGTACCAGAAATGGTACATAATTCCATACCCGGATTTTAAGTGGTTTTCTCTTGGCCATTGTGTTTGTTATTAATCTCTAAACCCATTGCCAGCTGTCCAGGAAAGTCTTCTTCCCATCTGTACCCTTTTTCTTTTCTGTGGTTCAATGGCTCTGTTGTCTCTCTTTTTTATCGTTTGATTGAGATATATTTCATATAACCTAGGATTCATTCATGTAAAATGTATAATTCACTGCTTTTTTTAGTATGTTCAGAGAGTTGTGGGACCATCATTGAAATTTAATTTTAGAATATTTTCAACAGCAAAACAAAACAAAACAAAACAAAAACAAAACAGACAAAAATCCTGAGCCCATAGGCAGCCACTCTTTACTACTAAATGCCACCAGCAAAAGGCAACCACTATTCTTTCCATTTCTATTGATTTGCCAATTCTAGACATGTCATATAAATGGAATCCTACAATATTGTGGTGCTTCCTGGGACTTCTTTCAAAAAACCATGATCTCAAGGTTTACCCATATTTCATGTATCAGCAATTCATATCGTGTGTGTGTGAATATTTTAGAATATTCTATTGAGTGCATACATGCATTTTATTTGTCCATCATCAGTTGGTAGATATTTAGATTATTTCCACTTTTGGCTGTTATGAATAATGCTGTTAAGAACATTCTTGTACAAGTTCTTTATTTAGACAGGTCTTCATTTCATGTTGAAATGAGAAAAAAAATTGCTGGGTAATATGGTACTCTATGTTGAACATATTTAGAAATTGCCAGGGTGCCTGATTGGCTCAGCCAGTCAAGCGTCCGATTTTTGATTTGGTTCAGGTCATTATCTCAGGGTCATGAGATGAGCCTCCACATCAAACTCCATGCTGGGTGTGGAGCCTACTTAAGATTTTCTTTCTCGCTGCCACTCCACCACAGGTGCTCTCGCTTGTGCTCTCATGCTCTCTCTCTCTCTCTAAATCAAATAGAATAATAAAAAAAAGAAACTGCCAGGCTTTTTTTTTTTAACAAGGTGATCTCACATGTTACATCCCCACAGGAATGTCTAAGGGCTACTCCATGTCTAACCAACGCTTGTGATTGTTGTTTTGCTTTTAGCCATTCTAGTAGGTATGAAGTGGTCAAATACTTTTTTTCTGAATCTATTGAAATTATAAAGTATTTTGTATCCTTCATCAGTGTGGTGTACTTCATTGATTTGCATATCTTGAACCAACTGCATTTCTAGGATAAATCCCTTTTGGTGATTGTATATAATCCTTCTTATATGTTGCTAAATTCAATTTGCTGGTATTTTGTGAAAGATTTTATGTCTCTATTAATAACAGATATTGGTATATAGTTTTCTTGTGATGTTTTTGTTTTTCCTAAATAAGGGTAATTCTAGGTTCATAGAATAGGTTGGGCAGAGTTACATCCTATTCTGTTTTTGGCAGGGTATATGAAGGATTTACATTATTTTTTTTAAATGTTTGGAAGTCAGCAAAGCCATCTGGAGTTAGAGTTTCTTTGGATGTTTTAAAATTAGTAATTCAATACCTTTGCTTGTTAGAGATCTATTTAAATTGTCTGTTTATCCTTAATTTCAGAAATTTGTGTTTTTCTAGGAATCTGTTTCATCTAAGTTATCTAATTTAGGCATGTAGTTTTCCATAGCATTTTCTTAGGATCTTTTTTATTTTTGTAATAATAGAAGTGATACTTCTCTTTCCTTCATGATTTTACTAACATGAGTCTACTTTTTCGAGAGGAGAAGGTAGGACTAGCTAAAGATTCCTATATTTTGTTGATCTTTTAAAATAATAAACTTTTGGTTTCATTGATTTTTTTCCCCCCGATACACCTTTTGTTTTTATAGTCTGTATTTCATTTACTTCCACTTTATTCTTTATTTCCTTCCTCCTGCTTATTTTGGGATTGGTTTGGTTTTATTTCCTTGTTTATTAAGGTAGAATATTAATTTGTTGATCTGCCATCTTATGTTTAACGTAGGAAATTACATATTCCAAATTTCTCTCTAAGCTTTAGCTACATCCTACAAGTTTTTGTATTTTTGTTTTCATGAATTTTAAAGCATTTTCTAGTTTCTTTAATATCATTTTTACCTTTATTTACTTCGTAGTTAATTTCCACATAATTGTGAATTTAGTTTTTCCTACATTTTCTTCTGTTTTTTTAATTAAATTTCATCCTAATAAAAAAAACACACTTTACACACTTTGTATTTCAACTTTCTATTTTAGACTTTTTTTTAAGAGCAGTTTTAGGTTTACAGCAAACTGAGGAAGGTACGTTTACCATACATTTCTTGCTCTTCTTCTTTACATTGGCACATTACAACCAACTAAAGCCAGTCATTTACCTAAGGATTCCTTTTTGCTGTTTACACTGAACAGACTGGACAAATGCACGCTGTCATTACATCATGCGGAGTATTTTCACTGCCTTAAAAATCCTTTGAATAATTTCTGGTTTCTGATTCTGGATGTAAGGAGCTTGGAACTTGCCACTACATCCTAGCAACAGGCAAAAAGCTAAGCATATTGAAAAATTAACAACTCGTTAGGGTTTCACGAGAGAGGTGAAGACAGGGCAAATCACAGCGCCCGAGATTAGAGAGACTAAAAGGAGAACATAGTAATGGAGCAGAGACTCAGGAGCAGAAACGACCTTAGGAACCGAGTACTATCATTTATGAATTACTGGAGGCTCAGTGTGGACAACTTCTAAGTATTAAGAACTCTGAGGAAACTCAGTGGTGGGGTTGGGGGACACAGTTTTATGAGATTTGCCTCTGGGAGCTCAACTAGGTTCCCACAGTAAATGTCAGAAAAAAAGTTCTCCTCTTGTTTTTAGCAGTGGGAGGGGAAAAAGGATCTACTTGGAAATGTACCAGGGGCACTCTGTTCTTAACAAGGCTTCAGGAGAAGCTAGTTAACCAGAGTCTAACCAGCTTGGGGATTATCTAGTCCTAACTGACCTGAAGGAAGGGAAATACTCAACTTCGGCCCCACTCTAGATATTTTCTCCCTCATAAGGAGTGATTTTTTTTTTTTTTAAGTTGTGAAGTTCACTGTCCTGAGGCAGACTCACTAAAGAACTGAGACCTACTCATTGACCTAGAACTCTTTGCCTCCTCAACACCTCATTACCACATTGCTAAAGGCCCATTTTCAGCAAGTCCTTTCACCTGGTGTATCATGTATGGCTATCAAGAAACAGAAAAAAACAAAACAAAGACAACATAATTTGAAGAGCTAAAGGAAAACTCAGAAACAAATATTGTAGGGATACTGGAATTGCTACATCAGGAATTTAAAGGAAACTATAATTAGTATGCTAAAGGCTCTAATAGATAAGGCAGAACGCAAGCAAGAACAGATGGGCAATTAGATGGAGATGAAATTCCTAAGAACCAAAAAAATATGCCATAGATTAAAAACATTGCAACAGAAATGAAGAATGCCTTTGGGCTTACCAGAAACTGGACATGGCTGAGAAAAGAAACTCTTAGTCTGAGGATATCCATAAAATCCTCCCAAACTGAGAAGCAAAGAGACTAAGACGGAGAAAAACATGACAGAATGTCTGAGGTCTGAGGGTCATCTACTAAAGGTATAACATACATAATTGGAATAACAGACGAGAAGCGAGAAGGAGAGGAATAGAAGAAATATTTGAAACCATGATGACTGAGAATTTCTCTAAATTAATGTCAGACACCAAGCCACAGATTCAGGAAGCTCAGAGAACACAAAGCAGGATAAATGTCCAAAAACTATGCTTCAGCATATATTTATTTTAAAACAGTAGAAAATTAAAAAAAAAAATCCTGGGAGAGGATAGCTTGCCTACAGGGGAACAAAAGATGCACATCCCCTCAGAAACTATTCTAAGGTACAGAGTACCCACTGACAATTGAGCATAAAAAGGGTGATGACAAATATGATAGGATCCCAGATGATTTCTTTTTGTGAATTCCTGAAATTTTAAAGTAGCCTTTATTTTATCTCTGAGCCTGAAGATCCATATGAGTCCATCTGACAGAGAATACTTTCACTAGTATCCCTTTCCTCCACTGTGGGCCAGGTTTGTTGGTCCAATTATTTCCATATCAAATGAGAAGTTTACATGGTAATTTAATATTTTTATGAGCAGGTGAATATTTCCTTCTGCCATTTCCTAAGAACTGCTTATAAAGTGATTGCAAGAGGTATAGGTTTTTGTTTTTGTTTTTCATTTTTTTTTTTTGTTTTTTGGATTTTTGTTTGTTTGTTTTTGTTTTTCACAATATTCCAGTAAAAGACCCGGCATACTGACTTGGAAAAAAAATAGTCACGCTAAATCCTGCTCAGCAAGCATTGAAACAGAAAACACATGTGTTTTGGCCATGCCACATGATCTTAGAATGCTGGATCCATTGTGACCAATCATCAAACAACAACAAAGACTTTGGAAGGTAGGGCATTCATTGATTTGTTTCTGACGCTTTGATCGCATGTCATCAGCATGGGTGATTTTGGTGAAAGGAAAGATACAAAATGCAGTAAGTTCTGGGCAAGCAGCTGACAGGGGTTGAGGTAGAAGCTTTTGGGAAGGCTGCTCAGTGAGCTGTGACTTGTGAGCTCAAGCATTTGTCCACATGCTTTTTGTTATGTGACTGTTTATCCTCTGTCTCAGAGGTTGATTTATGAAGTGTGACATAGCTTTATATGAATGCAACACTATACTACTTGGAAAACAAGAGAAATTGATATATTAAGTCACAGTGGCCCAATTGTTTTGAGATCTTAAGTCCCATGCCATAGCAAGACAAATGAAGACTCATTAGAAGTGAATATTGCTGCCCTTCATACTTGAAAATAGCCTTTTGAGCAACTGCCAGGAAGGTCTCTGTAGACTCTAAGACATTTTGATATCCTATGCATAAGTATCCTCTGCTTATACTGACTGACACTCGCTCTGTGGTTATATTCTTATTTTCTGAGAATTAAATCAATTATCTTAAAAAAGCCTAGATTGAAATTTAACATGGATTTTCATAAAGTTACACATGGAAGTAATTCAGAGTGTTCAATTTAGTACATCTCCGATAATATCCACAGGACAGTTGATCTAACAATGACAATGCCTCCTTAACTGATTTTGTGGTAGGCCGTGATTCCTTTTGAGTGCATATGTACCTGATATGCCAGAAATTCGAGTAGAAAAAATGTTACGTTCCCTCCATAATTAAATGAAAATTATTTCTTGAAATCCTATTCCAATGAGGAAAAGAATTGTAATCTTTATCAATTGAGTAGTTTACCTTACCACTTTATTACCCAGTATTTGATCCTCTGTTCTGGAAGCTCAAGGGATGGTACAGGATGAGGTAGAAGAAGGCTTTTGGCCTCCTGTCACATAGCTATGCTGTTATCTGCTAAAATAACCTCCTTCGGGTCTGAGTGTTGTCACAAACCCTGAACCTAAATACAAGGCCTCTCCTGGTCTGGTTTGTTCTATCAGCTCCCTCCTTACCCCTCTCTAGCATGTGGCAAGTATTTGCTATTTCCAAATCAGTCTGAGATCATGAGGCGACTAGTAAAACTTTAGTATTTGGGTTCAGGTGTTCCACATGCTAAGTACAGGCCAGCAAAACTGGGCATCTTCCATTTGGGGGGATCTTACTAAGAGCATAGCATGGATTTCTCTGTTCTCCGATCTCCCTAAGGTTATTTAAGATTTCTTCATTCACCCCACACTCTTAGACTTTGACTTAGGGAAAGGTGGGGAAGGCAGAGAAGACACAAATTTATTGAAATGTCCTTGCATTAAATGAGATAAAGCCACCCCTTGCAGAATGGAGCCTTGGGATAGAAATCAAATAGAGAAAACAGTTACATTTCTTGCTCCTTAAGTTTAAATAGGCAAATTTATATTTGCAACATTTAATTGTTCTCTGGATGTAACAGAAGTAGCTACCATATATTTAACAACTTATTACCTTTCAGCCTCATACTAAGCATTCTCACTGCACTACATTATTTAATCTTCACAACCAACAGAGAAGTAGCTACTTTATAATTGCTTATTATTACTCTTTTACTAACAAGTATATTGAATGTCTGGAACATTATCCATTTCTATGAAACCTGTTCAGCTAGTAATTAGTGGGGTGTGCATTTTGACACAGGTAAAATTGACATTGATATTTATGTTCTTACAGTCTATTTTTTATATAAGGGGTTTTCAGTAGGGGAATATATAGAGGTGTAAATGGATAATTTTTACTTTAGATATCTATAAGTATGTCATACGGTTAGAGTGCTCTAGAAGTAGAATAGACAAAGATAAATAATGCTACAGTGAGTCATTGATTTTTTCCCCCATTTTATATTTATCAACCACCATTTGAAATAATTGGAGCAGATAATATTGCATAAAAATAATTTGATGCAGTGGCTTTATAATCAATGTAATAAATAGCCAGTCTGCAAGATGTACCTCCTCCTCCTACCCCCCAGTGACCCCAGTCTCTAAATTTATGCCCTTGTGTAGTTCCCCTACATACTAAACCTGGGCTGGTCCTCTATTGTGAAGTATGGTGGAAATGATACTGCTTGACTTCAAGGCTAGATCGTAAAAGATCTTGCAACTTCCTTCTTGATCTTTTGGAACTCTTGTTTTTGAGAATTTTCCTCTTGGAAATCAACCATCATGTTATGAGAAGCCCAGGCCATATGAAGAAACAATGTGCATATATTCTGTTTCATTGCCCAAGCTGAGTGACCAGTAGCTCTTCCATAAAGAGAGCCATCTTTGATATTCCAGTCCAAATATCCACCAGATGATTGTAGCACTACCTGACACCATGTGGAACAGCTGATGCCAGTCAGTGCACCAAACCATGAAAGAGAGCAAAACAGTTGTTCTTTCAAGACATTGAATTCTTGGGTGGAGTTGAGGAGGCAAGTTTTGTTATGCAGAGATAAATAACCAAGACAGCCAGAAAACATGCCTATGTCTCGTTTTATGTGGTCTTAGAAAAAAATCACTAAACTTATATAAGCTTCCTTTTTCTAAAAATCTGTGAAATAGAGAAAATAGTATTTGAACAGGAATAGAGTAGAATAAGATTTTATATGAATAAAATTCTTAACCCCACGGTAATTTCTAAGTACATATTAGCTCCTTTTTGTTTTTGATTTTGTTTTTCTGATAAATTGCCATATATAGAAAGATTAAATGACTAGCCCAAGACTAATAGCTATTAAGTGAACTAAAATTAAAGCCCAGTGGGTTCTATGACCAATATTCTTTCTACTTTGTGTCCAATAACATCTTCTAAGTAGGTTTTTAAAAATTATGCCCTTCACATATGATGCATTTCCTTATAGGTAATGGGGAATCCTTTTCTTTGTCAAAGAAGGAAGAAGTATTGCATTTTAAAAGGCATGCTTGTTGGCACATAACACTGATGGTCATTGAATATAATTTTGTCTAAAACAAAAACAAAATATTTCTTTGTCCGTGCACAATGGTATTGATCACAATATTTTCAGCCAGAACTTGACACCCTTATTGTACATTTATATTATGCTCTCACAACAAAGCTCCCATTATGTATTATACATTTAGTGTATAGGTGGGAGTAAAGATTGATTTCTTGACTAAGAATTACATGCCCAGGTCATTATAGATGGCTTTTAGAGAGAACTCCATAAATTTAAAGGGCTATTAAAGTATACATTGTGTATTTAAAAACAAAATGAAGAAATTATGTTAGAGTATGTTTTTTCATACAGCACATATGACACCCTGATTTTTTTTTCCTTTGGGTGAGTTCTATTTTGTAATAGTTGAAGGAGCAATATGCTCTTTGGTATATATACAGCTGATCATCAGGCTCAATGGTTTTGTTTTTATAACTAAAATCAACTATTAAGTTGAAAGTACAGGATTCTATAAAGCTCAATAGAAGGCATTTTCCAGTTTAAATGTAAATCTGTAGACGCATTCTCTCTTTGCATCTTGGGTAAAATTCAGTCTGCTGTAATCTTTTGGTCATTCTTATATATTAAAACTTATTTCTGATCACTTTAGCCAAATGAACTGTCCTGGTTTAGCTGCTAGAATACTCAATGGATTGTATCAAAGAAAATCCATCTTTTAAAATTGTGTCTTCTCATCTTTCCCATGGCTTGGATTGGCTTGGGTTGGGGGAGCCCACAATAGTGGAGGAGGGGTCTATTCCATGTCTTCTCCCCTTTCTCCCTTTCTTCCTCCATAAAAATTTTAATACTCCTTTTCCTCATACCTCTGGCCTACTCTCTAGCTGTTTCTGACCCCCTATTTTATAGCTGTGAGAAGAACAGAGGAGATGATACAGGGACTAAAAAGTGTTACTTGACTGGTACATATGTGATTGGGGGATTGGTGTATACTGGACTTGAAAGTTGACTTTTCTCTTATGAATGTTTCTGTGGGTTGCTCAGATTTTCTCACTGGGAACATCAAACAAAAATTGCTGTGAGAGCTGGATGTTCTGTGGCTTACTCCCACCCCACCAGCCCACAGTTTCTAGCATCCCATAATCTATTCAATACAATCATTTCTATTGGAGCCCTACCATACCTCTAAGTGATTTTTGGGCAAAATCTCCTTAAAGATGATTCCTGGTTGTCTCTCTATAAAATGAACCAACATCTGGTCATGGGTCTTAATTAAGTCTGCCATGCATAGCTTCTTCCTACTGTAGCCCCCTCTACTCTTTCTGCCACTACACAGGCTGTTTCAGGCCTAGGTTTTTATCTTCGTCTTTTGGATGTGGGTTACTTACCATTATTTTCAGCTTCTTCCACACCATCAATTGCCCCCCCCCACAAAAGACTCCAGATAATAAATATAAAGATTTCCATGTGTCCCTCTGAAAATTTCTTTCACTAGACTTAAGGGGAATGGAAAGACTTCTTCACACTACCCTGAGCCCACCTCACATTCTTCATGGCAGCAGGGAGGCTCAGAGGGAAAATTTACCTAATAAACTTACTTAGGCTAGGCTTATTCAACATCAATTCTTTTGGATCTTCAAATGCAAAGTGTGTGTTTACTGCAAAATTATATTTTCTAACATTCTTAGTAGGTCTAGCAACAGTAGTCTAGCATCTTGCTTTGGATTGAAGGAATGGTTGACTTTTATTTACTTCTCTGTTGTGGCTTAGCCAAATTTGATAGAAAATATTCACAATGACATCCAATTACACAAACATCTGTAAAAACAGGACATAAATAGTTATTTCAATTCCTTTTCAGGACTGTTCACCAAAAGAATAAGACTCATAACAAGCCTGAAAAATATATCAACACTGCAACGTATCATGATTTTAAAAAATGTAAGATTGTTCATCACAGTATTAAGATTGAAAAGATGAGAACCAACTAAATATAAAACAATACAGCCATAGTTTAACATATTGTGATATCTCCATGCAATTGAATGCTGTACTGCCTGCATCACAGTTCAGGGGATAAAAACAGATCCATTATACATATTATGGGAATAATAGATTTATTACAGAATGAGACATAATAAAAATGGGAAAACTGGGACAGTGAAAATCAGAAAGTTGCGAATGGGACAATCAGAGAAAAAAACATCATGTGTCAAGCAAGAAGCTTGACTTCTGGATACCAGAGGGAACTGTGAAGAGGAGCGCCCCGCCCACCCCCCCCCCCCCCCACACACAAAGGTCTAGTGGAACTGCCACCTCTAGTGAATTGTTCTTTGTGTGTCAATCATCATGCTTCAGATCCACAGCCAAGATCTGAAAGGCAGACTTGAATCCACTTTTGATTAGCATAGCCAGTAGTCAAGAAGATAAGTTCAATGTGCCACAGAGAAGAGTAGGGAATCGCTGGGCATCTCTGTCCATGACTAGGGTTGATTGTGACAACCTCTTGAGAGTAATGATGTCTGCTTTATGTCTGCCAAATCTCATGCACTTTCTTCTTTCAGCTTTTACTTAGAAGTACACAGGGAAAATGATTCGGGAAAATAGTGTCCAGCCTTAGCAAACTTGACATAACATGATCCAGTATACTCTCTTTAAACAACCTGACTTCAAATACAACCCAACCATGTTAAGACTAAGTTCATGACTACTCAGTTTAATCTATCTGGTAATAACTGGTTATCTAGTATGTGCTTATCACTGTGCTTGCATGGTGCAAATATATGCAAAAAATATATCCTACTCTCACAGGTCCTATAATCTAGTAGAGGGGAGCAATGCAAGTAAGGATGCAATCCCTGTGTGAAAAACACAGTGGTGGGGAAAGAAAAGGAGATCTCAAAGTGCATAAAAACTGCATCTAATCCAGACATGGGGATCAGGGAAAACTTCCCAGATGCAGTGACTTTTAAACTTGGAATTGAGGAGTTAGTGGAATTTATCAGAAGGATTTGTGACAATGTAGGTATGTTTTAGGGGATTATTGCAGGGACAGGGTATGGAATAAATGAAACAGTAAGAGTTTCACAGAGAACAAATACTTTATCACTTGCAGATACTCTGTAGCAGCTGCTGAGATGCCTTAACTTTTGGGACCATGTCTGTCTGCCTGAGGCTTTCTGGCGCTAAGAGCATGTTTATCCTAGGGCGATACTATGACTTCTGAAGACCCTAGACTAATTGGACTTCATGGGCCCCTTCCAACATAAAAAAGTATTATGCGTATCTTTCATGCCTGTGTTTGTATAAAGACGAGTAAAATCTGTACTATATTAATTGATTGTTAGGAGTTAAAGGAAATTAAAACTTTTAGAGGTCTCTAAAACTTTTATGGGCCATAGGAACTACTAATGTGTAAGTCAGCCTTAGTTTCACTCAACTCAGGACAGGCCAGAGTTGCCAGGGAGTCCTGTGAGCAGCCCACAAAATGAGGATTGGAGATGGTAGATAAATATTTCAATTCCTGTCTATTCAGGTGAGAATGCTAGTAACATACTTGCTATACTAGTAATAATAACATTTTATACAGTCACCTAGAGGCTCCTGGTCAGTTTCCCATCAGTAAGTTACTCATTATCACAACTATACTGGGTTCTTGGCATTACCTCCCAAATGAACAAGCCACTGCCATACATTTTATTTTCTCAAGGTCTTATATTTACTTTTTTTCTGGATGAACTCATTTAAGAAAAATAATGGTATATTTGATGAAATATGCCTTGTGTATTTGGGATATAAATAAAAGGGAACATATGTTTGGGGTAAAATTATACTGGAGAAAGCAGTTTAACCATTGTAAAGTCTTCTAAACACCTCCAATGTTTGGATTTTATCCTAAGGACAAGAGAAAACCACATGCAGTTTTTATAAAAGGGATTAGTTTGATCAGAATTGTTTGAAGAAGATAACTCTTAATGTAATGTGGGAAATATAATTGAGAATACTGAAATCAGAAGGAGGGAATCAAGTTTGTAATCTAGGCAGAAGTAATCTAGGCAGAAAAGATGGCCTGGAGTCAATACGTGACAATAAGCTTGAGAAGAATTAAGTAACGGTTGGGGAGTATTTAAAAAAAATAAAGATGATAGGATTTCATAACCGTAGGGAAAATCGAGTAAGGGTGCATAAGGTGAAAACTAAAGTCTCTAACTTACTGGTCAGAAAGTGTGGTTAGGAGCAAAGAATAAAATACCACAATATTATAATTATAAGCATATATATATACATTATGTATATATATACATATATATAATTATAAGCATATATATGTATATATAAGCATATATATACGTATATATGTACATATATACGTATATATATATGCTTATATATACATATATATGCTTATAATTATATATATGTATATATATACATAATGTATATATATGCTTATATATGTATATGTATATATGTATATATGTATATATGTGTGTGTACACATATATGTACATATATGTATATATATGTGTGTGCACATATATGTACATATATGTATATATGTATATGTATATATGTATATATGTATATATGTATGTACATATATATGTACATATATGTATATATATGTACATATATATGTGTATATATGCCTATTTATTTATACTTTTCTCCATTTCTATACTTTCATACAGATATATACCTATATAACTTTTAATAAGAGTTTGTTTTTAGATAAACATTAATGAAATAGTAAAGAAAGCCTAACACTAATTGAAATAAGGTCACTTTTCACTTAAGGTGGAAAGTTTTGACTGAGAAAAAGACAACAATTTAGTATTAGAAACGACTCATTTATATTGGCCTCTTAAAGATCAAATGTATCATGTGATTTCTAATATCTACTTCACTTTTTTTGTTGAAACATACTCTAAAATTTAATTACTGATTATCACTTAATCCTAAATATTTTCTTTGTACATTCATCTTTAGTTATACAGCTACTTTTTAGGTAGAACTATGGAAGATCAGGTAATGAAGACTAGTAATCATTTAGCTAATTGGATCATCAATGTACACGATTCCTATGCCCAAGACTGAAATCTATGGTATTTCAACTTTACAAATAAGCTATTCACAGCAGACTAGCTTGCCAAATAATGACAAATATTCTCTGTTTGAATCATTCTTTAGGAATTTGCCATTTAATTTATCCAGTGGAAATTCAATATTTTAAAGTACATTTTAAGAAAATGATAAACTAGGGTTAAGTTTTTATAACAAATTAATCAAATAGTTAACATCCTTAAGAGATAAGACCCTACAGGGGTTCCTGGGTGGTTGAATGGGTAAGCATCCAACTTGTCATGTGAGTTCAGGTTGTGATCTCACAGTCATGAGACCAAGCCCTGCCTCAGGCTCCATGCTGAGTGTAAAGGATTCTCTCTGCCCCTCACCCACTTTCATGCATGCTCTCTCTCTCAAATAAACATTTTTTTAAATTTTTTTAACGTTTATTTATTTTTGAAGCAGAGAGAGTCAGAGCATGAATGGGGGAGGGGCAGAGAGAGAGGGAGACACAGAATCCAAAGCAGGCTCCAGGCTCTGAGCTGTCAGCCCAGAGCCCCACGCGGGGCTCGAACTCATGGACCGTGAGATCGTGACCTGAGCTGAAGTCCGACGCTTAACCAACTGAGCCACCCAGGCGCCCCTCAAATAAACATTTAAGAAAAAGAGATAAGACCTTAAAAATAACACACACACAACAATGACAATAACAACAAACAATTTAAAAATGGAAATAAGGTAAGTCATTTGTAAAAGATGAGATATAAATTACCAATAAATATGGCAGAAATTAAACCTTAGCAGCAAAAATATACTGTACATTAAAATTAAAGATTAGGCCCATGTTTCTCCATTCAGCCAGAAAACATTTTTTAGAAAGGTAGAACCCATTAACATGTTCATGTAGTTTATAGGATATTTTTCCATTCCAGTTTTTGGTATATGTTCTCTGGACCCAATTTGACAATGCACATCAATAGCCTCACATCTAAATACCTTTGAGACTCTAGAACTCCTAAGTAAATAATCATAAAGTGTTGAACGTTTTACTTAATAGCATACTCAGAATTTTTACAGTAAGAAAGCCAATAATATCCAAAGATATTTGATTGGTTAAACTTACTGCTGTATACATATGACATAATATTAAGATATAGTTAATATTTTCAAAAAACTATTTGGCAATGTAAGAGATTCTGATTAAAAATATTTTAGCCACATACTTTGATTTGTGTAATACTAGAGTAACTGTGATCTTGTAAATTATCTAAATTATGAAAGTAGAGAGCTAACCTGGAATCCTATGGTATATAAATTGCCTGAAGACGATCACCTGCCCAGATGCCCATTTCTAGTTACCAGTTTGAGTGTGTCCCTACATGGTATAGGCTGACTAACCTATGGGAAGAGTCAGCTTATAGAGTGCTTTCTGATTCCTATGTGGGGAACTTATCCAGAATAAGGGTTCCAAATAAGTCTAACATATTTGTTGCAGAATTCTCAACTGAATATCAGCCAAATGTATTGCAAATTTGACTTTTTGTCCATCCAAAGCAACTAAAACATGTATACTCATAAATTCTAAAGTCAGTCAATAGAAATAATTACTGAGAAATGTACTGATCTTTTAATGCCACTTGATTCTCCAAACAACTTACCTGACATTGCATGAAAGGGGGAAATTCATTTAGAAAGATATACAAATAATTTTTGCCATCTGCTTCATGTAATTATAATTCTCTGTGGAGTTCTTAACCTCTTGGTAATAAACTATTTCCTTGTGGTTTGTTTCTCTCTTTTTTTTTCTTTCAGTTTTTGTTTTTGCTTATGTTCCAGGGATAGAATCAATCACTGTGACCTTGTATTGTTATGAAAACAAAACTACACCCTCCTTACAAGATACTCAAGGCTCTGAAATAGTTTTACTGATTGGGATTTCTCTTAATTGTTTTTAAATCCCAATGATCACCTTACTTTTCAAATTCCCAAAAGTTTTCTATATGCTAAATCAACTTCCCAATGAAGAGAGGAAAGAGTGACAGACTTCATTTGCCCATTCATAATTTCATTCAACAAATGTTTATAGAGTATTTTCTATGATCTACTCCAAAGATAATTTGCCTTTATTAGTAGAAAGACTAAAAGGAAATTCAGACATTTTAATAATTATTAAATTATCAGTTATATAGCAATAGTAATTAAATCACAATTAATTGATAAATTAATATCTCTATGCCTCTGTTCAATGACTGCACAAATTTACTCTTCACTTTATCTTTTGATCCAAGTAAGAAAGAAAATTTTGTTAGTGCTTTTTAAAAAGGTCCTTGGGGTGCCTGGGTGGCTCAGTAGGTTAGGCCTCTGACTTTTTTTTTAATGTTTATTTATTTTTGAGAGAGACAGACAGAATGCGAGTAGGTTGGGACAGAGAAAGAGGGAGACACAGAATCTGAAACAGCCTCCAGGCTCTGAGCTGTCAGCACAGAGCCCGACGCGGGGCACGACCTCACAAGCTATGAGATCATGACCTGAGCTGAAGTCAGATGCTCAACCACTGAGCCACCCAGGCGCCCTTAGGCCTCTGACTCTTGATTTCGACTCAGGTCATGATCTCCCAGTTTGTGGATTCAAGCCCAGCATCTGGCTCTGCAGTGACAGTGCAGAGCCTGCTTGGGATTTTCTCTTTCCTTCTCTCTCCTTCCCTTTCCTGGTCACACTCTTCTCAAAAATAAATTAAATAAACAAACAAACAAACTTAAAAAATTAAAAAAATTAAAAAAATGTTTTTAATAGGACAAAGTCATTCCAACTTTCCAAGTTTTATATAGTCAAATCCTGATAACTGCTTGAGGATGGTCCAAATATTACATGCCCTATGATCCTTTTTCTGACTTTTCACCCAGAAGTGTTTCTCTTCTTCAAAACTGCAATAGCACTTAATTTGGAACTTCTGAGATGTATGTACTTTTTTTTTAATGATACAGTTGTATGCAACTATTCTACTTCCTAAAGGCTAAGGTTTTGAAATTTTCAGCCAAAATATTTAAATTTTAATGTGCATCATTCACTGATATATGTATTAACAGATGCATGAAATTAAAGTGTGTATGTGACAGCAATAGAGGGAGGCAAGAATTTTGTACTGATCCAGAAACAATTGTTTCTAATAAATCTCTAATGCAACATATCCCATAATACAACAGAAGTGTTGATGTAAACTCTTTTCTCCAACTCTGATATGTGTATCTTTAGCTCTGTTTTCATAGGTTTTAAGGGTATATATATTTTTAAATCTAGTAATCCAGTTTCCTTTCCTGGAGACATGGGACTTGTTAGCAGCCCAAACTCTGGAATATCTCATCCAGAAACTACAGTATTACTAGGGTCTTAGGGCAGGCACATTCAGAGCATAATAGATGAAAAGTCTTAAGTTTTTTCTGACCTAGGGTCATCATGGTATAATTAAAAAAAAAACTTAGACTTCAGCATTGATACAGGGAAGGTAGAGAAGATGATATTGAAGCAAATCTTGAGGATGTGTAAGATTGAACAAGGTGAATCAAAGTAAAAATATGTCCCAGAGTCAGTGTTGGCATGAAAAAACATACAAATGAGGAAGACATTGGTGTTTGTAAGAAACATTATAATTAGTTCAGTATCGCTAGAATTTAAAGTACTGAGCAGATGGTGATGGAAGTTGAATTTGGAAATGAATAGATGGACCAGGTCATGAAGGGCTATGTCTAGCACATGAAATTTGGAATTTATTCTGTTAATGACCTGGAGGCACTGAGGGTTTGGTAACGTGACAGCACTCTGACTCTATAGTGATGTAGTTATGAGATTAACTGATGAGAAAAATATTGTGATTATATGTGAAAACAATAAATAATGAAAGGGATTGTAAAGTCAGGGGATGTCATCACCAGAGGTGGGGAGAGGAGGGTTTTAAAAGATGTCATAAACCTTAAGAAATGAGGTTATTTGTTGCGTATTTTAAAGAATGTGTGTTTGTAATGGTCTGACAACATCCATGAAGAATAAGACAGTCAACAAATATCAGCCATACTGCTGACAAATGGAATTTTTCTGATAAAAAATAAGGAAGTCCTGGGGTGCCTGGGTGGCTCAGTCAGTTATGCATCTGACTTTGGCTCAGGTCATAATCTTGTAGTCTGTGAGTTCAAGCCCCGAGACTGGCTCTGTGCTGATATATCAGAGCCTGGAACCTGCTTCGGATTCTGGGTTTCTCTCTCTCTCTCTCTCTCTCTCTTAAAATATAAACATTCAATTTTTTTTTTTTAAATAAGGAGGTCTTGACACAGAATGGTTTGAAGATTTGGGGAAGGGAAAGTGGAGTCTGTACTTACTTAGAAGTTAAAATAGGCAACATTTAGGTTTTGCTTGGTTGTGGGTAGTAGGACAGAGGGAGTAGTTGAAAGCCTGTCCCCAGTTTTGAACTGAGCTTTGGACGACTAGTTTCACCATAATGAGACTGCAATGTTAAGAGGATAACTGACCTAGTTTTGGAAACTGGAGGCCCCCCCTTTTAGCTGTATTCCCTAAGATACATTACTTAGCCTGTTTGAAACAATTTTCTTGACTGCAGAAGGAAGAAGTATTACCTAGTTAATATGGCTGTGTATTGAATAATAGTGTATGTATAAAGCATCTACCACAAATTCTAGTGGGCAACATCAGACCCTATAAACATTAGCTCTTATCCATTTTCTACACACTATAAACATTATCTCTTATTCTTTTCTACCGTTATTTTTCGCAGCCCATGTGCAAAGAGACAGTATGGCTTAGTGAATAAGAGTTTGGTCTTAGAGTTAGACAAAATGAACTCAAATCCTGACTCTACCAAGCACTATTTGATAATGGTGAATTACTTAATCTTCCTAAGCTTCAGTATCCTAATCTGTAATGTGGGGATAGAAATGCCAACATTTCAATGTTGTCCTAGGGTTAAATGGGATAAAATATTTAAATTTCACCACCAACCACATGGCATACTGTACTAACACTGAATAAAAAATAATTATTCTTAGAGTTCTCTGAAAGGACATTTTAAAAGAGTCCCCATAATATATCCAAGGCTTCTTTCTTTGATGCTTGCATTATTTGTTGTGCCTACCCATTGAGTAGACATATTTAGTTATTGAGAATAGTAAATTTCAAGTATGAATGACTAGGACCATGGAGACCTCAACTCCTCATGCATAATACAAGGAAATGTCATTTCATTGGATGGTGATTATGACAATGATGATTCAGTTTAAACTCTTAGAACCCAGAGCAATTAGTCTCAAGTCCTGCTTATGTTTGAAACATGATGTAGCAGTCTGAATCATGTACGTAGTCCATGTGACCACTGGTTCATATGCCATTTGTACTATAAAAAATACGCTGTTTGCTTCAAGTTCTGACTAATGCTTTTACGTTTTTGGAAAGCTTGATTAGCTAAAACAAGCCTGGCTGAAATGGAATATGGCAGGACTGCACAAATTCTGTCAGGATATATTTTTTTAAAGAATGTGGAAAAAACCTGCCAAGTCTGGTCCATCTGTTCACATATGAGTTCTTCAATATTAATAGGCTGGGCAACAGGGAGATTTATTTAATTAATCTTCATGGCTAGTGCATCAGGTAACAACAATTATATTTACCTTACCCCAGCAATGCTATTTAAAATGAGCTCAATTTGTGTTCAGAATATGATTTTAACTGGTATTGGTACTCTGGCAAATAAACAGTGTTATAATGTTACCATTCACAGTGAAGCAGGTAAATCAATAAAAGAGAAAATCAGAAGTCATCTGAGTGAGGACTGGATCAACAAATATTTCTGACAACCTTGGTCCTGGAGTCCTTTTGCTAGGAGTGAGTTTCTCTGGATTGGTTTAGTGCTACTAGAAGTTACATGGCCAGAAAAATGAGGCCATTGAGAGTAGACAGTCATGGTATGTAGTCACTAACATCTTTACTATTTCCTACCAGTCTAATATGGATAAAATATTATTAAATAAGGATAAAAACTACAAGAGGCCATTGAACATGGATATAAAATGTTCCTGGCACAGTATATACTCAATATATTATTTAATTGTCAAATAAAATGATGTATTTACATAAGCCTTCCCAGCATAGTGCTTCATATATAGAATCAGTAAGATATGAATATAGTTTTTTAAGGTATAAAATAGAAAAATAGATATACACATAGATAAATGGGGGGGGACTTTAAAGTAGGAGCCCTTTGTCTAAAATATCTCCTCTACTTACCTCCATTAAAAATTCTAGCAATAGATGGGCTCCTGGGTGGCTCAATCGGTTAAGCAACTGACTTCGGCTCAGGTCATGATCTCATGATTTGTGAGTTTGAGCCCCACGTCCAGCTCTGTGTTAATAGCTCAGAGCCTGGAGTCTGCTTCAGGTTCTGTCTCCCTCTCTCTCTACACCTCTCACACTCATGTGCTTTCTCTCTCTCAAAAATAAACAAACATTAAAAAAATTAAAAAATTCTAGCAATAGAAAGTTTAAGGTTTTTTTTATTATGAAATTTATTGTCAAATTGGTTTCCCAGTGCTCATCCCAACAGGTGCCCTCCTCAATGCCCATCACCCAATTTCCCCTCCCTGCCACCCCCATCAACCCTCAGTTTATTCGCAGTTTTTAGAGTCTTTTATGGTTTGGTTCCCTCCCTCTCTGACTTTTTTTTTCCTTCCCCTCCCCCATGGTCTTCTGTTAAGTTTCTCAGGATCCACATAAGAGTGAAAACATATGGTATCTGTCTTTCTCTGTGTGACTTATTTCACTTAGCATAACACTCTCCAGTTCCATCCATGTTGCTACAAAAGGCCATATTTCATTCTTTCTCATTGCCGAGTAGTATTCCATTGTGCATATACACCACAATTTCTTTATCCATTCATCAGTTGATGGGCATTTAGGCTCTCTCCATAATTTGGCTATTGTTGAAAGTGCTGCTATAAACATTGGGATACAAGTGCCCCTATGCATCAGCACTCCTGTACCCCTTGGGTAAATTCCTAACAGGGCTATTGCTGGGTAATAGGGTAGATCTATTTTTAATTTTTTGAGGAAACTCCACACTGTTTTCCAGAGTGGCTGCACCAGTTTGCATTCCCACCAACAGTGCAAGAGGGTTCCCGTTTCTCCACATCCTCTTCAGTATCTATAGTCTCCTGATTTGTTTATTTTAGCCACTCTGACTGGCATGAGGTGGTATCTCCGTGTGGTTTTGATTTGTATTTACCTGATGAGGAGTGACGTTGAACATCTTTTCATGTGCCTGTTGGCCATCTAGATGTCTTCTTTAGAGAAGTGTCTATTTATGTTTTCTGTCCATTTCTTCACTGGATTATTTTGTTTTTTGGGTGTGGAGTTTGGTGAGTTCTTTATAGACTTTGAATACTAGCCCTTTGTCTACTATGTCATTTGCAAATATCTTTTCCCATTCCGTTGGTTGCCTTTTAGTTTTGTTGATTGTTTGCTTGGAAGTGCAGAAGCTTTTTATCTTGATGAGGTCCCAATAGTTCATTTTTGCTTTTAATTCCCTTGCCTTTGGGGATGTGTCAAGTAAGAAATTGCTGCAGCTGAGGTCAAAGAGGTTTTTTCCTGCTTTCTCCTCTAGGGTTTTGATGGTTTCCTGTCTCACATTCAGGTCCTTTATCCATTTAGAGTTTATTTTTGTGAATGGTGTAAGAAAGTAGTCTAGTTTCATTCTTCTGCATGCTGCTGTCCAGTTCTCCCAGCACCATTTGTTAAAGAGACTTTTTTCCACTGGATATTCTTTCCTGCTTTGTCAAGGATTAGTTGGCCACACTTTTATGGGTCCAATTCGGGAGTCTCTGTTCCATTGGTCTATGTGTTTGTTTTTGTGCCAATACCATGCTGTCTTGATGATTACAGATTTGTAGTAGAGGCTAGGGTCTGGGATTGTGATGCCTCCCACTTTGGTCTTCTGCTTCAATATTACTTTGGTTATTTGGGGCCTTTTGTGATTCCCTACAATTTTAGGATGGCTTGTTCTAGCTTCGAGAAGAATGCTGCTTCAATTTTATTGGGATTGCATTGGATGTGTAGATTGCTTTGGGTAGTATTGACATTTTAACAATATTTATTCTTCCAATCCATGAGCATGGAATGTTTTTCCATTTCTTTGTCTCTTCTTCAATTTTCCTTATAAGCTTTCTATAGTTTTCAGCATACAGATCTTTTACATCTTTGGTTAGGTTTATTCCTAGGTATTTTATGCTTCTTGGTGCAATTGTGAATGGGATAAGTTTCCTTATTTGTCTTTCTGTTGCTTCATTATTAGTGTATAAGAATGTGGCTGATTTCTGTACATTAATTTTGTATCCTGCAACTTTGCTGAATTCATGTATCAGTTCTAGCAGACTTTTGGTGGAGTCTATTGGGTTTTCCATGTATAATATCATGTCATCTGCAAAAAGTGAAAGCTTGACTTCATCTTTGCCAATTTTGATGCCTTTGATTTCCTTTTGTTGTCTGCTGATGCTAGCACTTCCAACACTATGTTAAACAACAGCGGTGACAGTGGACATCCCTGTCATGTTTCTGATCTCAGAGGGAAAGCTCTCAGTTTTTCCCCATTGAGGATGATATTAGCTGTGGACTTTTTATAAATGGATTTTATGATGTTTAAGTATGTTCCTTCTATCCCGACTTTCTCGAGGTTTTTTATTAAGAAAGGATGCTGAATTTTGTCAAATGTTTTTTCTGCATCGGTTGACAGGATCATATGGTTCTTATCTTTTCTTTTATTCATGTGATGTATCACATTGATTGATTTGCAAATGTTGAACCAGCCCTGCAGCCCAGGAGTGAATCCCACTTGATCATGGTGAATAATTCTTTTTATATGCTGTTGAAGTCAATTTGCTAGTATCTTGTTGAGAATTTTTGCATCCATATTCATCAGGGATATTGGCCTGTAGTTCTCTTTTTTTGCTGGGTCTCTGTCTGGGTTGGGAATCAAAGTAATGCTGGCTTCATAGAATGAGTCTGGAAGTTTTCCTTCTCTTTATATTTTTTGGAACAGCTTGAGAAGGATAGGTATTACCTCTGCTTTAAATGTCTGGTAGAATTCCCCAGGGAAGCCATCTGGTCCTGGACTCTTATTTGTTGGGAGATTTTTGATAACCGATTCAATTTCTTTGCTGGTTATGGGTCTGTTCAAGTTTTCTGTTTCTTCCTGTTTGAGTTTTGGAAGCATGTGGGTGCTTAGGAATTTGCTCATTTCTTCCAGGTTGTCCAGTTTGTTGGCATATAATTTTTCATAGTATTCCCTGATAGTTGCTTGTATTTCTGAGGGATTGGTTGTAATAATTCCATTTTCATTCATGATTTTATCTATTTGGGTCATCTTCCTTTTCTTTTTGAGAAGCCTGGCTAGAGGTTTGTCAATTTTGTTTATTTTTTCAAAAAACCAACTCTTGGTTTCATTGATCTACTCTACAATTTTTTTTGATTCCATATTGTTTATTTCTTCTCTGATCTTTATTATTTCTCTTCTTCTGCTGGGATTAGGCTGTCTTTGCTGTTCTGCTTCTATTTCCTTTAGGTGTGCTGTTAGATTTTGTATTTGGGATTTTTCTTGTTTCTTGAGATAGGCCTAGATTGCAATGTATTTTCCTCTCAGGACTGCCTTCGCTGCATCCCAAAGTGTTTGGATTGTTGTATTTTCATTTTCATTTGTTTCCATATATTTTTTAATTTCTTCTCGAATTGCCTGGTTGACCCATTCATTCTTTAGTAGTGTGTTCTTTAACCTCCATGCTTTTGGAGGTTTTCCAGCCTTTTTCCTGTGGTTGATTTCAAGCTTCATAGCATTGTGGTCTGAAAGTGTGCATGGTATGATCTCAATTATTTTATACTTATGTAGGGCTGTTTTTTGACTCAGTATGTGATCTATCTTGGAGAATGTTCCATGTGCACTCGAGAAGAAAGTATATTCTGTTGCTTTGGGATGCAGAGTTCTAAATATGTCTGTCAAGTCCATCTGATCCAATGTATCATTCAGGGCCCTTGTTTCTTTATTGATCCTGTGTCTAGATGATCTATCCATTGTTGTAAGTGGGCTATTAAAGTCCCCTGCAATTACCACATTCTTATCAATAATGTTGCTTATGTTTGTGATTAATTGTTTTATATATTTGGAGGCTCCCATATTCGGCACATTTATAATTGTTAGCTCTTCCTGATGGATAGACCCTGTAATTGTTATATAATGCCCTTATTCATCTCCTATTACAACCTTTAATTTACAGTCTAGTTTGTCTGATATAAGTATGGCTACTCCAGCTTTCTTTTTACTTCCAGTAGCATGATAGATAGTTTTCTATCCCCTCACTTTCAATCTGAAGGTGTCTTCAGGTCTAAAATGAATCTCTTGTAGACAGCAAATTGATGGGTCTTGTTTTTTTTTAATCCATTCTGATCCCCTATTTTATCCATTCTGATACCCTATGTCTTTCAGTTGGAGCATTTAGTCCATTTACATTCAGTGTTATTACGGAAAGATATGGGTTTAGAGTCATTGTGTATCTGTAGGTTTCATGCTTGTAGTGATGTCTCTGGTACTTTGTGGTCCTTGTAACATTTCACTCACAGAATTCCCCTTAGGATCTCTTGTAGGGCTGGATTAGTGGTGATGAATTCCTTAAGTTTTTGTTTGTTTGGGAAAACCTTTATCTCTCGTTCTATTCTGAATGACAAACTTGCTGGATAAAGGATTTTGGGCTGCGTATTTTTTTCTGTTCATCACCTTGAAGATTTCCTGCCATTCTTTTCTGGCCTGACAAGTTTCAGTAGATAGGTCTGCTACTATTCTTATGTGTCTACCTTTTTAAGTTAGAGCCTGTTTATCCCTAGATGCTTTCAGAATTTTCTCTTTATCCTTAGGAATCCTTGTATTTTGCCAGTTTCACTATGATACATTGTGCAGAAGATCGATTCAAGTTATGTCTGAAGGGAGTTCTCTGTGCCTCTTGGATTACAAAGCCTTTTTCCTTCCCCAGATCAGGGAAATTCTCAGCTATTTTTTGTTCAAGTATACCTTCAGCTTCTTTCTCTCTCTTCTTTTTTGAAATTGCTTTGATACAGATATTGTTCCCTTTGATTGCATCACTTAGTTCTCTCATTCTCCCCGCATACTCCTGAATTTTTTTATCTCTCTTTTTTGGAGCTTCCTCTTTTTCCATAATTTTATCTTCTAATTCACCTATTCTTTCCTCTGCCTCTTCAGTCCATGCTATGGCCACCTCCATTTTATTTTGCTCCTCATTTATAGCATTTTTTAGCTCCTCATGACTATTTCACAGTCCCTTGTTCTCTGTAGCAATAGATTCTCTGCTGTCCTCTATGCTTTTTTCAAGCCCATCGATTAATTTTATGACTATTATTCTAAATTCTAAGCAATCTAAGCAATTATATTGCTTAAATCAGTTTTGATCAATTCGTTAGCAGTCACTACTTCCTGGAGTTTCTCTTAGGAGAATTCTTCTGTTTCATCATTTTGGGTAGTGCCTGGGGTGGCTCCAAACTTCAAGGCACTTCCCCTGTACTGTCCAGAGTGACTTGTGTTGGTGGGCAGGGCTGCAGTCGGACCTGATGTCTGCGCCCAGCCCACCTCTGGGACTATAGTCAGACTGGTGTGTACCTTATCTTCCTCTCTCCCAGGGGCAGGACTCACTGTGGAGTGGTGTGGCCCCGATCTGGGCTACTTGCACAATGCCAGGCTTGTGGTGCTGCTTCGATGGGATCTGACCAAGGGTGTATTAGCTGGGGTGGATCCGCAAAGTGCACAGGGGTGGGAGGGGCAGGTTAATTTGCTTACCATCAGTAGTCCCCTGTGGGAGAGGCTCTGCAGCACCAGGAGGGAGGCAGGCCCATTGGAGGGATGGATCCACAGAAGCACATTGTTGGGTGTTTGAGCAAGGTGTAAGCAAGTTTGGTGATGGGAACTGGTTCCCTTTGGAATTTGGCTGGGTGGGAGAGGCAGATGGTGCTGGCCAGCGCCTTTGTTCCCTTGCTGAGTTGAGGTCTGTCCTCCGTGGCTCAACAACTCTCTCTCCCAGAGTCCCCTCGCCCTCCCACTCTCCGAACAGAGCTGTTGACTTAAAACATTCCAGATGTTAAGTCCTGCTGGCTGTGAGAACTCATGCAGTCCGACCCCTCTTCTTTTGCAAGCCAGACTCGGGGACTCTGCCTTGCCGGGCGGGCTGCCCCCCCACTGCCCCAGCTCCCTCCCACCAGTCCATGTAGCATTCACTGCCTCTCTGCCCTTCCTACCCTCTACTGTGGGCCTCTTGTCTACACTTGGCTCTGGAGAGTCCGTTCTGCTAGTCTTCTGGCAGTTTTCTGGGTTATTTAGGCAGATGTGGGTGGAATCTAAGTGATCGGAAGGACTAGGTGAGCCCAGCGTCCTCCTACACCACCATCTTCTCAGGTCTCCCAGAAAAGTTTGAGTTTTGAAATAATTTTGGCAATTTTATGTGTTTCCAGGGAAAAATAACTAACATTTATTGGATGCCTATATGTATGAGACAATATGAATTGGACATATTATGTGACTTTTTTCACTTACATTGAAAAACTTTTTATGAGATAGTTATTATTACACTATTTTATAGGTTTTAAAACAACTGAAACTAATGATTTTTATCTTGCCTAGAGTCCTATGTATGTGCTAGTAATATTGAGAGAAACTAGAGTAGATATGAGAACTGACCCCAAATCTGCATGTGCCTTCTTATTCTATGATGCTATCCCATGGTGAAAGTAAAATCATTTGAAATGGTAAGCCTCCATTCACTGTAAATGGACACTTTGGCAGCATTAACCAAAGAGAAGATAAAAATAAGAGACTTTTTGGGGCACCTGGGTGGCTCAGTCAGTTACGTGTCTAGCTGGCTTCGGCTCAGATCATGATCTCACACTCTGTGAGTTCAAGCCCCGCATCAGGCTCTGTGCTGACAGCTCAGAGCCTGGAGCCTGCTTCAGGTTCTGTGTCTCCCTCTGTCTCTGCCCCTCCCCTGCTCACACTCTGTCTCTCTGCCTTTTTTTTTTTAATTTTTTTTAACATTTATTTATTTTTGAGGCAGAGAGAGACAGAGCATGAACGGGGGAGGGGCAGAGAGAGAGGGAGAGAGAGAGAGAGACAGAATCGGAAGCAGGCTCCAGGCTCTGAGCCATCAGCCCAGAGCCTGACGCGGGGCTCGAACTCATGGACTGCGAGGTCGTGACCTGAGCTTAAGTAGGACGCTTAACCGACTGAGCCACCCAGGTGCCCCTCTCTGCCTTTCAAAAATAAATAAAATGTTAAAAAAAGTTTAAAAAAAAAAGAGACTTCTAGAAGAATGAATTGTAGAAAGGACATAAAATCTGTCTTGCAAACACTTCACAAATTTTCCTTTGGGCTAAATTGTCTCCATTTTTCCTAGTCCTAATTGGAGCTTTTCAAAGTTTGAGCATTATTTGGGTTTATAATTTGACTCTACTACGTAGATATAATGGTTAATTTTATGTGTCAGGTGGGCTAGACCACAGTACCTAGATATTTTGTTGAAGATGTATTTTTAAATGAATTGTTTTAATTGGTAGACTTCAAATAAAGCAAATTACCCTCCATAATGTGGGTGAGCCTTATACAATCAGTTGAGGCTTTAGGAGAAAAAGACTGAGATCCTCCAAGAAAGATGAGATCTGCTTCTGGACTGCATTTGGACTCAAGCTGCAATATCAAGCTTCTTCCTGGGTCTCTAGTCTTTCAGACCATCCTGCAGATTTTGGACTTGCCAGTCCCCATAATTGCATTAGCCAATTCCTTAAAACAAAGCTCTCTATAGATAGATAGATAGATAGATAGATAGATAGATAGATAGATAGATAGAAAGAAAGAAAAAAGATAGGTAGATAAATGATAGGTAGATATTTAACAATGTAATACACACATCCTATTGGCTCTTTCTCTTGGAAAACTCTGAAAAATATACTAGCTACATGACCTTAGACAAGTTATCAAACCACTCTCTAAGTTTACTCATCTATTAAATGGGATAATCATATGAACTGCATTAGTATTAAATAAGCTTATATGTTTTTAGCATATCTAGACAAAGGAAGGCTTATATTTAAGTGCTATATGTATGTTTGGTATTATTTCAAAGCATTTTGGGACATGCGTCCTGTTCCAAACTGCCTGCTTAGCAATTTCCTCTGGAGAAATCCTATCATAGTAAAACAGTCATTTTTTTTTTCTTTTTGCTGAGAATATGGATCTCAAAACAGGAGGTCCTTGATTTAAATAAGGACATATGAATTGCATTCATTTCTTTCTTTACCCCAGTCCCTTAAGCACTGTCTTATTTGTTCTCTGTCTGACATCTTCTAACATATAATTACAGATTCTCAACTGAAATAGACTGCCTAATTATTAAAAACCTGATTTTTAAAAAGATTTTTCCTTAGCTGCACACAGGGCCCTTAGTGAGGGTAATCAGCATTTTACAACTAAACACACAAAATAGTTTTATTTCCAGAAGAAAAAGTATGACACAATATAAAGAACTTTAAAGTGACTGACAGTTTATTAGAACACTTAGTGAAGAGTGTATGTTCCCTGCACTAGTTTTCTAACTAAAACTTTCAAAGAGTCAAATAAGGATCCAAAACTGAAAAAAAAATCTTGGGTTGCATATAGCCCAGGTGAGTTATACTATCTACTTCTTTTAAAACCAGAAAATTGATTTATCATTGTTAAGTAGTCCTTTATTGCTGTCTTTCAAATCATTTTTTAAATTCTCTATCCTTGCTGGTACCTTGTTCACCTTTCCCCTAGAAACTTGGATATAAAGAAAAAATAGTTTTTGACTATATTTTCCATCTTCTCTGAACTTACACCAAAGTTATATGGCTACAAGATTTAATGTGTGTGTATATATTTACATAAATCTAGGTTTATATGTATATATATATATTTAAACTAAAATATGTATTTCAGATGTACAACATGATAGTTTGATATACATAGTGAAAAGACTACCATAGTTAAGCTCATTAACATGTCTTCTTATATTATTAACATTAAAAATATATAATTGACATACAATGTTATATTAGCTTTAAGTATACAATATAATGAATCAATAATTTTGTACATGAAGCTATGCTCACTATGATGAATATAGTTACCATCTGTTACGATACAACATCAATACAATGTTACTATTTTCCCCATGCCATGCTTTTATCCCAGTTATTTATTTTATAAATAATTTTGTGCTTCTTAATCCCACCTTTTTTACCCAGTGTGTCTGTGTGTGTGTGTGTGTGTGTGTGTGTGTGTGTGTGTGTGTGTGTGATGACAACTAAAATCTACTCTTACTATTACACTGAATGCTGGAAATACGTGAACTATAGTCAACATGCTATCCATTAGATTTCTGCACCTATTCATCCACATAACTGCAACTTTGTACCATTTTTTTAAATTAGGCTCCACACCCAATGTGTTGCTTGAACTCACAATCCTGAGATTGAGAATTGTGTACTCTATTGATTGAGCCAGCACCCAACCTGTTTGTACCCTTTGATTAACATCTTCTTTTGTCCACACTCCTAGTACCATTATACTTTCTGTTTCTTTGGGTTAAGTTTGTAGAGTCTATATATCACTGAGATCATACAGAATTTTTTTCTTTCTGTGCCTGGCTTATTTCACTTAGCATAATGCTCTCCAGTTTATCCATGTCTCAAATGAATGAATTCCCTTTTTTAAAGCCTGAATAATGTTCTATTATATATTGATCACTATCCATTCATCCACCGATGGAGATTTCATTGTACAAGGGTTCTTTTTTCTCCATATCCTCATTGCTTGCTATAATTTGTCCTTTTTGATAATAGTCATTCCAGTTAGCCATTTGTATATATTCTTTTGAGAAATAAATATCCAGGTTTTTTCCTTATTTTTTAATTGGGTTGTTTTCTTATTATGATTGTATTCCTTATATATTGTGGAAATTAATCCCTTTTCAGATATATGGTTTGCAAATATATTCTCCCATTCTGTAAGTTGCCATTTCACCCTGTTGATTGTTTGCTGTGCAGAAGCTTTTTACTTTGATGTAGTCCACTTGTCTAAATTTGCTTTTGTTGCCTGTGCTTTTGGTGTCCTACCCATGAATTCATTGCCAACACAAATGTCCTAAAGCTTTTCCCCTGTTTTTCTCTAGTGAATTTACAGTTTCAGATCTTACATTTAAGTCTTTAATCCATTTTGAGTTAATTTTGGTAGGAGTGAGATAAGGGTCCAGTTTTATTTTTCTGCATATGGATGGTTTTCCCAACAACATTTATTGAAGTGATTGCCATTTCCACGTCATGTGTTTTTTGCACCTTGCCAACAATCAATTGACCATAAATTTGTGTATTTATTTCTGGGTTCTCTATTCTATTCCATTGGTCCACATATCTGTTTTTATGCCAATACCATAATGTTTTGATTACTCTAGCTTTGTAGTTTTAGTATACTTTGTTCCATTTCTATGAAATGGGATTTTGATAGGGATTGCATTGAATCTTTTGATCTCTTTGAGTAGTATATATTTTAACAATATTAATTTTTCCAATCCATGAACATGGGATATCTTCCCACTTGTGCATTCTTCAGTATCTTTCATGAATGTCTCAAAGTGTTACATGTTCAGATCTTTAACTTCTTTAGTTAAATTTATTCCTAGGTATTTCATTGTTTTTGATGAAATTATTAATGAGATTTTTTCATAATTTAAATTTATTTTTTAGAGAATTCATTGTTAGTGTATAAAACCACACTAAGTTTTTGTATGTTGATTTTACATCCTTGCAACTTTACTGAATGTATTAGTTCTAAAAAATTTTAATGGAGTCTTTAGGGTTTTCTCTATAGAAACTGTGTCTTATGTAAACAAAAATAAATTTACTCTTCCCTTTCTGTGATTTGGATGCACTTTATTTTCTTACCTAATTGTTCTGGTTAGTATTTCCAGCACTACACTGAAGAGAAGTGGTCTGAATGAGCATCCTTGTAGTTTTCTTGATCTTAAGGGAAAGGTTTCAGATTTTCAAACTTGAGTATGATGTTAGCTGTGGACATGTCATAAATGGGCTTTATTATGTTGAAGTCATCAATCTATAATCCTTTTGTTGAGAGTTTTTTATTATGAAAGAGTGTTGAACCTTGTCAAATTCTTTTTTTTTTTTTTTTTTGCAATGATCATATGATTGTTTTACTTTCAGTTAGTGAGATGTATCGCAATTATGGTTAGCATATGTTTATCCATCCTTGCATCCCAGGGATAATTCACACTTGGCATTGATTATATTTGAATTTATATTTAACAGACCTATCGTTGTATAATTTTCCTTTCTTGTAGCATTCTTGTCCAGCTTTGGTATGAAAGTAATGGTGGCCTTGTAAAATGAATTTGAAAGAGTCTCCACCTCTTCAATATTTTGTAAGAGTTTAAGATTGACATTAGCTCTTATTTAAGTGTTTGGTAGAATTCACCAATGAAGCCATGAGGCTTGGGGATTTTTTGTTTTTGTTGTAGGGAGGCTTTAAATTACTTATTCAGTCTCCTTACTTGACATTTGCTTGTTTAAACTTTCTACCTCCTCATGATTCAGTCTTGGTAGTTTGTGTACTTCTAGGAATTTATCCATTTTTCTAAGTTACTTTATTTGTGGGTGTGTAAATGTTCACGGTAATCTCTTATGATCATTTGTATATCTGTAGTCTCTTCTGTCACTTATAATTTTATTTATTTACAACTTTTTTGTTGTTGTTGTTGTTGTTAGTCTAAACGGTTTGTAAATTTATTTTTCTTTTGAAATACCAACTCTTGGTTTCAGTGATGTTTCCTATTTTCTAGTCTCTATTCATTTATTTCTGTTATGATCATTATTATTTCCTTCCTTCTGATAACTTTAGATTTAGTTTTTGTGTTTTGTTTTGTTTTTTCCATTGTCGAGGTGTAAAGCTAGGTTTTTTGAGATTTTTTTCTTCACGTAGGCATTTCTTGCTATAAACTTTCCTCTTAGACCTATTTTTGCTGTATCTCATAATATTTTGGTATGTTGTGTTTCCATTTAAATTTGTCTTTAGATATTTTTTATTTCCCTTTTGATTTCTTCTTTGACACATTTGTTGCTCAGGATTATGTTAAGTTTCACATATTTGTAAGTTTTAAAATGTTCCTCCTATTACTGATTTCTAGTTTCATACCAGTGTGGCTGGAAAAATACTTGATACGGTTTCAGTCTTCTTAAACTTGTTTTATGGTCTAACATTTACCCTATCTTGGAGTACATTCTGTGTGTACTGGAAAAGAATGTGTATCCTGTTGCTGTTGGGTGGACCATTATGTAATATTTGTTAGATCCATTTCATCTGTAATGTTGTTCATATCTGCTGTTTCATCTTTCATATTTTGTCTCTATGATCTATCCATCATGAAAGTAAGGTATCAGAGTTTCCTATTATTGTATTGTGGTCTATTTCTCTCCTCCATTCTGTAATATTTGCTTTACGTATTTAGGCACTCCAATTTAGGGTGAATATATATTTATAGTTTATCCTTTTGATGAATTGACCCCTTTATCATTACATAGTGACCTTCTTTGTCTCTTGTAACAGTTTTTGACTTAAAGTTTATCTTGTCTGCTATAACTACCCCTACTCTTTTTTGTTTACACTTAGCATTGAATATCTTTTTCCATCCCTTCATTTATACCATATATGTTTCCTTAAAGCAAAAGTGAGTCTCATATAGGCAACATATTATTAGAGCTCAGTTTTTTAATACATTCAACCACTTTATGTATTTTGTTAATTGTTTTCTATTTTATAGTTTATTTCTTTCTTGTTGTTTTCCCTGTGATGATTTTTTTTTGGTAGTGGTATGCTTTCCTTTTTCATTCTCTTTTGTGCATGTACTACAGGTTTTTAGTTGTTGTTAACAGTTTTTTAATAGTGTCACAGAATACATCTTCTAGTATTAGTCTATTTTAAGCTGAGAACAACTTAAGTTTGACCATACAGAAAAATTATTACTTCAACTCATCTTCCCAGCACAATTTGTTACTTATGTCACAGTTTATGTTTTATATATTGTGTATCCATTAACAAAATATTATAGCTATAGTTATTTTAATACTTTTATGTTTTAAGTTTTATATCAAAAGTGATTTATACACCACCACTACAGAATTGGAATATTCTGCATTCAACTATATTCTTAACTTTACTGTGAGTTTTATATTTTCATATGATGCTACATAGTTGGTTAATATCCTTTCATTTCCACTTAAAGAACTTTAAGTATGTCATGTAAGGCAGGTCTGGTGATGATGAACTTGTAGAGCTTTTGTTTGTCTGGAATCTCTATTTCTCCATTTCTAAAGTACAGCCTTCCTAGGTACAATATTCCTGTTTGGCATTTTTTTTCTTTCTGCACTTTGAATATATTTCCCCACTCTCTTCTGGCCTGCAAGATTTCTGCTAACAAATCCTCTTATGTTCTTATGGAGATTCCTTTGTATGTGACAAATTGCTTTTCTTTCACTGCTTCACAATTCTGTTTGTCTTTGACTGCTGAGAATTTATTTCAATGTTGTCTCAGTAAAGATTTATTTATATTTAATGTATTTGAGGTTCTTTGATAGTTTTTGGTCTGGATGTTTATTTCTCTCTCCAGTTTAGATACATTTTCTTTCATTTTTCTTTAAGTGAGGTTTCTTCCCCTTTCTCTCTCTCTGCTCCTTCTGGGAATTCCATAATGTGTATATTATTTTGTTTAGTAGTATTCTATAAGTCATGTAGGCTTTCTTCAGTCTTTTTCATTCTTTCTTTGTGTTCCTCAGACTGGGTTATTGAAAATGACCCACTGATTCTTCTGTTTGATTAAATCTTCTATTGAAACTCTCAATGAAATTTTCTAGTCAGTCATTATGCTCTTTAGTTGCAGAAATGGTTGGATTTTTAAAATGTTTTCTGTCTCTTTAACTTCTTATGTTCATGTATTGTTTCACTGATTTTGTTCTCTTATAAATCATTGAATTCTTTTAAGATAATTATTTGAAATTTTTTATCTGACAGTGCATAGATCTCTATTTCCTCATTCAGTTACTAGTGTTTCATTTTGTTTCTTTAGTAGTGAAGTGTTTGGTGTTTCCCTGATTATTTGTCATACTTGAGGCCTTGTAGTGGTGTCTGCACATTTGAAGAGGTAGGCATCTCTGAATCTTTACTGGCTGGCTTTGGTAGCAAAAGTCTTTTACCAGTTGGCTCATCAGAGATTCTGGGAGGACCATCCAGTGGGATGTATAAGCAGGTTAATCTGGTGCCTGGGTCCATGGGAGTGGGTCTGGAGCCTGTGTCTACTGGGGCAAGTCTGGTGCTTCCATACAAAGGGCAGGGTTGTCACCTGATTCTGTGGTGTCAGACCTAACACATGAGTCCACATGGATGGACTTGGATCTTGAGTCTATGGGTGACAGCCTGGCACTAGGAACAATTGAAGTGAGACCTTTAAGTGGGTTTGTGAAGACCGGCCTGGTGACTTGGTCCAAAAAGGTGCATGGGTCCTGTGTTCACAGGCTTAACCTGAAGCCTAGCCTATGTCCACAGGAGATAGCCTGATGCTGGGGAGATACTTGAGTGTGAGTCCATGTGGCTGGCTTGCCATTGGTCTGGCTTGATGACTTGGTCCACGGTTATGGGCTGAGGCCTGAGTCTTTAGGGGCTGGCTTAGTTCTGGGGTGTACTGAGGCAGGCTTGGTGCTGGGTTTCACAGAAAAGTCAGGTGTTCATTTAATTCTCCTTCTTCCATGGGAATGTGTCTGTCCTGGCACTAGGCTGCCTGAACTTGGGGGAGGAGTGATATGGGTAATGTGAGATTGTCCTTTCCATTCTTTTCACCACATATTTTTTTCCCCTTATTTCTGTATTCAACTCAGATGCTGTAATCTCTCACCTGGAATTCTTAGTTCTCGTAAAGATATTTTTGAGTGTGAGTAGTTGTTCAAATTGGTGTTTCTGTGAGGAGACAAGCATTGTAAAATCCTAATCCATGATCTTACTGTCATTGTGTCTCTGATAAGAGGTCTTTATTAGAACTAATATACCATGCCATACACTGATAGAAATTTCTTAAAACCGTACTTGGTCTCTAAGCATGGGAAAACTCTGTATGTTCTTCCTAATTTAGGAGTGATGTCAAAATCAGTATCTCTGTAAATGAGATAGGAATGTGAAACTATAGGTTTATAATGATTAAGGAAAATGCAGGTCTTTTAGCATTGGTTAGTAGCTATATTCTCTAGGTGTCTGGGCTATTTTCCAGACATCTCTATGTCCTATATAAAATCTCAAAATGTTTCACAAATAAAATTATCATCTTTTCCCCAGATTCACATTGAATTTTATTAATTACTATACCCGAAATCTCAAGCTATACACTCCCATACCTTTTTGTTTCTCAAACCTAATAGCTTCTGAATCGTGTTAATTCTAATTTTGAAAATGTTTTTCCCAAACTAGCCGTTATTGTACATATTTATTGCCATTATCTTAACAGACGATAGTAAATAGGTTCAAAAATTATCTGGTACAGTGGCAAGTGGAAACTTGTCATCTAACTTCATGTAGGTATCACTAATCTATCTTATACTTTTTCTCATTAAGAAAATTGTTCCCAGTTATCAACTTCTATTATTAAAATTTTAGACAGGATAACAGAAGAGTAATAAATAATTTCATTTATCCTGCTCAAATTCTGGTTGAAGTGAAGGATGGGAAAACTCAGAAGATGGAAATCAATTTGTAACTTTATTAATAACTAATGGTAGATAGGAGGAACGGGCTTACTTGTGTGGTAACAATGGACTTCCTAATACTGACTCTCAGAAGTAGACAGACTACTGTAATAGAAATCTGTTTATCAAACTCCTCCTTGCAGCCAGCCCATTAAAATTTATAGTGGAAAGCAATGAAACCATATGTTTGTTTCCTGCAGGAAACTGTCTTTGAAAAGAAGGAACAGTAAGTGGGTTGAGTTATTCTATTTATCCTCAGGGTATTTAGGTTATCTTACTCCCCTTCCCTGCGCATTAGTCAAGGATAGCACAAAGAAGCCAAGATTATTAAAAGGAAAAGGGAGGAAGTGTTCCACTAATATCACAACTGGAGATGACTCAAAAGACCAAATGTATTTCCCATTCCTATCCATGTTACCAGGAGTTAGCCACACTGTGCAGTTAAGGGCACAAGCTTCCATACTTCCATGTTTATCTAAGACTTCTAACTCCATCTTTAAATAGTTAGGGTCCAACCACAAAGAGGAAAGAGTTCACAGAAGTTCATACTCAATTCTGACACCAACTGCAAGTCTGAGGGAGGGTTTCTCAAAACCACCCTCAGATTTGATCATTTGAGAGAAAGATTTACAGAACTTACTGAAGCCCCAAATACTTATGGTTACAATGATTATAGGAAAAGGATGAAGAAATCAACCCAATGAAGAAATACAGAGAGCAGAGTCTAGGAGCATACCAAATGCAAGACTTCTGCCTTCAGGATATGTTACTCTACCAGCATCAATGTGTGATAATACACACAGAGCATCACCAACTCTGGAAACTTATACAGGTTTTGGGAAGCAGAGCTTTTATTGAGTCTATACTATGTAGGCATGATTGATTGATTACCCTCGTTTGACTTTTAAAATATGATTTTTTTAAAACTGAACTCAGTCTCTGTGTTAACTAATAATGCACGATTCAAAGCTCCTATCCTAACTCCTGTGGTTGGGCTTTCTGATATAACCATTTTCCTATCCTAAGACTACAGGGTGTGTCTGGCTCCACTTTGAGTCATCGTTTTGGCATTAACTATCAGGCGTGTGGCCCAAAGGGCCTGCCACAAAAAACAAAGATACTCCCTATACTCCAGAAATTCCAAGGATTTAGAAGTTAACTTCTATGAGTGCAACAGAGGCCAGAGCTCTTTGGACAGAGCCAAATTCCTTGCTATATACACAGCCCCTAATAACATCGCTTCTAAACTGCTTTAGTGGTATTCTGATATCCCAGGCACCCAGACTTTCTCACTTTTAAGGTCATGAACTATACTCTTTAGAGTTACCTTTCTCCATAGGAGGAAAGGAAAAAGAAAGAAAATGGAAGGTAGCAGTAAATTAGACCTGCTCATTTCATTCACATTCTTTTGCTTTAAGAACTTTTCCATTCCTGTTTTCCATTTCCTTTTTGTTAATAAAACCCTATAAAATCGATCTAATGTACTGTTCCATTTCCTTACATTCCCCTATGGGTGCACTCTGCATTTCCAGAGAATAACCTACCACTCTTCACTGATTGTCACTATTTTCTAGATATTCTACTTTCTGTAACTCAGTCTGTTGTACCTGGTGTTGCTTACAATGTCCTTTATCCATCTTTGTCCATAAAGCACTCAGTAAACTTTCAATTTCCAATATATTAACACCATATAATAACGGTGGACTAATTGTTGTAATAAACTTTCAATTTCCAATATATTACCACCATATAATAACGGTGGACTAATTGTTGTAATAACAGCCCCAAAATATCAGTGACTAGGCATTATACAAAAAAATGTATTCACACCATTGAGTATTTGGCAGGCTACCTTCAGGGATCTAGGCTTTTTTTTTTTATCACAATACTGAGAAAGGCCTCTGAGTCCTCCACTGAATCTTCCATATTCAGTCATGTGTTAAGAAAATAAAGATCTTTTGAGATATTTTTAAAAGTTTCTCCTGAAATGGTATATATCATTTCTGCTTCCATTGGTGAGATGTAGTCACACCTTGTCATCTCTAAACAAAGGCTCAGAAAATGCAGCTTAGAAGAAAGGCTCAACAGAGAAACTACAGAAAAATTGGTGAACACTTAGAGAACTTGTGCCATAACACATTAAATGTTATGACTTCAGTGTATCATTCAAAATGTCTCTCAGGTAGGGTGTTTCCACAGTGCAATGGTTATCAAGTTTGTCTCACAAAATGTGTCTTCAGCAGAAACATTTACTCTGTCCTTGATGATGGCAGCTTTTTCCCCCTATAGTGCTATATGTCATATTGAATTGAAATTTATTTGCATACTTACTTCTTTTGGGGAACTCTGAGCTCTTAGGAAAGGCTATGTTTCATTTAGCTTTTTATCACTAGTAATTACTATCATATTTGACATATAGTAGGTGTATGATAAATACTTGTGGGTAAGTGACGTAATGAAGTGTTATTCAAATATATCTCAGGTGATTATAGAAAATTCATCTGACTACCATTACAATCATAAACAGAATGTGAAACAAGTTTTGTGATTTAGAACTTAAGAAAGAGAGAAGGCCACCATTATCACAGTAGAAAAAACAAAGGAAGGAAAGGAGATAGTGAGGCAGCATTATGGGAAGTAAATGGATTTTTTTTTTTTTTTTAACATTTTTGCTTCTCTAAGAATACCTATGGATACTGTATGTCAGGGGTTGAGCTTGGGTTATAGAAGGAAGAAAGATCACCTTTTATTATGGAAAGCTAACTATTTGCAACCTAATGAAGACAGATAAAATCTATGTTTTCAGAACCAGTCAACAACAATCCTGAAAGTAGTGTTTGACCAGTGATGTTTTATTGGGAGCCATAAGTCAGGAATATACCCTTTTATCTGGGTATCACTATTAACAAACATTTAAAATATTGATATATGGCAATATACTATTATTATGGGTGATCTAAAAAATCTACTCATTGCCACATTTTTATTATAGCATGTAAGTATTAATGTAAACATACATTCATGTAAAGAATGGATCTATAAAGTACCCCAATTAAAGAAAAATTCCTAGGTACACAGGTTGGGGCAATTAATTGGAAAAAAAGAAAGTGAAAGAATAATTTGGGCTTTAGAATAAGTACCTCATTATTCCCAGGAGATAATTAAAATGGGGATTATGTGGGTAATTTTAGATGGATATTATCATAACAGTCTAAATTAAAATAATCTTGTATTAGTTCCCTAGGGCTTGCCATAGCAAAGAACCACAAGTTGGGTGGCTTAAAAAATGGAAAAGTAATTCTCTCACAATTCTGGAGTCTAGAAGATTGAAATAAAATCAAAATGTTTGCATGGCCATGCTCCTTCTGAACCCTCTAGAGGAGGATACTTCCTTGCTGCTTTAGCTTTCAGTCTTTCCCATCAATTCTTTGTTCTTTATCTTACAGATACATCAATCCAATCTCTAACTCCATTGCCACATAGAATTCTTTTTTTTAAATTTTTTTAACGTTTTTATTTATTTTTGAGTCAGAGAGAGACAGAGCATGAACGGGGGAGAGTCAGAGAGAGAGAGAGGGAGACACAGAATCTGAAACAGGCTCCAGGCTCTGAGCTGTCAGCACAGAGCCCAACGCGGGGCTTGAACTCACCAACCGTGAGATCATGACCTGAGCCAAAGTCGGACGCTTAACCAACTGAGCCACCCAGGCGCCCCGCCACATAGCATTCTACCTGTGTGTCATTGTTACACCAGTTATATTGGATTAAGACCTATCCTAATTATGTCCTCCTAACTTGATTAAATCTGTCAAGACTGCAAATAGGGTTGTATTTAGAGGTTTTTCATGTTAAGACTTCAACATACCTTTTTTGGGGCGACACACTTCTACCAATAAATAATCTATAGGAGACCATACCCAGGTAGTTCATTTATCTCTCTTGTTTGTTTTGTATACATTCCGGTTCTAGATTTTATTGTTATTTATTGTGATTTGTGTGTATAAAATAGGACTTTTTTTTTTATATCTGAGAAGGGAATTTGTGTTACTTTATTCCTTCATTTTCTTGAGGGGCACTCACATCCCTTCCTGGAAGATGCTACTAGTCCTAATTCATCTCCTGACACTCAATGAGAATAGCTGATATTCACACACCAAATTCCCCCAAAATGCTATCATTCCAAACATTGCCAGTGATTTGGATAGCCCCACTGGTTATCAAGCTTGTAGGAGTTATTTTCTAAGGATTAATTTTAGCATTCAGTGGCAAGTTGTTGAGATTTCTCTTCCTTTACTAGTCTAGTGGGTATATTTAGTGTATAAATCTACTGGATATACAGTTTAAGAAACTGAACTGTAGCTCATAAACCTAGCTGTTCCAAAATAGAGTTAATGTAACACAATCAAAGTCATCTCCCAAATACATTAGCATTAAAATAAGACCTCAAAGTGGCCTTTTCTCTGCAAACTTCCTGTTTCAAAGAGGATTTAAATGTGAATTTTTTTTTCTGCTAAAATGTTGGGGAAGGCATTCAAAGGTTTCTCTTGACTCTTTCTTTTGTTTCTTGCAGTAAAATGAATCAAATAGTTCACTGAAAATCTTACCACCAAGAAGAGAAAAGAAAAAAGCTGTATATTGCCAGGAAATTAAACAATACTATACCTGGAAGGGATCACACTGGGATAGCTAATTAAACATTTGAAATCTTGGATCTATGAATTTATAATATTTGCTTCAAGCTTGGTTGCTTTTCTTGTTCTTTTTAATATAATTCACCAGCATTAAGGTCATATGAAGTTAATATATTAAACACACACACACACCATGGTTCCATAAAGATAACAATATAGGCTGTATTGAATTTGGAGAACGAGTGTTGAAAGGTGTAGATTTTAAACTCCTGCAGACAAAGGGTTTTCTTTTTTATACATAGATTCAGGGAAAATGTAATTTATATGTAAGATATGTTTCCTGATGATAATTTATTCAACAAAATTTTTTTAGCACTTACTATATGTAAAACTCCATGTTAAGTGCTATCAGGGACAGAAGTATGGCATTAGAGAGGAAAAAAATTATAATGTTTGAAAATGTGATGGAAACATCAAAGGTAAATGAAATTAGCTATGTAAATTTTGAAACATTAGTCCTCACTGCTCCATAGCTTCAATGAAAGTATAAAAATTCTACAATCTGTCAAGAATAAATCTTGTCTAAATAATCAGTCCTACTTAGCCTACTAACCCTTCTCTTGCCAATATACATAATATTTTCATCACACTATGCTGTTAGGAGGAATTTAAAGACAAATTACCCATAATTTCTGCTCTTCAGCTCCCAGGAAAACTTGGGGTTTGTAGGAACTTTTGGTTTCAAGGTTTTGTTGTTGTTTGTTCTTCTTTTAAGTTAATTTTTGTAAAGTTCAAACAAGGAGTTCCCACACTCTAAAAGCACTAGGGTTAAATCTGGATCAGTATTCCCAACTTGGGATTTGTAGTAAACAGTTGATTCTTAAGTAAAGATTGAATGGTATATATATTCCTTAAATATACCAAAATTCCACTGAACTATATTTGCTTCTGTAACACTCCCCCTTATTTACTTATCATAAATAACCAAGCAACTATCTTCCTAAACTAGAACATAAGCTTCTGATTACTGTAGGAAATTTCTTTAGAAAATTGCATTCTATTGTATATAAAATTAACATATTAAATATAGATTGGAAACTCATTTGTCAGCTGGATTTACTATGTGTTTTAATATAAACTCCATATATTACTCCTTTCCCTTTATATACTATCATAATCCCAATGTACTACTAAGAATCATGGAAACAATGGGTGACACAGGATGAACAAGAATGGAACACTCTCATGCTCACCTCTTAGTTCCTCCATCTACTGAATTCTTATTTTTTTTTAATGTTTACAAGGACATGGACCATGTTATGGATGGAACTATACAGAACTAGTAGGAGAGCAGAGAGATTCCTGCCTTCAAGTAGCTTGCCTTCCAGGAGGAAGAAGGAGGCAATGAGCAAGAAAATGTATAAACACAATACTTTCAGAAGTTGAAAAGTGTTTCTAACCTAATAACTTGTAGAGATTTAAGAGAGTGAGTGGTAACTCTGGAAGGCCTATCTTCAGAGATCTATATAAGGAAGATCATCTGGTTATGCAAAGGACATTAAGGAAAAAAAGCCTTAAAAAGAAAGGTTCAAAGACCAAATGCAGAAACAAGCTGTTCAAGGAACGGTAAAAAGGCCAATAATGGCCCAAGTTGAGGGAGTAAGATAAGAGATAGAAAGGAAAGTACTTCCAGCCTTCAAAGAGCCTTGTAAGTCGTGGTTTAAAAAAAAAAAAAGTTGGGGGATGCAGATTTTATTTCAAATAAAACACATTAGAATCTGTTGAAAGATTTTAAACAAGGCAAAGAGGTGATCCAAAATGTATTTTAAAGAGTATATTCTGGCCACTTTATGGTGAATGAGTTTCAGGGAAATGTATTCCTTAGGGTAGAGACTAATGTCTATAATTGAGAGTCACCAAATTCAATACAGCACAAAAGATGAGAGTTCATTTCTCAAGTAGAGAGGGAGGTAGGTGTTGTCATTCTCCATTATTGCTATTATCTTATAATATCTCCATTAACTCCGTTGACACTGTTTACATGCATCGGGTCTATATTCCAGCCAACAGAGGATGAAAAAAAAGAAAATGGTGGGTAAGCACTTTCTCTTTTAAGTGAAGATAACATGCATTACTTCTCCCATTTCACTTGCAAGAATTATGTGGCCACATACCCAGGAAAAGGCAAGAAGGAAATCTAAGAGTGGAAATAGAGAAATAGAAAGTACAGACAGGTGTCTAATCTATATAGAAAACAATGTTGTCTTGGACTAGGGAAGTGACAATGAAGAAGTCACCTTAACATCCTTGGCATGCTCCCCATGGTCTGCTACAGATGGATCAAACCATGGAACTCAGTCCTTGTACTCAGTGCCTACCCAACCCCCTAAAAAATACCTCTTTGCCTTTTTGTGTAGCTCACCCTTTAATGAGCACTTGGTATGCTGCCAATGTTGTAGGCTACAGGAGTCAAATCACTTCACTTTATTTTTTTATTATTTTTTAATTTTTTTTTAAATTTATTTTTGAAAGCGAGCAAGTGGAGAAGAGACAGAGGGGAGGACAGAGGATCTGAAGCAGGCTTTGCACTGACAGCAATGAGCCTGATATGGGGCTCCAACTCACAAACCATGAGATCATGACCTGAGCTGAAGTCAGAGGCTCAACTGACTGAGCCACCCAGGCACTCCTCACTTCACTTTAAATCTTACCTCCATATTTACTAGCTGTATGACATTGAGTAAATCACTTAAGCTGTTCATTTTCCACACCTGTAAACATGACACGATGACACCTACCTTTAAATATTAGAGATATTACCTTTATTTATTAACCTTTAGTTATTAGAGATAACTCTAATTTATAATTAGAAATTCTATAAATATTATTTTAATTGTGCTAGGCATGCAGTATTTGCACAGTAAGTGCAAATACTCTTCTTTGAGAGTTTTTGGAACTTAGGCCTTAGCAGAACAAATATCCTAAAAGGGAATATCAGACAGTCCTCTTTAATAATCCTGTGATCTTTTATTGAACTCAGGGTCTAGTCACTTCTGTTTGGTTTGTTCTATTTCCTTTCTTATCTGCCTCTCCAAAAGGGTGCCAAAGAGAAGAAAAAAATGCCCTTCCATTTTGCTATATAGAAACTGTAAAATTGAAAATATTTATTTGCCCCTGGGGTTGCCAGTTAGATCCTATATTGATACTGTCACTGCTTCCTTATAGCATTTATTTTAGATAAATTTCTAATAGTCTGGCATGTCTCATTGTTAGTTCGATCTGTGTTCTTTCGCCTTAAAGTTGTAAATGTTTTTATAGGGTGAGTGACTGCTGATAGCTGGCTTATGCCTTATGACATTTCTTCTGGAAAAGAGGAAGCTGTAGTTGGTAGGGAGTAACAACGATCAAGACAAATGTGGTTATCCCATTTGCAGGAAGGAATGGAAGAGTTCTGTTTTTTGTGGGTACCCAACAAATACTACAAAATTCAGTATACGTAATGAGACTTGACCTAGAGAGACGGAAAAAAGATAAAGCACAATCAGCAATGGCCAGGAAGAAACTATTCAGGATCATGGGACATGAGGAAAGAGCAGTATGAAGAAGACCTTTATGCTTGGCTAGGAGAGATACCAGTGAGAAAAGACATATGAGGAAGTTCACTCAGCATCTCCTGGAAAATAACCCAGGTTGGAGAGAGAGGGACAAGAGAACTGAAATTCACAACTGAAATGCATGGATGGGGATAGAGTTAAACACTTGAAAATGAATGTTAAAATGTATTTTTGTTTGGAGATAAGGAGAATTGCTCAAGAGTAAGGTGATACATACACACGAAGCTTGCATGTATTTTGTGGGAGAAAACTCTCCCAAAAGCAGTAAGATAGAAAAAAGACATGCTTATTGTCATTATGTTTATTCTAAATACCAATTTTATTGTAGTGACTTAGGTTGAAAGACTTGAATTTGCCCAAATTGAATTAATGGTTTCCTCTCTTGTTCATCATTCTTATAGAAGAAAAAGACTGGAGCTTACATTTGGTAGAAAAGTATGATCTCAGGATATACTTCCCAGGACAGCTATATGTAAGACCAAACAGAAAAAGGGATTTGAACAGGAAGACAGGTTTTAATTATGTGGTTACAAGTGGCTATAAGTTGCTTTCTGCTGAATGAGCATTTTAGTGTAAACATTCAAAGTTTAATATCTCAAATAATATGAATTTTAGAAAAATGTGTAAGAATATATGAACGCCCTCTGGTGGGAGTGTTTTAAACAGAACAAAACCCTCCAAATCGTAAGACTGATAGATTTGACAACATGCAAGTTAAAATGTCTATATGACAAATATACCCAAAAGAAAATGAAAAAACAAATGATAGGTTGAGAAAATGTAGTTATGATGGGTATAATAAATGATCATTTAATATGCCTTTAATATTTGACAGGTTTCTAATTGATGAAAAAAAGATAAACCCAATTAAAAACAACGTCAAAGATTATTAACTGGTCTATTCACAAAGGGGAAATACAAATGCTCAATAATCAAATGAATAGAAGCTCTAATTATGTAACAGGAAAGTACAATTAAAAAAAAAAAAGGAGGGATGCCTGGGTGGCTCAGTCAGTTAAGCATCCGACTTCAGCTCAGGTCATGATCTCACAGTCTGTGAGTTCGAGCCCCACGTCGGGCTCTGTGCTCACAGCGCAGAGCCTGGAGTCTGCTTTGCATTCTGTGTTTCCCTCTCTCTCTGCCCCTCCCCCTGCTTATGCTCTGTCTCTCTCTGTCTCAAAAATAAATAAAAACATTAAAAAAAAAAGAAACAGTCATCTACCATTTTGAAAGAAAAAAAAAACATCAAAACCATTTATTCTGGCAACAATGTATAGAATTGGGCTAATAGGTCACTCTGGGAAAGTGAGTTGCGACAACCTTGCTATAACCTTATAAATTGTTAGGCATATAATCTTTAGTCTTCAAAGTCTTACTTTTTAGAATCTTTTTTACATACAAAAACACTTCTCCATAAAGATTCTTTTTTTTAATTTTAATTTTATTTTTTTAATTTACATCCAAATTAGTTAGCATATAGTGCAACAATGATTTCTGGAGTAGATTCCTTAATGCCCCTTACCCATTTAGCCCACGCCCCCTCTCATAATCCCTCCAGTAACCCTCTGTTTGTTCTCCATATTTAAGAGTCTCTTATGTTTTGTCCCCCTCCCCATTTTTATATTATTTTTGCTTCCCTTCCCTTGTGTTCATCTGTTCTGTGTCTTAAAGTCCTATATGAGTGAAGTCATGTGATATTTGTCTTTCTCTGACTAATTTCACTTAGCATAATACCCTCTAGTTCCATCCACGTAGTTGCAAATGGCAAGATTTCATTCTTTTTGATTGCCAAGTAATACTCCATTGAATATACACCACATCTTTATCCATTCATCTATCAATGGACATTTGGGCTCTTTCCATACTTTGGTTATTATTGATAGTGCTGCTATAAACATGGGGGTGCATGTGTCCCTTCAAAACAGCACACCTGTATCCCATGGGTAAATGCCTAGTAGTGCAATTGCTGGGCTGTAGGGTGGTTCTATTTTTAGTGTTTTGAGGAACCTCCATACCGTTTTCCGGGGTGGCTGCACCAGCTTGCGTTGCCACCAACAATGCAAAAGAGATCCTCTTTCTACGCATCCTTGCCAACATCTGTTGTTGCCTGAGTTGTTAATGTTAGACATTCTGACAGGCATGAGGTGGTATCTCATTGTAGTTTTAATTTGTATTTCCTGATGATGAATGATGTTGAGCATTTTTTCATGTGTCTGTTTGGCATCTGGATGTCTTCTTTGGAGAAGTGTCTATTCATGTCTTTTGCCCATTTCTTCACTGGATTATTTGTTTTTTGGGTGTTGAATTTGGTAAGTTCTTTATACATTTTGGATACTAACCCTTTATCTGATATGTCGTTTGCAAATATCTTCTCCCATCCCGTTGGTTGCCTTTTAGTTTTGCTGATTGTTTCCTTCTCTGTGCAGAAGCTTTTTATTTTGATGAGGTCCCAGTAGTTCATTTTTGCTTTTGTTTCCCTTGCCTGTAGAGACTTGTTGAGTAACAAGTTGCTGCAGCCAAGATCAAAGAGGTTTTTGCCTGCTTTCTCCTCGAGGATTTTGATGGCTTCCTGTCTTACATTTAGGTCTTTCATCCATTTTGAGTTTATTTTTGTGTATGGTGTAAGAAAGTGGTCTAGGTTCATTCTTCTGCATGTTGCTGTCCAGTTTTCCCAGCACCACTTGCTGAAGAGACTGTCTTTATTCCATTGGATATTCATTCTTTCCTGCATTGTCAAAGATAAGTTGGCCATACATTTGTGGGTCCATTTCTGGGTTCTAGATTCTGTTCCATTGATCTGAGTGTCTGTTCTTGTGCCAGTACCATACTGTCTTGATGATTACAGCTTTGTAGTATAGCTTAAAGTCCGGGATTGTGATGCCTCCTGCTTTGTTTTTTTTTCCCAAGATTGCTTTGGCTGTTTGGGGTGTTTTGTGATTCCATACAAATTTTAGGATTATTTGTCCTAGCTCTGTGAAGAATTCTGGTGTTATTTTCATAGGGATTGCATTGAATATGTAGATTGCTTTGGATAGTATCGACATTTTAACAATATTTGTTCTTCCTATCCAGAAGCATGGAATATTTTTTTATTTTTTTTGTATGTCTTCTTCAGTTTCTTTCATAAGTTTTCTATAGTTTTCAGTGTATAGATTTTTCACCTCTTTTTTTTTATTTTTTTTTAATGTTTATTTATTTTTGAGACAGAGAGAGACAGAGCATGAATGGGGGAGGGTCAGAGAGAGAGGGAGACACAGAATCGGAAGCAGGCTCCAGGTTCTGAGCTGTCAGCACAGAGCCCGACACAGGGCTCAAACTCACGGACCGTGAGATCATGACCTGAGCCGAAGTCGGACGCTCAACCGACTGAGCCACCCAGGCACCCCAGATTTTTCACCTCTTTGGTTAGATGTATTCCTACATATTTTATGGTTTTTGGTGCAATTGTAAATAGGATCAATTCCTTGATTTCTCTTTCTGTTGCTTCATTGTTGGTGTTTAGGAATGCAACCGATTTCTGTGCATTGATTTTATATCCCGCAGTTTTGCTGAACTCATGAATCAGTTCTAGCAGCTTTTTGGTGGAATCTTTCAGGTTTTCCATATAGAGTAGCATGTCATCTGTGAAGAGTGAAGGTTTGACCTCTTCCTGGCTGATTTGGATGCCTTTTATTTCTTTGTGTTGTCTGATTGCTGAGGCTAAGACTTCCAATACTATGTTGAATAACAGTGTTGACAGTGGACATCCCTGTCTTTTTCCTGACCTTAGGAGGAAGGCTCTCAGTTTTTCCCCATTGAGGATGATATTAACGGTGGGTCTTTTATATATGGCTTTTACGATCTTGAGGTATGATCCTTCTATCCCTACTTTCTGGAGGGTTTTTATCAAGAAAGCATGCTGTATTTTGTCAAATGCTTTCTCTGCATCTATTGAGAGGACCATGTCCTCCATAAAGAGGATCTTGTCCATCCATAAAGATTCTTAAACAGGGGGCGCCTGGGTGGCGCAGTCGGTTAAGCGTCCGACTTCAGCCAGGTCACGATCTCGCGGTCCGTGAGTTCGAGCCCCACGTCAGGCTCTGGGCTGATGGCTCAGAGCCTGGAGCCTGTTTCCGATTCTGTGTCTCCCTCTCTCTCTGCCCCTCCCCCATTCATTCTCTGTCTCTCTCTGTCCCAAAAATAAATAAACATTGGAAAAAAAATTAAAAAAAAAAAGATTCTTAAACAGGAAATTTTCACAAAATTGTCTGGTGGGGGAATTATAAAACCCCAAATATCAGTATGCTGCAAAGAATATTGGATTGATTTTGGTATAAAAGGAATATTCAAAAAAAATACAAATTAAAAATAGCAGATCAAAGCAGGGGAGCAAAGGTTGGTACCATTGTTACCAAAACCCAAGTTTGAATGCCTCTTGGTCAAAAGGCCAATATTCAAGAGATGAGGTTTTGTATTATTGTGTATTTTGTTTTTTGGTTGGTTTGGTTTGGTTTGTTTGAGACAAGTTTTGATTGGAAAGGAATATAAGCTTTGTTCAGTTGGCTAGCCACCTGGGAAGTTGGACTCTTATCCAAAGGAACTCCAGGGTTTCCACCTGGCCCGATGATTCTTAAAGGGTTTTAGGGCAGCTAACAGTGGAAGGAGTGCAGTGGTCTGTGACAATTCTTGATTACATGCAGTCTTAATGGTGCAAGCTCTGTGCTTGGAGGCTATGCAAGATGGTCTGTCTCTTTGGTGTCCATGGTGGTGCAGGAGAGTCTGGTAACATAGAAGTGCTCTGTTCTTTCTGGGAAAGAATGTATGATCTATAAACATACAAAGAAAGGTTTAATCAGTCACGTGAGCTAATAGGTACTTGCTAAAACTTAAGGACTACTAGGTTGGCCAGAGGGCCCAAAGTGGCTTCACCATGGCCAGCCAAGGCACATGGTGACACTGTGCTTAGCTAGAGAATGTTATGTAAGATACTAAAAATAAATAAATAAATAGTCTAGGAATAACTCATAGAAGAAAATGAGGAGCAGCAAGCTGGCAATGGATATTCAAGGATTTCCAGTTCAAGATCTATACTAGATTTCAAAATTGAGCTTGACTCTCGATTTTCCTTTTTTCTTATCTGAAAAATGGAGATAAAATACTAAAATCACAGGGCTGTTGTGAGAGTGAAAATATATAACTTTAAATCACTCAGTATAGCTTCTGGTAGAGCATAAGTGCTCAATTTAGGGCATGAAGAAAAACTGAAGCTCTGAAGATTACCCCAGCCCCAGCTTCACTAGGACTGATCTCCATATTGAGATCAGGCATTGGCACAGCATCAGGAGAGAAAGCCTGACCCATCATTGTTCATGCCAAACATGCAGATGAGGAAAAGTGTTATTTTGAGTTTAGTTGCTTTGAAATATTGTTGTTATTTTTCAGATACTTCCTGAGTGCATAAATATTCATGAGTGCAAATCAAATATTGTAGTTATCATCCAAATTAAAAGATGCAGCACCCCTTAAGAGGAAAATATGCCTTAAAAATACTTTTTAAAGTTTAGTACCTTCAATGTAAAATATAAAGCTTTAAAAGTATATTGAAATGTATGAAGCTTTTTTTTTTCACCAGAGAACAAAGAAACTAAGACTGGTTCTAAATATTCCTATTTCCTACAAAGAAATAAAATGTGCTTTTGTCATCACTTCGAGAAAGCCTTTTCACAAACACCCTTTCCCTCCCCCACCACAACCACCACCAAAAAAGCCTGGAGTTGAAATTTATGCAAAGAGTTCATGAAACAAAAATCACAAAAGAAATACTGATTCACACAAATAGGTTTCCTTTCTACAAGAATGGAGGCAGGCCTGTGCAACTTTCATGAGTTTTTCTACATTCTTTTTCTATAAAAGCTAATGAATACATAGTATTGGGCGATAGCTAGGTGATGGCAAATGTAGGAAAGTTCTTTATCCATTTTAGCTGTTCACTGATACTTTTTTAAAATTCCAAGTAATCATCTATAATAACCTTTTAGATGCAGATTTAGAATGGATTTTATAGTAGAGCTTCATTTTACAGCTTAAATTTAATATTTTATAGGTTTATCAAGGTACATTACATTTGAGAGAGCAATTTGAACTTCTAAGAATGAATCCTAAGTCAGTAGTTAACTATGAGTTAAGTGACAATGATATTCATCATAGCCTTTTTTAATAAGTGAAAATAAGGAATCAACACAAGTGTCCTATAATTGAAGATACACTTAATAAATCATGGACACCTACTCAACCTTTATGCTATTGAGTCATTAAGAAAAAGTGTTATAAATTAATATTTATTGATTTGAGATGATGTTTACAATAGCTTGATGAGTGAAAGAAGATTCCTTAATGTTCAAAATCATTCCTACATGTTTTAAGTGCATGCATACATTACAGACACAAGCAAAAACATATTGAATAATGATCTAAGTGAAGGTAAATATAAATATTTTCACAGTAATTATCTTGAGGAATATTTTGTAGTTTGCTTATCTGCATATTCTCATTGTTTCTAATATCAATAAACACTGCTTTTGGTCACACAAAGTAGGATTTTAAAAGTAATGGCAACTAAGATCGGTTGATTGATTATTGTGTGCCAGGCCGTATCCTAAGCCTATACTATGTATTTTTAAGACTTTTAACAACCATATCACATTAGTACTACCACTTTTTCTTTTAATTTACATATGAGAAAACTTGGGCACAGAGCATGGACATGGCATAGCAAGAAAAACATGCAGTATTTTCTAGGCAGCCTGACTTCAGATATAATTCAGACACTCAGTTTAATTAAATATATAGAATGTGTACCACGTAGATGACCAGGTGATGCAGTTGTCTCTGTGAGTGATGTAGCCTCTTGTTTAGATACTCCAAGTCTGGTTTAGATGTTCTCTGTGAATCTCTGTGTTCCAATGGGATACATAGAAAACCTCTGTCATAGCACCCAACGCGCCTCATGCTGGTGACCTATTTCTGTATATTTTGCCTTTAGATTTTATAAATCACTTGAGAACAAGATTGCATTTTGTATCCCCAGCATCCAGGAAAATGCTTGCCAAATGCAAGAGCCTCAATAAATGTGTTGAAGGAATGAATATAATTCAAACATATTCCTAAAATGTATAAAATTACATTATATTCTGCTTAACACGATTCACGAATCCGCGTGGGTGGGATGTTTCAAAATAATTAGCGGCGAGCCCTTGAAATGAGGGAAGAAAGCATGTCTGTGTTTCTCTGTATTCTCTCTCCCACTGAAAACAATTGTAAAGTAAAATCAGCAGGCACACAGAGATCATTAATTTTAAGAACGGGAGTCTTTCAAGATGAAGCACAGAAGTTTTCCTGTCTGAGAGAAAAATTCAAGAGGCAGAAAAAAAGGACTATTATCTCCTATAGTCCTACCATAGATGCAAAATCTTAAATTTTATTAAAGGGGAAATATAAGCAAATAAAAATTTAAAAAGGGGAAGTTTAGAGGAAGTGAGAATGAATTCCACTAATTTGATGAGCCCTCAGATTGCAAAATCTTTGGTGGGTTTCAGTCAGGTGGTTTTTCAATCATACCGAAGTTTTATACAAAGTTAAAGTGGCTGGGAGATTGGAGACTTATGGTATTTATCATGAATTTTTTTAGTAATAACACACCACTTTCCTACCCAGTCTGACTTTTGCTAACAAGTCCCAGTTGAAAAGTAGCAGGCACAAAAAAGCAAATATTTTAGTTCATCAAAGGTAAAAAGAAAAATTAAAGTGTTTAAGAATGTTACTGAAATTAAAGTAGTGTGAATAAAGATGAAGAATCATAGTTATTACATTTCAGATCAAATTTTCACTTTAATTTTTTTAAATGTTTATTTTTGAGAGAGACAGAGCATGAGTGGGGGAGGAAAGAGAGAGGGAGACCCAGAATCTGAAGCAGGACCCAGGCTCTGAGCTGTCAGCACAGAGCCCCACACGGGGCTTGAACTCGTGAACATGGGGCTTAAACTCAGGAACTGTGAGATCATGATCTGAGCCTGAGTCAGACACTTAACTGACTGAGCCACCTAGGCACCCCTCAAACTTTCACTTTAAGAATTAGGGAAATTTCCCACTGGTGGTGATGTTTTAATTCCTATGGCAATGAACACGTGGATTTAATCAACTGCTTTGTAACAAAAAATTTGAAAAGCAGTATCTGCAATACAGGCATACCTCATCTTATTACACTTCACTTTATTGTGCTTCTCGGATACTGTGTTTTCTACAAATTAAAGGTTTGTGACAGACAGCCTGACATCAAATAAGTCTACTGGCACCGTTTTTCCAACTGTAATTTGTTCACTTTGTCTCTGTGTTACATTTTGGTAATTCTTGCAATATTTCAAACTATTTCATTATTTGATTTGTCATGGTGATCTGTTATCAGTGATCTTTGATGTCGCTAATGTAATTACTACAGGACGCCATGAACTGCACCCACATAAGATGGTGCACATAATAAATACTATGTATGTTTTGACGGTTCCACGAACCAGACTTTCCCCTTTGTGTCTCCCTCTCCTCAGGCCTCTATCACAACTCAGGCCTCTGAGTCACAACAATGTTAAAATTAGGCCTCTTGGGAATCTCACAGTCCATGGGTTCAAGCCCCATATCAGGCCCTGTGCTGGTAGCTCTGTGCCGGCAGCTTGGGGCCTGGAGCCTGCTTTGGATTCTGTGTCTGTCTCTTTCTGCACCCCCACCCCCAACTCACACTCTGTCTCTCTCTCAAAAATAAATAAACATTAAAAAAAATAAAAATAGTACTGGCAAATGTCACAATGAGATTTTTTGTTAGATTTCCTAAGTTTGCTTTAATCAGTTCCACAGTGCTGTAAGATTTAGTAGTTGGATGTGAGCTCCAACCTGCTGCCCTTAAAAAAAATAAAACAATTTTTTGGAGGAGTAGGATGGAGGAAGGAATTGTTTAGGCAGGGTCCCAGAGATCTATCCAGGAAAGGCCGACATCAATGTTTTGCATATCCTAGCCCACCACGAGACTTTAAAGTTTGAAAGAAGTACAGGTCTGGATAGCCCCTGAGTACAAGCAAAAGCTTGGGGATGCAGGCATACCCATGCATACAGTGTGAGAGCAAAACATCTTAAAACACAAGCTCTGTCAGTGTTGTCCAAGGATATCCCCTTCCCCTGAGAAGAGAAGCACAATGCAATTCCTTGGTCAACTGGACCATCAGTGTTAGTTTTTAAAACCTGCAGGAGTTTTTGAGCACGGCATGTATCAGATATATACCATCAATGTTCTGGCTACAAGTACAAGCCAAAAGACAGACACTGTATTTGTATTTAACATACAGAATGGGATGTTGGGTTTTCATTATTTCAGCCTTGTATAGGCATTGAGATTCCTTTCCCTCACCTTGGATATTAAAATGTTCTAAAGTGAAAAGCATTAAGAAAAATGCTTGCATAAGTCCTAACTTAAACATGTTATAGAGCCTAACTGAAAGTTTATGCTATAACTATCATCTAAGTGGCTCAATCAAGTAGTTTAATATCTTGGGCCTCTTTTGTATCCTGTGCTTAGTGTTTCCTTCCCCAGTTATCACTGCTGCAGTATAAAATGAAATAAACGAGACTAAAACATTTTTGTGGTTAGCCGAAAGATGTCCATGTTTTTAAAAATCATTTAAATCCTAAGTAGATCATTAAAATTCTTCTAAAGTTAGCCACGAAAATGCTTCACAAATACACCATAATCTCAGTTATCTTTAGTAGTATTCCAGGCCTTAATCTTTACAATTTAGGTTTAGAGAATTATTTATTTACAATGAGTATTCAGGAGAAAAGGGGGGGGGGGACATTTATAATCTAGGTAATATTTTCCTTTTTTTTTAATTTTCCACCAACATACATTTTTCTATACAATATGCCTTGTTGAGAGTCTTGAAGGATTTAGTTTTATTGATAGAAGAAGAGAGAATGGAGTCTGCCATGTGGATAATTTATTTGATTTTACTATGCTGCATGTTTTTATAAGAAAAACTTAAAAGAAAATTAAACTCATTTAGAAAGCACATAAATTGTTTTTGCAACAAAGCAATTAAGGAAACCTGCCTATCCAACGTGATGGGTAATATTCTAAGCACAAAAAGGGCTAAATTGCTTTCTGTTTGGAAATTGTGTGCTATCTCTCAAGGTTTAATAAGAAAAGGATGTTTGGGATTAATGTGAAGATTCACTGTTGTGTGTTATTTATGAGTTATTAAGAACTTTCTACAAATTTTAAAGTTAAAATCAATTCAAATAAATTGCTTTATGAATGATTTTTCTCCAGTTTATTCCAGTATATTTTTCTCCTGAAACTAAGCAAAAGTATTTTAATCTACCACAACAATTAAAATTCAGTGATTATCTTCTATTACCTATACAGATATAAGCAGAGTAGGAGGAATTTCTCAACTGGCTTTAATAAAGAGCATTCACTAAAAATTAAACAAAAATGTTTTCAGAAAGTCTTTTTAAAAAGTTTTTCAAATGTTTATTTATTTATGAGACAGAGAGAAAAAGCGAGCGCAAGAGTGGATCCTGATGCAGGGCTCAAACCAATGAACTCACTACCCAAACCATGAGATTGTGACCTGAGCTGAAGTTGGACGCTAACCAACTGAGCCACCCAGGCGCTCCCAGAAAGTCCTTTTAATGTCTCTACACTTTACCCAACATTGTATTAAGCAGGAACAGTTTGTCTGCTTTTGTTTTTTGTTTTTAGTTTACATCAAAAGACTGATATACATAAAGAATGGAACTGGATCAAGACAGAGTGTCACATGTGTAATTACGTGAAGTTTTTTGTTAAAATTTACACTGTGAAGAAAGAAGAGATAATATAACTGAAGTCAATAATAAATATAGAGGCCAAGTAATGAGAACTCCAAACTGTTGTGCTAAAAAATGTATACATATCCACTCATAGGCAATATCATTCCGATGAAAAACTTTAATGCTAAAATTGATATGGGTTGATAAGCATGGATTGTTTTAATATACATTAGGAGGATGAGTTTGAGGAAAACAAGAGGTATGGTAGAGCTAAGGAGTCTATAACAGGAATAAGGAAACTTACTGAGTACCGCCTGACCTGGGGCAGTAGTAATAAGGATAAAAGGAAGACAGAATTTAAGATACATATAAAAAGTAAAAATGGAGGGATGTGGTCATGGGATAAGGCAAATAGAGAATTCCAAATTTCTAGCTTGGTGCTGGAGATGATCCTAGAAATATCAGCTGAGAATATGGGGGCCAATTTATGATTATACTTAAAAGAAAATAAGATCTATAAATATACTCTATTAATAATTTTTTTAATTTTTCATTTTTTTCCCAGAAATTCTTACTGCAGTGCTAGAAATGGAAAAAATATATATATTAAGAACATTCATTAGGGCCAGCTGGGTGGCTCAGTTGGTTGGGCATCTGACTTTGGCTCAGGTCATGATCTCCAGGTTCGTGAGTTGGAGATCTGAGGCAGGCTCTGTGCTGGCAGCTCGGAGTCCAGAGCTTGTTTCAGATAATGTGTCTCCTGCTCTGTCTGTCTCTCACCAGCTCATGTGCTCTCTCGCTACAAAAAAAAAAAAAAAATTAAGAATATTCATTATAGACAGGCAATTAATTTCACTGAGTATTTTTGATATTGTATATGAAGTACTGGATACTATTATATGTATATGCACATGTTATACATACACTGGAACTAGACACTATTACTAAGGTATGTATATTCTCTCTCTCTCTCTCTCTCTCTCTCTCTCTCTATATATATATATATATAATGTGACATGTAAATCTATATTATACTATGATTCTCCCAAATTAGTTTTATGTTTTCTGATTAATAAAAAGGATATTAAAGCTCAAATATATGGGGGTGTCTTGGTTGAGCATCAGACTTCAGCTCAGGTCATGATCTCAGGGCTCGTGGGTTCGAGCCCCGTGTTGGGCTCTGTGCTAACAGCTCAGAGCCTGGAGTCTGCTTCCGATTCTGTTCTCCCTCTCGCTCTGCCCCTAAATCACTCACATTCTGTCTCCGTCTCTCTCAAAAATAAATAACCATTTAAAAAAAAAGCTCAAATATATGAAATAATAGCCAAATTTCAAGCATTTAGAAAATGTGATGGGATTGTTATAGACTAACTCAAAAAATGATTACATTGGTACATTGGAATAATGTTTTGAGTTATTATATAATATAATTTTCCTTATAATTGTTTTTACCCTGGGATGAGTGGATATCCAAGGTTACTTATAGTTCTGGGCTGCTTCTCTCCCAGGTCCCATCAACCATAAAACCCTGTGCAGAGTATTTTTAGAGCTGCTCCTAGCATTTTATTCTATAGATAAATGGTATTGCTTCTGGCTATGTAGTGTGTTAGGTATGGATAAATAAGAGAAAGTGAAAGAGAATGAGAAGGAATGGAGTAGGAAAGAGGGGGTACAAGAAAGACAGACAGACAGGTATTGGTTGTCTACCAAAGAGAAGTTTGCTCCTGGATCACAGAATTGAAGAGTGTGAGACAGAGAACTTTTACCTTCAAGAGAGTGGTACCTTCCTGTAGCCACTCAGAAAGGATTCATAAACATTTTAATCCATTCATGGTAATTCCATTTCTCTTTTTCAGTTTTATGATGCACAGCCCAGAACCATCTCCTGAAATGAAGGACTTATTCTCATAGCTGTCGAATGCGTTGCCAGTAGATACCCCTCAACTATCAGCTCTCTTTGAGGATTGCTTTGGTTCAAGCCAGATGACTCACCAAAGGTAAGATCTCTTTACATCAGCAGGCTTTATTGATGCTTGATTAGCTTGAATGTATGAAAGCCCAGAATCTTCGCCCCAAAATGGGGAGCTCTTAAAAGGCTGTCCCATTTCCAAAGCTTCCTGTGGGACAGAGGACACCTTCATGCTCTAGCTTTGAAGCCCAACTTCACCCTCTGTCCAGTCCTGTTTCCTCTCACTGCCTTTTCACAGGTGTAGATCCTAAGAGGCCTCCCTAATGAAGATCCTCCATACTAAGGCCTAGCTCAGCAACTACTCCCTGGGGGACTCAACCTGCAACTGCTAGTGATTGGTCTAAATTAGGTTGGCAAATGAATCTGTTCAATTAATGAGATGCGTAAAGGACAGTATACTAGAAAAAAAATACTTTCTTTTTCAATAAAAACACAGAATATTGAGAAGAGAAGCCCTCTTTTCTACTTACATCTTTCTTAAATGGTTGGTATCTCTCCTTTGACCATGAAGACCAACCAAAAAAAATCATGAATATAAATATATCCTATATTGTCAATGAACAACTGGAAACTCCTACCTTCTGATACCTTGCTATATGGAAAAATTAGATTTTATTAAATAAAGCATTAGGTTATTTTTAGGTTATTTGGTATTTCTATTATTTATTTAAACATATATTTACTAAAATGGAAGGTAAACACATTTATAATTTCAAAATGCCACTGAACCCACAAACGCATTTGATAACATTGAAGTCCTCCTTTTCTTGGACAAATCCTAAGAGACCCTCCCAACCCAGTGCATCATGATGTCAGTCAACCCTGAGCATAAAACTATGATTTAGTTGTTTGTTTTGCTTGTTTGTCTTTTCAGTTGAGGTATAGTGGGAACACACCGTTACCTTAGTTTCAGATACTCAACATAGTCATTTAACAAGTCTGTATGTTATCCTGTTCTCACCACAAGTATAGCTATCTGTCATCATACAATGCTATTACAATACATTGACTATTTTCCCTTTGTTGTACCTTTGTTGCACCTTTAATCCCCCTGATTTATTTATTCCACGACTGGAAGCCTGTACCTCCTACTGCCCTTTCATCTATTTTGCCCATTGGATGCAAAATGCCCTACCTCCTTCCCTCTGACAACCACCAGTTAATTCTATGCATTTTTTAGCTTGTTTCTGATTTTTTTTTTGCCTGTTAATTTGTTTTGTTTTTTAGATTCCACATGTAAATGAAATTATATAGCATTTGTTTTTCCCTGTTTGACTTATTTCACTTAACATAATACCACATCCAGCATGGATGTGTTCATCCATCCTGTTGCAAATGATGGAAAGACCTCTCTTTTTTTGGGGGGGGGGTGGTTAGTAACATTCAGTTAAATATGTACACAACATCTTCATTTGTTGATGGACACTTGAGTTGCTTTCATATCTTGGCTATTTTAAATAATGCTGAAAAAACAAAGGGGGGCATAAATATTTTTGAAATAGTGTTTCTGTTTTCTTTGAATAAATATTCAGTAGGGAAATTATGAGATTGTATGTTATTTCTATCATTAACTTTTTTGAGAAAATTCCTTACTGTTTTCCACAGTGACTGCATCAATTTACATTTATACCAACAGTGAATGGAGGGTTCCTTTTTTTCCTCATCCTCACCAATACTTTTTATTCTTGTCTTTTTGATACTAACCATTTTTATGGTGTGATGTGATATGTCACTGTGGTTTAGATTTGCATTTCACTAATGATTAGTGACGTCAAGAATTCTTTCATGTGTCTGTAACCATCTGTATGTCTTTTTTTTGAAAAATGCCTATTCAGGTCCTCTGTCCATTTTTTAATCAATTTGTGTTTTTTGGTGTTGAGTTGTACAATTTTTTTATGTTTTTGAATATTAACCACTTTTCAGCTATGTCATTTACAAATATCTTCTTGCATATTAGGAAATACGTTGCCATTTCTTTTTATTAATGGTATCCTTCACTATGCAAAAGATTTCTATTTTGCTGTAGTCCCAATAGTTTTGCTTTTGATTCCCTTGCTTCAAGGGACTTATCTAGAAAAATGCTACTAAGGTGATATCCAGTAAATTGATTACTGCCTATATTTTCTTCTAGGAGTTTTATAGTTTCATATTTAATCTATTTTGAATTTATTTTTGTAAGAAAGTGGTCCAATTTCATTCTTTTTGCATGTAGCTGTCCAGTATTCCCAACACCCTTTATTAAAGAGAATGTCCTTTTCCTATGGCATATTCTTGCTTCTCTTGTTGTAAATTGACCTAAAAAGGTGCAAGTTTATTTCTGGGGTCTGTATTCTGTTCCATTGATCTACATGTCTGCTTTTATGCCAGTGCTGTACTGTTTTGATCATTATACCTTTTTAGTATACCTTGAAATTTGGGATTGTGATACCTCTTGTTCTTTCTCAAGATTGCTTTGGCTAGTTGAGGTCTTTTGTGGTTCCATACAAATTTTAGGATTATTTACTCTAGTTCTGTGAAAAATGCTTTTGGTATTTTGATAGGGATTGCATTGAATCTGCAGTTTGCTCAGGTGGTATGGACATTTTAATGATATTTGTTCTTCCAGTCCATGACCATGCTATCTCTTTCCATTTGTTTGTGTCATCTTCAATTTCTTTCATCAGTGTTTTATAGTTTTCAGAACATCTCTTTCACTCCTGTGGTTAAGTTTATTCCCAGTTATTTTATTCTTTTTGGTGCAATTATGAATATGATTACTTTCTTAATTTTCTATTACCTCCCTATTAGTGTCTAGAAATACATGGTATCTCTGAATGAAATTGAACAAAAACTTCTTCAAATAAGATACAGAGCTCAATATCATTAATAACTAAGGGAATGCAAATGAACACAACAATGCAATGTCACTACATTCCTTTTAGAATGATTTAAAAGTAAAAAGATTGAAGGTATCAAAATGCCATTGAGGGTGTGGAATAATTGGAACTCTCACCCATTTCTGGTGGCAATGCAAAACAACATAGCAACTTTGGAAACAGTTTGGTTTTCTTATAAAGTTAAATAGATAAAATCATTCGCTTCACCATGTCCACTTCTGGTTTTTATCCAAAACAATGAAAGGGCACCTGGGTGGCTCAGTCAGTTGAGCATCTGACTTTGGCTCAGGTCATGATCTCATGGTTCATGAGTTCGAGCCCTACATTGGACTTGCTGCCATCAGTGCAGAGCCCACTTGGGATCCTCTCTTCCCCTCTCTCTGCCCCTTTCCCCCTTGTTCACTCTTAGAAATAAACGTTTAAAAAAAAAACCTGTATCTACAGAAAGACTTCTATATAATGCTCACAGCAGTTTTATTCATTAGAGCCCAAACTGAAAGCAATTCAAATGAATGTCAATGAAATATGTGATAAACAATATATATTCATGCCTCTCGAAAACATGTTAAGGCTACACGTATAATTCTATTTATAGGATTCTATAGAAAAGGCAAAAGACAACAACAACAAAATCCCAGAGGCAAGAAACAAACAGTTATGAGGGACTATTTGGGTGGAGAAAGGAGCATACAGAGACTCAGGTAGATTTTGGAGGTAACCAAAACATTTTGTTTTGATGTGATATAAACTCGTAACTCGATATATTTGTCAAAACTCATTGAACAGTATATTTTAAGATACAGTTACCATGACACATATTTATACATCATTTTAAAATTACATATTTTCCATAAACTATCAACTGATTTTATAACATGTCTATTTAGTAATAAGTTCCTAATATTTTTCTCAAGGATCAAGAAGAATGGAGTTTTTCTTAAATTTTTTTGTTGAAAGAAAATTATATAGATTAATCAATCTTTAGTAACTTCTTATACAATTATTTTGTGTTTTATAATATATTTCAGAAAAATTCAGAAGTGTGAGAAGCCAAGAATAACGTATATACAAATTTGCGTTGGCAATACATATGAAGTTCAGCCATGTATCAGATTAAATATGCACATGAGGTATGTCTGGTTGTAGGCTTATACATTCCCAAAGACTCAGGCAAAGTAGGAAACCCTTGTACCTAGCAAAGGAATAAAGTACACTTCAACTTCACTCTGACTCTAGACAGAATTTTCAGAGTGCAAGTCTAAAACTCCATGTCTTAATTTCCTAATTAGCTAGAAACCACCTATTATGGAATTTCTGTGATAAATAGAATCAAAACATAACAGAACAAAACAAAAGGACTCATATTGTTAAAAAATTAAGAAATTACAATGCCTAAGTTAATTTAAAGAAATTAAAATGCTAGATAAATATAAAACATTTTGGAAGACATAAACTATTTTTATTTTGTATTTGCAACTGAATATGTCTGCATCAATTATCTAAAACATGTAACTGTATACCTCTTCCACAAATACTTATATTGCCATATGGATTATGTTTAACCCCATTTCTAGACTATAGGAAAGGACTGAATATACTAAAGAGAGTATATATTGCGAAGTCACTAAGTTTAAACTTAATCAAAGAGGAGGTTTTACTTATAGAATTCTTATTCCATTTATTAAAAATTGAAGTTGACTTACAAAATGGTGTAAAAACTGAGGATACTAGATAAAAAGAGGATGTATCAAGATTATTTACAAAATACCTTCAGAGGGTTTCAATACACACATCTACTATCTCATATTTGATAATGCAGGGCAAACAATGCTGTATTAAAATTAAGACTGGGATTAAAAAAGAGGACACTAGGGAAGTTGAGGAGGCTGAAGAATATGATAAAACCATATTTTTAAAGACTTCTCATTTTACTGAAAATTAGTTTGAAATCCTCATCAGTATAGTAAAAGGAAAAAATTATTCTGTCTATAGCTGTGAGATTAAAAAGAGATTTGCAAAAGAAGAAATAATGAATTTATTCTCCACATTCATTTTGTGGTACAGAAGACACATTACTCTACATTATGCTTATATTAGACTTAAATAAATTTCATTATGAAAACAAGATTAGAAGAGAGCTTTGTAATTTAAAAACATACATTACTTATATGAATTTTTATAATAAAACATTTTCAGGATGATAATGTTTCTATACTTTTAGATAATTAAATATCAAAGTGCATAGAAGCAGTTTTTCGTCTGATTTTCTAAGTTTAAATCAAGCAAATTTAGAATTCCATCTCCAAAAGGTCTGTAATTTATTCTGCCATTTACAATACTTGGGACTGATTGCTTCTCTTTAGAGTAGGTGTGTAAATGTTTGTTAAACGTGAAAGCGAGAATGGCAAGTGTGCAGCTTGGAGTAGTGAGCCCTCTGATTTCACACTAACTGGAAGGGTATACCTTTATCACATCAAAGACCACCAGAAAAACATTAAAAGAAATACAATTCATCTTGAATTAGTTTTTCATTCAGTACCTAGAGAAACAACTTATTTATTTCAATGTAGTAGTTTTACTGCAACCTTTTTTTTGCCAACCACTATGATAATGTATAACTTCATAAAGCAAAAATCATATGAGTCAAACCAATATGGATATCCCTCTTCCTGTATGTGACTGCCCAGTACTCTTTGCAGAATTACTTCGACATAAATATAGTAAACCTTCTCTTCATTTTTCTTAGAGACCTCCAGAGTAAAACTAAGGCATCCTGCTAGATCCAATTCCATTTTAGTACCAAAGTAGAATTATTTCCTCTTTAAAAATGCTACTTTGGATCCTGGGAGTCAATCAATTTCTTAAGTAATTCCATAGAGTAATTTTCTATTAAGACTATTAGTATAGATGGACCACTAAGAGGTTACTTTTAAAATGTTTTTGTAGAACTCTAGACTATTGAGAAGCTGTGTGGAAAAAAAAATTACATGGTAAAATATGGTGCCCTCCTGACTATTCACTGGGAACTTAAGAATAATTTGATTAATTTTGTCTAACTAAGGATTCTTAAAGTCATGAAAAGAATTATGTAAATATATAGGACACATTGGAAAAGCCTGTTTTAAAAGATATACAAATAGAAATTTATCAGTCTAACAGAAGAAAAACGCACATCTTTTTTGTTCTGTACCTAATAAACTTGATAATCCTAGTGATGGGCTAAATAATATAATTTATATTTATTTGTATAGTTATATTAAATTTCTATATTTGAAAATGGTTTGGCAGAAAATCAAATTAGATTATCATCTATTTTTGTTTATTTCAATCAAAGTTATACATATATGTGGTCTAAAACAACTGTTTAAAATTCTGATTCTCACTAAGATTAAATAAGTTTACTATAGCCTATCTTTCCCACTGATTACAACTAAAAATTCTGAACAAAATACAAAAAGCAGAGGATTCTGGGAAGATGGTAGACTAGAAGGCACCAGGAATCTGTCTTCCCATCTAAACAATTACACTGATAGAATCTGCCTCTTGTAACTCTTTTGTAACTCTGGAGTCTACTGAAGGTTTACACTTTACAAGAGTAGGCTTAGAGGGTAAAGTGAAGGTGAAGTTCTCTCCATTTCAGCTCTTAGTCCAGTGGGAGCTATCCTTCTCCCACTGACAGACTTAGAGCAGGCAGCTGGACATTTTGTTGTCCAGCAGTTAACATACAGCTTGCAGTAACAAGCGATGGTGAAAACGATCCTATATTCCAAATATTTGAGATCTGGGTTCTGATTGCTGCTTCTGATTACAAAGGTACAGACAAGTGGGGTCACCTGGGTGGCTCAATCGGTTAAGAGTCCTACTCTTGACTTCAGCTCAGGTCATAACCTCAAGGTAGTGAGACAGAACCCTGCGTTGGGCTTGTGCTCAGTGTGGAGTCTGCTTGGGATTCTCTCTCTCTCTGTGCCCCTATCCTCTCTCTCTCTCTAAATAAATATTTTGAAAATTTCAGATAAGGAGTTCAGTGGCCAGTGTTGTTGCACCCCTTTCCCCTCATTCTTGCAAGCCCCTCTCCCTCAGGCTGAAGTAACTTCCACAGCATTTAAAGGGCTAGTGCCCTTTCTCCCCATTCCCTACATTTTCTTTAAAAAAAATTCCTTTTTCTCAAGACAGACATTAAAAGATTAGGATATTCGAAAGTAACTGCATACAGGGGAAATTAGAAAGTGACCATGCATGTCCAGGAAAAGGACATGGAAAGGCTTAGAAAAAGGACAAGGAAAAGGCTTAGAAAATATTTAAGAATATCCTGGGGTGCCTGGGTGGCTCAGTCGGTTAAGCGTCTGACTTCAGCTCAGGTCACGATCTCGCGGTCCGTGAGTTCGAGCCCCGCGTCGGGCTCTGGGCTGATGGCTCAGAGCCTGGAGCCTGCTTCCGATTCTGTGTCTCCCTCTCTCTCTGCCCCTCCCCCATTCATGCTCTGTCTCTCTCTGTCTCAAAAATAAATAAAACGCAAAAAAAAATAAATAAATAAAATTAAAAAAAGAGAATATCTTAAGATTATACCTCAGCTGATCCTTAGTACAGAGAAAACCTACATAAAGAAAAGCAAACTAGAAAACAGTAATAGAATACACCAAACCCCGATGAAGGGAAAGAATTAGATTTCCAGAGTTAACAAATTTTAAATACAAATGTTCAGTTTTCAACAACAAAAAAATCTTGAGGTATCCAAAGAAATAGGAAAATTCAGACTATTGAAAGGAGAAAAATAAATAAATAAAATAAAATTGTCCCTGGAAAAGACTTAATGGAAAATCTATGATACAAAGACTTTAAGACAGCCATCCTAAAGAGGCTCAAATAATTAAATGAAGGTGTACAAAAAGGCAAGAAAATTAGTTATATAAAAAAATGGAATTATCAATAAAAGATAGAGAACCTAAAATAAAACAAAAATTCTAGGCCTCAAAAATACAATCACTGAAATGAAAAATTCACTACAGGGTTCAAAGGCAGATTGTCCAGGTAGAAGAAATAATTAGGAAGCTTGAATATAGGACAACAGAAATTATTTAGTATGAGAAACAGAAAGAAAAAAAATGATTGAAAAACAATCAGATGCTTGTCAGAGAAGCATCAAATGGATTACCATTCATTGCAAGAGTCCTAAAAAAAAAAGAAAAAAAAAAGAAAAAAAGACAAGAGGGGCTAAAAAAATATTTGAAAAAATAGTGGCTGAAAACATCCCAGATTTGATGGAAGACATGAAAATAATTATCAAAGAAATTCAAATCTAAATAGGATAAACTCAAGGACCCACCACTATCCGTTTTAATCAAACTTTTAAAAACTCAAAGACAGGGGTTTCTGGGTGGCTCAGTCAGTTGAGTGTCCAACTCTTGATTTCAGCTCAGGTCATGATCCCAGAGTCATGGGATCAAGCACTGCATTGGGCTCTGCAGGAGCCTGCTTAAGATTTTTTTTCTCTCTCTATCTCTCTCTTTGTCTCTCTCTCTCTGTCTCTCATAAAAATAAAAATCTTTGGATGAAAACCGTCAGGGACAGAATCTTGCAAATGGCCAAGAGAGAAGTGACTCATCACATTTAAGGAGTCTTCAAAATATTATCAGCATATTTCTCATCAAAAACATTGAGGCTAGAGAGCAATGGACCAATATAGTCAAAGTAGTAAAAGGAAAAACAAAATAACCGAAAACCCTATGTCGAGCAAAAAATGTCCATTAAGAATGAGGGAGAATATGGGGTGCCTGGGTGGCTCATTTGGTTGAGCATCGACTTTGGCTCAGGTCACGTTCTCACAGTTGGTGAGTTTGAGCCCTGCATTGGACTCTGTACTGACAGCTCAGAGCCTGGAACCGGATTCTGTCTCCTGCCCCTCCCCCACTTATGCTCTGTCTCTCTCTGTCTCTCAAAAATAAATAAATGTAAAAAAGAAAATTAAAAGAATGAGGGAGAATATAAGATTCCCAGATAAACAAAGCCGAGAGTTTGTTACCACTAGTAACAAACCATATGCTGTATAAAAAATGCTCAAGAGAGTCCTCCAGGGTGAAATGAAAGGTCACTAGACCATAACTTGAAGTCATTTGAAGAGATAAAGATTTCAAAAACTTAAATACGTGGGCAAGACATGAAATTCATAAATATGTAAAGTTAGTAATATTGTGATAATACTTGTTAATTCTGGTTTGTACATGATTGTAGAGTCTAATCCAGATATACATATATAATACAATAGTATTATAGACTTGATTTATAACTATATTTTCTTTTCTGCATAATTTAAGAGAATATTTTTCAAAATATTACTTTGTTCTAGGTCACACAATGTCTAAAGTCATAATTTTGTGATAAGAGCCATAGGAGGTATGGGCACAGCTTTAAACAAGTAGTGTTTTTGTAGGTCATTGAAGTTAAGATGCTAGTAATTCAAATTAGTGTATTATAACCTTAGGATGTTAAATGTAATCTCCATGAAAAGCCCCCCAGGTAGCTGTAGAATATGCCAAAAAAAAAAAAAAAAGGAAGTGAGAAAGGTATTTAAACATTTCACTATAAAAATCAGTTAAACACCAAAGACTGTAATATAGGAAATACGGGACTAAAAGTATATGGCTTATTGAAAATGAGTAACAAAATTGCATAAGTAAGTTCCTCCCTTTGGTTATTACTTCAGACGTAAATGGATTAAACTCCCCAATCAAAATACAGAGATTGGCGAAATGCATAAAAACAGGATTCAGTTGTATAATGTCTACAAGAGACTCACTCACTTATGTACTTACTTAATTTATTTTGAGACTCACTTCAGATCTAACACAAATAGATTGAAAGTGAAAGGATAGAAAATGGTGTTCTATGCTAATAGCAACCAAGAGAGATCAAGAGTGGCTATACTAATATCAGACAAAATAGATTTAAATAAAAAATAAAAGAGTGAAAGACAATAGATAGTAATAAAAGGTTTAACACAGCTAGAAGATTTAACAGTTATAAACATTTATATACCTAATAACATGCCATCAAAATATATGTAGCTATAATTGACAGAACTTAAGGGAGAAGTAGACAGTGCTAAAAAAAAATAGCCCAAGACTTCAATAATCCAGTTTCAATAATGTATTGAACCAGACAGAAGGTAAGTAAGGAAACAAAAAAATCAAATAATACAAAATATCAAATAGATCTAGTAGATATGTATACAACATTCTACATGGTAACAGAAGCACACATTCTTCTCAAGTGCACCTGAGACATTTAGTGCACGTGAGACTTTTTCCAGGATAGACCATATGTTGGGCTACAAGTTAAGTGTGGAGATTTAAAAAGATATCATATGAAGTATCTTCCCAATTACAATGATATAAACTTAGAAATCAATAAAAGAAGGAAAACTGGAAAATTACCAAAAAAAATTGAGGAAATTAAACACACTCTTAATGGGCAAAAAAAATCACGAGGGGAATTAGAAAATACAAGGAAATGAATGAAAATGAAAACAGTACAACAGAACTGTATGAAACATAGTGAAAGAAGTGCTAAGGTGGAAATTTATAGCTATAACTGCTTATATTAAAAAAGAAGAAAGATCGCAAATCAACACCTAACTTTACAAATCAATAATTAAGAAGTAGAAACTAAACCCAAAGGTAATAGAAGGAAGGAGCAATAAAGTTTAGAACAGAGATAAAGTAGAGAATAAAAAAATCAATAAAACTAAAATTTGATTCTTTGAAAAGATAAATGTATTAATAAGCTTTTATTTAGATGGACTAATATTCAGAGTACTAAAATAAGAAATGGAAGTGAGGCCATTTGTACTGATTATGTAGAAAGAAAAGGGATTACAAGAGATTACTATGAATAATTGTACACCTGAATATTGGTTAACCTACAGAAAATGAACAAGTTTGTGACAACACAAACCTGCTAAGGCTAAATCATGAAGAACTAAAAAAATCAGGATCTGTGACTAGTTGATCTATAACTGGTAAGAAATTTGAGTCAATAATCAAAAATCTCCCAACAAAAAACAGCCTACACTAATGGCTTCATAGGTAAATTCTACCAAACATTTAAAGAGACAACACCAACCCTTCTTAAACTTTTCCAAGGTATTTAAGAAGAGGAAACACTTTTAAATTCATTCCATTAGGCCAACATTATTCTGATGACAAAGCCAGACAAAGGCACTGTAAGAAAAGAATACTACAGACCCATATCCCTTATGAACATTGCTGCAAAATTCCTCAATAAAATACCAACAAAATTCAGCATATTAAAAGATCAGATACCAAAACCAAGTCATATTTATTCATGGAAAGCAAGAGTGGTTCAATATATAAGTATCAATCAGTGTAATACTCAATATACCAAATGAAGGGAGAAAACAAAACAAGCTACAACAACAACAAAAACCCCATCTCAATCAATAGGGAAAAAGGATTTGACAAAATTCAGTACCCTTTCGTGATAAAACTTTCCAATCACTAGAAATAAAAGAAAACTACCTCAACATAATGAAAACCACATCTGGAAGATCCACAGTAAACATCATAGTAAATGGTGAAAGTCTGAAAGCTTTTTCTTTAAGATCAGTAATAAGGCAAAGATGCCCACTTTCACCACTTTTATTCAACATAGGACTAGAAGTTCTAGCCAGAGAAATTAGGCAAGAAAATGAAATAAAAAGCATCCACATTGGAAAATAAGTAAAATTGTCTGTTGACAGTTTATACAATCTTATATGTATTAAACTTTATCTCTCACACATGCACACAAATACTTAGAGCTAACAATTGAATTCAGTAAAATAGGGTATAAAGTCAACAGATAAAAAGCAGTTGCATTTCTGTACACTTACAATGACCAATCTGAAAAGGAAATTAAGAAATCAATTCCATTTACAATAGCATCAAAAAGAATAAAATACTTAGGGATTAACCATTGCTTTGGACAATGATGTAAAACATTACTGAAATAAAGTAAAGAGGACATAAATAAATGAAATACATCCTATACTTGTGGATGACAACTCAATATTGTTAATATGCCAATACTACACTGCATGATCCACATAACTAAGTAATCTATCAAAATCCCAATGGTTTTTTTTTTTTGTAGAAATAGAAAATCCCATTGAAAATTCATATGGAATCTCAAGGCAGCCTAAACAGCTGAAATAATATTTTTTAAAATCTGGACAGTTCATATTTCCTGATTTCAAAACTTATTACAAAGCTACAGTAATCAAAATAATGTGATAGTGACATAAAGACAGATATATAGACCAATAGAATAGAGGAACTAGAAATAAACCCTTGCAGACATGGTCAAATGATTTTCAACAAGGGTGCCAATACCATTCCATGAGGAAAAGACCGTTTTTTTCAACAAACGGTGCTGAGAAAACTGGATATCCACATCCAAAAGAATGAATTTGGATCCTGAGTTGGCACCTTATGCCAAAATTAGTTCAAAATGGATTAAAGACCTAAATGTAAGACCTAAAACTATAAAGGTCTTAAAACAGTAGAAGAGTTTCATGACATTGGAAATGTATTTCTTGGATATATCACTAAAAGCATAGGTAGCAAGAGAAAAAAAGGACAAGTTGGACTTTATAAAAAAAAAAAAAACTAAACATTTGTTTATCGAAAGTTACCATCAGAATGACCAGGCATTCTACAGAATGGAGAAAATATTTTATGTCATATATCTGATATAGATTAATATTCAGAATATATAAAGAACTGCTAAAACTCAATAACCCAAGTACCTATCAACAGATGGATGGATAAGTAGAATATATACATACAATGGAATACAATTCAGTCTTAAAAAGAAAAGAAATTCCGACATATATTATAACATGGATGAACATTGAGGATATTATGTCAAGTGAAATAATCTAGCCACAAAAGCACAAATATTGTATGAGAACTTTTGTGAGGTACATAGTCAAAATCCTAGAAGCAGAAAGAGAAATGGTCATTGCCATGTGACAGGTGTTAAGGGGAATAGAAAGTTCTTATTTAATGGGTATGGAGTTTTCGTTTTACAAGATGAAAAAGTTGGGAGATAGATGGTGGTGATATTTGTACAATATATTAAATATATTTAATACTTAAAGATGTCTATTTAAAATTGTTAGGATGGTAAATTTTGTTATGTGTATTTTACCATAATAGAGATAATAAAGAGCAATTACTTGAGGACTCTTAAAAATAATAAAAAACATGTGAAGTGTGAAGGGTTTTGAAAACTTGAGAAGCAATTATCATAGAATTAAATTTCCTTCTGTTGCCCATACTCTTCTTTTTCCCCTGTGGCTTTGCCCCAAAGCCAGCCCCCAGTCATGTTGCTTCCTGATGAAGCAGCAGTGTGTGGGGGTAATCTCTAATTCAAACAAACAAAACAAACAAAAAGAAAATTGCCTCTGCAGAGAAAGGGCGGGGGGGTGGGGGGGATTCCAAGGCAAAGTGCCGAAAAGGAAATCTTCAAATTTTGTATGTAAATCTACACATGTCTTTTCTTGGGCTTACATCTGAGATACACCTGTGTGGCCCAAAATATCCTAGAAAAGACTCTGAGAAATGAACTAATATTTGTGCCTCTGCCTGCATCTCAGACTAACACTTAAGCAGTCCATGCATGGAATGTAGCCAAAACAGCATATAAAGGCTTTGAAACTGAACAGAGATTAAAACTAGTTCTCATAGAAGGTGAGGGAGAATGTGCAAACTGAATCTATTCATGCTGATTTCCTGCAAAAATAAACCAAAACCATCATCATAATTCATATGGTTATAATAAAATCTAGAGTCTAAAAATACATCATTTAAAATGTCTAGAATACAATCCAAATTTATATCACACAAAAATAACCAGGAAAATGTGATCAATTTTCATGTAAAATAACAGATGCTAACTCTGAGATGATTCAAATGTTGGAATTATCACACAAATACTTTAAAGCATTTAATATAATTATGACTCCGTAGGTAAAGGTTAAAATACTTGAAATAAATAGAATACAATTTTTCAGCAATGAAATTAAAAGTATCAAACCATCTAAGATGAATTGTTAATGGTCAAAATTTCAATCCTAAAAAAAGGCTCTTAATCACTTGTTAGGTTCCATATTAGAATAGATATGAGCAAAGAACAAACCAGTGAACTTGAGGATAAATTGATGGAAATTTTCTTATTTGAAAAACATACTTTAAAAATATGAATAAAGCTTCATTGATTTGTGGCCCATTATCACAAAGTCAAAATAGTTGTTTCATTTGAGTCTCAAAAGAAGGAAAAATGAATACGGAGAAATATCTGAATTACAAATAAAAATTTAGCAATCATAAATTTAAAGATTTCAGAAATCCACCAAACCCCAAATAATGTAAATTTAAAGACAACTACAATTAAGCACATCATAATCAACTACCCAAAACCAAAAAATATAGTAAAAAATTCTAGAAAAAATTGTCACATTAGATAGAAATTAACAACAAATTAAGTGACTAGCTATTTCCTAGGCCAGGAACAAAGGCTTAATAAAGTCTCAAATAAAGGAAAACAGAAAATTATGTTCCAGTAAGATTGTTCTACACGAAAAAACCAAAAGTCCTTTATGATGAAGGATCAGAATAAGGGAGGGGAGCATGGAAGTTTGAGAATGATGGAAGAGCAACATAAATAGTAAATCTTTGAGTAAAATATAAAAGGTTTTAAAATAAAATATGTATGATTCTTGAAATTTAAATTATAATGAAGTTTTGAAAGCATATAATAAGATAGCAATATCATAAAGTTTAGTGAGATGATAAGGGAACCTACTGATGTATTTCCAAAGCTTCCACATAAATTTACTTGAAGTATTACAATATTTAAGTAGACTATGAAATGTTAGATTGGCATATTATAATCTCTGAGGAAACTCCTTAAATAATGAGAAGATGTAGCTAAAAATCCAATGGATAAACAATGCAATACTCTATATATGTAAGTGAAAACAAGCTACAAAATGCAGAACCAAAGGTAAAACAAGACAGAATAGACAAATGGGGTTGGGAGCGGCCGAGGGTGAAATACAATGGTAGTACTAAGTCCAACCACATCAAAAATCAAACTTAATGGTTGGGGCTCCTGGGTGGCTCAGTTAGTTAAGTGTCGGACTCTTGGTTTAGGCTCAGGTCATGATCTGGCAGTTTCATGACTTCAAGCCTCATGTGGGCCTCTGCCCTGGCAGGGGGGAGCCTGCTTGATATTTTCTCCCTCTGCTTCTCTCTGCCCCTTCCCCACTGGCTCTGTCTCTGTCTCTCTCAAAAAATAAGCTTAAAAAAAAATTAGACCTAATGGTCTAAAACAATTAAAAAAGATTGTCAATTGTTATTTAAAAAAATAAATCACCCAACTACATGATGTCTATAAGAAATCCACTTTAAATGGTTAAAAACAAAAGTGTAGAGAACTATACAAAACAAAACCAAAAGAAATCTGGAGTAGGTGTATTAATATCAGCTAATGTAACCTTAGTTAAAAGAATATAACCAGAAATAAAGATGGCATTAACACTTCTAAATGTTTGTGCAGCAAACAACAGAGCTTCAAGATAATGAAACCAAACTGCCAATACTCAAGGTGAAGGAGAGAAATCCACAAGTAAATTGGAGATTTCAACAGTCTTCTCAATAATAAACAAAACAAGTTATCAGAAAATTAGTGAAGATATCCAAGACCTCAGCAACACTACCAACCAAATTTAATCTGACAGTTAGAAACCACCCAACTCTGTACAGAATACACATTCTTTTCTGAAATTTCAAGTGCACATGAAACACACTAAAAAAGATAACAATACTAGACAATACTACACATCTTAGACATAAGATAATTAAAGAAAAAAAACAAAAAATAGAGAATTTTATCTGATTAAAATGTAATTAAAATAGCATGTTAAAAAAAGCCATATTTGATTAACTAACCATTGAGTGGGAAGAAAATGGAGACAGTGATTTCCTAGACTTTTTTAAATACATTTTTCTGCTAAGTTTTAAGAGATAGATAGGAAGCACCAGAATGTGCTATTAAGACAAAGTATTTCCTTCCTTAACTACTCACTGTGTGTTTGTTTACTTTTTAAAATGAAAGATATCTGGCCATGTTCTCTTCTCTCCAAACCCAACTCTGTATACATAGCATGCTAATTATCCAGGCTGAGGGGATGGGAAATATAAGCATATGACATTTCACATGTAACTTCTTGGAAGACTCTTACCAGAACGGAAAGCAATCTGCTTTAATCAAGCTTTGATTTTTTTTTAAGGTTAGATGCGCATAATTTTCTCAAATTTTAGGTGTAAAGTTCCATGAATTTTGAAAAACGGACACAGTTATGCAAGCACCACCACATCAAGATACAGAACATTTTGATAAAACAAGAAAGTTCCCTTGTACTCCCTTGCAATCAGCTCTCTCTTCCCACCACTGCCCATGGCAAACGCTGATCTGTTTTATGAATAGGGACAGATAGCTTTTGTTTTTAAAACCAGACTTTATTATTCAAAGAAAATCTCTTGCGAAGCCCCAATATAAAGCAGACAAAGCAGAGTTGCTTTGGTGAAGTGCATTTCCGAGGCCTGGAGGATTAGGAAATTAACCTTGGCTTCATCTCTGGCAGTGGCAGGAATAAAGCTTCAGGAAACCCTAGCTTTCTGAGGAAAACGCTTAAAATAAAGATTATGCCTTTCTCTACCCTTCTAAATTTGGATGTTTTGAAGCGAGAGTATATATTACTAGTATGCTAATATGTTGTATCTTCATAGAATATGTACTGGATAGAAATGAGAGACTGGTTTTCTGCAGGAGCAAATTTTGATAAATACGCATAACTATGCAAGCAACACCTTAGTAAAATGCATGCATAGTAAAAGTACTGATTTTGCCAATACTGAATCCATTAATAGTAGGTAATAAACTGCTGAAACTTTCTACTGATAAAGTTCATCATTTCTTTACTTTGCCTAAGGATTTGTTTGTACTCAACACCTTTAATCATATTAGCTCTTATTTTTTAAGTGGAAATACTGCCAACATCTATTCTAATGCTCATGGACAAATTTTATTCTATGTTTGTTCAGTAGACTATTTTTGTTAGTTTTTCTGTGTTTTTTATTGAAGTACCTTTTGGATAAGTAAAATGTACACATTTTAATTGTACAGTGATATTAGTTTTGACAAATGCGTAACCCTCATTCTGTCACCCTTGAAAATGTTTTGTGTCTTTTATTGTCAATCCCTGACCCCTACAAAGTGGCAACTACTAATTTCCATCACCAAAGTTTCATTTTGCTTGATCTAAAAATTCATATAAATGAAATTATGTATTTGGTATAGGAAGTAGAGTGTGTACATACATACAGCATAATTTTTGAATTTATCAATATGATTATATGTTCCTTGTTATTGCTAAGTAAATATATATCACAACTTGCTGATTCTTTGACTTATGGATGGACACTTGGGTTAAAACTCTATTCAGTTTCCATGAACACAGATGATATTACATTTCCATTTATCCTTGATAAATACCCAGGAGTAGTGCCATAGCGTAGATTATATTTAACTTTATAGGGTTTGGCTAACGTGTTTTTCAAAGTTGTACTAGAGTGGAAATTGCTTCACATTAACACTTGACATTATCAGATTTTTTGTTTAATTTTTTTAAAATCAGTTTTCTTTATTTTTGAGAGGCAGAGAGAGACAGAGCACGTGTGGGGGAGGGGCAGAGAGAGAGAGGGAGACAGAATGTGAAGCAGGCTCCAGGCTCTGAGCAGCACAGAGCCCGATGTGGGGCCTTAACTCACAAACCGTGAGGTCATGAAATGAGCCGAAGTCTGACGCTCAACCGACTGAGCCACCCAGGCGCCCTGCCATTATCAGATTTAAAACTGCTCATAATTTCAACATGAATTTTCGTTACCACTACTGATTTTGAAGATTTTGTGCATATTCTCTTGTGTCATGGATCATTTATCTATCCTGCTTTTGAAGTATCCCCATTGTATTACTTTTGCACCTATGCAAAATCTATTGCGCATATACTGTGAATCTATTTATGCACTCTTTTATTCCATTTGTCTATACCACACAGTCCTGCTTAGTGTAGCTAGTGGTTATTCTAGATATATTGAAATTCAATATGAATTTTGGGATCAGTTTGTCAATGAAATAGCGTACTGGATTTTGATAGAAACTAAATTGAATTTATGGATTGATTTGGGTATAATGACTATATTAATATTGACTTCTACAATCCATAATTATATTATGGCTCTCCATTCATTTATGTAATCTTATATTATTGATTCTAAATAATCTATCTATTTAAAGATAGATATTTACTCTTAAACACTATTTTTGGCTGAATTCCACAAATATTGATGGATCTTTAAGTTATTGTTCCTATAAATCATACACATATATGCACATACACATAATTGACTTTGTTATTTTTGTTCGATCCTTGGGTTATTTATAATTGTATTGGTTACTTTCTAAGTACTTAGGATTTTTCAAGCTATCCTTTTGTATTTATTTCTACCTTAATTGCATTGTGTTAGTATATTCAGTAAAGTTTCAAACTATTAAAATACATGGAGACTTTTGTAGTAGAATATTTATATGAAGGTTTCATATGCTTAGAGATACAGTGACAGTGTTCTGTTAATGTCTACTAGATCACATTGGATAGTAGTATGGTTTAAATCTATGTACTTACTAATTTGTTGCCTATCAACTACTAAAAGAGACATTAAAAATTTGCACCTGTAAGTGTGGATTTGTCTATTTCTCTTTGTATTTTTGAAAGTTTTTGTTCCATGTATTTTAAATTTCAATGATAGTTGCTACACATAAGATTGTTGAGTTTCCTTCATCAATATGCTCTTTTGTTATTATAGAATGTGTCTGTATTACTGGTGATCCTCATTTCCTGAAAGCCTGTTTTATTTGGCACTGTTATAACCACACCAGCTTGCTTATCCTTAGTGTTTGAGTCTTTTCCGATCCTTTGACTTCCCATTATTTAGAATCTTTTTGTCCCCTCTGTTTTTTCTGTTTCATCTTCATTTGTATCTTTCCAATCTTTTTTTTTTTTTTTTTAGTGTCGTTCTTTCTGGTCTATAGGTTTGTCATCCATAACTCTTTTTTTGTTGTCAGTGAATTTTGTTTGCTGACCTAGAGATTACAATATGCATTTTTGAATTATCACAAGCTACATAAAATTAAAATTGCACTTAATTGTATTGTAACTACAATCACGATTTCTTGGTATTTGCTGAGCTTTCTAATCTGTGGGTTGGTTATTTTGTTAAAATTTCAGTTATGCCTTATTTATACTATTAATTTAGTTCATAGACATTACCTTTTCATCTAACATGTGACCTTATGGAATTACAGTGGAAAGCCTAGTCTTAACATGCCTCTCTAATTTGGTGGGATGCAAACAAGCTCTATTCAATAACAGGCACGTGATGATAGCTGTACTTGGATTTTTAGCTTCCTACTTGTTGTATCCCCACTGATTTCTTGGACTCTTGCCTAAAATAAACATATCTTAGTGGTCAGATTTTAGGGGAGTTTCTATGGATATTTTAGAGCTCTTACTCTGTTTCTATCATTCTGGTATTTTCTTTCTCAATTCCAAACCCCTGCTGGAGTCACAAATTATGTGTCTTAAACCCTTAAGAAATGTCTTCAGCTTTCTATTTGAGTTTCTTCTGGTGGCCACATGAATGAGAAAGTATTTTCAGGGGAAGCTGAATAATTGTGTATTTCATCCTCTGTATTTTCCTGCTTTCAAGGATTGAATCTCTCCAAATCTACCTTCTTTTGTTCATTCTACAGTGCCTTCAATTAAATGTTTTTCATATTTTGTCCAGAGATGTTCATGTTTATCAGCAGGAAGGTTAGTCTGATATAAGCTACTTTGCCAGTAGTGAATTCTAGAAACCTGCTTTTAGGTTTGTTTAGAAAATAGTGTTTATTATTTTCTGATCAGAGAAGTAATGAAGAGTCATGATAAAATATTTTTCAGAATACATAAAGTAATAATGGAAAGCACAAAAATAACTCATTGTTACAATAATTAGAAATAAACACTTGATATTTTCTGCATTTTCCATACTTTGCTATGCACCCAACCACATAAGTTTATAGCTAAAATCTGAAATAGTATATTGCCAGTTTATTGGCATACTTAAAATATTTTATATACCTATGTTCTGCTTCATACATAACATTCTAAAACATAGTTTAAATAACTTTGTATTGTATCACAAAATTTATCTTATTAAAATCTAAATAAATATTTAGATAATTTATTTATATATTCTAATAAGTCATTTATAAGTTTCTCATTCATACATATAATGTTAAATGTTTGCATGCAAGATGTCCAAATTTCTGATTTTTTCTTTTTTTTGGTTAGAATCCTAGAAATTAGTATTAAGACAAAGGGTAGAAATATTTTGAAGATTTCTGATATAACTTCCAGAAATTTTTTCTTTTCTTTTTTTTTTGTGGGGGGAGAGAGAGAGAGATTCAATAATTCTTGATATTTGACTTTGCACTTGCCTAAGTGGGAGAGATTGAATTTTTTTTATATGGTATTGACTGCTTGTATTATCTAAATTTATAATCTTTACATATATTTTTTACCCATGTAATTGATCTGTCCGAGTTCATTTTTCAATCTAATTACTCAGTTTAAACGTTCCAGTGGGGTTGTGTTTAATTTGGTATTGAATTTAAATATTTAATTCTACCATAGTGGCTTCTGTAATACCAGATTTTGTTTGTTTTGTTTTGAGGTAAAATTCACATATCATACAATTAACCGTTTTAAAATGTGTAATTCAGTAGCAGTCCATTCATATTGTTCTGTAACTACCACTTCTCTCTGGTGTCAAAACTTTTATCTCAAAAGTACATTTGGTATTCTTTACCTCTTTGAGAATTTTTAGGAGAGTTAATTTAAGTTCTGGGGCACCTGGGTGGCTCAGTCTGTTAAGTGTCCAACTTTGGTCCAGGTCATGGCCACAGCAAGTTGCAGGATGAAAGCAGGTGTTTCCCAGGGCTACCTGCTCTGAAGCAGGGGTGGGGGTTGGTAGCTGTCATGCAAAACAGTGGAATTCACTGAATATTACCATCCTCTTCAAAAAGTATCCTCCTGGATGCTGCAAGTGTTTGAGTAAAATGCCAAGTTCCACATAGTTAATTCTAATAGTTCTTAGTAGCCCAGTAGATTTTTCGGTGGAGGGACCAGTTCCTAGAGTGTCATACTCCATCATCTTCCATGATACCACTTGGATACTAGGTTTTTGACCCTGAGCCCAAATAATGTTTACTTTTACCACTGAATTTTCCCTTAAAACCCCAGGAGAGCTTGCCCAAAGTGCCCAATCAGAACTGTTTCCATAATAACAATAATTCTTAAATGTAGTTTTCAAATTCATTAATCAATAGAGTTTTATAGGATGATATCACTGGACCAGTTTTACATTATAGAAAATTAAAATTTCCAAAGTTTGGGAAAATTACTCCAAGAATGTAATAAGGAAGATAACACAAGTTTTGATATCTTGTTTTATCCTTTCTTTATGGTATTTCAAATAGTTCACCAATGTCAGGAGTGGAGTTTAAACACGAAAGGCTAGAAAAAGTGCCAGAAAGTCTACAAAGAAGACTAATCTGCATTTGATCCATTCAAAGAGAATGAATGTGGTCGAAAATAGGGCTGTGAAAAATTGAATAATCTTTAAAATATGATATACAATATTTTAATATAAGCATTTTCATTTTGGCATTTTTAATCTGATAATATTTAATGTAACAGAATGAAAGAACATAACACTGCTCCTAATTTAACTCAGAAAAGTATTCCTTTTATAAATACTATAACCACATTCTTTATTTCCTAAAGGTCTCTCCATGCAATATTAATATATATTCTTTTTATGCAAACTCATTTTGACAGCAATAGTGCAAGCATATGATTCATTTCCATTTAGATTTCTTACTTATTAAAAATAATTTAAGAAAAAAGTTTAGCTAGCATAATTTATTAGACAGTACAAAGACATTTGTATGATGCTTATAGTTCAAACTTGATTTAACATTTTAAAATAATTTATAAAGGAAAAGAAAAAATACATTCATACTGACACATGTCTTGAAATTCAAAATATATGCTAGATATGAATAGATATCATACATTTCTCTCTATAATGATTTGTTCTGCACTTGGAGACAGCACAGTTGAAGAATTTTCATTTGAATAAGAATGAAAAATTCTGAGTATTAAAATATGCTAAATTGATTTCAGTTAAAAGATGTTAATGCTATTTTAGGTCCCCCCAAAACACCCTTCTATACTCATTGTTCAAGAACTGTAGTGATTTCAATGCATTATCGTGACTTTTATTTCTAAGTAGAAATATATATGTGAGAAGATTGATATAATTGAAAGGAATTATTGGGCTAAGGCATTGTATAAGGCAACACTGTGGAATCAATAGCTAATGGGAAGAATAATGTTGGCATTGAGACAGTAAAGGCATACAACAAAATGAATTATTTTGTTGTTTCATGCCATATATAGCAGATTGGTTTCAAGTAACTTGATAATTTAAAGAAAGTTATTTGGAAAATTATATCTCTCTTATACTTTGGGTAAATCTGAATGTCACTGACATTGGACAAAGAGGTAAATAATTTTTTGAGTTCATTAATCAATCTTTACTGATAGCATGTGTATAGGTAATATTCTTCCCTGGCATTTCAAAAGAATGATTCATATGTCTATTTCAAGGATCTCACAGTATACTGATAGAGGCAGAGTAACAGATACTTAAAGAACAATGTGATAAGAATTGGATCTATGATAAATTACATTGTGAGTTAGGAGTATAGAAAGTCACCCTACATACATACAGGGAAGATTCTATCTGGGTCTAAAAGGAAATATTTTTGGCTAAAAACTCTGAATTAGTTCATTAGATGACTCTTTTGACCTCCCTAGAGCACTGTTTTTGCTTTTAGTTTTCTCAGTCATATGCTTCTCTGGGTTTAGTAATCATTTGCTCATTGAGGGTATATATGATTCAAAATTATATTGGATTAAATAAAATAACATGATAAAGAATATCATAAAAGTTCAATACATAGCCTTAATTAGCAAGGTCACTTTATAGTCTGAGATGGCTGCTTCAGCCACAACTATCATCTCTATATGTCTGAGAAGAGGAAATACAAGAACGGGCAGTGGGCATAATACCTCAGCCATCTTTTAAGGTAGATGCAGGAAAAGTTGATGCAGGAATTACGTATTTAAGCCATACCCTAATTCTTTAGAAATAATCTTCCCCAAGGGAAAAATGAGCACATACACATTCCCAAATGCCTCCTTTTCTGTCCCTCTTTCACTACTTTTTAAAAAAAGAATTAGCTTTATTTTATATAGTTGTTAATAAACACAATGTTAAATAGGTGATGAGGATTAAAGAGTGCACTTGTGATGAGCACCAGCTGTTGTATGAAGTATTGAATTACTACTATATTGTACACCTGAAACTAATAATACACTGGATGTTAACTAACTGGAATTTAAAAACTTAATTTTAAGTTCAGAGTTATTTATTTATTCATTTATTTTTTTACCTATATCCTACCCTGATGCAAGGCAGAAACCTTTGGAGATAGAGGACTGAAGATGTGGTATGACAAAAAATAAGGAGACAGTTGTTTTATAACATGTCTTCACCATTCTTTTTACCAAAACCAAGTTACATGTATTTCTTGATGACACAGTATAAGGTAGACACAGTCTAAGGTAAACTCAGAAGCCTAAAGGTGAGTATACAGCAACCTAATGCTTAAGGACAAAGCCAGTTTTGTCACTTGCTGGCCATGTGACCATGGACAAGATTGAGACCTTTAATCCTCAACTGCATTTGTAAAATGCAGGTAATAAAATACAGGGCTGGAACTAGAGTTGACTTATATGCCAAATTTAAGGTGGCACCTCTAGATGCATTAAGCTAGATAATATTTTAATAATTTTTTCAAATCAAAATTATTGCGAAGTATGAATGATGCACAAGATATCAAACTTTTACATTAATATATGACCCTGCACATACATGACTCATTTTGATTACTTATCTTAATCCTGGCTCTGATAAAATTCCTACCTCATAATGTTGTAAGGATTAAATGAACAAATACATGCAAAACAGTTAAGAGCTCAAACAAAGTTATATCCACTATCTCATTTGGATTTGACAATTACTTTTTTATATTTATTATTGAAATATAGTTGACATTCAACGTTAAATTACTTTCAATGCGCAATAGATGCAACATTTGCATACATTACTCAAGTCTCACCACAAAAAGTGTAGGCACCATCTGTCACCATACAACATTATTACGATATTATGGAGTATATTCCTTATGTGGTACTTTTTGTCTCCATGGCTTATTTATTTTATAACTAGAAGTTTACACCTCTTAATATCCGTTACCATTTTGCCCTTCTCCTCATTCACCTTTCCTCTGGTAACCACCCATAAATGCTCCTGGTTCTCTGCATTTATGGGTCTGATTTGATTTTTTGTTTTGTTTTTTAGATCTCACATGTAAGTGAAATCACATAGCATACGTCTTTGTCTGATTTATTTCATTTGCATAATGCCCTTTAAGCTCATCCATATTGTCACAAATGACAAAATTTCATTCTTTTTGTGGCTGAGTAATATTCCATTTGGATGTGTATATGTATGTATGTTTGTATGTATGTATACATACACACACACACACACACACACCCTTAAATCACATCTACTTTATCCATTCATTATTGATGGACACTTGGGTTGCTTCCATATCTTGGCTATTGTAAATGATGCTGCAATAAACATGGGAATACATTTATATATTTTCAAATTAATGTTTTCATTTGCTTTGGGTAAACACCCAACAGTGGAATTACTGGGCCATATGGTATTTCTATTTTTAGATTTTTGAGGCCTCCATAATATTTTCCACAGCAATTGCACCAATTTACATTCCCACCAACAGTTGAAGGTTCCCTTTTCTCCACTAACAGTTTCCTCACTAACACTTATCTCTTGTCTTTTTGATACTAGCTATTCTGACTGGTGTGATGTGATATGCAGTTTTGATTTGCATTTTACTGAAATTAGTGATGTTGAGCATTCTTTCAGGTGTCTGTTGGCCACTATATGTCTTCTTTGGAAAAATGTTTATTCAGATCATCTGATGAATTTTTAGTTGGATTGTTTTCTTTTTGGTATTGACTTGTAGAAGTTCTTTCTATATTTTGGATATTAACCTCTTATCAGATATATCATTTGCAAATATCTTCTCTCATTTAATAGATAGCTTTTGTTTTGTTTTGTTTTGTTGATTGTTGCATTTTCTGCTGTGCAAAATCTTTTTGTTTTGGTGTAGTCCTGATAGCTTATTTCCGTTTTTATTTCTCTTGCCTGAGGACACATACCCATAAATATGTTTCTAAGGCTAATATCCAAGCGATCACTGCCTATGTTTGCTTTTAGGAGTTTTATGGTTTCAGGTATCACATTTAGGTCTTGAATCCATGTTGAGTTTATTTTTGCATATGGTATAAGAAAGTGGTCAAGTTTCATTCTTTTGCATGTACCTGTCTAGTGTTCCCAGCACCATTTATTGAAAAGATTGATTGTCTTTTCATCATTCTATATTTTGCTTCCTTTGTCATAGATGACTTGACCATATAAGTTTAGTTTATTTCTGGGCTCGCTGTTCTGTCCATTGATCTTTGTTTCTATTTTTATGCCAGTACCATACTGTTTTGATTAGCAAAGCTTTGTAGTATATCTTGAAATCTGGGGTTGTAATACCTCCAGCTTTGTTCCTCTTTCTCAAGATTTCTTTGACTATTTGAGGTCTTTGCAGTTTCATAAAAAATTTAGAATTATTTGTTCTAGTTCTGTAAAAAATGCTATTGATATTTTGATAGGAAATGCATTGAAACTGTAGATTACTTTGGATGGTATGGACACTCTCACAATATTAATTATTCCAATCCATAAGCATGATATATCTTTTCATGTGTGTCATCTTCAATTTCTTTCATCAATGTCTTATAGTTTTCAGAGTATAGGTCTTTATTTTCTTGGTTAAATTTGTTTCTAGGCATTTTATTCTTTTTGCTTCAATTATAAATATGAATGTTGTCTTAATTTCTCTCTCTACCACCTCTTTATTAGTGTATAGAAACACAATATATTTCTGTATATTAATTTTGTATTCTGCAACTTTACTGAATTCATTCAATTGTTCTTAAAGTTTCTTTGCTGGAGTCTTTAGGGTTTTTTTATGTAGTATCATGTCATCTGCCAATACTGACAATTTTTACTTTTTCCTTATTAATTTGGAAGACTTTTATTTCTTTTGGTATGTGTGACTGCTGCAGCTAGGATATCCAATACTTTTTTGAATACAAGTGTTAATAATGGTAATCCTTTCTTGTTCATGGTATCAGAGGAAAAGCTTATGGCTTGACACCATTGGAATGTTAACTACGGGTTTTTTTTTTTTATGTGGTTTTTATTATGATGATGTATATTCCCTCTAAATCCACTTTGTTGAGAGTTTTTGTCATGAAGAGATGTTTTATTTTGTGACATGATTTTTCTGACCATATTGAGATGAATTTTATCTTTCCTTTTGTTAATGTGATATATCACATTGATTTATGAATATTAAACCATCCTTGGAATAAATCCCACTTGATCATGGTGAATGATTCTTTTAATGTTGTTGAGTGTGGATTGCTAACATTTTGTTGAGGATTTTTGCATCTCAGGGACACTGACCTATAATTTTTTCAAGTATTTTGGTTTTTATTTTTGGTTGTTGCTGTTATTACTACTTCTTTGTCTTATTTTGATATCAGGGTAATGATGGCTACTTAGAATAAAATTATAAGTTTTTCTTTCTCTTCTATTTTTTTGGAATACTTTGAAATTGGTTTGTTGAGTAATTTTTGATAACTTATTCAACTTCGTTACTAGTAATTGTACTGTTCAGTTTTTCCATTTTTTCCTGATTGAGTTTTGGAAGATTTTATGTTTCTTCTTTTAGATTGTCCAATTTGTTATATAATTTTTATAGTATTAACTTATAATTGCATTTCTGTGGTCAGTTGTTACTTCTCCTTTTCTCATTTCATTTGAGTCCACTGTGGTTTTTTCTTGATGAGTCTGACTAAAGGTTTATCAATTTTTTTTATTCTCTGTTTCAATTGATCTTTTCTGGTGTTTTTGTTGGTTTTTGTTTTTGTTTGTTTGTTTTTGTTTTTTGTTTTTGTCTCTATTTCTTTTCTGCTCTAATCTTTACTATTCCTTCCCTTCTATTAACTTTGGGCTTTATTTGTTGTTCTTTAGGGGTAGTTTCTTTATGTGTAAAATTAGATTGTTTATTTGAGATTTTTTGTGTTTCTTCATGTAGGGCTGTATTGCTGTACACTTCCCTGTTAGCACTGCTTTGTTGCATCTCAAAGATTTTGTATTGTCTTTCCATTTTCATTTTCTCCAGATACTTTTTATTTCCTTTTTGGTTTCTTTGTTGAGTCTTTGGTTATTTACTAGTAGGTTATTTAGCTTCTATGTGTTTGTGTGTTTTCTAGGTTTTTGTTTGTTTGTTTGTTTGTTTTGTTTTTTTCTTCTTGGTTTGTAATTCAGACCATTGTGGTCAGAAGAGATGCTTGGTGTGATCTAAGTCTTTTTAAATTTATTGAAAATTGGTTTGAGGCCTAACGTATCTATCCTGGAGAATGTCCTATGTGCACTTGAAAAGGATGTGTACTCTGTTTTGGAATGGACTGTTCTTATATATGTTTGGTCTGTCTGTCTAATGTGTAGTTCACAGCCATTGTTTCGTTGTTGATTTTCTGTCTACATTGTCTGTCCATTGAAGTAAGAGGTTTGTTAAAGTTCCCTACTATTATTGTATTTTTATCAATTCCTCCTTTTATGTCTGTTAATATTTGCTTTATATGTTTAGGTGCTCCTATGTTGGGTGTATGGATATTTACAATTGTTATATCCTCTTGTTAGATTGATCCCTTTATCATTATGTAATGCCCTTCTTTGTCTCTTGCTACAGTCTTTGTTTTAAATTCTATTTTGTCTTATATAACTACTGCTACTCTGACTTTTTTTTTAAATTGTGCCTCCATTTGTATGGTATGTTTTTCCAGCCCTATACTTTCAGTCTGTATATATCTTTAGGTCTGAAATAAGTCTTTTACACACTGCATATAGATGGGTCTTTTTTCCCTCATTAAGTCATCCCATGTCTTTTGATTGAAGCAAGTTAGTCCATTTCCATGGACTAAAATAATTATTTATAGGCATGTACTTATTGCTATTTTGAAAATTGTTTTCTGGCTGATTTTTTAGATATTTTTTGTTCCTTTCTTCTGCTCCTGTTCTCTTCCCTTGTGGTTTTATGGCTTTCTTTAGTGTTATCCTTGGATTTCTTTCTGTTTATTTCTTTATCTATTATAGAATTTTTACTTGTTATTGGAATTGAGCTCATATATAACATCATATGTGTATAACAATCTATTTTAAGTTGATTATCTCTTAAATTCAAACACATTCTAAATGAACCAAATTTTTACTGTCTATTCTACATTTTATTTACATAACATATTTTGCATCCTTTTATTTTGTGTGTCTTTTAGCTAATTTGTGTAGATATAATTGATTTTACTACTTTCCTGTTTTAACCTCTATACTGAGTTTATAAGTGATAATCTACTACCTTTACTATAGGTTTGCTTTTACTTGTGAATTTTTTTCTTCCATAATTTTCTTCTAGTTATGGCCTTTTCTTTCCACTTAAAGAATTTCCTTTAGCATTCTTACAAGGCTGATATAGTGGTGATGAACTTTAACTTTTGTTCATCTGAGAAATTCCTTACCTTCAATTATGCATGATAATCTTGCTGTGTAGGATTTTCCTGGTTATAGGTTTTTCTCTATCACTTTGAATATATCATGTCATTTCTTATGGCCTGCACAGTTTCTGCTGAAAAATCAGCCAATAGCCTTATGGGGTTTCTCTTATATGTAACTCCTTCCTTCCTTTCTTCTTTCCTTCCTTCCTTCTTTCCTTCCTTCCTTCCTTCCTTCCTTCCTTCCTTGATGCTTCTAAGATTCTCTCTTTGTCATTAATTTTTGCCATTTTAATAATTATGTATCTTGGTGAGGGCATCTTTGAATTCATTTTATTAGGGGCTTTCTGTGCTTCCTGGACTTTGATATCTGTTTCCTTACCCAAGTTAGGGAAGTTTTCAGCTATTATTTCTTCAAACAAGGTTTCAGATCCCTTCTCTCTCTATTTTCCTTCAGAGAACTGCATAATGTGAATGTTGTTATGCTTAATTATGGGCCAGGGTTTCCTTAACCTGTGCTAATTTTTTATTCTTTTTCTTTTCATTTTGCTGTTTAGCTTGATTGCCTTCCATTAGCCTGTCTTCTGGATCACTGATATGTTCTTCTGAATCCTCTCATCTATTGATTCCATCTAGTGTATTTTTCATTTCAGATACTCTATTCTTCAGCTCTGATTGGTTCTTTTTATATTTTATGTATCTTTGTTGGCATTTTCACTGAGTGTATTCACTGTTTTTTCAAGTCCAGGGAATATCTTTATGACCATTACTTTGAATTCTATATCAGACATATTGTATATATTTGTTTCATTTAGCTTTTTTCTGTCATATGGTCTGGTTCTTTAATTTGGATATATTCCTCTTACCTCTCATTTTTTCTAACTCTTTGTGTTTGCTTCTATGTATTTGAGAGGGCAGCTATGTCTCCTGGTCATTGAAGTAATGGCTGTGTGTAGAAGAGGTCCAATAGTGCCCTGTAGTGTAACCTCCCTATCATCATAACCACGTGCTTCAGGGGTCTCCCCTCTGTGTACTGTGTGTACCCTCTTATTGTGACTAGCTGCAATTGTTATGGACACACTTTGTGGGATTGGCCTTCTTCCCAGGCAGCTGTAGTGACTCACTTTTCCTGCTCTGGGTACACTGGGAAGGGTTCTCTTTCTGTTCTGTTGAATGTCCTGGCTATAGTCACCATAGGGACTAGTACTCAGCCTTGCTGTCTGGAATTAGCCTCTGCCACATCTGCAGAGGAACCGAAGGGCAGGGCTTGTTCCCTGCATAGCCATCTAAGAGGCCCAGCCACAGGCACTGGGGTTGTGCTGGTATTTGGGCTTACCCTCTCCTCCTCCCCAGGACTGGAGTCACTTTGGAGTGGTGCTAGTCTAGGTCAGGGGTGCCTGCCAGGTGTGGCAGGGCAGGATCCACTTTGGAGGGATGCTTGCCAAGGTGAGTGTGTTGGGTAGGGTGGGTCTGCAAGAGAATGCTGGGTGAGGCACTTGGTACTATCAAGCTAGATGGAGAGTGTTCTAACTGGCTCCTGGAAGCATCTGGCTATCTAGGCTGGGAGAGGGCAAGAAAAATGGTGCCTGCCTCCACTTTTGTTCCTAGATTGTCCCGGCGCCTCTGGAAAATGTATTATGATTAATCAGTAAATATCCTTCACATATATCCCAAGCACTTTCAAACTGCTGCTTCTTAGGCTGAGTTATTTAGTGTGCTGACTCTTTAAGGGCAGGGATTGGTTTCCTTTCACCCTCTGGCTCTCCCAGAGTTAAGCCCTGCTGATTTTTAAGGCTCCCAGAGTTATTCCCCACTGATTTTCAAAGCCAGATGTATGGAGACTCATCTTACCCAGAACTTCCTCAGGACCTGGGATGCCCAGGATGGGGTATGATCCCCTTGCTCCTCTCTGCTCCTCTCTCTGGGGATTTAGTTTCTGACTGCATCTCTGTCCTTCATACCCTTTTCAATTTGGCTTTCCCTGTATGTCTAGCTATGGATTATCTTTTCTGCCATTCTTCAGGTTGTTTCCAGAATTAGTTGTAGTAGATGTAGTTGCTGCCTTCATGTGTCTGTTTGTTCAGGATCCACCTACTTCTCCAACCTCCCTCTTCCAGCCAATTAATACTTTGCTGAGAAGCACTAACACTTGACCATAGTGGTGTAACTCAGTATCTTATTTCAGAAGTGGAAATATCACAATACAAACCCCAAAATAAAATTAGTGATACTAAGTGGAATTTCTGCTACATGAACAGAAATGAATTTTTTATATGAAAATGTAAGTGTTCACTTATGATCTTGTTACATATTAATTCATCATTCTACTGCTATTTACTTTTTGGCATAGCTGCTTTAGCAGATTAATAGGGCTTTTGCATTTTTATTTATTAACATCAACAAATTCACACGTCAATTTCTAATATAGAAGTTAGTAGAAGGTATAGTATAATTGAAGGAAAAAATGTTATTTTATCTCTAAACAAAATATGATTTATTTCTTTTAACAACAATTTGACACAGTTTTTGAATTAAAATTAATAGCTTGTATAAAAATGGCCTGGAAGTTTGTGCTGGAGTTACACTCCTACTTGCCAAAAACATAGGCAACATTTTAAAACTTTTATCTTAGACAAAGGTAATTTTTACAAAAAGTGTTTAGATAAGACCTATGACGCCTGAAACTATCATAATAGCATACTCATGTTTCATAAGTAGCAACAGAAAAACCCAGAAATAATTCCATATTTGGTAAAGCTTTTATTAAAAAAGTTATTGTCCAGTTTAGGATAGATTGACAAATATCTGTACAAACACCCAATCCTTAGTAACTTATATAGGAAAAATTCATAAATACATATAAGGAGTCTGGTTGAAAATTGACTGCCTGCAATCAAGTGTCTTCTCTGTTGTTTAAATTGCTGTGTGATGTTGGGTAATCTCCTTAAATTCTGTATGTTCTATCTCTTTTATTCATTAAATGAGAATAGCAACATAACAGCTACTATGTATGTAGCACTTGTTAAAATGCATATTTCAAACTGGAGATAAATGTTAACTTTGATAATTTTTAATTATTTATAAATTTAGCCAATAGTTTTGAGAGTATACTATATCCAGGGCTCATGACCCATCTTATTGTACAGTATTCACTTCTTTGCTATTATTTTTCTCTTTATTGGATTCTGATTACTCATCTATTAGGTACATATCTCATAACTTGGAATGTTGTCTTTTGCCCTTAACAACAAAGAATTAACACTACCATTATCACCTGCTTTATGAGGGATACATTAAACTATATTTGACCTCTGTGCACCCATATAATTTTATTTGAAAGAGCCATGTTACAACTAGTTGCTTATATTATTTTGTCTCTGCTGCTGCTATTGCTTAAGGACAGTGGTTGTATCACATCCATCATTATATGCAGGGTCCTGAGAGTACAGGGTTGGGAACAGAGATCCACAGAAATCATCATTTGAAATGATGCCTCAAAAATCACGTACATTAGCTTGAACTATTTGGCAACTGCAGTCTGTTCTATTAAAATGGAAGAAAGATGGAATATCTATTACAAATTGTTTAGATTATCTAATAAGTGTAACTGTCAAATGCAGAAGGGAAAATTACAATAATGAAGATCTCAAAGTTCATCATGGATCAGATATTCCTAATGATAAGCACTTATTAATATCCAACATTAGGAAAGAACCATTATGCAAGAATTAGAGTTCTATTGGGAAGGTTAATAATTTAAGTGACAGAATATGATCATCTATTTTAATAAGATATTAGAATTTGCATACGGTTGTTTCTTCAGCTATAAATTTTGACAACCCCCATCTAATGCCCTGTCATAAAACAAAAGTATTTTATGTATTTCAACCAGGCTGTTGCTTCTATGTTGTGGAAAAAAAAATTGCAAAGTTGGTGGGTTATTTTGTATGTGACTCTTAAACAGGAATTGTTCCTATGTTTTCTTTCTGTGGACATTAACCACCATTTCTCTTTAGCCCTGGCTGAGACCTATGGGCATATTTTGTAACAAAGATAAGTACAATACTCTTGACTTCCCTTTCGATTTTCACTTTAATTTCCAATTTCATTACAAATAGATCAGGTGATAGCTCTATCGCTCAAACATGTCATCTGACACAATATTTTTCTCATATAAGTACCACTTGCCTGTGGTCGTGATGATCAGGGACAGATTTATTATTTATTTCTGACAGATCATGTATGACCACATATTCTATTTAAACATACTACAAAGGCTAGTTCTTCCATTGCTACTTTACCTTCTCCCCTCACTCAACTCCATGTTAAAAAAGAAAGGCAAAATAGGGGATGAAATCTGTTTTCTGATAAATACTGAATGGTAATTGAAAAATGTTCAGTATTAAAACATGTGGTGACAAATTAATTAAATGAGAAATGTATTTGCAAAAGTGATACTGAGAGACTCAGAAACATAGAATTGCCTTTGTAGTTTTTACTGTGGACAGAAGGGGTATATCATGTGGCCCGAATTCCAGATGCTTTTTACACCATTTCACAAACCCTACAGCTGCTACTTCTGTTGTGATTACTGCATCACCTCCTGTCATTGCCCACTTGAAAGTGAAGAAATGGCTCTAACAAAATGAACAGACTGACATTTGTTGAGATTTACTTCGCTTTTGTTCTTTGGTTGAAATAGCACAAATCACAGATCCCTTTCTTTCCCCTCAGAAATGTACTTCTCCTAGATCTTTAATTATGTGAGATTGTAATTTGGTCCAGAAGCTTTAACATGCATTGTATGTTGAAAAGCAAATACAGTCCATATTCAATTTGACTTCTTCATAAATTTTTAAATATTAAAATGATTAGGTCAGATTTAGGACCAATTTCCTGAGAAAGTTCATGATTAAAAGGCTCAATCAGTCCCTGGCCATGAAACTATCAAGCAGTCAACACACCTTTAGAATTTTATGAAGGGGGAGGAAAGAGGTTACTGATCTCTGCTTTCTATATTGCCAAACTGATGTGTACATGGAGTTTAAGTAATATAATACATATTCATGCTGACAGCTAATTTTCAGGCTAATGCAATTCAAAACAGAAAAGATAATGAACCCTAAAAAAACAGAGTTTGTAAATGGAAATGCTGACAGACTCTTAACTCTAATAGCTGTGCTATTGGGCACCACAAAAATAACAAAGCTAATTTTAATGAAGATTTGAAAGTAGATGAGGCATTTATCTTCGGTAATTATGGTGCTTCTGTAGGACTAATATCTAAATGGAATTTAAACCATTTAAATGACCCAAGGGAAGGGACAATTGTAGGAAAAATTCGTGCTCAGTATCATTCCATATAGGTTATATGTTTGGTTATAGTTCAAGAGCATTTTTTTCTCTATATGGAAACAGGCACATTCCAATTACAAATATATTTCTTTCTAACTTTGATATGAGAAAATCTGCTTCTAAAACAAATCTAGTAGAAATTTTCTTAAGTGACACTTTTTATATATAATTCCTTTAGAAAATTGTTGATATCATTCCCCTTATCAATAATTTTAATCCTTATTATCCACCTACTTAGCCTCTTGCTATTTTTTATAAAACTCAGCATCTTGGTTGACATTCTTGTCAGATCTGCTCTCTGACAGACCTGTTCCCCTTGACTCTGGGGGTTAGTTATATTCACGTATGCTACAAACATCTATTAAGAACAACTCATATGCTGGGCAATATATTTTATCCTCTGGAGAATATATGTAATATATATTCAATACAAATAGGGTTCTCCTGTATGAAATTGCAACATCATCACAGACATGGAATCCTATGGAAAGGGAAAAAAGTCTCAGTGAACACTCTGGATTCCAAGTTTTAAGCTATTGACTTCAGATGCATTATTTGCCATTATCACCTCAATACTCCTCAAGAATAAGTATTGTTTTCACTTTTCCAAGACTTTATTCTGCTGAACATTTGGTCATTCCTCTTTTCCATTAATGAGGCCATTTGTTAAAGTAGGAATTCACCTACTTACAGTCTTTACTGCTTCAGTAATGGTAGACATAGCATTCTATCTTACAGATTATAAAATATTTTGTCATGAATTATTTCCTTTGAACTCCACAAATATTAATGAATTAAACAATCATTTCTTGTTTCTTTCTTAAATATATGTGAAATAAATGAAGCATAGAGGATGAGCAAATGCAAAAATCATTCGATAGCTAAGAAAATTGGGCTTTAGTTTTTATATTTTTAAAATAAGTATTGTTTTTTAGAGACATTTCAGATTTACAGAAAACTGTGAGGATAGTACAGGAAGTTCCCATATCCCCTGCATCCATTTTCCCTTATTATCAACATCTTATATTAATATGATATATTTATGACAATAATTAAGTAACATTGATGCACTATTATTAACTCAAGTCTATATTCAGATTTTGTTTTTCTTGTTGTTGTTATTTTTTTTGTTGTTGTTGTTGTTTTTTTGTTTTTTTTTTTTTACCAAATATTCCTTTTTAGTTCCAGGATCCCATTACAAGTATACCACCACATTTAGTTTTCATGTATCTTAAGTCTCCTCTTGGCTGTGGCAGCTTCTTAGACTTTCCTTGTTTTAGATGAATTTGACAGCTGAGAGGTACTGTTCAGATATTTTGTAGACTGTCTCAGTTAAGATTTGTCTAATGTTCTTCATAATTAGGTTGAGGTTATGGGTTGTGGGGAAGACACCAAGGAGGTAAACTATCATTTCATCATATTACATAGAAGGTATATGCTATAATTATGGCATATTTACTGTTGATGTCGACCTTAATCATTAAGCTCAGGTAGCGTTTGCCAAGATTCCCAATTGTAAATTTCCTTTTTTTCCCTCTGTTTCATACTGTACTATTTGAAAGAATGTCACTATGCACAGGTCACAATAAGGAGTGAGAGTTATGCTCTACTTCCTTGAATTTTGAGTATCTATATAAATTCTTTGGAGCTTTTTTGCATGGAAGAAGAATTATTCACTTATTTATGTCAGTATGGATTCAGAAATACATATTGCATACTTTAGGGTAGAATCTAATAACTACCTTTTTTTGTTGCTCAAATTGATCCAAATTTGCCCATTGGGAACAATTTCAGTTGGCTCTGGTGTCCTTTCAACATACTATTACCAACATAGTGTTGCTTTGTTGTATTGCTTTTGTTTTGTTTTGTTTTGTTTTGTTTGAGCAGACCCTTATTTTCTGGCACTTACAAGATGCCCTATACTTTCCCTTCTTAGAATTAGCCTTTCCCTTCTTAGAATTAGCCTTTTCTTCAAGGAGCCTTGGTTTTAAAAAACAATATCTTGGTGCTAAGTGTGCTTCTTGCATTTTCATGAGTCCAATTTCTTAAGACCAATTTCCACCAAACTGCATTTTGCATACCTTGAGTATAACATACTACAAGTGAGAGATATTCTGTTCTGAGTTCCTCTGAAGGACAAGAATCTACTATTTTGGTGCTTTTTTTTAAGTGAATACTAATCTTTTTTAAGTTTATTTATTTTTGAGAGAGCATGCGAGCGAACACTAGCAGGGAAGGGGCAGAGAGAGAGAAGAGAGTATCCCATAATGGTTCTGTGCTGTCAGTGTAGAATCTGATGTAAGGCTCCATCCCAGGAACTGTGAGATCATGACCTGGGGCCAAAATCAAGAGTTGGACTCTTAACTGATTGAGCCACCCAGTTGCTCCTGGCTTTTTAAAGATACAGCTGAGACTAGCATTCTATTTTTGCATGCTGTTTTTATGCTATTATTTGAGGTCGCATTTTGTATCCCTAATTTTCCACATGAGAAAAACTGCTCAATGTTCTCAAATGATACATAATGTTTTCAATGTCATATGTATAGGTAGTGGTTATATATTAGTTTGAAATTATATGTTGGCTCCCATAATGTTAAAGGTCTACCATAAGTTACCTCTTTGCTTGTCATTGAATTCAATGCATTTGGCTTCAATAACTTTTGGTTTAGGAAACTGGTGTGGTTATAGTCTGCTTTGGTTTCTGGTCTTAGTCACAAGACCAATGAAAGCATTTCAGAAGAATGAGTTTACATTCCTAAGAGACAATTAAATAAGAGTCTAAATTTCTCTCTTTTGTTGAGAGCACTGAAAGGCTAAGCTTGTTTAATAAAGATATTTCACTGGGGGTAATGCACTTAATATATTCAGTAGGTAGTTATTAAATTGTACTATATGCTAACAATGCAATAAGAAGTGATGATAAAGAACTTCAGTATTTTTTCCACATCTAACGGTATTTATCTTTAAAAAAGGCGAGAAAAAGCATTTAAGCAAATAAATAAAGACAAATACAGACTTAAATGTATATAAAATTGAGTAATACTTCTCAAACTTTAATGTGTCTAACTTCATTGAGGAATCCCATTAAAATATATATTATGATTTGGTAAATCTGGGGTGGGGCCAACATTTCTGTATTTCCATAAAAATGTGTCAGGCCACTGTACTCAGAAACAATGTTGTTGAGAAGGGTAAGGCACAATGGAACAGTTAATTTTCTGAGAAGAAGAGTCAGAAAGATTACACAAGTGAAAAAGTACCGATGAGAGATAAAATGAGTATCTGGATCAAAGAACAAGAGGATCAGTATTTGGTAAATAAAACATTTAAAGGTATAATATTAATTATAAAAGTGGTCTACATTTCACTTTGTGACACAAGGTTTTGTCAGGGGATACATATTTTCATTATAGCCTCTATAATGAGCTTTGTAGCTGGATTTTTTTTAAACTCCAAAATCCCTCACGATTCGTATGTCAAGTCTTTTTTCACCATGCCTCCACCAAAGAGTGTATTGGGGTATGTGTGTGTCCTGGGTTGTAGAAATCTCAAAATATATACCTCTTCTGAGTTAGGTTATGCCTCAGTTCCTCAAGTTTATTTGATTGCATGTACATGAGTAGAGATTTGAAAGATCAAATTACTTTTTGATGACAGATACACCATCTTTCTACAGCATGATAATATGTACTCTTAATTATATTTTTAATTTCCTGAATTCTAGAAATAGTTTCCTGACTTATTTCCACAGTTCATTAATTAAAAATGTACAAGAATTGGGCAAGAGTGTTTTTTTTCTTTTTAAGGAGAGAAATGTTCTATTTTCTTGGCAACCAGATTCTATTAACCTTTTATCTTTTCACTGTTCTTCAACATGTGTTCTATAAAACAAGTTGAATATTCCTTTTGAGATGAATTATTCAGTCAAAACAGTTCTGTTACCATATTATGTAATAAAACAGCAAGCTATTGATTTGGCATTGCAAATGAACTAGTTTTCTTTCTTTTTTCATATTGTAATTTATCTTATTCTATTTGTATCTATGCATGGATCTTGCAAGCCAATAACCATTTTACTCACTTGAGCTAGAATTCAGTTGAAATGTATTAACTCAGAAAATTGAAAATAAATATATCAGATAGGTTTAAATACATGTGGTCATTAGAATTCCATAACATACAAATGAAGTATCTTTAGGAGAGAGACTCCTGTCTTCCAGCTGTGATAGAAGATGAACAAGATACCTACAAACATATTTTTAAAAATCCAAGTTAATTAAATGAAAACTCATGCAGCACTCTGCTGGATGAGTATCTTCAAAATCAAAAGAATGAGGAACTGGATAAAGGTGCCTTCATTGTTCAATCAGCCATACATACCTATTGATCCTTAAAAGGAGATGGGCACTGATTCTCACTGCATGTAAAACTTTGTAGAATTCACCTGGATAAAATACATCCAATTTTTAAAAAGGCCTTAATATAACCCTGCAAAAAAACCCATATCATAATGAATACATTTCAATAATATGGCTTCATGATAGCTATTCACATTTATTAGAATCACACAAAAGAATGTCATTTGTAATGTACTGAAGTTTACATAATTCTTAAAGTATGAAATCCCAGACTCTAGAATCCTAATTTGTCAGTTTAAAAATAAACTCCACTGATATTATTGGGCAAGGAACATAATTTATCCAAGCCTTAGTTTCATCCTCATTACATTAGGGAAATGGATACCTACTTCCTAGGGTTATTTTATGGGACAATTGCATGAGACAGTATATACTAAATTATTAATACAATGCCTGAAATACAGAATTGTATTGTTTTTATACATTGTTGGATACTTTAGCTCAATTTTGAGCTAAATATTATCTGTTGATATTTCAGTTGTGGTTTTTTTTTTGTTTTTATTTAAATTTCAGTTAGTTAGCATACAGTATAATATTAGTTCCAGGTATACAATATAGTGATTCAACACTTCCATACAACACCCAGTGTTCATCGCAACAAGTGCACTCCTTAATCTCCATCACCTATTTCACTCATCACCCTCCCTCCCTCCCTCCCTCTGGTAACCATCAGTTCTCTATAGTTAAGAATCTATTTCTTGGTTTGTCTCTCTATTCTTTCCCCTTTGCTCATTTGTTTTCTTTCTTAAATTCCACATATGAATGAAATCATAAAAGTAGTTGTCTTTCTCTGACTGACACTTGGCTTAGCATAATACACTACCTCAAACCATGCTGTTGCAAATGACGATTTCATTCTTTTTTATGACTGAATAATATTCCATTATACACACACACACACACACACACACACACACACACACACACACACATATATATACCACATCTTCTTTATCCATGCATTCATCAATGGATACTTGGGCTAGTTTTGCCCTAAAGCTATTTCAGGGGGAATGAAAGTTTGGCTTCCATTATTTCAGAACATTTTAGGTTTCCATGTTGACTACTTCATCCTAGGAAAATAAAATCCAAAATTTCCTCTTGCTTCTTGGCAGACCCTCCTTTGCCCCAATTCCCACAACTCTCCATCCCTGTCTCCATCATCACACAACCATTGTTTTGGTCACCCTTTATTAGTTACCATTTCTGAGACATTTATGTAAATGGAAGCATATGGTATATACTTTGCTTTTCTGACTTCTTTTACTTGGCATAATTATTTTGAGATACCTCCATGTTATATATTACTAGTGTATTTTTTTTATTGCTAACTACTATTCGATAGTATGGATAGGTCACTGTTTGTATGTCTGTTTAACTGTTGATAGACTTTTGGATTGTTTTCAGTTTGGGGCTATTATGAAAAAGTTGCTGTGAACATTGATATTTAAGTCTTTGTATGGACCTTTCATTCTTTCAGGAAAATACCTAGAAGTAGATGGCTGGATCATCTTGTAAATGTTTAAATTTTTAATAAATTGCCAGAGAGTGTTTTCCAAAATATTAAGTTGATGAAATTCTCAATCAGTTCTGCTTACCTGAGAGTTTATGCCAGGAATGGATAGTGAACTTTGTTTCCAAAAAACAAGAGAAGTAACTTAAAACAAGAAGTGAAATCCTAGACATAAAATCCTAGGATGGCTCTGTGTGAGAAATGTAGGGATGATCTATTTAGTATGGTGTAGGGAAATGGAAGGCCCTAAAAAGAGTTATCTGGAAAATATTTTTATATGGGAGAAGTTCTATACATATATCTGTGAATGTATATATCTCAGTATAAAATAAAGCAATTACAATCCAGATAAATATTTGGTATAAGAAAATATATATATATAACATTACTACCTCTGCAGTGAAGAGTGCTTTGCATATTCATGACATAAACAATACTTACTGTATTAAATTTCATAAATTATATGCAGCAAACACATTAAATTTAAATTAAAAATTAAGGTTTAAGAAAAAGGTATTAACATTAGTCTTCACAATGCAAAAAGTGAAAGTGTGGTTGATCGGAATTTGGGAGGGGAATTTAGATAAATGAGCTGAGGGAAGGCTCATCTTACAAAGTAGGAAAGGTAGGACATATTGACTATGACTGTTGAAACAGAAAAAAACAACCTGTCTCTATATCCCTTACAAAGTTACAAAAGTTAACAATAGTAGAAATGAAATTTGGAAAAATTTTATTAAAAGTGATATGTCTCTACATAATTTGTTTATACTTCTTATTAGATAGAAGCTCATGCAAATATTAAGTGGTATATCTTTATGTGGGGTGTGCAATCTCATAACAGCAGAGACCAAGAAAATGGTAGTAGAATTCTAAAGATTGAAAGAAATGTAATACCTTTCTGTTCACTGTGTTTTGCAAAGAGCCAAAGGAAATAAGAGTGATTGCTCTGAAAATAAAATCACTTGGTCTTGGAGGAGGAATTCTCCAGACCTACTGAAAATAGAAACCATACCTTGGAACAGTCTATCCAAGGTAGAAAAGAAGAGGATGTTTATCCTCACTTAACTGTCTCCAGTTTTCCCCTGGGAAGTTAACTTCTATTATTATAGGTTTAGTTACCTGATCACCTTTAGTTGCCACTCAAGAAATAAGATCCTACGTTCCTTGGTATGGAATTTTCTGATAGCAGATGTGGTAAAGGACTCAGAGTTAGAATTGTTGACTAGTCACAACCATGTGGCAAAGCTCCACAGGCCCCACAAAATAGGTTGGTAATGGTAGGAATGATGGGGGAATAAACAGCTGATGATCTAGAAGGCAGATGAAAATTAGAGAATCTCTGTAGTCAGCTTTTGGAGATCTAGCAGAAACAGTGGGGAGAGTATTTACTCAAACACCCTGTTTCCTGCAGTGCCTCCCTTTGGACACACTCAGAAGGAAGTCAGGGGTTGAAGAAGCCCACTGATGCAGTCCTGTGGCATCAGCCTCCTGTGCACTGAGTGGTAGGCATGGTGAGCCTCTTGGGGGACCAAGCAAGGATGAGGAAAGAAGGAGAAATGTGGAGAGTGCATCTAATGGGGCAAATGAAAATATTTTGTTCAGTCCTCCCCTTGTTTCCTTGTTGTTGCTCTTTGATCCTTATACTCTGTGCATTTGTAATGAAGATATTTGTAAAAGTGTTTTTGTTAACATTGGCACCCTCAGAAGTTGTCACCATATGTTCTTCCTCCAGCCTTCTTTACAGAAAAAAACAATACTAGACTGACTTTACTTCAAATGCTCCTTTTTTTCCCTTCACTATCATAATCTTTTTCATTTTTTAACCAAGCATAAACAAAGTCTAAATGCATTTGCTTAATGTATACAAAACAATTTTAAGAGAAGAAAAGAAATGACAATATATTACCTTGAATTAGAGAATTCTGCAATTAAAATAATGGAAAAGTTAATATTTTTTCTATGAATTATGGCTTGGATTGGGAGAAAAGTGTGGAGTATGCAAGGGCCATTGTTCCAATCAAATGGCATTTCACAATTTGTAATTGTTTTCTCTCTCTATTTTTTTATTATCACATTTAATAAGCTAAATAGCTAACTTTTTGATTCCACTAGTGTTGAACTATAACTTCACTTAATACATTCTCTAATAATGACAGCACTCTATAGTGTAAATGTCATGGGCTTACTGAACTAGTTGTATGACTTGGGGCAAGCAGTTGATCTTTCTGAATTTTCTGTAAGAGGTAATATCTACTTCACACAGCTGTAGGGTAATCATATTTCTGCTAGTCACAACCCTAAGAATTCAAAATACAAATTGGAATAGTGAACACGTCATTCAGATACAATGTGGCGAGGGTGATATCATTCAATATAGAAAATAGTATGTATAAAATAAAAAACAAGAAGGAAGGCATGGATAATATACTCGAGCGCTCAGATCTCCAAACATATAATATATTCATACTTATTCATAAGAAGTTAAAAATTACAAGAGTTCATGGGTTATAAATATTTAATTTAGGCAGCCATATAATTGTGCACAGCTTCTTTTGTCTTATGTAAACATGTAGTATAATACGTCCCCTGACAAATGTATTTCCTTCATTCATTCTCATGCTGTTAAATAGTTCTTACCTATATGTTTTGTGCATAGTTCATTATAATAATTTCATGGAAGCATTTTTTGGTAAGAGAAAGCTGTAGGAAAAACAAAGATGCATAAAAAAACTATTGACCTAGATCAGAAATTGGTTTTCAGTTGTGTGAGGTATGGGCATAGGTTTCACATAAACTTGACTTTTAATTTCTATAATGAATCCTATTACAAAAATAGGATAAATCAAAAATAGTGAACTTTATGATTTTTATAATATTTACGTGCTATTGAGGCCATGGCATCTGTCTCCTTTTTTGATTTGAATTCCTATCAAATATAACACACATAATTCTTAGATGGTAATATTGAAAAAAGTCAAACATTTATAAATAAAAAAAGCAAGAGAATACTTTATTTGTAGTTAGCAACACTGCTCTCATTGACTTAAGGAACAAGCTTTGTTCCTTAATGTTAGGTGGTGAGTTCTACATCCTAGCACAGAGGAGCCAAGGATGTTTGAAAATCAGTATGTTCTGTAACTGAAAAGAGGACAAAGGGACAAAGACAAAATTTTGATGTGACTGTGAGAAATTTATACTGAAAATAACAGCGTCAGTAACAACTATTAAAGCAAAAATCAGATAGGAAACATTTTTAAAAGAAAAAGCGTTCTATTTTCAAAGCATCTAAGAAACAGCTCTACTCAGTAGTCATTTTTCTATTAAATTGTTCTGTTCATCATAGGAAATGAAAAGGCAAAACATAAATTAAAAGAAAATATTGACAGTGCGTGTATCTAAGAATTTGTATCCAGAATATATAACTCCATTTAAATAAATAAATAAATATATAAATAAATAAGGGCAAAAGATTAAAGACACTTCAAAAAAGAATAGATAAAAATGACAAATAAGCACATGAAAGAGTGATAAACACCATTTAATCGTCATGGAAAGACTAACTAAAATCACAGGAAAGCACTGTAGACCCACTATAATGGTAAAATACAAAGACTGATTATATCAATTGTTGGCAAGGATGTGGAGCAATGGACTCACATGCATTGTTGGTAGTGGTTAAAATGGTGCAAATGGTAAATGTACTTTGCAAGCCTGATAATTTCTTATGAAGTTAAAAATAAATTATCCTATGACTCAGCAATTATATTCCTACATATCAACTGAAGTAAAAAAAAATGTCTGCAAAATGACTTTTACTCTATTGCTTATGGCAATATTATTAATAATGGACAAAAACAAAATACAAGCAATATCCTTAACAGGAGAGAAGATAAGTAAATTTGGGCATATTTATACAGTGGCATATTTATTAATCAGAAATAAATGAACTACTAATTATTAAGGGTGATACAGTAAACGTGTTTTTCAACTACTTTGTCACCTAACAAAATGATTTATATTATTTTTTTCTCTTTGATATTCTAATATGTCAACACAGGAAATTGTTCTTTTTTATAAGTTAAAAATGGTTACATCTTGGCAATTTCATGTTTTAAACTCCATGTTACTTTGGTAAATTTTTTTTAATACTACAATATCTTTACCTTCCTGGAATTAACTTTATATGTTAGAGTTTTATTTTCCTTTTTGTACTTTGGAAGTTTTCCTTCTTTCTCTATGATATAAGTAGTTTAATAGACTGTGAATTCCCTGTTTATTAGAAGTTTTAAATAGTTCACCTGTGAGAATGCCTAATTTACTGCTAGATGTATGTTAGCATTTCTTATTTTTTGCATGGTTTCTTTATTCTGTAAAGTTTGTTAATACATCTTCTTATAACAACATTTTATCCAGACCTTTAAACTTAATAATCACACAAAGAAAAAAAAAACTCCAATATCTAATGTGTTTATTGTCTCATAAGTAGTAAACTTTATTTAAAAGTATTGCTTTATTTTACTCAGTAGCAATATGACATTTGTCAGTTAAATATAACGTCAAAAATTTTAGATTATTCTGTCTTTTTTGTATCTGCTAACTACTTAGTCACTTTACAGTCTTCTTTTCTCCTGATTTTTTCCTAAGTTATCATTACTGTTATAAGAATCTCACATATTATAATGTCATTAAGATAAATGTTACTCAGGTGTCATAATGCAATGCAATCTGCTATGAAATATACTATTCCTAGTGGGTTTTTTTGGGGGGGGCTACTAACTGCTATATCCCCCACTTATATTTTGCACTCCTGTCATCACATTGGGTGGTTTTGTAGGTCTAACTACCTACAACTCTGCCTTCAGTTTCTTAGTTGCTTTGAAATTCTTGTGGCTATAACCTTGCTCTTCATGAAAGTAACAGAAACTTGTTTATCCCCATCTATGTCTTTGAAGGATCCTAAGAAAAATGAATGAGGAGGGGGTTGGTTTCTTAACATTCTCTTCCCTTCATTTAACAGTTACTAAATTATCGTTTAGCTTTCAAAACTCCTCTCAGGGAGCCTTAGATTATCAACTGTTCCTTCTATCTGATAGTTATTTGGCTGTGATTTCATAGCAACCTGAGAGTACTTTTGTAGTATTTGTTTCAGTAGCCTCCATTGTCATCTAAAGGAAATAGTGCATTTCTTATTTAAAGTGTTCATTTTCTGTTTCTTCTGAGTAAAATATATACTCACCACAAGGGTAAACAGTTTGCTTTTTATTTTTTTCTCCTTCTCTACTCCAAACCTGGAACATGCAGTAAGAGGCCATCTTGTACCTGCTGAATTGATTTTTTTCTAGTCTGACCTCCTTGTTAGACTGGGGTTTTCTTTTCTTTTTTTTTATTTTTTTTATTTTTTTTTAACGTTTATTTTTGAGACAGAGAGAGACAGAGCATGAACGGAGGAGGGTCAGAAAGGGAGGGTCTGAAACAGGCTCCAGGCACTGAGCTATTAGCACAGAGCCCGACGCGGGGCTCGAACTCGCGGACTGTGAGATCATGACCTGAGCCGAAGTTGCATGCTTAACCGACTGAGCCACCCAGGCGCCCCTAGACTGGGGTTTTCAAGCCGTGGACTTTTCCTTTGTTATACTCCTAGTCATTATCACAGAGTCTGTGTAATGGTGGATATTCAATCAATTTTTATTGAATGAATGCCACAATGCAATCTGACCTGATCACATTAATTTCAAATTAGCAGTAGAAAAGATTGAACAAAAAATTCTATTTATTTGAAGCTTTAATAGGTCTTATTCTATGCACTGCCTTTCTTGAATTTTTCAGTAGAATTCATCCCTTCTAAGCTTATGTGATTATATATATTGCTTTTGCCTGCAATTATGTATTACATTTATCTTCCTTATTACATTTTGAATCATTTGGGACAAGAATCATATGTTTTTAATCTTTGTACGCAAATACATCTTTCAGTATCTTTCCAAAAAAAAAGATGTTGAAAGAAAAATGATTCACAAAAAGTTGCCTCTTGAATTTTTCCCAATTCATTAAAGGAAAGGTGTACTTTTCATTAAAGAAAATGGTTTCCTAGTGGACACAAAAAACTGTGTTATCATATCTTAATGGTAGAGGAAATTTAAATTAGCTAGAATGGCAAGATTTAGTACATACTTCTAAATGAGACTGAGGACTTCTATATGTGGTATTTCATTTCTCTGTGTTTCAAGACTACAGCTGTTTTCTTAACATTAGATGTGTTTCAAGAAGCATTACTATTTTATGGGAAGAGTGCTTTCTCGGATTCTGTAACCTCCATGAAAACATGGAGCATGTTTTGCTCATCATTGTATTAATTGTGTTTAACAAATACTTGATGGATGGATGAATTATGAATGAATTAATAAATAACATGTGACCTTGGGCAAGTTATTTTTTCATTATATGGTTCTTTGGTTGCTTCTGTAAATCATTTTCTTATTTATGGTTCATTCCTCTAACCCTTGATATTTTACCACTAATTAATTCTTCAACCCTGTATCACCAAAACTGCCTATTTTCTAAATCCTATAATCATGTTGTCATATATTTATTAGGGTTGTGTACATATTCATATATTACCACCTGTCCAAGAAGAATACATTTAACCTTGTAATATATATTTTTTCTAAAGCAATTTATTCTATATTATCTTATTTAATCTTTAAAAATATTATAAGCTAAGTATTTTGCGTGTGTGTGTGTATGTATATATATATATATATATATATATATATATATATATATATATAGAGAGAGAGAGAGAGAGAGAGAGAGAGAGAGAGAGAGAGAAAGAGAGAAAGAGAAAGAATATGAATCAGATAGGCTAATTTCCTAGAGAGAATTCCTATTCTGGTTGTTTAAGCATGTTAAAATAAAAGGATTTCTTGTGAAGAGTAAGAGATAAATCTGGAGATGTGAATAATGAGAAAAAAAGGAAGGGAATGGTTAATGGAGTCTCAGACTCCATGAAAATATTCAATTGAGGGTAAATGTCAAATTGAAGATGGATTTAACATAGCAATAATTGAATTTCTCATTCTGCTTGTCAAGTGCTCAGAGCCTCTCCCAGAGGATGCAGAATCAGTCAAGAAGCTAATCCAAATCAAAAAAAGTCAATTTAAGTGGAAAGATACATAAACAATCTGGATCATTTGGTCTTAATAATGGAATTCAAAACAAAACACCTTGTACTTCAAATTCAACACTTCTAAGATTTTTATTTGGACAGTTGAACTAAACTCTCTGCTATTTATCCCAAACTTCAAATATTCTTATAGGTTAGTGATAACTTTATGTGCCTATTGATGTATGTCAGAATTTTTACAGTAATACTTTGGAGTCAATTATCCTTGGTGATGGTGGTGTTGGAGGCATCTTTAATCAAGACTATTTTAATCCAATGTTTTTAGTCCTCATTGGAAAGAATATGGCTACAAATGGGACAAAGACATTGGTTTGCTTTCTGTGTGGATCACTCAACTTGTGTCTGTTCCATCCTACTACTACTAAAAGCATCTAGAAAAAAAATATGACACACACTTTCTAGTATTTTTCTAAGTAATAAATATATTTGAATTAAGTTTAGTCCAATTGGTGATGTTCTATATATTCACTTCCACTCTGTAACCTAGTTGTACTATCAAATAAATTCAGTCCTTAACCTGTATATGGCCAAGACATACATGATCTCATCACCTAAAGGTAACCACACTGTTTTTGTGTTTTTTTTTTTTAATTTTGTAACCATTTTGCAGCCAACAACAATTACCAGAGTAAAACATTTGGAAATTAGATCTAGCCCTAAGCTGAGGTTTATTAATTCTCTTATTAAAAAAAACAAATCAAGGGGTGCCTGGGTGGTTCAGTGAATTAAACATCGGACTTCAGCTCAGGTCGTGATCTCATGGTTCAAGCCTTGCATCTGGCTCTGTGCTGACAGCTCAAAGCCTGGAGCCTGTTTCATCTTCAGACCCTGTCTGTCTGCCCCCAACTCTCCTTCTTTCTGACTCTCTCCCAAAAATAAATAAACATTAAAAAAAAAATCAATGTGCCTAGGCTGTAAGAGATACAGAGAGAAAAGTAATAATCTACTAAGCATGTGTTATAAATTTAGAATACATTTTAGAATTCTGATTCTATAGTAATTTTATTTCTGAGACATTTACCACTAATTCCAGCATCATAGAAGTTAATGAAGTCATTCAAAGTGAATGTTTATGGAAGGGAATACCTTACAAACAAGGCTCAAGGTATGCATCTCAGAATATGAAGCCCACTGTACTACTATAAGAACAGATGTTGAGGTTGAAGCCTAAAAACCCAGAGTACCAAGGTTTCATATCTGCAAAGTTTTATTATCTCAAGGTTACAAAGAAATTGTAGAGGTCTTTTCCTTTAAATTTCAAAGATTTTGTCTTTTTCTACTATTGTGTGCTATGTGAGTTTCAAGATCTGTAACCATAGGATTTCTCCTTTATGGTAATGACAAATACAGCCCAGAAGCTAACAGTTAGATTGTAAAATTATCAGGAAATTGTTAAACTATTTCCATTTAATCCATATCCCAGCATGATATAAAGAAAAGAATTTGAATTCGGAGAAAAACAAGATTTTTGTGTGAAGCCCAAACTTGGGTTCTCCTGCATAGACACATGAGCACTCCATCATACTCTCTGTCTCCAGACAGAGAAAGATTTATATATAGATTTATATTTATAATGTCTGCGTACATTTAGTGGAGCCTTGAGCAAGGTCCTTAACTTTTCAAATTCTGCTTTCATTTTCTCTAACATTAAGCTAATAAGAATTTCACAAAGTTGTTTCAAGTTTTAGAGAAAACAATATACAATAAAAGCATTAACTGCATGATAGAGTATTCAGCATTCATTCATTTATATCTTTAGCAAATATTTACCAAGCAGATATTCCAGCTTCCAGGCATTGGCATTTTGTATTAATGAAAAAACAGGTGAAGTCTTCTACTCAGGAAGCTTATATTCTAGTTTGGAGAAAGCAAAACCAAAATGACGAATAAATATGTACAACACTAAGGAAGAAATGAAGTAGCAAAGAGGTCAAGGAATGCCTGGTTGAAGAGAGGGAGACGCCTCAGAAACAGCATTTGAACAGAGACAATAAAGATCTGAGGGAGTGAGAGAATCTGAGGGAGAGATGTTTCCTGGCAGAATAGCAAATGCCAACCCCCTGGGAGACAAGTAAGCATATCTGGTGTGTTTGAGGCCAGTGTGAGTGAACCACAGCAAGCAACATGCAGCGAAAGAAGAGGTCAGAGGGGCAACCTGACCAGATCATGCAGTGTCCTGTAAACTATTTTAGGGATTTGGCTTTTGTTCTGAGATGGAACATTGTTGGAGGGTATAAGGAGAGAATGACATGATCAATTTGAACTTTAAAAGAATATTTCTGGCTGATATATTGAAAACTGATTATTGAGACACTAAGGCAAAAGCAAGGAGAATGGTTACCAGATAAATATTCTTATCTGGAGTAAAATGTAAGTTACCACATCCATTGCTTTGGAAATTCATGACTATTTCCCTAAACTGAATTCAACAGGCAACCGGAACATGGCAAGACACACGTGCACATACCACATCTCCTTCTGTAGTGTAGTCACTTGACAACATGAGTCTTACAGCATTTAATTCAGTGATTGTTTATTGAATGTCAACTTTTGAACTCTATTACTATATTAGGTAAGATGGTAGAAAGAACTGACTATCCCAGAAAACTTTCTATTTAAAATGCCTGTACTTTCTGGGGTGCCTGGGTGGCTGTTGGTTGAGCGTCTGACTTGGGCTCAGGTCATGATCTCACCGGTTCTGGACTTTGATCCAGGCTCTGCTGACAGCTGAGAGACTGGAGCCTGCTTTGGATTCTGTGTCTCCCTCTCTCTGTGTCCCTCCCCTGCTCACGTGCTCTGTCTCTCTCTCAAAAATAAACATTAAAAAAAATGCCTGTACTTTCATTCAAGTTAACAAACATTACTGAATGTCTATTGAGAGTAGGTATCTGTGTTAAACAGCAGGGGAGATACAAAGGGCATACACTCTGCCCTCAGGCAACCATCTAAAATGCTGTTTATGAAAAGGAGGTAGCATGAACAATATTCCTTAATACAATATTAATTTAGAAATTGTGTATGGTACATAACAACTATGAAAAAAATCTTAAAAAAAAAGACTGGGAAGAAAATAATACTAACATACTGCCATATTTGAGTAATGGGAAAATGAAAAGGTAGACCTATTTTTTTCCTTTATTTTTATTTATTTTTGGAAATTTCTTAGAAAACATGTCATGATCCAAAAGTATTATTTTGAAGTGAGGATACATACACTGTAAGAAATGGAGTAGATTAGTTTAATCAGACCAAATTTTCTTGTGGAAAAAATAAATCCTAGTACACAATATAAAAATTATCTCCTAAAAAATTCTCTCCTAAGACATTTTAAATATACTATCAGGGAAAAATGTGATGAAAAGTAGAAAGCCAGAAGGGTTATTCAGCATTAAAAGCAAACATACTTTTTTTTCCCTATAGGATTTGTAATTCTGGAAAACTTGACATTTGAATTTGAAGACCTATCGAGAAAAGAGGGATATAATTAAAAAGTCAGCAGCTTTTAAGATAGGGGTCTAACAGGAGATCCTCCCCATGTTTATTTGGTATTTCAAAATGGGACCTGCTTGATAAAAATGCCCTTAACTCACTCCAAGGGGAGGGTAGTGAAGGTTGTTGTGGCAATATACAATAATAAAGAACAAAGTATGTGCATTTCAAATATTAGAAATAAAGTAGCTATGCTCATTATAGTTAAAGAAGCAATAGCTTAACAATACATACAGGCAGAAGTAAATTTTCTGTGAAGTTAATAAAGCTTAAAATCCATTTCTACTTACACAAATACCTTCGAAGTCTCAGTTTTGTTCTGTTTTGCTTTTTCATTGCAACTTTTATAGGTGTGAATTACACCTAACATAAAATTTACCACTTAACCATCATTAAGTGTACAATTAAATATAATTAAGTACATTCACATTGTTGTGCAAGCTCTGTACCTAATTTAATAATTATAATTTTGTATTATTCTTGTGTAAAGGTGTTCCTCTAAATCATATAAATTTTTATCCCCAAAACATTTGATTTGCTTTTATACATGGAAGAGGAAATTATAAAAAGTGACTTAGAAGATTTGAAAATAGAGCAGATAGACTGTCAGAAACAGCTGAAAGAACAGAACAGAACAAAATAAAGCAAAACCCCTCAATCTAGAATTCTATATTCAGTAAAAACACTTTTCAGAAGTGATGGCTGTAAAATAATGGGCCTCTTCTGTATCCGGATTGTGGTTGTGTTTATACAAATCCATGGATGTAATAAAACTCATAGGGTGTTGGGACTCTCTACAATCATCAGGAAACCTGTTTCAGATCCTCTGTCCCCCCTCTCGCTGTACCTCCCCCGCTTGTTCTTTCTCTTAAAAACAAAAAACAAAAAACCTCATAGGGCTATATATGAAAGGATAATAACAATCATAATAATAATGATAATAATAAATTTTACTGGGGATTAGTTTAAAAAATTCAATAAAATACAATGCAAAGAAAAATTGTCAAAATAATTTTTCATATCTACAAATACAGAAAATACTCATAACCAGAATACCTGCATTATAAGAAATGATAAAGTAAGAGGGCACCTGCGTGGCTCAGTTGGTTAAGCAACTGACTCTTGGTTTTAGCTCAGTTCGTGATCTCATGGTTCATGAGTGTGAACCCTTCTTCAGGCTCTGTGCTGACAGTGTTGAGCCTGCTTGGGATTCTCTTCCTCTCTCTCTGTCCGTCTCCTTGCTCAATCTCTCTCTCTCTCTCTTTATTTTTCTCTCTCTCTCAAAATAAATAAACTGAAAAAATTATAAAGTAACTGAGGCAGAAAATAAAACTGTCATATAGAATTATGAATATAAATAAATGAAGACACTCCAGAATGGAATATTATTTAGCACTAAAAAGAAATGAGTTTTAAGTCATGAAAAGGCATAGAGAAATTGTAAATACACATTACTAAGTGAAAGAAGCCAACCTGAAAAGTCTACATACAGTGTGATTCCAGCCATATGACATTCTGGAAAAGACAAAACTATGGAGACAACAAAATATCAGTGTTTTCCAGGGACTGGGGCTGGGAGGGATGGTTTGGCAGAGGAGAAAGGATTTTTAGGGTAAAATATTCTATCTGATACTACAATGAGTAAATCACCAACATTACATAATTATCAAATTGTATACTTACCAATATCCATAAAATGTACAATACCAAGTGTGTAGTCTAATACAAATTATAGAATCTGGTGATAATGATGTGTCAATGTAGGTTCATCAGTTTTAACAAATATCAATTGTGGTGCAGGGTGTGAATAGCTGGGAGCTTGTGCAAAAAAATATCTATATTATCTATATATATTATATAAGATCTATAAATATGTATGAAATATATATAATACATATAATTATCTATTTTATAATGTCCATATTATAGAAAATATATAAATATATTGGAGCTCCCATGAGGTTCAGTCATTTGAGCTTCCAACTCTTAATTTCAGCTCAGGCCATGATCTCATGGTTGTGAGATCAGGCTCTGCACTGGGTGGGGAGTCTTCTTGGAATTCTCTTCCCCTCTCTGCTCCTCCCCTGCTTGTATGAGCTCTCTCTCTCAAAACAAATAAATAAATATTAAAATATGTATATATATATATATATATGTATAAATTTAGTGTATAAATATAGTACTATATTTAATAATTTATGCAATATGAATAAAATATAAAATACATATTATATACACACTGCATGTAGATATAAATAGGTATATATCCATATTCTACGAATGGCCTTTTACACTGTTTTATAATGCCAACTCCGTGCACAATTGTGAATCAAGTTAAAGTGTGACCATTTTCAATTATAGTACTTAAATATTATGGAGCTCTTTCTGTTTGCAGTGCCTCTTATGGGAATATACTCAAATTGTATTTACATGTATAAAGTCTTTCTTCCTTTATTGATCATCAGTGAAATTTTGGTATTCAAGTTATTTTCTTTAAAGTAGCTGTTGCCAGCTTTATTTAGGGATTTGAGAATTCTAAGCAAGATAAACAAATAGATAATATCTATGCAATGCTAGTTCATAAGAATATGTCTATGGTTGGATAAAATTACATTGAATAATGGAATAGAAAATAAAATGGTGGAATCTTTAGAATTTTCTAATATGTAAGATCATATCATCTGCAAACAATAAAAATTTTACTTTTCTCTCCAATGTGGATGTCTTTTATTTCTTTATCTTGCCTGATTACTCTGGCTAAGACTTTTAGAATTATGTTGAATTAGAGTGGTAAGACTGGTTGTCCTTGTCTTGTTCCTCATTTTACAGGAAAAGCTTTAAAATTTTCACCATTAAATATGGTTTTAGCTATGGTCTAGTTGTATATGACCTTTATTGAATCAAATTATGTTCCTTTAATACTCAATTTATTGAGGGTTCTTATCATGAAAGAATGTTGCATTTTGTCAAATGCTTTTTCTGCATTTACTGAGATGATCATATGATTTTTACCTTTAATTTAATGTGGTGTATCCCATTTATTAATTTGCATGTGTTGAACTATCCTCGGATCCCAGAGATAAATCTGACTTGCCCATAGTGTATATTTTCTTTAATGTGCTATTGAATTTGGTTTGTTGATATTTTCCCAAGAAATTTTGCATCTATATTCATCAGTGATATTGGTCTGTAGTTTTCCCTTCTTGTAGTATCCTAATCTGGCTCTGGTATCAGGATAATGCTGGTCTTATAAGGAAGTTTGGGAGTGTTACCTCCTCTTCTATTTTTCGAAAGAGTTTGAGAAGGATTGATACTATTCTGTAAATGTCTACTAGAATTTACCATTAATACCATTTGGTCATCTGTTCTTTTTTCTTGGGAGATGTTTGATTACTGACTCAGTCTTTTCTGTTTGCTTTGTATTGGTATGTCCATATTTTCTAGATCTTTGTGATTAAGTCTTCATAAGATGTATATTTCAAGGAATTTATCACTTTCTTCTAAGTTTTGTAATTTTTTGGCATATAAAAGTTGATGGAAATTACTTATGATCCTATGTTTATTTTTGTAATATCAGTTATAATGTCTCCTCTTTCATTTCTGATTTTTATTACTCAAGTCTTCTCTCTTATATTCTTATTATAGTTAAGTTTGTCAATTTTGTTTATCTTTTCAAAAAAGCTGAATTTCATTGTCCTTTTATATTGTTTCTCTGTTCTCTACTTCATTTGGTTTTCTGCCTGGATGACCTATCCATTGTTGAAGGTGATGATGTCCTCTACTATTATTGGTTAGATCTGTTAGTATTTGCTTAATATATTTAGGTATTTATCGATTGATTTATTGATTGATTCATAGAGCTTGTTTGCAAGGGGGGAGGGGCAGAAGGAGAGGGAGAAGGAGAATCCCATGCAACATGCACATCCAGTACAGAGCCCTACACAGGGCTTGATCTCGAGACTGAGATCATGACCTGAGCCAAAATCAACGGTCAGATGCTTAACCAACTGAGCCACCCAGGTGTCCTTATTTAGGTGTTCCAATTTGGGGTGCATATGTTTACAATGTTTATAGCTGATGATTTGACCACTTTATTTTTATTTTTTTTAATTTTTTTATTTTTTTAAATTTTTTTAACGTTTTATTTATTTTTGAGACAGGGAGAGACAGAGAATGAACGGGGGAGGGTCAGAGAGAGAGGGAGACACAGAATCCGAAACAGGCTCCAGGCTCAGAGCAGTAAGCACAGAGCCCGACACGGGGCTCGAACTCACAGACAGTGAGATCGAGACCTGAGCCGAAGTCGGATGCTCAACCGACTGAGCCACCCAGGCGCCCCAACCACTTTATTTTTATATAATGATCTTCTTTGTCTTTTGATTGCATTTTTGCCTCAAAGTCTATTTTGTCGTTATAAGCATAAGTACTCCTCTTTTCTTTTGGTTTCCACTAGGATGGAATATATTTTTAGCATTCTTTTGCTTTAAAAAGTAAAAGTCCTTAAAGCCAAAATGAATCTCTTAAAGGCAGCATATAGTTGGATCTTCTTTTATCCATCCAGCCATTCTTGGCCTTTTTATTGGAGAATTCAATCCATTTATTTACTTTTTTAATGTTTATTTATTTATTTTGAGAGAGCACAGAGCCTGACATGGGGCTCGATCTCAGAAACTGTAACACGACCTGAACTGAAATCAAGAGTCCAATGCTTAACCAATTGAGCCACCCAGGTGCCCCAATCCATTTATATTTAGAATCATTATTGATAGGTAAGGATGTACTAATGCCATCTTATTATTTTCTGGCTGTTTTGTAGTTCCCTTTTTCCTTTCTCTCTTTTGCTGCCTTCCTTTGTGAATTGATGCTTTCCCATGGTGGTATGTTCTGATTCTATTCTCTTCATATTTTGTGAATCTACGATAGACATTGCTGTGTAGTTACCATGAGACTTACATAAAACATTTTATAGATATAAAATCACATTTTATGCTGATACTGCCTTATACAGCCCAACAACATGTTTATAATACATAAAATTATTTCTATTTAAGAGTCTTTGATTTCAGAGGATAATTAATGGTATCTTAGTGAATAAAGTTGGGTATAATGGACAGTAATCTCTAAAGGACATTTCATGAAACTATGGAAATTTGTAAGATCTAGGGCATTCCCAAGTGACAGTTTATAAAGTTCACCAATATATTAAAAATAAGGAAAAATTTTGATAGTTTCTACTAAAAGGATGAAGACATCTATTTCTACTTGTTTTCCTTTTTTATGGCACGAGTCATTATTAGGAATCTTTCAGAACATTTGCCATTGAATAGTACATTTAAGAATTTATGGAGTTTCAGCTCAGAATGTGCTAGTCAGGCTGTTATTTTGGAGTTCAAAACATTTAAGATTTTATAAAGTCTTCACTGTGACTTTGACATCTGACAACTATGTTTATTTTAGTTTTGGAATGAGGATGAGGGGCAAACAGGACATTGGGATAAGGGTGAACAGATTATAAAGAAAATAAGTTGAATGGATTATATCTACTATGTTCATATTTAATACTTTTTTTATTCCAAAAAATGCATAGTAGAAACATCTTACTAAATTATACATGTTCCTGTCCCAAGAATTTTGAAAATTCATGTTCTGTTTTATTTACTTGTGTTATTTTGACATAGCTAAGCAGTATCAGTCCTCCAGTTGACAACTGCATTTTAATGAAGTGTAGTCTTCGTTATATTTCAAGAGATAGAGTATCATTGCCTTTACCCTAGGAACTCAAACTTTGTCATGTTAAGTTCTATTTCTCAGGTTCCATAAGCAAATTTTACATGATATCACAGAATGCTAATATTCAGGATACATGGTATCTTATTGCTTAGAGGGTCCTATAACTACATCTTCGTTTGCCTTATATCATTTTAAAACATTTTTATAACTCAAATTATACTCTGCAGGAGAATTTATTATAGCACTATGGGAGTGTGAGGAACTTTAAAGGGACATATATCCAATTCTTTTGCCTTCAGGCAACAGGATACCTCAGTTGTCTTTCTTCTTTGAGTCATACTCATACTTATACTGTGTATTTAAAATTTCCTCCAACATGTTCTTAAAATATTCACTGTACCTTGGAACAGCTGTATGTGTTTCACTAATCTATGCATGAATGTGTTCAAAACTATATTCTCTAGGGTCAAAAAAACCCATACGTGCTATTTCAATAAAATTATAATTCAAGTTTGATACAATTGTTTGGAAAATGTTATTTTTAAATATGTCTGGAAAATATCTTTTAAATCATCACAGCATTCTGGATCACCAGAGGTGTTAATTATTTTCTATGGACTAGACATATTAAACAGTACGTTAACAATATCTACAGCAAAACATAATGTTGGCATATTCACCTCCTTTACATATATTAAAACCAAACCAAAGTCAAACAATAATTTAAAAACCTGAGGTTTTCTTAGAGCATTGTAGTAGAACATAGGATGATCATATAACCCATCATTCAAACCAGGACAGTTTTGAGAAATATTATTAAAGTGTCTTAGGTTGGATGATAATATGTAGGCATAAGCAGGACAAGTGTAAACTAGAACACCTTAGGGTTACCAAAAAGAGAAAGCTGGCATTTCACCACAATCTTTGTGGAGTTGTTCCATTTCCCAGACCCCTTTCTGGGCTGCTTGAAATCATCTGACTGCTCTTCAGGAATGGAATGGATGGAAGTGATTAGTGTCACATATACGAGGATAGTTAAGAATATGAGTTTTTGTTTCTTTTTGATTTCTGTTAACTGCACACAGAGGATAAAAGGTCCTAGAGAATGGCAGAGTCGTATGATGGAAGATGCCAGTGGGCTTTAATCCCCGGTTGGGAAACTGTCAGTATTTGTCAGTTTAGGTGAGCCGATCTTAAATGTGTTAAACCATAGTTTGAGTTGATTTGTAATAGTGACATACATTATCCTCACTGATCCAATCATTGAATTGAAAAGTCTAATTGGACATCAACTTATGGGTTCTGATCTAAACTTTGACAATTAAGACTGGGACAAGTGACTTTAATATTCTGAAGTTATAGTGTTAGGTTTGGTTTGGTTTGATTTTGTTAAATGTGGCCGTTGTCCCTTATTAGGCCTTCTTAAATACAGATTCTTAGGGCTCATCCTATTTTTACATATATTCACAGATAAATTGGCCTATAACTTTTTTACACCATACTGGTTAGTTGTTTGCATCAATTTTAGCTTCTTAAAAGTAAAGGCAAGTAGACCCTCTTTTCCTATTATCTGGAAAAATTTGTCAATAATTACAATTTTGCCATTTAAAGTTGGGTAAAACTTACAGAAGAAGCATTCTAGCTCTGAATTTTAAATACTGAGAATGCAAAAGTTCTCTTAATAGATTATCTAACATCATTCATGTGACTATTTGGACACATTAACAAAAGTGAAATGTGTAAGTAATTACGCTCATAAGATATTGATCAAGTCTATATCTTGCAGCATCATAATAAACCCTTTTTTAAATATATCACAAAACTAAAATAAAAGAAAGTCATGTGAATATGCAAAGAGCTGGCCTATGTTCCTTATACTTATGAACATAGATACACCTCTTGCTTGTAGGAAGAAAACACCCCTTTGTTGATGACTTTAGTGTTAGGATAAGAAATCATTAGAAGTGGGGCTGAATTATTCTCCACAATCTCTAAGCTCCTCAACAGCAAGAGAATACCTTGGGTTATGTTAGATTTCAACTGGTCATAGTAATGAATCCCATTATTCATCTCCTAGCAAATCAGTTCCACCCTCAAGGGCACTCCAAAGCTAAAATGTACTTTAGGTTAAATTTTCCTGGTTTCAAAATATATCTGTGTGTATTCAGCTTCCTTCATATAACTACTGCTGCTGCTGACAGCAGAAACCCTTGAGATGACAAACAGAGGCAAACTTTAAAAATAGAATAGAAAGGAGTGTTTTTCCCCTTTGATGATCTCAGCACTTTTAGAAATAAGAGTAAAATATTCTTTCTTTAAACTTCTTTGCGATTCTTTGATACTGTCTTGTTTCAATAGAATTCCTTTCTTCAATATATATGACCACCAAGGCTCGAGGCTACTCTACTCTCCTACCAAGTTTTGTTCTCCTCCAAGGGTTATACTTTCACCAGACAGGTCCCATGCACTTTCTAATAACCTCTTTCTCAAATCCTTGTTAGCCTGAGCTCTGATCCTTGAGGGCTAACATCTGTTCTCAGTGTTTCCCCACAAGGAGTAAGCCCTAGTTAACATTTACTGTGTTTCTCAAAAACTGGCAACCACAGCTGCCTTTTTTTTAATTAATTAATTATTTTTAAAACAAATTTACATCCAAGTTTAGTTAGCATATTGTGCAACAGTGATTTCAAGAGTAGATTCCAGTGATTCATCCCCTCTATATAACACCCAGTGCTTGTTCCAACAAGTGTCTTCCTTAATGTCTATTACCCAGTTAGCCCATTCCCCTTCCCACAACCCCTCCAACAACCCTCTGGTTTTTCTCTGTATTTAAGAGTCCCTTATGTTTTGTCCCCCTCCCTGTTTTTGTATTATTTTTGCTTCCCTTCCCTTATGTTCATCTGTTTTGTCTCTTAAAGTCCTCGTATGAGTGAAGTCATATGATCTTTCTCTAATTTTGCTTAGCATAATACCTTCTAGTTCTATCCACGTACGTGCAAATGGCAACATTTCATTCTTTTTGATTGCCGAGTAATACTTCATTGTATATAAATATATCACATCTTCTTTATCCATTCATCCATCGATGGGCATTTGGGCTCTACCCATACTTTGGCTATTGTTGATAGTACTGCTATAAACATGGGGGTGCATGTGCCCCTTTAAACAGGATACCTGTATCCCTTGGATAAATGCCTAGTAGTGCAGTTGCTGGGTCATAGGGTAGTTCTATTTTTAGTTTTTTGAGGAACCTCCATACTGTTTTCCAGAGTGGCTGTACCAGCTTGTATTCCCACCAACAATGCAAAAGAGATCCTCTTTATCCGCATCCTCGCCAACATCTGTTGTTGCCTGAGTTGTTAATGTTAGCCATTGTGACAGGTATGAGGTTGTATCTCATTGTGGTTTTGATTTGTATTTCCCTGATGATGAGTGAAGTTGAGCATTTTTTCATGTGTTGGTTGGCCATCTGGATGTCTTGTTTGGAGAAGTGTCTATTCATGTCTTTTGCCCATTTCTTCACTGGATTATTTGTTTTTTGGGTGTTGAGTTTGAGAAATTCTTTATAGATTCTGAATACTAGCCCTTTATCTGTCATTTGAAAATATCTTCTCCCATTCTGTTGGTTGCGTTTTAGTTTTGCTGATTGTTTCCTTTGCTGTGCGGAAACGTTTTATTTTGATGAGGTCCCAATAGGTCATTTTTGCTTTCATTTCTCTTGCCTCTGGAGATGTGTTAAGAGGTTTTTGCCTGCTTTCTTCTCTAGGATATTGATAACTTCCTGTCTTACGTTTAGGTGTGTTATCCATTTTGAGTTTATTTTTGTGTATGGTGTAAGAAAGTGATCCAGGTTCACTTTTCTGCAATGTCTCTGTCCAGTTTTCCCAGTACTATTTGCTGAAGAGACTGTCTTTATTCCATTAGATATTTTTTCCTGCCTTGTCAAAGATTAGTTGGCCATAAATTTGTGAGTCCATTACTGGGTTCTCTATTCTGTTCCATTGATCTGAGTGTCTGTTTTTGTCCCAGTACCATACTGTCTTCATGATTACAGCTTTGTAATACATCTTGAAGTCTGGGATTGTGATGCCTCCAGGTTTGGTTTTCTTTTTCAGAATTGCTTCAGGTATTCGGGGTCTTTTCTGATTCCATACAAATGTTAGGATTGTTTGTTATAGCTCTGTGAAGAATGCTGGTGTTATTTTGATAGGTATTGCATTGAATATGTAGATTGCTTTGGTTAGTATTGACATTTTAATGATATTTGTTTTTCCAATACAGAAGCATGGAATATTTTTCCTTGTCTGTGTGTGTGTGTGTGTGTGTGTGTGTGTGTGTTCGTGTGTGTGTGTGTGTGTGTCTTCTTCAATTTCATTCATGAACTTTCTATAGTTTTCAGAGTATAGATTTTTCACCTGTTTGGTTAGGTTTATTCCTAGGTATTTTATGGTTTTTGGTGCGATTGTAAATGGGATTGAATCCATAGTTTCTCTTCCTGTAGCTTTATTATTGGTGTATAGGAATGCAACTGATTTCTGTGCATTGATTTTATATGCTGTGACTTTGCTGAATTCATGGATCATTTCTAGACATTTTTTGGTGGAATCTTTTGGGTTTTCCATATAGAGTATCATGTTATCTGTGAAAAGTGAAAATTTGACTTCCTCCTTGCTGATTTGGATGCCTTTTATTATATTCTTTGTGTTATCTGACTGCTGAGGCTAAGACTTCCAATATCTTGTTGAATAATAGTGCTGAGAGTGGACATCCCTGTTGTGTTCCTGACCTTAGGGAGAAGGCTCTCAGTCTTTTCCCATTGAGATGACATTAGCAGTGGGTCTTTCATATATGGTTTTTATGATCTTGAGGTATGATTTCGACTTTCATAGCATTGTGGTCTGAAAATATGCATGGTATGATCTCGATATTTTTGTACCTGTTGAGGGCTGACTTGTGTCCCAGTGTGTGATCTATTCTGGAGAACATTCCATGTGCACTGGAGAAGAATGTATATTCCACTGCTTTAAGATGAAATGTTTTGAATATATCTGTTAAGCCCATCTGGTCCACTGTGTCATTCAAAACCATTGTTTCTTTGTTGGTTTTCTGTTTAGATGATCTGTCCATTGCTTGAAAATGGGGTGTTGAAATCCTCTATTATTATGGTATAATTATCAATGAGTTTCTTTATGTTTGTGATTAATTGATTTATATATTTTGGTGACCCACATTTGGAGCATAAATGTTTACAATTTTTAGACATTCTTGGTGGATAAACCCCTTAATTATGATATAATACCCTTCTTCATCTCTTATTACAATCTTTATTTTAAAATCTAGATTGTCTGATAAAAGTATGGCTACTCTGGCTTTCTTTTGGCAACCATTAGTGTGGTAGATGGTTCTCCATCTCCTTATTTTCAATGTTAAGGTGTCTTTAGGTCTAAAATGGGTCTCTTGTAAACAGCATATAGATGGATCTTGTTTTCTTATCCATTCTGTTATCCTGTCTTTTGATTGGAGCATTTAGTCCATTGATGTTTATAGTGAATACTGAAAAATATGAATTTATTGCATTATGTTGTCTATAGAGTTAGAGTTTCTGGTGGTGTTCTCTGGTCCTTTTTAGTCTTTGTTACTTTTGTTTTTTTTTTTTTTCTTCATCTTTTCTCCCCTCAGAGGGTCCCCTTAAAATTTCTTGCAAAGCAGGTTTAGTGCTCACAAACTCCTTGAGTTTTGTTTGGGAAACTTTTTATCTTTCCTTCTATTTTGAATGACAGTTTTATTGGATAAAGAATTCTTGGCTGCATATTTTTCTGATTCAGAACATTGAATATGACCTGCCACTGTTTCTGGTCTGCCAAGTTTCTGTGGATAGGACTGCTGCAAACCTGATCTGTCTTCCTTTGTAGGTTAACGACTTTTTTTTTCCATTGGTGCTTTCATGATTCTTTCTTTGCCTGAGTATTTTGTGAATTTGAGTATGATATGTCTTGTTGATGGTTAGTTTTTATTGAATCTAATGGGATTTCTCTGTGCTTCTGGATTTTGATGTCTGTGTCTTTCCCCGGGTTAGAAAAGTTTTCCACTATGATTTACTCACATAAAGCCTCTACCCCTTTTTATCTCTCTTCATCTTCTGGGAGCCCTATCATTCTTATGTTATTTTTTTTTTCTAATGAGTCACCAAGTTCTCTAATTCTTATATAATGCTCTTTTGTCTTATTTTCTATCTTTTTTTTTCTGTTTCATTATTCTCCATAAGTTTGTCCTCTCTATCGCTGCTTCACTGCTCTCCTTCAGCTATCCTTGCTGCCTTGGTATCCATTCGAAGTTGCAGCTCAGTTATAACATTTTTAATTTCATCCTGATAGCTTTTACTTCTTGTATCTCTGCAGAAAGGGATTCCAAACTATTTTCAACCCCAGCTAGTATTCTTATTATTGTGATTCTAAATTTTGGTTCAAACATCTTGCTTGTATCTGTATTGATTAAGTTCCTGGCTCTCATTTCTTCCTGTTCTTTCTTTTGGGGTGAATTTCTTTGTTTCATCATCTTGAAGGAAGAAAAGGAATTAATAAGGTAAAAAAAAGATAAAATTAAAAAAATTAAAAACAACACAAAAAATAAAATAAAGGATGCAAGATCCTAGGTGTGTTTTGGTCTTGTTGTTGAAAGAAGCTTGATAGAATAGAGAAAAAAGGGAAAGAAAATAAAATAAAAAGGAAAACGTTTGAAAAATTGGAAAAATGAATACAATAAAAAAGAATAAAATGAAATAATGAAAGTAAAATAGAATTTTAAAAATTTACAAAAAACTGAAAAATATAGTAGAAAAAATTTAAAGACAAACCTTTTTATAAAAGCAGAAAACAAAAATAAAAAATTTCCCAGTCTGTATTCAAGAAAAGACAAAGGAAAAAAAAAATTGAATAGATGGACCAGTGAACAGAATGAAATAGGATTGAAATTACTTTACTTTTTCTCTTTCACTCCATCTGCTTTCAGGAGAGGGGTGCTTTTCCCATACTCTCCCCCTGTCTCCGTCCTCTCTCCACAAGCAAAAACAGCTCCCTGCCATCCGTGGCTTCTCTCTCCTCCAGTTCACTTCTCCACACCATGTACCTGCTGAGTTCTATGGTTCAAGTTGTGCAGATTGTTGTGTTAATCCTCAAATCAGTTTTTTAGGTGTACAAGTTGGTTTGGTGTTGATCTGGCTGCATTTCAGGGATGAGAAATGCAAAAAAATCTTGCATGTTGTTCTGCCATCTTAGCCCCCTTAGCCCAGCCTTCTTCTTTCTTTGTGAAATTCCTACCCGATTCTCAGATCTGGTGTGGACTCCAGAGTTTGTTCTGCCAGTCTTAGATGTGTATTTCCCTATTTCTATATCTCTTATTATGTGCAAGTTCTGTATTATTTTTATTATTTTCCTTGTTTCTCTGATTTTTTTTTAGTCTATGTGCGGAGGTTCATATTTCAATAATTAGCCTTAACTTCTGGGTACTTATGTGTGTGGGAGCTGGAGGGAATTCAAGTAATACAAAGTGTGGCAAGTTTTACAGTGTGGGAAAAATCATACTATTAGAGGCTTATAATCTTGTTTTGGCCTCGTCATTGTTCATGTGGAGTCCCTAAGGGATTTATGCACACAAGCAAATGATAAATAAGAGGAATTACTAAATTGTCCTTTTATCCTAGTGTAAGACTTTTTAGAACATTCCATGACAACATGTAAATTGAACTCAGGGTGCAAGCAAAGCCTCTTCTTTCCTGTTTTCTTCCAATTTTGCTACAGGTTTGTAACTTGAATGTGTCACTTGGTACATATGAACGAAAAAGGAAAAAAAAAATGAATACAGGGTGGTAGTAATCCAGAAGGCACAATTATGAAAGATAGGAGAGAACTCTCTTTTTGGAACACAATTATACATGCCCTAACATCTGAGTAATAGTGTTAATTGCTCCTGTAATCTTAGGGGGGGTCACATAGAAATTGATGAAGTGTTAGGTTAAGAACCTTCTATGCCCTCTACATGCAGTGTCCAGCATAGAATTTGTCACTCTGGAGTTTCTCAATACTTTTTGTTAAGCAATGATCAAAGGAATGAATGGGAAATAAACAGTACTAACTCAGACTTCATTTTACCACCGTTTCAAACATGTATTAAATATTTAGAATGGAAATTCTCAACCAGTATTAATCTACTAATGAACAATTTGAAATGCATAGTGTTGATTTGAGTTGTCTAGTGCCTGGGAACAAAAAAAAATGTTTAGTGTGTATGGGGATAATGGACAATACACATATTGCAGTGTGTAGGGCAGTCATTCACAATAAGGAACTATTCTAAAATACCTAAAGTATCTTCACTAAAGGATACTGACATATAGGTTCAGGTCTGTACTGGGAAGGGTATGGCATTCCTAACACAATAAAATGTGTTCTTCTGTGAGAGACCAATAGTTCAGAGTTAGAATATAATATGTTTTATAGTCCTAACTATACATGGGATGGCACAAGGAACAAAAGTACTGATGGAGGAAAATGGAAAAACTGTAGAAAAGGAAATAATGCTGTTATCACTGCTCCCCAAGAAATTCCCTACAAATCTCACCCTTGTTCTAAGATCCCAGCTTCTTTATGTCATTAGCTACATGTTTTAAGTCTGAGACCATGCACTGGATTGACATGGCCCAGGTTATAGGTCTATATCCTGGATGTAATTATCAAACATACAAATGCAATTATACTTTCTGTGAGAAACACAATAAAGGCCCTCCAAATATATCCTTAGAACCTAATTCCTGGAACAGATGAATATATTACCCTACGTGGCAAAAAGACTTTGCAGACATGATGAAGGTTAAAGTCCTTGGGCTGAGAGAGTATATTGGATTATCTAGATGGGTCTAATCTAAATACATAAATTTTAAAAGCAGAGAAACTTTGCAAATTCTACTCAAGAGATATGACATAAGAAGGACTTGATCTGTCATTGCTGACTCTGAAGGGAGAAAGGATCACTACCCACACAATACAGTGGGTTCTAGAAACTGGAAACTACTCTCAGATTTCAGCCAGCAAAAAATGTAAATTTTGGTGTGCATCTGCAAGAATATGAACTCTGGTAACAAACTGAGAAAAAATAGTGTTCTTTCCTATAGACCCAAGAAGGGAACAGTCTGCTAACACCTTTATGTTAGTCTGGCTGATACCTGTACCACTTTTAAATGAAAAAAAAAAAAAAAAAAAAAAAAAAGAAAAACTAAAATAATAAGCTCATGCTGTTTTAAAGCACTAAACTTATAAGAGTCTGTTATAGCACTAATAAAAAACCAACCCAGCCAAATAACCAATAAAAGTGCTCACGTATTGCCCAAATTGTAACAACTGAAGGTTCTGGGGTTGCTATACATGTGGTTTAAGGAAGAAAAACTCTGTGTGGTGTCCACTCCTCCATTAGATTGGTTAGAATTTCATTTTATGAATTTTTAGTTTGTGAGTGAATTTGTCAAGTTCACCACCACCAGCATCAATTTTTAAAAAAGGAAAGTAGAAGAGAAGGATAGAGGAAATCATTTAAAGGTGGAAACATAGAAACCACAAAATAGAAGAAAATGTAGATGCTATACTTCTCATTTCCACCACTGGTCATAGGATAAGGCTTTTTTTTAAGCTTTATTGAATTATAATTGAAAAATATAATTGTAAAATATTTAAAGTGTACACTGTGGTGGTTTGATATGTATGTGCTCATTGTGAAAGGATTCCCACCATCTAGTTAATTAACACATCCATCACCTCACTTTTGTGCATGTGTGTGAGAACACTTGTGTTTCATTCTCCACAAACTTCAATTATATAATAGTGTTATCAACTATCGACACCATATTTTACATTAGATTATCAGGCCATATTCACCTTATGCCAGAAAGTCTGTACCCTTCTAATATTCTCACCCTACTTCCCCCACCCTTCAGCTCCTCACAACCACTTTCTTACTCTCTGTTTCTATGACTTTGACTTACATATGGAATCTAAAGATTTATTTTTGAACAATACCATGCCATGTTTGTCTTTCTCCGTCTGACTTATCTCACTGAGCATAATGCCCCACATTCCATCCATGTTGTCACCAAAGAGCAGGATTTCTTTATTTTTCATGGCTGAATAATATTTCATGTGTACATACACAATGTCTTCTTTATCTATTTATCTATAGATGGTCACTTAGATTGTTTCCCATATCATGGCTATGCAAATAATGCTCAATGAACATGGGAGTGCAGATATCTATTTAATACCCTCTTTTCATTTCCTTTGGACATATTTCCAGAAGTGGAATTGCTGGGTCATATGGTAGCTCTATGTTTGATTTTTTAAGTGATTTCCATATAGTCTTCCATAGTGGCTACACTAATTTATATTCCCACCAACAGTGCACAAATGTTTGCTTTTCTCCACATGCTTGCCAACACTTTTTATCTCCTGTCTTTTTAATGAAAGCAATTTTAACGAGTGGAAGGTGATATCTCATTATGGTTTTGGTTTGCATTTCCCTGACAAATAGTGATGGTTAGCACATTTTTAAGTGCCTGTTGACCACTTACATGTATTCTTTGGAAAATAAAATTCCTCTTCTAATTTTTTGAGTTGTTTATTTTTTGGTTTTTAAATTGTACTAGTTCCTTATATATTTTGAACATTGACCCTTTATCAGGTATATGATTTGCAAATATTTTCTCTTATTTTATAGGTCACCTTTTCATTTGTTTATGATTTCCTTTGCAGTGTGGAGATTTTTAGCTTGATATAGTCCTACTTGTTTACTTTTTCTTTTGTTGCCTTTGCTTTTGGTGTTCAACATAAAAATCATCAAATGTGATGTCAAGGAGATTACCCACTATATTTTATCCTAGAATTTTTATGGTTTCGGGTCTTATGTTTAAGTTTTTAATCTATATTGAGTTGATTTTTGTATATTGTATAAGATTGGGTCCAGTTTTATTCTTTTGTATGTACCTGTTCAGTTTTCCAACACCAGTTATTGAAGAGAGTATCCTTTTCCCCATTGTATATTCTTGGATCTAACATTTCCTTTGCCATAAATTAGTTGACCACATACACATGAGTTTATTTCTGGGTTATGTTTCATTGATCTGATATGTCTGATTGATATGTCTGTTTTCATGCCAGTACTGTACTGTATTGATTACAATAGCTTTGTAATATAGTTTGAAATGATGAAGTGTGATACCTTCATCTTTGGTCATCATTCTCAAGATTGCTTTGCCAATTCAGAGTCTTTTTGGTTCCATGCACATTTCAGGATTGTTTATTCTATTACTGTGAAAAGTGCTATTAGAATTGTGATAGGGACATTGAATCTGGATTGCTTCAGGTATTTGGACATTTTAACAATATTAATACTTTAAATACATGGGCATGGAATACATTTCCATTTATTTATGTCTTCAATTTCTTTCATCATTGTATTATAGTTTTCAGTGTACAGATCTTTTAGCACCTTAAATCCATTTATTCTTAGGTATTTTATTCTTTTTGACACAATTACAAATGATTTGTTTAATTTCTCTTTCTGATAATTTGTGTTAGTGAATATAAATGTAACTGATATTTTTATACCATACCTCTTGATCTGCTTTAAAATAAATATGGACAAATTTGCTTTTATTTTATAGCAATGTGGGGAGGTTTTTAAATTCCTTTTTTTTTTTGAAGCTTTAAAAAAAAACAACTAATTCCAGTGTAGTTAACACACAGTGTTATATTAGTTCAGATGTATAATATAGTTATTAAACAGTTTTATACATTACCCAGTGCTCAACATAACAAGTAAACTCCTTAATCCCCTTCACCTATTTTAGCCATCCTCCCACCCACCTCCCCTGTGGTAACCATCAGTTTGTTCTCTATAGTTAAGAGACTATTGCTTTGTTTCTCTATTTTGATGAAGTCCCAATAGTTTTTATTTATTCCTTTGTTTCCCTTGCCTCCGGATACATATCTAGAAAACTGTTGCCCTGACCAGTGTCAGAGACATTACTACCTGTGCTCACTTCTAAGAATTTTATGGTTTCATGTCTCACATTTAGGTCTTAAATCCAGTTTGAATTTACTTTTGTATATGATATAAGAAAGTGGCTCAGTTTCATTCTTTTGCATGTAGTTGACCAGTTTTCCCAATACCATTTGTTGAAGAGACTGTGTTTCTTTCCATTGGATATTCTTTTCTGCTTTGTAAAGGTTATTTGGCCACGTAATTCTAGGTTTATTTCTGGGTTTCCTATTCTCTTCTATTGATATATGTGTCCATTTTTGTGCCAGTACCATCTTTTTTGATCACTTCAGTTCGTAATAAAACTTGAAGTCTAGAATTGTGGTTCTTCCAGCTTTGCTTTTCTTTTTCAAATGTGCTGTTTATTCTTTTGTGGTTGTATACAAATTTTAAGATTGCTGTCATTCTGTGAAAAATGTTTTGGTAGTTTGATAGGGATTGCATTAATCTGAAGATTGCTTTGGTTACTATACTCTAAACATCTTAACAATATTTATTCTTCCAACACATGAGCATGGAATGTCTTTCCATTTCTTTTTGTCATCTTTAATTTCTTTCATTAGTGTTTTATAGTTTCATAGGTTAGGTCTTTCATCTCTTTGGTTAGAATTTATTCCTAGGTAACCTATTGCTTTTGGTAAAATTGCAAATGGTATTTTTTTCTAATTTCTCTCTCTGCTGCTTCATTATTAGTCTATAGAAATGCAACAAATATCTGTACATTGATTTTGAATGTACATTGATATCTGTACATATCTGTACATATCTGTACATATCTGTACATTGATTTTCAATTTTATTTATCACTCCTAGTGGTTTTTTGGTGGAGTCTTTTTGGTTTTCTATAGTATTATGTCATCTGCAAACAGTGAAAATTTTACTGAACATTCTTGTCTTGTTTCTGATTTTAGGGGGAAAGCTCTCAGTTTTTCCCCACTGAGTATGATATTGGTTGTGGGTTTTTCATATATGATATTTAATATGTGGTTCCCTCTAAACCTACTTTGTTGAGGGGTGCCTGACTGGTTTAGTTGGAACATTAGACTTGATATTGGGGTCATATCTCTCTACATTGGGTAGAGAGATTACTTAAAATTAAAATCTTGAAACAATGAAATATACCTACTTTTGAGGGCTTTTATCCTGAGTGGATGCTGTACTTTGTGACGTGATCATATGGTTTTTTATCTTTCTGTTACTGATGTTATGTATCACGTTTATTGATTTGTAAATATTGAACGAACCACCCTTACATCCTGGGAATAAATCTTATTTGATCGTGTGAATGATTTTTTTTTAATTTATTGTTAGGTTTGGTTTGCTAGTATTTTTTTGAGGATTTTTGCATCTGTGTTTATCAGAGATATTGGCCTGTAGTTCCCCCCCTCCTCTCTCTTATTTTTGACTGGGGGCATCTTTATCTGGTTTTGGTATCAGGGTGATACTGGCCTCAGAATGAATTTGGAAGTTTTCCTTTCTCTCCTATTTCTTTGGAATAGTTTGAGAAAAATAAGTATTTACTCTTCTTTGTGTTTGGTAGAATTCCCCTGTGAGTCCCTCTATCCCTGGAATTTTGTTTGTTGGGTGATTTTTGATTACTGATTCAGTCTCTTTGATTATTCAAATTTTCTATTTCTTCCTGCTTCAATTTTGGTAGGTAAGAATTTATCAATTTCTTCTATATTTTCTAATTTGTTTTTCAAATCTCTTAAAATTGTATTTCTGCAGTGTTGGTTATTATTTCTCCTCTTTCGTTCATGATTTTGTTTGAGTCCTTTTTTTTTTTTTTTAATGAGCCTGGCTAGAGATTTATCAGTTCTGTTGATCTTTTCAAGAACTAGTTCCCATTTCATTGATCTGTTGTATTGGTTTTACTTTGTTTTGCTTATCTCTGCTCTAATTTTAATTTTTTTTTCCTTTCTTCTACTGGTTTGGGGTTTTGTTTGTTCTTTTTCTAGCTCCTTTGTATGTACGGTTAGGTGATTTATCAGAGTTTATTTAGTCCATTTACACTTAAAGTAATTATTGATAGATACATACTTATTGCCATTTTGTTACATGTTTTATGGTTGTTTTTGTAGTTTTTCCTCTGATCCTTTCTTCCCTGTCTCTCTTTCATGGTTTGCTGGCTTTCTTTAATGGTATACTTGCATTTCTCTTTCTTTATATATTTGCATTTGTTTTGCAAATCTGTGATTTTTGATTTGTGGTTACCATTAAGTTTGTATATAGCATTTCCTGCATATAGCAGTCTACACCAAGTTGATGATCCGTTAAGTTCAAGCCCACCCCTTACCCCCCTCCCTCCCACATTCTAGGCATATGGTGTCATAATCTACATCCTTTCAGTCTGTGAATCCCTTGACTGAATTTTTAAAGAAATACTTTTACTGCCTTTGTGTTTCCTGCTTTTCACTCTCACTTATGGTCTCTCCCTTCCACTCAAAAGTCTCCCCGATATTTCTTGTAGTGCTGGTTTAGTGGTCATGAACTCCTGTAGTTTTTTCTGGGCAAGTCTTTATCTTTCCTTGTACCTTGAATGATTTCCTTACTGGATAGAGTGTCCCTGGCTGCAGATTTCTCCCTTTTAGCACCTTGGAATTTTTCATGCCACTCCCTTCTGGACTGAAAAGTCTCCTGAATAATCTGCTGACAGTCCCATGGACCTTCCCTTGAATGTAACTTCCTTCCTCTCTCCTGATGCTTTTTTTTTAAATATGAAATTTATTGTCAAATTGGTTTTCATACAACACCCAGTGCTCATTCCAACAGGTGCCCTCCTCAATGCCCATCACCCACTTTCCCCTCCCTCCCACCCCCATCAACCTTCAGTTTATTCTGTTTTTAAGAGTCTCTTATGGTTTGGCTTTCTCCCTCTCTAACTTTTTTTTTTCCCTTCCCTTCCCCCATGGTCTTCTGTTAAGTTTCTCAAGATCCACATAAGAGTGGAAACATATGGTATCTGTCTTTCTCTGTATGGCTTATTTCACTTAGCATCACACTCTCCAGTTCCATCCACGCTGCTACAAAAGGCCATATTTCATTCATTATCATTGCCAACTAGTATTCCATTGTGTATATAAACCACAATTTCTTTATCCATTTATCAGTTGATGGGCATTTAGGCTCTTTCCATAATTTGGCTATTGTTGAAAGTGCTGCTATAAACATTGGGATACAAGTGACCCTATGCATCAGCACTCCTGTATCCCTTGGGTAAATTCCTAGCAGTGCTATTGCTGGGTCATAGGGTAGATCTATTCTTAATTTTTTGAGGAACCTCCACACTGTTTTCCAGAGTGGCTGTATCATTTTGCATTCCCACCAACAGTGCAAGAGGGTTCCCATTTCTTCACATCCTCTTCAGCATCTATAGTCTCCTGATTTGTTCACTTTAGCCACTCTGACTGGCATGAGGTGGTATCTCCGTGTGGTTGTGATTTGTATTTCCCTGATGAGGAGTGACGTTGAGCATTTTTTCATGTGCCTGTTGGCCATCTGGATGTCTTCTTTAGAGAAGTGCCTATTCATGTTTTCTGCCCATCTCTTCACCAGAACTAGACCCACAAAAGTATGGCCAACTAATCTTTGACAAAGCAGGAAAGACTATCCAATGGAAAAAGACAGTCTCTTTAACCAATGGAGCTGGGAGAACTGGACAGCAACATGGAGAAGAATGAAACTAGATCACTTCCTTACACCATTCACAAAAATAAACTCAAAATGTATGAAGGACCTGAATGTGAGACAGGAAGCCATCAAAACCCTAGAGGAGAAAGCAGGAAAAAAACCTCTCTGACCTCAGCTGCAGCAATTTCTTACTTGACACAACTCCAAAGGCAAGGGAATTAAAAGCAAAAATGAACTATTGGGACCTCATCAAGATAAAAAGCTTCTGCACTGCAAAGGAAACCATCAACAAAACTAAAAGGCAACCAATGGAATGGGAAAAGATATTTGCAAATGACATATCTCCTGATGCTTTTAAAATTCGTTCTTTATCACCACTCCTTGTCATTCCAATCACTATGGATCTTGATGTGGACTTCCCCTGGTTGACTCTTAAGGGATCTCTGTGCCTCCTGGATCTGGACATTTGTTTCCTTCCCCAGATTAGGGAAGTTTTCAGCCATTATTTCTTCAAATAAAATTTTTGCCTTCTTTTCTCTCCTCTCTTCCCCTGACACCCTTTTAATGTGAAAGCTTTTACACTTGATGGAGTCACTGAGCTCCCTAAGTCCACTCTCATCTTGCATAATTTTTTATCCCTCATTTATTCAATTTGTTTTCTTTCCAGGTCATCAGTTAGTTCCTCTGCTTCTTTTAGGCTGTCATTTATTCCACCAAGTGAATTTTTATTTTCATTCACTATGTTTTTCATCTCTGATGGGTTCCCCTCTATGTTTTCTATTTCTTTCCTAAGGGCCCCAATGATATCCTCCACTCTCCTTTTAAGTCCAGTGAGTATTTTCATGATCACCATTTGAATTCTCTATCAGCCATGTTATTATCTTTCCCAGGTCTTTCACTGTGGCTCTGTCCCATTCCTTCACTTGTGACATATTCCTTTATCTCCTCTTATTGCCCAACTATCTGCATCCATTTCTGTGTGTTAGGAAACCCAGCCATGTCTCTTGCTCTTGAATGTAGTGCATGGGACACACACTTTAACTAGGTGGTGCTGGCTCTCCTCCACAGGGAAGGTGTAGCCACTGTGAAGAATAGGACTGGCTGGAACCATTGTGTAAAGCACAATGGGTGGGAGGTGCAGTTTTAACAAGGTGACAGTGTCTTCTGTGGGAGGTTGGGAAAGGCAGTGTCAGCAAGTTTTGCATGGGTCTTCTGGGGTAGGAGATCCACAGCACCAAGACTGAAGCAGGTCTGGCTGGAGTGGGTAGGGTGTGGTATAAGCTAGTGAGGTAGTGAGTGCCCACACAGCACTGATTCCTAGAGGTGGCTGTGTGTTTATGTTATGATGAGGGACTGGGAAGAAAATGGCACCAGCGAGCTCCTTTGTTCCTTGAGATGCCCCTTAGTGAACCCTGAGATTAGTAACTAACTGTCCCTCCCATAAGCTTCAGGCACCTTTCAAACTGCAGCTTCTAAGCTATCTCTGTGGGCTGTTTGCTGTGCTGTCTTTTATTTATTTTTATTTATTTTACTTTTTTTTTAAAGTTTATTTATTCATTTTGAGAGAGACAGAACAAGCATGGGATGGGGAGAGAGAGAGAATCTCAAGCAGGCTCTGCACTGTCAGCACAGAGCCAGATGTGAGTCTCGAACTCATGAAACTTGAGATGATGACCTGAGACAAAACCAAGAGTTGGACACATAATTGACTGAGTCACCCAGGCACCCCTGCTGTGCTGTCTTTTAAGGCCAGGGGCCCTGCTCTCTGTTGCCCTTTAGGCTCTCTCATTGCTGAGCCTGCTGATTTTTAATGTTCTAGGCTTTAAATTTCCGTGGTTATAAGCATTCACAAAATTCACTCCCTCTGATTTTCAAAGCCAAATGCTATTGGAATTTCACTTCCTTGTAGGCTCCCTGGTGTGCTAGTCAGTTTCTCACTCTTCTCTATTCCTGCAGCCCTCTCCCTCCAGCTGTCAGACCCTGGGGGTTTAGGTTCCCACCAAGTCTTTGCCTTTCCTATCCTCTTTGATGTGACCTGTTCTCTACATTTAGTTGTAAAATTTGTTCAGCCAGTCCTTGTGTCTTTTTCTAGTTGTTTGCTTTGATGCAAGTGTTATCTAGTTGTATCCAAGGGATGAGGTAAATTTAAGGACCTCCTACTTGGCTGTCTTCCCTGGAATTCTTAAATGCAACTGATTTTTATATACTGATTTTGTACCCTGTAACTTTACTGAATTCATTTATTGGTCCTAACAGTTTTAGTAGAGTCTTTTGGGCATTTTTCTATATAATATCATGTCACCTGAAAATAGAGAAAGTTTTACTTCTTCTTTTCCAGTTTGGATGATTTTTATTTCGTTTTCTTGCCTGATTGCTCTGGCTAATACTTCTAGTACTGTGTTGAATAAAAATGGTGAGAGTGGACATCCTCACTGTGTTCCTAAATACAAAGGAAAAGATTTTAGCTTTCTACCATTGAATATGATGTTATCTGTGGGCTTAATGTATATGGCCTTTATTATGTTGAGGTATGTTCCCTCTATACACAGTTTGTTGAGAATTTTATTTCAAACATGTACATGTTTGTAAAATTGTTTTTCCACACACACTGAGATGAGTGATTTTTAACTTTTACTTTGTTAACATGGCACATCAAATTGATTTGTGAATATTGAACCGTCCCTGAATTCCTCAAATAAATCCCATTATATCATGGTGTATGATTCTTTTAATATATAGTTGAATTTTGTTTGGTAGCATTTTGTTGAAGATTTTTGCATCTATGTTCATCAGGGTTCTGGCCTATAATTTTCTCTTCTTAGAGGTCCATATCTGGTTTTCATATCACAGTAATGCTAGCCTCATAAAATGAGTTTGGAAGTGTCTCCTCTTCCTAAAATTTTTGCAGTTTGAGAATAGTTAATACTAATTATTCTTTAAATCTCTGCTCCCACATTTTGTTGTTGTTGAGAGGTTTTTAATCTGATTTAATTTCCTTACTAGAACTTGATCTGTTAATATTTTCTACTTCCTCATGATGCAGTCTTGGTATATTGTATGTTTCTGGGAAATTATCCATTTCCTCTAGGTTGTTCACCTTATTGATGTATAATTGTTCATAGTGTTCTCTTATGATTCTTCATATTTGTGTGGTATCAGTTGTAGCATCTCCGCTTGTATTTCTAATTTTATTTCAGTCCTCTTTTTTTCTTCTTACTTCAGTCTAACATTTTGTCTAAGTTATCTTTAAAAAAAAACACCCAGCTTTTAGTGTCATTGGTCATTTCTAGTGTCTTTTTAGTCTCTATTTTATTTATTTCCACTTTGAGCTTTGCCTATTTCCTTCTACTAACTTTGGGCTTAGTTCTCTTTTTTTAATGCCTTGAGGTATAAAGTTAAGTTCATTGGAGATTTTTTTCCTTAGTATAGGTATTATCATGGTAAAATCCCCTATTAGAACTGCTTTTGCTGTAACCCATAAGTTTGGTATATTGTATTTCTATTTTTATATTTCTTGATTTTTTTAAATTTTTATATTGGTTTCTCTTTTGACTTATTTTTTCTCCACCCCCCAGTGGCATGCACGTTTATTTTCTAATTTTTTTTTTGTAATTGATTTCTACTCTCATACCATGTAATTAGAAAAGATGTTTGGTATGATTTCAATCTTTACTAATTTTAAAATTTATTAAGATGTGTTTTGTGGCCTAATCTACAATGTATCCTGGAGAATTTTCCATGTCTGCTTGAGAAGAATGTGTATTTTGTTTCTGTTGGATGGAATATTTTGTAAATGTCTAGTGGGACTTTTGGGAGATAGTTAGATCATGAAGGTGAAAGATTTTGAAGAATACAGGTGAGGGATGATCTTTTTTTTTTTCTTTTTTTTTTTTAATGCCACATGAGGATATGGCATGAAGGAAGCTGTTTACAAACCAGAAAAAAAATATATGAGAAACCATATTGGTTGGTACCTGGAACTTGGGCTTCTCAGCCTCTAGAACTATGACAAATAAATATTTGCTGTTTATGTCTCTCAGTCTGTGGTATTTCACTGTAGCAGCCTAAACTGTCTAAGACAAACAACTGAGAAAAAATTGACAAATCCTTTGAAAAACAATGAACAAAAATGACTTAAAAGGTTATAAAGTGACTTATAAAATTTGAATACTAATCTAGTTATTAAAGACATTGGATTTGTAATCTAAATTTTTAATAATGTTTTAAGAAAATTCTAGATTCAAGGGACTAAATTGGTAAATTCCATAAATCTTACATAAATTACTTAGAAAACAGAGGAAATGGAAATACTACCTATATGAGTACAGGAGGCCTTCATTATCATGATAGCCAAACCAGAAAAAGACATCATAAAAAAATGTAAAATAAGTACTAATGTATCTCATAAATTTCAGTGAAAAAATTAATAACTAAATGTTAACAAATTAAATATAGCTATGTATATGTATATATATATGTACATATATATACACAGACAAACAAGACATACACCTATATATATAAATGTATGCTACCTATATATAAATACATAAATACTACACCATGACCATGACTGAGATTTATCTTTTTCTTTTTTTAAATTTATTTTAGAGAGAGAGAGTGCACAAGTGGGGGAGAGGGATAGAGGGAGAGACAGAATCTTAAGCAGGCTCCATGCTGAGGATGAGCCCAATGGGATTGCTGATCCCATGATCCTGAAATCATGACCTGAGCCGAAATCAAGAGTTGGACACTCAGCTGAACCAACAACAAGCCCCTGGGATTTATCTTAATAATACAGTTGGTTTGGGGCACCTGGGTGGCTCAGTCAAGCCTCTGACTTCGGCTCAGGTCATGATCTCGCGGCTCGTGAGTTCGAACCCCGCATCCAGCTCTGTGCTGACAGCTCAGAGCCTGGAGCCTGTTTGAGATTCTGTGTCTCCCTCTCTCTCTCTGCCCCTCCCCTGCTTGTGCTCTGTCTCTCTCTCAAAAATAAATAAACATTAAAAGAAAAATGCAGTTGGTTTGATATTTGAAAACAAGTCAGTGTAATTTTACAGACTAAAAAGCAAAGTTATATGACAATTTCAGTAAATATACAAAAAAGTATTTGAATTTGGCAAAATTCAACACCTATAATGACAAATATTTTCATCTAACTAAAACAGAAATTCCCTCAGCCTGATAAAAGATATCTATGAGAAACCTACAGTTACTATTTTACTCAGTGGTTAAAGACTGAAGACTTTTCCTCTAAGAATAGAAACACGTAAAATAAAAATAGATATTATTTATGTGATTCCCTTACAATTGCAGTAAGCTAGGTTAAAAAATTACATATTAGAGGGGCACCTGGGTGGCTCAGTCGGTTAAGCATCTGACTTCAGCTCAGGTCATGATCTCGCAGTCGGTGAGTTCGAGCCCTGCATTGGGCTCTGGGCTGACAGCTCAGAGCCTGGAGCCTGCTTTGGATTTTCTGTCTCCTTCTCTCTGCCCCTCCCTCACTTGCACTCTATCTCTCTCTGTCTCTCAAAAATAAATAAACATTTAAAAAATTAAAAAAAAAACATATCAGAGAGGAAGAAGTAAAACTGTGTTATCTGTAGACTACAGGAATATGTACATAGAAAATCTTATATAATCTAAAAAATTATACTACCAAAGCTAACAAATATTATTACATATAATATGAAAATCAATTATGTATAAATTTAACAATGAAAAATTGGAAAATGTTTATAATAGTGTACAAAAACATAAAATAATTAGAAATCATCATTTAAAAATTGTGTAAAACTATATTAAAAATCATTGCTGAGAGAGAGAGAAACCTTAAAAAAATAATATCTCTCCAATATTTAAGTGGAACTATAAACCACCATGTTATATTCCCTCATTCGAACAATCCAAATTTTCAGGAAGAAGAAATTCTTATTTCCATTATAATATTCCCAAGGTCATGGTCCCAGTTTTATAAAAAATATGGAAATTACTCAAAGCTATATATAAATTACTCAAGAGGTCAAAGTATTCTCAAGCCTAAAGAAACCCTGAGCTTGTGAGTTATTTGCATATCTTAAAACTTTCTTTCTTCCAGTTGGATATAGTGCTCCAAATCATAAAGAGATTGTTAGAAGGCTACACACATTTATACTTAGACTTGGATTATGTATCATATTGATTATGGACTATAGCTATTCCTATTGAATTTATTTGTATGTAAATGGGAAATAAATGCCAATAATAATAAACAGAAAACACTGACAGGCAAAAAATGAATCTTAAAAGCATATGATTCTTATTCAGAGAGCTTTTGCTGTTTATATTTTGAGCTGAGCACACACATGTTATATTTTTAGTGCCCATTATAACCAAGTATTAGCATCAACCAGCAAATACTGTGAGAAAATTCCTACTTCCTACAGCTATAACTACAGATAGGAATGGGAACAATATATTTTGAGAAAGCTTTTCAGCACAGATTGCAACAGCAGGGGTATTTTTGCTCATTGTCATTTTATGTAACAGGGTATGATAATAATATCATAAATTATAAGAAGTGGAAAATTATTTGCATTTTACCATAAAAATTTAATCCAAAGGAAACAAGCTGTTCTTTAATACATAGTAGAAGGCAATCTATTTATCATCAAAAGATATTTATCAAAATGAAATTCAATTAGTCTCACAAAATTGACAGTTTAAAAACTTGTAATTGAGACAACAATCTTCTGATGTTACTTTAAAAAGTTAAGCAACTGAAAATCTCTAGCATGGACTCTAAAAGAAGGGTATTTGGCTCTGCTACACAAGAATGTAATACCAAATATTACAAAAATGCTTTTAGGTTACTATATAAGTTAGACAGACTTTGAGATTTGTGGGATATGATCAGCACAATGAAAAAAAATAGAACCTCTAGTGAGAATGCTGCATAATTGTAGTTATTCCAATTAACCCACCATTAATGCTCACATACACTAGCAAAATCAAAAGCATTTGTCAGCAGAAAGTATCATCAGTCAAAAAAAGTTATGGGTTTAGTCCTGGAAGTTGGTGTTTCTGTCATTATTAGTGACAGCTTACTTACCATCTGATTGATTTTAGACGGAATTCAACTTCTTTCACACAGAGGAACTGCAGGTCTCTACTAATCTGCATTGCTGATTATCAGCCCTTTCAATTTTAGTAGGGCATTATTACTGCTTAACATTTATTACTCATTAAAAGAACTTTCTACTAGATCTGTGACACTTTCCCCATTTAACAGTTATTGTGCAAATGCCACTGCCTAGAGATAAGGGTGAGAGACACTGAGCAAGAAGGTGGGAGAGAGAGAGAGAGAAACAAGAGAAGGAAGAAAGAAGGACTGGAAGGAAAGAATAAGAAAAATACTACTTTAGGTAGAGGAAGATCTAATTCATCACAATTGAAAGATGAAAATTATACTGTGTCCAGTATTAGAGAATGCTGAGTTTATCAGCAGATGTTTACTCAATAATGATAACTTTCACTAATTTAACAATTAATATGTGTCAGATCTTCAGCTACTCTGAATCAATTATTCTTTATGTTAAGGGATTCAGGCTTTATCTTACAAGTAATGGAAAGCGTAAAAAAAAAAAGAGTCCTAAGATGGGCTCAAATCTGTGATGTTAAGAAGATCACTTTGCAATATACACATCGGATAGTTGGAAAGCAATGGTAACCTGGAGAGACTAGGGAAATTGCTGTCACTAATAATAAAGATAGGGCTAGATGGAGTTCAGTTTTGCATTCAAAGAACAGAAAAGAGACCACGTAACTGAAGTGGAGACGCAGAGTGGAAAATATAAGAAATAATGTCAGCAGGTCAGCAAGGGAAATATAGACCATTTTAAGGACCCTGGTCTTGATTCTGACATGAAATGTGATTGATGGTTTTGTCTAGAGGAGTGTCCTGGTCTGAGATACATTTAAAGAGGATTACTGTTGGTGATATGTGGATAAAAGATAGTAAGGCTAGGAACAGAAAAAGAAAAGCCAGTCAGGAGGTTGTTGTTCTTAAACCTGGGAGAGGAACTCTTGCCCTGGGCACTTTTCTCACCTTTTTCCCAGTGAGAAATCCATGGAGCAAAGAGGATGCCTTCAACTCCCACCACAGGAGCCCATATCCCTCCTTCCCATTCTGTAGGTATCTGGGACCTGGAAATCATGATCTATCATGACTACTTCCCTTTTGCCTTTCGAAGAGCAGAACATTCCACTTCCATATACAGGGCTAGCCTCATGGGCATATAGCCTGTGCAGTGGCACAGGGCCCCGCACCCAAAAGGGCCCTTCATTTGGCTTAATGAAGTGCTGTCACTGTTCTAAAATTCCTAAGAATTGTATCATTGAATTTGTGCTTTGCAAGTGAAGTCCAAAGGGATAATCGAATTTCTGCATGAGCAGAAGAGATGCACACGTGAGCTGCATGTCAGTTATTTCTTGCCACCTTATTCATATGTAGAGTTCATGATGCCCCTTGAACACAGAATTCCAGTGGACCTGCAATGCTCAGGAATTCAACAAGTTGCAAAGTGAAAATATGGAAAGCGTTATCCTTATTATTGAATTAAGGTGGGGGCAAAGGTATCGACGGCCACAGGGGCCAGTCACATTCTTAGTTCAAATCACAACTTGCTTTGCTTACAGAGAGAATGAAATGGCATTCTAAGAAACACAAACAACTGAAGAGCTCTATCATATCCTTTTTGACTTCTGTTACATTTTTTTGTTTTGTAATGTTTATTTTCGAGAGAAAGAGAGAGAGAGAGACAGTGTGAGCATGAAGAGAGAGGGAGACACAGAATCTGAAGCAGGCTCCAGGCTCCAAACTGTCAGCACAGAGCCTGACACTGGGCTCGAACTCACAAACCACGAGATCATGACCTGGGCCGATATCAGAGGCTTAACTGACTGAGCCACCCAGGCGCCCCTGTTACCTTCTGTAGTAACATAGAAGGGAATAGAAAGAAAGGGCAACCCATAGTTCCTTTTCTTTCACTCCTTCCTTACGTATCAATAAGCTAAAGGTAGAGTGTGTTGTCAAAATGTGCACTTATCAAGACATGCTAAAACAACAGCTGAATTAATACATACAGCATTTCTACTGTTTTGGTAAAAGCAAAATGCATATGCATATACAAGCCAAAACCACAACTGTTTAATTACTGATTCTGCATACAAGTTAAATGTTCTATTTGCATGTAAAACTGGCATTGCACAATATAAAGATGAATGGTAAAATGTATGTTAATACACATTAAATGTTCTTTTTTTTTTTTAGAAGGACATTAAATATCAAATAAAACACCATCACAAAACAAAACAACAAAAATCACCATAGCAAGTTAGGAAGGAGACACTAGAAGAAAGAAAAACTTTTATATTTAGTAACTAATGGTATTTTTTCTCCCTGCTCTTTGAACAAGGTGTTCTGTGTTTTGATTTTGCATTTGACTCCACAAATATTTAACCATTCTTGGATATATGTAGCTCAAGTCAGAGGGATGGCTAAGAAATAATTGCTTTCAGAGGTGGTGAATTAAACTCAAATGTTCAAGCTTGATTTTCTGTGTTTGTATGGGAGCCCTTGCGTATAGAATATAGAAGGGTGAGGGTGGGTAAGAAGAGAAGGAAGCAGGCTAAAAACTGGCAGCCATGGGCCAGTGGCAACAACTGAGCTCCTCCTTTGCTGTCATAATTTATTTAACCATTTTTAGAATATTTCAAACTTTTGGATATTTAAATCTATGATAAGTGCGCTTCTATATTTCTCTTCCCCTAAACCACAAATGTTCAAGATGGGATCAATTGCTGTAGTCTGGATGAGAGATGATGGTAGCATAAGCTAGAAATAGTGAGAAGAGCTTGCCTGTATTTTGAAAGTGTAAAACAACAGCATTTGTTGTGGGAGTTGACTGTGTGCAGTGTCTGAGAAAAGCAGGTGTCAACAAAGACTCTAGAGATGTTAGCCTGAGGTGCAGAAGCAGAGGTATATGGATATACCAGTTTGCTTACAGCCATTGGGCTCTTTCCCAATTGTTGGTGATTATGAATAAAACTGCTATAAATATTCACTCACAGGATTTTCTGTGAACAAAAGTTGTCATTTTTCCTGGGTAAATACCAAGGAGTAAGAGTGCTGTGCTATATTATAACCATACTCTATTTTATACAACCATAATTGCCAGATTTTCAAAAGAGTCATACCATTTTATATTCCCACCAGCAAGTAGTAAGGGTTCTAGTTGTTCAACAATATTGCCAACATTTGGTAATGTAGGCCTTTTAATTTATTTTTTATTTTTATTTAAAAAAATTAACGTTTACTTATTTTTGAGAGAGAGAGCGAGCACGCAAGCAGGGGAGGAGCACGGAGAGAGGGAGACAAAGAATCCCAAGCAGGCTTCAGGCTCAGAGCTGTCAGCACAGAGCCGGGCGCGGGCCCGAACCCACAAATCATGACAGCATGACCTGATCCAAAGTTGGATGATTAACCAACTGAGCCACCCAGGCGCCCCAGGCTTTTTATTTTTTTAACGTTTTTTTTTTTTTTTTTTAATCATTCCCATTGGTGTGTGGTGGTATCGTGTAATGATTTTAGTATGTTTTTCCTTAATGACTATTGAAATCGGTTTCTTTTTATGTGCTTATTATTTACGCATCTATCTTATTTGGTGAAATATCTGTTTATATCTTGTCTATCTTTTGTTATTTTATTTGTTTTCTAATATTGAGTTTTATCGGAGAGTTCTTTATATAGTTAGAATGCAAATTCATTGTCAGATGTGTGATTTTGAAACACCTCCCAATTTGTGGCTTTTCTTTTCATTCCCCAAAAAGGGCCTATCACAGAGAAAGTCCAATATATCATTTTGTTTATTTATAGTTAGTGTTTTGGGGTTCAAAGGTTAGAACTAAAGATAGTTTTGGGGGAACAGTAATGAAGATTGCTGTAAAGGTATAACACTGAGTAAAATTACCAAGGAAAGTAAGAACATAGAATGATGATATATCAATTTGAATACCATTCCCTAAAATACTACAAATTTTACATGTGACAAAGGTGAGAGATATCCAACAGAGAAATAAGGATGGATCAGCCTGTGAGATAAGAACATAGTAAGAGAATGAGATAAAAGCCAATTGATAAAATTGTTTTAGAAGAGAGAGGATCAGCTGTGTCAAATCTCCCTAAAAGTCAAGTGAGGTGGTAGAGTCTAAGAGTTGAGGTTGGAATACCAATGAGGTAACTAGTAGTGAATTTCAACAAAAGTAAGTTGTAGAATGGTAAAAACAAAATTTTGACTGTTAATTCAAGAAGACATCCACGATAAGGTGAGTGTAGTCAACACTTTTGAAGATTATTTTCCCTTATGTTAATGAGAAAAATGGGCAAGACAGATTGTAGGCGTGGGATTAAATGATTTTTTTAGGTCGAGATGGAAGATATATCATGCTCTTTAGCTAATGATAATATTATGGCAGAAAGGGAGAAAGCTAATTATGCAGGAAAGAGACAGGAAATATTGAAGAATTTCTTCAAAAAAGTGACGAGCAATAGGAATCTGTATCCATAGAGGGTTTGATCTTAGAAATGAGAGGCTTGTTAATGAAATATGAGGGAAGGCAGCTAAGGTGGGCACAGATCTTTAGATGGATGGTGAATTTGTTTGTAGAAACACGTGGACATGTTTTGACAGTTTTCCCCCCCCCATTAAAATAAGAAGCAAATTATCACTTTTTATTGTGACTTTTATGTGACCGTTATTGCCACATCCTTATGGATTCGTATAGGTAAACTCTTTTTGCTATATGCTTTCTCAAAATCTTCAACTGACTGAGTGTTTTATTTTCAAATATTTTGAAGTTTAGAAAAGTATCTATCATTTCTATGCATGGTTTTGAGTTCTAAAACATACCTGATGCTAGCTCAGGGATTACCTAGTCCTAAATGTGCTTATTTAAAAGTAAAATAACTTAATTTGCCTAGTCCCTCCTCACCCCTCTTGTACCTTTATCACATGGAACTAATCAAATTTCCCCTCCCAGTTCATATCACTGCTCCAGTTCTGACAACAAAATTGTCAGTTTCTATGAGTCATAAGCAATAGAAAATAACAGTGCCAATTTTCAATGCCATCACTCTGGACTAGTTTTGTCATTGTTCTGACATTGCAGTCTACAGAAATAAATCACTGCCAGCAGGATACATGTAAACCAAATCTGGAACTTGCAGATGAGATTAATTTTCTATTCCCTAGACCACACCCTTTCAGTTGTCTTGGAACAGTAGTGACTAATACAGAGGTACTTCCATTTCCCTGGATATTATCAGGTTAAGGAAACTTTTATAAGAATTTGTCAAAAAGACAAAAGTGTGACTGTGAGAACAAGATAATAGTCCTAAAGGACTTGAGATATTTGCCATGCAAATTATTTGATAACTGTTTGGAATATTACTGGTACTTAAATATATGTGCAATAAAATGAGCTCATTAACACTGAAGATAAATTATTAATAAAAAAATGCCAAATTTTAACCCAAATTCCTTCTACATGAGAACTTCCTTTTTTTTCTCATTTGTTCTATCAAAGACCATATTAGCAAAAGGAATTCTACACAAGTCATAGAAAACATAAAAGGTTTAAAGAAAAAAAAAATCCTGGTTGTTTGGGAGTTTGCTTCATTCTATTTCCCTTTCTTGGAATTTCACAAGTCTGAAAAATGTATTAAAAATTCTGATAAGTTATTTAGTAAAGAAATCCACTTGATTTTGTTAACTAAGTATTGCTAGAATTTATTTGACTTTTATTTTTCATAAGATCTCTATATCTATGTATCTGTTTCAGAAAGTTATGAGTTCTTGGAACACCAAATTATTGATCTAAAAATGTTGCAAATATTATAGAACCAAATATTTAAGATTAGCACTTTCTAGCTTAGCAATATTTTTAGGAATATAAATTGTCTATAATGGAGGTAGAACAAGGAATTGGCATTTAGACACAATACACAGAATCAAAGTTGTGTAACAAAATGCTGTCTAAATATATAGTTAGAGAATAAGAAACTTGAAAATACTGTGAGGAGGTTGTAGCCTTTGAAGAATCCTTAAAGGTTAAATGGAATGAGACTTATAACTGAAAAAAAATGAAGTTTTATGTGTGATGAAAATATAACACATTTTTTTGTTGAAAATAGAACAAGTTGGATGCTCCAATCTAGAATTCATCAAAGATAAAACACGAGGCAGGAGTTATGAGAACACAGAAAAAATACTGGTTGTTTTCACAGTACATGGTGTCATGTGGCATATTGGGAAAGGGAGGTGGAAGAAGGCTCATCTCCCACCTTAGCAGATCATTAAGTCTCCCTAGAAAATAGGAAATGTTTTCATGCATCCATACAGTATCATCTTGCCCTCCTTTTGTTCTTAACTCTTAACGTCTTGATTCTTTGACATTGTGAGTAAATGCATTCATATTAGATTAGATTCTGACATATTTTCTGGGTCAAATTAATGATTCCCAGGACATCCACACACATAAATATGCCATAATTTTCAAATTACAATAAAATTACAGTCTATAAGGGGTTCCTTATGAAATAGAGCTAACAGTAATCAAGGAATTTGGAATTCTGAAACTATAAGAGTAAAATGAGAACTTGAGTTGCTTGTCTGTGTTCAATGGACAGTGGGCACTTAAAGAGATAGAAAAATGAAATAAGATGAAACAGCAGAGACAATGAACTTAACTTATTCAGAATGTTATCTGAGTCTGTTAGTCCCAAATCTCTACCATATGTCCTCCATTAGATATTAAGTATTATTCAATCTGGAATATAATCAGAACCTCATATAACTAAAGATATCTAACAAATGACTAAAGACATCTAAAATACAATTGAGAAATGGAGACTGTCTTAAGGTTTTTGAAGATCCTTTCTGATTTAGACTTTGAATTGTATTCACATGGACACTGGATCTGGCATGTCCAAAAGAACAATATTAAGGGGGAAAAAAAAAGAAATATCGACTTATGTCATTAGGGGAGTAATGCTCCAATCCATGTAAAAGTAATATAGAACAAGATAAAGGTTTTTCCCCCCACTAAAAATTGATTGTCATAAGCAAGAAAAATCTTATAAGTTTTAAGATCTGAGGACCCAATATAGCTTTAAGATAAAATCCTTCTAATTACAGAATTTTTTTTTTCCAAACTGGTTGTATAGATTCAATGCACTTTTTGTGGTTACTGTTTTTTTTTTCTTAAACTTCTTTGTATAGATAAAAGATAAATTGATAGGCACTACTGAAAACTGTGATATCAGTAGAAAACCCAACTTTGTAATAGTGAGTTTTCTACAACAGAAGGTAGTGCCTTCAAACAGATGTTAGATCTCTCCTGGCAGTGAGAACTTCAAAGCTGAATAAAACTCACAAAGAGTGGAATGTGGCATCAGCAAAGTCATTCAACTGCTAGGCATACCGTATATTTACTCACAAAATAGAGATTATATATCAGGCAATACAGCACAAAACCTTGAAGGGCTTCATTATTGCTTTTGATTTTGCTGATTGCTTATTAACTGACTCTCTTCAGCCACCTGGTTGTTCTAAATGAAAAGAATCCACTTGTATTTTAACTGATTATTGGCACAGTGATTGAAAGAGGGAATCATTCCAAGACTGTGTTTAGTATGCCCTTGACCATGTGAGAAGCAACCAATAAGGAGGACAGCTTGTTGAATAGAGCCCATTATACTTGATACATCTGCAAATAACTGCAAATTGAAAGATTGCAAACTAATACAATGACTACAAGGACACTCTAATGAAGCATTTCTTATATTTAACTTCTCAATGAGCACAAATATGGTGATCATGCTGTGAGTATTTGACACCTGTACCTCTCCTGGAATTCTACTTAAAACAATTTCAACTCTAATCACTAGAAAACAATATTACTTTTACTTTAGCTAGCATGCCTTACCTAAGGCATTTTTTAGTACCTTAGTGACTCTAACAAAATACATCCTTTTAATATTTAAATACATTTCAGATGAAAGCTTGGCTATAATGAATAGCCCTGAGTGATGTCTTATATATTTTTATTCTGGCAGTACTGTTGTGTCCCTAATATGTGCTTTTCTTGACATTTTAGTTATATTCCTGGGTTGTTAAAATTTTCTCATGTCCACACTTAACTTTCTTTCTGTGAGGAAATACAATCAAATTATTGCTGGAACATTGTCAAGACCATGTATCTTAACACCATTCTCGTGCTTTACTTTCTACCAACACTTTTCATGTAGACTGACAGAGGAGGAGGCAAGCATTGAGTTAGCCATTTGGATGGTAATTAATTGTATGGTAATCTCCACATAGCCCATTTTTATGAAATGAAACAGGCACTCTATTTATATGCAGGTCCTCAATTCTTTTTTCTATGTCCCTGGTCCCTGGTAATTGTTAAAAGTTAATAGTCTCATTGTAGAAAATTATCTCAATGAATCATCTCAATTCTAATAGGCCAACTATGACTAGATACTCTTGCATTACCTACAAATGCAGATTTAATGTTGCCAAAATGGCAGTCTTCCCAATAGAGTACCCTCTGCCAGCAGAGGAACATGTCAAGTCAGTGACCATATTATCATTCTTATATAACTTTTACATTTAGGCTGTAGTCATCCTTCTTTCTGGTGAGAAATTAGCATTAAAAATAAAAAGAAAGAAAGAAAAGAAAAGAAAAAAGAAAAGAGAAAGAAAGAAAGAAAGAAAGAAAGAAAGAAAGAAGGAGAGGTTTAAAAGCGGACAAATGTGTTTTAAATTTTGTGTCTCTCTACAGGGGCTTGGAAGTTTTCAAAAATTGTTAGGGCTAACACATAAGTTCTAGTGTAAAATAAAATCTCCTTAAGAGAAGAACATAGCGTACGTTTTTACCATATATCTTTCAGAGAGCACCATATTTAAAATCAGATAGCATTCTAAAAGTACAGTAATTTTATGGGCTTGGGAGTAAAAGGCTATAAGAGAATGTCAAACTGCAGGTCTCAAAGTGTCATTGAAGTGAAATATGATGGATTATTCCTGTCAGGATACCAGAATCTATATTCTTCTTTTAGTGAATGCACACTCTCAAAGTCCAGCAATCAGGCTTCCATAAGCTTCTTCAAGTGTTCAGAGGTGGGCACAGTTCAACTGAGAGCAACAATTTTGCATCATCTGCCTTTAGATACAAGAAATTTAACAGTATTCTTCTGTTAACTATCTGTACAACTGTGAAGAAGATGGCTTAGAAACTGCATATTAGATAAATCTGTAAAGATTTTTTTTCACTGTTACAATTGATTTGTTAGAAGTTTGGTCATGTGACATCTTTGTTTTCCTCCCTAAATTCTCATTTCTTACTGAGGATTATAATTGCATTGCTACTTAGCATTTGTAAGTTTATTTTTTCAAAGTTAGTATAAATGGGTTGATCCCCCCCCCTTATTTTCAGTTATCACTTCATAAAGCTGCTGGAGAATAAAAAGTAATTGCATATGACTGTTTTGTATAACATAATGGATTGAGGAGATGAGCTAAGGAACCAATGGCTTTTTAAAGTATTTTGATAAGGAAAAGAAAAGGGTTATAAATACGTAAAATAAAACTTTTTAAAGTTTATTGATTTGTTTTTCAGAGAGAGGGAGAGAGAGAGAGCTAGTGAGTGAGTGGGGAGGGCGATAGAGAGAGGATCCCAAGCAGGCTTTGCACTGTCAGTGCTGAACCAGATGCAGGGCTAAAACCCACAATCGGTGAGATCATGACGAGCCAAAATCAAGAGTCAGATGCTTAACCCACGGAGCCACCCAGGTGCCCCCATAAATTAAAACTTTTATAGACAGGAAATGAACATTCAATCTATTTTACTATGGAAATTTATCTGTGTTCTCTTTCCACCTTTAATTACCCACATTGTTCATTCATTCGTTCATTCGGTCAGTCAGTCAGCCAGCCAGCAAATATTTAGTCACTACTGCATGACAGGAATTGAATAGAGCAGGCAGTGTTCTTGCCCTAAGGGACATTATAATTAAGAAATCAAATTTGTTCCAGGAAAGAAGGCTTCTCAATACCCTGCACTCCCAGTAAGTGTTGCATCATCTCTCTCTTTTTATCTCTACAAAGCATTTGAAGATTCAGCACACTAAAACCAAAACCTGTTTTGCGGTTCCTAATGTTTGAGACTTTGGTTTTTAATGCATATATTTCTATCGTGAAAGAAAATAAGGATAGGATATCTTAGTGTACAAGGAACAAACCTAGGATGACACCATATAGGGAGAACACATGAGAGGTTTCACAAATGCGTCCTCAAAATCAGGGTCAGAGATTCTAGTATGTGATATTGGCTCCAGAACCTCATCAGCTAAGAACTTAGGAGGAGTAGCCATTCATTTGTACCCAGCACTTTCCAGGTTTCCTCTGAGAATGCTGTTAATAGTCTTATGATATTCTAAGTTACTTTTATGCCCCCCATAAGTTTAAACTTAGATGGAGCTCTGAGTTGTAACAGTGGTTAATGAAATCCCCATCATGCTTTCAGTAGGGCATAGTGGTTAAGTTGTAGGTTCAATATATGGCTCTGGCACTTACCAGTTTTGAGATATTTCGTGAGTTACTTAGCATCTCAGCTCTTCAGTTTCTTCAAGTGTAAATGGAGTTAATCATAATGGCATGCTAATAGGGCTATTGCAAAAGATAAATGATTTGATATATATAAATATTCATATGTATATGAAATTTACAATGGCACCTATGACATAGTCTCAGTAGATGTTACTATTATCTTCTTGTCCCCAACTATGTATAATGATAACAGATTAATTTCCAGACAGCTGACATTTTTGTAAGAACTCTTACCTTTATAAAGTATTTCTTCCCTCCTCCACAGCTCCTGCATCTAATGCATCATTGAGACTTGTGAGTCCTTTTAACATTTCTAGCTCCAGGGCTGCTGAAAACATGTCAGTGGAGTGAACCATCTAGTAAAGTTCAGGACATCCAAGACAAAGTTGTGATTGACCATTCTCATAGGTCAGTGGGAACTCTTCTGCAGATCTGTGAAAATAGTGCCTCCTTAAAATCTTTTCAGGAAAATGTTCAAGCAAAGACATAGCCATGTTGATATTTGCAATGTCCAGTTGCAGGGCAGATCTGACATAGAATTTCCGCATAGTGTTTTATTATTTACGTATATTTTAAGGAGGAAGATGTTGCATGTTGATATGTATGTATTGAGCACATTTCTCCAAATACTACAAAACTATTAATTGATGATAATAAATAGATGATGCAGATGCCATGTAAAATCACTTACATTTTAACTTGCATTGTAATTATTTTCAGTTAAAATTAAAAGTTTAAAATAAAAAAATTTGAAGTCTTGAGTATATCTAATTTCTCTGGCTAGTGTAGTTATTCCTGTATATTGGCTTCAGAAGGTATGCCTAGATGGATCTGCATGATTATATGTGTTCAGTGTTAGCAGAAGACATGTGTTTACAATTTTGATAGCCATTTAATGGTTTTATACCGAAGAAAATGTGTTCCTCCATTCAATGTTTTAATCAGTCTCTTGAAAAAAATCAAGAGATAAAATTTGTTATTTTAAAAAGCTAAACAAACCCCAGCTGGTTACTTATTGGGAAGTAATATATTATGAGAGCTGCAATAGCTGGAAATTATGATTTCTTCATTAGATTTATTTCATCTATAAAGATGAATTCTTTTCTTAGAAACGAATAACATATCTAAAAATTTCATTTGAAATATCTCTTCCACCTATGAGAAGGTAGGACGGTCCAGAGTTACCTCCCACAGTAAACAATTGGACAAGTGGACAAGATATATGAAACAAGTGTTTTCAAATATTAGAGAACAGGCAAAACAGGAATGTGATTCCTGAAAGGGAACTAAGAAGGAGACCTCTACCATCTCCCCTGCTTTCTGCCTAGATGCAATTTCTGGACCGCAGTGAAGGGAAGAGAACCCAAACGAAATCTGGGAATTTTGATGATTTGAGGAGGCATAGATCAGAGTTGGAAAAGATGGAGGCAGCTAAATTTTTCACAGCCGGAATATACTAAAAGATGATGGAGAGACAGAGAAAGAACTCCAGAAATCTGCTTGGGGTTTCTCTAGCATCTTTGCCTGAATATCAATTTACATATGCACAGAGTAAAACATGAAGAGGCCAGGAGAAAACAATCCCACAGGGCCTTGAATCACCCAAGTTCCCAATGGCCAGAGAGGAGACTTCAGTGAAACCAAGAGTTATTTAGGAGACACCACAGAAGGATTCCTTGAGATTTTTGGACTCGTGGGTTTATAGTGTCAAGCAAACTTGGAAAGGTGTTGGTATTTTTTTTCATCTTTGTTTCTGTTTCTCTTCTATCTTTCCAGAAATATATATATATAATATATATTTATATATTTATATGATATAAATATAATATATAACATATATTATGTGATATGTTATATAATATATAATATACATTGTATATAATATACAATGTACACATATATAATACATATAATGATATTGTTCCTCAGTTCCCTGAAGCTATGCTTTTTCATTCTTTTTCAGTCTTTCTATGTTTTAAGTTTCATAATTGTATTTATATGTAAAAAATATTGATAGTTTTATAATGAATGGGGTTGCATTTTATCAAATATGTTTTCTGGATTGATTTTTATGATCATATGATTTTTCTTTTTTAGCCTGTTGATGTAATGGATTATGTTAATTGATTTTCAAATATTGAACCAGCATTGCATATTTGAAATACGTTCCACATAGTTGCAGAGTATAATTATTTTTTTTTATACATTATTGGATTTGAATTGGTAATATTTTGCCAAGTATTTTTGAATCTATGTTCATGGAAGATATTGGTCTATAGTTTTTTGTAATGTCTGATTCATATAGTAGGGTGATGCTGGCTTCAGAGAATGAGAGGCAGTGTCCCCTCTGCTTTTATCTTCTAAAAGAGGGTGTAAAAAAATGGTATCATATCTTCCTTAGATATTTGGTAGCATTCACCAGTGAACCCATTGGGCCTGGGGGTTTTTGAGTTTTTTTTTTTAAAGCTTATTAATTGTTGGCGCCCCAGGGTGGCTGAGTCGGTTAAGCATCTGATTTCGGCTCAAATTATAATCTCACAGTTGGTGAGTTCAAGCCCCGTGTCAGGTTCTGTGCTGACAGCGTAGAGCCTGGAATGTGCTTCGGATCGTGTGTCTTCATCTCTCTCTGTCCCTCCCCTGCTCACACTATGTCTCCTTCTCTCTATTAAAAATAAATGAACAATGGGGTGCCTGGGTGGCTCAGTTGGTTAAGCATCTGACTTTGGCTCAGGTCATGATCTCACCATTTGTGAGTTGGAGCCCTGCATTGGGCTCTGTGCTGACAGCTCAGAGCCGGAACCTGCTTCAAAGTTCTGTGCCTCCATCTCTCTCTGTGCCCTTCTGCTGATCACACTCTTTTTCTCTCTCTCAAAAATGAATAAATGTTTAAAAATGTTAAAAAAAATAAATGAACATAAGAAAAAGATTTAAAAAATTAAACAATAAAGGTTATTAATTGTTGACTCAATTTCTTTAATAAATGTAGATTTATTCAGATCATCTATTTCTTCTGGTGTGAGTTTTGGCAGATTGAGACTTTCAAGGAATCAGTCTATTTCCTCTAGGTTATCAAACTTGTGGCATACAGTCTTTCATAGTATTCCTTTATTAGTCTTAAAATTACAGGGAATCTGATTAATGATTTGTTTCCTTTTTTTTTTTTCTCCATTAGCCTAATGTGGCTAGTGGCTTACTGAGTTTTTTTATCTTTTCAGAGAACTAGCTTTTGAATGTATTGATTTTTTCTATTGATTTCCTGTTTTTGGTTTCATTCATTTCTGCTCTAATTTTGATTCTTTTAAAAAATCATCGTCTGTTTACTTTGAATTTAAATTTTCACTTCCTTTAGATTTTTCTTTTCTAATGTATGCAATCCATGCTACAAATTTTTCTCTAAACAATGCTTTTTGCTGCTTCACCCAAATTTTGATAACTTGTATTTTCATTTAGTTCAAAAGATTTTCAATTTACCTTGAGAGTTGTTTTATCCACGTTTTATTTAGAATTGTGCTGTTTAATGTCCATGTATTTTGGAATTTTCCAGTTATCCCTCTTTTGTGAATTTCTAGTTAAATTCCATTGTGGTATGACACCAGATACTATATGATTTATATTCTTTTAAATTTGATAAGGTATATTTTATGGCCCAGAATGTGATCTCTCTTAGTGAATATTCCATGTGAGCTTGAGAAAAATGTGTATTCTGGTGTTTCTGGATGAAACATTCCATAGATTTCAATTATACCACGTTGACTGATCATGTTAGTTTAACTGATTTTATGCCAACTGAATCTATTTCTGAATGAAAGCTGTCAAAGTCCACAATACGATAACATTGTGTGAAACTGTTATTAGTTGTATACACATTAAGAGTTTTTAAATAGAACTCTTTATCATTATGTAAAGCTCTTCTTATCCTTGATAACTTTCCTTACTTTGAAATCTGCTCTAAAATTAATATAGCTAATCCTTCTTTATTTTGAGTAGTGTTAGCATGGTATATGTTTTTCTAATCATTGAATATAATCTATATGTGTCTTTATGTTTAAAGCAGATTTCTTGTAGGCAGCATGTAGTTAGGTCATGTTTTATGATCTATTCTGACCATCTGTCTTTTAGTTGGTGCATTTAGACCAGTGACATTCAAAATAATTATTGATATTGTTGGATTAATGTCTGTCATGTTCCTTACCATTTTCTGTATGTAGTCTTTGTTTTTTGTTCTTTGTCTTCACTTTAATTGCCTTTAATAGTTATAAATTCTATATGATTGCATTTTAGCATATCAATTATACTTTTTAAAACATTTTTAGTAATTGCCCTAGAGTTTGCAATATACGTTTACAACAATCCCAGTCTACTTTCAAATAATACTGTACTATCTCACTGATAGTGTAATACCCTAAAGTAACAAAACAGCAAAATACCTTACATCTCTTATGTCATTGCTGTCATTCATTTCATTTATATGTAAACATACGTGTGTATACACGTGTGTATATATATGATACATATATATAAGTATACATAATCAAATATACATTGCTGCAGTTACTATTTTGAATACCTGTTATTTGTTAGAACAATTGAGAATAAGAAGTAGGTTTTTGTTTTAATTTTACCTTTACTTATTCTGTCTTCAATATTCTTACCTTCCTGTAAGTCTGAGTTTTTGACTTATATCCATTCTCTGTAAAGAACTTCTTTTAACATTTATTGCAAGGCAAGTCTACTGGATCCGATGCCCTCAATTTAAGTTTGTCTGAAAATTCTTTATTTCTCCTGTCCTTTTTGGAGGATAATTTTGAAGAACATACAGTTTTAGCTTCATGGGTTTCTCTCTCAAAACTTCAAATATTTCATTCTACTCTTTTCTTGCCTGCATGGTTTCTGAGGAGAAGTGGGATTTAATTTCATCTTTGTTTCTCTATAGGTAGTTTTTTTTTTTTTTCTGCCTTCTTTCAGGATTTTTCTTGTCTCTGATTTCTATAAGTTGAAGATATGGCAAAATGTAGTTGCTTGTGGGGAGGGCATTTATCCTGCTTGGTATTCTCTGAACTTCCTGGATCTTTGGTTTGGTACCTGACATTAATTTCTGGATATTCTCTGTCATTATTATCCCGAATATTTCTTCTGTCCCTTTCTGTCTCTGGTATTCCCATTATGCATATATTACACCTTTTGTTCCATAGACATTGGTTATTCTGTTTTGTTTATTTTAGTCTTTGTTCTATTTACTTTTCAATTTTGAGGTATTCTATTAATGTACCTTGTAGCTCCAATATTCTTCAACCATGTCCTGGCTCTTGATAAGCCCTTCAAATGCATTCTTCACTCCTGTTACTGTTTTTTAACCATAGCACTTAGTTTGGGATCTTAGGATTTACATCTTTCTGTTTTTACAGCCCACTTGTTCTTGCATGCTGTCTACTTTATTCATTAGAGCTCTTAACATATTAATCATATACTTTCTAAAAATTTCTAGTCTGATAATTTCCACATCCCTGCCATATCTGGTCTGATGCTTGCTATGATGTTACAAATTCTTATTTTTTCTATTTGTTTGTTGTTGTTGTTTTCGTTTGCCTTGTAACTTTTCTTGATAGCCGTGCATGATGGAGCAGGTAAAAACAACTGCCTGTGGGCTTTTAGTAATGTGGTGGTAAGGTTTGGGGAAGGTAAATTATCCTACAGTCCTGTGGTTGGGTCTCAATCTTTTAGTGAGCCTATGCCTCTGGACTGTAAACTTTACAAGTGTTTCTCTCTCTCTCTCTCTCTCTCTCTCTCTCTCTCTCTCTCTTTTTTTCTTGCCACTTAGATGGGACAGGGTGGTTATAGAACAGATTGGAGTTGGGTATTTCCTTACCCCAGGTCAGTTATGCTCTGATAATACTCCACTGGATAGGGTCTGGTTAACTAGTTTTCCCAGATGGCAGGTCCTGTTCAGAAGGACAGAAACTCATGCATTTCAAAATGGTTTCTTTTCCTTTGTTCCTGATAGAAGCCCAAGGGAATTTTTCTCTGATATATGCTATGGTGGAAGCTGAACAAGTATCTAGAAGTAAATCTTACAATATTTTGTAGTCCCCTTACTATAACTGGTTCCCCCCTGTAGTTTTTAACTCTCACAGTTGTCCATACTGAGCCTCCATCAATTTTTCTATTACACTTCGGGTTTTCTTAACCCAGCACTGGTTCCCAGCACTTTCTGGTCATGAGTCTTTGTCCTGACAAGCCTCAATGATGTGTATTTACCTGTCTCTCCAATCTTGGGAGCGGTGTTTTGTCCTGTGTCTTTCCCTCTCATATGGATCAAAGAAGAGTTGATTTTTCATTTTGTTAAATGTTTTTACTTGTTTAGACAAATTGGTGACTTTCAAGCTCCTTATAAGCACAACTGTAATATGCATTTTAAAAACTCCTCTCTTCCCCTCCACTGCTTTATTTCATTCTCTCTCTACCCCCTCTCTTTCCCTCTCATGTACACACAAATACATTTCTCAGAAGGACTTTTAAAAGTGTTTAGCTTGCAAATATAATATCCAAGGAATAATCAAATATTTTTACTCTTTGGGTAACAGTAGTTCCCTGGTTTTGGTTCAGTTTCTATACTATATTTGAATAAGCAACAGAACCAAAAAGTGATGTAAGTGTCTGTCCAGAAGATTGACCAGATTAACAAGTCTCTAGAGTACAATAAATTTTGGCTTATGGACAAGAAGCATTAATATCACCTGGTTAAGAACAAATAATGATGTTTCAAATATACCTATGTGTAATCCTGAGACTCTGTGAATAAGTTATATGACATGGCAAAAAAAAGTTTTTTTAGATGCAATTAAATTAAGATTCTGTATTATTCTGATGGGCCCATTAAAATCATAAGGATTTTTACAAAGGGAGGTAAGACTATCAGAGAATTGGGATGTGACTATGGAAGCAGAGGTAGTTTGATGTGAGGCCATGAGGAAAGGAATGCAAACAGAAGATGGAAAGGGCAAGTTAACAGATTTACCCTCAAAGTTTCCAGAAGGAACACAAACATCTGCAAACATTACTGAGACTGATTTTGGATTTCTGATCTCTAGAACTGTAAAGAAAAGGTTGTATTGTTTTAATCCACTATTTTTGTCGGAATGAGCTACAACAGCAATAGGAAACTAATAGGCTCACCTTGGAATTGATTAAATATGCTGTGTCTCAAGCCCTACTCCAGACTTACTAATTAAGAATCTGCATTTTAACTAGGTATCTAGCTCATTTATATGCATGTTAAATTCTGAGAAGCACCGCTTAGCATGATAATCTTTTTGAAATTTAGATTAAATTATTCACTTATCCAACCAAAAGACTTATTTAATCATATTGACTAGTCTCTTGCCAGTTTATTAGAACTTTGGCCAAGACACAATAAAGCTGCTGAAAATCAATAGAAAAATTGTTCCAAGTGTTTCTTCTGTTTGTAGATCCAAAGTACTGATTTTGATTACCTTAGTATCTTGGATACATGGGAAGTTTTTAACTGAATTAAATAACAGGAAACTACAAAATATGAACAAAAAAGAAAAAAAAAACTTAAACATTCAGATGTTCTCATCTGCATAGCCAGATACTTAATTCGCTAAATTATTTCTTCTCTTTGGATTCAGATATTTTGTTATCATAGTCACAGTTTAAATCATAGGAAGTTCTTGTCTTTTGTTTCAAACTACTAAGGGAAGAATAACATCATTATAACAGGAGATGATCTCTACTATAGGCTTTATCAGAAGACAAGCAATTAGTTCTCAGTAAATACTCACTGGCAATAACAAAACCTTAATTAAACTGTAACTACCTTTCACAAACACAACAGTAATGTCCACTCTCCTCTCACCACTGTTGTTCAAGATAGTACTAGATGTCCTAGTCTCAGCAGACAACAAAATGAAATAAAAGGCATCCAAATGTACAAGAAAGAAGTCAAACTTTCACTCTTCCCAGATGACATGATACTGTACATGGAAAACCTGAAAGACTCCACCAAAAATCATATATACACATATATAGCACAATTTATTTATCCATTCAACTTTTGAGGGATATTTGAGTTGTTTTCAGGTTTGTGCTATTGCAAATAAACTTGTGATGAATATTTATGCACATGTCTTTGTATGAATATATGCTTCCAATTCCCTTGTGTATATTCTTAGGAGCAGAATGTCTAGGTCAGATGTTGATTATATGTTTAATTTTTAAAGAAAATAAGCAAATTTTGTAGCATTTTACATTTCCACAAACAGTTCTTTCACACTCTTACCAACATTATGTATTGTCAGTCTTTATAATTTTATTTATTTAAATTTTAAATATATTAATAGATATGCAGTTGTATCTCATTGTAGTTACAGTTTGCATTTCCCTAGTGGCTACTGATGTTTGGCATCTTTTCATATGTTTAATTGTTATCTACATACCTTCTTTGGTGAATTGTCAAAGTATTTTGTCTGTTTTTAAATTGGGGTGTTTTCTATAATTAATTCTTGAATAATCTTTATATTTCTAAATACAAATTAATCATATGATATTTGTCTTTCTTTAACTGACTTATTTTGCTTAGCATTATACTCTCTACCTCATCCAAGTTGCAATAAATGGCAAGATTTAATTCTTTTATATGGCTGAATAATATTCCATTGTACATATATGCCACATATTCTTCATCCACTCATCTTTTGATGTACACTTGGGCTGTTTCCATAATTTGGCTATTGCAGATAATGCTGCTATAAACATAATGGTGCATGTGTCCCTTAGAATCAGTATTTTTGTATCCTTTGGATAAATGCCTAGTAGGGCAATTACATGATGGTAGGGTAGTTCTAATTTTAACTTTTCCAAGAACTTTCATACTGTTTTCCAGGGTGGCTGAACCAGTTTGCATTCCCACAAACAGTGCAAGAGGGTTCGTTTTTTTCCCACATCATCACCAACACTTGTTCTTTCTTATGTTTTTTATTTGCCATTCTGATAGGTATGACATGATATCTCATTATACTTTTGATATGCGTTTCCCTGATAAGAGATGTTGAGCATCTTTTCATGTGTCTATTGGTCATCTGGATGTCTCCTTTGAAGAAATGTCTGTTTGTGTCTTCTGTCCATTTTTTAATTGGATTGTTTGGGTGTTGAGTTTTGTGTAAGTTATTTATAAATTTTGGACACTGCCCTTTATTGAATATGCAATTTGCAAGTATCTTTTCCAGTAGGTTGCTTTATAGTTTTGTTGATTGTTTCTTTCACTGTGCAGGCACTTTTTATTTGGATATAGTCCCAATAGTTTATTTTTGCTTTTGTTCCTTTGCCACAGGAGACATATCCAGAAAAATACTATTATAACTAATACCAGAGACATTGCTGCCTATATGCTCTCTTCTAAGAGTTTTATGGTTTTAAGTCTCACACTTTTTAGGTCTTTAATCCATTTTGAGTTTAGTTTTGTGTGTAAGAAAGTGGTCCAGTTTCATTGGTTTGCAGTAACTAATTTTTCCCAACATTATTTGTTGAAAAGACTGTCTTTTTCCCAGTGGATATCCTTTTCTGCCTTGTCAAATTTTAATTGACCATATTATTGTGGGTTTATTTCTGGGTTTTCTTTTTTTTTAATTTTCCTTCAAGGTCAGCATTTGAATTCTTTATCTTGCTTGGTTGGGAAGCCTACCCAAGATTATGGGTTATTTTTTTCTCTGTGTAATTTTTTTAAACTTAAATCCAAGTTAGTTAACATATAGTGTAATAATGATTTCTCAAGAGTAGAATTTAGTGATTCATCACTTACATGTAATACCCAGTTCTCATCCCAACAAACGCCTTCCTTAATGTCCTTCACCCATTTAGCTAGTCTGTTTTACTGACCTATGTGTCCATTTTTGTGCCAGCACCATACTGTTTGATCAATACAGCTTTGCAATATAGCTTGAAGTCTACAGTTATAATTCCTCCAGCTTTGCTTTGCTTTTTCAAGATTGCTTTAGCCGTTCAGGGTATTTTATGGTTGTGTACAAATTTTAAGATTGTTTGTTCTAGTTCTGCGAAAAAAAATGTTGTTGATATTTTGATAGGGATTGCATTAAATCTGTAGATTGCTTTGATATTTTTACAATAGATATTTTTACAATATTTATTCTTCCAATCCATGAGAACGGAATGTCTTTCCGTTTCTTTGTGTCATCCCCAATTGGTTTCATCAGTGTTTTACAGTTTTCAGAGTACAGGTTGTATACCTTTTTGGTTAGGTTTATTCCTAGGTATCTCATTATTTTTGGTGTAATTGTAAGTGGGATCATTTTCTTTATTTCTGTTTCTACTGCTTCATTATTAGTGTATGGAAATGCACGTTGATTTTGTATTCTGTGACTTTACTGAATTCATTGATCATCAATAGTACTTTTTGATGGAGTCTTTCAGGCTTTTTTTATATATAGAATCATATCATTTGTAAATAGTGAAAATTTTGCTTCTTCCTTATCAAATTGTTATCTGATTAATTTTTGGTTGTCTGATTACTGTGGCTAGGGAATTCCTATGAATATATTTGAGTATTTTTCTGGGAAATAGTTTATTAGCAACAGTTTGATACTTTTAGTTCTTGCTTATGTTTTATTAGAAGAGTCTGGAGTAGCCTTTAAAGTATGACTAATTTTTTTTCAGCACTGAGGTAAAACACTGCTAAGAACTTTACCCAGTGTTCCATGAATTAAGTGGTTTCTCAGTCTGGCTGTTGAGATCAGACTGGACCTGTGTGAGCTCTAAGAATTATCTATAATTTTTTCCCCCAAAATGGTAGTTCCTTTCATGAATATACTTATTCATCCCTCTGGGTATTTACCTATTCCCTTTCTCTTTCTTTCTCAGGAAAAAAAAAAAACCTGATTAAAAATTGGGCAGGGACCTGAATAGACATTTTTCCAAAGAGGATATACAGATGGCCAATAGACACATGAATAGATGCTCAACATTACCAATCATCAGGGAAGTGAAAATCAAACCACAATGAGATATTATAACAATTAGAATGACTGAAATCAAAATGACAGGAAATAATGAGTTTGGCCAGGATATGAATAAAAAGGAACACTTGTGCACCATTGGTAGGAATCTAAATTGGCATGCCACTGTGGAAAACAATATGCAGGTTCCTAAAAAAATAAAAATAAAAATATAGTATTCAATAATTCCATTCCTGGGCATTTACCCAAAGAAAACCAAGACACTATTTTGAAAAGATATATGCATTCCCATGTTTCTTGCAGCATTATTTACAACAGCCAAGATGTGGAATCAGCCTAAGGGTCCATGAATACACAAATGGATAAGGAAGATGTGTACATATGTAATGGAATATTACACAGTCATAATAAAGGATAAGATTGTGTTATTTGAGGCAACATGGATGCACCTAGAAGGTATTATGCTAAGTGCTATGAGATTCCATATAATTCTATTCACAAGTGTAGTCTAAAAAGAACAAGAAAAAGCAGAATCAGGCCTATAAATACAGAGATGGAATGCTTGATGGAATGGAGAGGGTAGGTAGGGAGTTGAGCAAAGTGGGTGAAGGGGAAAGGGAGATAGAGGCTTCCGGTTATGGAATGAATAAGCCATGGGAATAAAAAGCATAGCAGGAAAAATACAGTCAATGATATTGTAATAATGATGTAACAAGACAGATGATAGCATAATGTATAATATTTCAAATCACATAGTATACACCTGAAACTAACGTAACACTATGTGTCAACTATACACAAATTAAAAAGTAATAAATTTAAAAAAAATAGCAAACGTGAGGGCCTTGGTAAAAAAGTAGAAAATAAACCTCTTTGGCAAATTGGTTGTGCCAGTTTACATTCCCATGAGCAATAGCTGACTACTCATTTACTCCATCCTCTTGTGAATACTTGAATATTGCAAATATTTATTAATTTTAGCCATCATAATGGGTATACAGTGATAGCTTCTTGTGGTTTCTCTTTTCTTTCCCAGTAAGGAAAAGCCACTGACCTGTTTTCTTTTTCCAGAAAGATATTGTCTTTTAATGACATTTTGTCATTTGAATAGAATTATATAGTATGCAACCATTTAAGTCACTTTCTCCTGATGTGGTGGACATTCCCCATGTATCACCATTTTGTCCTTTCTTTGTTGCTAAGTAATATTCTACTGTAGAGATACACGACAGTTTGTTTAGCCATTCACCAGTTGAAGTGTATTTGGTTTCTCGTAGGGTTTTTTTTTTAATAATGATGAATTTAGTCATTAAGTTATTAGTGAAGTTTGATACGACATATCTTATTCTTATAACAATATAACCCTTTGTATTTCCTCAATGAGGTTGTTATTTAATATGTTAAAACACCTTAGAAAAACACTACTGATATGGAAACTAAACTTTTCACACTGACTTACACTACTTTTGTGGCTCTCTGTTATTCTATGCCTTTGCCTCTTACAGTTAAATGTAACTACTACCCTATAATGACCATTCCCTGGAGTAACCAGACATATAAGCATTCTGAAATTATCCCATTTCCTTCACAAGGTATATGACTTACATTCCAAAATACAGCATGTGTCAAATGGCATAAATGTACGATCACTGCAAAACATGGGTCATTCATTTTCCACACTGTAATGACAGTATCCTCACTTCCAAATACATCCTACCTCTTACTTACACTTATCCAATTTCACGTTTTAGGTTTGGCAGAATTTCACTTCTATATGCTACACATTGTATCAGTTAACAATACACTTTGGCTGCAAATAATAGAAATCCTAAAAAATATTTTAACAACTAATAGTTTTATTTATCTCGTGTAATAAAATGTATACTGGCAGGAAGTCCAGGGCTCGACCCTGCCTTCAGAAAACCAGGATTTTGTATGATTTATCTTTTACATTCTTAGAATAAAGTCTTGGTGCCAAGATGCCCACCTTACTACAAGGGCTTTCTGTTTGTATTATAAGCATGAAATAAGAGGAAAATGAGCAGCTGACACTAGCAGACTTCTGTGAAATAATCATTGGCTGGAATTATGCAGTATGTACAATATTATCTACATGGGAAATTGATGAATTCAGTTTTCCAGGCTCTACGCTTCATGGAGGATAATGAGAATGGGTTTGTGAATGACTTTTGTGTAGCCACCTCAGTGATTTTTCTAGTGGGAAATAACTAGTATCTGTTCTCTGAATCTTATGTAACCCCAAATATCTTTCTTTCATTCTAGCAAGAGGATGATTTTTGACTGAGTGTAGGATTCTTGTATTGCAGTTCGTTTAATGTTCTGTAAATGACACTCCACCATCTTCTGGTTTCCAGTGGCACAGATGAAAAGTCCAATTCCAGTTTGATTATAATCTAAAAGATAACTTATTCTTTTTTCCTGGGAACATGTAAGAGATTTTTGTTTATCCAAAGAGCTTAAGTAGTTACCATTTGATAGCAAAAGATTTTCATGTCAGACATGTGATAACATTGTTATTCCTTTCCAACGACACATTTTGATCTTTCTTCAACCCAAGAAAATATTTTTGATAATTTGTTTAAATATTACCTCTTTTCCTTCTTTTTTTTTCCCTCAGAATAACTGTTGTTCATATAATAGGTCTGCTTATCTTCTTTCAAACTTACCCCTTTGCTTTTTGATTCTGTCTTATATTACTATGTATTTCAATTACCACTTGTGATTTTTCTAGTCTACAATATTGAACCTCAGCAGTGACTGTTTTCTTCTTTAAATTCCTCTGTTTAAAAAAGAATTCTGAACACCATAAATTGATTATATTGCTACTGTTTATTCAAGACGATATTTTTGTTCATCTGCAGCTTTATTTCACAGCCATCTCTCTTAATTTCCCTTTTTTCTCCTCTCTCTGATTGCTAAATGCTTTTTCTTTTTGGATCAAGATTTATTATGAAGGTACATTAAATTATGGCAGCCAAAGTGCTACCTGCTATCATAGCCTGGAACACAGTGGCAGGCACCTGAAACAAGCATCCCTGATCCAAATTTGTTTTATAGTTTTTGAATGTCAGCAGCAGGGAACACTCAATTTTTTCTTTCAGATCTTTCTTAGATTACAGTACAAAGAGATACAGCTCATTCACATATTATTTCAGTGCTCCAAACTATTCATAATTATTTCATAATTATTTCATATTATTAGTGCTCCAAATATTTCTCAGGGCCAAGTCTTCTGAGGATAGGATATGTGATAATTTCTGGTCATTTCCAAGGCTTCCCCAGCAGTGGGAAAGAGAAGTACCTGGAGAAAACAAATTTTTATTAGTATCTCTTCTGGAAACCCATCAGAAGCCAGTTTCTCTCTGTAACTTAGTTGTGGCCTCATATGCTACCTGGTTCATAGAGACTTATCTTAGAGTTGAGATTGGAAGAAGTGGAAGCTGTGTTTTGATTCCCATGTTCCTAGAGCACCATTTTTCTACAGTATTCTTATTTTAAGGTCATATCTTTTTCTTCTGTTCTTTTTGTTGGGTTGGGATAAGTTAACATCTTAATTACTGATTTTTTTTGTTATCTTTGTTTTGCTTTTTTCTTTGCATTTTAAATAGGTTAATTGTGAATAGGAGCTTGTCTTTTGTTTATTTTTATGTGTTCCCTCTTATTCTCTTTCTCTACAATCCCCCACCCTACTGTCATGATGAATTTTCTGTCCAAATTCTCCTGGCTTGCAAAAACCAGGTACATTAAAATAATGAGGACTTAGTTTTATCCTACAGGGATAATATTAATATCATAGACATCTCTACTAAGAAGGAAGTTGGGTTTTCCAGATATGTTCCAAACGTTTTTTTTTATCTTTCAAGCTTTTTTTTTTTTTTTTGATAGAAACCAAATCAAAAACATTCATTTTGTATTCTGACTTGGTGCTCAATTGTACCTATGCATATGTTAAGCTTCACAAAACATACAGGTTTACATATGATACACTCAAAGGTTATACACTATTTTACTTCAATAAATACTGATTATGCCATGCTAAAATAAATTTAAATTCATAATGTATTGCAATTTGCTGTTTGAAGAATACTGAAACTTTATTAAAACTTACCTCTGGGAAGCATTTCTCCACAGTTCTTATAAATAATTTTTATGGGCAGTGGAACTGTATACACTTTTGGTGTCAAGCAATACTTCTCAAGGGATATGTGGCCTTGCAGCAGACATTGCCAGAGTTTAGAAAGCTTTGGAAAAAAACGGAGCACCAGGTCCCCTCCCCCCAATGGCTACATTTTTCTATTCTGTAATGGCCCATAGAAATCTTTGTCTTCTTTTTTTTTTCAGATTTATTCATTTTTGAGAGATGGCACACAAGCAGGGAAGGAGCAGAGAGGGGGGAGGGACAGAAGATCTGAAGCAGGCTCTGTGTGCGCTGACAGCATCGAACTCCATGAGCTGTGAGATCATGACCTGAGCCTAAGTTGGAAGCTCAACTGACTGAACCACCCAGGTGCCCCTTTTGTCTTACTTTTTAATGTGAATGATTTATTTTTATTTTTTCTACATGCTTATAGATCAGAGAGATATTTAAACTTAGGGCATCAGTCTTAATAGAATTAATGAAACTGATCCATTCATAAAAACTTGAGAACTTTAAGTATCAATGCAGTATGAAATATATATGGATATAAAATATAAAATGATAATACAAGAGCAATTCATGGAAAATATATATACAATAGGGTAAGTGATTCATGAATAAAAACTAAACACACAGTTTAAATAATTGTTAGGAAAAATACTACAAACATTGCCATTTAAATTTATAAAATATATTTTGTGCATTTGTTGTGTTTCTAAAGTAAGATAACTGTGATTTTAGCACTTTTTCTCTAATGATCATTTATGCTATCCTTTAGTCTATACATTGTATCTATTACTTAGCTACATGTACTGCTTACCTCATAAGAATGTCATCAAAAGAAAAATGAGATCAATGTGAAAGCACTCCCAGAACAGCAAAAGAAATATATTATGTAAATGCAGCATATGATTACTGTTAGCATTATTTTCCATTAGAAGGCCAAATATACTTTATCTAAGAGCTATGTAAGTGAATGATTCTAAAACAAGAAACAAAAAACATTGTTTAATGTTCCACTTAGGTAAGCATTAAATAAAGTTGCCAGTACATATTTTTCCTTTAATTATGAAATATGAGAGCAATGCAGAATTTTACTTGCCTTTTCTTGTCATATAATATTTACATGCTCATTTTCCTCTTTCTATATAATGACTTTAATATGTGTTTACATAATGATTTCCATTTACTAAAAGCTTTACAATCATTTATTAGTCAATATTTTCTTCAACACACACAATCATTTACTCAATAAATGTCAATAAGTTTTATATACAAGCTGATGGGACTACTGAGTCCTTTTCTCAGCTTCCTTATAAATATAAAAAAATCACAAGAAAAGTAAGTTATTTCAGGTTGCATAGTCAGTGGCAGAGCTAAAATTAGAACTCAGATTTCTGGCTTTCATCATCTGCACCAGTGCTTCTTAAACTTGGGGAATTTGAAAACCCTGGTGGGATTTTTTTTTTTTTCTGTGCTTTAAAATCTCATCTGTGTGATACTGAGACATAGTCTGAGATGACAGATCAGATATAAAGTAAATATAGGGAACGTACTTTCTTCCCTGGAAACTAAAGAAATCCTTGGAACATAGTTTGAAAATTAATAGCATTAACCATTGTACTTAAAAGCGTGTTATAAGCAACATTTCAGTTCACTTAAAACAGAATCTTATTGGTGTGCAAGGAAAAAATTTCCATACATTTTTTAGCTAAAGGAAGTCACATAGTATATGATATGCTTATTGCAATAGTAATATTTCAAAGATAGATTTAGCTTGTGATATTTCTTTCAAATATTTGGCCATAGAATCCTTGTATAAAAATCTATTTAACACCAATTTGTGTCCCCCCACCACCATCCACCCAAATTCATGTTGAAACCTAGTCCCGATTGTGATGGCATTTTGTAGGTAGGACCTTTGGGATGTAATTATATCATGAGGGTTCAGCCCTCATAAATGGTATTAGTGCCCTTAAAATGACACACAAGAGATAAAATCTCTCTCGGCTACATGAGGATATAGCAAGAAGGCAGCTATCTACAAGCCAGGAAATGGGGTCAAACCTGAACTTGAGCATACTGGGATCCCGATCTCCAACTTCTAGCCTCCAGAATTGTGGGAAATAAATGTTTGCTGTTTAAGCCACTCAGTTTAGGATACCTTGGTATAGCAACCTTAACTAAGACATTCTCAGAACGCAGTTTAAACTAAATATTGATAGACTGTGTGACCTATTTATATAACTATTAAGTTGTGCTTATCAATCTTTGCATTTATTATTTAAAGAATTGAATACTCAAATCCTTTTTTTTAGATAAATGCGAATATGTTTAGAAGTATGATCGCTCCTGATATTCATGTCCATAATCTATTTGACTGACACTGATTTAACGATAATAATCCTTTTTACATAACCTTTACGATCTTAATTGATCATTTGTTCCCAAACATAGACAGTGTAGAACAAGCTATAGAATATTAATAAGAACTTCTGATCTCATATGTTAAGAATAGAACCTAGAAATCATTTTTTTTACAGATGTCCAAGTAATTCTGTTGAATTTAGAAACCAAAAAATCTAAAATTTTGTTAATTTTGTGTTTGCAAAAATTATGAAATGAGAGGCCAGGCAAAGACTCTACACTTGTCTCTTCCTCTTCATGACCCTTTATGATTTAAGGGTTTGATATAGAGCCAAGCAAATGAGAATTGCATCACTTTGTTTCCCCAACCATCTCTTCCTCCTAAAATTTCTCATCAACCAGAAAGGCTTTCTTTAGCTGTCTAAAAGACTCTGTTTATGTCCTCTCTTTTGTGTGATGGTGTTTGCCCTCCTCTCTTCCTAGGACCATAATGTGAGAATAGTTGCCAAAAATATAGTTTACACTGGAGTAATGAAAACCTATGTTTAGTATATTCAAAGTATCATATCTTTTGAATATTCATTCTTTCCTAAACATTCATTGAACACCTCACAACACTAGATTCAACAAGAACAATGGTATATCTTGCCTTAATCAAGTTAGGTCCCGTGAAAATATCTATAAACACATTCTATGTTCTAAAAAGTAATTCATTGGCAGTGAAGCTTTCATTTATTTTAGTGGATCAAATATAATTGTGTATCCTCACTAAAATAGATTTTTTTAAAAGAAGATTTCAAAGGCATTACCAATATTTCATTCCATTCTTTAGTTATTCCATTTATCATAATACACAAGATTACCCAAGGTTTTTTGGTTTTATGTGAGGGCATTGATTTCCATCAGAATAACACCTACAATTATCTCATTTTTTTACAGAGTTAAAACTGGTATCTCTCAGTTCTCAAAGGTATCTATAGTTCAAAATGTGGTTATCATTTTATGTGTGTATGTATATCAATCTTAATTTTAATCAGCTGTTTTATGGAGGATTTGAGACAGTTTCCTCTCAATTTTTGTTTATATTATATTCTACTCACACTATTTGTTTAGCAAATATTAGTACCCAAATAAGAGTACAAACAATCAGTGTATTAATAGGAAAAGATAGGCTTTTCCTCCTGATATAATAAGAAAATTAACTTAGATTTAGAAAATTGTTACCATGTACCAGGTTCTATACTACATGCTTTACATCATTAAACACTTATCTACAACATGGGATTGTTTTAAGGAAACTGATATACATAGAGATTGCATAGCTAATACATAGCTAATACACTGCATATCTAAACATATGTTTCATATCTAGTAAGTGACAGAGCTTGGACTTGAACTGTTTCTGAAAAAATTCTCAATTGAATATTTTTACCTTTTAACAAAATATATTTTTGTTTTACAGAATGCTCTTTGATACCATGAGACTTTAAAGCATTTTTCTGGTAGCTATAACTATTTCCAAACTATCCTGTGAATAAGTAGTGTCTAGAAAGAACCGGTAAATGGCCCTTTCTTTGAAAATAGAAAAAGCAATTGCTACTGACTCCATCTGGTTTTTCAAAGAAGTAACCATTCTTCAGTATCAAACAAATACAACCTTCTCTATAAAGCCTTCCATAAACTCTCTGGATTCTCATAGGTAATCACCTTGAAACCTGGTAGCAACCTGTGATTTTTCTTAATATTTCATCTCCTATGATGATCCCATTAAAGAATTTTTGAAGCTATGAACTATCTATACTTACCTTGCACCTAGTCCCATATTATGGGTACCTGGCTTTTAAAATATACTATTGAAACACATGTAAATTTGTTTTAATTATAAGTCACATTTAATAAAATGAAAATACCTTGTTGAGTTGGTTTCTATGGTACCTATAGCATTTAAATTCAAATCAGTAAAAACTTTTTGTGAAGGATATTTGATATAAAATATTAGTTTCAGGTGTATGGCATAGCAATTTGATAGTAATATACATTATTCTGTCATCGCAATAAGTAAAGTCACCATCTGTCATGATGCCATGTCATTATAGTATTATTGACTATATACCCTATGTTATAAATTTTATCTCCATAAATTATTTCTTTTATAAGTGGAGGTTTGGACCATTCATCCTCTTTACCTATTTCCCCCCACCACCAAATTCACCCTTCTGGCAACCATCAGTTTGTTCTCTGCATGCAAGAGTCTATTTATTTGTTTTTGTTTTGTTTCATTTTGTTTTTAGTTTCCACAAATAAGGGAACTTGTATGGAATTTGTCTTTGTCTGGTTAACTTCACCCAGCACAGCACCTTTTAGGTCCATCCTTGTTGTCACAAATGGTAAAATTTGATTCTTTTTCTATAGTAAGTATATTCCATTTTATATGTATATGCCCATATTCTCTTTAGTCATTCATGTATCAAAGGATACTTGGGTTGCCTCCATATCTTGGCTATTGTAAATAATGCTGCAATAAACAAAGGGATGCATAGATCTCTTTGAATTAGTGTTCTTATTTACCTTGGGTAACTCGAAGGAGAATTGCTGGATCATATAATATATCTATTTGTAACTTTTTCAGGAACTTTCATACTGTTTCCCATAGTGGTTGCATCAATTTATGTCTGCATCAACACTTTTTATTTCTTGTCTTTTGATAATAGCCAATCTGGCAGGTGTAAGATGATATCTCATTGTGGTTTTGATTTGCATTTCTTTGATGATTAGTGATGTTGAACACCTACTCATATGCCTGTTTGCCATCTATAGGTCTTCTGCCCATTATTTAATCAGGTTATGTTGGTGGCTGTTATTACTTTTTATATATTAAGATGTATAAATCATTTACATATTGTGGATAATACCTATTGTTACATGTATGCTTTGTAAACATCTTGTTGATGATTTCCTTCACTGTGCAGAGGCTTTTTATTTTGGTGTAGTCCTAATTGCTTATTTTGTTTTTGTCACCCATGACAGAAGAGGCATATCCATAATTATCTTGTTAAAGCTGATGTCCAAGAGGCTACTGTCTATGTTTTCTTATAGGGCTTTATGGTTTCAGGACTCACATTAAAGTCTTCAATTTATTTTGCATTTATTTTTGTGTATAAGAAGGTGGTCCAGTTTTCCCAACACCATTTATTTAAAGACAGCCTTTTCCCCATTGTATATTCTTGCCTTTCATAGATTAATTGACCACATAGGAGTGTATTTATTTCTGGACTCTATTATGTTCTGTTGATTTGTGTGTGTGTGTGTGTGCGTGCGCTGGTACCATATTGTTTTGATTATTATAGCTTTATAGTATATCTTGAAGTTTGGGTTTGTCATACCTCCAGCTTTGCTATTCTTTCTCAAAATTGCTTTCACTATTCAAGGTCTTTTGTGGTTCCTTAGAAATTTTAGAAGTATTTGAGTTCTGTGAAAAATTCTATTGGTATTTTGGTAGGGATTGAAATTAATGCTTTGAGTGGTAGGGATATTTTAACAGTGTTAACCCTTCCAATTCATAAGCATGGAATATCTTCCTTGTGTTTTCTTCAATTTCTTTCATCAGTGGCTTATAGTTTTGAGTTTACCTCTTTCACTCACTTGGTTAAACTTATTTCTAGGTATTTTTCTCTTTCTATACACACACATTAAAAATGAAGGATAATAAATACAACATTTCTTTATATTAATTTTGTATCATGCAACTTTATTGAATTCATTTGTTCTAATAGGTTTTTTTGGTGGGCTTCACTGTAAGGCTGCCTGCTCCTGGATTTTTGTTTGTTGAGAGTTTTATGATTGATTCAGTTTTGTTACTAGTAAAGGACTGTTTAAATTTTCTATTTCCTCCTGATTTAGTATTGGAAGATTGTATATGTTTAGTAATTTATCCAGGTTATCCAATTTGTGGGAATATAATTTTTCAGAATATGCTCTAATATTCTCTATATGCTCTAATAAGTTTTTTTGTTTCTGTGGTATTGGTATTTGTTGTTGTTTCTCCTCCTTCACTTCTGATCTTGAGTCTTTTCTTCCTGATGAGTCTAGATAAAGGTTTATCAATGCTATTTATATTTTCCAGAACCAATTCTTGGTTTCATTGATCTTTTCTAATTATGTTTTACTCTTTATTTTATTTATACTCCATTCTTTATTTCCTTCTTTCCTTCCTACTAACTTTAGGCTTTATTTATTTTTTCTCTAGTTCTTTATGAATAAGATTTGATGGCAGTTTTTCTTGTTTCTTGAAGTAGGCCTATATTGCTATAAACTTCCATCTGGAAACTGTTGTTGCTTTGTGTTTTTTGATAACTGCATTGACCATTGATTGTTTAGTAGCATGTTGTTTAGCCTACAGGTGTTTGTGTTTTGTTTTTTCATTTTTTCCCTTGTAATTGATTTCCACTTTTATAGTGTTGTGGTTGGAAAAGACGCTTGATAGGATTTCAATACTCTTTAATTTACTTAAATTTCTTTTATGGCCTAACATAAACAATTTGTATTCTTCTGGTTTTGGAGGGGATATTCTGTATATATATGGCCTAATGTGTCATTCAAAGCCACTGGATGATCTGTCCATTGATGTAAAAGGGGTGTTAAAACACCCTATTATTTTATTACTGTCAATTTCTACTGTATATGCCTTTACTTTTGGCCTTTTATGTCTTTTAATATTTGTTTATGTATTTAGTTGTTTCTATGTTGGGTGCATAGATATTTACAATTGTTATGTCCTCTTGTTCATTTCTTTATCATTATGTAATATCTTCTTGTCTCTTGTTACAGTCTTGTTTTAAAGTCTAGTTTGTCCGATAAAGCCAGGATAGCAATATTTATTTATGTTTGGTTTTCCTCTTTTTGCTTGGATTATATTTTTTTATCCCTTTACTGTCAGGCTGTAGGTGCTTTTAGGTCTGAAGGGAGTCTCCTAGGCAGCATATAGATGGGACTTTTTAAAAGTCCATTCAGTGACCCGTCTTTTGATTGGAGCATTTAGTCCATTTACATTTAAAGCAAATGTTGCTAGGTAGGTACTTATTGCCATTTTGTTAATTGCTTTGTGGTTGTTTCTGTAGTACTTCTCTGTTCCTTTTTCTCTCTTGCTTCAGAACACACAGGAACCATACCCTCTCTGAACCAAAAGGTTCTGGTGTCTAGAAGGGATTGTGCTAAGGGACCATAGGAACTCTTTACACTAGGCCACAAGTTTCAAGACCAGAGAACCTAACTGCCTTAATATGTGAAAAGAAACACTGAGAGTTTGACAGAGGAATATGTCCCAAATGAAAAAAAACAAGACAAAAATCACAGATGAAGAGGTAAATGAAATGGAAGTAAGCACTACATCTGATACAGAGTTCAAAGTAATGGTCATGAAAGTACTCACCAAACTTGTGAAATAAGTGGATGAACTTCAACCCAGATATGAAATACAAAAGTAGTAATATTATATCTATAAAAACTAGTCTAGGAATACACAAAATAAGATGTAATATACAATATTATATACATAAAACATGAAAAAGGAGTAAAAATTTAATGCTTTTAGAGTGTCTTTGAACCATCAACTTAATACAGACTGTTAAACACATAGAATGTTATATATGATTGCAATGGTAACCATACTAAAAGAAAGAACCCTAAGATACCCACACAAGTAAACTAATACAAGCATTACAATAAAGAAAGCCATCAAACCACAAGGGAAGAGAGCAGGAGTAAAAGAAGGGAACAGAGAAGTATAAAAACAAACATAAAACAATTAAGAAAATTACAATAAGTACATATCTATCAGTAATTACTTTAAATGTAAATGAACTAAATGCCATAATCAAAAGATACGGGGTAATTGGACAAAACAAAAAAACCACCCATCTATATATGCTGCCTACAAAGGACTTACTGAAGACCTGAAGACATATACAAACTAAAACTTAAGGGATGGAAAGAGATATCCCATGCAAACAATTTTTAAAAATCCAGAATAGCAATATTTATATCAGACAAAGGAGACAAAAAAAGACATTACATATTGATAGAGATCAATACAATTAGTGGTTATAACAATTTTAAGTATCTGTGCACCCAATGAAAAGCACTTGGATAAATATTAAAAATATAAATATTAGACATAAAGGAATAAATTGACAGCAATACAATAATACTAGGGAACTTTAACATCCCTCTTAATCAATGAATAGACCATTGAGATAGAAAATCAACAAGGAAACAATGGATTTGAACAACACATTAGATCATAATAAATAGATACAGAACATTTCACCCCAAAGCGGCAGAATACACATTCTTTTCATGCACACATGGAACATTTTCCAAGATATATCATATTAGGCCATAAAAAAATTTTGCATTAAATTTAACAAGATTGAAATAACATCAAGCATGTTATCCAACCACAGTGCTACAAAATGAGAAGTCAAAAAAAATGGGAAAAAGCACAAAACATGGGGGCTCAATAACATGCTACTAAAAAACAAATAAATCAATGAAGAAATCAAAGACAAAAATAAAAAAAATATCCAGAATGAAATGAAAACACAGTAATCCAAAATCCTTTGGATGTAGGAAAAGTAGTTCTAAGAAAGTTTATACTGATACAAGTCTACCTCGAGAGACATAAAGTATCTAAATTACACCTAAAAGAGCTAGAAACACAAATCTGGGAGTAGAGGAAGGAAAGAAATAATAATAAAGATTAGAGTGGAACTAAATTATATATAGACTTAAAAACAAGAGAAAAAATTAATGAAACCAAAACTTGGTTCTTTAGAGATAAAAAAAAAAATTGGTAATACTTTAATCACACCCATCAAGAAAAAGAGAAGATGCAAATAAATAAAATCAGAAGTGAAGAAGGATAATTACTGATACCACAAAGAATTATGAGAATACTATGAAAAATTATATGCTAAAAAATTGGAAAATTTAGAAGAGATGGATAAATTTGTAGAAACCTGCAATCTTCCAATACTGAAGCAAGAAGAAATAAAAAATATTAAACACTTTACTAGTAACAAAATTAAATCTGTAATTGAAAAAAAAAACTCCCAATAAACCAAAGTCCAGGGCGAAATGGCTTCACAGGTAAATAATATTAAACATTTAAAGATGAGTTAATATCTGTTCTTCTTAAAGTATTCCAAAAGATAGAGGAAAGTTAAACTTTCAAATGCATTGTACAAGGCCAGCATTACCCTGATACCAAAACCAGACAATGACATTAGAAAAAAGGTAACTACAGACCAATATCTCTGATGAACATAAATGCAAAAATCCTCAACAAAATATGAACCAAGTTCTACAATATATTAAAAGGATCATTGACCATGATTAAGGGATTTATTCCAGGGATGCAATCAATCAATGTGACACATCCCATTAAAAGAGGAAGGTTGAAAACCATATGACTATTTCAGTAGATGCAGAAAAAGCATTTGACAAAACAACATCTGTTCATGATAAAAACTCCCAGCAAAGTGGGTTTAAAGGGAACATACCTGAACATAATAAACACCATATATGACAAACCCACAGCTAACATCATATTCAATGGTGAAGCACTAAAAACATTTCCCCTAAGATCAGGAATAAGATAAGTCCTCTCTCATCACTTTCACTCAACATAGCACAAGAAGTCCTAGCTATAGTAATCAAACAATAAATAAACATACAAACGATCACTATTTGCAGATGGCATAACACTATATATAGAAAGCACTAAAGATTTCACCAAAAAAATAAGACTGTTAGAATAAGTGAATTCAGTAAAGTTGCAGGATACAAAACTAATATGCAGAAATATGTGGTGTTTCTATACACTAATAGCGAAGTAGCAGAAAGAGGATATAAGAATCCCATTTACAATTGCATTACATAAGTAAAATACCTAAAAATAAATTTAACCAAGGAGGTGAAGACCTATACTCTGAAAACTATAAAATATCAATCAAAGAATAGAAGATAACACAAGGAATGGATGGAAACACCATGCTCAAGGACTGAAAAAGCTAACATTTTTAAATGTTCATATTAACCAAAACAGTCCACAGATTCAATGCAAGCTCTATCAAAATACCAATAGCATTTTTCACAGAACTGTAACATATTGTAAAATTTGTGTGGAACCCCAAAATAACTTGAATAGCCAAAGCAATCATGAGACAGAACAAAACTGAAGGTATCACAATCCCAGATTCAAGATATACTACATAACTGTAGTAATCAAAACAGTATGGTACTGGCACAAAGCAGAGACATAGATCTATGAAACAGAATACTGAACCAAAAATAAATCCATGCATATATGGTTGACTAATCTATGACAAAGGAAGGAAGAGTTTGAAATGGGGAAAACACGGTCTTTTCAATAAATACAGCTGGGAAAACTGGACAACCATATGCAAAAGAATGAAACTAGACCACTTTCTTACACCATACACAAAAATAGACTGGATTAAAGGCCTAAATGTGAGACCTGAATCAATAAAACTCCTATAAGAAAACATAGGCAATAATCTCATTGACATCAGCCTCAGCAAAAGAATTATGGATACATCTCCTCAGGAAAGGAAAACAAAAGCAAAAATAAACCATTGAGAGATGTTTGGTCTTGTGCAGCAAATAAAACCATCAACAAAACAAAAAGGCAACGTATTAAATGGGAGAAGATACTCACAAATCATACATCTGATAAGGGGTTAATATCCAAAATATATAAAGAATTTATACAACTCTCAACAGCACAAAATCAATCATACTAAAAATAGGCAGAAGACTTCAGACATTTTTCCAAAGAAGACATATAGGTGGCCAAAAGACACACAAAACTATACTCAAACATCACTAATCATCAGAAAAATGCAAATTGAAACCACAATGAGATATCAGCTCACACTAGTCAAAGTGGGTAGTATCAAAAAAGACAAGAAATAACATGTTAGTGATGATGTGAAGAAAAGGAAACTTTCATATACTGTTGATAGGAATGTAAATTGGCGGAACCACTGTGGAAAACAGTATGGAGGTTTCAAAAAAATTATAAATGCAGGGGCAGCTGGGTGACTCAGTCGGTTAAGCGTCTATATTTCAGCTCTGATCACAATCTCCCAATTTGTGATATCTAGCCCTGAATTGGGCTATGTGCTGACAGTGTGGAGGCTGCTTGGGATTCTATGTCTCTGTACACCACCCCCATGGGTGTGTGTCCTCTCTCTCTTGCTCTCAAAATAAATATTAAAAGAATATAAATGTAAATACCATATGGCCCAGTAATTATACCTCTGGGCATTTACCCAGGGCAAATGAAAACACTAATTCAAAAAGATATGTGCACTCCTATATTTATTGCAACATTATTTACAATAGCCAAAATATAGAAGCAACCAAAAGTCCGTAGATTGATGAATGGCTAAAGGAGATGTGGTGTGTGAGTGTATGTACACACACACAATGGAATATCGACCATAAAGAAGAATGAAATCTTGCTGCTTGTGACATGTGGAATCTAAAAAGAGACCTGGTGGTTGCCAGAAGGCAAGTTGGGGGCAGGTGTAGGGGATGGTTGAAATAGGTGAAGGGGATTAAGAGGTAAAATTTTCTAGTCATGAAATAAATAAGTCACAGACATAAAAACTATAGATCATAACATGAAAACATAAATATTACTGAAATAACATTGTGTGGTGACAGATAGTGACTACACTTAAGCTGATGACTGTAGTATAACGTATAGAATTGTTGAATCACTAGGTTGCACACCTGAAATTTATTTAACATTTTCTGTCAACTATACTTTGACAATAAAAAATGAATTTCCAGGTGTCCCAATACCACATATTAATATTCACAATATTAAAATGTATTCACATTAATGTACACTGCTACTTTTGTCACAAGGTCACATAAATGTATGGGCTTATTCCTCTGGTCCATTTTCAGGCCCACTGATTTATCCTCTATGCCTAAAAGGCTTTGATAGTGATAGTTCTTGAAATCTGTTTCTCATCTACTTTTTCAAAATCTATTTCCAAATAAGAGTTCCTAATCTTACTTATTCGCTACTATTAAGCCCACAGTGGCTCATTTCAAGCAACAATTCAGATGATCTATTCATTTTTATTCAGTTCACAAATTGAGAGTAGTACTTCATTCTTAGATTGAAAAAAAAATTATCTTCCTCCAATGCAAGTGATCTTTTGCCTTAACTACTTTCCTGTGTACACACTAAGTGACAGTACCTAAATATGTGTTAGCTCCTAGTCTACTGAACAGCCACCATGCTTTAACTCCTACCCAAGACTACAACTTTCCCAATGTTTTGTGTCTTCTCTTTCTTGACTTTAAGCTCATTTTCATATTTTGTAATATGTCGAAATGTCATTATAAATTCTGTATGTGGAAATAAAGGGAGGATCATGAATCTGTATGTTCAATCTTCTATCTCCATGTTTTTCTAATATCCTCAAAATTCAAGATATCATTGGGAGTCTTATAAACTAAAATCTGCTAAGGTTCATTTACATATCTCAATTTGGCCTTTCTTTAAAAATCTTCTAACTTGATGCCAAATATGTTAGTAAAAACTAATGAAATACTCAAATTAATGAGTAGGGGAGATATTTTTCAGGAAGTTTCTTTTTTATTGGTTTTAATCTCAATTGTGGTATAGTCAAAGTGGCCCAAATAGACAACTGATTGTTAATGTGCTCTATTGCCTTAAAAGGCCTAGTGTTAACAAATCTCTATTCCCTTCCCCCACTAAAAATATCTATTCAAATTTCAGATATGTGATCATCCTGGACTGAAAGATGGCAAAAAAAAAATATAATATATATATATATATCCTCCTAAAATATATCACACTTCTCTGAAATGCATGAAAGCAGAAGGGAAAAGCTCTAAATATTAGAAAATTAACACCAGCACTGTATGTGTCATATCATATAAAAAAACAGACTTTAGTATACTCAGTAGCAAAAAAAATATGGGTTAGCCAGTGAGCTGTGGAAAATGGAGAATCTATGTCTTGTTAATGAAACATTCAAAACAGGGTTGGGCAAATTTATTCATAGTCAAGAATATAAAGAAACTCCTTATCACATAAAGCTTCCTTGAGATATTTCTGAACAGAATCAATATAGTTGGCAAAGTTGACATGGAAATACATTAGTGTTAATTTGTGCCTACAAAAAAAAGTGTATTTTAAAACATAGGAGTGTTAATATTCCATTCCAAAATTTAGTTGTAGTTCTTTTTTTCTTTTCCCTCATAATGAGGGGGGGAACAACCCAAATTTAGACAGAACTGAAAAAAAAGAAAATTTATGACAAAACTGAAAAGACTCAGGAAATGATTAAGAGAAAAAATAGCCATTTTAGGAACATGTATGATGAAGAAATTATTGTGTATGTAGTTTGATCTATACGTGAATTAAAATTGTTTTGCTTATAAAATATATACCAATGGCTATATCCATTGTTTTAATTTTATTTAAACTTTGAATAAAAATGGAACATACCTGATAGAATGCATATGTCATAAGTGTTAACTTAGTTGATTTTGACAAAATCACCATCCATTTATCTACACCCATATCAAGAAATGGAACATTACCAGCATTCTAGATGCTACACTAGATTCTCTTCCCAGTCATCACCTCCCACTAATCAAGGGAAATCATTACCTGGGTTTTTGCATGGGTTTCTTATTTTTACATAGCTAGTTACTGTAACTTTACTGCTGTTAACGCAAACTTGTTACCTCACAGTCTCTGTGGGTCAGGAATGTGGGCATAATGAGCTGGATCCATCACTTTAAAGTATCAAGTGGTTACAGTTAAGGTGTTTGTCTTGGCTGCAGTCTCATCTGGATCTGAGTTCTCTTTCCTGTGGTTGTAGAACTAAAGTCACTGTTTTCTGGCTGTCAGCTGAGGATAATTCTTACCTTCTACAGGCCTCTCATATCTTTGTGCCATGATCACCTCCATAGGCAGTTCATGAAATGGTTGCTTGTTTCTTTCAAGACAAACAGGAGTATTTACCTACCTTCAAATCTATAACAGTAGCCTAGAATATTTTAAAGGACTCACCTGTTTAGGTCAAGTTCACTCAGTAGAATCTTCATTTTAATTAATTCAAACTCAACTGATTAGGGACCTTAATTAGGTCTGCATATCTTCTTTATGCCATTTAATACAACCTAATCACAAGAGAGAACCTAAGTCATTTTCACAAGTTCTACCCACAAAGATAGGGATTACATAATACATATATACCAGTGGGAGTGAACCTTGAAGGCCATCTTAAATTCTATCACCTTTCTTATACTATAGATTAGGTCTTCCTATTTTGAACCTTATATCAATGAATCATATGATATATAACTCTTTTGTGTCTGGCTTATTCTGTTCATCAGTGCTTTATGAGATTCTTCTATGCAGTTGTATATTGCAATGATTTATTTACTTTCTTTTTTTTATTCTCATTTCATTGTATGAATATATATTAAAAAAATCCATTTTCCTGCTATTGAACATTTGGGGTGCTTTTACTTTTGCACCATTATGAATACATTTGTATCTTTCAACAAACATATGTATGTATTTCTGATAGGTATATATATATATATATATATATATATATATATAGGTATATATATATATAGGTATATATATATATATACCTATATATATATATATATATATATATATATATATATATATATATATAATATATCTAGGACTTATCTTTAAAAAAAACAGTGAATTTTACCAAAAGATGTAAAATTTACAACCTAATCAACAATTTATGTGAGTTTCAGTTGCTCAACCTTCCTACCAAAACATTGTATTAACTGCCTTCTTTTTTTCAGTTTTACTGGTAGTGGGTTTTTATCGGTATTGTGTTGTGAATTTCTACGATGGCTAATTAAGTAGTACATGTCTTTGTACCTTATTTTCTGTTTTTTTTTCAATGACCTTGTTAAAAAATTTCAGTTTAAATCATTTACACATTTTTCTATTTGTCTGATTTTTTCTAATGTATAGGAGATCTTTATTTTTAGTATACTCATTTTATTAGGTACATATATTGCAAATAAATTATATTATTAAGAGAATAAAGGAAAGTTATATAATAGATCTTGGGTGAAAAGTAATTTTTATATTTAAAAAAATGTATTGGAGTATAGTTGACAATGACTGAATAGAAATCATAATCTTAATGTAGTCTTTTTTCCCCTTTATTATTATCACTTTTTTGTCAAACACAAGCTGGTTTTCTAAAGTGTATTTATCATTTTAGATTCCACTTGCAATGTGTGAGAGTTCCAATTTCTTCACATCTTCATCAGCACTTGATATTCTTAGTCTTTCCCATTTTAGCTATTCTTTTGTACAATAGTACCTCATTTTTGGTATTAATTTGTTTTTCAATGACTAATTTTTTTTATGGTTTATTTGCCATCCAGGTCCTTATGGTAAAATGTCCATTCAAATATTGCTGATTTTTAAGTAATTTATTATTGAGCTTTGAGAATTATTTTTTTTTAATTTGAAAATAAATAAACTCTTTATATGTGTTTTGAAAATACTTTGTCCCAGTGTGTGGTTTTTCATTTTTACATACTGTTGTTAATGGTGTCTTTCAAAGAGCAGAAGTTTTTAATTTTGTGAAATACAATTTATCCACTTGCAATTTTGTAGATCATATTTTTAGCATAATATCTAAGATATTTTTGCTTAACCATGGGTAACCTACATATTCTCCTCTATTTTCCCTTAGAAAATTTATAGTTTTTGGTTTTACTTCTATGTATAGGCAATATGTTGCATTAAAGTTTTATAAGGTATGGTATATGTATCAAAGTTCTGGTAGATAGATAAATGTGGATATCCCATTTATTCAGGGTATTTGGTTGAAAACTTTTTTCCTCCATTGTGTGATCTTTGTAACTTGCCAAAACTCAGTTTTCTTTGTAGAAATGCAAATCCAATTCTCTGCCACCTGAGATTGTCCCTTTGAGTGTCTGATGAATTCTAAGATACACATCAATAGTCCTACACCTGGACAAGGTACATATTCTATCTGTTGTTGTGTCTACAGAATCTGAGAATGAACTAATAAAGAGAACCTCATTGGCTCATTTTTCTTATTTATTTTCACTTCGTAAAACTTAGCTACATTAGTCATTGCTGCTTCTACAGATAGCTGATGCCTTTAAACAGATAACTTTTAGAATATATGTATTTTCTAGTAGTTCTCATTGAAATTATTTTTCTGCCTTTAGTAACTCAATTCTACTTTAAATAGGATTCTGTTATTTTGAAAAATAATCTCTGAAAGAATTTTATGTAATTGTGTATTTCAATTTTCAATCTGATGCAATTTTTTTTTCATTGCAAATGGATGTTTTTATTAAAACATGGCAACAGGACCTGTGGGCAGAAAAAGCTGCACTGTGATTTTGAGGAACAATTGATTATACACTTTTAAGTTGGAAGAAGGTAGAGATAATAGAAGTCTTTAAGGTATTTCCATATGTTAAAGAAGACTTATAGGATCCTGGAGGTCTGGGTATTGTCAAGGTTGCTTTTAGTCCCTAGCAAAACATCAACATTAAGTCAGCCATGAGTTCCTTGAGGAATGCTATACTCTGCGTGATTCAGGTATTTATCATTGGGCTGCAAGTTGTAAGGAGATTTAATTTTATCTTTCTCTTGCCTTTGTTCTCTTCATCACTTTCCTCCCTGAACAATTATGACCTTTAAATCTTTGAGGTTGCTGAGGGTGGAAGGTCTGTATCTTCTGTAACTCCTGTTGAATAGGAGCGTCGACATATCCTTACGTTTGGGTCAATACTGATTAGTGCTTAGTTGGGGAATTTATGTATAGGCATTACAAAAGGCAAAGGCAGCCAAATCCAAGGTAGGCAATATATATGAATCTCCTTGAATAGAAAAGATCAGCTGTCAGTTGGAAGTTATGGCAGTGAATGAGTCTAGGTACCAGAAGAGACAACAAATTAAGATTATTGAAGGCTAACCTTAAATCTAATTTTAAAATATGTTGGATAGAATTCTATATTTAGCATAGATATTAAACATGTATTTAAGATGATTCTACCTCTAAAATAATTGCATGGGGCACCTGGGTGGCTCAGTCAGTTGGGTGTCCGACTTCAGCTCAGGTCATGATCTCGCGGTTTGTGAGTTTGAGCTCCGCATCAGGTTCTGGTGCTGACAGCTCAGGCACTGGAGCCTGCTTCAGATTCTTGTGTCCCCCTTTCTCTCTGCCCCACCCCTGCTTGTGCTCTGTCTCTGTCTTTCAAAAATGAATAAACATAATTTTTTTAAAATAAAATAAAATAATTGCATGAAAAGCTTCATGGACATGTTTTCTACTGCAACAGCCATAATTGTAAGAATTATTTAAAAGGCAGTCACTTAAAAATCTCTGGAAATTGTCCTAAGGCCATTGAACAGATAACAAAAACATGTATTCAATAAAATCTCCTAAGTCTTGGCTCAAAGACAATATGTCAGTCAAAAAAAAATCCCTCCTTCAACCCTACCTTAATGTTGGAGAAGCTCCACTCCAGCAAAGTGTGTGACCAACAAGATGGTTTCTTTTTCCCTTTCAGTAAAAGACTAAAAATCAACTGTAGAATGGGATAGACCATGAACACTTCTCATCTCACTCAGATCTGTGATTTTAGAGAACTACAATGATGAAGTCAGAAACCCCCATTACTCCTTAATCTCAAAACATGTGACAGAGGCTCTATTCCAGCCCTGAAAAACTAAAAAAACTGGGCCCTAATTTCCCTTGCTTCATCTCACTAACTGATTGGAGGATCCACCCTGCAAGAGGCAAATGAAGAAGACCAGGAACTACCACCTTGTCTAGTGTCCCATTTATAAACCAGATGTCACCCAAAGAGACATGTTTCACTGTCTCTGCCCTCATCTCCAGATTAGTAGCTCAGAGATGTGTTACACAGAGAAAAGCAAGCCATTAGAATAGGAAAACAAAACAAAACAAACATACTGCTTTGGGAAAGAAGGTGGAGATGCTCAAGCCTAAATGTCATTTTTTTAAAACAATGGAGATTTTGGAGACAAGCAATTAAAAAAATATGGAAAACTCCATGAGAATAATAAACTAAATAATAAGCCAGTTAGTTGACCAGGGAGTACCAGGGAGCAACAAAGCTAAGAAGAGGTCTCCTAGTTTCAAAACAAATCTCACAGGCCTCAAAATTTACCTGTGCAAAGTGTACCAAATTTAACTGGATCAGGCAGTGGAACAATAGAGCAATTATCTAGAAATTTATAGAGCCTAAAAGGTGCATATGACACAAACAGAGGCAAATAACTAAAAGGAGAGATAAGAGGGGATAAAAGTGTCAAGGAGAAATTGCTGTCATCTCAGAGTAACTGTGAATAAGCCAAGGTTGTCTACTATGAGGGGTAACATCATAGGCTTCATATTGTGGAGAAAATACACCTCACTAAAATATTATGGCCAAGTCACTAAACAAATAAACAACTCCAGTGAGTCTTAGGGAGAGTGGAAGAGTATCAAAAATTGATAAAATATGTAATCTAAATGTCCCATTTGCCACTATTAATTTTGAAACCTGCAGAGGATGATGGAGAAAAATGTATAGGCAACAGAAAATGTCTGTGAGAGAGTCCAGATGGTGGACTTAAAATATGCTTCCAAATAGATTTTATATTTTCAAGAAACTAAAGGAATATTATTTATGTAAATAAATGTATGAGGACAAACGGAGGCAACATAAAGACAGAGATAAAAAATAATTTATTTCCAAACCCATCTTATAAAAACAACAAAGAATGTCTTTCAGAGAATGTCCTTCAGAGTGAAAACAATGACCATTGAAGATAATGAAATCCATTGGTAAAGGCAATCATGTAGTTTTGAATATGAATGTGTATATCCTCTCAACAGATTTTAAGAAGCTTCTACAAAAAAAATGATAGAACTGATACATTAATTCAGTAAAGTTGTAGGGTATAAAATCAATGTACAGAAAAGGGTTGCATTTCTATACACAAATAATGAAGCCGCAAAAAGAGAAATCAAGGAATCAATCTCATTTACAATTGCACTGAAAGCTGTAAAATACCTAGGAATAAACTTAATCAAAGAGGTAAAAGATTTGTACTCTGAAATCTATAGAAAGTTTATGGAAGAAATTGAGAAAGACACAAAAAAATGGAAAAATATTCCATGCTCATGGGTTAGAAGAACAAATATTGTTAAAATGTCGATACCATACCAAGCCATCTATATATTCAGTTCAATTCTATAAAAATAATATACCAGCATTCTTCACAAAGCTAGAACAAACAATTCTAAAGTTTGTATTGAACTACAAACGACTACAAATACCAATGTTGAACAAGAAAACTAAGGCTGAAGGTATCACAATTCCAAACTTCAAGCTGCATTAAAAAGCTGTAATCATCAAGACAATATGGTACTGACACAAAAACAGACACATAGATGAGTGGGACAGAATAGAGAATCCAGACCTACAAATGTATTGCCAACTAATTTTTGACAAAGCAGGAAGAATATCCAATGGAAAAACTTGAAGGAATATCCAATGGGAAAAAAGTCTTTTCAGCAAATGGTGCTGGGAAAACTGGACAGTAACATGCAAAGAAATGAACCTGAACCACTATCTTACACAATACATTAAAAAAAAAAAAAACTAAAATGGATGAAAGACCTAAATATGAGACAGGAAACCATCAAAATCCTAGAGGAGAAATCAGGCAGCAACCTCTTTGACTTCAGTTATAGCAACTTCTTATGAGAAATGTCTCCAGTGAGTCTTAGGGAGATGGAAAGAGTATCAAAAATTGATAAAATATATAATCTAAATGTCCAATTTTCCACTATTATTATTCATCAAGATAAAAACCTGCACAGCAAACAATCATCAAAACCAAAAGGCAACTGATAGAATGGGAAAAGATATTTGCAAATGACATATCAGATGAAGAATGGGTTCAAAACTATAAAGAATTTATCAAACTCAACATCACCCCCCACAAATAACCCAGTGACGAAATGGGCAAAAGACGTGAACAGACACTTTTCTAAAGACAACTTCCATATGGCTAACAGACATATGAGAAGATGCTCAACTTCACTCATCATCAGGAAGATACAATCAAAACCACAATGAGATACAACCTCAAGCCTGTCACAATGGCTAAAATGAACAACACAGGAAACAACTGATGTTGATGAGGATGCAGAGAAAGGGGAACATTTTGTCATTATTCGTGAGAATGCAAGCTGGTGCAGCCACTCTGTAAACAGTATGGAGTTTCCTCAAAAAATTAAAAATAGAGGTTACCTATGACCCAGCAATTACACTACTAGGTATTTATCCAAAGGATAAAAAATGCTGATTTGAAGGGACACTTGCACCTCAATATTTATAGAGCACTAGGGGCACCTGGTGGCTCAGTCAGTTTAAGCAACTGACTTCAGCTCAGGTCATGATCTCACAGTTCGTGGGTTTGAGCCCCATGTCAGGCTCTGTGCTGACAGCTCAGAGCCTGGAGCCTGCTTCGGATTCTGTATCTCCTTCTCTCTCTGTCCTCCCCTGCTCATTGTCTGTCTCTCTCTGTCTCTCAAAAATAAACATTAAAAAAATAAAAAAAAATTATAGAGCACTATCAAAAATAGCCAAATTATGGAATGTCCATGATGTCCAGATGTCCACTAATGAACAGATAATAAAGAAGATGTGGTATGTATATACAATTGAATATTACTTGAAACTCAAAAAGAATGAAATCTTGCCATTTGCAACAACATGGGTGGAACTAGAATGTATTATGCTAAGCAAAATAAATCAGATAAACATAATATCATATGATTTCACTCATATGTGGAATTTAAGAAACACAACAGGTGAACATAGGGGAGGGGAAGGAAAAATAAGATAAAAACAAAGAGGGAGGCAAACCATAAGAGACTCTCAAATACAGAGAACAAACTGAGGGTTGCTGGAGGGTAATTGGGTGGAGGGATGGGTGGGTGTTACAAGTGATGAATCACTAACTTCTATTCCTGAAACCATTATTGCACTGTATACTAACTAACTTGGATTTAAATAAAAAAAAAAAAAAGTACAGGGGTGCCTGGGTGACTCAGGTGAGCATCCGATTTCGGCTCAGGTCATGATCTCATGGTTTGTGAGTTCAAGCCACACATCAGGCTTTGTGCTGCCAGTTCAGAGCCTGGAGCCTGCTTCAGATTCTGTGTCTCCCTCTCTGCGCCCCCCCACACCCCCCGCTCATGCTCTGTTTCTCTCTGTCTCTCAAAAATGAATAAATGTTAAAACGTATTTTATTGTACAAAATAATATGTATATAATTGCAGTATTGGGGCCATACCATATGGAACATTATTGTAACTAACAATAATTGTGCAAAGGAGATGAAGAGGGAACAAAGTTGTGCTGGAATAAAGAAATGACACTATAAATCCACAGGAACAAAGGAAGATAACCAGAACCATGATGGTTAATATAATAAACTATTTTCTATATATTCTTGCTTAACTTTTTCCCAGCTTTTATAAATTATAAAACTATATGAAATAATATTTATAAAGATGTGTTGTGTTACATGTACACATATATAACACAAAATGATTGAATAGAGAATAGAGCTATATATGAATAATATTTCTATATCTTACTAATATTAAGTTACTATCAATCTGAAGTAGATTTTGATAAATTATGGAGTATAAACTAAACCCTAGAGCAATAATTTGGGAAAAGCAAAAAATACATATTTAAATTTTTTCAAGAAAATATTATACAGGGGATCCTGGGAAGATGGCAGCGTAGGAGGACGCTGGGCTCACTGTGTGTCCTGCTGATCACTTAGATTCCACCTACACCTGCCTAAGTAACCCAGAAAACCGCCAGAAGACTAGCAGAACGGAGTCTCTGGAGCCAAGCGCAGACGAGAGGCCCACGGAAGAGGGTAGGAAGGGCGGCGAGGCGGTGCGCACTACACGGACTGGTGGGAGGAGGCCAGGGTGGAGGGGTGGCCCGCCAGCCAAGCAGAGCCCCCGAGTCTGGCTTGTAAAAGCGGAGGGGCCAGACATAGTGTGTTCCGACAGCAAGCTGGACTTGACATCTGGAAGGTTATAAGCTAACAGCTCTGCTCGGAGAATGGGAGGGCTGGAGGACAATGGGAGGGAGAGTTGCTGAGCCCCGGGACAACTGAGCTCAGCTTGGCGGGGAACAAAGGCGCTCACCAGTGCCATCTCCCTCGCCCATCCCCCAGCCAAAATCCCAAAGGGAAGCAGTTCCTACCAGGGAACTTGTTTGCACCCCACAAACACCCAACGCTGTGCTTCTGTGGATCCATCCTTCTGGCGGGTCTGACTCCCTCCCAGTGCCACAGGGCCCCTCCTGAAAGCGGATCTCAGAAGGAAAAGTGAGCTGAGCCTGCCACTCCCGCCCCTGTGCACCTTGCCGATCCATCCCAGCTAATATGCCAGATCCCCAGCACCATAAGTCTGGCAGTGTGCAAGTAGCCCAGATGGGCCAGGCCAGCCCACAGTGAAGCCCGCCCCTAGGAGAGGGGAAGAGAAGGCACACACCAGTCTGACTGGCCCCAGCAGTGGGCTGGGGGCAGACATCAGGTCTGACTGCGGCCCCACCCACCAACGCAAGTTATTCAAGACAGCACAGGGGAAGTGCCCCGCAGTTCTGCACCACTCCAGGGTCTATCCAAAATGACGACATGGAAGAATTCCCCTCAGAAAAACGTCCAGGAAATAACAATAGCTAATGAACTGATCAAAAACGATTTAAACAATATAACAGAAAGTGAATTTAGAATAATAGTCATAAAATTAATCACTGGGCTTGAAAACAGTATAAAGGACAGCAGAGAATCTATTGCTACAGAGATCAAGGGACTAAGGAACAGCCAGGAGGAGCTAAAAAATGCTATCAATGAGCTGCAAAATAGAACGGAGACAACCACGGCTCGGATTGAAGAGGCAGAGGAGAGAATAGGTGAACTAGAAGATAAAATTATGGAAAAAGAAGAAGCTGAGAAAAAGAGATAAAAAAATCCAGGAGTATGAGCGGAAAATTAGAGAACTAAGTGATACACTAAAGAGAAATAATATATGCATAATTGGTATTCCAGAGGAGGAAGAGAGAGGGAAAGGTGCTGAAGGTGTACTTGAAGAAATAACAGCTGAGAACTTCCCGGATCTGGGGAAAGAAAAAGGCCTTGAAATCCAAGAGGCACAGAGAACTCCCTTCAGACGTAACTTGAATCGATCTTCTGCCCGACATATCATAGTGAAACTGGCAAAATACAAGGATAAAGAGAAAATTCTGAAAGCAGCTAGAGATAAACGTGCTCTAACATATAAAGGGAGACCTATAACACTCGTGACCGATCTCACTACTGAAACTTGGCAGCCAGAAAGGAATGGCAGGAGATCTTCAATGTGATGAACAGAAAAAATATGCAGCCGAGAATCCTTTATCCAGCAAGTCTGTCATTTAGAATAGAAGGAGAGATAAAGGTCTTCCCAAACAAAAACTGAAGGAATTTGTCACCACTAAACCAGAGACATCGCTACAAGCATGAAACCTACAGACATCACAATGACTCTAAACCTATATCTTTCTATAATAACACTGAATGTAAATGGACTAAATGTGCCAATCAAAAGACATAGGGTATCAGAATGTATAAAAAAAACAAGACCCATCTATTTGCTGTCTACAAGAGACTCATTTTAGACCTGAGGACACCTTTAGATTGAGAGTGAGGGGATGGAGAACTATTTATCATGCCACTGGAAGTCAAAAGAAAGCTGGAGTAGCCATACTTATATCAGACAAACTAGACTTTAAATGAAAGGCTGTAACAAGAGATGAAGAAGGGCATTATATAATAATCACAGGGTCTATCCATCAGGAAGAGCTAACAATTATAAATGTCTATGCGCTGAATACGGGAGCCCCCAAATATATAAAACAATTACTCACAAACATAAGCAACCTTATTGATAAGAATGGGGTAATTACAGGGGACTTTAACACTCCACTTACAGAAATGGATAGATCATCTAGACACACGGTCAATAAAGAAACAAGGGCCCTGAATGATACATTGGATCAGATGGACTTGACAGATCTATTTAGAACTCTGCATCCCAAAGCAACAGAATATACTTTCTTCTCAAGTGCACATGGAACATTCTCCAAGATAGATCACATACTGAGTCACAAAACAGCCCTTCATAAGTATACAAGAAGTGAAATCATATCATGCATACTTTCAGACCACAATGCTATGAAGCTTGAAATCAAGCACAGGGAAACGTCTGGAAAACCTCCAAAAGCATGAAGGTTAAAGAACACCCTACTAAAGAATGAATGGGTCAACCAGGCAATTAGAGAAGAAATTAAAAAATATATGGAAATAAATGAAAATGAAAATACAACAAACGAAACGCTTTGGGATGCAATGAAGGCAGTCCTGAGAGGAAAATACATTGCAATCTAGGCCTATCTCAAGAAACAAGAAAAATCCCAAATACAAAATCTAACAGCACACCTAAAGGAAATAGAAGCAGAACAGCAAAGGCAGCCTAAACCCAGCAGAAGAAGAAAAATAATAAAGATCAGAGCAGAAATAAACAATATAGAATCTAAGAAAACTATAGAGCAGATCAACGAAACCAAGAGTTGGTTTTTTGAAAAAATAAACAAAATTGATAAACCTCTAGCCAGGCTTCTCAAAAAGAAAAGGAAGATGACCCAAATAGATAAAATCATGAATGAAAATGGAATTATTACAACCAATCCCTCAGAGATACAAGCAATTATCAGGGAATACTATGAAAAATTATATACCAACAGACTGGACAACCTGGAAGAAATGGACAAATTCCTAAACACCCACACGCTTCCAAAACTCAATCAGGAGGAAATAGAAAGCTTGAACAGACCCATTACCAGCGAAGAAATTGAATCAGTCATCAAAAATCTCCCAACAAATAAGAGTCCAGGACCAGATGGCTTCCCTGGGGAATTCTACCAGATGTTTAAAGCAGAGATAATACCTATCCTTCTCAAGCTATTCCAAGAAATAGAAAGGGAAGGAAAACTTCCAGACTCATTCTATGAAGCCAGTATTACTTTGATTCCTAAACCAGACAGAGACCCAGTAAAAAAAAGAGAACTACAGACCAATATCCCTGATGGATATGGATGCAAAAATTCTCAATAAGATACTAGCAAATCGAATTCAATGGCATATAAAAAGAATTATTCACCATGATCAATGGGGTTCATTCCTGGGATGCAGGGCTGGTTCAATACTCGCAAATCAATCAACGTGATACATCACATTAATAAAAGAAAAGATAAGAACCATATGATCTTGTCAATCAATGCAGAAAAGGCCTTTGACAAAATTCAGCAACGTTTCTTAATAAAAACCCTCAAGAAAGTCGGGATAGAAGGAACATACTTAAAGATCATAAAAGCCATTTATGAAAAGCCCACAGCTAACATCATCCTCAATGGGGAAAAACAGAGCTTTCTCCCTGAGATCATTAACACGACAGGGATGTCCACTCTCACTGCTGTTGTTTAACATAGTGTTGGAAGTTGTAGCATCAGCAATCAGACAACAAAAGGAAATCAAAGGCATCAAAATTGGCAAAGATGAAGTCAATCTTTCATTTTTTGCAGATGACATGATATTATACATGGAAAATCCGATAGACTCCACCAAAAGTCTGCTAGAACTTATACATGAATTTAGCAAATTTGCAGGCTACAAAAACAATGTACAGAAATCAGTTGCATTCTTATACACTAATAATGAAGCAACAGAAAGACAAATAAAGAAACTGATCCCATTCACAATTGCACCAAGAAGCATAAAATACCTAGGAATAAATCTAACCAAAGATGTAAAAGATCTGTATGCTGAAAACTATAGAAAGCTTATGAAGGAAATTGAAGAAGATAAAAAGAAATGGAAAAACATTCCATGCTCATGGATTGGAAGAATAAATATTGTTAAAATATCAATACTACCCAAAGCTATCTACACATTCAATGCAATCCCAATCAAAATTGCACCAGCATTTTTCTTGAAACTAGAATAAGCATTCCTAAAATTTATATGGAACCACAAAAGACCCTGAATAGCCAAAGTAATTTTGAAGAAGAAGACCAAAGCAGAAGGCATCACAATCCCAGACTTTAGCCTCTACTACAAAGCTGTAATCATCAAGACAGCATGGTATTGGCACAAAAACAGACACATAGACCAATGGAATAGAATAGAAACCCCAGAACTAGACCCACAAACATATGGCCAACTAATCTTTGACAAAGCAGGAAAGAATATCCAATGGAAAAAAGACAGTCTCTTTAACAAATGGTGCTGGGAGAACTGGACAGCAACATGCAGAAGATTGAAACTAGACCACTTTCTCACACCATTCACAAAAATAAACTCAAAATGGATAAAGGACCTGAATGTGAGACAGGAAACCATCAAAACCCTAGAGGAGAAAGCAGGAAAAGACCTCTCTGACCTCAGCCGTAGCAATCTCTTACTTGACACATCCCCAAAGGCAAGGGAATTAAAAGCAAAAATGAACTACTGGGACCTTTTGAAGATAAAAAGTTTCTGCACAGCAAAGGAAACAACCAAGAAAACTAAAAGGCAACCAACGGAATGGGAAAAGACATTTGCAAATGACATAATCGGACAAAGGGCTAGTATCCAAAATCTATAAAGAGCTCACCAAACTCCACACCCGAAAAACAAATAACCCAGTGAAGAAATGGGCAGAAAACATGAATAGACACTTCTCTAAAGAAGACATCTGGATGGCCAACAGGCACATGAAAAGATGCTCAACGTCACTCCTCATCAGGGAAATACAAATCAAAACCACACTCACATATCACCTCACGCCAGTCAGAGTGGCCAAAATGAACAAATCAGGAGACTATAGATACTGGAGAGGATGTGGAGAAACGGGAACCCTCTTGCACTGTTGGTGGGAATGCAAACTGGTGCAGCCACACTGGAAAACAGTGTGGAGGTTCCTCAAAAAATTTAAAAATAGACCTACCCTATGACCCAGCAATAGCCCTGCTAGGAATTTACCCAAGGGATACAGGAGTACTGATGCATAGGGGCACTTGTACCCCAATGTTTATAGCAGCACTCTCAACAATAGCCAAATTATGGAAAGAGCCTAAATGTCCATCAACTGATGAATGGATAAAGAAATTGTGGTTTATATACACAATGGAATACTACGTGGCAATGAGCAAGAATGAAATATGGCCCTTTGTAGCAACATGGATGGAACTTGAGAGTGTTATGCTTAGTGAAATAAGCCATACAGAGAGAGACAGATACCATATGTTTTCACTCTTATGTGGATCCTGAGAAACTTAACAGAAACCCATGGGGGAGGGGAACGAAAAAAAAAAAGGAGGTTAGAGTGGGAGAGAGCCAAAGCATAAGAGACTCTTAAAAACTGAGAACAAACTGAGGGTTGATGGGGGGTGGGAGGGAGGGGAGGGTGGGTGATGGGTATTGAGGAGGGCACCTTTTGGGATGAGCACTGGGTATTGTATGGAAACCAATTGGACAATAAACTTCATACATTGAAAAAGAAAGAAAATATTATACAAAAAAATATTCACTTCATGCAAAAGAAATTAGTGAAGGAGGAAAAGTGGAAGAAAAAGGACAGAGGAAACAAAAAGTACAATGGCAAATGTACATCTAACTATGTCAATAACATTGCAACCGGACTAACCATCCTATCAAAAGGTACAAATTGTTAGTCTAGATTTTAAAAGTTCTCATATATGCTCTTTACAGTAAATATTTTATTATAAGATAAAAATAAGTTGAAAAATTATGTATCATGGAAACAGCAAGAATTTGAAAACAGGAAGGATATACCAATATTAGCCAAAATAGATATTAAACAAATGTTACTAGAGACAAAGGGACATTTTATAATGACAAAAGTTTCCATCTACAGAACTATATGACATTTATAAGCATATATACACCTAACAACAGAGCCCCAAAATACATGAAACAAAAACTGACACAAGAGAAGGATAAGTTGTTAATTCAAAAAATAGCTGTATACTTTATTAGAAAAAATTATGTTTATTAATTTCTGAGATGAAGTCAGATGCTTAACGGACTGAGCCACCCAGGTTCCAATAGTTGGATACTTTAATATTACACTTTAATTAATGGACATAACACCTAGGCAAAAGATCAGGAAGAACATGGAAGATGAACAACTCCATAAACAGCTGGACCTAACAGACACCTATAGATAATGACAGTAGAAATACTCCTTTCTTCTCAATTACATGTGGGACATTCTGCAAGATATACGATAAAACAACTTAGGCCATGAAAGTATTCTCAATAAATTGAGATTGAAATCACACCTAGTAAGTTTTCCTATAATGGCATTTAAGGAGAAATCAATAACAAAGAAATGGAGAAAAGCACAAATATGTGGAAATTAAAAAGCACACGCCTCAACATTCAATATGTCAAAAATAAATCACAAAGATATTATTTCATTCATATGTAGAATTTAGGAAACAAAAAAAATGAACTAAAAAGAGAGAGACAAGCCATAAAACAGACTCTTAACTAAAGAAAATAAACATGATTACAAGAGGGGAAATAGGTGAAATAGGTGAAGGGGACTAAAAAACGCACTTATGATGAGCACCGATTATAGAATTGTTGAATCACTATATTACACACCTGAAACATAATACTTCATGTTAACTATACTGGAATTAAAATAAAAAATAGATTACAAAGAGAATTAGAAAATATTTTGAAAAGAATTAAAAATATAACATCCTAAAGTTAGGAGATGTGGCAAAGAACCGCTTAGAAGGAAACTAAAGTTGTAAACCCCTGTATTTATAAAGGATAAAGATCTCAGATCAGTAGAAATTAATATTAATATTAATATTAATATTAATGAAATCAATAATAAAAAGCAATAGAGAAAAATCAACAAAAGAAAAAGTGGGTTATTTGAAAGATTGACAAATTTGATAGCCTTTTAGCTGGAAAGACCAAGAAAACAGAGAAGTCTAGAAGTTACTAAAATCAGGAATGAAAAAGAGTACATCATTGCTAACCTTTCATAAGTGAAAGGAATCATAAGGTAATATTATGAAATGTATGCTAACAACTTACATGTTTAAATGTAACATGTAGATGAAACAGGCAAATTTATAGAAAGACACAAACTATGGAAATTGACTTAAGAGGTAACAGAAAATTGGAATGGATCTATAACAATTAAAGATTCCGTGGAAAGTTTTTAAAAACTCCCAGAAGTGAAAGCTATACCCACATGACTCTACTGTGAATTCTACTAAATATTTAAAGAAGAATTAATACCATCTATTTGCAAACTCTTCCAACAGATGAAAGTGTAAGGTATACTTACCAACTCACTTTATAAGACACTATTATTTTTATACCAAAATCTGTTAAAGATATCACAAGATTAAAAAGTTACAAAACAGTATCTGTTATGAATATTGAAACAAAAATCCTCTAAACTGAATCTGGCAACATATAGTAAGAATTATACAAATGAAATTTATCATAGGAATGCAAGTTAACTTCTGAAAATAAAATTACATAATAACATATCAATAGAATAAAGTACAAAAAGCAAATGCTTATCTTAAGAGTTGCAGAGAAAGCATTAGACAAATCCGACACCATCTCATACTAAAAACATTCAACAAGCTAGGAATAGAAAGAAACTTCCTCAATCTGTTAAAGGGCATGTAGCAAAACCTGGAGCCAATAGTATATGTAATGAATAAAAACTGAATTATTTTCTCCTAAAATCCAGAAGATAAGAATGTCTGCTCTTACTGTTTCTGTTCAACATTCTATCAGGTTCTTGCCATGCAAATTAGGCATGGAAATTTTAAAAAAGAGGTAAAACTACCTCTATTTGCAGTGGACATAAATTTGAAGATAAAAATCTTAAAGCACCTGCCTTAAACAAACTATAGAACTTGGGGCGCCTGGGTGGCTCAGTCGGTTGAGACACCGACTTCAGCTCAGGTCATGATCTCACGGTTTGTGAGTTCGAACCCCACGTTGAGCTCTGTGCTGACAGCTCAGAGCCTGGAGCCTGCTTCTGATTTTGTGTCTCCCTCTCTCTCTACCCCTCCTCCACTCATGCTCTGACTCTCTCTGTCTCAGAAATAAATAAACATAAAAAAAAATTTAAACAAACTATAGAACTAATAAATGACTTCAGTAAGTTTTTCGGGTACAAGTTTAACATGTAGAAAATGAATTGTAATTCTATTCAATAACAATGAATGGTCAGAAAATGAAATTAAGAGAATTCCATTACCAAAGACCAAAAAAATAAAATAGTAATAAATTCAACAAAAGAGTAAGATTTGTAAATAGAAACTTAGAAAATATATTTGAAAGAAATTTAAAATAGTCCTGATTTCTTTTTGCTTAATAGTTCCCTACTAAATTTATTTCCTTCCTTTCACATTTTACTGTGAGCACCAAAAAGAAACCAAACTTACCTTCCCGACTTTGCTTGGAATCCCCCCAGCCACACATTCAAGCTCATGACTTAAATTCTACTATCTACCACTGAATAATAAAACACACTTTGGCCAAATTCTATACCACTTTATAAGGATAGCCCTTCTTCCAGTTTTTAAATACCATGTTCCACATTTCTACCCAAGTCTTCTACAGAAGCACCTTGACATTCATATTTCTAGCAACAGTCTATTTCTGGTGGCACATGTATTTTCTAAGATGACAAGAGCTTTTCCTACAGTTTTCCTTACTTCTTTCTGAGCCATCACCAGAATTACTTTTAACATCCACATTTCTATCAACATTCAGTTCAAGACAATCTAGAACTTCTCTATCAAATCCTTAAAATTGTTCTAGCCTCTATACATTTTCAATTCCGAAGACACCTCCATATTTTCAGGTATTTGTAATGCTAGCACCTCAATTCCTGGTATCAAAATCTATAGTGGTTTTCTAGAGTTTCTGTAACAAAGTACTGCAAACTGGTTAGCTTAAGAACAAAAGAAATGTATTCTCTCACCGTTCTAGAGACACAATATCTGAAATTGGGGTGTTGGCAGTTTTGATGTTCTGAGACTGTGGGTAGAATTCTTTCCTTGCTTCTTCCTAGCTTCTGTGATAAAAAAAGAATCCTGGATGTTCCTTGGCTTCAAATTGTGTTATTCCAGTCTAAATCTCTGTCATCATATGGTTGTCTTCCTGTGTGTTTCTGCCTTTACAAGAGGTTTTCCTCTTGTCAGGAAACAGGTCACATATTGGATTAAAAACCCACCTTAGTTCACTTTGACCTCATATTTACTAATTGCACCTGAAATAACCCTAATTTTGAATAATATCACATTCTGAAATATGAAACATAGCTTTCTGGAGGACACAGTATAATCTATAATAGATCACTTGTTAATACCATAAACAAAGTTGAGTTAAAGTAGATCATAGAATTACATTTAAAAGCTGAGATCATAACACAGTTAGAGAAAATATAGAAGGAAACTACTAAAAAGTTAGATTAGGGGAGGCCCACCTGGATATAACAACAACACAAATAACACAAGAATATATTAATAAATTATACTTCATCAAAACTAAAGTATTTGTGCTTCAAAGGGTATCATCAAGAAAGTGGAAAGACAACACAGAGAAAATATTTGCAAATCCTAGATCTCATAAGAAAGTTATATCTTAATACATAAGAAAAACAAGTGCAAATCAAAATAAACAGGCAAGCCAATTAAAAATGGACAACACACACACAAAAAAAGGCATCCAAATTGGTAAGAAGGAAAATGTTCATTTTTTGCAGATGGCATGGTACTATGTACAGAAACCCCTAAAGATACCATCAAAAAAAGTTTAACAACTAATAAGGACTAATAAATTCAGTAAAGTTACAGTATACGGATGAACACAAATCTGTTGCACTGATATATGTTAATAATGAGCTATCAGAAAAATACATTGGAAAAACAACCTCATTTATAACTGCATCAAAAAGAATCAAATCCATAAGAATAAATTTAAGGAGGTGAAATACCTGTATTCTGAAACTGTATAACACTGATGAAAATAAATTGAAGACAACAGAAATGGAAAATATATTGTGCTCATAGACTAGAAGAATTAATATTGTTAAAGTGTCTATGCTACACACAGAAATCTACATTCAATGAACTATTTATCAAAACACCAATGACATTTTTCACGAAGTTTGAATAAATAATCCTAAATTTTTATGAAACCACAGAAGACCCTGAATAGCCAGAGCAATCTTGAGAAACAAAAAGCTAGAGGAAAAGTTTCCTGATTTCAAGTTACTATAAAGCTATAGTAATCAAAACAGTATGATGCTGGCACACTAATAGACACACAGATCATGGAATAGAATCAAGAGCCCAGATATAAACTCATACATATATGGCTGATTAATCTATGACAAAGAAGGCAAGAATATACAAGAGTGAAAAGTCATCTTTTAATAAATGTTGTTAAGAAAACTAGACAATTGCATGCAAACAAATGAAACTGGACCACTTTTTTAACACCATACACAACAATAAACTCAAAATGGATTAAAGATTTGAACGTGAAACCTGAAACAATAAAATTCCTAGAAGCAAACATAGGCAGTAAGCTCTATGACATCAATTTTAGCAATACTTTTTGGACAAGTCTCCTTAAGCAAGGACAACAAAAGCTAAAATAAACAAATGGGATAACATAAAATTGAAGAATTTTATACAGTGAAGGAAATCATCAACAAATTCAAAAGGCAACCTAATAAATTGGAGAAGATATGTGCAAATCTACATCTGATAAGGGGGTGATATCCAAAATATATGAATAACTTACACAATTTAATATCAAAAACAAACAACCTGATCTAAAAATGAGCAGAGAGGGTGCCTGGGTGGCTCAGTCAGTTAAGTATCTGACTCTTGATTTTAGCTCAGGTGACAATTTCATGGGTTTGTGGGTCAAGCCCCAAGTTTGGCTTCAGGCTGAGGATGGAGCCTGCTTGGGATTCTTTCTCTCTGCCTTCTCTCTCTCTCTCTCTCTCTCTCTCTCTCTCTCTCTCTATATATATATATATATATATATATATATTCTATATATATATATTCTATATATATTCTATATATATATATTCTATATATATATATATATTCTATATATATATATATATATATATTCCTCCCCTACTCACATGCTTGATCTCTATAAATTAATTAATAAACTTTAAAAAATAAAAAATGAGCAAAGGACTTGAACAGACATTTTTCCAAAGACATACAGATGGCCAACAGGCAATGAAAGGATGCTCAACATCACTAACCATCAGGAAAATGCAAATCAAAACCACAATGAGATATCACCTCACACCTGTCAGATTGGCTATTATCAAAAAAGACAAAAAGTAACAGGTGCTGGCAAGAATGTGGAGAAGAGGAAACCCTCATATGCCACTGATGGGAATGTAAATTGGTGTAGTCACCATGGGAAACAGTATGGATGTCCCGCAAAAAAAAAAAATATTAACAGAACTACCATATGTTCCAGCAATTCCAATTCTGGGTATTTATCCAAAGAAAACAAAAATAATAATCTGAAGAGATGTATGTATCCCTATGTTTGTTGCAGCATTTTTTACAATAGCCAAGATATGGAAGCAATCCACGAGTCCCTCAATAGATAAATAAGGAAGATGTATATGAGGTACACACACACATGCACACAGAATATTACTCAGTAATATAAAATGAAATCCTGACATTTGTGACAACATTAGTGGACCTTGAGAGCGCTGGCTGAAGATAGTAAGAGAAGCACAAATATATGATTTCATTTATATGTGGAATCTAAAAAAACAAAATAGAAATAGACTCATAGCTACAGTAAACAAACTGTTGGTTGCTGGAGAGGGTGCAGACAAAATGAATGAAGTGAGTTAAGGGGTGTAAGCTTCCAGTTATCAATTAGATAAGTCACAAGGATATAGTATGCAGCATTCAAAATATGATAATATTATAATCACTTTATATGGTGACAGATGGTGACTGTACTTGTCACGTGAATCATTTCATAATATATGGGGGTGTTGAGTCATTATGGTGTATACCTGAAACTAATAAGATACTGTGTGTCAATCATACTTCAATAAAAAATGGTTAGAGAATCATAATAGACATTTCTCCAAATAAAACATACAAATATCAAATAAGCACATGAAATAATTCTCAACATCATTAGCTATCAGTTAAATACAAATCAAAACCACAACCAGATATAATTTCACCACACTAGACTGTCTATAATCAAAAAGACAGATAATAACAAGGTTTGGCAAGGATATGGAGAGATTCCAAATATCCTACAGGGCTGGTGAGAATGTAAAATGGTACAGTTGCTTTAAAAATAGTCTGAATGGGTTAAGAAGATGTTGTATATATATACAGTAGAACACTACTCAGCAATGGAAAAGAATGAAATCTTGCCATTTGTAACAATGTGGATGAAACTGGAGGGCATTATGCTAAGTAAAATAAGCAAGTCAGCAAAAGATATCATATGATTTCAGTCGTATGTAGAATTTGAGAAATAGATGAACAGAGTGGAAGGGAAGGAAAAATACAGGGAGTCCAGCCATAAGAGACTCAAATACAGAGAACTGAGGCTTGATGGGAATGGGGCATGGCAGGGTGGGGTAAATGAGTGATGGGCATTAAGGAGGGCACTTGGGATGAGCACTGGCTATCATATGTAAGACATGGATCACTGGGTTCTATTCCTGAAGCCAAGACTACTACACTGTATGTTAACTAACCTGAGAATAAAAAAAAAAACAACAATTAAGCATACTAAAATAGGGTCGCTTGGGTGGCTCAGTCGTTTAAACGTCCGATTTCATCTCAGGTCATGATCTCACTGTTCATGGGTTTGAGCCCCGTGTCAGGCTCTGTGCTGACAGCTTGGAGCCTGGAGCCTGCTTCGGATTCTCTGTCTCCTTCTCTCTCTGCCCCTTCCCTGCTTGTGCTCTCTCTCTCTCTCTCTCTCTCTCTCTCACTCTCTCAAAAATAAATAAAAATATTAAAAAAAAAGAATACTAAAATAAAGTAGTCTGGAATTCTTCAGAAAGTTAAATATAGAATTACTAATTAACTCAGTAATTCCACTTCAAGGTATATACCTAAGGTAAATTAAAACATACCTACACAAAATGTGGTCATATCTGCATTGCTCATAAGAGCCAAAAGGGAGAACAGAACAAGTGTCCATTCCCTGAAAAATAGATTAAAAAATGTAATACATCGGGGTGCCTGGGTGGCTCAGTTGGATAGGAATCTGACTTTGGCTCAGGTCATGATCTTGTGGTTTGTGGATTTGAGCCCTGTATTGGGCTCTGTGTTGACGCCTCATAGCCTAGAGCCTGCTTGGGATCCTGTGTTCCCTCTTTCTCTGCTCCTCCCCCACTCATACTCTGTTTCTCTCTGTCTCTCAAAAATGAATAAACGTTAACAAAAAATAAATATAATATATCTATACAATGGTATATTATCCAGCCAAAAAAAGGAATGGTGTACTGATCCATGCTATAATATGGATAGACCTTGAGAAGAGTATAAATAAAAGAAGCCAATCACCAAATACCACATATTGTATGACTCCATTTAAATGAAATGCTCAGAATAAGCAAGTCTATAGAGAGAGAAAGTAATTAGTTGTTGCCTAGGGAAGGTTGGGGGAGGGATGGTGAGGGACTGATACCAGGTTTCTTTGTGGGGTAATTTAAATGTTCTATAATTGATTGTTATGGGGGTTGCACAACTCTGTGAATGTACTAAAGCCATTAAACTGTACACTTTACTTAAGAGAGTTGTATGCTATGTGAGTTATATTTCAATAAAGTCATGTAAAAAACAAGGGGTTGACATATATATGATTATATATAAGTTTAAAAATATAGACATTGTATGCTCATGGGATAGAATAAAAAATATTATTAAAATATATATACTGGGGAGCCTGGGTGGCCCATTCATTTAAGCTTCTGACTCTTGATTTTGGCTCAGGTCATGATCTCATAGTGGTGATTTTGAGCCCCATTCATGAAGTCTCTATCTCTCTAAATAAATAAACTTAAAAGAGATCTATCTACACTACCTAAAGTAATCTACACATTTAATGCAATCCCTATCAAAATACCAACAGTATTTTTCAGAGCTAGAACAAACAATCCTAAAATTGTATGCAACCACAAAAGATCCCAAACAGCTAAAGCAACATTGAATGAGAAAAGCAAAATTAGAGGTATCACAATTCTGGACTTCAAATTATATTACAAAGCTATAGTAATCAAAGCAGCATGGTATTGGCACCAGAAGTAGATACATAGATCAATGGAACAGAACAGAAAACCCAGAAATAAACCCATAACTATATGGTCAACTAATCTTTGACAAAGCAGGAATGAATATCCAATGGGAAAAAGTGTCTTCAACAAATGGTGTGGTCAGCTACAGGCAAAATAATGAAACTGGAGCACTTTCTTATACCAACACAAAAATAAATTCAAAATGTATTTAAGACCTAAATGTGGGACAGGAAACCATCAAAATCCTGGAATAGAACACAGGGGGCAATCTCTTTGACCTCAGCCATAGCAACTTCTTACAAGACACATCTCTGAAGGCAAGGGAAACAAAAGCAAAAGTAAACTATTGGGAATTCATTAAGATAAAAAGCTTCTGCACAGCAAAAAAAAAATAATAATCAACAAAACTAAAAGGCAATGTATGGAATGGGAGAAGATATTTGCAAATGACATACCTGATAAAGGGTTAGTATCTACAATATACAAAGAACATATAAAACTCAACACCCCAAAACAATCCAATGAAAAATGGGCAGAAGACATGAATAGATGTTTTTGCAAAGAAGGCATCAAGATGGCGAATAGACACATGATAAGATGCTCAGCCTCACTCATCATTAGGAAAATACAAATCAAAAACTACAGTGATATATCACCTCACAGTTGTCAGAATGGATAAAATCAACAACATAAAAAACATCAGGAGTTGCTGAGGATGTGGAGAAAGGGAAATCTCTTGCACTGTTGGTGGGAATGCAAACTGGTTCAGCCTCTCTGGAAAACAGTATGGAGTTTACTCAAAAGTTAAAAATAGTATTATGCTACAAATCCAGCAGCTGTACTACTAGGTATTCACACAAAGAATACACAAATACTAACTGAAGAAATACATGCACCCCAAAGTTTCTAGCAGCATAATCTACAATAGCCAAATTATAGAAGTGTCCATCGACTGACGAATGGATGAAGAAGATGTGGGGTGTATTTTTATATAAAATTGAATATTCTCAGCCATAAAAAGAATGAAATCTTGCCATTTGCAACAACGTGAATATAGCTAGAGCATATTATGCTAAGTGAAATAAGTCAGAGAAAGACAAATACCATATGATTTCACTCATATGTAGAATTTAAGAAAGAAAACAGATGAGCAAAGGGAAAAGAAAAGAGAGAGGCAAACCAAGAAAAAGACTCTTAATTATAGAGAACAAACTGATGATTACTAGAAAGGAGGTGGGTGGGGGGATGGGTTACATAGGTGATGGGGTTGAAGGAGGTCACTTGTTATTATGAGCCCTGGGTGTTGTATAGGAGTGTTGAATCTGTACGTTGTACACCTGGAAATAATATTACACTGTATGTTAGAAGGGAATAAAATATATAGTAAAAATATATATTATATAAACAAATATAAGTTCTATAAACATATTATATGTATTATTATATACAAATGCCCCTTATATTTATTCATTGTTTAAACATTCTTAAACATTTACTATTAACTGAATTTTCTTTTGTATAATCTTATTGAATCCTCTGAAGTCTATGAAATGCTCAGGTATGATTTTTCTCTTTATTTTAGAAGTAAGGACACTAAGATTCATTTTGTTTTGGGGTTTATTTATTTATTTATTTATTTATTTATTTGGAGAGAGGGACAGAGCACATGAGGGGAGGGGCAGAGAGGAAGAGGAAGAGAGAATCCCAAGCAGGATCCACACTATCATCACAGAGCCCAATATGGGGCTTGAACCCACAAATTGTGAAATCATGACCTGAGCCAAAGTCAAGAGCTGGAAGCTTAAGTGACTGGGTTACCCAGGTGCCCCGTTTTTTGTTTTTTGGGTTTTTTTTTTGTAATTGAGATGTCTGTTCTAAAACTTAATAATAATTTATAAAAGCCTTTGAAGTTCAAAAGCCTAGTTTAATTTAAAGTATCATCTAAAAGTGCATTAGCCTGAGAAACACTGTGAATCACATAAATGATAGAAAAAAAAAAGGGATGTCAACCGAACTTAGAGTGGGATGAAGTTTATCTGTCTATTCCACTTATCACTACTATGGGAGCCAAGGTAGATTAGTCAGTGGAAGCACTTGCCAAAAATTAAGAAAACCCAGTTCTTAGTCTTATTTTACTAATCAGAATGCCCTTACAATTTACCCCTATAATTTAATATTACTTTGTCATAGTTGCAGCAAAATGTTTAATTTATTCCTATAAGTGGATCCTAAATATCCTGTTATTTACTTTCAGTCTTATTTAAGTGACCTGAGTAATCACAATGTGCTATGAGTTGAGGTGTGTCTCCCCAACCCCTCACAAAAAGACAGGTTGAAATCCTAAACCCAATACCCCAGAATGTAATCTATTTGGAAATAGGGTCATTTTCAGTACAATTAGTTAACATTAGATCATACCAGAGTAGGGTGAGCCCTTAATTTAACATAAATTATGTTCTTATAAGAAGAAAAAGGATACAGAGACTCAGATGCATGAGAATACCACACCACTGAGGAGGCAAAGCTTGAAGTGCTACGGTTGCAAACCAAGGAATGCCAGGGATTTCTGGTAAACCACCAGACCTATGAAGAGGCAAGAAAGATTCTCCAGTATAGATTTCAGAGGGATCGTTGCCTTGCCAACACTTTGATTTTTAATTTCTATCCTACAGAACTCCGAGACAATAAATTTGTATTGTTTTCAGCCACCTAGCTTGTAGCATTTTGTTATGGGAGCTCTGGGAAACTAATACCCTCCTAAACTACTTTGCCTCAGTAAGCCCTGAAACATAATAGCTTACATTTATAACATGCTTACTAACTGCCATGCCCCATGCTAAGCACATTATATGCGTTATCATCTTTAAAGTATTGAATTAAACATATATTAAAGAAACAAACCAAACCCACTGAAGTGTGACTCAGTATTTCTCTCTATTGTCAGGTTGTCTGTATAGAAACCGAAGTTAAAAAATTTGTCTTAGATCAAAAAAATTTTCAGAGTGGCAAGTCTGAGATCCAATGTTGGCCTAACCTTAGACCTATGTAATTAATCATAACACAGGTTAATCTATAAACAAATCGGTAATGCTTGAAAAGTTTTTTGTTGTTGTTTGTTTTAGAAATGACAACTGTGATTTTTTCCCCATTTCCACTTAATCTGCATTTAAAAAAAAAGCCAGGAGTAGAAATAGGCTGCAAAATACTGAAACAGCTTTTTAAATTGCCTAGCAATCAATACTTTTACTGGAATAAAAATCACTAAAGTATACAATCAATTTAAAGAGTTAAATCCAGTATTTTTTTTAATTTGATGGAAAACATTTCTTTTTTATTACAGGTACTCTTTTTGTGTGTTCCAATAAAGATAAATTGATAAAGAAGTTTTCTATTGAGGCTAATGTTTTCCAGTAAAAAAAAAAAAAAAAGGAAAATAAAAAAGCCAAGCATTTGGGAAATAGCACCTTTTGTTTGTTTGCTTTCCCATGCAACTTTCAAACCCAAGATTACTCACTGTTTGATGTCATATGGTCCCTTTTTTTTTTTGCATTTTCTGAATAAGAGTGGAAAGACAGCCTATATATTTATATACACCAGTATACTCAGTGTAGTCCACAAGGTTAGAATTATTACCACAAAAGTAATATTAGATGAAAGTAATGGAAAGTTTAATTATAACTTTTTAATCATTTAACATAAACATCTTGTGATCTTTTTTTATGGATTTCTTGATGCTTATTTGTTGTTCTGGTTGAACTAAACAGTTATGCATAGTTTTCATTTATTCATTAACTACTAAATTAAAAAGGTCTATCCCAAGAAAGATGAGATGGTAATTTTTTAATTTTCTATGTTTACTAGTTTTCTTTTTTGAACACTTCTTTTGACACTTCAGAGTTTACTATACATAATCACTGAATCCAGTATTATGGCACAGGATAGTTTTTGGTGACCCATTCAGCTGGTGGCCTTAGACAAGATATGTTAAGAGAAAAAAAGCAATTTTTATTTTATAGACTGAGTTTCAAAGTCAGTTTGACTTGTCAGAGCATCTTAAATCATTTTTGCTGAGCTCAAATACACATAATCTTTTCGTATACAAGTCTATTTTATTAAATATCTAATGTATCATGTGACCATTGCCATACTTTATTCCATCTTATGAGCATTTAGTCTTCAATGTCTACTAATAAAAATAGAACTAAATACGCCTTCCCAGGATACTGTCTCAGAAATTCTTTTCATATCTCTAAAAATACATTCCAGTAATCTAATAATATTAATGGCTTTTCAGAGAATTGCTTAGACAACACAGTAATAATATTTAAAATGAGTCCCATGTTGCTGGAACAAGCCACACTTCTGTGTGCAAAACCATATTATTGAATAAATTTGCATGAAACTGACAAATGCTAAGCTGAGAGTCAAACTCATTAAAAAGAACCCAAACTAAGAAGCCCTAAGTCTTGAATACCTATGTTTCAAATCTGCCAGCTCACGTGGTAAGACAGCTATAAAAAAGAAGTGTATTGACTGAGGCCGGCTGTGTAGCATGAGTAAGAGACACTTGCATGAAAATATATTTTTTAAGTAAAAAAAATTATTATAAATGTGTATTCCTTAACTTTGTTTAAAATTAGGAATATATTATGAATACCTCTCCATAACAAAAAACATATGCAAAGCATAATTTACCAGTGTTTCTATTGATCTGTCTTCAAGTTACGGGCTTCTACTTTTGGCTATTTCAAGTCTACTGATAAAACTCCTCAAAAGTATTTTTGTTACTGTGATTTTATTTCTAGAATTTCCTTTTGATTCTTAGAGTTTCCATTTTTGTGTGTCTCTCCTTTGGGCTTTTCCCATTAGGGCCCTTAAAGTATTAATCATAATTATTTTAATTCCTTTAATAATTCCAAAGTTTACATCATGTTTTAGCCTAGTTCTGATGATTGCTTTGTTTCATTAGAGTTTGTGTTGTCCTGCCTTTTTAACATGCCTTACAATTTGGGGAAAGCCGGACATGATGTATCAGATAAAAAGAACTTAAGTAAAAAGGCATTTAGGGTGAGTATATATTTTCTCAGGTTAGGATTTGGACTCAGGGTTACTGTCTGCTGTAGCTAGGTACCAGAGACTTCAAATTCCTTCTAGCCCCCTTGCTTTGGTCTCCCCACTTGACTTTTGAACTTTCCTAAATACTCCCTTTGATTATGTCTTCCTATTCTTTATTCTTTCAGCTTTAATGTATCATTATTACACTAGAAAGTTTTTGACGTGAGGAGAAGTATAGGGGAGAGAACCAATCTTCCAATTATATCTCAGTCTTTCGGTGACCTGTGTCTCTGGTGACCATGCAAGTGTTTCTTCAATAGTTAGCTCTAATCTTCCTGCCTTCTCTTTGACTTCCTTGTCGCATAGTTCCTAATTCACTTCTTTGAAGTCCTCATTCCCACCAACTATGTTTTTGTTTTCCATGTGTTTCAGAATGGCCTTCAGGCATGTTTCTCCCTGGAGGGTGGTCCTTTACTATGCTGAAAGCTCTGGAGGTAGGTAGTTCAGCCTGGCTATTCTTCCTCTTTCCATGTCAGAGCCAAGAAGGGCTCTTTGTCATATCCGCACAATGAGCACATGAAAGTCCCAGAACACCCCAGTGACTACAACCCAAAGGGGTATCATTTTCAGCCTAACCATAATCAGTCTCAAGGCAACTTACCATGTAACTGTTTCTACCAATTTATGGCTCCAGCAGCTTTTGTTCCAGGTAAGCAGATCTTGGTTGCTACATCTCTCTTGATAGGCATTTTCCTCAAATTTTGCTGCAGTGTTGTTTTTTTTTTTCTTTTTTTCCTACCACCTCTGTTCTCTCTTGAGTCCAACAAAATTCATTGATTTTCAGTTTCTCCACTTTTTACTTATTGGAAGGAGGAGAGAAATGACTTCCCAGCTCTTCACATGTCAGAGTTGAAATGCTAAATCATGTTTTAAATGGTGGTATTTAGGTCTCCTTTTAGAAAATTTAAATGATATTAATTATTCTGTGTATAGTACAAGGTAGAAATCCAATTTCACTTTTCTTAAATTTATTGCCTCATTATTTAGAAAGTGCACTGTTATTCCCTACTCCAGAATACAACATAAATAAGGGCATGCCAGTTTCTCTTTTGTTTTCTAATGGATCCATAGCTTAACAGTTTCTAGCTTACATTAAATAATATTTATTGATTTAATGAACATGAACAAGGACCTATTTCTGAGCTCCTGGATTTTTTCTAAATGTTTATTTAATTTTGAGAGAGAGAGAGAGAGAAAGAGAAAGCAGGTAAAAGGCAGAGAGAGGGGGAGACAGAATCTCAAGCAGGCTCTGCACTGACAGTGCAGATCTGGATTCAGGACTTGAACTCATGAACCATGAGACCATGACCTAAACAGAATCAAGATTTGGACTCTTAACTGCAGCCACCCAGGTGCCCCTGAGGGCCTAGAATTAAAAAATCTAGTAACAAGTAAAACTTGTTATTTTGATTTATTTTTCCTTATGTCAACACTTTTTTTTTACTAAAATAGTTTTTATATTATCTTGATATTTGTAAGATAACTCTTCTACATCAATTTTGGAACCAAAATAAAATTCCAGGGGAAGCTCTGAGAATTTATCAATTCATTTTCAAAGTATTTATAATATTGAAACTTTTGTATAAGAGCAGACCACTATTTAGATATTTATTATGTCTTTGTTTAGTTACAGAAAATTTGCAGATACAGAAAATCTCCAACTATTTTAAGAACATGATTTAATTGCTCACAAATAGTAGGAAGACTTGCAGGAACAGTGTATAGGCTAGATATCCAGGAATGACTCCTTGGACAAAATCATACAATTACTCTGCCAATGGAGTTCTACTCTTGCCATAATCAGACACTTGGCACAAAAGAAGTCAACTGTCCCAGCCACTGGCTTTATGATCACCCAACATTAGCCATTTTGCCTGGATCAGGAAGGTGTTACCACAAATGTTGGCTTCAGGCGAACACCAACTTCACTGCCGTTCAGAGATCAGAAAGCTGTTTCTAAAGCCATTGGCTCCAGAGCCACGCTGGGTCTAATATAAATGCAAAAGCAAAATAAATGTTTTGCACATTGAACAAATTCCCAGTGTAACTTTGTTCCAAATTCAAGTCCAAGTTCAGTTGTGTACACTTGATTGGCAGAACTTAATTCTTCTGGGACCTAAGCTGCACAGGAATGTTAGAAATGTAGCTGTCAGCTTTTTTTAAATTGATGTAATATATTAATGTACACTTAGAAGTTTTTAAAAAAAATGGTGGTTGACTTAATTTACCTTTCTGTCACACTGCCAAAAATTTTTATAACTATCTCTACAGATTTCTTGATCATCTTTTCTGAGACTTTCTCCTAATTTTTGACTGTTCTTGTTGCTATTGTAAAATTAAAATTTAAATAAGATCTCCTAAGTGATTGTAATTTATTTTTGTAATGATTTTAAAATCCAGAAAACTGTATAACTTACTGTTTCTGTTATAATTTATACTTAAATATTTATATAGGTAACATTTCACATATAAATAAGGGCTTTTTTTTTACTATTTTTGTAAATTTATTATTTTTGCATGTATTTACTTGTGGTCTTTTTTGCGCTGCTTTGGGGTGTAAGGTATAAAATTAAGACTACATATTATGAGCTGCTTTGACATATGGTAAAACTGAGAGGAACTCAAATGGCCTAAGTACAAAATTCCCCTCCTCATTCTGTTCCCATGGATTAAAATCCCTTAGGTCCACGCTCTCTGTCGAAAGGAAAAGACACAGTTCATGCTTACCCCTGAATGGGGGGGTGGGGTGGGGGGCTCAGTGTCCTGCTAGCCTACAGAATTGTTCGAAAAAGACAATTTGATTGTCTCATAACCAGAGAGTACCCCATATTTGATACTGAAAAGGCTGCCTCTTATACCTCCCTTAATATTCACTCTGTTCCTAAAGGCAACACCCATATAGCACTGTGTACTGGGCATTGTCTCCCTCCCCCACGTTATGTGCATACGCGACTCATACATTTCTGTCCGTATCATCTACACAGTGTCAGCTGTTTGTTGAGCTATCCCCTTAACCCTAGGTCAGTAATCCTTTCCTCAATAATGAGGTAAATAGGAGATAATTAAAAATTGGTTTGACCACAGTTCAATTTGGGAAAATAGGATTAATGTAGAACTTTTGCTGAATTAACTTTTCATTTGTCCCCCTTTTCAATCTTATTTATGTTTTATCATAACTTATTTGATTGTATTCTAATTTCCCCTTAAGTTGTTTATTTAATTTTCAAGATTTCTTATTTTCTAAGAGTTAACACTGTAAATTTGATTTCTAACTTTGATATTTTAGTGCTTAGATATTTTAATTCTAAGTTCATTTAAATTTCCATTTTGATAACTTTTTTGACTTAAGAGTTATATGGAGATATATGGCAGTTTATACCTTTTGTCTTACATTTTTTTATTTTTAAAAAAATGTTTTAATGTTTTATTTATTCTTGAGAGACACAGAGAGACAGATCATGAGCAAGGAAGGGGCAGAGAGAGGGAGACACAGAATCCAAAGCAGGCTCCAGGCTCGGGCTGTCCGCACAGAGCCTAAAGTCTTTTGTCTTACATTTGAATCAAATGGAGATTCTACTACGGTCAGAGAACATTGTATGAAAGATACTGAAGCTTTGAAATTTGTTGAGACTTGCTTTAAGACTTTGTGCATGGTTGAATTTTGTAATTATTTATGATGCGATTTAAAAACAATGAGTTTCTTTCAATTGTGTGCACATTCTAAATTTATCCCCTTAAATCATATGCTAATCATGTTCAAATGCTCTATACATTTGCTATTTTTTTTTAGTTTATTGGTCAATAAAGAGAGATATATGGTATTATCCTAATGCAATATATAATTTTTCCCTTATAATTCTATTTGCTCCATATATATCTTGAGACTATAGTATTAACTGAACTTAAATGCAGAATTGTTATATCTACCTGAAGAGTTGAAACTTTGTAATTACTGTTTCCGTATCTATTTCTAAAGTCTCTTTCAGTTAAAACTGTATTATTTCTGATATTAATATAGCTACTATTAATTTGTTTTGGTGAATACACCTGATTTATCTTTTCAAGTACAGGCATATATTGTTTTATTATGCTTTGCTTTATTGCAATTAGCAGATAATACAATTTTTGCAAGTTGAAGGTTTATAGAAACCCTGCATCAAGCAAGTCTATCAGTGTCATTTTTCCAACAGCATTTGTTCATCTCATGTCTTTGTTACAGTTTGGTAATTCTTATACTTGAACTTTTTCATTCTTAATTAGTTATGGTGAGTGGTGATCAGTGATTATGACTCGCTAAAAGCTCAGATGATGGTTAACATTGTTCACCAACAAAGTTTTATGGTATTTACCTTTTTTAGAGATAATGCTATTGCACACTTACTAGACTACAATATAGTATAAATATAACTTAGATATGCACTGGGAAAGCAATAAATTCATTTGACTCAGACTCACTTTATTGCAATATTTATCTTATTGCAGTGGTCTGGAATGGAGCCTGCAATATCTCTGAGGTACATCTGTATTTTATTTCAACTTTCAATAGTCTTATAGGTTTCTCCTGAAAACAGCATAATTCTTATGGGGGACCTATGTTTGATTTCAAATAGATGAATTCTTCCTTTCAACTGTTTATTGTATGCTATGGTTTGAATGCTTGTGTCCCAAAATACACAGGTTGAAATCCTAATTTGATAGTATGTGTGGAGGACTCAAATGGAATTGGTGCTCTTAATTCCCGCAGAGTTCTCTAGCCTCTTCTTCCACTTGAGGATACATTGAGAATGTCTGCAACCTGAAAGAGGTCCTTCACCCGACCTTACTGGTACCCAGATCTTGGACTGCCAGCCTCCAGAACTGTGAGAAATAAATTTCTGTTGTTTTTAATGTCCCCGTTGGGATATTTTGTTATAAGAGCCCAGATGAATTAAGATAATACTTCACATTCATAATCATGATTGATATATTTGGACTTGTTAAAAATCATTGCTTTTGATATTGTTTTACTGTCATGATTATCCTAGCTTCTTTTTCTTTTTCCCTTCATTTATGGATTGTGTTTTGCTCTTGTTGATTTTTTTTTTTTTTACATTTCCCCCCATACATGTTTAGAAGTGAAACAATTTCTATCAAATTTCAATACTTATGTTTGAAATCTTGCCTTATCAAATAGGGACTAAGGTTAATTACTGTCTTCATCTTGCCACCCTGTTTCCAAATGAGGACCTTCTCGCACATATTCTGATCACCTTTCTCTACTTCAATATATCTTCTACACTACCCCAATTTTTAGTGCTACAAAAAGCTTTATGTGACCAGATAACTGACGTTAAAACATTTTGATGGCTTTCCAAATTCCTTTAAGCCTTGTAAATAATTTTCAATTTTATTTATAAGTGCCATTCCAGATTTATCTTCTACCAGTCTACCAAACACTGTGTCTTCATAATGAGCTAGTTTCTGTTATTTACCCGCCCTTCTTTTATGTGTGTATATGTGTATACACATGAATACACATATACAGGCCACAATACTTTAATGTTTTTGATCATGCTATTTTCTCTGTTTTCCCAATAATATGCCTGATGAGATTCAAATAATTTTTAGATGCATTTTATTTTTTTTTTCATTTTATTTATTTGAGAGAGAGAAACAGCACATGAGCAGGGGAGGGGCAGAGAGAGAGGGAGAGAGAGAAAATCCCAAGCAAGCTCTGTGATGTCAGCACAGAGCCCAATGTGGGGCTCCAACTCACCAACGGTGAGATCATGACTTGAGTCAAAGTCAAGAGACAGATTCTTAACTGACTGAGCCACCTGAGTCAGATTCTTAACTGACATAGATCCATGTCTATTCCCTGGTCATATTTTTCTTGCTCTATCATTTCCCAAGTAATTTCCTGCCCATTTGTGTATCCCGAATATATTTATAATAGCATAGTATAAATGCTTGATTATAAAATTGTTTTCCTTTTGAGGCAGTGTATTGTGATTTTTGAGGACAGTCTTTGTGATTGTGTCTCCTTGAGGACAGTCATTGTGATTTTGGTATATCTGGACTTCCAACAGGTGATTAATATCACATTGAATGCTCACTACATTTAATTAATGGATTATTTGACTGAATTATTTTATTGATGAATAAATTAATATTTTTCACATATCATTTTGTTAACTTGCCTACAGCACTGAGGTTTAATAATATTATTAATATGTAATGAGAATAATGTAAGATTCAGTAAATTTTACTGTTTCCCATCAACCAGTGGGTACAATATTAATAAATCTTTGCTTAATAAAAAAATTAAAAGTCACTTAATAAGGTATACAGTTTCCCAGTAAACAGTTAGCATTTTGAATTATATTTTCTGTACAAAGGTGGAGCTGGTATTTAGTGCTCAAATACTTACACGTTTAAGATACATTGATTTGTTCTTAAAATAACATTGTGATAAACTACATGCTACATACTCCTAAAGGCATTCTAGAAGTTGTAATTAATGAAAAATCATCACTTTAGCAAAGTCAACATTACTATTTTAGCTAAATTAAAAATAAAGATGATTACACATGTGTGTTCCCATCATACATTGAACATAGGAGTACTGGGGCACTGCTAAAGGGACATCCGGATAAAGAAGCCACTGTTCTGAGTTTCTAATGCCTTCTAAATGCAGAGTCAGTGCTGCCTAAGACTTCATTCACAGGTTGTATATGTTGGACAATTATGGGGTAATCTATTGTTTAAGTTCAATAATAAAATGAAATGTCTATTCTTAAAAAAAACAAAAATAAGACCAAAGCTAAACACTTTTTTTTAAATAAATCAAAAGATTTTGAGGACAGAAAGTATCTTAAAGTCCAGTTTATTCAACTATTCCTTCATTCTATAGATTTGCTTTCAGAAAGAGGGACCAGGATGAGTAATTAAAAAGCCCCAATTTCTCTCTACCTATTCTGCTTGAATTGTTAAATGTGAGCCACTGGCTGAATAAAATATTTTAGGCTTAATTAATTAGCACAGAGTGGGAAATCCAGATCACCTATCTTATTCTATATCACATATTTATTGCTGATATAATTGTTAATATGATCATTTCTGGTCACATGAAATTTTAAGCCTTCTGACAACCGTCACCCACATCCATCTTCCATATATAAAACCTATATCCTGCACCTAACAAAGTTGATTTTAGAGTCTCAGTCCAGGTCTTTACATCAATTTGTCTTTACCTCCCCTTTGCTATAACAGGCTATTAATCTTACCTCTCAAGATACCTTTGTATTAGGCCATTTAAAATTTAAAATATTTACTATCAACTCTGGTTTTTAGTATAAATTAATATATAAAGAATATATATTATTATATATTTTAGTGTAAATTAATATATATTTTATTATATATATATATATATATATATATATATATATGTAGGATAATATTACAAGTTCCCATAAAGTTATTTACTTCTAGCACTGATTTAAATATCTGACTCTGAGCTCCATTCTGTGTGAAGCTAAAACATTAATCTGGATGTTTCAGTCAAATTAACTCAATTCTTGTGATTTATCCGTCACTTTGATTTAACATTTAGTCAGTTCAAGAAGCCGGTCCACTTGCTCCCTATAATTGGGATTATGTGTAGATTCAGGGGAAATCTAACTTATGCTACTGCAAAGGGATATAATTGGTCTGTGCTTATGCAGATAAAAATATATCTCTATTTCGTTGGCACAGAAAATCTGAGGTGATTGCTCCAGCAAGGCTTTTCAGTATTTCCCCGTTGATTCAATTCTCTTGTGGCTTTTACTGGAGTTAATCCCCTAATGTTCTGTTGCATCTTCTATTTGATGCCTGCTTGTCATCCCCCCACATATCGACCTATATAGTATGACTTATTTTGTCCTTGGGAAATATCCACACCTCTCTGTTCCAACTTATGAGACTAGTTGGGTTTACTCTCATCCACATTTCCTATCTCCTGCTGAGACACCTGGGGAACTTTTCCCCCTTAAATTACCTCTTGGAGATTTAGGAGTATTTTTTTTTCAACTTCAAAACCCCTCTTTCCATCTCTTTGGCCTTCTCTGCTCAAGTATATCTCAAGGCCACCTTTACTGATTTTTCCATTTACACTGATAATATTTCTGTGGCTTCCTTTTTTCTGAGTCTTAAGCAAGGAGCAAAGTACAGACCTGCTTGCTCCCAATTCTCTCTATTCAACTTGGAAAGCAACTCTGCCTGCCACATGTCCTCTCTGCCCCAGCTGACACTCAACATTCTGTCTCCAGCTAGAGGATTTGTGATAGAAAGTTTTATCTAAACTGATTTCCTACTTTCTCTTTTTTCATAGGTCTAATGGCTTTTCTATTTGGTGATAAGAGAAAGAGGTAGAATGCACTTTGGTGTTATTGTATTTCCTGTTTCTGCCATACCTGAAATCTAATATATCATATTCAGTAGTCACAAACTTGGTAACTTAGATGGTCATTGTTTGCTCATCCTATCTGAAGAGAAGGGTGACTATTACATGGCTTAGAAAGAGGTCCATCCTGTACTGCATGCAGTATGAAACTTGCCAGTTGATGCTTTAGTTCATTAATATAAATTATTACTTTATAGAGTATCCTGCTAATCCTGCTTTGTCTTCCAAGAATATTCCTTACTTCTTTTAATATATTGTTTTATAATGCTAGTTATTGACATGATCTCCTCTTCCTAAGAATGTTCTCTATACAAAAGAGTTGAATCTTGTAGAAATATTTGGCTATGCTGATAGTGCTTCTCTGACTGTAACTAGTTGACTAATGGATAAACAACTGACCTGACAATAGTTGTTGTTTTTTTTTCTCTTTGGAATGTGAAACTTGAAAGAAGAGACATTGAAATATCCAAAAAACAAAAAACAAACAAACAAACAAAAAAAGAGTGACATTGATGCTTGTGCCATAAAGAAAATTCTGTAGATGTTAGCCATGGACATACTCAGATACATTTCTGATTTCTTTCTTTTCTAAATCATGTATGTTTAATTTCCTTTTCTCTTTTAGAAAAACATACCAGTTTCCTTCTATTTAATCGCCATTGTCTGTGTACTCTAGCTCAAATTGAATTTCTCTGATTTATCATGCAGTTAGTTCTAGCTGAAAATCCTACAAACATAAGTGATAAGGATGACTTCTGGGTTTAGGCAATGAAAATGCCCTATGTGATTCACCTGTTCTCTCTTCCTACCTGTAGCAACGTGGAAGCCATTGTTGATAAGGCAGAGCTGTGATATCTTTGAATCACCACTTCGAAGTTAGTTGCCATTGAGAACACTGGGATGCACAGCTGACTTGGCATATCTGAGGGGGGAAAAAAACCCTCCGCTTTGTTAAAGTGTTCACATTTCTTAATTTGTTACTGCAGTGTAACCTAGTATATTATGATCAATAAAACTGCTTTCAATACTTAAAACAGCCTACTTTTTCTACCTTCCTGTTGCTATGTTTGCAATCTTCTTGATAAGGAGTTTCTCACTGACCAAACTCTAGCAAGGCATCTCTGAGCTCTCTTGATTAATCCTCATAAAGACTTGACCAAAACTATACAAAGCTTCTAATAGCTCAAGGCTGTGTCACTAGGATGATGCCAGGCCTCCTTAAAGCGTCTGAGAAAACTCAAGGCTGCTTAAAACAATTTATTGTGTGTTCTAACCCACACCTAAGGATGGAGTCCCTATCTCCCAGCCTTCATAGGAGCGCAGGAGTCTAACTTCCGTATGCACAATTAACAAACCCAGATGGACCAACTCCCCCTCACATTTTTTTCTTTCATTCCCTGACTCTACTGAGCCCCCACTCATTTCCTTATTTTTAATTCTCCCTTAATTTTTGTAATATATATTTAATTTTTGAGAGAGAGAGAGAGAAAGAGAGCCAGGAAGGGACAGAGAGAGAGAGGGAGACACAGAATCCGAAGCAGCCTCCAGGCTCTGAAGGGTCAGCCCAGAGCCCAAATGGGGCTCAAACTCATGAGCCATGAGATCATGACCTGAGCCGAAGTCAGATGCTTAACCAACCGAGACACCCAGGCGACCCATAATTCTCTCTTAAAAATGCCCAGTCCCCTCTGTATAATAGAAGTTGAATTCAGTCCACATTGCACTCTTCTCATGGCAGGAGTGTACCACTGATTAAAATCCATCCTTACCACCTTAACTTTTGTTCAAGCTGTTTATCTTTGACATTCTCTCACTAGAATGTTCTTTTTCTCTTATCTCCCCCATTGCAACCTTTATTTCAGTCATCTGGCTAACTAACTAACTATTAAGTACATTTAAGATGATGGGTCACAAACAACTCTATGATAAAGCTATTCCTGTCTCACCTAGCATGTGGTAGGTAAAATTTCTGCATTTACTCCCAACTACCATTTCTCTCTATATTGTACTTTTCCACAATATTGCAATTATCCCATCCCAGTCAAAATCCCTCTGTTACTAGACTTTTAGGCAAGCATAAATGATACAAAGCATATTATTCTAAAAAACTGCAGTTTGGCGATTAATTGATGTCTATTAAATAGTCATGGGTTGAGCTGGAAGTAAATGAGATAATGATTGTAAAACATCAAGTACATATAAAATAAATGTTTCCTGAATAATGATTACTACAAATTAGTACCACAATATCAAATTATTAAACTTGTCTAACATTTAGCAAATTTTCATTATTAGAAGAAAAAAGTCTCATTGAAGCAAAGATGCTTGCAGATCTACCTATGAGAGCTCCCATTATTTTTAATTAAAAGAAAGGATAGTGAAATTTTGCTGCGAAATTCAAGAGATTGAGTGGCAAAACATGATGCTATACTAGCAATGGAAAGATGGCAAATCTAAAAAACAAAATGAATGAATAAAAACCCCAGACTCTAAAATACAGAGAATTGGTGGTAGCCAGAGGGAGGGAGATAGGGAAGTAGGCAAAATAGATAAAGGCAATTAAATTAAGATGTACAAACTTCCAGTTATAATTAAGTCATGGAAATGAAAAGTACAGCATAGGGAATACAGTCAGTAATATTGTAATAAGGTTCTGTGGTGGCAGATGGTGACTACACTTATCATGATGAATAGGATACTATGTAGAATTGTTGAATCAATGTTGTACACATGAAACTAATATAAGATTGTATATCAATTATACTTCATTCAACCAGTCAATCAATCAATCAATCACATTTTACACAGAAGAGTAATGCTGTATTTGCACAAAGGGGAAAGCTACTTTTAGCTCAGAAAGGACCCTTCCTTTTCTGTCACTTGAGAATGTTGATCTCCTTTACTTTTAACAACTATTGTGCAACTACTATATTCCAGGCACCATCCGATTCTACATTTAGAGGAAAACAGACACACACACACACACACACACACACACACACACACACACACACACAAATATATAGCTTAAGGAAAAGCAAGAGATTCATGGTTTTAGCACTAAGCAAACAGAAAGAAGACTTTCCTAAGAGAATTAAGAAGAGGGAACCTAGTGTACTGTGTACTGTATTCAGCCAGCTTTGCTCTGTACTGTAAAAAGGTATTTACATGAAAAGAAAATGATAATGCCTACATATAAAGGCTAGTGGAGAAGAAAGTAAAATAATGTTTTACCACATTGTAAGGTCCCTATAATTAGAGTGGGGCTTCCAGTTCAGAATGATGTAGAGCATGAATGTTGAAGATGTAAAAGACTGGCATAATCAGAAAGAGAAAAACACAGACTGGAATGAAACATTTTTCTGGCAAGAGCTTTCATTGGTAGAAACAAGTATATTTTAAATACTTCCATATATAGACACATAAAACACATTCACATGTATGAGTTTCCAAGTATGCTGAAATTAATTTTGTACAATACCTATGTACACATAGTTCTGATTATACAGTGCATGCTTTTTTTAAATTAATGATTTTGTAAATAAGTTTATAATGTCAGTGTTAGCTCTTGGCAGATAAAATCAAGTTTGTTTCTACTGGACTTACTTACTATTATGTATGAAATATTTACACATACACGTATATGCATATATGTACACAATGTAAGTATACATATACATACATATACATACACACAGATATGTGTTATGTTAAAGAGCTAAAATATTTATTAAGTGTCTTTATATCTATGAGGGATATGGTTTTCAAGTTGAGTCTTCGTTTGTCCTAGTGTAGAGTTGCTTCAAAAATGAGTTAGGGTCTGTATCTTTTCTTGCATCATGAATAACTAGTCATATCAAATTTTCTGACATGTAACAAACATTAGTGTTTTTAATATGATATTGAGCCATATATTTCCTAATCTGTTCTTCTGTCAGCTTGGAAGTCCATTAGCTGAGGTAGCGTGACACCAAACCACCATCACATTCCTCATATAAAGTTTCTTTAAAAAGGAGAATACAAAGAGAAACTCATAAAACCTTTTAATAGAAAGGATATAACATTGAGATATACAAATACACACTGTGAAGAAACTCAAGCCATCGACTTAAGCCCCTTACATCAGTCCGCACACTTGTTCTGACAATACATTTCTAATTAGTCTCATGCTTCTTCATTATTCTGGTCTGAACTATTCTACTACATATTTCAAGATGTTCTGTACATTATAAAGTTCTATAAAATGGAAAGAGGTACTTAAACACTATTTTATATAAATCACATTCAACAATCTGCTAAAAGAGTATGAGTTCTATGATTATAAGCATGAGAAATTAAGGAGATTGACTTTCATAATTTAAATAATTAAAAATGGAGAACTTTGCTTTCACAGTGTCTTATTGAGTTCTTATGAAAACAAACCCTGAGAAAAGTTCCTGAAAGATGACAGCAGGAAGAACCAGTGAGGCAGTAGGAAATGTGAGAGGGAGAAGGAAAAAAAACAATAAAATATACATTAGTGAGTGGGATACTTTGTCTTCTATTGCATCAGAATCTTCCTACCAGAATATAGCGAGTTTGAGATACTCACCAATTATCCTTTGGGAGTTAAAGGTAATATGAAGGCATTCATTCTCTGATTTTTTTCAAGCTGCAGTGTTCTAGAAAAATCCCTCAGGTAGAGGAGCAGTGGGAAATTGTAAGCTTGGGACATTATCTACTCTGACTGCCGGTAAATTGAAAGGTAGAAATCAATGTAGAATCTTCTACATTTTGTATAAATCCTGGATTTCAACAGGTGGATGAAGTAAAAATATACGGATGCATATAAAATCCAAATAAACTACTATAGCTTTCTAATTATATTAAGGGTCAATCAAAATTTCTCCAGGTAAATCATCTTGTATCATGACTTTCAATCAATATCACATTGATTTGTAATAGTCTCTTTCAATAGTGTTAACTGTTTCACAAGAATTACTTAATTAAACTTAATGGTTATGATGTATTCCCTAAGTAAACTGGCTGAGGAGAGTAAATTTAAATGTGTTTGATAAAGAAGCACAAGTTACTGTGTAGACTAGTGAATGAAAGTTCTGATCAACATTAAAGAACCCCTATACTGGTTGTTTCTTTACAAGGCTTTGTTTAACCTGTGTCAAGGTAAAATCAATTGACTTTTCACAAGATAATATAGTTAGCAAAAAACACTCAAAAGATACTCAAGAACCTTGTTTATCTTCCAGATTCTGCACTAAGTACATAGCTTATGACTTGCAGAAAGATGTACAGGGAAGGTGAGGTATTATTTTCTCTCATGAAATAAAAAGTTGAATTAGAAAAATATAAGTCCCATTATAATTCTCTTATCCCATGCCCAGGAATGGATGCTTATAAAGTGCATACCTTTGTCAGTTTTTGTAAATGGTTAGACACCTTTTTCCTTTACATGCATTATGTACATTATGGTATTATCATCATGAGCCTGGGTAAAGAGAGGGGCTGAGTCTTAAGTAAATCATCAGTTACCCAGCACTGTGCGTGATAGATACTGTTTCATTAAAGCAGATACCTGCATAGATTGTTTCTTGATAACTGTTTCCTTGAAATAAATGAGGTTAAATATATTCAATTTCTGATTTATTTTTTATTTACCAGTTTAGAGTTCAGATTCCAAAACGATCCCACTATGTCATGTAAGCAAAAGCATATGAAAAAAATTGTTTTACAAAAGGTAGAAAGCAAAATCTGATTAAATTAACAATGAAATAATAACTTTTAAGATTGTTTTAGTAAATCAGTACTTCGTTTTGTTGTTGATTGCAAAAAAAAAGATTCACACAGTAGGATATAATTTTGAAAGTGCTAAAATTTGCATTCATTAGAGTTGCAGTGGCTAATCAAGATATTTCCAATTAAACACCACTTCAGCTGCATTTTCATCAACTATGAGAACTTTCTACATAGCTAATGATAAAATTTCAGACTGAACCTAACTATTCTTGATCTGTTCAGATATGAATATTTCTATCTTATAATTTTGTTATCTATCTTTGAAGGCAGTATCTGTCTTTTGTATTTTTGAATAGTTAGTATGTATTCATATATACATATAAACAAAGAACAGAAGAAATTATATTTTTAGTTTAGAAGCAATTTATGTTAAAATTGTCTTGTATTTGACTAACATATTGTGTCTATTGGACTGAATGTTAAAGGTGGTCTTCCCAAACTTCATTTTCCATTAAGAAATTTGAGACCTGGGATTGTGAAATAATTTTTCAAGAAACGGCCCAGAGTTAAACTAGAAACCTAGAACTTTTAATTATCATGCAATTATTATTTCATAACATGCTGAATTTCAGTTGCAGTCACTCATGCAATAAATGTTTTTGGTTTACTTTCTTTTATGTACCACGGTAGGTGCCAAGGAATTGTGTTTAAAGAGAAATTACAAGAGTTTATGTAAGGAAGGGATAAGATGCCAGGGAGGCCATCTGCTTCACTGTAGTATTTAATCTACTCAAGTTTGGACTTTTACCTAACTTGTCTTAGAGGAATTTTGTTGTTGTTATTAATGAGCTATCTTAATCCCTTATGCCTAGATCTTCAGTGGGTACACACTTAAAATTCCAGAAATGTAAACTGTAGTCTATATCAGATTTAATTAATGACAGAATTGTGAAGAAGGCAAAGATTGTGCCAATTAGCTCTTTATGAAAAGCCCTATGGTATCTTCTTGGAGGGATTTTTCCAGATGGCTTGAGACCTGCAAATACCTCTTTCTCTGTGAGCTGGGGATTTCTAGGGCTTTGTGCTTTTCTATATTAGGAACATGAAGTAAGTATGATGGCTATATCCATGGGCTCCAGAATAAGACTGCCTCATTCTAACCCTGGCTTTCTCTCTTAGCAGATATAAACTTTGATCAAGTTACCTATCTTTTCTGTGTCTCATATTTGACTTTCTACTTTAATTTTATCATATAGTTATAAACATTAAAACATTAAGTTGTGGGGGAAAAAGACCTTACTATCTGTGAATCAGTACAGAGTAAGCAATCCATAAAAGTAAACAATTAACCAGATATAATCCATGGATTAAGTCTGCTTTCCACTTTTTTCTTCAAATGCAAAAATGTGAATCTAAACTATATCAAATATTTCTACATTTAATATATTCAGTTTTTAAAAGCCATCCTCGTATATTTCATTATTAGTCTAAGCAGTAGACCAATTTTCTTTCTTCTCCAATTATAGATAATATTCAGTGTTTATTAGATTTTACTAATATAATCTAGAACTTTCCTATGACTACTGTGGTGGAGTAAAACTCTAACAGGCAGTTCTTTAATAAAAATAGAACATTGAAAAAAATTGTCAAAATCAACTTTTTTAGAACTCTGTAAATTAACCAAAGACTTTTGACTATTCAAAAAAGCATTAAAGTCATTTGATTATCCAAAAAAGGATTTTTAAATGGCTGAATATTAGTGAGAACAGTAAGTTTTTGATCTTTATTAACTTGCCCTAATCCTATCCTCTTCTTTTTTGTAATAGTCTAGAAAATCAAGAATCACAAATATGGCAGTTGTGAAAACCAGCATTCTAGTATCACATGGATAGGATAGATGGGTTTGGCATTCCCAAAAAGCCCCATTCTTAGAATTGTCACTATGTGACCTCGCATCTTGCAAAAAAAGTTCCATTCAGAAGACTTGCTACTGTTTGAGCTGACTTTGAGCTCAATCTGTGCAACTTGACTATCCCTATCTCCAGGGAATTTGTCAAAAATAATTACTAAGAAGTGTTTAACATTGCAGCTGTCTGAGGTGATGTTATCAGTTAGGCTAAGAAGAGACTGACTGAAAACACTAATAGAAAATGCTTGGCAATGGGATATACATAGAGAGGTTTTAAAAGCCCTAAAATATTCCCAGGAATCTAGAAGGACATTTGTACATGCAGCATTGTGCATAAGACCAGGAAAGACCTGAGAAGAATTTAATCTCTAAAGTGGCTACCCCTGAGGAATGGCATGAGTGTGAAATAAAAGCTAAGGCAGAATTATAAACTACCTTTCAGAGTAGGAAGACTTGTCCCAACATACATACCAAGTCACCCAGGAAAACACAGAAACTTAATGATTAAAGGCATTTAAAAAATATTTTTCCAAACATTTATGATCACTAGGCTAACCAACCAGAGAGTATGGTGGCTGCACATAACAAAGAAACTTTGCAAATTAGTGACATTAATTAATGTAACAAAGAGCAATAAAAAAATATAACAATTGGGGTACTTGGGTGGCTCAGTGGGTTAAACATCCAACTTCAGCTTAGGTCATGATCTTGCTGCTCATGAGTTGAACCCCACATTGGGCTCTCTGCTATCTGCACAGAGCCTGCTTCAGATCCTCTGTCTGCCTCTTTCTTTGCTCTTCCCTTACTAACGTTCTCTTTCTCTCTCTCTCTCTCTCAAAAATAAACATCTAAAAACAAAACAAAGAACAATCAACACCAAGAAGAAACAACAAGAGGAAGGGGAGGATATTTGACAGACTTGCTCCATTATTTTAAATAACTTTTAAACAAGAAATTACACAAAAATTATAGAAAAGTTTGTCCCATGTACACAAAACAAAGTAGTTTAGAGAACTGTCCTTGAGGAAGCCCCAATGTTGAAGAAAGTAATCAAAGACTTTAAATTATAAATGTGTTCAAAGAACAAAAGGGAACCAAACAAAATAATTAAAGTGTGAAAGATGTTTCAACCAGTAGATAATAAGAATAAATAGAAATTGTAAAATAGAAAAAAAATGGAAATTTGGGAGTTGGAAAATTCAATGGAGGTCCTTAGCAGAGAAGTAATAGCAAATTTGAAGACATGTCAACTCAGATTAATCCATGCAAGGAACAGAAAGTAAAATGAATAAAAAAAAACTAAAGAATTTTAGATTCACCTGTGGTGAATCACTAAACATACCAACATTACAGATGAAAGTAATGACTGATGCAAATGGCAAGATTTCATTCTTTTTCATTGCCTAGTAGTATTCCATTGCATGTATGTGTATATATCCACATCTTATCCATCCATTCATCAGTCGATGGACATTTAGGCTCTCCATGATTTGGTTATTGTTGATAGTGCTGCCATAAACATTGAGGTGTATATGCCTCTTTGAATCAGAATTTTTTATCCTTTGGATACAATCTTAGTAGGAAATTAATGGGTCATAGGGTAGTACTGTTTTTCATTTTTTGAGGAACCTCCATGCTGTTTTTCGGAATGGCCGCACCAGTTTGCATTCCCACCAACAGTGCAAATGGGTTCCCCTTTATCTGTATCTTATTTGAAACAATGGGTATGGAACTAGAGTGTATTATGCTAAATGAAATAAATCAGAGAAAGGCAGATATCATATGATTTCACCCATATGTGGAATTTAAGAAACACAGCAGATGAACATAGGGAAAGGGAACTAAAAATAAGATAAAGCCAGAGGGAAGCAAACCATAAGAGACTCTTAAATACAGAGAACAAAGTGTAGGTTGCTGGAGGAGAGGTGGATAGGGGGATGTATCAAATGGGTGATGGGCATTAAGGAGGGCACTTTTGGGGGGGATGAACACTGGGTGTCATATATAAGAGATGAATCACTGTGTTCTACTCCTGAAGCCAAGACTACACTGGATGTTAACTAACTTGAATTAGAGAAGAGAAGCGGAGAGGAGAGGAGAGGAGAGAGGAGAGGAGACGAGACGAGTCGAGACGAGACGAGACGAGACGAGACGAGACGAGACGAGACAAGACAAGACATAAAATCAGGCACATGAGGGGTGCCTGGGTGGCTCAGTCAGTTAAGCGTCTGACTTCAGTTCAGGTTATGATCTCACAGTTTGCCAGTTTGAGCCTGGCATCAGGCTCTCTGCTGTCTGCAGAACCCAATTCAGATCCTCTGTCCCCCTCTCTCTCTCTGTCCCTCCTCCACCCCCATTCATTCTCTCTCTCTCTCTCCTCAAAAATAAACATCAAAAAAAAGTATTCACTGAAAACTTTCTAAATATGTTGTAACTACTTTAAATACATTTTCTAACTTTATTTTTTTGAGTTTTTACTTAAATTTCAGTTAGTTAACATACAGCATAATTTAGTTTCAGGTGTACAATAAATATAGAGATTCAACATTTCCATACACTATTTGGTGCTCATCACAGCAGGTGCACTCCTTAATCCCATAACCTGTTTTACCAACCACTTTCACCCACCTCCTCTCTGATATCCATCCCTTTGTTCTCTATAGTTAAGAGTCTGCTTCTTGGTTTGCCTCCCTCTCTGTCTTTTATCTCCTTTGCTTGTTTTATTTCTTAAATTCACATATGAGTAAATCATATGGTATTTGGCTTTCTCTGACTTACTCAAATATGTTGTAACTTTTAATTAGTACGTCCAAGAAGCTCACAAAACTCTAAGTAGGATAAGCTCAAAGAGACTTTCTCCTGTACATATCATAGTCAAATTCTAGAAACAATGCCAATAATGAATCATAAAAGAAGAAAAAATGTTTTATCATATATGAGGGAACCATAACTTAATAACTATTTCTGGGGTGCCTGGGTGGCTCAGTCAGTTGAGCATCTGACTCTGGCTCAGGTCATGATCTCACAGCTCATGGGTTCGAGCCCCGTGTCGGGGCTGCTCCTGGAGCCTACTTCAGATTCTGTGTCTCCCTCTCTCTCTACCCCTAACCCACTCGCATTCTGTCTCTGTCTCTCTCAAAAATAAATAAACATTAAAAATGTTTTAAGTAAAAAAAAATAACTATTTCTGGTCAGAAACCATAGAGACTAGAAAGCTATGGAATTACTTATCCAAAATACTGAAAGAAAAATATCCATTCATGATGAAAGCCCTCAACAAAGTAGGTTCAGAGGGAACGTATCTCAACATAATAAATGTCAGATGTGTAAAACCCACAGTGAACATCATATTCAATGGGAAAAAATTGAGAGCTATCCCCCTAAGGACAAGAACAAGAAAAGGATGTCTACTCTTGCCACTTTTATTCAATGTAGTACTGGAAGACCTAGCCACATCAATTAGACAACATAAAGAAATAACATCCAAATTGGTAAAGAAAAAGTATAACTTTCACTATTTGCATTTGACATGATACTCTATATAGAAAACCCTAAAGACAGCACCAAAAACTACTAGAATTGATAAATAAATTCAATTAAGTTACAGGAAGCAAAAACCATGTACAGAAATCTGTTGCATTTGTATATACCAATAGTAAGGCAGCAGAAAGAGAAATTAAGAAAGCAATCCCATTTATAATTGCACCAAAAATATAAGATACCTAGGAATAAACCTAGCCAAAGAGGCGAAAGAACTATACTCAGAAAATTATAAAACACTGATGAAATAAACTTAAGACAACACAAAGAAATGGGATGACTTTCCATCCTCATAAACTACAAGAACAAATATTGGTAAAATGTCTATACTAACCAAAACAACCTACATGTGTAATGCGATCCCTATCAAAATACCAATGGCATTTTTTCACAGAAAAAGAACAAGTCCTAAAATTTACATGGAACCACAAAAGACCCTGAAGAGCCAAAGCAATTTTGAAAAAGAAAAGCAAAGCTGGAGGAATCATAATTTCAGCCCTCAAGTTATATTACAAAGCTGTAGTGATCAAAACAGTATGGTACTGGCACAAAAATAGACACATAGATCAATAGAACAGAATGGGAAAACCAAAAATAAACCCACAGTTATAGGGTCAATTGATCTTTGTCAAAGCAGGAAAGAATATGCAATGGGTGCATTCAACAAATGGTGTTGGGAAGACTGGACAGCAATATGCAAAAGAATGAAACTGGACCACTTTATTATACCATAAACAAAAATAAATTGAAAATGGATTAAAGATGTAAATATGAGACCTGAAACTATAAAAATCTAAGAGGAGAGCTCAGGTAGTCAGGTCTCTGACATCACCCTTATACCATTTTTCTAGATATGTCTCCTGAGGCAAGGGAAATGAAAGGAAAACTTCATATATATGTGTATATATATATATATATATATATATATAGAGAGAGAGAGAGAGAGAGAGAGAGAGAGAACTTATACAAATAAATAGCCCCCCATAATCCAATTTAAAAATGGGAAGAAATGAACATATTTCCAAAGGAGACACCCAGATGGCCAACACGTACATGAGAAGATGCTCAACATTACTCATCATCAGGGAAAAGCAAATTAGAACTGACATGAACTATCACCTGACACCAGTAAAAATGGTTAAAATCAAAAGCACAATAAACAAGTGTTAATGAAGACATAGAGAAAAGGAACATCCTTGCACTGTTGGTAGGAACATGAACCGGTTCAGCCACTCTGGAAAACAGTATGGAGGTTCCTCAGAAAGTTAAAAATAGAATTACCCTACAACGCAATAATCACATTACTGGGTATTTACACCAAAAATACAGAAACACTAATTCAAAGGGATACAAGCACTCGTATGTTTACAGTAGCATTATTTACAACAGACGAATTTTGAAAACAGCTCAAATGTACATCAATAGATGAATACATAATAAAGAAGATGTGGTATAGATACACACACAATGGAGTGTTATTCAACCACAAAAAAGGATGAAATATTGTCATTTTCAAGGAGATGTGTAGAGATAGAATATATAATGTTAGGTGCTATAAGTCAGTTAGAGGAAGACAAATGCTGTATGATTTCACCTGTAATTGGAACTTAAGAAAAAAACAAGTGAGCAAGAAAAAGAGAGAGAGCGAGAGAAGCAAAAAAACAGACTCTTAACTATTGACAACAAACTGATGGTTACCAGAGAGGAGGTGGGTGGGAGGATGGGTGAAATAGGTGATGGGAGTTAAGGCATACATTTATCCTGGTGAGAATTAGGTGATATATGGAAGTGTTGAATCACTGTATCGTACACCTGAAACTAACATAACACTGTATGGCTTTTTTTTAAGTTTATTTATTTATTTTGAGAGAGAGAGAGACAGAGAGTTCATGAGTGGGGGAGGAGCAGAGAGAGAGAGAGAGAGAGAAAATCCCAAGCAGGCTCCACACGGATAGTCATAGGGCTCCTACCCACAAACCATGACATCAAAACCTGAGCTGAAGTCAAGAGTCAGATACTTAACCACCTGAGCCAGGAAGGCTCCCCCATCCTTTTTTTTTCATAACACTGTATGTTAATAATACTGGAATTAAAATTGAAAAATAAATAAAAAAACAAAGTACTGAAATAAAAATCTATCTATTGACCAATCTATATCTAGCAAAACTATCATTGAAAACAAAGGGGAAATCAAACCATTTCCTGATAGAGAAAAACTGAGAAACCTCATCAGGAGAATTGAGCTATGAGAAATAATAAAGGAATTCTCTCAGTCTCAAATGAAGGGGTAATAAAAGGTACTTGAAATTCACATGGAGGAATAAAGCACACTACTAAAAGTTACTAAATATATATATATATATAAGTCAGTACAAATGTCTCTCTTTAATAAATAAATAAACATTAAAAATAAATAAATAAATATTAAATAAATAAACTTATTTAATAAATAAATAAACATTAAAAATAAATAAAAAATAAAAAATATCACTACTGACCCTATTGAAATAAAAAGGATTATAAGGAAATGCAATGTATATTTATGTGCCAAAGATTAAGTAATAAAGATGAAATGGACAGATTCCTAAAATACACAAAATTCAAAAAATGAAAAAAATAAAATATCTGACTATAAGAGCTAGCCAAATTGAATTATTAATTTAAAAAATTCCTATGAGAAAATTTAGGCTGAATTCTACCAGGGTTAGAGGAAAATTAATAATTCTTACAAACTCTTCCAAATAATAGAAGAAATGTATTATTTTAACTAATTCTATAAAGCTAGCATTATCCTGATACCAAAACCATGGAAGGATATCACAAAAAGAATGAAAGCATAGACTAATATTCTTTATTAGTATACATAAAAATTCTCAAAAATACTAGCAAAATGGATCTAAACATATAAGATAAATTATACAACATGACTGAGAGGAATTCAACTGAGGAATGCAAGCTTTGTTTGATATACAAAAAGCAATCAATATAATACACCATGTTAATGGAATAAAAACCAAACCACATGAGCATCTTAATAAATACAGAGAAAGCATTGGACAAATCTAACATCCATTCATGATAAAAACATTCAACAATCAAGAATAGATGTAACTTCCTCATTCTAAGAAAGATAAAACTTGTTGGCTAATATCATACTTAATGGTAAAAGACTGAAATTTCACCAATAAAATCAGTAGTAAGATTTTATTTTAAGATTAAAATAAATATACTTTTATATATATTTAAATATAAAATAAAATACTGGCAGTTCAGGCTAGGGTAATTAGGTATGAAAATAAAGTAATAGGCATTCGATTTGGAAAGTACAGTTTAAAACCATCTCTGTTTCCAGATGGAATAATTGTGTGTAGAGAAAACCTTAAGGAATCCACTAAAATAACTATTTGAATTAAAAAACAAGTTCAGCAATTGGAAGGTTAGAAACACACAAAAGCTTATAGACATTCTTCATTTTATTGTACTTTGCTTTACTGCAGATGCTGAGGTTTTTATTTTAACAAATTGGAGGTTTGTGGCAACCATACACTAGGTAAATCTATTCGTGCCAATTTTTCCTAAAGCATTTGCTCACTTTGTATCTCTGTGTCACATTTTGATAATTCTCAAATTACTTCAAACTATTACATTATTACTATATTTGTTATATATATGTGATTAGTGATCTCTGATGTTCTAACGTAATTGTTTATGGAGTACCAGAGACCAAGCCCATATGAGACAACAAACTTAATTGACAAATGTTCTGTGTGTTCTGACTGCTCCAGCCATTCCCCCATCTCCCATCCTCTCGTTGGGCCTTTCAATTCCCTAAGACACAACAACATTGCGACCAATTAATAACCCTACAATGGCCTCAAAGTGTTCCAGTGATGATTTGCAGGTCTTTCACTTTAAATCAAAAGCTAGAAATAATTAAGCTCAGTGAACAAGGCATTCTGGAAGCCAAGATAAGTCAAAAGCTAGGCCTCTTGCACCAAACAGTCCAGTTGTGGATGCAAAGGTCAAGTATTTAAAAGAGGTGCTTCAGTGAATATACCACTGATAAGGAAGTAAACAGATTTGCTGCTCATATGGAGAAAATTTTAGTGGTCTAGACAAGAGATCAAACCAGCTGCAATACTCCCTTTAGCCAAAAGTTTAATGCAGAGCACGACTTAACTCTTTAATTCTATCAAGGCTAAGAGAGATGAAAAGTCTGCAGAAGAAAACTTGGAAGCTAGCAGGGTTGGTTTATGGGGATTAAAAAATGAATCAGTCTCCATGACAATAAAAAGTGCAAGGTGAAGCAGTAAGTACTGATGTAGAAGCCACAGAAAATTATCCAAAGATCTAACTAAAATAATTCATGAAGGTGGCTACACTAAAAATAGGTTTTCAATGTAGACAAAAGAGTCTTACATTGGAAGAAGATGCTATCTAGGGCTTTCATAGCTAGAGAGGAGAAGTCAATGCTTCAGAGGATAGGCTGATGCTCTTGTTAGGGGCTAATGCAGTTAGTGACTAGGTGAAGACAGTGCTCATTGTCTATTCCAAAACTAGGGCCTTCCCAGCTGGGCCAGCCCTTGATGCATGCTGAGCCCTGCCTGGCATCCTTGGTCACTCCACTGTGTGGCCCATGGCCATTTCAGTGCTTTAGGGGATCTAGCATAGGACTAGTGGCCCAGGGCAAATTTTACTAACACCCCACCCCACTCCCAAGTTCCAAGTTCGGCACACCCCCTCAGAGCTGGCCTGAGTTCACATAATAGAAATCAGTGTGGCCCACAACAGGCAGAGTCAGTAAAGATGACTGCACTGAAAAAAAAAAAAAAAGTGACTCACACACAAGAGCAGGGTGTGAGCAAACACAAATAAGGTACTCTCCTGAAGTGTCAGGTTCTGGTGAAGAGAAGACAGTGTACTTCAGGGCACTCTAAGACCTCTTCTTCGTAATGGCACCACTTTCAAGTGTAGAAGACATAGCTAACTTTCTAAACGCTCAGAAATAGGCAGAAAAATGAGGAGACCGAGAAATGTATCTCAAATGAAAGTACAAGACAAGGCTGCAGCCAGAGATCTAAGTAACATGCCTAATAGTGAACTTAAAGCAATGAACATGAGGACACTCACTGGACTTGAAAAAAGAATGGAAGACTTGAGTGACACCCTTAACATAGAAGAAAAACATAGTGGAGATAAAGAGCTCAAGAAATAAGAAATATGCTTGATGGAATGAACAGAAGGATGGAAGAATCAGAGGAACAAATTAGGGACCCAGAAGACAGAATGAGGGAAAGTAATCAAGCTAAACAAGAGAGAGAAAAAAGAAATATGCAAAATGAGAATAGACTTAGGGAACTCAGTGACTCCATCAAACATAATAACATTTGTATTATAGGGGTCCCAGAAGAATAAGAGCAATGGGAGCAGAAATTTATTTCAAGAAATAATGGCAGAAAACTTCCCTAATCTCAGTAAGGAAACAGACATCTGGACCCAAGAGGCAGAGCGAACTCCCATCAAAATCAATAAAAGCAGGGCTACACCAAGACATATTGTAATTAATTTGTAAAATATAGTGATAAAGAAAAATGTAAAAAGTAGCAAGACAAAAGAAGTCCTTAACTTACAAGGGAAGACCCATAAGACTAGTTGCAGATTTCTCAACAGAAACTTGGCAAGTCATAAGGGACTGGCATGATATATTCAAAGTCCTGCATGGGATAAACATGCAAACAAGAATCCTCTATCCAACAAGACTATCATTCAGAACAGAAGGAGAGGTAGAGTTTCTCACACTAACAAAAACTAAAGGAGTTTGTGACCACTAAACCAGCACTTCAAGAAATATTAAAAAGGACTCTTTGAGTGCTTTGGAGAGTCCAAAAGTGACAAAGGCAAGAAAGGATCAAAGAAAGTCCCCAGAAGCATAAGAAAAAAAAATTAAATTAAAATAAAAAAAAATGGCACTAATACATATCAATAATTATTCTGAATGTAAATGGACTAAACACTCCAATCAAAAGACATAGGGTGTCATGGGTGCCTGAACAGCTCAACTGGTTAAGTGTCTGACTTTAACTCAGGTCATGATCTCAGGGTTCACAAGTTTAAGCCCCACATGGGGCTCTCTGCTGTCAGAGCAGAGCCAACTCAGATCCTCTGTCTCCCCTTCTCTTTGCCCCTCCCCCACTCATGCTCATTATCTCTCTCAAAAAAAAAAATTAGGGATGCCTGGGTGCTCTGTTGGTTAAGCATCAGAATTTGGCACACATCATGATCTCATGATCCATGAGTTCAAGCCCCATGTCAACTGTGCTGATAGCTTAGAGTTTACAGTCTGTTTCAGATTTTGTGTTTCTCTCTGCCCCTCCCTGCTTGCTCTCTCTCTCTCTCTCTCTCTCAAAAATAAATAAACATCAAAAAATTTTAATAAATAAGTAAAAATTAAAAAAAGAGATAGGGTGTCAGAATGAATCCGCCCCCCCCAAAAAAGACTCATCTATATGATGCCTAAAAGAGACTCTTTTTAAACCTAAGGACACTCGCAGATTGAAAATGAGGGGATGGAGAAACATCTATCATATAAATGAATGTCAAAAGAAAGCTGTAGTAGCAATATTTATATGGGAGAAACTAGACTTTAAAACAAAGACTGTAACAAGGGATAAATAGTGACACTATATACTAATAAAGGGGGCTATCCAACAAGAAGATATAGCAATTGTAAATATTTATGGACCAAACATAGAGCTCCCAAATACATAAAATATTTAATAACAAACATAAAGGAACTAATCAATAGTAATACAATAATATTAGGGGACTTTAATATCCCACTTACATTAATGGACAGATCGTCTAAGCAGAAAATAAACAAGGAAACAGCAACTTTAAATGACACATTGGTCAAGATTGATTTAACAGATATATTCAGAACATTTTATCCTAAAGCAGAATACAAATTCCTTTCAAGTACCCATGGAACATTTACCAGAATAGATTATATAATGGGCCAAAAATGAAGCCTCAACTAATTCAAGAAGACCAAAGTCATACCATGCATCTTTTCTAACCACAGTGCTATGAAACTAGAAGTCTCCTACAGGAAAAAATATAGAAAGACCACAAATACACACAGGTTAAACAACATGCTACTAAACAATGAATGGATCAACAAGGAAATAAAAGAAAAAATCAAGAAATACATGGAAACAAATGAAAATAAAAACACACTTGTCCAAAACCTTTGGGATGCAGCAAAAGTGGTTCTAAGAGTATATGTTCCATATGTATACATATAAACATAAACATATATACATATATATGGGGGTGTTGTACAAACTTGTATAAACATGTATATATATGTATATGTATGGGTGTGTGTATATATACATAGATAGATTTTTTTTTAATTTGAGAGAACATTAGCAGATGAGATAGCAGAGGAGGAGACAGAGAGAGAGAGAGAGAGAGATGAAAGGAGGGAAGGAGGGAGGGAGAGAGAGAGAGAGTGAGAGAGGAATCTTAAACATGTTCCATGCTCAGGGTTGAGCTGACACAGGGCTCGATCTCATGAGCTTGGGATCATGACTTGAGCCGAAATCAAGAGTCAGATGCTCAACCAACTAAACCACCCAGGTACCCATCTAAGAGGGAAGTTTATACAATACAGGCCTACCTCAAGAAGCGAGAAAAATCAGGGTGCCTGGGTGGCTCAGTCAGTTGAATGTCCGACTGTTCTAACAGCTCAGAGCCCGGAGACTGTTTCAGATTCTGTGTTTCCCTCTCTCTCTGCCCCTCCCCTGCTTGCACACTGTCTCTCTTTCACAAAATAAATAAACCTTAATTTTTTTAAAAAAAGAAGAAAAATCTGAAACAGCCTAAATTTCTACCTGAAGGAGCTTCAGAAACAACAAACAAAACCTAAAATCAGCAAAAGGAAATAAAAAGACGAAAACAGAAATAAATGATAATAGAAACTAAAATATAATAAAACAGATCAATGAAACCAGAAGCTGGTTCTTTGAAAAAAAATCAATATAATTGATAAACTTCTAGCCAGATTTACCAAGAAAAAAAGAGACTCACGTAAAATTACAAATAAGAAAGGAAAAATAACAAATAACACCACAGGAATATAAACAATTATGAGAATGTTATGAGAAACTATATGCCAACACACTGGACAACCTGGAAGAAATAGATAAATTCCTAGAAATATATAAACTACTAAAACAGAAACAAGAAGAAATAGAAAACTTGAACAGACCAATAACCAACAAAGAAATTGTATCCATAATTAAAAACAAACAAACAAACAAAAAACCAAAAAAAAAAAAAACCAAAAACAAAAAACTTCCAACAAACAAAAGTTCATGTCCAGATGACTTCACAGGTGAATTTTACCAAATATTTAAAGAAGAGATAATACCTATTCTCACACTATTCCAAAAAATAGAAAGAAGGAAACTCCAAAATTCATTATATGAGGCCAGCTTTACCCTGATATAAAAACCTGGTAAGATTCCACTAGAAAAGAGAACTGTCCAATATCCCTGATGTACATAGATGCAAAAATCCTCAACAAAATACTAGCACTATGAATCCAACAATACATTTAAAAAAAAATTCACTACAATCAAGTAGGACTTATTCCTGGGTTGCAAGGGTGGTTCAAAATTTGCAAATCAATCAACATGATACATCACATCAATAAGAGAAAGGATAAGAACTACACAATGATTTCAACAAATGCAGAAAGAGCATTTTGAGTACTTTGACAAAGTACAACATACATTCATGATAAAAGCCACCAACAAAATAGGTTTAGAGGGAACATAGCTAAACGTAGTAAAGTCCATACATGAAAAAACCCATAGATAGTATCATCCCTAATGGGGAAAACAGAGCTTTTCCCCGAAGGTCAAGAAGAAGACAAGCATGTCTACTCTCACTGCTTTAATTCAATGCAATACTGGAAGTCCTAGCCACAGCAATCAGACAACAAAGAGAAATTATATCCAAATCAGTAAGGAAGAAGTAAAACTTTCACTTTCTGCAGATGACATTATACTATATACAGAAAACCCAAAAGACTGCAACAAAAAACTGCTAGAGCTGATAAACTTATTCAGCAAATTTGCAGGATACAAAAACAATGTACAGATCTGTTGCATTTCTATACACTAATAATGAAGCAGCAGAAAGATAAATTAAGTAATCAATCCCATTTACAATTTCATCAAAAACAATAAGATACTTAGGAGTAAACCTAATCAAAGAGGTGAAGAATCTGTGACTCTGAAAAGTATAAAACATTGATGATAGAAATTGAGGACAACAGAAATGGAAAGACTTTCCATCGTCATGGATTGGAAGAACAAATATTGTTAAAACATCTACACTACTCAAAGCAATTGATACATATAATGTAATCCCTATCAAAATAAAAACAGCATTTTTCATAGAACTAGAACAAACAATCCTAAGGTTTGTATGCAACCACAAACAACCCTGAAAAGCCAAAGCAACCTTGAAAAACAAAAGCAAAGCTGGAGGCATCACAATTCTGGACTTATATTACCGATATAGTAATCAAAACCATATGGTACTGGCACAAAAACAGACACATATTTCAATAGAACAGAATGGGAAACCCTGAAATAAATACAACTATATGGCCAACTAATCTTCAACAAAGCAGAAAAGAATATCCGATGGGAAAAAGATAGTCTCTTAAACAAATGGTGTTAGGAAAACTAGATATGTCTCCTGAGGCAAGGAAAACAAAAGCAAAAATATACTATTGAGACTATATCAAAATAAAAAGCTTATGCACATCAAAGGAAACAATTAATAAACTAAACATCTACAGAATGGGAGAAGATATTTGCAAATGACATATCACATAAAGGATAAGTATCCAAAATATTTTTTAAAAAAACCCTTCAAACTCAACACCCAAAAAACAAATAATTTAAAAAGTTGCAGAAATAATTAACAGACATTTTTACACAGAACGTATCCAAAATGTCCAACAGACACATGAAAACGTGCTCATCATCACTTACCATCAGGGAAATGCAAATCAAAACTACCATGAGAGATCACTTCACACCTATCAAGTAGCTAAAAGAAAAGCACAAGCAACAACAGGTGTTGGTGAGGAATGCTTGTGCACTTATACAAGGAATGCAAACTAGTACAGCCACTCTAGAAAACACTATGGAGTTTCCTCAAATAATTAAAAATAGTACTATTCTACAAGCCAGAAATTGTAATATTTACCCCCAAAAAATACAAAAACACTAATTTGGAAGGATACATACACCCCTATGTTTATAGCAGCATTATTTACAATAGCCGAGATATGGAGGAAGCCCAAGTCTCCATCGAGTAATATTATTAATATTATGGGAATGAAATATTATTTAGTCATAAAAAGAATAAAATCTTGCCACTTGCAATGGCATCGATAGTGATAGAGAGTATAATGCAAAGTGTGTCAAATAAGTCAGTCAGACAAAAACAAATACCACATAATTTCACTCCTGTGTGAAATTTAAGAAACAACAAACAGGCAAAAATGAATCAGATGCTTATCTGTAGAGAACAAACTGATGGTTACCAGAGGCAAAGTGGATAGGGAGATGGGTGAAATAGGAGATAGAGATTAAAAAGTGTACCCATCATGATGAGCGCTGGGTGGTGTATGAAGTGTTGAATCCCTATATTGCACACCTGAAACTAATATAACACTGTATGTTAACTAACTTTAATTAAAATAAAAACAAAAAAAAATCCACAGGCCCTTAAAAATAATTTTAAATCTACACTACTTGTGCTCTACAAATGAAACAATGCCTGAATGGTGTCATAGCTGTTTACAATATAGTTTACTGAATACTATAACCCCTCTGTTGAGACCTACTGTTCAGAAAAAAAAACAATTAAATATTACTGCTTATTGACAATATTCTTGGCATCCCAAAGACTGTTGGAGACTTGTACAATGAGATTCATGTTGTTTTTATGCCAGCTAACACATCTATTGAGCAGCACATGGAATAAGGAGTCTTTTTAACTTTCAAATATTATTTAATAAATACATTTAATAAGGCTATAGCTGCCATAGATAGTGATTTCACTGTTTAGTCTGGGAAAAGTCAACTGAAAACCTTCCAGAAAGTATTCACCACTCTTGTTGCCATTAAGAACACTCATGATTCATGGGAAGAGGTCAAAATATCAACATTAGAGGAGTTTGAGAAAAGCTGATTCCATCCCTCATGGATGACTTTGAGGAGCTCAAGACGTCAGTAGAGGAAGTAATTACAGATGTTGTGGAAATAGCATAAAAACTAGAATTAGAAGCAGAGCCTGAATATGTGACTGAATCACTGCAATCTCATTATAAAACTTTAATACTGAAGGAGTTGCTTCTTATGGATGAGCAAAGGGAGCGGTTTCTTGAGATGGAATCTACTCTTGGGGAAGATGCTGTGAAGACTGTTGAAATGACAGCAAAGGATTTAGATTATTACATACACAGTTGATAAAACAGCAGTGGGAATTGAGACAACACCAATTTTGAAAGTTTGCTGTGGTTGAAATGGTATCAAAGCACATCACATGCTACAGAGAAATCATTTCTGAAAGGAAGAGTCAATTAATGTGGTGGACTTCATTGTTGTCTTATTTGAAGCATTGCCACAGCCACCCCAGTCTTCAGGAACCACCGTCCTGATTAGTCAGCAGCCATGAACACTGAGTTTAGACACTCCTCCAGCAAGATTACATAAAACTCACTGAAAGTTCAAATGATGCTTAGCACTTTTATTAATAAAATCTTTTTAAATTAAGGTTTGTACATTTTTAAGATATAATGCTATTACATACCTGTAGACTATGGTATAAACATAACTTATAGGCTCTGGGAAACCAAAACATTAATTTTACTTTCTTTACTGTAATATTTACTTTATTGCAGAGGTTTGTACCTAGTCCTACAATATATCCAAGAGTTTCCTTCGTTGTGTTTCTTCATTTGGGATATTTGGATATCCACATGCAAAAGAATAAGGTTGAATCTCTACATCATACCATATAAAATTCAAAATCATTCATAGACCTAAAAATAAGAGTTAAAATTATTAAACTGGGGCGTCTGGGTGACTTAGTCAGATAAGCGTCCAATTCTCAATTTTGGTTCAGCTCTCATGGTTGTGATATCGAACTCCGCATCTGTCTCCCCACTGAGCGTGGAACCTGTTAAAGATTTTCTCTCTCTCCCTCTGTCCCTCTTCCCTGCATGCTCTCTCGCTCGTTAAAATGAAAATAAAAAAATAAAAACTATAAAAATATTAGAATAAAACAGAAGTAAATCTAGTGAATGGGGAGATGGGCATTAAGAAGGGCACTTGTTGGGATGAGCGCTGGGTGTTATACATAAGTGATGAATCACTGGGTTCTACTCCTGAAACCAATATTACACTGTATGTTAACTAACTTGAATTTAAATAAATACATTAAGACAAAAAAAAACAGAAATAAATCTTCATGAACTTTAGATAACATTTCTTAAATGCATTATCAAAAAAGCCCAAGCAACAGGAGAAAAAAAAAAGATAAAATACATCAAAATAAAAACTTTATGCTTCAAAGGACACCATCAGGAAATTAAAAGACAATTCATAGAAAAGCAGAAAATATCACTTAATCATATGTTTGATAAGAGTCTAGTACCCAGATCACATAAAGAACTCTTACAACTGAACAATAAAATGATAAATAACCCAAATAAAGAAGACATTTCTTCAAAGATGATAGACAAATGATTATTAAGGTTATGAGAGGATATTCAACATCATTAATTTTAGAAAAATGCATATCAAAACCACAATGCAATACCTCTTCACACCAATAACAAAGCTATAATTTTAAAAATGGACAGTAACAAGCATTGGAGATAATGTTGCAAACATTGGCACTCTCATGTATTACTCAGGGGAATGTAAAGTGGTGTAGCTACTATGGAACACAGTTTGGCAGTTCCCCAAAAAGTTAAATATAGAATTACCACATGACCAGCAATTCTACTCCTAGGTATATACCAACAAGAATTAAAATTAGTGCTTAAACACTAATTTGCACATGTGTTTGCATATCAGCATTATTCACAATAGCTAAAAGGTGGATATAAATCAAGTGTCCATCAGTGGACAAATGTTTAAACAATGTAATAAATATATTCATAAAATGTATTACTCAACTATAAAAAGAAGTACTGATGCATGCTAAAATATGGATGAACCCTAAAAATATTATTTTAATTGAAAGAAGACAAAACCAAAGGCCATATATTTTATTATCTGACATATGAAATATCAAAAATAGAGAAATTAATTAGCATAGAAAGGAGATTTGTGATTGACAACGATTTGGGGGAAAGGAAGATGGGGAATAGCTGCTAATAAGTAGAGATTTATTTTGAGGAGTGATTAAAATATTGTGGAATTACATAGTACTGTACATAACCTTAGAGACTGTAGATTCTATAAAGAAAAAAATAAAGCATACAAGAGGAAATAGAGACTATGGTGAGATAGATTATAATTTTAAAGAAGTTACTAAGGAAAGGCTTAATGAAGAAGGTGCCATTTACTTGAAGACCTGAAAAGGGGCCTTACAGATATATCTAAATCCTAGACTCTGGGGGAGGAAGACTGCCGTGCCTTTGAGGCCGTGGAAGGCCTGAAATGCTCAAGGAACCCCAAGTTGATCGGTGTGACAACTTAGAGCAAGGGAAGGAGTGCTAGGCAATGAGTTCAAAGAGATAGGTAAGAGAAGGAGACGAACAACTATAGAACTTTGTAGGTCATTGTGAAAAAATTCACTTTTACAGTGAGCTAATGGGTATCAATGTGAAACTTTGAGTACAGCAGTAGCCTGGTCTGATTATTTTTCATAAATCTACTCAAACTGCTCTGTTGAGAAAAACTGAACATGCAGTATCGGTGGAAGCATGGCATCAATGATCTGGTCAGTGCAACCATATCAAATGAAGTAAAGTGATCATGAATTTTATTAAGAGTGGTCACTTTTGAGTTAATGGTCATTGTTAATGGTCAGATTCTAAATATAACTTTAAAATAAAAGTGGCAGGATTTTTAACATATTGGATATGGGTGAGATAAAGAAGGGATGATGACACCATGAGGGCTGTGTCATGTTGCATAGCAGGCATCCAAGTGATTATGTTAAATTAAACAGTTAGAAATTATTTGTCTACAACTTTGCTGCCTCATATAATAGCCACTAGCCAGATGGCAATTTGAATTTAAATTAATAGAAATTAAGTAAATTAAAATTTAGCTTTCAGTCTGACTGGCTTGCTACATTTCAACTGCCCACCAGTCATATGTGGTGAGTGGCTATCATAAGGGACAGTGTAGGTATAGAACATTAGCATTATTGTTAAATTTTCATTGCATGGCATTGGTTTACAGTTCAGAACTAGGCTGAGAATACGTATTTTGAAATTACATGCATGATATTTAGAAATGAAAAATTGGCTAAGAACAACAAGAGAAGAAAATAAATAGGTATGAACATTGAATCCTAGGGCATTTCAATAGCTAGAGATTATGGAAGTGTAGAGAAACCAGCAAAATGGGATTTAGAAAAAGAACTAAGGGATAGATGGAACATAGGAAGAGTGTATTATATTTAAGCCAAGTGAAGAAAGTGTTTTAGAGAGAGGAAGTGATAAATTTGGATAAAGGAAGCAAGTATAGAGTAAAATGTCAATGGAAGAAAATGTTCTAGGGGCATATGTGAAACTAAAAGGGCAAGAGGGCTGAAGATGGGTGCAAAGAAATGATCAAATTCTTTATCAGAATCTTTTCCTCATTAACTAAGGTTGGTACAGAAAAAGCAAACATGAGAGGGGTCTAGTAGAGTATCAAATATAAACTACGTAAGATAACAAGGAAAACATTTCAGATTAATGGTAATTATTTTTAAGCAAACACAGTTTAGCAAAGGAAACAAAGTGGGCATATGTAAATCTGCCTTGAATGCCCTGATAGTGCTTAAGAACTCTTTAGAAAAATGCAATAAATTTCTTCAAGAATCTGTGTCATCTTAATGCTGTTGACAATGTTGAAATCACAGACATGTCACACAGCAGAGCAGACTGTGTTTTTCCTCTGATGTCTAATAATAGCAATGAGGTAGTGGTGTTTTTGTTGTTGTTATTGTTGTTTGGTGCAGTGAGGAACTCCTCGGTCAGAGAAAGAGAGCCAACGACACTGATGCTGGACAGATCAAGGGCAGCTCCAGGTGGGCAATAATGATGTCGAAGCATAGTGTTTTTGGGTACCTACCACAAGCCAAGACATTGTTTGGAGGAGGTCTGTATACATAGTTATGCCCTGTGAAAATGTGATAAAAACACCCACAAAAATCACAAAGATTTGCCAACCCAGTTGGTTAACACATCCGTTATTCCTGTAGGTTATGTGACCTTCAAAAAACTCATCTGTACAAGTTCATTGCTATGTAGAACTGTAATGCATCATTTATTCTAATAAAGTAATAATCCTTTATTGAGTTCTTAAATGTGATAGAATTTCCTAGGAGATAGACCTCCTTATTCCTGTATCCTCATCAGTTTTGGTCACTTTGCCTGACCGCCATAGGATATTTCAAAACTTTGATAATTCTTTTTACCATTTATTTACATTTCTTTTATAATAAAAAGAAGTTCACTAATATTTTTAAGGATGAATAATACTATTAAGAATCCTTTATTTTTATTGTTATTAGTTAAGTTGAAAATTTATCCATGAATAAGTACTATTTGCTTTAATATTCTATCTAGTTTCACAAGTGTAAAGAATATTTTTCTATTTTTGTATAAATATGGCTTTAAAAATATCTCTTCTATGTCTCTGTTTAGGATTGGTTTGGGTGAGATATGTCTGTTTAAAAATTTTTTTTTACATTTATTTATTTTTGAGAAACAGAGTGAGACAAAGCGTGAGCAGGGGAGGGGCAGAGAGGAGACAGAATCTGAAGCAGGCGCCAGGCTAAGCTGTCAACACAGAGCCTGATGCAGAGCCCGAGCCCATGAATTGTGAGATCATGACCCAAGCCGAAGTCGGACGCTCAACTGACTGAGCCACCCAGATGCCCCAGGGATATATCTCTTTAAGAGTAAAACCCAAACAAGAAAAAAAATGAGTGAGTGAGTGTGTGTGTGCGCGTGCGTGCCCAAAATACTATCATTAGCTATCAAAAAATCAAATTCACATAAAAATTATTAATGTCAGAAGTAAAACAGTATAAAAATAAAGCAGACACATAGTTTGCACCCTGGATTTTTAAAAAGAAAATTGGGAAAATATTACCAATATCTGTTTCTTCTCAGTTCAAGCTGATTGCAGAAATTTAGTAAATAAAAATTTTCCTATGCTCATTATTTCACTAAATATTATGTCTTTCATATCCACATTCCTAAATCATATATTTCTTTAGAGATCAAGAGAGATGACACATTTCTCATGACAAATGTATGATTTCATCAATAAAGTACAAAATTGCTTCAGTTGAAATGTTTATTCGGTTTCTATAAAGTCGCTTGATACATACTGTTTATACTCTATGATATAAAGGAGAATATTTTAGTTCAATTTATAAGCTGAAATATTTTCCTCTATTTCATGGGCTATAAAATATGTGGTGTCTCAAAAATAATACTCTGTAACACCTAATTGACCAAATATATATCATTACAAATAGTTGATATACGTTTTTAATGAAACTACTGTTCTAACGTGGTATCACTTTTAATAAATGAAGTATTAAGATTCAATATGTAATAAATTCATCTTTGATTATGTTAATGATTCTAATTTAATATGTGGCCTTATTTTCCTAAAGTGAAATGACATTTATTTGTACTAAGGACTTCATTGTTACTATCACTATAATTGGACATGAATACACTGCAAGTCTATCTTCCTTTGATTATATATACTGACATTAGAGGTCAAGTACAGGTCACTTAAAAATATGTTATTTTAGAGCCAGAAGCATATTTGTGAATGAAGTTTCCGTTGAGAAGTAAAAATAAAAACAGGCTGCATCCATCCATCTTTAAAAAATCTAAATCATTGACAAAAAGTGACAGGAGAAGATGCTCCAGGTCTTAAAATCCAGCTGAGACAGGCAAACCTGTCTTGCTAAAACTTTTGTAGTGCAGGGACAGTAGCCACGATGAAATGCATTCTGACATCGAAATGTGCTAAAGATATTATGAAAAATCACCCTGATGATTGCCATTATTGAAGTGTTTTTGAAGAATGACTGCAGATCAAGAAACAATAATTCATGCTCAGGATATCACTTTAAATCTAAGTATATCCTTTATGTCACCATACCAAAAAAGCCACTACTATCCCAAGACCTTAACCGTGGTGCAGTCTATATAGAACAGACACATTACTGGTAAATTTCATCTTCTAGTTGAGGGCTTCTTGTTGTCAGGTTCAAACATTATTAAAGAATAAGAATATTGATTGATTTCCTTGACCTCCTCATATACTACTGGTCAAAAGATGATGGATGACTCTGTCTCTTAATCATGCAAAAGGGACAACAAGAGGTATTATTTTTCTCTTGAGTGCAAAATTAGGAGAGCTGTCAAAAAATACTGACATTATCAACAATTACTGCAGTGTTTTCCAGTTATTCCATAAATAATAAAGTGTTAATTAGAATACCCCCAAAAAAGCTTTTTATGACTTTTTAAGAGCCTGGCAATACTATTCAAGGCATTGTAATTAATCAATGAGCAACAAATTAAAAAAAAAAGATAAAAAAGAAATTCAAGCTTAGGTCAAGGTTACTATCAACAGCTAAATGGAAAGACGGACCCCATACAAATTCTGTTTATAATTGTAAATTAATATAATACATCTTGTAAATTAATACAAGATGTTTTATATTGTGGTTGCTAACCTTTGGCCCCATCTGAAGAATTCTTTCTTTATCACAGAGTATACAAGTAGGTGGCTACAAGAAGGTAAGTAGCAAATCCTATTATATGATGAAAACAAAATATTCCATTATTTATACCAACATTTGTATTATATTAGAATTTACTTATCCTGTCAATAGGTAGGGGCATACAAGCATGAAGTAATTATGCAAATGATAAGCAAGTCATTAAAAATTTGAGCCATCTCACATTCCCTAATGGAGAAAAATATTGAATCTCACTGACAAAATCATTCATCCTTTTGGTGTGCCTAGGTGGCTTAGTTGGTTGAACACCAACTTCTGCTCAGGTCATGATCTTATGGTTTGAGTTCAAACCCCACATTGGGCCCTGTGCTGACAGCTCAGAGCCTCGACCCTGCTTTGGATTCTGTGTCTCCCCCACTTGTTCTCTCTCTCTCTCTCTCTCTCTCTCCCTCTCCCTCTCTCTCTCTCTCTTAAAAAAAAAAAATCATTCATCCTTTCTAAACACTAGGAGGCATCTTTAACAATGTGTCTTTTCTGTAGGGGCACCTGGGTGCCTCAGTAAGTTAAGTGTCTGACTCTTGATTTCAGCTCAGGTCATGATCTCACAGTATTGAGATCAAGCCCTGTGTCAGGCTCAGTGCTGAGTGTGTTTGGGATTCTCTCACTCTCTCTCCCTCTGCCCCTTCCCCCGCTCACTCTCTCTCAAAAATAAATAAACATTGAAAAAAACATGTCTATTCTGTATCAGTAGATCCTTAGAATTAAAGGAACAATCAGAAACTGAGGGATCTTTTTCTATACTGATTAAGTACTCTCCTATGAAAACTCACACTTGCTTTTAAATTAATGATAATTAAAATTTTTCTAATACTTTATTTTCTCATTTATTTTCCCATTCATTAAACCAATGATTCATCTAACAAACACCAAACAAACAAACAAACAAAAAAACACATACTATATTCCAAGCTCTGTGCTTATGCTGCGGATGGAAAATAAAGACATAAATTAATCATGAATATATACCTTCAAGCCTAATATTAGAGTGAATTCTTAATATGTATAATAAAGAAGCCATGGATATCTAACAGGATTCTAAAACTAGATATTTCAATAACAGTGCTTTCCATATTCCCACAAAGAACTGTTCCTGTCTCAGTTAATAATCACATTGTCCTTCCATATTGTCAGATCAAAATGTATAGTGTCCACCTGGACTCTGCTTTTTTGTACATGCTGTATGCTAATGCTGTTGAATGTACTTTCAGAATATGCTTACAGAAGTGAAGGGCACTGATGTGTGCAATTTACATGAAAGACATTAAAAAAGTAGCAAGATTGATAAATAGATACAAAAAGGGTAAATAGATAGATATATAACAAAGCAAATGTAGTAACATGTAAATTGTAAAATCTAGATGGTGGGCTTACGTATGATCCCTATATAATTCCTTTAACGTTCCTGTATGTTTGAATAATTTCATAATAAAATACTGAGGAATAATAAATCAATAACACATGTTGTTTTTCAAAAGTTGTGAAAGACGGAACCCTCCTCCCAATAATTACAGATTCTTGACCAAATATAAAAATTAAAACCATTTGGACACACATAAGACTGATAAAAACTAGATATAAACTGGAAGGTATATAGCTTTTGAAAACATGTCACACTATAAATCTCACTATGACAGGAGCACCTGGGTGACTCAGTCAGTTGAGCTTCTGATTCTGGATTTCTGCTCAGGTCATGATCTCAGGATCATGGGGTGGAGCCTGTGTGGGGCTGTGCACTGACAGTATGGAGCCTGCTTGAGTTCTCTCTCTCTCTCTCTCTCTCTCTCTCTCTCTCTCTCAGCCCCGCTCCCCCCACTCACACTCTCTTAAAAAAAGAAAGATAATAAAATAAAAAAATAAAAATAGATCTCACTATGAGAGAGTCACGTGTAGCTGACCGTTTCACTTAGACCACGTGGTGTAGTCCTAAACTAAAGGGGAAATATAATGTGTTGCCTCACAGTATCTGCTGAAATCAGGTGGGCTTCAAACAGTCTAACCACATGCTCCCTTCCCAATTCTGCCACCATAGATAGATAAGGTCTCCTAGCACAGTAATCCTTCTTAGTAAAGGGATATTAGTGGTGCCTGGGTGGCTCAATCAGTTAAACGTTCGACTCAGGTCATGATCTCACAGTTTGTGAGTTTGAGTCCCGTGTCAGGCTCTGTGCTGACAGCTCAGAGCTTGGAGCCTGCTTCAGATTCTGTCTCCTTCTCTCTGCCCCTTCCCTGCTCATGCTCTGTTTCTGTCTCTCAAAAATAAACAACATATATTTTTTTAACTAAAGGGATATTAAAGGCATAGTTACTGCTTACTGCTGAGTAGTGGGTTTTAGTTCCCTGCCAACCTGCAAAATTATTCCAACGAGCAAATCATATCCTCCCCCGGCACCAGAAGGTGCCCAACTTCTTGATACTATGCTCACACCTTGCGGTCCCTGATAATTCACGTTATTCTTGAGTACAGTCTCCATGTGGCTTTGCGTGGCATGCAGTATTCGCTTCCCTCAGGTTGTTAATGTATGTGGTGAATAAACTGTTGTTGATCTCATTTGTTCGTATTGGTTGTGTCATAGGGTTGGCCATTCCCTTAACCTTAGGGTAGAAATCCCTCCCTCGCCAACAGGAGAAGGAACACTGAAACAGCATCATCCCACCCCCAATACTCACTGCATATGGGGAATAAAATGCATGAAAAAAGCAGCAACAGTGTTGCAGTATGGAGAAGTCAAGTTTCTAATTTAGGATTGCCAAAGTACTTGGATGTAAACTGGGAAATCTGACAAATGGGAAAGATGAAGAATTTATAAACACATTGCCCTTAAATATTTTGCGATTAAAATGCACACATACCAGGCAAGACTGCAATGAATGCAGAAGTAGCAGCTCTAAGACTAAGGAGAGCTGAGAAAAGACTCTATAAGCCAACCAGTTGTGAAAACAAAGAGTATATGTCCACCTAAGTTAGAGGGGATGACAAACACCCTGAGCCTCTACTGAAACTCCAAATGGCATAAAATTTAGGAATAAACCGCCTACTGGTTGGTGTTCTGTATTTTAGGGCTAAGGGTAAAAACAAAAATAACCTGACATAAGAAAATCTAGGGGTGCCTGGGTGGCTCAGTCAGGCGTCCGACTTCGGCTCAGGTCATGATCTTGTGGTCGCAAGTTTGAGCCCCACGTCAGGCTCTGTGCTGATCGCTCAGAGCCTGGAGCCTGTTTCAGATTCTGTGTCTCCCTCTCTCTGACCCTCCCCCCATTCATGCTCTGTTTCTCTCTGTCTGAAAAATAAACAAACATTAAAAAAAAAACTTAAAAAAAAAAAAGAAAATCTAAAACCAAGCCTCCATAAGATCAAGGTGATCTGACAGCAACTGTCAATCACTGCCTGCTAGGAAAAAAAAAATCCAATATTCTTTAGAGGAAGATGAGAAAATTCCATGTTACTTTCATTTTACTCACAACATCTACTATAGAACAACAACAACAACAACAACAAAAAAAAACTAGTAGGCAAGAAAAGTAGTAGATTATAGGGACTGTTACTGGGTCTCTCGGTTCTTGTCCCAGATGCACCAAAGAATTGGAAAGCCTCGACTAAAACGGGGAGATAGAGTTTGCTTAGGAGAAAAGTATAGTATATTTTGAAGAGTGAAAGTGGCCACTGCCGGAGCAAGAATGGCAATGGCACCTGCCCAGACGCTCTAGCTACATCCTTTTAAGCCTGCTTTGCGTACATGTAAATTTGGCTTTGGATGACATATTTGACGTGTGGTTATGTGCTGGTGGTTATGTAGCATTTCGGCCTCTGCACATGTGTCTACCCGTGATGCATCTTGTGCCGTAAAGCCTCGGATGGAGAGTAACTTGTTCTGTGAGTGTTCCACAAGAACAGCAACCATTTCTAATATATTTTAAGTTAATAAACGAGTGAAGTCTTGGAATACGAGTAGTACCGGACACCAAACATCACGTGATCATGATAACAATGGCGACAATGTTCTCTCTCTCTCCCCCCACCCTCTGTCTCTCACTGCAGGATTGTGGGTGATCATCTCCCATGCACAGATGCTCAGTCTAAGGCTGTGGCATTTGGCAGAAATCAGTGATTTTTTCAGAACATTGGAAGGTGCTCAGAGCTGGCATTAGGGTATTTTTTTGTCATTCCAAAGCATCTATGGATAGTCCTTGGCTTTTCCATACAAGAGTAAACTTAGGAATGATTTGCTTCATTCTAGGTCAAGCTGTCTGTAGATACAGACCCTTTCCCCTGCTGCCTTATTGTCAGTTACATTAAATACAGTATATGACAAGATTTTATTAATACTGTACTGTAGTCATCATCTGTGTTAGTGTATACAATGGCTCTCATGCAGGAAAAGATTGAAAGAAAAGTGGTAAGAAGGAGATGCAAGTTAAAAGGAGGAAGGAAATCATCAAGTAGTACAAATGAGGTATGCAAGTGGCCGAAATTACAAGATTTTATAAGAAGTCTATGTCTGCATCTTGTCTTCAGGGGAGGAGGAGAAAGAGGCAGAGGAATCCCTCACTCCAAATGAGATTAGGCAGATGTGTAAAATGTGGGAAACACAATTGTGTAGAAAATCACTACCCGAATAAGGCTGTAGCAAAGCAAGTGAGCGATAAATTTGTTTAATGACAATGTCACATTTCCATGAAATCCTCAAAAGGAGGCAAATACAAGTGTCCTTGGATAGGTTCCTTGTTAAATTTTTTTTAATGTTAATTTATTTTTGAGATAGAGAGAGACAGAGCATGAACAGGGGAGGGTCAGAGAAAGGGAGACACAGAATCTGAAGCAGTCTCCAGGCTCTGAGCTGTCAGCACAGAGCCCAATGCAGGGCTCGAACTCACAGACCGTGATATCATGACCTGAGCAAAAGTTGGACGCTTAACCTACTGAGCCACCCAGACGCCCCTGGATAGGTTCCTTGTTAAAGTTGCATGGAAAAAAAAAAAAAAAAAGATTCCATTGAGCCAATAGACAGCAGTGATTCAGTTAGTGATAGTGAAAATCATCTACACAATAAATAACCCTCCTCTCTCATCTCCCTCACACCAGCCACAAAGGTTTTCAAAGGTAGCCACAGGTTAATTTATTTTTTTTATATTTTGTACTTTCTTTATTATTTTGTATTCTATTACAGTATTGTAATCATTTCTATATGAACATTTTTGGGTTATGGAATGAATCGTCTGAGTTTCCATTATTTCTTATGGGGAAAATCGCCTTGAGATACAAGCGCTTTGGATTAAAGGCATGTTTCTAGCTCACAAATCAAGGCTTTACTGTAATAGTATTTATTTACCTATTGTATACTTATGAGTGTCTAATGAGCTTTTGTTGTGACCTTAAAAGTACTTAAGGGCAAGTTGCACATACTCAGCTCTTAATACACTCCTTGGGGCTTTTGAGCCAGCTCTGGGGCTAAAAAAGCCTTTCCTGCTCTGTTAGCCCTTAGAGGTGGCTCTGAAGGTACTGCTGTTAACCCTTCCAGGGTGGCTCCCAGGGTGGGGCCAACACCTGCTTTATCCCTCCTTGCTCATGTCTAACTGCCTAACAGGAACCATAATCTAGAGAGAAGAAAAACCATTGGAAACAAACCCTCTTCAGATCACACACAGATGTTGGAATTAAGAGAAGACTTTAAATAGCTATTATAAATATTTTAGGAAAAATATAGAAAAGCATAATGGAGATAGAAATCAATTGGAAAATGTAGAATTGAGAAATATCAAAATTGAAAAAAATAAGCAGATTGCTTCATCTAAAGATAGGGCTCTTTATAAAAATATAAACTGAAACACTGAGAAATAAAAGATTGGGAAAAATTAAGAGCATCAGTGACACGTGAGATAATGCCATTTGTAATCACAATGACAGATAAGCAAAGTGGCAAGAAACATTTGAAAACATAACATCTGAAACTGTTCTGGATTTGGTTAAGACATTAACCTACAGTTTCTAGAAGAGCAGCAGTAAGCCAAATTTAGCTAGGCAACTAGATATAAGTTCAATTAAAAACCAATTGCATTTTACATAATATAAAAATTGAGAATGAATTTAAAAATACATATACTGGTTTTACTTCAAGTTAGGATGTAGAAATCCCCCAAAACAGTGTCGTTGTCATCTTTAACAGGAATAAAACTCCATAATATAAAAGATTCTAATTTTTTATTGAAACCATCAGAAAATTTAGATGACAAGGAATCAGATGAATGAAATTCCAAAGGATGACAAGTCCCTTTGATGCGAGGTGGAAATCATAAATTGTTTTATCTATATGAAAGCATGAGCAAAGGAGTCAGCCATAAAAATAGGTAAAAAGAAAGTATCTGAAATTATAATGAACGTTTCAAATCTGAGTGTTGGTGAGTATGACAGATCAGATTCAACAAGATACATTCCGACTTGCTAACTCTTTTCCTTAGGCCTCTATTGGATGTTCAAGCGAAAAACTGGAGGCCAGAGTGGTGATGTGAAAGAGTGACTTCAATCAAACAGCTGTGCAGGTAATGATTAGCTAGGAGTAGAAGATAGGCATGGAAATGATTAGCTACCCAACCCATTTTTCCTGTGAAGTATAAGCTAATCTCCTCACAGGGAGCAGCAAAAACAAATACACAGACAAAACAAACCTTTGGCTGCTTCCTGTTACAGGCAATGATCAGGTTGGCAGGTACTGAAGGAGAGTTTGAAATGAGAGTGATCTGCTCTGGGGAAGGAGCAAGGTACCTTCCTGCCTCTTCCTCCAGGGAAATATCAGCGGCAGCTGGAGGAGCCTTATAAAACCTGTCCCATCTCCAGCACCACAATTAGGGCAGCATATCTGCTGGTGGTAAAGACAGGAAACCATTTCAGGCCCAGATCCTGTTCTGAAACAAAGCAGTTATTTGCAGCCACTAGGGGACAGGAAGAAAACTTGATAGCACCCAAGATCTCTAGCAGATAAAAGGCAAGACACAAGATCTACATTGCCTTCTCTTATGATGTAGGAGTAAAGAGCCTGCAGAACACTAAGGTTGGAAAAATAACACACACACACACACACTCAAATAAATAAACAAATGCTGACACTCTAGACTGCACACTAACTAGAATGGATCAGTGGTCTATTATATTGACAGATGTATATTAACAGTAACTATAGCAACAACTTAACCCAAATTCAGCCTAATTACTGGCTAAATTGTAACCACTCATACTAAAGGAAAAGCTGCAGCGAAAGAATACCCACTTAGGGAAATAGATAATATTTATCTGCACCTCTACTGTTCTTTTAAATACAATGTGTGGTGATTAAGCCAAAGGAAGTTAGAAAAATATTGTTTTAAACCCCCCAAACAGACAAGTCAAATAAAAACAAATTATAAGATGTAATCTTAAACTGAATCACATAAATAAAATCACTTCATTACTAGGAAGTATCTCTCAGATTAGATGTAAAAATCTGCCTAAAACCTGTCTATAGGAAACTCACAAAAACATGGATAAATTGAAAGTAAAAAAAATGGGAAAATAATTCATACAGATGGTAGTCAAAGGAAAGATTTGGTGGCTCTGTTTATGTTGACATCATAGACCTTCAAACAAGGAAAAAAGAGCAGTGATTAAAAAAAAAGTGTATTGATTCATAAGAGGATAATTACATAAAGAATCCATTACAGTCCTAAGTGTGTATACTTAGTAAGTCATCAAAATCCATAATGCAGGTGAACAGAACTAAAACGAGAAATATACAAATCCACAGTTATATTTGGAGATGTCAACATTCCTCTCAGTAACTGATTGAACACATAAAAAAAAGAATATTGAATATTAAAGACTTACACAGCACTATCAACAAATTTGGCCTAATTGATATTTTTATAACACTCCACAGACAACAGTAGAATACATATACTTTCCAAGTACACATGTAACATTTACCAAGGTAGACTATACTCTGGGCTATGTAACAGTTATCAAATTTAAAGAGACTAAATTGAAGGGAACCTGGGTGGCTTATTCGATTAAGTGCCCAACCCTTGATTTTGGCTCAGGTTATGATCTCATGGTTCATGAAATCAAGCCTTGTGTTCGGCTCTGAACTCACAGCTGGCAGCCTGCTTGGGATTCTCTCCATTTCTCTTTGCTCCTCCTGCACCTGTGAGCATGTGTTCTCTCTCTCAAAATAAACATTTAAAAAAATTTAAAGAGACTGAAATCATAAAAAACATGTTCTCAGACAACTAAATATACTACAAATAGATATACAATGCAATATATATTATGTAAGTATATATATTTTATATTATATATAAATCAATATATTATCAATATACTGTATATCAACTATAAATATACTATAAAACAATATAGCGAATTAGAATATATTTTTAAATAAATGAAGATGAAACATACGAATTTGTATAGTACAACTAAAACAGTGCTTAGAAAAAAAAGCATTAGATGTTCATATTACATGTAAACAAATGTCTCAAATCAATAAACTCCACTTTCATATGCTAATAAAAGACAAAATTAAACCCAAAGCTAGCAAAAGGAAAAAAAATAAAAATAAAAATATAAAGCTGAATAACAGAGAATAACCAATGAAAATAAAAGCTAGTTTTTATAAAGTTCAATATAATTCCTAGACTCCAAGAAGTCTCCAAGTGGAGACTCCAAGAAGATTAAAAGATGATACACATTATTAATAGTAGGAATGGAAGAGTAGAAATTACTAATATTTTAAAAACAGCAAAGAATAAATGTGAAATATTATCAAAACTTTGTTTTACTAAATTAAGCAATTTTTATGAAAGATTCCATAAGAGGCTGCAACTAATCCATGTTCACTTAAGAACAACCTGAATGTCCTTATGGCTATTAAAAAAAAATAAGTGAATAAATTTAAGAGAAAAAATATTTTCACATAACATACTTCAGGTCCAATGACTTCACTATCAAATTCTTCCACACTTTCAATAGGTGTAAGATATATTTTACTAATCCTATAAATTGTCTTTCACAAAGTAGATGATAAGTGGCCAAGATCAATGTCATACTATGGGAAAAGATTATACTAACACCATATATGATATATATATATCATATATATATATATATGCAAGAATATTTAGATTTCAAAGTAAAGGAAATTCTACAATATGTAAAAACATGGATGAATGTGGAAGACATTATGCTAAGTGAAATAAACCAGTCACAGAGAAACAAATACTGCATGATTCCACTTAGTTGAAATATCCAATGAGGTCAAGTTCATAGAATCAAAGAGTGGGATAGTATGAGGAGGGGGGAATGAGGAATTACTTATTAATGGACATAAATTTTCACTTAAGCAAGATGACTAATCTATAGAGATATGCTATACAATACTGTACTGATGGTCAACAATAATGTATACTTAAAAATTATTATCACATTATATCTCATATTAACCACAATGCAACATTTAAAAAATGAAAGAGAAATGGCACAATAAGAAATAAATAAAAATTATATATGAATGGCCAATATATTTAAAAATTATATCATTATATACCAGAGAAATATAAGCAAAATCATAGCATGATACCTGTGGAAAGCTGCTACATGATTGATGGCATTAACATTAATCATGATACCCTCAACAATAATAAAACAATGATTTGAGAAAGCGTTAGTCCCATTTTTTTTTTAAATTTAATGTATAGTTATATTATTTTTGAGAGAGAGGTAGACACAATGTGAGGGAGGGAGGGACAGAGAGAGGGAGCCACAGAATCTGAAGCAGGCTTCAGGCTCTGAGCTGTCAGCACAGAGCCCAACACGGGCTCAAACCCACAAACCGTGAGATTATGACCTGAGCTGAAGTTGGAAGCTTAACCAACTGAACCACCCAGGCGCCCCCCATTATTTTTTAATAAAGCATATATTTACCATAAAATCTAACAATACTAACCTGCATTTTGCCCCAGGCTAGAACAAATGAAAGCATTTGTTCTCACATAAACATGTGTTCAGATCTGGTCTATTTACAATTTTTAAATACTAGTGTTCATCAACTAGTCAATGAACAAGCGAGTTATAGGGTATTGACACAATGGAATACTGCTAGGTAATAAAAATAATGAACTATGAATATATAGAACAACATGGATAACTCTTAAATGATTCTTAATAGGCTATATAATTTACTGTTCTGTTTATATGAATCTGTAGAAGATACAAAACTTTAGTGACAATAAGCAGTGTGCTTTTATGTATTAGAAGTGGAGAAAGGATTGACTTTGAAGAGGCTCAGAAAACATTATTGGGTCATCAAAATATTCTTTGACACTACATAACTGTTCCATGTGCCGTAGACTGAATTTGTCATCTCCCTAAATTTCATATATTGAAACCAAGTCCAGAATGTGATGGTATTTGGAAGTGGGGACATAGAGAGGTCATTAGGTCATGAGTGTAGAGGCGTCATGAATGATATTTAGTGTCCTTATAAAAGAGTCCTCAGAGATCGATCCCCTTACCCCTTCTTCGATGTGAGGATACAATATGAAAATGGAGGTCTATAAACCAATAAGTCTTTACCGAACACTGAATCTGCTAGCACCTTAATCGTGGCCTTCTAAACCTCCTGAATTATGAGAAATACATTTCTGTTATATATAAGCCACCCAATCTATGGTATATTTTTAAAGCATCCAAAATAGACTAAGGCATGTATCAAAAATCATCGTACTGTGTGCTTTTAAAGAAGTAGAGTTTACTGCACACAAATTGCATTTAGATAAATATGACAATACACATTTCAAATATTACCAAAAATGTAACATATTTAGGAATTTAGCCAACCACATGTAAGAACTCGACATGTGAAGATGGGATCCCATGAAGATGGGATAATATTGCAGCATATAGAAAATGTTGAAATAGAGAACTACACCGTGTTTATAGGTTGGAAAACCAGATTTTGAAGATGTGAATTCTCATTAAATTGTTGAACTGATGCAGTCCATTCCCTATCAAAATTTCTCAGAAGTCCCAAAGTGATTGAATACAGAAAGGAATGTCATTAAAAAAAAAAAAAAAGTAACTCTGGTACAATGAGGTATGTACTTAGGAAAAATAAATCTTACATGATAAGTAAAAATGAGTTCAGTACAAATCATAGATCTAATTTAAAAACTTAAAACATTAATGATTATAGAATAAGGCAGGGAGTATACTTTGTGTGATCTCGGGGTTGGTGCAGTTATCTTAGGAGGAATTGTCAATTAATCATTAATTCATTAAAATTATTGTCTTACTGGATAAATCTTATTCAGGAACTTGCTGTATTATCCTTGCAACTTTTGTGTAAAGATAAAATTATTTATAAATAATATCATTAAAAAAGAAACTTAAAGTGAACATTAAAAAATTAAAAATGTATTATACTTAATCAAAAGTCATCATTGAAAAGGAAAGCACTGTCTGGGAGGAAATATTTGTAACACATATAATGGAAGAGGAGTCACATCCAGAATATCTGAGCAACTTCTACAAGTCAACTGCAAAGGGAAAATTAATCCAGGAAGGAAGCACAAAAGACTGAAGTATTCCAACAGAATATTTATAACTCTCTTAAAGCAGTGAAAATGTGCTCAACATCATTACACATCCTGGAAATGAAAATAAAACCCAAAAGGAGATATCACCGAATAACCTATAGAATGGAAAATGTTAAAAAAATAAAACAAAAATAAAAGACTGACAAGACCAAGTTTTAGCAAGGATATGTAGTAACTGGAGACCTTGTACACTGTAAACATTTTACAAGGAATGTGAAAAAATGTTTGATACTTTCTTATATAGTAAAACATATATCTACTCTGACCCAGCAATGGTATTTCAAGAGATATGAAAAACATATGTTCATAAAAGACCTGTACACCAATATTCATAGATGTTTTATTCATAACAATCCTAAACTGTTCATCGTGAGAAGAACAAAATAAGCTACATTTCATGCAATGGGATACTATTCTGCAGTTAAAGGGACAATCTATTTTTATACACAGTGATATGGATGGCTCTCAAAGACAATGCAGTGCTACTGAAGTCAGATACAAAAGAATGCCTGCCATATTATTTTATTTGTATCATACTTATAGGTATAAAAATACTAATTAAAGGTGATGATAGAAATTACAATGGCACTTTTCTCTGTTGTTGGAAGATGAATAATGGTAGTCATGGTGAATGAACAGAAAGGGGATTTTCTTGGTGATGGAAACTTTATGTATCCTGAAGGGGGTGTTTGCACAAGTGCACGCATTAAAAAAAAAAAACTCATTGAACTGTGAGCTAAATAGCAGTGTATTTTTTGTAGATACATCATATTTCAATATGTGATCATTTTAGAAAAAATATACGCCCACAACCAACCACTAGTCAGCACTTCTACTATTATCATCATCTGTTTCCTAAAAATTGCAATCTCTTATCTCCCTTCTTGGGTGCTTGCAACTCTCATGCTCAGAATAGTGCCTGATTGACAATATGTTCTCAATGTTTATCATATTAATGATTCATTAATAAATCATTTTAGTAAATGTTTATTATGTTTTTTAAACCTCTAAAATTTTTCTTAATGTTTATTTATTTTTGAGAGAGAGAGTGCAAGTGTGGGAAAGGCAGAGAGGGAGGAAGGCACAGAATCTGAAGCAGGCTCCAAGCTCTGAGCTTTCAGCACAGAGCCCGACATGAGGTTCAAACCCATGAACCCAGCCACGAGATCATGACTTGAGCCAAAGTCTAATGCTTAACCAACTGAGCCACCCAGGCACCCCTGTTTTCAAACCTTTAAAAAGGTAGACATTAGGGGTGCCTGGGGGCTCAGTCAGTTAAGTGACTGACTCTTGATTTTGGCTCAGAACATGATCTCAGATTTATGAGGTCAAGCGTTGTGTCCAGCTTCATGCTGACAAATGCAGAGCCTGCTTGGGATTTTCTTTCACCCTCTTTCTCTGCCTCTCCTCACTGCTTGCACACACACACTCTCTCAAAATAAATAAATAACAATTAAGAAAAATGTAGACATTATGTGGATACATTTCAAATCTTAAAATTACTAAAATTCTAGATCTGCATATCAATCACCATTTCCAAACAGGATATATTGAATCAATATAGCCCTTTTAGTTATTGGTTTGACCATCATCTCTCTGAGGATATTTTGAAAGTCCATGTGAAAAGTAAAATAAATAGTATATATCCTATTTTGTGATATGGACACAAACACTCACACAGAAACCCACAAACATATCTAAAAGTCTGTAAAGAATATATGCCAAAATGTTAATACAGGTATTAAAAAACTATGGGTGTTTGATTAAAATGTAGGTGCTGTTGTTTTCATTTTTAAAGTATTCCTACATTTTATCAATATTTTTACAATGCTTATAAGCTTAATAACAAGTATTTTAGTTCCTATTCAATAATCTATAATTATACAAATATAAATTATACAAATGGTTTAGGTGATGCTTAAGTTATTATTTCCATTAAGTTACGATTTAATGTAAGACTAAGTAAAAGCACCCCAAATAATGTACTCTATAGAGGGGATACTTACCAGTATAAGTTAAATACAAAATCATAAATATAAATTCTAACTAATACCTAAAAAAGTATATTCCTACATATCCTATTTGTATTGATTTCCTGGTACTGATTAAGGAGGAATCATTTCAATGTTATGTTTCAGTTCATGAAAATTACCAACGACTAGAGCAATCCTAAAGAATCCTACATTTATGCTTAGAAAATATAATTAAGGATAAACTCATATATTTAACAGAAGAAACATTTATTATCATGACCTATCACTAAGCATGCCTGAGACTAAGAGTTAAATAGTAAGAAATGCAATCATCTGCTAAGGGCTCAGAGAATAATGTTGGTTCATGTTAGCCACTCCAGCTAATTTTATTTTTTATAAAGACTTTATTTTAGAGTTTAGATTCAAAGCAAATTTGAGAGAAATGTACAGACATGTGCCATATACACCTTGTCCTTACATGTGTATAACTTTCCTCATTATCAATATCACCCACCAGAGGGGTACATTTGTTACAATCAATGACTTATATTGAAACATAATAATCAGCCAAAGTGCATAGTTTACATTAAGATTCAAACCTGGTCCTTTGGATTTTATGGCTTTCAACAAATGTATAATAACACATACCTATCATTAAAATATCGTACACAGTATGCATAAAGTTAGATTTATACACTGCCCTAAAAACCCTCTGTGTTCTGCTATTCACCCTTCTCCCCTCCCCAATTCCTAAAGCCACTGATGTTTTTATGCCATAGTTTTGTCTTTTGCAGAATGTCATCTATTTGGAATCCTACAGTAGGTAGCTTTGTCAGATTGGGTTCTTTAACTTAGAATATGCATTTAAGGTTCCTTTATGTCTTTCCATGGCTTGATAGTTCATTTATTTTAGGTGCTGAATAATACTACAATGTCTAGATGTGCCATGGTTTATTTATTCATTCACCTATTTAAGTGCATGTTGGTTGACTACAAGTTTTGGGAATTATGAGTATAATAATAATTGCATGCAGGTTTCTGGGTGGATTTAAAATTTCAAGACCTTTGAGTCAATTCCAAGGAGTATGGTTGCTGGATCTTATGCTCAGAGTATATTTAGTCTTATAAGAAACCATCAACTGTCTTCCCAAGTGTCTGTACCATTTTCCATTCCCACCAACAATGAATGATTGTTATCATTGTTCTACATCTACACCAGTATTTGATGTGGTCAGTGTTTTGGGTTTGGGCTCCTCTAATAGGTACATACTGGCATCTCATGTTCATTTAATTTCCATTTTTCTGATGACACATAATCAGGAGAATCTTTTAACATGTTTATTTGCCATATGTATATCCTCCTTGGTAGATGTCTTTTTAAGTTTAAAGTCTTTAGCCATTGTTTTAATTGGATTGTTCGTATTCTTATTGAGTTTTAAAGTTCTTTGTATATTTTGTTTTGTTTTGTTTTTTTGTTTTGTTTTTTTTTTGTATATTTTAAGTAAGAGTTCTTTCTCAGATGTGTCTTTTGCAAATCTTTTCCCCCAGTCTAAGGCTTCTCTTCTCATTCTTCTGATATTGCCACTCCCAGAGCAGAAGTGTTTAATTTTTTTAATGAAGTCTAGCTTATTGATTCTTTATTTCATTAATTGTGCCTTTGGAGTTGTATCTAAAAAGTTTTTCCATCCCTAAGGTCATCTAAGTTTTCTTAAATGTTGTCTTCTAGGAGTTTTATAGTTTTGTGTTTTACATCTAGGTCTGTGATACATTCCGAACTATTTTTTTTGTGAAATGTGTAGGTCAAGATTCATTTTTGCATGTGGATGTTCAGTTGTTCTAATGCCTTTTACTAAAAATGATTGCCTTTGCTCCTTTACCAAAAATCAGCTGACTATATTTGTGTGGGTCTATTCCTAGACTTCCTATTCTGTTCTACTAATTTGTCTATTCCTTCGCCTGTATCACACTGTCTTGTTTATTGTAATTCTATAGTAAGATTACATAGGGTAGTGTCAGTTCTCCCACCTTGTTCTAAATTTTCAGTATGTATTGGCTATAATGAGTCTGTGCCTCTCCATACAATAGAGGTTGTTTGTTGATGTTCGTAAAGTAACTTTCTTGCATTTTGATTATAATTGCATTAGTCTATAGATCAAATTGGGAAGTACTGATCTCTTGACAATATTGAGTCGTCTTATGCATGAACGTGAGTACCTCAATTATTTAGTTCTTTGATTTTGTTCATCAGGGTTTTATAGTTTTCCTCATCTAGTTCTTGCACACATTTTGTTAGATTTATATCTGCATACTTTATGTTTGCATACTCTATTTGCATACTAATGCAAATGGTATGGTATTTTTTATTTTTAACTTCAAATTCCCCTTGGTCACTGCTGATATATATAGAAAAGTGATTGACTTTAATATCTTTACTTTGAATCCTGCAAACTCGCTCTAGTCCGTTATTAGTTCCAAGAGTTTTTTGTTAATTGTTTTCAGATTTTCTACCTATATGATTACATGGAGAGTTTCACTGCTTCCTTTTCAGTCTACAATTCTTTTGTTTCTTTTTCTTATTTTGGTAGCTAAAATTTCTAAGACAATGGTGAAAAGGATTGCTGTGGGAGGGTATCTTTCTTGGCTCCTAATCTTAGTGGAAAATCTTCAAGTTTCTCATCATTAAGCATGATGCTTTTGTAGCTATTCTTTATGTAGTTGAGGAAGTTCCCACTACTTCTAGTTTACTTACAGTTTTTATCATAGTTGGGGGTTTTCATTTGTCAAAGACTTTGTTTTATATCTACTTATTTATATGATCACGTAATTTTTCTTCTTTATGTCATTGATGTAATAGGTTATATAATTTGATTTTCAAATGCTGAACCAGGCTTGTATACCTGGGATAAATCCCATTGGTTACAGTGTATAAATCTTCTTATACATCATTGGATTCAATAGAGTAATAATTTGTTGAGAATTTTTACATATATGTTTATGAGATGTTTGCCTGTAATTTTTTGTTTGTTTGTTTGTTTTCCTTGCATTGTCTTTGCCTCATTTTGGTTTTAGGGTAAAGCTCACCTCACAAATGAGTTAGGAAGTGTTCCCTTTCCTTCTATCCTCTGAAGGAAATTGTAAAAAATTGGGATAATTTCTTCCTTAAATATTTGGTAGAATTTACCAGTGAATCCACCAGGACCTGCTATTATCTGCTTTGAAAGTTATAATTGATTCAATTTCTTTAAAGATATAGGCCTATTCAGATTGTCTACTTCCTGTGTGAATGATGACAAATTTTATGTTTTAAGGAACTGGTCTATTTTATCTAGGTTACCAATTTTGAATATACAGCTATTCATAATTTATTACTTTTTATCTTTTTTTTAATGTTTATTTATTTTTGAATGAGAGAGACATAGCATGAGCAGGGGAGGGCCAGAGAGAGGGAGAGAGAATCTGAAGCAGGCTCCAGGCTCTGAGCTGTCAGCACAGAGCCTGACATGGGGCTCAAACCACCAACTGAGAGAACATGACCTGAGCCGAAGTCGGACGCCCAAAAAACTGAGCCACCCAGGAGCCCCATATTTTTACCTTTTTAATTCCCATATGATCTGTAGTGATGTCCCACCTTTCATTTCTCATATTAGTATTCTTTTCTCTTGTTTCCCTTATTTAGCCTGATACAGGCTTATGAATTTTATTGATCTTTTCAAAGAATTTTCATTTGGTTCCGTTAATTTCCTTACTGATTTCCTGTTTTTAATTCATTGATTGCTATTCTAAATCTTATCTATTTTTTTCTACTTTGGATTTAATCTGTTCTTCTTTTTCTCATTTTCTATGGTAAAAAGTTAGACTTGATTTTAGATCTTTCTCATTTTTTTTTAATATATGCATTCAGTGGTATAAATTTCTAACCACCACTTTCATTGCATCCTACAAGTTTTGATAAGTTAATTTAAGTTTTTTACATTCATCTTTGTATTTATTTAAAAAATATGTCTCCCAGGGGTGCCTCGGGGGCCTCAGTTGGTTAAGCCACTGACTTCTTTTTTATGTTTTTTTTATTTATTTTTGAAGGAGAAAGAGAGACAGAACATGAGCCGGGGAGAAGCAGAGAGAGAGGGAGACACAGAGTTCGAAGCAGGCTCCAGGCTCTGAGCCTTCAGCACAAAGCCAGATGCGGGGCTCGAAAGCACAAACTATGAGATCATGACCCGAGCTGAAGCCTGGCGTTCAACCGACCTAGCCACCTAGGTGACCCAAAGCAACTGACTTTTGATTTTGACTCAGCTCATGATCTTACAGTTCATGCGATGGAGCCATACATTGGGCTTTACACTGACAGTGTGTACTCTGCTTGGAATTCTCTCTTTCTCTCTCTCTCCCTGTGTCCCTCTCCCACTTGTGTGTGCACATTTCCTCAAAATAAATAAGCACTTAAATAAAAATAAATAACAATATCTGTTCTGAATTTTCATGATTTTACCTTTGATCATTCAGGTAAAATAGTACTAGGTTTTCTTCTTTACCTGAAATACAGCTTTAAGAACTGATAAAAATAAAACTAATTATGCACTGATGAACTGCAAACAAAACTCAGCTATAAAAACTGGGTTTTGCCACCATTATGTTATAGCCATGCTGAAAAGGCTGTGGGAATGGGTGAAGGAAAATAAGGTAACTAGGGAAAAATCAACTCAGGTATCACTCAGGTAATACTACATATGGCAGCAGAACCCTGAAAAATTAGTAAGAATTTGCAAAGGTAACTATACTTTTTTTAAGTAATGATTTCAAAGTTATTAGTAACCTGGAGTTACTCCACAAGTTAGTTTTCTTGAGCATCTTGACGAGAAACAACTTGCCAATAAACAAATTGAATTGACTTTCATTAAACAGTTATAAACGCTATCTTAAAATTTCAATTGAGTGAGGATGCTTATCTGTTGCCAAAATTATGATAATGAAATTAACTTTAAATGAATTAAACCCTTTTGTAAAAGCTTATTAAAAATATCCATTCAAACCCTCTTCTGTTTTGGGTGATTTTGCACTGACATTTAATTTGACTAGAGAAATTCTCAACTTTGTAGAGAAGTATGCTGTTCCTCCGTTTCTGAATTCTCTGGAGAATATGAATTGTCTACGTGGTAGTAAAATCCAAGTATGAGCAAATACATGAATCTACACCTAGCAGATATGATCTGATAGAGAAAGGTCAATTTGGCCCAATTTAGCAGAATTCCACAGGCTATCATATTGAATAGCAGTGCCATAGATTGGACAAGAAACAGTTTTTTCACTTTGCATTAACCTTTGAACACTTGGCCAAAATAAAAAAAAAAAAGACATTCAAGAGAATAATTTTTGCTCAAATATTAGTAGAAACTATTTTCTCTTGAGATCCAAGTAAAACTCTTTAGTAATGCCCATTCTAAGTATTTTTTCTCAAATCATCACAAGCTACACATAAAATATATGGATAATATAGCAGACAATTCCAGCAGTTTTTATCATGACTACTTATAAAATATTAATCACATAGCATCAAAGATTATTTTGTGGTTTTTATATGCCAGTGAAGATCTTGGAGGATTACCATTGAAAGGTAGAGTTAAAATATGCATTTGACATAGCACATATGTCATTTAAGACCCTGTAATTTGTAACGGTTTACATGTAAATGTTAGTATGTATCAACAAATATAGTTGTGTTTATTTAATATTTGTGAAAAATAAACACTGGGAATTTTATTTCTCCAATTGGTGAGCCAGATTTCTTTTGACAATTATATCAAGAAAAAGTTCCAAGTTTTTATTTTTGAATACTGATTTTCAATTGTACTTTGTAGGCATTACTTTACAGACAACCATCTGTTTCATTCGAAGTTTCCTCATATCCAGTCACAAGGCAATTATGCTATCAATAGACAATTCTTTTTCATGGAAAAAGATTTTAAAAACAGCTTTAAAAGTTGAAGTTGCAAGCAGTTGTTGAAATATAATTTACATATAGTTCCCCATATTGCAAACTGTGAATTATTATTTTATAATCTCAAAATGTAGATGTTTTTAATATCCTCTATGATGTAATGTAGCTGTCATTTAAAAATATTTTTAGCCTGAACACTTAATACTTTTTTAGCCATGTAAACAGTTATGTTTTCAGTAAGTGAAAGTGAGTTGTTAAGATCATACGTATATAAACATATGTGTGCCCACAAACACCCAAGGAAAATAGCATTTGTTTAAAGTTTTGGTCATTTGAATAAGTTGTCTGTACAATAGTTTTATTTTTCTTTTTATGGGCAAGATATTGCCACTTTAAAAAGCACTGAAATTATTAAACCTCCTCAATCGCTGTGAAATTTTCATCTCTAGCCAGAAACTTTGTTGGGCTCCATTTTACAAAGAGACCTCAGATTTAGGGTTACAGGATATAACAAATAAAAATGCAAGACACCCAGTTAAATTTTAATTTGGAATCAACAGATTATTTTTTAGTGTATCTCTAATACTGTGTAGGATACCCATATACATGCAATTTTGGGATTCATTGGTGCTAACACAGTTATTGACTTTAAATTCAAATTTAACTGGATGTTCTGTTTATGATCTGGCATCCTACTAACATTAGAGCATATATGTTGAGACCATTAGGGTCATAATGTTTGCCTAATAATCAGTATCTAATTGTTGTGTCTGAAGAAAAATCACACATTCTGAATTCAGAGGGCTAGATCCTATGTATCTTAGGAACAGCGGAAAAAGGGATTACTGTTATCTGAGGTCCTTTACAAATTTATCTCTGAAACTGGAATTCTAATCCATTCCTGGTCCAATAGTTTATACTCATTTTATTATTCCAAGTAACATTTTCCTAAAATGGAAATAGTCCTTGAACACAGATGTCTTCTGTAGAGAATCAATTGTACCCACAAAGTGGCGGTGTATGCAATACCTATATAGTAGAATGGAGGGACACCAAATTACTCACCTACTCCAAGCTATGATTTTAATCAGCCTATCAGACGTTTAAAATTAAATACATTAGAGTTAGATCTTTAGCAAATGTGATAGGGGAGTAGTAAATCAGATAAATAGTGTTTCACAAGTATAGCTGCTCATAAAAATTTGGGGAGTTCATTTTTTAATACATATTCTTGGACTTTACCATGTGGAATATAATTCAGTAGGTTTGTGTTAATAATCTTTTGTGTTGTTTTAATAAGCTCTCTTATGAATAGCATTTGGGAATCCCATATAGCCCAACTCTTTATTATTAGAACTAGAGTATAAGCAAGGTTAAATTGCCCCCCCCTAAAGTTTTAGAGGATATAGAGATTGGGAATAAAATCTGGGCTTTCATATTTCTAGAGTTTCTGGGATAGCCAGGTCCTGTTCTATGCTCTGGAAGAACAATGTGAAACAAACATCAGGCACTCTTAAATCCAATGTCACACTGTCACCACAAAGCTACTACATCATTTTTATACCAAGCTTTAATTAAAAATTTAACTATCTTCTCTTGTTATGTATTAACCTAGAAGCAACAATCTTTTTTGATTCCCAGAGAATCATGCATTTCCAGAAAAATGACAACTATCATGGGGAAAGTCTGGGGGAAGAAATTGAGTAGGTTGGAAAGGTGGAACAGACTGTGTTACTTAATTCTGTAAGATTACCCAATTAGGATTGAGATGCTTATGCAATTACTGTATCCCATTAAAGGTGAGGGCACATAACATTGAGTAGGAATCACCACGTTAAATATTAGATAATGGGACTAGGGAAGAGATGACTAATTTTAGGCCAATTTAACCTAGTTCAACCTTTTCTGAACCTGGCAGCACTAACTTTTTGACATAATGAATAATTACCATTATCTAAAGAATCTTATAATTTGGGCATATTCTGATAACGGTGACTGAATCTTATGCATGCTAATAACCATTGATATAAATTTTCAGGTGATAAAAGGGGCTTTTTTTTCCCCTGTTGGAGATTGAGAGACACTAGTATGAAATTATGGTATTTGTGAGAGAGAAAGAAGCACAAAGAAAGAATAAAAGAGCATTAACCATCCAAATTACTAGGCTCCACTGCTTTAGGATAAATTATTGGGAGGAATATCTTCCAAGTCATCTCAGATCAGAAGAGAATATGTGTGTTTTTCATTATTAACACAGTTTAAAAGACATATTTAATAACATTTGAATGCTTACAGAGCATAGTATACAAAAAATTTACCAAATGTAAGGTAAGCGGAATAAAAGAAACGAGGTATCTTTCCAATTGTGCTTCTGCACTTAAAATAACAATATGGGTATTACAATATAGGGGAACACATTGTGGGGTTTTTTTTAGTACAACTATTATCTCCCTTTGATTCTTCAAAATGAATAACATTTTGTGGGAGTGAGAATCACTGTCATTTTTGTCAGGTAACTATCCAACGTTTTCTGGTAAAATGGATATTATCCTTTCTCCATTTAGCAATAAAATTAAAATATTCCTGTTTTTGAAAGAAGTGTTTTCCCCCATCACAAGCTAGAAACGATCTCAATGTACTATCTGCAGAATATTTTGCAATGGAGATCTTAGAATGAGGCAAACATTCACCTTATCCACTTTGGAGAGTCCTGTTTTAAGCAACTTACCTTGACTCTGTGAGGAGTAATAGGTCTAATTTGAATGCCTATCATGGGCCAGTCATTAAACAAGATAGCTAAAAATAAAAGTGAATCTAAATCCAGGTTAGATATATACCATATTAATATAGTTCCTTTCTGTCCCCTAGAAACTTAAATTATTTATCCCCTTCATGCCTAAGGTTAATAATCTTTAAACAGATTTTAATAACTGATACTTCACAACAATTTTAAGAATTTTATAAGCATATATATATTTATATATAAAATCCATCCATGTACTTTGATAATATATAAATATATATGAATATGTAAGAATATATATAATAGAAGACTATTCTATGTAAGTCTATAAAATGTTCTCTAAGTATAGAGAGGTATTTAATAGACAATATGCCACATAGTATGCACTCAATACTTATAGCTATTGTTAAATTGGGTATGTTTATTTCTGAAATATGTGTGATATAGTAATTATACTAGCACCTATAAGGCCTGCCAAAACAAACAAGCTGGGATGCATTGAAATTGCCTACTTAAAGCTAACCTTTAGGAAAGATATTAAAGAATCTTTAAACCCCATTTCCCTTGTGGAACTGAAGGTGCAAATAACTTATATAACAGAATTGTTGTGGAAATTATTGGGCATAGATAATGTAAATTTCCTAACACACATTACTATACACCCATTAAATATTCGTTAGTAACACACAGTATTAAATTTTGCTTGGGACGAAACAGGAAAAAAAAATCAGTGTAAGATCAGAAACAACTCAAAGAGAAAAAGATTCCCGGGTTCATTTGGGTTCATCACAGGATTTAGATCTAGATCAAGATGGATCCTTCTAAGAAAGTTCATTAATTCACCAAGATATTACTGAAATCTTTAAATTGAATTTTTCCCCTTGATTAACTGGCATTTTTGGGGTCTCTATTTTTCTAATTTTAAGATGCAAGTCAAGGAAATAATTAAGCAAAGAAAACCTAAAAGTATTTGTTCATAACACTTGGGCTAAGATAATGAACCAGTGACTGAGTGCTATAACATTTTCCAACAGAAAGAACACTCCTTCTGCAAGACTCCAAAGAACCAGAATTAGCTTCCTATTCTCTTACAAGAGCTTTTGCAGACTCTGGGCCACATCAGCCGGCTGATGGGTTGCAAGTACTTAATGAATTTTGGTTTAATGGAAGAGGTTTGTGTCTGGCTCCCGGTCTGGTTTTGGCTTTCAATGGACTTCACATTGTCTTAAGAACTTGTGACTAATATTTAAGATCACAATAACATGAGTCTCCATTCTGTCCTAAGGAGATTCAAATGCCAAAGGTTTAACATTTCCCCTGTTTTATATGGGAATTTAGCTTGCTGATCCAGTCTTTCATAAAGGGAATTTGCATGATTACATATCAATTGCTATAACCCTATATGATGCATTTATTTTTAATAGAGCAGTATGATCAGTAGTAACATGTTTCAATGGCAACACTGAACAATTATAACATTTGGTCATTTATGTTTTGGGAATAGAGTAACTTTTGGAAAATGTTACATACTCTATTAAAAGAAAGTTCAATTTAGTAAACATTTGTTGACAGAATTTGCTGTTTTTAAAAATCCGAAATTGGTTTAATTTCCTCCTTTTGGCTAAGTATCATTTAATTCCCATAATAAAATAAATTTCCTGAATGAGTATTATCACAGTAGAACATATTAGTTACAGGAAACATAGGATTTATAGTAGTTGAAATAAAAAAAAATGTACATTTATCTTTAAATACTTGCGATTAACTTTGTAGTAGTTTTACATATGGTATAGACTACTGGCAATATGGTACATGAGGTTTAGAGACTGTTGTTAGTAAACCAAAAGTTAATTTTAGAAAAGAGTTTATTTCTGTGGAAACAGCATAAATTTATGGCCAGAAAGACAAATGTTACATTTTTACCCTTTTAAAAGCAAACTCTTTATTCTTTATGAAATGCTACAGGCAACCCTCCAATTTTGGAAATGTTTGGTGACTGACCAAAAGTATGTATTGAAATAGTCTTTTTCTTTCTTTCTCTCTCTCTCTCATAGATATAGATATATAGATAGGTATAGATATAGATATAGATATACAGATATAGATATAGATATAGATACACACACTTATATACACACACATACATATATACATAGATGTGTATGTATGTATATATATACATATGAAACTTCAGGTATCTTTTTGTGTGATAGAATATCATACATATGTATGATTCATATAGCATGATATGTATGATACAATATCATACATACGTGTGTATATATACACATATATACATATATGCACACACACATATATAATACATCTGCATATATTTTATTCAACACACTCTATATATATATCTTCACAAAATACACTATCAATTTCTTCATATATTTTATTAAATACACTCTATGTATGTGTGTATGTGTATATACATGTATATACAAAATACACTATCAATTTCTGCATATATTTTATTAAAGTCATGTTTCCTTTGCTGTAATTACCTTTGCTATGTATATGTGCAATGGCTACTGAAGCTGTAGTAAGAAACCACATGCTTAGTCTTTTCCATGTTTTCTAAAATTATGTATAGTCAGTGTTTGCTGTCCTTTTTAATTGCTGACAGCATTTTAAAATGACTGGTTATCTAGATTTGCAAAGGCATCTTGAAATGAGCTGTTTCAACTTCATTCTCCTATTTTTACTCAGATCCTTCCTGGAAAATGATGTCTCTATTTATTCCTGCTGTCCCAAACAGAAAATTATATTTTATTGCTTTCTTGCATATAACAAAATTTGATAACTTATGGCATTTTATTTTTTTTCTTTTTTAATTTTTTTTTTCTTCAACGTTTTTATTTATTTGTGGGACAGAGAGAGACAGAGCATGAACGGGGGAGGGGCAGAGAGAGAGGGAGACACAGAATCAGAAACAGGCTCCAGGCTCCAGCCCAGAGCCTGACGCAGGGCTCGAACCCACGGACCGCGAGATCGTGACCTGGCTGAAGTCGGACGCTTAACCGACTGCACCACCCAGGCGCCCCAATTTATGGCATTTTAATGATGCGTATTTGATTAATCTGTCACTTACTGGGCTTGAGATCATAGTACGAACGTATACCACCCCATCACTCTTCCCCTTCAACTACTTTAGCCACTATGGAAATCATAAAAAACATTTTAAAAGATTTCCTGACATGTCAGAATTCATGTGAAATTCCAACTTTGTATTAACTCACTTTTTCTTTATAGATCTTCCTATTCAGTCCCTTAATTACTCAAGTATTCTTGCTTCATTCTAGAAATATGTGGTTAAATTATACATAATTAAACTTTTATGTTATAGCATATAAAATGTACAGTTAAATACAGTTAACTGTATTTCTTTAGTTATATTCTGTTTATAAAGTGTGAACATAAATCTATGCATCACACTATGCAAAAACAATATAAATAAATATTTTCCCAAGTTTCTAACACACTCTCAGAGAAAATCATGCAACTTCAACATAATATAATGCCTAGAAAAAACAGAAGAACTGACAGGGTTCAAGAAAAGTTTCATGGGAAATTATATCTGTATCTTTATAAATATGTGCGATATCTAACCAACACTTGTCAGACAAGGTTCCCCTGAAGAAGATAGAGCATTAAGAAGGGGAAAGAATGAAAACAACTCAAATGTTGAATGGATAAACAAAATGTGGTATACAACTACGATAAAATATTATTCAGCCTTAGGAGGAATCAAGTGCTGATACATGCTACCACATGGGTGAACCTTGAAAACATTATGCTAAGTGAAAGAAGCTAGCCTCAAAAACTACATATCATATGCTATCATTTATAGGAAATATCTAGAATGGACAAATCTATAGTGATAGAGGGCATATTAGTAGTAGCCACGGGCTAAGGAAGAGGTAAATGAGAAGCAACTACTTAGAGGGTATGGAGTTTCATTTCAGGATGATGAAAATGTTCTGATATTAGATAATGGTATGACTGCACAATATTGTGAATATACTAAAAGCCACTGGGTAATATACTTTAAAATGGTTGAAACAGTGACTAGTATATTATATAAATTTTCTCTCAATAAGAAAAGAAAGGCAAAGGAATGTGAACTAGTGTGATGGATTTTTATGTTACTATAATGTGCTAAAGGCATAAAATAATCACATTGCCTGGTATGTAAGATAGTAAACCCATTTATTTAGAAGTTAACAAATAAGGAAAAGGAAATTATTTGGAGAACCTTGCCAAATATGTTGAATTTGAGCTAAATCTTGGTTTTTAAAAATATTTTATTATTTATTTTTGAGTGTGAGTGGAAGAGGGGCAGAGAGAGAGGGAGACACAATCAAAAGTAGGCTCCAGACTCTGAGCTGTCAGCACAGAGCCTGAGGCCAGGCTTAAACTCATGAGCTGTGAGATCATGACCTGAGATCATGATCTGAGCCGAAATCTGAAGCTTAACCGACTAAGCCAACCAGACATCCCAAGTTTGAGCTAAATCTTAAAAAGGATTACGTGTCAATAAAGGTCTATCATAAAGAAAGTGGCATTTTCAGATTTAATATTCTGTACATTCACTGTCATTTAAGAAATCACCAGAAAGTCTTTAGAAAAGTTTAAGTCCATCCAGGAGCATTATTCTAGTTGAGAGATGATGAGGTCTAGAACTAGAACAGAGGCCATTGCATTATAAGACAGGAAAACTTTACATTCACAGAATGTAAGCATCTGTAAGAATCAGTTGTTTACCAAATATATTCACTGTCATGAGACAGACCTTGTTCTCAAGGCTATTACTTCCAATGAAGTCATGTTGATTCTGATATTGTAAACTGTATTAATGAGTGACAAGACTACCTACACTCCAGTATGGTATCTATACATATATTTATGTGTCATATAGAGATTACAGGACATATTTTTACAAACACAATTTTATCCATATGTAGATATCTACAAATATATAGTTGAGAAGCAACCAACAGAAATGATCAATTTTCAATTATCTAGATTACAGTTTGGTGCAGTTAATTAACTTTTGCAAGGTCATTCAACCAGAAAGTTAATAAACTGTTTCCATTCTTATCTCAGTTATTTTTATGTTTTCCCAATGCATTTTCATTTTATTTTTCTGGCAAACATGGATAGGAAAATAAATAAATTTGAGGATATCTGTCCCTCCATAGGGGAACAGAAGGGATAATAGAGAGAAAGTGAGAGAAAAAAATTCATATTAAATCAACTTTGATATTCTGAAAGAATTTATGCACTTTTGAATGTAAGCAATCTACACCTTTTGCACTGTTAGAATCAGAGTTTCTCTATGAAAAAGAAAGTATTGAATAACCATCCAGAATTATAAATATGGTATCTTTCTGGGCATCAGAACACAAATGGAAAGCTAAAGAAATCTTATTCAACTTTATTAAATGCATTTTTTACCCAAGATGAAGTCTCTATGACCTTCTATACTGTTATTCACATTTGAGACAGCTGCACTTTGCCTTTTTTTACAAAACAAACTATCAGACGATGGTGATAACAAAATAAGAGATGGTGAATACATCATCTTCCACAAAACAGAGTCAATTACTCCTGGCTTTGTATATGAAAAAAATACAAAAATGATGGTATCTTTAACCACCCCATTCCAAACCAGCAAAGAAAAAACAATTGCTTAAAAAACCTATTCAGTTCTGAGAAACAGAAAGGAAAATTTGCAAGAGAGATGTTGTTTTAAGTACTTAATAAATGCACTTTCCCTTGCAGGACCAAGCATTCATTTTATAATAAACACTCAGCTATTTAACACACTAAAATACATTAGTAACATTGCAACTAACATCTTTTAAATTTTTCATTTGTATTAAGTGAGAGGAATTTTCAGTTGCACATACAAATCACTTTATGATTTTGTTTTTTTCCTATTAAAACATGGTACACACTTTGATGTTTAGTTTATACACTTTATGTCTGCAGTAATTAGACTAGAGAGATTATAGAATTTCATGACTGCGATAACTTTAGATATTGGCTAATATGCTCATTATCTTATACTCCCTTTTTAAGTATTAGAAATCTGTTGAAGAATGTTTAGCTAAGTTTTATATGTCACCCTTGCATTTTATATGCTGATAAATTAATTCATTGATCATTAAAAAATCCATTTGAAGCCCCATTGGTCACCATCTAATCCCTTGTACCAAACAGGTGTCAGTGGTTTGGTAGGTGATACATGTACACATATGTATATATGTGATATTGATACATATGATATATATACATATATGTATCACCCACTTAACTACTGATATTGTATATAAATACACACACACACACACAGGGAGATGTTGCTAGTACATGGCAAAATGGTCAATTTTATTATTTGAATGGCATTTTTGTTAAGCTATCGATGGTAGATCATTAGTTTTTTTTATAGTAGTATGTATACTTTATAAGTTTTTTTAGTCAGGTGGCCAGTTAGCTCAGTTGGTTAGAGCGTGGTGCTAATAATATGTTTTTTTAAGGGATATTAAAATTAACAGTTTTATAGGAGAAAGTTTTGTGAAACTGATAAAAGAGATAAATTATATACCAGGGTCCAATTATGCAGATACATGAAACTTCAGGTATCTTTTTGTGTGATAGAATATCTGCTATAATTTTTACTAATTTTAACATTATCCTAGTTTTTATAAGTACATCTTTTTCTTTTAATTAGGCTGAAAATGCTGTATTCTTTAGACATTAATTAAAAATTTAACGTCAGGGTTAGAATATTCTTTCGGATATGAATTTATCACCAATAGACCAAAAATGTTTTTTTTTTCTATTTAAAAAAGGAAATTAAATTTCCCTTCCTCTACAAATAAAACCACAGTTTTGTGCAGGACCTCAAATTTGTATGAAATCTTTTCTAATATGAGGTACAGAGAGATATGAGGCAGGGAAGACTTAAAACTGGAAACTAAAAATTTAACCAATAAAATTGAATATATTCTACTCATGTACCTGAAATTATTCATGCTGAGAAAAAGCACATTTATTCTAATAATGAATAAGTATGTTTAATATAATTTTTACTAAAGCTATTCACATTTTAAAATGCCCCTTTTGTGTTAAAACAGTTGGCATAATATTAAGCAGTTCTTAGATCGACAGCCATATACAGCATACAAAAGGCAAAGCAAGCTGAGAATTCAGAAAGGAGGAAATCTATAACCTTTAACTGAGAAATAGTTTGAAGTGATTGAGAAAGATTGTTTTAGGGAGGATTAATTATAACTTTAATTCACCATAGCTAATAAAAGTTACTTTATAATATAAAGAAAGAGAGAACATTTTCTAGAAAATGGCCTTTTGCATATATTTCAATAGGGATCTCATTTGTTATTATGCAGGCGTCACAAATACTGAGTGGATTAAAATACACAGGTAGGAAACATGGAAGTCCTTACACAGACTTCATGGTAACTTAAGTGGGACATTTCATATTTGGAAACCTATGCCAATATCCCAATATCTTTAGATATTACTAGTTGTGAAATAAAAACAAAAGAAGCCCAGAAAATATTGTAATGACATTTGTAGAAACTAGGTTTTCTAGAAAGAAAAATGACATATAATGCAAATATTACACTGTTTTTTTTAATACAAACTTAAAAATAAAAACTAAGCATATTTTTCATGGTTAATATATATCAAGGAAATGGAAGCAATACATTTAAAACCATCCAACATTATATGTTAAAGAGAACAGACTGGGTTTATCATATTTTGAGTTACCAAGAGGAATGAGCACTGGATGATCTATATATTTTCTCATTTTAATATAGGAAATCTTTACTGTGGTACAAATTGGCTGTATATGGGAACATACCACCATATTGTCCTTAGCAAAGTAGAATTGTTGTCAGTATCTAGATTATAAAGAAGTGATAGATATGTAACAAATACACAATTCAATATGGAGGTACTACTTTATTGTTTTTAATAAAAAAACATTCCAACAATATTTTTTTTCAACATGACTGTTATTTTATCTTCTGATTTCTAAATTCTGTCCAGGTAATAAATACCTTATTTTCATCCTTGTCCCTAAGAAAAATATACTCAGGACATCTACAGATACGTCACTGGACTTGGCCTTCCACATAATACCTACTCTAAAAAGCACTCTTGAATGTATAAAATAATGGACCAAAGACACAAGTCAAGGTAGTGAATATATATAGCAGACAAATACATGCATACACACACACACACACACACACACACACACACACACAATTGGCTTGCTTTATGAACAAAGAGGCATCTAAATTAAATTAATTTTCTTTCACCCACAATATAGCTGAGTGTATACAAATGATCGGATTGTTAAATTGAACTTACGCATTAAGCTTAACTAGGGGGGAATAGGACAGAGCAGGAGGATCCCAAGACAAGACAAGATGCCTTGTCTTATGGACACTGAGACAACCACATGTACTGCAACTAAGTCTGAAAATGATATGAAGACTGGAAAAACATACCATCCACTGCTAGTCATAGAGAGAATGCCACATCAAAGAGGATAGGAGGGGTGGAGATGCATTCATAAACCAAACTCCTGGAAGGACTAACCACCAATTGAGACATCACAGGTTTAGAGGAGTGTGAGCATCAGATTCTGCACTGAGAACCCCAGCCTTGGGATCCTACACAGGGATGACGAGTCAAACACCCACCTTTGAATCTCAACAGCTCCAAAACTTTAAAGTCAGTGAGACTTAACTCCAACAAGCTAAATAACTTGGCCCATGACAGCACAAAAGCAGCACTTTGAAAAGTACCTGGGGGGTGCCTGAGTGGCTCAGCTGGTTGAACATCTGACTTCAACTCAGGTCATGATCTCACAGTTCATGGGTTCAAGCCCCACATTGAGCTTTGTGCTGACAATGCAGAGCCTACTTCAGATTCTCTGTCTCCCTCTCTCTCTCCGCTCCTTCCCTGCTCCCACTCTCTCTCCCTCAAAATAACATTATTATTTTTTTAAAGAAAAGTATCTGAGGTGTATGTGAAAGAAATTTACTGACTAATATTAGGACATGTGCCAGAGGGGCAGGGATCTGCAGATTTCTCCAGAGGAAAAAGTGTGCCTCATTTTTCTTGCCCTTCCTCAGGCTAGATAGCTGGAACCTTGCAGGAGTTAGTTCTAAAACTCTTTATCTACCTTGCCAGCATCAAATGCTCCATCCCAGTGCTCCCTTGTGACCCATCCCACTCAACCTACCCACCTAAGCAGGTGCTCCTCTGAAGGAGCTCTACACCATTGCATCCAACAGACAGCCCTGGCCAGACACTGGTACTACTTCAAAGTGATCCTGCTCTAGGAGGAGGGAGATATAACTCCACATAGCAGTGTGCCCATGGCTCCAGTAGCCAGGCCTATTGATGGCCATGCAGGTAAGAAGAAATACCCTTTGGAGTACCTGCAGCTGTGGCAGTGGCTAATTGCAGATGCCAGCCACCAGCAAGACCACAGCACCTCCAGCCAGGACTCTCAATAGCCTAGGGAGAAAACCCTGAAAGGTACACCCACAAGAGGCAAACCAGATTATTGTAGCCAGATGGGCTGAAGACCAGACCCACCCAACAGCATGCCTACAACAATTGCAGCTTAGCCAAAACAGAAGAGTAGACATAGACCACAAAGGGAATATACATGGAACATCTGGTTCTGGTGACCAGGGGGATTGTGCTACAAAGTGCCACAGGACCACTACATATAAGGCCAGTACTTTCAAGACCAGAAGCAGCTGAGCTTCTCAGGATTCTCAGGACCAAATACATGGAGACAAACACAGAGTTAGACAAAATAAGAAAAATAATATGTTCCAAATACAAGAAACAAAAATTCAGAAGAAGAACTAAAGGAAATGGACACAAGCATTATGTCTGATTAAGAGTTTGAGGTAATAATAAGGATGCTCATCAAAACTGAGAAAAGAGTGAATAAACTCAGTGAAAATTCCAACAAACACATAAATACATAAAAAAGAATCAATTAATGGGGTGCCTGGGTGGCTCAGTTGGTTGAGCATCCAACTTCAGCTCGGTCATGATTTCAAGGCTTGTGGGTTCAAGCCTCACACTGGGCTCTGTGCTGACAGCTCAGACCCTGGTGCCTTCTTCAGATTCTGTGTCTCCCTCTCTCTCTTACCCTCCCACACACATGCTCTGTCTCTCTCTCAAAAATAAATAAACATTAAAAAAAGAATCAGAGCTGAAGAATCCAATAACTAAAATGAAATATACACTAGAGGGAATCAACAGCAGATTAGAGGAAGCAGAAGAATGGATCAATGATCTGAAAGACAGGATAATGAAAAACAAGTAAACTGAAAAGCAAAAAGAAAAAAAGAATAAAAAGTGACAACAGGTTAAGGAAACTCTGCCACATCATCAAGCATTATAACATTTGTATTATCAAGACTCCCAGAAGGAAGAGTAGAAAGGGACAGAAAACTTATTTGAACATACAATAGCTGAAAACTTCTCTAATCTGGGGAAGCATCTAGGTCTGGGCAGCAAAGAGAAGACCTAACAAAGTAAACCCAAGGAGGTCTACACCAAGACACATAATAATTAAAATGAAAAAATGTAACAATAAACAGAATCTTAAAATCAGCAAGAGGAAACAGTTACATATAAAGGAAATTCCATCAGGCTATCAAATGACATTTCAGTAGAAACTTTCCAGGCCAAAGGGAATGACATGATGTATTCAAACCATGGAAAAGAGAAACCTTCAATACAGACTACTCTGCCTGGCAAAGTTTTCATTCAGAATTGAAGGAGAGATCAAGTGTTTCCCAGAGGAGTTCATTACTACTAAACCCTAAACCAGCCTTACAAAAAATGTTAAAAGGAATTCTTTTTTTTTTAATTAAAACTTTTTTTTTAAGATTTTATTTGAGGGAGAGAGAAAGACAGAGAGAGAGAATAAATCCCAAGCAGGCTTTGCACTGACAGAGAAGCTCAATCCCACCAACCCTGAGATCATGACCTGAGCTGAAATCTAGAGTTAGACACTTAACTGACTGAGCCACCCAGATATCTCAAAAGGATTATTTAAGTGGATAATAAAGGCCATAACTAGAATCATAAATTAGGAAAGGAATTAATTTTATAGGTAAAAAAATATAGTAATATAGTAGATTAATATATATAAAGTCAGTATGAAGACTAAAACACAAAAGTAGTACAATTATATCTATCAAAATTAGTCAAGGGATTCACAAAATAAAAATGTATAAAATATGATGCCATACATAAGATATGGGGAGGGAGTAAAAAACAAGTGCTTTTAGAATGTTTGAAACTAAGCAACCATCAACTTAATATAAGCAATTATACATATAAAATATTATGTATGAATCCAAAGGTAAGCACAAATCAAAAACCTATAATTGCTATACCAAAAATTAAGAGAAAGAAATCTAATAAAAACTCTAAAAAAAACCCATCAAGCTACAAGAGTGCAAGAGAACAAGAAACAGAAACAGAAAACCACCAAAAACAAAAACAAAACAAAAACAAAAAACAAGAAAGCAAATAACACAATGACAGTAAGTGCATAGTTATACTTACTGTAAATATAAATGGACTAAATGCACCAATCAAAACACATTGGGTAACTAAACAGATAGATAATAAAACCCATTATATGCTACCTACAAGAGACTCGCTTAAAACTTGGACGTACACAGCCTGAAAGTAGAGGAATGGAGAAAACTACTCCATGCAAAAAAGGGGGGAAAAAGAGTTATTGTAGCACTACTTAGAACAGACAAAATAGATTTTAAAACAAAGACGTTAGCAAGGGACAAAAAGGGCATTACATAATGCCAGAGGGATCAATTCAACAAGAAAATATGACAATTGTAAAAATCTCTGTACCCAGCACAGTAGCACTTAATACATAAAACAAATATTAACAGACTTAAAGGGAGAAATTAACAGTAATACAATAATAGTAGAGGACTTTAACATCCCATTTACATATATAAATAGATTGTCTAGACAGAAAGTAAAAATGGAAACCATGGCTTTGAATAAAACAGTAGTCCGGATAGACTTAGCAGATATATACAGAACATTTCATTTCAAAACAGAAGAATGCACATTCTTTTCAAGTGGACATGGAACATTCTCCAGGAAAGATCACGTGTTAGACCACAAAACAATTCACAGTGAATTTAAGAAGGTTGAAATAATGTCAAGCATCTTTCCTAATCACAATGATATGGAACTAGACATACATCACAAGAAAAAACTGCTAAACTACATGCAATAATTAAACAACCAGTGGTTCAATGAAGAAAACAAAGAGGAAATTTAGAAAAAAAATACATGGAGACAAATGAAAATAAAAACATTTGGTCCAAAATCTTTGGGACACAATAAATGCAGTTCTAAGAGCGAAATTTATAGGGATACAGGCCTACTTCAAGAAACAAGAAAAATCTCAAACAGCCTAACCTCATAAAACTAGAAAAAGAACAAAGTGCTAAGTTAGTAGAAGAAAATAATAATTAGAGAGAAATTAAATGAAATAGAAACTTAAAAAAATAAAATAAAAAGATCAATGAAACCAAGAGTTGGTTCTTTGACAAGGTAAACAAAATTGATAAACTCTAGCCAGACTCATTAAGAGAGTACTCAAATAAATAAAATCAAACACAAAGGAGGAGAAACAACAACCAACATCATAGAAATACAAAAAAATATGAGAATACTAGGAAAAACTATGTCCAACAAATTGGACAACCTAGAAGAAATGGATAAATTCCTAGAAACATACAATCTTCTAAAGCTGAATCACATAGAAATAAAAAGTTTGAACAAATCAAGTAGTAGTAATCAAGTTGAACTGGTAATAAAAAACAAGTGAAAAACTCCCAACAACAATAACAAAAGAAAAAAAAAAAAGGCCAGGATCAGAGAGTTCACAGGTGAATTCTACCAACATTTAAAGAAACGTTGACACCTTTTCTTCTCAAACTTTTTCAAAAAATAGAAGGAAAATGTCAACTTCCAAATTCATTCTACAAGGTAAGTATTACCCTGATATCAACAAAACAGGTAAAGACACATAAGGAAAACTACAGGCTAATAACACTGATAAACATAGATGCAAAAGTCCTCAATACAATATTAGCAAAGCAAAAGGATCATTCACCACAATCGCATGGGATTTGTTCCAGAGATGCAAGGAAGATTTCATATTCCAGTATCAATCAATGTAATTCATCACATTAACAAGAGGAAGGATAACACCATGTGGCCATCTCAATAGAAGCAGAAAATGCATGTGACAAAATACAACATCTGTTCATGATAAAATCTCTCAGCAAAATGAATTGAAGGAATACACCTCAACCTAATAAAGGCCATATTAAAAAAAATACAGGTAGCATCATAATCAATGATGGAAAACCAAAAACTTTTCCTCTAAAGACCAGGAACAGGACAAGGATGTCCATGCTCACTACCTTTATTCAACATAGTACTGGACATCCTAGCTGTAGCTCTTAGAAAGAAAAAGAAATAAAAGAAATTCAAATCGATAAAGAAGAAGTAAAACTCACTGTTTGTAGATGACATGATACTATATAGAAAACCCTAAAGATTCCACCAAGAGATTATTAAAACTAATAATTAATTCAGTAAATTTGGATGCAAAATTAACAAACAGAAATCTGTTGCATTTCTATACACTAATAACATGGTGGCAGAAGGAGAAATTAAGAAAATAATCCCATTTACCATTGCACCAAAACAAATAAAATTTCTAAGAATTAATTTAACAAAAGATGTAAAAGATCTATACTTTGAAAACTGTAAGATATTGAAAAAAGACAATGAAGACACAAAGAAATGGAAAAATATACCATGCTATGGACTGGTAGAATATTGTTAAAGTGTCTGTACTACCCAAAACAATCTACAGATTCAATGTAATTCCTACCAAGTACCAATAGCATTTTTCACATACCTAAAAAAAAATAATTCTAACATTTGTATGGAACCACAAAAGACTTTCAATAGCCAAATCAATCTTGAGAAGGAACAAAGCTGGAGGTATCAATCCCAGACTTCAGGATATACTGCAAAGCTTTAGTAATTGAAACAGTATGGTACTAACACAAAAAATAAACACATAGATCGATGGAACAGTATAGAGAGCCCTCAAATAAACCCACAGCTATGTAAATTCATCTACAATGAAGGAGGCAAGGATATACAATGGAGAATGGATAGTGTCTTCAATAAATGGTGTTGAGAAAACTGAACAGCTAAATGCAAAGAAATGAAACTGACCAGTTTCTTACACCACACACAAAAATAAACTCAAAATAGATTAAAGGCCTCAATGGGACTTGAAATCATAAAACTTCTAAAATAAAACATAAGTAGTAATTTTCTTGGATATCAACGTTAGCAACATATTTATGGCTATGTCCCCTCTGAGGCAAGGGAAACAAAAGTAAAATAAACTTTTGGGACTGTGCCAAAATAAAAAGTTTTGGCACAGCAAAGGAAACTATCCACAAAATGAAAATGCAGCCTACTGAGTGGGAGAGGACACTTGTAAATCACACATACAATAAAAGTTTAATAACCAACATATATAAAGAAGTTCCACATCTCAATACCAAAAACAGCAATAACAATACAATTAAAAAATTTGCAGATGACCTGAATAGAGATTTTTCCAAAGAAAACATACAGATGGCCAATAGACACATTAAAAGATGCTCAACATCTCTAATACCAAGGAAATGGAAATAAGAATCACAATGAGTTATCACGAAACACCAGTCAGGTTAGTTAACACCAAAAAGACAAGAAATAACAAGTGTTGGCAAGGATATGGAGAAAAAGGAACTCTTGTGCAGTGTTGTTGTTCAACTACGATAGAAAACAATATGGAGGATCCTCAAAACAATTAAAAATAAAAATACCCTGTGGTCCAGTAATTCCACTATTGGATGGTTACTGATGTTTACTGAGTAATATTATTCAGTAATATTCCATGTGAAATATTACTCAGCCATAAGAATAAGATTTTGCCATTTGCAGCAATATGGGTAAACCTAGAGAGTATTATACTAGTGAAGTAAGTCAGAGACAAACATATGGTTTCATTTATATGTGGAATTTAAAAAACAAAACAAACAAAGAAACAATAGCAAAAAACAACCAGTTGAAAACAAAGAAAAAAACATGATTGCCAGTGGGAAGGTGGGTATTAAGAGGATATTAAGAGATAGAAACTTCCAGTTATAAAATAAATAAGACAGGTGAAAAGTATAGCATAGGGAATATATATAATATACATATACAATATGAATTTTATAATATACAATATAATATGTACCATATGAATATATTGTAATAATAAACAACATGCATACATTGTAATAATGTTGTATGGTGACAGATGATGACTCCACTTATTGTGAGCATTGAGAAGTGTATAGAATTGTCAAATCACTATCCTGAATAACTGAAATTAATATTGTTTACAACTATAATTAAAAGAATAAAGGCTTAATAATGTCAAGGACATACACAATCCAATGATCAGACAAGGCACAAGAAAGCTTGATAGGTAAGGGGCAATTTCCTAGGTTCTTTGTGCATGACAGACAATCCCTTGATTCAGAATAGTTATGGTGTCTACTTGAGGGTCACATGATCACTCAGAAAGAGAATTTATATTCTGAAATCGCCACTTTACACCCAAGAGATTTGTAGTAAAGTCTAAGATTTTTCAGCTCAAATGAGGAATGCAAACAGGTTATTTACCCAGGCAATTCTTCCCCCCACCCCCGACAATGGAAGGAAAAAAACCATCTACTTTAACTTTTCTCCCAGTAGACTTGGAGCCATCTGACAATCAATTCATTTACCAGAAAACACAGTGTTCAATAGGTTATAATAAGTTTAAGACATATTCTCCACTATGAAGGTACTTAAAATATAATTTTAATCTTTTTAACCGTGATATTTATTAAAAAATAATTTAAGGGTCCCCTTTCACCACTGTATCACTACTATCTAGCAGATGTCAATCACAAAGATGTCACTCAACTTATTTGTTCAAGGAATTAATGAAAGCTTACTTAAAAGTGTATTTTCTTAGTGTTTTTTTTTTCATGAACAGAAGTTTGATTTACTGTTAAGTCTAATTTATCAGGGTTTTTTCTCCTAGGTATGAAACCTTTATCTAGTTCTAAGCTATGAGCATATTCTCATGTTTTCTCCTAAAAGCATTATGGTTTCAATAGCTGAAATATACATGAGTAGGATTCTATTGCCTGTCACTCCTCTTGCCTTCTTTGCCTCTCTGGTAATTTTATATTTTGTGCTTAGCAGTCCATATGAAAGATTATGGAAACCACAGACATTATTTTCCACCAGAGAAGTTTCCCCATTTCCTCTCACATTTTCTATAGTCTCAATCCATTTAGGGATTGAGTTGAGTTGGGACTTAATTGCAGTTTCACTTCATCTCTGGTTTATTTCTAGTTTGCTTCTGTCCCTTCTGAGTTTCTGACTGAGAGCTTGGCTAGTCCCCAACTCCTCAGCTCAGGAATACTGTTCTTCAGAGGGTTAGAGCTTAGCTTTTTATCTTCTTGATCCATACAAGCATGCATTGCAATTAGTGTCCTGAGGCCAGCTGTGTTTTTCATTTGTAGTGCACTCTGTCAAGCAGGACTTTGTTTCCAAGCACCTCAACACAGCAGAAAAATTTCCTCTTTTAGCTTTTGTCCCTGTTTTTGCCCACCACCTACACCACACCAGAAATCTCACAGGTGTGACATCTGGGGCTCTTCTAGTTTTCAGTCAATCATGCTAATATTGTAAATCATAGATCAGCTAATTCTCTGTTCTGCTGGTTTCTCTTTTCTTCAGTAGACTCTTGCTGGTTGGGGTCAGCATGATCTTCCATCCATCACCCCCTTTGAAAAGACGATGGCTGATTCTTTTCAGCATTTCCCTCACTGGAAGGGCTTTTCTTCACTTAAATTTTAGTTGTACCTAGTTTTTATTGCTTCTGTAGCTCTTCAGTGCTTTTAAAATATAATTTTTGCAAGTTTTCTGTGTTTTCTAAATGTTGCTGTAGGAACATTCAGCTACCATATTTAGCTGTAGTTCATACAGCTGTATAATTCAATGGATTTACTTGAAAGTTTATATCCTTATTATTTTCTGATACACTTAGTAAGTTTTTACTGAATGTTAAATATTTTATGTTAAACAATTTTAAAGCCCTAAATGATGTCATCTTCCAGCAGAGGTTGACTTTTGCTTCTGACAAATTATTAGAACAAGGATAAATTCACCCTGATTCAGTATGAGTTTGACCAAATTTGAACCTGAGTTCTATATATTGAGACAAGGTCTATTTCTGGTTTATATTTGCTCTGAGGGAATAGCTCTTTAGGGGATCCTCATGTGAGTTTGGCTGTTTTTCATGGTCTCTTCTTACCTGCCTAACTCCAATTTTTTATTACTGTTAAAAGTTCTACTTAACTTCTCAGTCTTTAGCCACCATTTACAGTCTCTTAGCTGCCTCTTACAAGTTAGCAAATTCCTCAAGGAGGACAACAGTGTTTGACTTACTTCTCTGAGCTTGCCTTTCTCTGATACTTTTGCTCCTCAAATCCCAGTTGCCTTGATAGCTCTTGGATGCCTTCATTCACTTTTTTAACATTTTATTTTACCCTTCTTTTATTATTGTATTCAGTTGAATCATTTATCTATTCAATCACAGCCAAGGGTAGAAACATACCCTCTGACTTTTTGTAATCTAAGCCCTCTTTCCAGATTCATACCAGCACCCTAAACATGGTGTTTTAAGCTACGTGAAATTCAGCTGAGCCTTTCATATATTAACCATAATCTTTCTCTAAATCACATATTTCTAGCACCTTGGAAAAGCTGAATGGTCATATAGATTATCTTCCTAGTAACCAAGTTTCATGATTTTTTCATACTTACTCTTCATGCTCTATCAGTCATGGCTCTATCAGCCAAGGTCACCTCATAAATCTTGTTAAGGTATGTTCATACATACATCTAAAATCTTGAAACCCAATAAACAACTTTCTGCCTAATATTTCCAATTTGTTTGCTCCCCCAATTTTGCTCTATCTGTTATGAATTTTAAAGGGTTTCTTGGGGAGCCTGGGTAGCTCAGTCTACTGAGCATCTTATACCTGGCTAGGTCATGACCTCACAGTTCATGGGTTCGAGTCCCACATCTGACTCTGCGCTGACAGTGAGGAGCTTGCTTGGGATTCTCTCTGTCCCTTCTCTCTCTCTCTCTCTCTCTCTCTCTCTCTCTCTCTCTCAAAATAAATAAACTTAAAAAAATAAAGGGATTCTTGATTCTTCAACTTCTTCTAAGATTTGCAGTATTTTATGAATTTTCTATAATGCTAAGCTTATACAACATGGCTATTAATTCAAAGAAAACTATTTTCATAGTAATTCTGAATTTTCTAACATGGATACATTCCATAAAACCCTCTCTATGCTCAAGGTTGTAGATCATATTCTAAGAAAATCTTACCATCATAGTGATTTTTTGATGCTATAAATTTCATATCTTTAACACTATATAGCTTAACAAAATGTTTGTTTACATACTTTTTAAACAAACTTACCTGAAATGCCATTTGTCAATTCAAAGGATTCTAATGGTTGTGTATGTCCATGTGCAGAGGTGATGGGCATGGTTGTGACCACTATTGGGCTATAAAATATAGATGAAATCAACCATTGTGGAAAATACCAATAGGTACATTGAAAAAGAAATCAGGCAGGTTTCAGTCAGTATGACATAAGCAGCATATAGAGCAAAATCAATGAGATTGGCAAGAAAGAATAAAAGGAACTTGTAAATATTCTGCAATATTAAAAAATGATCTTGGAAGCTTAAAAGAAGGTCAAAGAATTATATATTTGGGATAATCACATAGTACTATGGCATATTAAGGTTATTTTCCTATCAGAGTCTTAAGACTAGGTATGATATTGAGAGAACAAAAATTATTTTTCTGTTTCTGAATTCAACAAAATGTCTCAATCCCATTTTATTCTTAACACATATTTACTGTAGAGAACTGAAACAGACAAAAAACCCTTTCAACTGTATTTAAATAATATAGTCTATAATTTTATTTTCAAGCTAAGGTCACAAAGGCTACATTTAATAATTTATATTGTATCATTATAGACACACAGGATGGGCAAATATGGAAACTGAAAAAACATTTGAATAAAATGTAATAGTTTCACATTATACAAGCTTCATCTGTAAATTAGATTTTCACATTCAAAAATAGGTGAATATCGTACTTTGTTGAGTAACAGGGCAAAAATAATAATGCTTATAGATGGACACATGTCTATCTCCCCCCTCAAGCAGAGGAATATTAGTAAATCCAGTAAGCAGGTATGAAGAGTAATATAACAGTAAGCAGGTATGAAGAGTAATATAGCAGGTATGAAGAGTAATATACATCTTATACCTGGCTTATACCTGGCTTATAGGATTAATAGAAATTTTTCTAGATTTTTATTGTAAAGGAGAGCAATTTATGATTTTGATATATAAAGATTCTTCATTAGAGACAGAAATTTGGAAACTGAAATAAGATTCTCTCTGCCATTTATTTGCTGTATGATCCTAATCTTAAAGTATCTCAGTTTTCTCTGTCTTTAAATGGAAAAAATGGCATCAATGATTGTGAGAATTATGTAGGATAATATGATTTGGGTAATATAATACTTACCACATATTAGATATACCAGAAAAGATTAGGCAGTAAAGAAATAATCCAAAAAGTAGTGAATATATGATCATTAGTAAATATGTATTTAAACTGGGAAATAAGAACTACCTATGGACATTTTGGATGAGACAATTTATGTGTTCATGGTCAATATCTCCTTAGAATAACCTAGGGGTGTGTTTATAAATATTTGGCAACATGCTCTCTAAGGACTGAGGTGATGTGATTTATATCATTTTCTGGTTTCTATGGTGTAAATGGTTCAAATGTGGCTAATTTCAAATATGGTTTCAATAGCTCACAATGGATTTGAAAATTTAACAATTGGCTCTCAAGTGGTAGTGTAAGCTAGTTCCAGCACATCACTGTTCTACATATTATACTAGAATGTCTAACAGTTTATACTTTAACAGTTTATATTGTTTGAACTCTATCCTCCCCAATTTTAGTTCTTATAGAAATCATTTTATACCTCCATTCACTTGTGTATTTTATAGGTCAATGACTGATAATTTTATAATATAGATTATCCTGTGGATTAGCAACACCTTAGACAAATACTTCCCAGTGGAAAAAAAAAGTACTTCCTGTTCCAAGAGTATCATCTAAAGTCAGCTCAGACTGACATATAGGATTTGGCTCCTTTCCTTAAAATTAATAATTCAGTTAAATCATCAGGGGATAACAGTTCTGTAGGCTTGATCTTTAAAACTAAAAAAAAAGTTTACTTAAATTTCACATTCTGTGGCTGAGAACAGAGAATAAAGTTCAATGGGGGAGGATGAGACACTTAATAAAAGAAAAAGTCACTTATGTTGTATAAGATTTTCAATCTCATGATTTAACCAAAATAGAGATAATTTGAAACATAAGAAGTTTGGTACTAAGTAGTCCAGTTTCTCTGTTGCTAATAGAAACCGCTAAGAACATGCCATGGATAGCTACTGCAATGTTTGCTGATGTTAGCTTTGAAGATTCAACTTCCCAATTTAAATGTATAAAGCCTCTAAAACAGAAGGCATGTCTCAAAGGGCTAGCTTAAGGTGCCTGAAAATTGATAACAGAAGGAGTTCAGTTTTGCACTTGGATTTTGTATCTTGGCACAGGGATATTGTTTCTTTCCTGTCCCTTTAAAAGCTTGTATTTGTAATACTTAATATACCCCTTCCTCCCCTTTTTGTGGTGACATGTAGCACATTGGGGCAAACCATGAAACCAGCCTTTTGTTTTCTAATACAAAAACCTAGTCCTTCCAAGAGATTTGAGTCTCCAGAGTATCATAGAAGATACCAAAGAGCAAAAGTCAGTTCCATAATTTGGACAGATGATATTGTTTCATGTCTGTCCCTCATGGTTAATAATGAATTTACAATGTGTACGCTGCCTCCTAAAGGGGTTCCTATTGTGTTTTTGTTGAACTGTATATAATTCATTAAGTTGACATGACTGGGTAGTTTTATCCTTAAGTTCTTTGCCAACCAAAAGGAAATGGAGATTTAATCCAATTTCAAAGTGTAAATATTGATTCCTATTTGAAAAATTTGACTGAACAGTAAATATGCATGCTTGTATTTTTTCAGCTTAAACTGAATATAACTTTGAATTCCTACTACGCTTTTATGAGAGAGACTTCTGGAAACTGAGTCAGTCTTGATGTCGGCTGTTAATTGGAATAGACTTGCAAATCTGTAAGATGGATAACACTGGACTTTCTGATCAAACCAAGAGTGACTCCTTGGAGTCTGATGGTAATACTGTTCTTTGTTTCACAGAATATATAGAAAACCCAATTATGCCAGAGACCTTCAGTGACTAAAGTCGACCTACATTATGCTTACTAGAGAACTATCTTCTATAAAGTCTTGCTAATTTTTTGGTCCAAGATTTTAAGACGTAATAAGTAAGGTCTTTTACAATTCCCAGCTTTCTAACTGTGGTTGTTATTCTTTATATATATTCCTTATCTTCCAACTTACTGTCTTTAGAAATACTACTTCTTTGCACTCTGTGCCTTAGCACATAGATTTCTATCATGAGTTGAGTTTTTGAAAGGTGTATACCAGAAAGAAAATACCTTGCAAGCGACTTCTACTTTTGATCTCTAAATGCTATATTTGGAATATTTGTGTTCTCCCTAAATTCATATGTGGAAATTCTAACCCTCAAAGGTGATGGTATTCGTGGGTTGAGGTTTTGGGAAGTATTAAGATGTGGAGATCTGGAGGTGTATTAAGGTGTGGGGACTTTGGGAAGTAATCAGTTCATGAGACTCTCACCCTTACGAATGGGATTAGTGGTCTCAGAAAAGCGATCCCATACAGCTCTCTAGTACCTTCACCACATCAAGATGCAATGGGATGTCTGAGACCCAGGAGAGGACCAAACATGTTAGCAAGCACCCAGATCTCAGCCTTTCAGCCTTCAGAACTGTGAGCAATAAGTTTGCTGTTAGTAAATCACCAATATGTAGTATTTTGTCTTAGCATCCAGAACAGCCTAAGACACTATATTTCTTCTAATGCAAAGGAATACCAAAGAATGTAGAAAAGTCTATGGATGGTAATGTACTTAAACACATAAGTATATAGATGAGAGGATGCACATATAGATATTAAACAACAATAACTAATTATCATGCCAATTGACTTTTCATTCATTACTTACTGCAGTCTAACCTGAGCTATGAAGAATACATAACAAACGAGTCATTACAATGAAGTTCAATGGGTGCTATGAAAAAGGAAGAAGGGTTAGATGGGAGAACATTGCATGGATCTGTAGATAATGTTTTAATGCTACAACATAAGGCAGAGAATTAACTAACCAAGGCAAAAGAGCACAAAAAAGCCCCAGAAAAGACTCAAAGCAAGTCAGTTTCCTTAGATTAGTGCTTCTTAGGTTATAAGAAATTAGAGACTTACAGTTAGAACTTTCCTCTATTCATCATGGAGAGCAGCTTTCCAAAGAAACATATTTTCCCTCACCAAATTTCACACTTACTTCCACATAGCTTGTACTATCCAGTCTTTCCCCATGAAATAAATTCTTGTTTGTTACAAGTAGAAAAATGTAAAACCTTTCACACTTATTAAATATCATTATGTCATTGAAACCATTCATTTCTTTGAGCTTCACTGGATTTCCAATCTTGACAGCAAGACATCACAGAGCATTTACAATCGGTATTGTTACCTAAACCGTGACAGAAATAAATATGTAATGATAGTTTCGTAGGAACACTTAAAGAAAAGTGTGGGAATTTGATGGGAAGACTCAATGACTTCTACTGTGATTTGAAGAAATGGTTTTACTAAAAAAATATATTCATAGTGAAATTGTAAAAATGTTATAGTACTTTTCTTTAGCAGTGTGGAATGAATTAAAAAAAAGCCTCAATCCAGTATATCCAGTTTGAAATCTAAAGCAGAAGCTACAGTCATTCTGGGAAAATAGCAAATCAGTAAAAAAATAAAAATAATTACTGGCCACCAACACCAATCTAATTGCTATCATCGGAAAAAAAAGCATCATTTTATGTAAATGTGTTTATTCTAACAATTATGGTGAAAATGGCAAAATTAACAAGCTAACCCGAGTGGATATACTGTTGCAACGTGTATCATTTTCAAGTCTCAAATAGAGATTCATCATTGGGGGAGGGGGGTGGGCAGGAGGGCACCTGAGTGGTTCAGTCAGTTAAGCCTCTGACTCTTGATTTTGGCTTAGGTCATGATCTCACGATTCCTAAGTTTGAGCCCTGCTCTGACAGCATGGAGACTGTTTGGGATTCTCTTTCTCTCCCTCTCTCTGTCCCTTTGCTGCTCACGATCTCTCTCTTTCAAACTAAATAAACACTAAAAAAAATTAATCATTGGGAAAAAACCAGAAGCAACTGTTATATAAATCCTCATTCCCCATAGCTTCTGAAAATAATAGCCTCAAAGCAATTTCCTTGAGTGCTTGACATTCATGTTTTCATTCAACATATACTGAACCTTGTGGTATGTCAGTTGTTATTTTAAGTGGGAGATATAAACATCTCTACTGCATCTCTAGTACCAAGGAAATACATACAAGTAATTAATAAATATTTTACTGATTATGGAATAACTATGACACAGTTCATTTCCTTAAGTAGTTCATGGTCTAGAAAAAAAACTAGGATATATATTTATACATATGATATATACATATGTATACATGTATACATGTATACATATGTACATGCATACATGTATGTATACATATATATACATATATATGTATACATATGTATATATGGGTATGTAGTTACATAAATGGTATAAGTAGAGTGCTTCAAGACAGACAATAGAGTAGGTAATTCTAAATTGGGAAAAGCACAGAAAGGTTTCAGAAAAGAGGTAATATATGGAACAATTACCTTGAATGAGACATGGTTTAATTGATTTTTGCAAGTGAACAGGTGTACATGTAATGAAAATGAACACAATCACATAATATAATGAATGTGATTGTGTTTATGTGAATGTGTGTGTATGTGTATATATATATACATATATATGTTTTCGTGTGATTTGTTCACAGGTTACAGAGATTGGTGGGGCTGGAAATACTAACAAAAGACAGTTGTGATTAGTATAAAATTCCATTCTAAAACTCGAAAGGCATTAGTTGGAGTGTGGGAATCCATTGAAAGCTCTTAAGCAAGGAAGTGACAAGATTCAATGGATATGCTACAAATATAGTACAGATCCCTGTGAAGGGTGAAAGAGAATTGAGATAAAAGCTAGTTATAGAGGGCATTGATCAATTTGTTTACTTTTGCTTTCAATTACCCCAAACCTCTTTGACTATAATTCAAAGGACAGTCAAAGAAATATTCTCTCTCTTCACTCTGGCCATCAAAGGTGAGGGGGACAGGTCCCGGTTTTGAATAATCAGGCATTCTTACTGGAGTAAGTAATGTACAGGTAAATGTTCTCAGCAGGGCTAATGCCTGTACAGGCATGGTCCAGCAGTAGCAGTAGCCATTGACAGCTGTGACTGTAGAGCCAGCGATGACATCTCAGAATGTGTCTATGGCATGACCTTACTTATGACCTTACTTGTGATTTAGCTTTCCTTGGTTCTTGGACATTTGCTGAGACTCAATATTTAGTCTTCCATTGATTCTGTGAAGTACCTTATGTTTTCTCAATTTATTTTTTTGGATATGTTTCCAGTAAGTCAGATTCTTTTCAACTGCTTGGAACCATGAACTCTTTCTCACTATTAATAGATGGGCAAAGTATTGAGATAATCCAATTGCCGAGTGAAAAGTGGGAATAGAATGCTCTGTGAAGCATTTGTGATATTTTACAACTATTATCAACAGGTTTCAAAGATCAGAGACCTAATAGGGAACATTCAAATGACACCATTATGGTAACTTTATAATCATGATAAATGGTTCCAAAGAGAAGAACATGGATTTTTGAGAGTGACCAGTAATGTGTACTAGAGTAACTTTAAATTTGGAGTTTGGATAACTAAATATTTATAAAATCTTATCTGTACCTTAAATTAGGTAGATTCAGACTCTCTGAGGTTGAACATTACAAAGAAAATTTTCTTATTTTAAATTTTGCCTCATCAAGTACCTTATACTTGGTCTTGAGTTTTATCTCACTTCTATTACCATTACCATAATTATGCTCTTCCCATCTTGGCATTAAACATTTAATGCTCTTGCCAAAACATGCCAACATACTGTTCTTTGTTTCACTTATTAGAAGACATTCTTAATAAAATGTTTTAAAATTTTAGCCTCATAGTAAACAGAAGGTTTCTCAAAAAGTTAAAAATAGAACTACTAGGTTACCCAAAGGTCACAAAAACACTGGTTTGAAGGGGCATATGCACTCTGATGTTTATAGGAACATTATCAACAATAGCCAAACTATGGAAGCAACCTAAATGTCCATCGACTGATGAATACAGACACACACATACACACAATGCAATATTGCTCAGCCATCAAAAAGAATGAAATCTTGTCATTTGCAATGATATGGATGGAACTAGAGTGTATTACACCAAGTGAATTAAGTCAACCAGAGAGACAAATACCTTATGATTTCACTCATATGTGGAATTTAAGAAACAAAAGACATGAACATAGGGGAATAAAAAAAAAAGGAACAAACCATAAGACACTCTTAACTATAGAAAATAAACTGAGGGTTGGTGTTGGGAGGTGGGTGGTAGATGGGCTAAATGGTGATGGGTATTAAGGAGGGCACTTGTGATGAGTACTGGGTGTTATATGTAGGTGATGAATCACTAAATTCTGTACCTGAAACCAACTTTACCTTATATGCTAACAAATTAGATTTTAAATAAAAAATTAAATAAAAAATTAAAAAGTGTAAGAGTAAATATAAGTGAAATGGACATAGTACAAAGTTTATAAGACAGTTTTGAAGCCAGAAAAAAAAAATAGCATTCAAATCCAGGACCAGCTCCAAGATATCCAGGGCCTTGGGGAACAAAAACTTTTTTTGACTGGCAGAAACAGCATTTAGAAAATCAATGGGATTTAAAAGTGCACAAAAAAAAAAATTAAAAAATTAAAAACAAAAATAAAAAGGGGTGCTTTGGTGGCTCATTCGGTTGAGAGTCCAACTTCAGCTTAGGTCATGATCTCGAAGTTTGTGGGTTCGAGCCCCGTGTCAGGCTCTGTGCTGACAGCTCAGAGCCTGGAGCCTGCTTCAGATTCTTGTCTCCCTCTCTCTCTCTGCCCCTCCCCCACTTGTGCTCTGTCTCCGTCTCTCAAAAATAAATAAATTTAAAAAATTAAAAATGCATAAAAATAGTAGCCTTGAGACAGTGGAGGAAGAGGAAAGAGATGGATTACAAATGGGCAAAATGTTGTGTCCACATTTTGGGTGTGATGGATTCCCAGGTGTATACATATGCCAAAATACATGAAGGTGTCCACTTAAGTATGTGCTTTGTTTTGTATCAATCACAGCTCAATCTATAAACAAATTATAGAATTCAGGGTTTGTGTAGGTACAGTGATATACTGATGAAAATTTAAAATCATAGGAAGAAAGAGTTAGTTATATGTTACTTTACTGTCTAATCAGTATAGGTGAAGTTTCTTTACCCGATGTCAAATGAGCTCAAGTCACCATAAATCAGCAACCACGTGGCATCACAATTTTTCCCCATCTCATAATGGTGGAAAACAGAATAGATTTTTGGACAACTTGCCTCTCTGGAACTGGTAGAGACTGTTCCTGGACCCCTGGAACAGGGCCTGGTAGAGACTGGGATGGACCCCATAAACTCAAATCCCAGAGCTGCAGAAATTTGCTCCCCCAACTCCAGATGACAGTTGCTCCAGAAGTGATAGAGGGCCTTTAAAATTTTAGGAAAGGCTCTTCAAAGTATGGTGCTTCTGCTGTAAGGTTCTGAGGAGGAGTCTTATTTGCCTAAGAAGGAGGGTGGTGCCTTTTAAATCTCATCCCTGCCCCAATTTACAAGAATTTGAAGATGTGATTTAACTTCTTTGAGCCTCAGGTTTCTCAAAAGTAGGATGGTAGATTGTATTGCTCATCTCTTAAATTTGCTTTGAGTGTTATTTCTAGACACACACACACACACACACACACGCTCACACACACATATATATTAACTAGCATTCCACCAAACACATAAGGGCTCACTAAGTGTTATTTATCACTTCTGTTTTGTGTTATGGTCTTTGTTTCTCTATTTTTGTGTTGCTATGGTCTGTTTTTAGAGTATATTCATAGCCTGGCCTATTTATTATAGCCACCTGACCCATGCCACAATTATGTTGTTTCAAGTACTCACAGATCATGGGATATCCACTTACTATTCCTAAGTGTTCTGCATAATCTCTCTCTGTTCCCAAATTTTTCCATATAACTTGGCCTGCCTCACTCAATTCAATTTCTAATTTTTAGCCTAACTTTATCTAAAGTTAGTAAATAAATACTTTATTTCACATGTTACTCATTATTCATTTGGCTCCAGGTTGAAAAGAAGTAATTCTTTCCTAGTTAATGGAACAATAAGGAAGAGCTTTACCTTTCAGATGAGATACCCCCTCCTTGACGTAGGAACTGGTTTTGCCCTTAATTCAATTTTGGGACTATACTAGTTTAATAGTAATATAATAGTATCCATGTAATAGTATGAAAATAGTACAAAATAAACTTGGTTTTGTATTCACTGGAATAGAATATTTATTCCCAAGACTCTTCACATGCTCTGTACACATTTAGTTGTCAAGTCCTATAAATTCTATATGTAAACTTACTTTCAACATCACTTCAATAATTCAACTCACTTGTTTTTACCACATCCTTCTAAATAAGCTATTTTGTTGGCCTTTTCAAACCCATTCTTTTCCGTGTCACCAGGAATAATATCCTATACCCTTAATTACTCAAAGTGTGGTACAAGGACCATCAGCATTGGCATCACATAAGGCTTGTTAGAAATTCTGATTCTCTGGCAATTTATAGTCTCAGAAATGTATGAATACAGAAAGATTTAGGATCCTCAAAAAATATTACAATCCACTCTGTCGATATGGAGTCTTTGGTGGTGGTGGTGGTGGTGGTGGTGGTGGGGAAACATTTCATCTTAAATATTTGAATGTATTTTGTATTGAGCATTTATTTATACATAATATAAGAGAATATTGACTGAAGTAAAAATTGAGTCATTTTACCTGGGATGGTAACCCATTAATACATTAATAAAGATTAAAACATTCACCCAGATTGTAAGTTTTCAAGTATGATTTTGCTAAAATGGAATAGGAAATTGGAAAACTATAAGTTCATTTTTGAAAAATTAAGCTTGTGATTAGTTTCCACAGTTTTAATGTCACATTTTGTAAAGAGTTATTATTATACATATGTGTGTATATGTGTTCTGATGAACATTAGGGCTTTAAAAACCTTGTTTATTTATCTTTTAACACGTGGGCCCAGAATTTAAGAATGGAGCAAGTGCTCAATCCATATTGGTGAAATGAAATCTATGCATTTCCCTTTATTTCTGGGCTTTTGTGATTATCTTTTGAAAATACTGGACAAAAAGACACAAGGTAACAACAGCTTGTGAATACCCTTGATCTTCAGTACCTAAGACTTTCCAGTGGTTCATCAACTATCATCAAACAAGGGTAATATGTGAAAACTGATTTACTATTTCTGTTCATGAATTTTACAACTAGAGTTGATTCATCAGTCCCTCAGTCAGAAAAAAAAAAACATGTGGTTCATATCAAAAATTAATATTCCAGTTCTCCTTTAAAAGAGTTGTAAACTGGTAGATAAAGTCAGTGTTATAAATGACTCAGTAATACCTTTACTTTCAAAGATCAGAAGGCTGTATTGGTTGTACTATATTAGTGATGAATTACATGGAATATTTATTTCATAAGGCAAGAGTTACATACATATTAATGGGTTTATGTGTTATGAGGAAAGTATATTAGACCTTATATACATGGAAACAGGATTTGGCTAGCACTATAATCCAATGTTCAGAAGCATGGCAACTCTAAAAAGAGTTTTTACTATATTACGGTTTTTATTTGCATTTATATAAAAAAGCCCAACATTTTACAATATGGTTCACCTCATTTCCATTGTAATAAATCTTTTTGCCAATAACAAGAAATTATGTACAGTTTGTTTTTGCATTTATGGATAATAATTTCATTTAAGCACATGTAAAATATTAAGGCTTAGAGCTCATGAAACCTAAATACAAGCACTTAGACACCTCAAAAATTAGTTTTGAGGAGCCTAAACCATATCATATGTATTAAAGCTTTGTCTGCATTCTGAAACTTTGATAGCAAGGATAAAGTTTGCCTTGGAAAGTTGGCAATTTATGTTGTGGCAAAATACACACTATACAAAATACTGTAAAAATAATGTGATGTCTGGTGTTTTTTTTTTTTTTGGCAACACATGTATACAAGTGAGTGTCATTATTGTGTTAACATGTCAGCATATTTGATAAACTTTTTTTTATGAAGATGTTTAATTTCAGGATGCAGATGCCACTGGCCTTGCAGTTTTCAGTAGCAACACAAAACTGCTTTATTGACACACTTGGACAAGAAGATATTTCAGTGCAAAGTGCCTCTCACTTACATCCTAATAGAATGTTATGCTTTAAATGCACACTGACTTTGCTAATATTGAAAAAGTGCTGTATTAAATAACTTATGAGCTTATTTGCATAAGTTAAATCATTAACTTATTTTCCAGAAAGCAGATCTATAATTACAAACGACTAATGTATTTTCCACTTCTTAAAACATCTATGGGAAGTAGCAAGGATCCACACCAAGAAGAAAAAGAACTGTATCAGCTCATGTTTCTACAAATATTGCTAGATAAACTATAGCATAGCTGAAATTATATTAGCCATGGCATTTGATAAGTCTTTGCTATTACTCTGTGTAACTTGTTAGTTTTAACAAAATAACACAGTATCTCTGAACCTTTATTATTCAATCAGTAAAATGAAATTAAGAGCAATTACTTTGTAGGATTATTCTGAGGATCATGTAAGTAAAATACCTTACATGTAAAGTACCTTACATCTTTTGAGTGCTAATAAAAAAACTTATCATAGGCTAACCATAGGTCTAACTCTTCAGTGTAGTCATTATTAGTGGTAATGGGTTTTAAAAGTGCTTATCTTAAGAAAATAATCAATTTTTTCCACCATGGCCTTTTTATCTCCACATAATAAAATGACTATGTTTTGTTGCAATTTGTTACCAGGTGGGTCTCTCTATAGATTATAAATGCAAGGACTAAAAGGTAAGGTCTAAATCTGTTGTTGTGTGTTATCAGGATTTATTCCAATTCTTGGCACAAAATACTTAATTCAAATATTATGCCTATAAAGACAATTCTCTTTCTTTACTTTTAATATTAGGGTCTGATAAAATATGTAAAGCATATGAAAGAAAAATAAGTACTTTTTCAAAAAGACATCAGCCGACCTGCTACTCTGACAAGCAGCATTTTCTCAGGCCTTTCAAATTTGTGTTCTACATACAAAATGAAAGGTATTCTTCAAAGGAGCTCAGAAGAACTATTGCACAAGAGGGATTTATTGCTTCAATTGGAATCTTTACAAGATCAATGGGGGTAAGAAAAATATCCATTTCATTCTCTATTATGTACAAATCTTATCTGTTGAGATATGATGTAGGTAGAGAACTAAATTTTCAAGAAGCACTAATAGACTTGTATTTTGGAAATATAAGTGAAAAAGAGGACAATAATTCAGTATGGGATTCTGTGGCCTACAGAATGTTTATTGCGTGCAAACCTTGAGTGTAGTTGATACATGTCATATTCAATAGAATTCCTTTGCCTCCACTAGAAGAAGTCAAGAAAGAACCACAGAAGTCCAGTACTCTAGGTAGGATCACTTCTTATTTGGCATCCACACCCTTAGCATTGAAGCTTTGATATGCACCTGGAGCTAAGAAGGAGTTCCAGGTATGTGGGCGACTTTGGGTAAGATCTTCAGTTCTCTAGGTACCATGTCACTATTGGAGTGAGTGGAAAAAAGAGTCCCAGAGTTCTGCAAACTTCTAACAAGGTGCACAAAATCCCCTTCCCCCCAAAATCTCAATTAACCATCTCTAAAACTGTGTATAAGAATAATATTATATCCTTTGATTCCCCTTTAAGTCAATCCCATCAATATACCCAGGATTGTCAAATCACTCCACATAGGCCCAGTTGTCTATGCTCCAAAGAAGCTGACCCCATTTATCCACAGTCTTCATCTCCCAACATCCTTCCAATGTACTTTCTGTAACTTTTAATGAATCAACAATAAAATCTTGAATACTCCAACTCAATGTCTTCTTCAATATCTTCTTGCTCTAACAGAAATTCATTGTTTTTTCTGTATCCTGATCTCCATACCATGGGGCCTCAGATGACATAGGTAATGTTCTCATCCCTATAACTTCCAGGAATTTATCATAAATTTCTTTCCCTAAATGTCTGAATTATTTTCATCCAATTAAACCATGCTATTCTACTTTGCAACCTCCCAAAGACCCCTTAACTTCTGATTCCTTGAATACTCTGAATTTGAGCTCACTGCCACTCTTCCCTAACATAATTGTCAGTAATTTTGATACCCAGATAGATTATACTTCCAATACTTTCACATTCCAAGTACCTTGATCTTTGTGTCTTCAACTATCTTGTCTACTTTCCTACCTTAGCAGTTCCTTCCTATGTTCATACACCATGGGACTATGCCAATCTCATCCTTGCAGTCATCTTTTTTTGCTGTGGTGGTGGTTTATTTATTCTGAGAGAGAGACAGAGAGAGAGGGAGGGAGGGAGGGAGGGAGGGAGGGAGGGAGGGAGGGAGGGAGAGAGAGAGAGAGAGAGAACAGAAGCAGGAGAGGCACAGAATCCCAAGCAGGCCCTGCACTGTCAGTTTGGAGCCCATTGAAAGGCTCTAGCTCACAAACCCTGTGATCATGACCTGAGCTGAAACCAAGAGTCTGATGCTTAATCACCTGAGCCAGCCAGGTGCCCTACCCTTGTGGTCATCCTAATTACAAATCCCCTAACTTCTGACCACAACTTCTTAACAACTTACTCTCCCACGTACTGTAACTCCAACATTTCTTTCACACTACACATCCTTCTTAACTGTCTCTCAACCCTCTCATTTTTTTTTACTTCTCTTCCCAGCTTGAAGCTAGATTATTATAATTACTTCCTTTTAGACAACCTCAGTTCCCTTGGCCCCCCTTTTTTTTTGCTACTTCCTATTCACCTGTCAAACCATAACCCTAAAAAACAGAAAAACAAAAAAACAAAAAAAACATAATTATACTGACTGTTCTCACTTTGAAATCATAACCACAAACCTCAAGTGGATCTCTGATGATGCAAGCAATCATGTTGTATTTTCCTATTTCAATCTTTCTCCCACCCCCTTAGACTTCAAATTTGTAAGATCTCCAGTTTCATCAAACCTGCAGCTCCTCTTCTTCAGATCAAAATCATTTGATGCACTTATGTCTGTCTAAATTGGAAAAGGGAGGTGAGAATAAATCTTCCGCAAATTCACATCTACATTTACCCACATACTTAAATCTTTGGTCACTGTCAAATTGTATTCCTCTTATTAGAGAAAAACTGTCATTGCTCTTAATTAAAATTGAACCCCTCATCTTACAAGGTCCGTTTAAGAATATAGATGCAGCAATCTTCCCCACTTCTTTCTTATTGTCAATTTTACTTTTAACTGGATCATTCCCATCAGAGTATAAATCTCATTTTTCCAATTAAGAACAATTAAAAACCTTTCTTAATTCTACAGTTTTCTCTAGTTATTGTCCTATTTCTCAACTTCTACATATAGTAATACATGCCCTTCTCTTTTCGTTCTTAGTTTGTGAAGTGTTTTACATTTAGGTATTATTAAATCGAACACAAAAATACCAAAAAATATGGTTTAAGGAATTGTTTTAGTACAAACCAACTTATAGCTACTATACATATCAGGGGATAGACATTTGCCAGACTCTGTAGCCCACAAGGATACCCTCTCAATCATAAACCCTTCTTTCCATACAAAGAGTTGCTATTATTTTGACTGTCATGGTAATTAGTTCCTTACTTTATTCTCTGGCTACCCACCAGTTTCTTATTCCCCCCACAAACTATCTCCTTATTGGTTTTGCCTTCAACCCCTATAAAAATGCTCTTTTGAGTTTTGCCAATGACTTACATGATGCTAAACCAATGAGTCCTCATCTTAATGTATCATTGTTTAAATATTAATATCTATCTACTTCTTGAACACCAAACTCTTATTACTCAACTGAACATTCATTCTCTTCTATTGTATTGCCATAATATCACTGACATTGTTGTTGTAAGAAACATCTATCGGAACCCTGCCATCTTAAGCTTTTAAGTGTAAGTACAGTATTGTTAATTATTTTTTGTACCGAACGATCTAGAACTTTTTCATCTTGCATGACTCAGATTCTATGCCCATTGAACAGAAACTTCCCATTTCCCTCAGTCCCTGGCAACCACTATTTTACATTCTGCTTCTAGGAGTTTGACTACTTTAGCTACATCATATAAATAGAATCATGCAGGATTTCTCCTTATTTCACTTAGCAAAACATTCTCAAGTTTTATTCATATTGTAATATGTGGAAGGATTTCCTTCTTTTTAAAGGCTGAATAATATCTCATTGTATGTATAGCCACATTTTCTTTATCACTTTATCCATTGATGGACATTTATTTCGTTTCAACCTCTTAGCTATTGTGGTTAATCCTACAGTGAATATGGGAGTGCAGATATCACTTCAAGATTGAAGGGGCACATGTCCATCAATGTTTATAGGAGCACTATCAACAATAGCCAAATTATGGAAAGAGTCCAGATGTCCATTGACTGATCAATGGATAAAGAAGACGTGGTGTATGTATGTATGTGTGTATATATATATATATATATATAGTGAAACACTACTCTGTGACAAGAAAGAATGAAATCTTCCATTCGCAACAATGTGGATGGAACTAGTGTGTATTATGCTAAGCAAAATAAGTCAAAGATATATGATTTCACTGGTATGTGGAATTTAAGAAACACAACAGATGAACGTAGGGGAAGGAAAGGAAAAATAACAGACAGGGAGGGAGACAAACCATAAGAGACTCTTAAATACAAAGAACAAACTGAGGGTTGTTGGAGGGGTATTTGGTGGGGAGACAGGCTAAATGGGTGAGGGGCATTAAGGAGGGCACTTGTGATGAGCACTGGATGGTATACCTAAGTGATGAATCACTGAATTCTACTCCTGAAACCATTATTACACCATATGTTGACTTACATTTAAATTAAAAATTATAAAGATCCTGTTTTCATTTTTTTTGGATACATAAAAGTGGGACTGCTAGATCACACAGTAGCTGTATTTTCAATTTGCTGAGGAAACATTATACAAGGTGACCATTTCAGAGTCCAAGGAACAATGCATAAAGGATCCTATTTGTACATGCTAAATAGTGTAGGTTTCTATTTGTGTGTGTGTGTGTGTGTGTGTGTGTGTGTGTGTGTGTGTTTTGTAATGTCTCTTCTAACAGGTGTGAAGTGATATCTCATTGTGGGTTTGATTTGCACTTCCCCATAATTAGTGATTCTGAGCATCTTCTCATGTAGCTGCTGGCCTTACGTAGGTTTTCTTTAGTGAAATGTCTATCCAAGTTCTTTGCTTATTTTTTAATTGAATTACTTTTGTTACTATTGGGATGTGGGAGTTTCTCATATACGTGGGTTTTAAGCTTTTATCAGATATATAGTTTAAAAATATTTTCTCTTATTCTGTAGTTTCCTTTTATAATTTTTTGTTTTTTTTTTTTACTTCCCAGAAGCTTGTAAGTTTGACATAGTCTTATTTGCATATTTTTGTTTTAGTTACTTATGCTTTTATTGTCAAATCCCAGAAGTCATTGTCAAGATTAAGGTCAGGAAGCTTTGCTCCTATATTTTCTTCTATAAGTTATATAGTTTAAGGTCTTACATTTAAATACTTACCCAATTTTGATATTTGTGTATGATTAAAGATAAGGGGCCAATTTCATTATTTGGCATATGCCTAACCAAGTTTCCCAGGGTCATTTATGCAAGACTATTTTGTTCCCAGCCTTAGCAGCCGTGTTGAAGATCAATGGACTATGTATGTGTGGGTTTATTTCTAGGCTCTCTATTCTGTTCCATTGGTCTATATGTCTGTCTTCATGTCAGGACTATACTATTCTGATTACTGTAGCTTCATAATATGTTTGAAGCCAAAACATATGAGGCCTCTAGCTTTGTACATTTTACTCAAGATTATTTTCGCTATTGGGGGTCTTTTGTAGTTCCACATGAAATTTAAGATCGTTTGCTCTATTTCTGAGAAAAAAAATGCCAGTGGAATTTTTATAGGGATTCCAGTGAATCTTTAGATCAGTCAGGGTAGTAGGAACACTGTAACAATATTAATTCTTCCAATTCATTAACACTGGATTTCTTTCCATTTTATTTTTGTTGTCTTTATTTTAGCAATGTTTATAGTTTTCAATGTGCAAGTGTTTCTCCTCCTTGGTTAAGTTTATGTTTTAAGTATTTTATTCTATTTGATGCTACAGTAAATGGGAGGTTTCCTCAGTTTTCTTGTGTAGCTCATATAATACAGAAACCAACTAATTTTTATATGTTGATTTTATATCCTGCAAGTTTGCTGAATTAATTATCTGTAACCATTTTGGTGGAATCATTAGGGTTTTTACATATAAGATCATATATTCTGTAAACAGATTAATTGTACTTCTTTTGTAATTAGAATGTTTCTTTTTTCATGCTTAAGTGCTATGATTTCTGGTACTAAGTTGAATAGAAGTGGCTACGGTGGGACTCCTAGAGCCTTGTTTCTAATTTAAGAGGAAAAACCCCGTTTTTTACCCTTAAGTATGTTAGCTGTGGTCTTTTCAGATATGGTTTTTACTTTGTTGAGACACTTTCTTGCTTTTCCTAGTCAATGTAAATATCATTTAATATAATGTATAGTAACAATTCTGGATCCAAAAAGAAATACTAGAATCTCCTTTCCCAGGTATTATTGATTTTCCCAAATAAATTACAATATAACATATTTAGCTTGAGGTTGTTGATGTCTGCAGGAAAGAGCAAAATACACATTTCAAATTTTATGATTTCCTAAGAGGATGTAAGCTCAAAGTAACCTCCAAGTGAATCTACATAAATATATTTATACAGAAAATCTAAATAGATTGCTTAGACCCATAATCAAGGATGGACTAAGGTAAATTACAAATATAGAGGCCCTCAAGTAATTGTTATTATTCCCTGGGTTTCTCACAATGTTTGTCTTTACTTGTGTTCTATCCATAATATTTATCTGATACCCCAGTCTCACCAGACATCCTATTCTAATCAGGCCATGGAGATTTAATTCATATTTCCAACTTTTTTAGAGTACCCATAGCCTCATGTCTAGACTATGAGCTATTATGTCACTTCATCTGCCTATTAATTCCAACACTCTTGCAAGGTATTGACTGAGTAGATTTAAGTATACTTATTCAAAATCTTAGTATGATATTGACATATGAATAGTTATACAGTCCAATGAAACAGTACAGTACACATATATGGTCAATTTAATTTTAAATAAAGGAGTAAACATAATTTAATTTGGAAATGATGGTCTTTTCAACAAATAGTCCTGGAGTAATTGACTATCCATATGTCATAAAAAGTGAAGATGGATAAAAGAAAAAAAAATCTAAGGACTCAAAAATTCCATTTCTTTTTTAAATTTATTATTTTGAGAGAGAGAGAGAGAGAGAGAGAGAGGGAAAGAGAGAATTCCAAGCAGGCTCTGCACCATCAGCATGGAGCTCAATGTGGGGCTCCAACTCACAAACCACAAGATCATGACCTGAGCCGAAACCAAGAGCTGGATGCTCAACCAACCCACCCAGGTGCCCCTCAGAAATTCCATTTTTGGTTATGATGAAACGACAGGCATGGAATTTATCTTCCTACCTTAAATACCTGTGAGTTCAGACAAAATATATAAGACACTTTTCTGCTCTAGACAGGGACACCTAAGAGAAGGGGAACAAATGACATGGATGACAGTCCCACTTCTAGGATGTAATGGAGGAAGAAGAACCCAAACAGTAATCAGCAGTCCTGCTGAGGTGTGGAGACAGAGTTCAAAGTTCTGAAAGGATAGTGGTTAGATTTTGGGGGACAAAACTGAGTAAAAGAAAGAAGCTGCATAAGGAGAAAGCTCTGGAGAGGTGTATAATCATTTTTTCAGGTCTTTGGCTTAGAATTTATCAGTTTGTGTTACGAGGAAAACACTTGAGACCAGAAAAACAACCACCAGAAAAAAAGAGATGGAGCTTTTTAAGGACAAGAAATATTTCATGTTCCTACCAGCCAGGAGTGAAAGACATCCTAATTCATAGGGAATTAGAATCCTTGGAAGGGTACTGTTTAGTAATGGAGCTAGTAGGCCCACTCTCAGGGTGGATTAAAGCATAAAAAGCAAGCCTCAAAAGAACAAACTAATTCTGAGAACATAAAACTATGTCCCATAATAAAGCTTAAAAGTATCTAAAGAAAAATCCAGTACCACTCAATGTAAAATTTACAATATACTGCATTTAATTAAAAATACTAACATGAAAAGAGGCAAGAAAATATGACACATAACCAGGGAACATACACATTTAAATGTTCAAAAAATGTTCAAAAAGAAAAACAAGGGCATCAGAAGAAAAGAGATGGAAGATAGAAAAAAAAAGATTCAAATCAAATTCCTGGGAATGAAGAATATATGATCTGAAATGAAAAATACTTTATATAGGATTAATAGCAGGTTATTTGCTGGAGGAATAAAGATCACTGAACTTGAGTCAATAGTAATAGAAACTATACAATAGGAAGCACAAAGAGAAGATAGAAAAACAATTTTCAAGGCCATCAATGATTTGTAGAAAATATTAGCAATCTAACATGTGGGGAAATGTTATCATTTACAGCCATATTCCTCAACACATAAGGATGTACTGTTCTTTCCTCCTAGAGTAGTCAATGCTGTCATAGCAGGACATACATTCCCATTACTGAGAATTTACATAGTCATGTTTTATGATGAGCCACTCTATCAGAATGACTGACATGTCACTCAGAATATGTAAAAGAATAGCAAGAATGTTGATGTCTTCTTATCTCTACTTCAAAAATTTTAGTGACTTTGCAATGGCAGAATAAGTAATCTTTTTTATTTCACTTCCATAAGAAATCCCAATTGCTTCAAAATTAAGTAATATGCTTTTAAAGCAATACTTTTTCAACTATGAAATTCATTGAATATTGGCAGTTTTAATTTTACTTCTTTGTGCCATAGTTATTATTCTAGTTTGTTTTTTTTTCGGTGAATTTCAGTAAGTATCATTCTCAAAATCATTTTCCCATATTGCCTTCAAAAATCTTGAGGCATTCTAAACAGTCTCTAACACAAAATCTGTGCATCCCTGATACATAATAATTCTTTGTACTCTTATACAGTTGACATTCTGACTGAGCCTCTAATATTCCCTGTAAGAACTAACTTTCTGTACATACTGTATAAGATCTAGGACCTCTTATTTATTATGAAAAATTAAATGTTAACTGTTCTGAATTCACCTTGAATTCTTTGTTTCAAACATCCGTTACAGATCTTCATGAACTAATATATCACGTGTTCATTAACAGTAAAAATACTTTATTGGTTATATGAAGAACAAACTGATGGTTGCCAGAAGGAACCAGAAGGGGGGTTGGGGGCTGGGCAAAATAGGTGAAAAGGAGTGGAATTACAGGTCTCCAGTTATAGAATGAATAAGTCACAGGAATGAAAGGCACAACACAGGGAATATAGCCAAAGATACTGTAATAGTGTTGTTGTATGGTAACAGATGGTAGCTACACTTGTGGTGAGCATAGCATATCATATAGAGAAACTGAATTACTATGTTATACACTTGAAGCTAATGAAACATTGTGTGTCAACTGTACTCAAATGAAAACATTTATTTTTTATTTTTTATTTTTTTTTAATGTTTGTTTATTTTTGAGACAGAGAGAGACAGAGCATGAACGAGGGAGGGTCAGAGAGAGAGACACAGAATCTGAAGCAAGCTCCAGTCTCTGAGCTGTCAGCACAGAGCCTGACGCGGGGCTCCAACTCACAGACTGTGAGATCATGACCTGAGCCTAAGTCGTCCGCTTAACCAACTGAGCCACCCAGGCGCCCCTCAAATGAAAACATTTAAATAAAAATAGTTCATGTAAAATAGTCCCTTCTCTATTACATAATCCCGTGAATTTTGTTGTTAAGTGCTTTATTTCTAGATGAATGCCTATTTTTGCCAATATATAAAAGTTTTACCAAAGACAGATATTACATTGATGTTCAAGTCATACCCTTTACAACTTCTGGTCTCACCACAAAACATAAAAATCATTCTGTCAATTTGGAGCACTGTATCTCATCTTTTAACTGCATTGCTAATCAATTTTATAACTAATTTGAATTTACACTCTTTCCCTCAACTATAGAGAAACGCCTACCATTCATTCTCAGAATATAAGTTTCAGTATAACAATAAGAGCTCATAAGGAGGAATAAATAAGTCAAGCACGCAGGAAACTTTTTAACCGAGTCATCTCTCTCATTCTCTTCCACAACTCACAACAGATCAGGTTTGAATTACTATGTCATTGCATTATCACCTTCACTGGTTGTTTTTGGGGGTCTAATTTTTCCTATAGAAAAGCACAATTTCCTTCATCTTTTGAGATTTTTTAAATATAAAACTCAATTACTTGGTTTTCCAAAGAAAAATGCAGAATGTTTTGGTGCTATACCAAAGGACAAGAGAGTGCTTGTATTAGTTTAGGTTCTTTAGACAAACAAACCAACAGGAAATGTATCTATATCTTGATACACACATCCCTGTCTTTATATATAGACATTTTATATATGCACATACACACATATATAAAGAGATTTATTGTTAGAAACGGGCACATGTGATTATGGAGGCTGCAAAGTCCTGCAATGCCCTGTCTGCAAGCTGGAGACCCAGGAGAGACTGTGGTGTAGTTCCGGTCTGAGTTCCAAGGCCTGAGAACCAGGAGACCTGAGAGTGGAAATTCCAGTCTGATGGCAGGAGAAAACCAAAGCCCCAACCCAACTTGGAAACAGCAGGCAGAGGGCAAATTCTTCCTTACACCACCTTTTGTTCTATTCAGGCCTCCAACTGATTGGATGAGACCGCTCCACACATGGGGAGGATGATCTACTTTCTCAGTCTACCAGTTCAAATATTAATCTCATCCAAAATTACCCTCACAGATGCAACACAGATTAATGTCTAACCATATATTTGGTGCCCTCTGTCCCAGGCAAGTTAACACATAAAATTAAACGTTGCAGAGCCCCTAAGGATAACATTAATAGCCCCTACTTGTTGTGTGGTAACGGCACAGGGAGGAGACTAGAAGACTGAAGACATTATTACAATATATTCCCTCATAAATGTTTTTTAGGATATTCATGCAGATTCTAGTTTTGACTCTCTTTTTGTAGTCATGTGTTTGTGAGCAAAATAAAACTGAACAGATTTCAGGCAAAGTGACCACAGAGATATAACTCCTTGCCTCACAGAACTTGTATAAATAATACATAAGGTTTTGCTTTATGAACTTGCTAAACTGTATTTTATTATTTTGTTTTTGAGAGTCAAATACTTGTCTTTTAATTAAAATGGAGGCCTGACCATGATTGTCCATTGCCCTGCAAGTCAACACAGTGCAATAAATTGTAGCTCTTCAAAATTATTCAGTTTACCACCACTTTTGATAAATTATATACCCTATTAGTGTTACCTATGCCATCACATAACCTTATTAAAATACTACATATAATAGTCTCCAAAGTGACCCCCAGGAGCAACAAAAGGAGAAGCTTTAACGTGCCATAATTAAAGAGGATATAATTAGACAATGGGTAAGCTATAAGCAGAGTAATCTTCAAGCTTGGACTGGCTTCTGATTAATTACACAAGTAATTTTCCAACATACCCCTACTAGAACTGTCTAATCATGTCTACTAGTAAGGGATATTATCAAAACACTTAACACATCCATATTAGATATTAAGTTATGATGCATTCTTAGGACAGTTCAGACTACCCAGTCATTGTCATAGTATAAAGAATAGTTCTACAATGGCTTCAAGTTTGGTGCTCTTGCAAACTATCACAGCAAACAGTAGTCTTAGGAAACTAGAAAAGTTAAAACTCCTACTCCACAGTCAAGTTTTAACTATTTAAAGAAAAATGTAGACAGTTAATATTTGGTTATGCACAAAAATGAACTTTTCAATTTATATTCAGCTTTGAAGTTGCATAGAAATATTCTGAGACTTTGGGAAAAAATTGTACAGGAAGTTTCAAAATAATTTCTGTTATTAGAATGGGATTTTTTAAATTTCTTTTTTATTTCAGGGTAGTTAATTAAAATGTGCTCTCCCAGAAAGACTTTTTATTACTGTTTTTGTATCTTTTGCCCTAATAGACTAAAAGCTCCTGGCTTCCTTGAATGGGTTGTGGAAACAACACCATTCAATATTTCTGGTACATCAGTTAATTAGGTGATTCTAATGGAATGAATTATCTGGACAAAATATTTAAATGAATAGAAATATAAAATAATTTAGCAAATAGTAAACAAGGTTCGGGAAATCAGAGGGTCAGAATAGTATACTTTGCTATCCTATTGGAAGCATCATTCTTCCAATAGTGTTGTACAAAATAAATAAATAAATAAAACAAAACTACAGTTCTCAAAACATAAGTAATTTTTCTGATAATAAATAGTTCCTGGCCAAACCTAGGAAATGAACGACATTATATAAATATTTTTAATGCATTACTATGCTTTTAATATAATGCAACTTTGAATTTCCAAAAAGTAAGATAAGATATTAAAAGCTCCTCAATGGGGCGCCTGGGTGGCGCAGTCGGTTAAGCGTCCGACTTCAGCCAGGTCACGATCTCGCGGTCCGTGAGTTCGAGCCCTGCGTCAGGCTCTGGGCTGATGGCTCAGAGCCTGGAGCCTGTTTCTGATTCTGTGTCTCCCTCTCTCTCTGCCCCTCTCCCGTTCATGCTCTGTCTCTCTCTGTCCCAAAAATAAATAAACGTTGAAAAACAAATTATAAAAAAAAAAAAAAAGCTCCTCAATTATTTATTTCTGGACTTCTTACCATCCCAGATAGACTCGAGTTCTACATAACAGTTTAAGACTATCCCAGATAGACTCGCGTTCTATGTAACAGTGTAAGAATGGGTATAGTTCATAAGGGTAGAGTTCATAAAGTTCGTAAGGGTATAGTTCATAAAATTCATAAGGCACTTTCTATCAGAGCACTAGACTCTACCACTCTAAGAACTTCAACACCCTTTTTTCTTATCACTTCACACCCTTCCCCACCAACACACGTGCATGCACACACCCCAATATGCATCACTATTTCAACTGAAACCAACATTGACTTGCTTCAAGAATGTTTTCTCAATTATTTTACCTCATTACATAGAATTTAATACTCATTCCTTCCCAACTGCCCAATGTTAGCTATTATTCTTTTATTCTTTTTAATTATAATTTATTTTTTAATGTTTATTCTACCTTTGAGAGAGAGAGAGAGAGACAGATTGTGAGTGGGGAAGGGACAGAGAGAGGGAGACACAGGATCTGAAACAGGCTCCAGGCTCTGAGCTGGCAGCACAGAGCCCAATGGGGGGCTCGAACCCATGTACTGCGAGATCATGACCTGAGCTGAAGTCAGATGCTTAACCGACTGAGCCATCCAGGCACCCCTACAATATTTTTTAAACTTTAGGGTAATAATATGGTTTATATTTTTAATAGCTTAAAACTTTGCACCTAATGGATTTTAATTAAGGTTTTAATGACACAAGGAACAGTGGACAAAATGGGTAGTTTTCTTTTACTTTTTAGGATAGAAACAGGATATGAAAGAAATGGCTCTTGTCACAAGAAATAAATTGTGTTGGCACAGTTATATGATATGAAGTATTTAAATTCTTGAGCTTCGGTTATATGTTCTGATATTTATAAAGAGATAATGTTAGATGAAGTATGAAGTTGAAAGGGACTTGGAAGTTTTATCATTTCTGGTCTAATTCTTTGTTTCCCACTCCACTACCACCCTAGTCCCATATAAAACACTATTCCTGCCATTTGCAACAATGTTAATGCAACTGGAGGGTATTATGCTAAGTGAATTAAGTCTATCAGAGAAAGGTATTTTATGTTTTCACTCATATGTGGAACATTAGAAACTTAACAGAGGACCATGGGGGAAGGGAATAGGAAAAAATAGTTTCAAACAGAAAGGGAGGCAAACCATAAGACACTCTTAAATACAGAGAACAAACTGAGGGTTGATGGAGGGGAGCGGGAGAGAGGACAAAGTAGGTGATGGGCATTGAGGAAGGCACTTGTTGGGATGAGCACTGGGTGTTGTATGTAAGCGATGAATCACAGGAATCTATGCCCCCAAACCAAGAGCACACTGTATGCACTGTATGTTAGCTAACTTGACAATACATTATATTAAAAAAAAAAAAAGAAAGAAAGAAATGCAAAAAGCAAAAAGACAAAAACAAAAAAACCACTATTCCTACCAAAAATCCAAATTAAACGATGAGATAGAAAATGCTAGACCCAGAAGAGTTCAAAACTTCAATGCCTAGATTACCTTGAAGTCCACTTTCACCTTGAAAATTCCATAATTTCTGGGACACCTGGGTGGCTCAGTCAGTTAAGCGTGTGACTCTTCGTTTCAGCTGAGGTCATGACATCACAGCTTTGTGTGTTCGAGCCCCACATCGTGCTCTGTGCAGCCAGCTTGGGATTCTGTCTCTCCTTAGCTCTCTGCCCCTCCCCTACTCATGCTGTCTGTGTCTCTTAAAATAAATAAACTTTAAAAAAATTTCCATAATTTCTTAATTTGTGTGGTTAGATGGTTAAACTCTGAGAAATGAGAAAATTAGAACAAATATCAAATTCCACCAAGGACGATAGATCTTTGACCTAAATGTGAAAGCTAAAAGTAAAAAAGTATTATAAAAATGCATATATAAGAACCTTAGCTGGTCAGCAAATGCTAACCATAATTTAAATATCAATATTACTGTATACTTTGTTAAAGATTGTTTCTGAACAATAAGACACCGAGGGGGGTAATGAAGAGCTTACTCTTGAGGCAACAATCTGATGGGAGAGGTTTCAATTGATTTTTCTCCACAGACAACTTTTTATAACAAAAGCAGAGAGGCAATAAAGAAGACTAAACTCTATGTACAGGATTGGAGTCTTGATTAAGCATCTTGTTTATTCCAATGATGCAGAGAGATATGTTTCAACACTGGATTTTCCTAAAAAAAAAATGGATAAAGGCAATCACATCATAGTCTAAGAACAAAATGGCCAGGTGATTGAGGGTCTTCCCATAAAGTGTAGCCTTAAGTTGGTTTACCTGGATATGACACATTGGGATGCACTTGAAGAATTTTTTAAAATCTACTGTATATAAGTCTTAGATAATGCACCAACATAAACAGGAATTTGAAAAATGTTAGTGAAAGAGACCAGGGAAAATGACAGATTATCAGAGGCAGGTCAAATGTTTAACACTATTTGAAACATAGTAGTCCAGTGCAGATAAAAGTTTAAACCAGAGTGGTAATGGTGGTGATAATGAAGTCCTTCCACTTAAACTTTGCAGCATTCACACTCTAGTCTGCCATCTCTCTCTTTGAAATAACTGTGTGCGCTCACACTGTTCCTAGAAGCTGAGTGGTTTAGGCTGCATATGGCTAATTAGGTTCCACAACCATTTCCTTCAGTATATTTAGTTTGGAATTTTAAATTCTCATTATCGCACATGCCCAGCCCCCGCACCATAGATGTTTTAATATGGTCATGGCAGTAAGCCACAATTTTAAAGGTTAAGGCTCTGCCTACATTACCCCCACTGGAGTTTGGCTGCTAAGAGGCAATAGAAATCTGCTTAACTCGCAATTGCTTATGTTTAATTGTATGAGCAAATCCATTTCTTGAAGTAGGAGTCTTGAGTGCCAGCAAGATTCACATACACTTGATGGAAACATTTAGTTTCAGAATATCCCATGTTAATACTTTAAAAGTTAAGACTCATTTTATGTAGCATAATTTGGTGTGGTGAAGAATATCAAATGAGGAGAATAATTTAACAGGATAACATTGGGAATGTAATGGACCCACATTCTTTCAGTAGATGAGTGGAGGCTTATAAAATTATATTTCTAACAAAACAGACACAATGTTTTATTCCCGCTGTTATCAGCCTCCCTTTAGCTTATTTGATCTCTCTTCCTTCCCTAGGCCCAGAGCAATTTGGGAGATTTCAAAACAAAAAGAAACCAGGCTTAAAACAGGCACTTCTGAGGTCCATTCAAATACGATGATTAAGTAAAATAAGAGAGCCGTAGCTCTAAGACCTAAGTGACATGACTGACAGTATATGGGGAAACCAGTAGGCTAATAATGATTTGGGACACTGGTTTTTGTTTAGATCTCATAACACCTATTGAGACAGGGAAACTAAAGGGACCCCATGTAAAACTGCTCTATTTCCTCCTTTTCCTGTTTCCATTCTTGCTAGGACTTACCACCCCTGCCTTACATAAACCTTACAGAACAGATAGTGTAGGTCCTCCTTGTAAAGGTCCAGGACTTAATGACTTCTGTGGAGTCTTCCAGCACAAAAGAGAACATCTAAGGAATGACTGAGTGGGCTCATCATTAACTTTTCCCAAGACCACTAACTCATCACGACCCCTCGCTACAGGGCAAACATGACTTATGGAGAATACCTAGACACTGGTTTACTGACAAGACACATATGCCAGACCACCATCCTCAGTAAAAACCCCAGACTCACTTCCCTTTCCTTTCTGAGGCTGCCAGGTACTCTGTCTGTATCTGTACTATGTCTTCAATAAACTCTGCTCTCACTTCCTCTTGGCTTGCATTTGATTTCAATCTTGTGCAAAGCCAAAGACCCTCATGGCCTGTCCTGTAGGGTCCTTGGACCCAGGCAGCCTCCGTCACTAGGACTTCATTTTTCATACCATAGAGGTTTATTTTCAGTGGAAAAACTAGAACTCAGATTCTGGTGCGTCCTGCCTTCAGCGTGATTGACCTTTGGAAGTTTTGTTGCAAAAGAATCAGGCTAGACAGTGAGTTGACTATAAGAATTTAGATGTTTAAGTAACTGGACTAGATTATTTTAACAAGTTAGATAAATCTATTAATCAAATTACCATGACTCTAACGAAATAATCCATTATTTTAGCAATGAGCTAGATTGTACACTGGGAGGAAATGTGGAGTTTTTTAACCTATTTGTGGCACTTAAGAATATATATTATGCTTTATAGTTTTTTCAAGGCCTTGTAGAAAAAAAGTATCCTTAAATTATTTCTGATAACCCATTTGTTTTATAGTTTATCAGGTAATAAATAACCTGTAAATGTTAAACTATATATATGATCTACTAATCAAAACAACAGTGGATGAGAAATAAACATTTCTTCAGCATGATAAATAGTTCAGAGTTTTATATATTTATATTCTTTGTAATCAAATACATGCATAATCAATTATTTCAAATATAGTTTGAGAATACCTGGGTTCTCATGGACCATGGCCAGTTTGTCAACTAAAATTTGTTGAGGGCTGAGTTTCCAATAATCTTATTTCTTTGATACAGACAATAATATCATTGTATAAAAAGGAATTTGTCTGGTCTTGTCATGGACAGCTGTCTGGTTCCATGACAGTTTCTAAACCCTTGGAATTTCCCAAGTGATTGAAGTGTCTTGTTGTTCATGGTTGACATGGGGCCATTCTTGCGTTTATGCTAATGAAGTGACTCAGGGTAGGTCTTTAGATACTTTAACAATGGGGGCTGGCCATACCAGGAAGACTAACCACATGTTTAGATGAGTTGGGGGCTTTGATCCCCTTATACCAGTCTGACCTCCAGGAATCAGAAAGAGCTGGAGGGTGAATCATTGGACACCTGAATCAAATTCATCAATCATGTAATATGTAATATAATATGCAATAGAAGTCTGCTAAAAATTCTAGACATCTAAGTTTGGTTGAGCTTCCTGATTGGTGATACACCTGAAGTGATGGGAGGATGGTGTGTCCTGAAGATCTGGATGCTCTGCATTTGGGACCCAACCAGACCCAACCAGAGATATATCCTATACATCTCTTTCATTGCTCCTGATTTGTATCTTTCACAAACTGTATGCTTTCCCTTTTACTGTGAGCCATTCTAGCGAACTACTTAATCTGAGAGGGTACTGGGAATCCCCAAACTATAGTCAGTTGATCAGGAGCATGAGTGGTCTTGGAATCCTTAGAGCCTATGGCTGGTGTCCAAAGGGAGGAGAGCTTTGTGGAAGACTTTGCCCTGAATCTGTGAAGTCTGTGACAACTCTGGGTAGTTAACATCAGAATTGCATTCTAATGTCCTATTGCCACCAAGGAGTAAACTGTCTAAAATGATGTCCATCCAGCATCAGTATATAATGGGGCAGAATAGGAAACAAAAACCCTCTAGTGCTAACCCGGTTGACAGTGGGAACCCCATAACCCTAACACAAATAGGTAGCATAGGAGATGGCTTGCTGGACTGCTATATAAGCATGATATCATTATTTTGCAATCTTTAGCAAGTTCCAGATGCCTTTATTCAAACTGCATATCTAATATTGAAAATATATTTAGCACCAAGCTGCAATCTTGACCAGTTTGTCTCACTACAACAGTTTGTGACAATTAGTTTAGGTATGTGGAGTCTTTGACAGGTTGCAGGTATTCTACAGGCAGTATTCCATCCAAAATGAAAGAAATGCAGGCTAATCAGACATATTGCATAGAAAAATGGTATATCTATGAATTATTAGATTATAAAAAGTATCCTCATTTTTTTCCTAGACCTGAAACTTGAGATTATGTAGAAGAAAAGGCCTTTTAACAATTCAGACATCTTGAATATACCTCACTTCTTTTGTTATCCACAGAATTGCTCTAATACCCCATAATTCTCCATGATAAATCAGATGATTTTAACTAAAGTAAAAATACCAACAGGTCAGATACATACACATCAGCATCTCTGAGGAAGTGATTCTTGAACTGAAAGATAAAAGAGGGAAGTAACATTCTAATCAGAGGGAGCAACATGTGCAAAGTTCTTATGGAAGGTGAGAGCAGATCACAGGGTGTAGGCCTCTTCATTCTTTGAGCCATAGTAAATCACCAAAATGTTTGACGTAAATAGGTGAGCTGGTTGGATTTATATTTTGAGATGGTCACTGGATTCAGTATAGAAAATGTCAGCAGATGATAAGTTATGTGGGATAAGATAAAGTTGCCATATGTTCTGTTTTGTTCAGGGCAGTCCTAGCACAGGCTTTTTGTCCCAGAGTAACTACTAACAGTGAACCTGCAGCAGAGCTCATACTGCAACATTTTATGTGTCCTATGACCACCAACTTCCAGTTGTCAGTCTATGCATCTCTATGCCTGAGAGTTGTTTTGTTTTGTGTTTTGTTTTGTTTTGTTTTCTAACACTGAAGACCACTTTACCCCACAGACATGAGAGGCTACAAGCAGTAAGAGAGCACTGCTTGATGATAGCTCTCACACAATGATGGATAGAAATTAATAAAGTAATACACAATTATATATACTGCCCAAAGCCATATTATACACCGTTTCCCATGGTGATTAAACTTCAGTCACCAGAGGTAGCTAGCTTAGGGACATCTCTTCTTTGCATCAAATTTCTATTCCCCTACTCATGCTTTCTGCAGTTCCAAAATTAACTACTTAAATAACTGAATCCTTATTTCAAGGTCTGCATGTCAAGGAACCCAAACTTGGTCAGAACCAACAGTGGTTTTAGGAAGTGATTCTTAAAATAAGTTTCTGTAACTGTATTACTAAACAAGTAAGTGGGAATAAAGACCTTACAGTTACTAGACTGGTACAACGGACTATATGCTTGTGTATCAAATTCATATTTTGAAACCATAATCCCGGTGGGGTAGTATTTGGAGGTAAAGCCATTGGTGTATAATTAGGTCATGAAGGTGAAGCCTGGGATTAGTGATACCCTGTCTTGGCTGTGAGAGGATACAGAAAGAAGGTGGCTGTCTTCAAGCCAGGAAGTGAGCTCTCACCAAACACCAGATAGGCTGGCATTTTTGTCTTGCATTTCTCTGCCTCTAGAACTATGAGAAACAAATATGTTACTTAAGCCACCCAGTCCTTAGCATTTTTGTCATAGCAGCCCAAACTCATGAGCACAAGTGGTAATTATCCTTGGTCTACTATAGCATTATAACTACCAAACTTTTCACTGAAATAAGAATTTCATCCATGAGATAAGACCCACAATGTAAGAAAAGCCAAGGGGAAGTCCCTGAAATCATAACCCCACAGGCCTGGATATGATCATTTGAAAGCCATAATGGAGAAATTAGTGCCACTTTTAAAAATTTAAAGGATGCAGAGGTGGTGGTCATGTTTACATCCCTGTTTAATTCACCAATTTGGACTTTTCAAAAACAGGTTGATCTTGGTCTTTCATGGGATACTACCAAAACTTAACTGGCAGCCTCAATTGTAGCTGCTATTCTGGGTATCTTTAATGTACAATAACAGATCTATAAAATAGATAATAGGCAATGCCAATTTATGGCAGAAATTGATGAGAACACACCCATCAGATCGATACCTTAATAGCAAGCACTAGAAGCTATTGATCTGGCAAATGTGGCCATTTCAATTTCTATTATGGAGAAGAATCTGAAGCAATTCACATGGAAGAAACAGTGGAATACAGTTGTAGGACAAAGGTATATTCAGGGCCTCGCCTCTGGCTATGTCATGCTTGTATTCTTAGCCACAAAGGGTGTTGATTATATGGACATTTTAAGAAATACTAAACAGCCTCACTAAATTGATACAGTCTGTCAAATGAACATGCAGACCTAGAAATAGATCATATACCAGATGTCCTACTAAGGCATATATGCAACAAAGGATGGAAGATAAAACTCTTAAAAGCTTCAGGTGCCTGCTAATGCATGAAATTTTAAAAGGCTCATGAGAGTGGAGTATTCAGAGTTACCTCTCCAAAGGGCACATATTCAACATCACACCTTACCACTAAGGAAAAGTAAATGCTTTGTAGGCCCTTTCATGTAAAGGAGGCTGCACCTCAATTAGGAATAGTGTTCCAGCTCGTTTGTCAGTTGACTAAAAAAACTGCCAACTTTGATAAAGTGCCAGAATCAGAAAGTCTGCCTCAGCAGAAATTAAGCAGCCTGGCTGTTTCTGTGATATGACCCAAGTGATCCTATGTTGCTAGAGCATTTGTAGTAGGTAAGATTATCATGTGGAATATTTAGGAAGCTTCAATAAGAGAGCTGCCCTAAGATTCTAGAGTAAAATCATGTGGTCTGCAGCAGGGAAGTGTTTAGAATTTGAAGAGCTTACTTTCAACATACTCTTGGGCCCTGGGATTGCTTAACTATGAGAATCAAAACTGTGTTCAGGACTGCCCATAATGAGCTAAGTATTGTCTGACCCAGTAGCAAAATATCCATCATATAATGGTGAAAACACATTCGGGAGAATGTCTCAAGCTAAACTGCCGGGCATGTGTAGTTTACATATATGTATATACGTATGTATATGTACATATGTATGTATATGCATATGTATGTGTATATATATAAACATATACTTTTTTTAATCTTTATTTTTAAGAGAGAGCCAGAGAGCAAGAGGGGAGGGGCAGAGAGAGAGGGAGACACAGAATCTGAAGCAGGCTCCAGGCTCTGAACTGTTAGCACAGAGCTCGATGCAGGGCTCAAACTCACGAATTGTGAGATCATGACCTGAGCTGAAGTCAAACACTTAACTGACTGAGCTACCCAAGCGCCCCAGTCAGTCTTTACTCTTGACCACAGTAGTGTTTACAGTTTGGGTGGCATAGCCATGGTTGCAGGGATGAAGGCTATTCATAAACCTAATCTCATTGATTCATTCTCCTCAGGTCTCATCTAGTTAATGGCACTGAATGCTTGACTTTTCAGTAACAAGATCAACACTAAATTCTAGATATGGTATCATCCCTCAAGAAAATCAGCCAGCCACATGCAGCAGTGGATTTCATTGAATCTTCTCCTGGAAGGGGACAATGATTCATCTTTACAGTGTTCCAACCAGGCTTACTTTCATAGGAATGAGGGTGATTTACCATGTTGAGATCCTATGTAATAATGGAGAAACATAAATTTTACAGAACAAGAGATGTGACCACAGGCACATTATCACAGTATCCACTATTTTAACATATATTCTATAACCCATGAGTGGCTGTCCTGATAGACTGTTGGAATTCTCTTTAAAGTCATACATGAGCTACAGTCTTAGAAATGACACACTGCAGGATTACAGTACTATAGGATAACATACTCTGAATCAATGGCCATTTTACTAGGAAAAAATCAAAACAGTCCTTCCTCCCATATGTGTCCTTTACTGTCCTTATACATACAGAACACTTCACTTCTGACATTGCATGTGTGGGAGGTTTTCCTCACCAAGCACTTCTTGATGACATCAGCTTGGTGTCCAAAAATTTAACTCGATTTTGACATTATCTACCTCAAATATATATCAGATAGGTTAAGGGTTCAGTCCCTTGAGATGGTCTCCCCTACTTCAGATGTCATCTCAAGTAGCAGCTTCCCAGGTTACTCCCAACTTCTGTCTGAATTGGTTACAAATCAGTTTACCATGAGCTCCTCTCCATTTGGATTTAATTAATTTGCTAGAGCAGCTCACAGAATTCAGGAAAAGATTTACTTATATTTAACAGTTTATCATAGGACACGATAAGTGGTACAAATGAAGAGCTAGATGTACAGATACATAGGGTAAGGTCTGGGAGAGTTCCAAGCATAGGACTTCTACCCTGTGGAATTGAGGTGTGTCACCTTCCTGGTAAGTGACTATGTTCATGGGTCTGGACATACTCCAAGCCCCATTCTACTGGGAATTTTTTTATGGAGGCTTTATTACATGGATAGGATTTATCATTAACAACTTTCAGCCCTTCTCCCATTTGAAGAGAATGGGAGGTGGGGCAGTGTATAGCACAGCTGAAAAATGCCAAGTTTCTAATCATGACTTTGTCTTTCTGGTGACTAGTCCTTATCCAGAAACCATCCAGGAGGCCACCCATAGTCACCTCATAGAGCAACAACTGGCACAAAAATCCCAGTCACCCGTAACAAAGATTTATTTATTTTTAACACTAGATATCCATTTTGGATTAGCTGTGGCTCTGTTTCAGGTCATGGTCACTCTGGGAGCACTCCAGGTCATGAAGCAGCTTATACCCAGTACATTGATACTTATTGTGACAAAAGGGAGAGCCATGCTAGCTGTTGAGCTTCTGCCCCAAAGTGACCTATGTCTCTCCTACCAATTGTTCATAAGTCAAGGCAAGTCTCAAGGCCACTGTGAGTTTCAACAGTATTATCCTTTCACATGAAGAGGCACTGCAGGGACAGAAACTGGGAATATTTGGTAAAGAGTGATATCATAGACCACACTAATGAACGGTATTTTATCCATGTCATATTTTTGCTGTGACTCTTGATTCCTCTTTGTAAAATATGTGCTCATGGGGCACCTGGGTGGCTCAGTCGGTTAAGCGTCCGACTTCGGCTCAGGTCACGATCTGGCGGTCCGCGAGTTCGAGCCCCGCGTCGGGCTCTGGGCTGATGGCTCAGAGCCTGGAGCCTGCTTCCGATTCTGTGTTTTCCCTCTCTCTCTGCCCCTCCCCCGTTCATACTGTGTCTCTCTCTGTCTCAAAAATAAATAAATGTTAAAAAATATTTAATAAAAATAAAATAAAATAAAATAAAATAAAATAAAATAAAATAAAATAAAATATGTGCTCAGAAAAATCCACCTTTCCCCTAAAGGAAAGCTAGAAAAAGAACAAAAAATGAAGTCTAAAGCCAGCCAAAGGAATGAAGATTAAAGCAGAAATACATTATCTAAACAAAAACAAAAACAAAAAACAGATCAATGAAACACGATGTGGTTTCTTCAAAAAAATTAATAAAATTGATAAACCTCCTGGCAGACTTCTCAAAAAGAAAAGGGAAAGCACCCAAAGAAGATCACAAACAAAAGAGGAGAGATCACAATCAACACCACAGAAATACAATTAGAAGAGAATACTATGAAAATTATATGCCAACAAATTGAACCACCTGGAAGAAATGAATAAAGCCCTACCAAATCTGGAACAAGAAGAAATAGGAAACTTGAAAAGATCAATAACCAGCAAAGAAATTCAATCAGTAATCAAAAAACTCCAAAGGAACAAAAGTCCAGGGTCAGAGAGCTTCACAGAGGAATTCTACCAGACATTTAAAGAAGAGTTAACACATTTTCTCTCAAACTATTCCAAAAATAGAAAACTTCAAATTTATTCTATGAGGCCGGCACTATGCTGATGCAAAAATCAGATAAACTCCACAAATAATGAGAACTACATGCCAATATCCCTGATGAACATGGATGCAAAAATTCTCAATAAAATACTAGCAAACTGAATCCAACAATATATTAAAAAAATCATTCAACACAATCAAGTGGGAATTATTCCTAGGTTGCAAGGGTGTGTGGGAAATCAAATAGCTATGTCCTGGTTAAGGAGATTGTAGCCAGTTGTGGGTTTGGCTTTTGACTTTGTCCAGCAAACCAAGGAAAGGATTACTTAAGTCTTCACAAGTCAAGAGAGATGGGAGAAAGGCTAAGGGAAGCCTCTCTGAGCTGCTCTCAACCTCCAATACTTACTAAACATACATACAGGGAAACATCGACAATACCTCAGTGGGCTACCTGCCAGTGAGAACATCTAGAAAGCATGCAGAAAAGCAAGGTGTTCCCAAGACTACAAAAGAGCCAATGCAGAAAGCAGGGTGGAGAATGAGATAAGATGTCCCATAGATAACATGGTCTAAGGAATTCATGAGCACCCATTAACTAGATATTGGTCCCTGTTTTCAGCAGGTCCAGAAAGCAGTGTAATGTGTTGCCAATAATCTCCTTAACCAGGGCATAGCTATTTGATTTCCCACAAGGGTGGTTCAATATTCACAAATCAGTCAACATGATACAGCACATTAATAGAAGAAAATATAAGAACAATATGATCCTCTCAATAGATGCAGAAAAATTGCATTTGATAAAGTACAGCATCTGTTTATGTTAAAAAACCCTCAACAAGGTAGTTTTAGAGGGTATATACCTCAACTTAATAAAGGCCATATATGAAGAGCCCACAGCTAATATCATCCTCAATGAGAAAAAACTGAGAGCTTTTCTTCTATGGTCAGGAACAATAGAGGGCTATCAATTCGTATGACTGTTATTTAACATACTATGGGAAGTCCGAACCACGACAATCAGAAAACAGAAAGAAGTGAAAGGCATTCAAATCAGCAGAAAAGTCAAACTTCCACTATTTGCAGTTCACAGGATACTGTATATAGTATCATAAAGAAATCCACCAAAAAACTGCTAGAACTGATAAATGAATTCAGTAAAGTTGTAGGATACAAAGTCAATGTATAGAAATCAGTTGTATTTCTATATATCAATAATGAAGCAGCAGAAAGAGAAATTAGGGAATAAATCCCATTCACAATTGCACCCAAAACAACAATTTGGTTGGGATAAACGTAACAAAGAGGTAACAGATCTGTACTATGAAAACTATAAAACACTGATGCAAGAAATTAAAGAAGACACAAAGAGATGGAAAGACATTCCATGCCCACAGACTAGAAGAACAAATACTGTTAAAAAGCCTATACTACCCAAAGCAATCTACACATTTAATGCAAATCTATCAAATACCAACAGCATTTTCCACAGAGCTAGACCCATCTTAAAATTTGATGGAATCACAAAAGACCTTATATAGCCAAAGCAATCTTGAAAAAGAAAAACAAAGGTAGAAGCATTGCATCATAATCCTGGACTTCAATTTATATTACAAAGCTATAGTGATCACAACAGTATGATACTGGTACAAAAAGAGACCCATATCAATGGAACAGAATAGAAAACCCAGAAATGAACCCACAACTGTATGGTCAATCTTCAACAAAGCAGAAAAGAATATCCAAAAGCAAAAAACCAGTCTCTTCAACAAATGGTGTTGGGAAAACTGGACTGCTACAGGCAAAAGAATGAAATTGGTATTTCTTACACCAAATACAAAAATAAATTAAAAATGGGTTAAAGACCTAAATGTGAAACTGAAACCATAAAAATCCGAGAGAGGAGCACAGGCAGTAACCTCTTTGACATCGGCCATAGCAACTTCTTTCTAGGTATGTGTCCTGATGTATAGGGGAAAAAAAGCAAAAATAAACTATTGGGACCTCATCAAAATAAAAAGCTTCTGCACAGCAAAGGAAACAATCAATAAAACTAAAAGGCAACCTATGGAATGGGAGAATATATTTGCAGATGACATATCTGATAAAGGTTCTTATCCGAAATATATAAAGACTTAAATTCAACACCTCAAAAATGAGTAATCCTGTTAAAAAATGGGCAGAACACATGAATAGACATTTTTCCAAAGAACACATCCTGATTGCCAACAGACACATGAGAAGATGCTCAACATCACTCATCAGGGAAACGCAAATCAAAACTAAAATGAGCTATCACTTCACATCTGTCAGAATTACTAAAATCAACACATACACAAGAAACCACAGGTGTTGGCAAGGATGTGAGAAAGGGAAACCCTCTTCCACTATTGGTGGGAATGCAGACTGGTGCAACCACCATGGAAAGCAGTACAGAGTTTCCTCAAAAAGTTAAAAATAGAACTACCCTACAAATCCAGTGATTGCATTAGTAGGCATTTACCCAAACAATACAAAACACTAATTTGAAGGCATACATGCACCAGATGTTTATAGCTGCATTATCTACAATAACAAAATTGTGAAACAGCGCAATTGTCCATTGACTGATGAATGGATATTCATAATTACTCAGCCATAAAAAGAATGAAATCTTGCTATTTGAAATGACATGGTTTGAGCTAGGGAGTATAATGCTAAGCAAAATAAGTCAGTCAGAAAAAGACAAATACCATATCACTTTCCTCATTGTGAAGTGAATTTAAGAAACAAAACAAATGAGCAAAGTCAAAAAGAGACAGAGATACAAACCAAGAAACAGACTTTTAACAATAGAGATCTGATGGGTACCAGAGGGGAAGTGGGTGGAGGAATGGATAAAGTAGGTGATGGAGATTAAAGAGTACGTTTTGTGACAAGTACTGACTATTGTATAGGAGCATTGAATCTCTATATGGTAAACCTGAAACTAACTGGAATTTAAATAAAAACTTAAGAAAACTTCAAGCACTTTTCTATTTAGAAAAATATCCATTATAGAAGGAACATACTTAAACATCATAAAAGCCATTTATGAAAAGCCCACAGCTAGTATCATCCTCAATGGGGAAAAACTGAGAGCTTTCCCCCTGAGATCAGGAACACGACAGGGATGTCCGCTCTCACTGCTGTTGTTTAACATAGTGTTGGAAGTGCTAGCATCAGCACTCAGACAACAAAGGGAAATCAAAGGCATCAAAATTGGCAAAGATGAAGTCAAGCTTTCACTTTTTGCAGATGACATGATATTATACATGGAAAATCCAATAGACTCCATCAAAAGTCTGTTAGAACTGATACATGAATTCAGCAAAGTTGCAGGATACAAAATCAGTGTACAGAAATCAGTTGCATTCTTATACACTAATAATGAAGCAACAGAAAGACAAATAAAGAAACTGATCCCATTCACAATTGCACCAAGAAGCACAAAATACCTGGGAATAAATCTAACCAAAGTGTACAAGGTATGTATGCTGAAAACTATAGAAAGCTTATGAAGGAAATTGAAGATATAAAGAAATCGAAAAACATTCCGTGCTCATGTTTTGGAAGAATAAATATTGTTAAAATGTCAATACTACCCAAAGCTATCTACACATTCAATGCAATCCCAATAAAAATTGCACCAGCATTCTTCTCAAAGCTAGAATAAGCAATCCTAAAATTCATATGGAACCACAAAAGACCCCGAATAGCCAAAGTAATTTTGAAGAAGACCAAAGCAGGAGCATCACAATCCCAGACTTTAGCCTCTACTACAAAACTGTAATCATCAAGACAGCATGGTATTGGCACAAAAACAGACACATAGACCAATGGAATAGAATAGAAACCCCAGAACTAGACCCCCAAATGTATGACCAACTAATCTTTGACAAAGCAGGAAAGAACATCCAATGGAAAAAAGACAGTCTCTTTAACAAATGGTGCTGGGAGAACTGGACAGCAACATGCAGAAGATTGAAACTAGACCATTTTCTTACACCATTCACAAAAATAAACTCAAAATGGATAAAGGAGCTGAATGTGAGACAGGAAACCATCAAAACCCTAGAGGAGAAAGCAGGAAAAGACCTCTCTGACCTCAGCGGTAGCAATCTCTTACTTGACACATCCCCAAAGGCACGGGGATTAAAATAAAAAATGAACTATTGGGAGCTCATGAAGATAAAAAGCTTCTGCACAGCAAAGGAAACAATCAATAAAACTAAACGGCAACCAACGGAATGGGAAAATATATTTGCAAATGACATATCGGACAAAGGGCTAGTATCCAAAATCTATAAAGAGCTCACCAAACTCCACACCCGAAAAACAAATAACCCAGTGAAGAAATGGGCAGAAAACATGAACAGACACTTCTCTAAAGAAGACATCCGGATGGCCAACAGGCACATGAAAAGATGCTCAACATGACTCCTCATCAGGGAAATACAAATCAAAACCACACTCAGATATCACCTCACGCCAGTCAGAGTGGCCAAAATGTACAAATCAAGAGACTATAGATGCTGGAGAGGATGTGGAGAAACGGGAACCCTCTTGCACTGTTGGTGGGAATGCAAACTGGTGCAGCCACTCTGGAAAATAGTGTGGAGGTACCTCAAAAAATTAAAAATAGACCTATCCTATGACCCAGCAGTAGCACTGCTAGGAATTTACCCAAGGGATACAGGAGTGCTGAGGCATAGGGGCACTTGTACCCCAATGTTTATAGCAGCACTCTCAACAATAGCCAAATTGTGGAAAGAGCCTAAATGTCCATCAACTGATGAATGGATAAAGAAATTGTGGTTTATATAAACAATGGAGTACTATGTGGCAATGAGAAAGAATGAAATATGGCCCTTTGTAGCAACGTGGATGGAAATGGAGAGTGTGATGCTAAGTGAAATAAGCCATACAGAGAAAGACAGATACCATGTTTTCACTCTTATGTGGATCCTGAGAAACTTAACAGAAACCCATGGGGGAGGGGAAGGAAAAAAAAAAAGAGGCTAGAGTGGGAGAGAGCCAAAGCATAAGAGACTCTTAAAAACAGAGAACAAACTGAGGGTTGATGGGGTGGGAGGAAGGGGAGGGGATGGGCATTGAAGAGGGCATCTTTTGGGATGAGCACTGGGTGTTGTATGGAAACCAATTTGACAATAATTTTCATAGATTAAAAAAAAAAAAGAAAAATATCCATTAAGATTCTGATAGATTGACCCCACATAAAGGTCAACTGTATTTGCACTGGCAATTTAATGCTTTCAAGGTACTTTTAAATAAGCATCTCATTTATGCTAAGTAGTGTATGAAATTTGAGTTCATGAACTCTTATCCTAAGTTTGTCTGCTCTTTTGTATAACCCATACTGTTCATTTTCACACGAAAAGGGAAAAATCATTACATACCTAAGTATTTTATATTCTTTATAGGTATGATTTGAATTAGATCATATAAACTGGGCTTATTTGAGAATTTATTAATTCATCATGAAGTCCTTTATATTCTGCTTTATTGTTTTATTTTCATGCCATCTCTTGTGCCAACATTTGCTCCTTTTAATAATCCACCGCCACTATCAAACTCTACAGATGACCTTTACTGCTGCTTTAATTTTCTCGAAGCAGGTCATCGCTACCTACTAATTACCCTACTTTCTTAAATAATTCTGAATCTCATTTCCCTAAGTCATTTTCTTCATATACTTTGTATAGGAAATTTAAATGTGTACAATTATATATTGTTAAACTTGAAGAAACCCTCCAGTTCATGGAACTCTTTAAACAGAAGTCAAAACAGGCCTGGAAAGAGTAGCTTGCTTGAAATATGAAAGCTGGTGAGGGATGTTTATAGCATTACAACCCATGTCTTTGAATTTCTTATCTATTACTCTATCCAGTGTTCTACCTTTAATTTACTTCATTAATGAGCATGCTTTTCTTGACTATGGGCTTTAGTATTTTGGGATGTATTCCATTTTCTAGCCAGATCTACTCTTCATTCTGCTCCTGCCCTGTTTTGTATATGGAGGTTGTCCTTTATCTGGTTGGAAGGCACCAGCAATAGTTGGATGCCGGAAGAAGTCAGAGTTATGTGTTTGAGTTCCTCTAGCTCCATACATGCCTGGCTATGATTGGTCCATGGTCCATTGGTCTGTGGTCCCACTACAGCTACATGTTTTGCTAGCTGTTCTAATAACCATGCCTTATTGTCTCAAGCCTAGGGATGATGAGGACTTCCAGCACTGCTAGAACTTTATAGCCTTCATGTTAACTTTTGCTCTTGGTAACAAGTTCCTGTTATTGACAACTTTCTTGATTCCTTCACCTTGTCCACATCTCTGAACAGTGTCTTCATTAAACTATTCTTTGAGCTTACATCTGTATTCTGCTGGAACTCTGAATGGTATAAGGTACATTGGTCTTGATTTCAGCAAAGGGGCTACAATAAAAGTTACTCTTCTGTTAATAGAAGTTACTTGTAGGGCTGGGGCGCCTGGGTGGCTCAGTCAGTTAAGCATCCGACTTCGGCTCAGGTCATGATCTCACGGTCTGTGAGTTTGAGCCCCATTTCGGGCTCTGTGCTGACAGCTCGGAGCCTGGAGCCTGCTTCAGATTCTGTGTCTCCCTCTCTCTGACCCTCCCCCATTCATGCTGTCTCTGTCTCAAAAATAAATAAACATTAAAAAAAATTAAGAAATAACTTTACCATTTAGAAAGGAAAAAGAAGTTATTTATAGGGCAAAGAAGATTCTTCTTGTCCTGTTACTTAGTTATGTGTAAGCTGTCACAAGTTGGGTTCTCTGACTTTTACAGTCTTAGTATTTGCTTCCAAACTATAATGCAGGTCCCAAAAGCCACAAACAAGTTGCAGACACTCTAGAATGAATATTGCTTCTCAGAGTTGTCTAGCTTTGGGCTGAAATGGTGGAGACTTCACACACACCCTCCTCAGTCAAAGATGTCAGCGGCCACAGAAGGGGCATGGTTAGATAGACAGGAGCTCTTTTAAACTCAGAAAGAACTTGAGGATCTGACAGGTTAGGCTCTCTGCTCATCCTGGACCCCAAACTGGAAAACAGGTTATTTTGTCAATGTTACCTGTGTGCTGTATCTCTATCACACAAGTCAGCATACCTCTATTTAGATGTACATTGTTACTCATATTCATAAAATTATCAGATAAAGACCTCCAATCAGATTTGATTTCCAGATAAACAACAAATAAGTTTTAGTAGAAGTATGTTCCATGAAATATTTGAGACATCCTTATAAATAACAATGATTTGCTGTTTATCTGAATTTCAAATTTAACTGAATTCTGCTTTTTCCCCCCAAATCAGGTAACCCTAATATTAATCATCTATTATGAGAAACAGTTTCACATAGTATTTAAATAGCTCAGCCTCTTGAACTAGATTGCACTAATTCAAAGCATACCTTATTTTAACTTAGCAGCTGTTTAATGTTAAAAAAGGTATTTAATATCCATGTGCTTCATTTCTTCATCTTTAAAATTGGGAAAATAAGAGGTCTTAATTTATAAACTGTTTTGTGGATTAAATGAGTTAATAAAAGTAGAACATTGAAGAGTTAATGATACAGAGTATGTGCTCGATAAATGCTAGCAATTGCAATTATTGTTTTTATTACAACCCTTCTGTTACACTAATGCAATGCCATTCATATATACTTTACAGTGCTATAAAGTGCCTAAATATGATGCAGTCTCTATTACCTAGAATATTCTATTCTAATAGGGTAGGTAAAACCAGTCCAAAGTACTATAAAGGTCTTACAAGTAAGGCTATGAGGAAAAGTCTTTGTGGTAAATTGTGCCACAAAATTGGTAATAATGGAATTGGACAGTAAGATGATTTACAGAGCCTGTGAAATTTAAACTGGACCATGAAGGAAGACTGTAATTTTGACTCATGAAGAAGGTAGAGGAGCAGAAACACATTTGAAAAGAAAGAGCAGCATTTAGAAATTTATTCTGTTTGTAATGAAAGCTAGATAGCATTCGCTCTAAATTTCCTGCAAACATAGAAGACAACAGAGAAAATAGACATTACATATCAAAAACTCACATCACCAAACTACCTACTAAAACATCTGGGAAGAAGTTATATGACTGCATGCAGATTGACTGAAATTAGATTAGAAGAGATTTCAGGCTTACTTTTTTGTCTTTAATCAATATCTTCTCTTGGGATGTTTACAAAGATCATTTTTGATCTTATTCTAACATTCGCTTGTGATGAAAATGGTAATCCGATATTTAGGCTTCTTTTGAGATAGTGTGTTCCTCAAGGGTAGTGTTGTTTTTGCCTTGGACCTCATATTCTGCAAGGTTATCAGTTACTTTGTCAATGCTTCCAGTGTCCCAAGACTGCCCACACATTCTTGCGTTTGGCTGGAAGGACCCAAGGGACGTGGCATGTTTGTACTCACTGCTAAGATGTATTAGAGAGATACAGCAGAGATCAACTATGAAAAAGAAACAGTCTGGAGGTATCCCTGTGCAGGTTTCTTATGCTCTCCTCCTCCCATAAGGGGGTCACAGAGAGTGCACCCATCCTCCAGTATCAAAACGCAGTGACAACTGTGTGATATTTCTGTTTGAAACTCAGAAATCAGGGTTTTTAGCCAGAGCTGGTCAAATTGGCATTCTTCGTCTACCAACTACAGAAATTTTAGGCTCTCAAAAGAAAAGTAGGTGTTCTATACCTGAGGTTAAAAAATATAACCCTGTATGTGAATTATACTTCAATAAAAATGTTTAATAAAAAAATTAAAGAATGAAATCAAACATGATTTTAGCCTAGTGACACTGCTTTTTGTACTTGTGACGTCTAGAACTGCCAGTGATAATTTGCATGTTTTTTTTTTCACAAAACAAAACAAAAAGCAAATGATAATTATGTGAGGTGAAGGATGTGCTAACCAACAGTGTGGCAAACATTTCACAATATATACGTGTATCAAATCATCATGTATATGTTGTACTCATTTAATTTACACAATGTGGTACGTCAAGTACCTCTCAATAAAGCCGGAAAAAGACAACTTAATCAGGTACCTCAGAAGAGAGGCTATTCAAGAAGCCATTTTAAACATGACCTCATTAGTCATGAGGCAAATGAAAAACAGTATGGCATTTCCTCAAAAAATTAAACGTAGGGGCGCCTGTGTGGCTCAGTTGGTTAAGTGCCTGAATTGAGCTCAGGTCAGGGTCTCACTGCTCCTGAGCTCAAGCCTCACATTGGTCTCTCTGATGTCTGCAGACAGCCCGCTTCGGATCCTCTGTCTCCCTCTCTCTCTGCTCCTTCTCAGCTCACGCTTGCACAGATGCATGCTCTCTCTCCCTCTCTCCCTCCCTCTCTCAAAAATAAAACAAAAAGAAACAGAAAACAAACAAACAAACAAAAACAATGAAATACCACTACACACTCACCAGAGTGGTTAAAACAAAAACAACAAAAGCAGGTTTTCCCCATAAATCTCATTGTGCAAAGGATATAGGCTCAGGTGCACAATCTTACCATAAAGTCAAAACCCATCAGAAGCCAAGTTCCCAGACACCAGCCAAAGGTCAAACTAGGAAAACAGCAGTCCCCAGCCTATTAGGTCATGTTTTCTCTGCAGGGAGTTCAAGGGTTGGGCATGGACTGAGCTCTGAGGTGAAGGGAACCAGGTATCAAAGTACTCCTCACTCCATAAAACAACTCTTCAGATCATAACCTCACCTATTACACCCCAGGGATAAGGTGAAGTCATTCTGTAAATGGTTGGGGAAGCAACTGCCAGAACTTAAACAGCTCCCATATTGTTTATCTCCAGTCCTGATAAACACAGGTCTCCTCTGCTAACCTGGTTTTACTTTCGAGAGCACTTGGACTAGAGGCTAATCACCACAAGTGGGGAAACAATTCATCCCAACATAACAGTAATGGAAGGATAAGGATAAAACACTACAGTTTTTTTCCCAAGTTTTTTTTTCCTCCTTGCAGTAGGTCTTGGTCCTTCTATATCTTCACATAGCAGGTTCAAAGCAGCCACACATCACCCAGGGATTTCTTCTAGTTTCCCCACACACACACACCTTTGTGGTTTGTCAGAGATTGCTCTACAATTTCTCTTAGGGCTGAGATCAGCAGTCCTGTACATCAGCACACTGGTAGGAACCAGATAGAACATTAGCTTAAAACTTATTTTTTATTTTACTTAATTTAAAATCTTATATATCCTCATTGTAACTCTCTTAGACAATACTGATAAAGACACAGAAAAAAAAAGGGGAGCCAAAATTCATACAACTTTATGGTAGAGAAATAATCACTGTTAGCGTGTGGAAGATCTTACAAGTTTGTTTTTCTCCTTGTGTGCCTCTTATTTGAAGTGTAGCACTCCTATTAGCCTATAGTGGGTCTGCTTCAAAGTAATTGAAGGTCTAAAGACATCTTGTGAATTCCACAGCAATTTATAATTAAAATCTATTCGTCTATGGGGTGGAACAATCTTATGAAGAGCAGTAATGGGGTCCATTTTAGGGATTCGGTCTGATTTTATGCAGAAACTGGTGAGACTATTTAAGAGCAGCCCATTAATAGAAAGAATTTTCAACTTAGGAAAAAATAAATTTTAGGGTATGAGAGATCTAGGTTTAAAAATATTAACTTGGGATGACTGTCTCAATTTTAAAGGGATAATTCTGGGCATAGCATGGAATTGGTCTACAGGATTTACATATCTATTCAGTCTCCATTACACTCATTTCTGAGACCTATGAAAGGTTCATGTAGACTGTAATAAACATTTTCCTAAACTAATGAGCTATTTCCCTAAACTATGAAACAGGTTACTACACTATCAACATTGCCTAGCAGTAGACAATGCTTTTTTTGATTCTATCCCTCAGATGCCCTCAGTCATAAGCTACCGTAGAATTTTGCCATAAAGAGGCTAGAGAAGTCAGTACCTGTAAGAACCTGCCTTTCTGTTCTGCAGCTATAGCGATCTGTGGGGAAATGCTGTGTCTGGCATGGTAGAAGACAGAATCACCTGTGTTCATGATCTATTGGAAATGGCCCCTTGAAAGAATAACAGAAAAGCAGCAAAATCTGGCTGGCATGGACTTACGAGTTCAGCCTTTGATAGGTGGTGAGTTTAAATGGGTAACAAGTCAAAATGTTTTCAAAGATTATATCAATGGGTTTCTTGAACACTTGCTGCCAAGACAACACATATAGTATTCCTCACTTTTAGGTGAGACATCTGGAATCATGAATTATTGGTTCCAGAACTCTGGCCAAGTTAGAGCCATAGCTCAGGTCACTTGATTCTCAACCCACAGACATTCTGTCATTCTGTAGCACTCCATCTAGAATGCCCTGCTGTGTTATTGCCAAGCAGCAAAGTGCACATCCATTCTCAGGTAAGGTCAAGTACCAGGCCTGTCAATAATCTGTACTCAGGCAAACAATGTCACTTATACTTGAAGCTGCTGTTTATACACTGACCAGTTATTTTGTTTAAAGATGGTTGCCAACATGTTTTTCTCTCATTCTTCTTTCTTTCCCTTCCCCCCACCCACGCGGATTCACAGTCCTATTTTAAAAGGTCAAGGTGTGAATGGCTTCAAGGAAACATATGCAGTGCTTCAGAAATGAAAGAAATGTAAAGGTCTCGGGTAGCATCTGAGTTAAGTGAAAAATAACTAAGAGCAGCAGCAAAATAGTAACAAAAGATGTCGTTCTTTAACAGAATCTCTAACTTTACAGAAATAGTATTGTTTTGCATAATTGCATCTAAGAATATATCCTAGTATCACAGTAGATGTCTAAAGAGAGATAAATATTTGCAAATGATATGGAGGGAGGGAGTGACGGGGGTGAGACATGGCGAAGCATGAGGGAGAGAGAGTTCAAGCCACGACTTGTGTTCCTGATCAAAGTATTCATGAAGGGAATCTTGAAGAAATTAAAGAGTTAAAGCTTAGCAAGTTGACAGCCTAGGTTTTCTTACCTGTTGGATCTGTGTTAGAAGTTTACCTAAATTTTTAAAGTTAGATAAACTATTTGTGAATAACTTATTTGCAGACAAGCAATCTCCATCTTGAGAGACGTTTTCTCACTTAGTAAAGTTTTTCTCTAAGCTCCCAGCTTCTTTCCTCTTTGACTTTCAACTTACAAGCAAAACAGGTTTTTAGTCACACCTCTATATATTAGGTATCTGGGTTGAGATCTCTAATAAGATCTACTTTTTAAGAGGACAAAAACCTCCTTAAGTGGGAAGCTTCATATTTTATCACTGAATAAATTAATGTCCTGCTTCGTAATTCTATAAGATATTTCTTACTGTTAAAAAGTCAGAGTTATGAATATTTCATATTAAATGAGAAGATAATTTTATCTTCCTGGTATCAATTAGTTGGCTAAAAATACATTTGATTCAGGATAAAATCATAGGCCAAGGGGATTTTTGTGAGATATATTTTAGGGTAAGTCTATGTATGGAATGAAAAAAATAGTTTTTCAAAATTCTGTATATGTTTTCAGTAAAACATTTGACCAAATAAATAATAAATGAAAGAGAAAAAACCAAATTGATCATGGGAACCAACAACTAACATATTACCGGGGAATAAATGGGAAGTGAAACAGAAATATATGCAACCAAAGGGGGGAAAAAAAGAGGAAAAAAATTTAAAAAAAAGACTCCTGCATTGTTTAGGTTATTACAATGAAAGGGACTGACTGCGGGGACAGTCAATCTGTATGATCACTTTTTCTGGAGCAGGTTATCAGCCCTGAGAACAGAAGGCTGTGCTAACATAAATGAAGCACTTCAGAGCAGGTGTGGATTTGCAAGACAGGTGATGGCAGCAGTTCAACTCCATCATGACCAGAACAGTGTTTTGTTCACCTCTTATAACCATTTCCTGTTAAAGGAGATTTAGAATCTCACATGAGCATTCTTGGCAAAGTGCTACCAAGGGTATTATAATAATCGGATCTGGAGGCGTTTAAGGCAAGGACCGAATGCACACTGACTCAGGATAAGCACAGTCAGAACTTGGCAACAACAAAGACACCAGAAAAGGGCAAAATCAAACAAATAGTATATTTCAAAAAGACCAACTCTCTTCCTACTTGGTGCAGTGTCCTTTTGACTAAATGGCTGTATAAATTATCATTGTCTTGAAAGAAATAGTCCTTTTTCGCTTCTTTGAGTTTATCTTTTGATGCATTAAGTACTAAATTGTGGACAGTTAGTTGCAACAGTATGATTCAATGTAAAGAAATGGAAATGCCAGGGGAATAGGTGCAAAGGTGTATTAGGCTATTAGATTAGGTAGGTGGGACAATTTAGGTTTCAAAAAGTAGTTACCACATTTTAAGAGATTTTCCTCCTTTCCAAGGCAGTCAAAGAAAGCATACCTTTTAGTGAGCAAGCCAATCTCATTTGAGAAACAATAATGTAATTTAAGTACATTGTCCTTTTATCTTTGGTGTATCTCTGGATATCAGGAGCCAGCATTATCACCCCCTTCAGGCACCCAATACAGTAAGCACATGCTTGTCACTCCCATTCACCAGTTGCAGGTTGAAAAATATAAAATGTATTTTAAATATAATATTTTTGAGAACAGGGAGCATGAATTTCATCCAGTGTTGTCCCCACTGAGGCCTCAGAGATCTTGGAGCAGATAAAAGTGCTAATGTATGTTTTATGATATTTCGACCTTGTCCATTTTCAATTTAATAACCCCAGGAACACATTCCTTTGCCTGGATGGCCCCTGGCATGAGCAATCAACATGTTACACTGGTATTTTCCTGCATTTTAAAATCCTCATACAGATCATCTCAGTTTCCTTCATGGACCAGTAAGCTCCTGCTCTACCCCTTTTCAGTTCTCTTGTGTTTGACGTTTATAAACAACCCTACTCCTATTCCCTAATCAGTTTCCTCCCCTCACTTTTTTCCTTTCACATTATTTCACCTAATCTACTCACTTGTGCTTATGATTCTATGTTTGGAAATGACACTATCTGTCTGAATGAACATTATACCCAACTCTGAAAATACATCCATGTCATTTTGTTTGTTTACAGGCTTCTCTTACAAGTTCTCTCAGATCTATGCATTTTTCTGTATGATTATCTGAATACTGGCCTCTTTTCTTTGTGTGTGTTTTAACTAATTATTATTAATAACTATATGTGGATAAGCAAGTGAAAAAATGCAGACGTGAGAATATATGTAAAAGTGTACGAGTTGGAAGGTGATGTTTTTTACAGTAATTTTTATGAATTATAAATGCATGGTAGAGAAATGAGGGAGGGCATGTAGATGGGATTTGGTCAACTGTGTGCACCTGCTGACATCCTAGATGCAGGGTCTTTACTCATAAACCTAAATGAGTGCTTAACTATAATCTTAATTTTTATGGTTATTATTAAACTTGTATTTCTATTTTGATATCTATGTGATGAAGGTTTTAGTTTCTCTGTCAAGTTTGCTCCCCAACTTCTTGGCAAAAATTAGTCAAACAACAACAAGAAACCTTCTATAGCAAAGCCTTTGGTCTGCTCTGTCACTCAGAGCATAGGTATATACACAGGTTAATAAATGATTAACAATATTAAAATAAAGTTACTTTCTTTGGTTTACTTTTTTTTATTTTACTTCAGCAATTGTGTATTTTTTTTTCTTAGAGAAATCTGAATTTTTGGAACTTGCCTACTTGTTTATCATGCTTTTTTTTTTTTTTTTTTTTTTTTTTTTGAGTGCTGAATCAAGTAATCCCTGGGGCAATTGCTATGGACACATCTTGTTAAAAAGCCAAGAAAATAAATCTAGTAAATAAAAATAGTGCCACAAGAATGATACTTGAAACCTGGATTATATCAACAATACCCTAAAATGTCATCTTTCAGCTGCCTATTGTATCACAGGGGGTCTCCCCCAATCAGTGGGCATCTCTCCACACCATATGCACACCACAACAGAGGCCCAGAGACAAAATGCAGATTAATTCTTATGAAATACTAACCAGAGCATGAATCTCATAGCACTGTTCTAACTGGGGTCCAGTTCCCTTGCATTTTGAAACAATTGATCTTAAAGCCATTCAAACAAAAGCAGTGTGAAGAGGGTCAACTAAGAGTAGCCTCTTAACTACAAATTATTAAATCCTACTGTTTTAAGAATATAGACATTTATAAAAATACCCACATTCACCCACATTCAAAAAGATAAGTATGTATTCTTTCCTCTCAGGGCATATGAAAAATCAAAATAAATTTGATTACTTTGGGGACATCTGTTAATTAAATGTCTAGGAGACCGTATCTATGCCCCAGAATTTACTAGCTATTCATTCCCAACAAAACAATCATTAGAGTTCTCTTTGCCTATATGTGCAGAGGAGGGAAGGGATATTTGTAGGGGTACATTGCAGTACCTTTCAAATCATATTACATTGACTAACACTATTCCTCCTTAAGTCAAGTCTCCATTTAGAGATAGAAGAGCCAGAATGTATAGTTTCCCATGCCCAAAGGAAAATTTGATACCAGTGCAATATTATAGACAAATGGACACCATGCTGAACCTCAGGTAAACTGAACTTTTCAGTGCTAGCTCTCACTAGAGGTCATTACTCTCATCCTCCTGATATGATTTCATATCAGAGGAACAGATTTTCATCTCTCTCCCATCAGGGAAACATCATGTTATCAAAAACTCATATTTATTCACCAAATAGTATCAAATTAATCCCATTGTTTCAGATAGGCTTGGCTTTTTTTTTTTTTTCCTTTCACTGTGATGCTATTTTGCTGGTCAGGGAAAGAAAAATTTTCTGACTTTGGCAGTATCCTCAATGACATCAGTTAGGCTATATGAGCAGCTATGTGCTGTGAAATGTCAGGCTGATTCAAGTATCATGGTAGGTGTTCTCTGAGTGTGGGGATGAACCTCATTTTTATGGAAACCACATTTTGGCTAATAGGGTTACACAGGCAAATGGACATAAGCTTTAAACTAGGAACATAGATTAGAGGTGGTTCGCTGAGTTTTGATGTTCAAGTAGCCAGGATGAGCATGAAACATGAAGAAATATTTAATTTGTAGGTCCTCTTCCTCTTCATGTCATAACTGCAATAATTATTCATTCTATTCCTCAAGTGAGCAATGGGTATTAGCACCACTATAAATCAAGGACACTATTAGATGGTAATTTAAACATAAACTCTGTTCTCAAGTCACTGCAAGATAATTGGAAAGGATACATAAGTTCAGAGAGAAACTAAGCGTGGGGTAGAAAATGCCCTACCAGAGACATGTGTGAAGGACTATAGAAGCAGAAAAGAGGTACATTTTCTATTCTTAGTAAGCAGAGAGTGAATCAGTGGCTCCATAGAGATGATAGTACTTGACTGACTGTTAAAGGATTCGCCAGTTTGATTCAATGGGCCTTTACAATCAACGACTTCACAAGTGTATTCCAGTATATAAATAGAAGGATTCAGGTGAGGCACAATATGCTGAAACCTCTTGACAGCAAATTGTCAGAATCTATAGCCAACAAATGTGGATAGCCATCAGATATTACAGTGTGAAAAATACCAAGTTTGAAAGGAAAAAAAAAAAAAACTTTTGGTACTTTCTAGCAAAACTGAAGAAACAATGCAACAGAAAAACATAGTCTGTTTCCAAAGGAAGACATGCCTGTTCTATTGTTATGTGACTATGTTATTTCCAGGTTGATTCAAGTCACTGTAGTAGGAGCTATTGTTATTAACATGCCGTTGTTACTGAGTACCAGATACTCTTAAATTTACAATTGAGAGAGGTTTCATGAGTCCAACCTTCCTTTATCTGAGTATCCTATAGCAACCAGGGGTTTATGGAAAGAAAAAAAAATCAGGAAACTTGGAAATATTACTGTGACCTTTGGGCAGCCAGGTAATATGACTGAATGTTAATTTTCTTATTAATTGTGAACAATTTTTTTCAAGTTAATTGATAGGAATTTGTTACCGTGTAAAAAAAGAATTATTAAACTTGATAATAACTATTAAACTTAAAATATGGAAGTATAAGCTATAGTGTAGTGCACATAGAAGATTGGGAATGTCTTATGGAAAGGTAAAAGCTGAGAGACCACATGATTCAAATATATAAAGTTACAGACATTCTGAAAAAGTTGAGGAATTTATTTTAACAAATTTTAAAATACTTGAATAGCTCTTATACTCAGAAATATTAAAAATATATTTCAGGTAATTTACATACTTATTTTAATTTATCCTCATAACACCATCAAGAGAGAGGCATTATCTATATTTTTTTATGAAAATACCGTAGGACTAAAAGTTTAAATAATGGGCTTACCTTGTCATAAGGGGTTAAAGAGTGAAGATATCTATAATCTTTACCCCAGCATTTTCCAGTAAATAAGACAAAACCATCATCACTGGAAACTTTTTTTTTTAACTTGGGCTCCTAACTTGATACATTCTTAGAATCTCCAGGGCTGGGGAGTTAGGTGGATTTAATTTGACACTTTTCCTCTGTTCTTTATAATATAGCTACAATGATTTCTTTTATTGCTGTACTGCTCACCTTAAAAGGACAGCACTAAAACATATGGCTTTGTTATTGTCCAGAAGCAATGCTTTAGAAACTGATACGCCAAAGCCAACATATCTTTAATGGATACTTCTTGTATGTTCTTGCATACTCTGTATTAAGTAGCAGTCATGCCAAGTTTACTTGGTCTCGATTGTAGCTTTAAAGAAAGAAAAAGGAGGACATACACAAAGTAAAAAACCCATAACTGCCCCACATTTAAAAAAATCGGTTAAGAAAGAATTGTGAATGGTTATTTCCCACACTTCCAATGCCAGCTTGGGGGGGGGGGGGCGGGGAGGATCACAGAGAATTATTTCATGCACACTTTTCAGAAGAATCCTTTAACTCAAAGGTTATTGGAGATTGAACCTACATTGTAGAACAGGAACTATTATCCCACCAATACTTTTGAACTTAGGCACATGTATTTTATCAGCTAGGATAAGATAGGTTGGGCTAAGGTAATAAACACACAATGTCCTATTAGTTACATTCACACACACACACACACACACACACACACACACACACGTTCCTTTTTCACTGAGGAACCTTGTGCTACATGTCCAGACCAGTATCCAGGGCTAATGCCTTCCATGTGTTTTGTCCAGATCTCTCAACGCGATTTCCTATAATCACCACAGCAGGGAAAGAAGTAGTAAGTCCAACATTCCCATTTAAATTCTTACACCTGAATGTGACATACGTCTCTTTTGTTCACATCTTACTGGTCTAAGAATACACAGCCACATTTAATATCACATAGTATCCTTCTGAAAACTTTGATGATGAATACTTTTAATACATGTTACGTACGTTAAACACATTTTTCATGAAAGAGAAGAGTAATCCCTCTCATCAGGTGAAACCAGAACAACCTTTGTAGATTTCATTCTGCATTCTACCATTCACACGTTGCTCAAGAACAGTTGTTTCTTTTATGTGTCTTACATTGCTTCTTTTATTCTAGCAGATCTTTTTATAATTTTCACTACTATGTGTTGCAAATTCTTAGTCTCCAGTTATGCACTTGACGCTTATACTTAAGAACCATATCAAAATTGTGTTATGAAGGGAATATTCAGTGCTGTGTTAGAGTCAGCATTTTCTGGCCCCTGAGAGCTGAGAACTTCCCTATACTGTTCAGTGACATCATCCTGGTGGGTTGATATCAGCCACAGTGAGAGTTTTTACACCATGGAAATCAACACAAGCTACAACTCACATTTGTTTGATTTTCCCAGAGAGCTAGTATTTAATATGTACTAACACCCCCTTAAGAATATTGCTCCCTCCCATGTACTCTGTAATATCCATGGGAAATGGAAGAGTTATTATCTTCAACTGTAGAACAGAGAAATAAGAACAATAAAAAAGTTCCTAAGACTATGAGCTAAGTGTCAAGTCAGAAAAGTGTATCTAAACCATTAAAAAGGACAAAAGAGCTGATGGTGAGAGACCCAAAAGAAATGGGGAAGAAGGCCAGTGAAGTTTTAAGAACACTTCCTAGTGTGAGTTTGCCTTAATGAGTAGGTCCTTTAAAAGGGTTCCAAAGTAAAAACAAACAAAACAAAACAAAACAAAACAAACAAAAAAACCACATTACTATTACTAAAAGCATCAGAGTTTTGTTCATCCTATGATCACTCAGTACTGAACAATAAATCGAGTGATTTAGTTCAGTTTATTAGAACTTCTACACTTAAAATGATTCCAGGTTGAATTAAAAAAAAATAGATTCTGTGACACATTTTGTGTTACTGTCTTTATCTCACTGTAATATAATCTATATATTTACCCTACCAGACTGAGTTTTTGGGTGTGTGACAATTGTATCCTAGATGGCTATTTATACCCTGGAAACTGAAGCATAGATGGCATCTAATAGAAGTGTTAAACTGACCTAAATTTAAAACTGTTATGGTTGCAGCTTGTCAGACGTGTTCCAGTTTACCTATTTTAATTCAAATATCCTATAGGTAATGCTGGATAAAAACACATAAGCTTTAGGAAGATAAGCATTTGTATGAAAGTCATGAAAGATTATAAAAGTTTTGTTTAACCTAACCCTGAGACCTCTATTAGGAAAATAACCTTGTCCTCTAATGACTCTCTCATTGGGACTTTGTTGGATTCGGATTACAAGATCCAGTAGAAAAAAGAGATCATTCATCAGGGTAACTTCTGAATTCGTAGGAAAGATCACAGAATGTAGCACTAATGCAAACACTGGGATTTCCTTAAGGTTGAACAAAGATGCAAACTCCATCAACAAAGTGATAAGATTTCTTGCCTAATTTATATCAATTTAAAAATGACATTTAATGATAAAAAATGCAATGTTACTAAGAAAGAAGAACAGTATGTATCAGTTATAGTAACTTTTTCTCAGATTAACCTATACTTCAAACTATTTACCACGACTATGCCATGGAACTCCCATGATTGACTTCCAGTTTTCTCATGGAATAGGAGACCATGGGCTACAGAAATCCATTTGGGCTTGTCTACTATGACTGTTACTAGGGAAACAATGGCCCTTCTGGAACCAAAAGATGGTTTTAGGGCCACTGTGTCAAGACTTTGGCTATAAAATTTTCAGAAGAGCCAAGGCAGCCAAAATTGATTCTGCCTTTGGATTCAATATATAAGAACACTTGTAATGCATCAAGGATGCAGAAACCTAAGTCTCCTTGGGATTATGTATGAGCCATTGTAGGTAGGGAAGTGCAAGTTCATAAAAGAAGGAAACAAAAGATCTATTCTTTTTCTGTCATTTTATGATCTAAAACAGGCTTTTTTTGTTTGTTTCAAAAAAGAAACTCCCAAGAAATATATGTGTAAATAAGACAGAGCAGGTAGCTGTCCACATTCCCAAGCTACACATTTTAAGCAGTGCATGATAGGAAGTATTTGGTACTTAACACATTTTTCCTACAGGACTTCTTGGTAAATAATAAGCAACATTCCAATGATTACAGGGACACACATAGAGTCTAAAAACACTTTCCTTGAGAGAAGCATGATTATGTTTGAGACAAGAAATACAAAATAAAATACTTTGTCTTCCTTTCCTTTAAGCCCATAAAATTATGTTAAATTGTCTTTCATATGGGGGGGAGAAATAGTCCTACTACTAATGTACATTATTTATATCATAAGTATGTAAGTCTCCCTATTATATAAAACCTCAAATTAATGGTCAAGCTCATTTTGAGAAAAAGTAGCATATCAGATAGTAATTAGATTTTCTTCAATATTTATAATCTTTTGTCTTAAGGAAGTATGGTTTGTATTTTATAGCAAACCACATCATATTAATAGGAAACAGACATACTTTAATGTTTATTTTTTCAGCATAACACACAAAAAAGGAAGATAAATTACCCATCTCTTGTAAAGGAGTCCAAAAGTAGAGATACACAGAGGTCTTGCAAATCTTTTGCTAAAGGAACACAGACTATACACTAAAGTAATTTGTATTGATATGTTTAAGAATTTTTGGTCTAGGTAAAGGAATATAAGACAAAAGGGAATTTTTTTTTTAAATGGAAGTGAACTGAAAAAAGTCACCTTAAACACAAAGTCTAAGATATCTCTTATGAATATTTCAACAGGTAATATATTAAAATGGGTCAGAAAGTAGCTTCAAGGACAAGTTCAAATTAAACTGAGTTTTTTTTCATCTTGAATTCAATTTCACTAATTATTTTAATAATTGAAGATGTTATCTAGAGCAAGTTGTAAATCAGCTAATTATTTACTCTGTTTATGTTTTCTATCAAATTATGCATTTCAATTGCTATAATAAATATTACCTTTAGGGAGATACAGATGTAATGTCTATGTAACATTAACTAGAACAAAATCAATTCAGTATCAAATAAAGCAGGTGTACAATTACAGTGGTTAATTTGGAAAAAAAATATATAGCGTGTGTATCACATATATATCTTCATAGTCTTAGCAAAATAAAAGTATAGAAAACTTAATTCAGTTTAAACTGGCACTAAGTCTGCCTTTTCCAGACTCGGGGCTATCTTTAGAAACTCTAGATTTGGCCCTTCTTTTCGTTCTACTCTCTTGCTTCTCTTCAAGTGTTGATCCCACTTTCCCCTTCTTTTTCCTATAATCACCAATTATTTCATCAAAACTTTCAAACCCAGACAACCTAGCTTCCTTTATCTAACTTTTTCACCACTGTAGACTTGGCCACATGCACTAGGGAATAAACAAGGAAACCACTGTGTGTGCATGTACCTACTAGAGAGAGGTAAATAGCTGGGCCCAGGCCAACTTCTGTTTCTTGGTAGGGGTAGGGACTGTTAGCATCAGGTAAGTGGAAGGAAATTAGGCCTATTGAAGGCATCAGAAAATATGACATAGGATGGAAAAACTACCTTAATGTACTGAAACGAACAGGCCTATGAAAACTACTTGTCTTTAAACAACATGCATTTACATAAGAATATCCTGGAAATGCAAAGACGAGTTAAAAAGGATATTACCTTGGCATTAGAAAGGTGGCGAAAAAATAAAGGTCCATTTTATTTCTTAAGTTTGGTGTGAAGTCTTTTGGGTCCTTTATTGCTGAAATATATTTTGGTCTCTGACCTCCTAGAAGTGAACTCAGAGGAGGGCCTTGCATCACTGAAATTAATTTAATTTTCCAACAAATATTGTTGAGCACTTACTGTTTCATGTAATGGGAAGAAATACAAAGCACCTGCCCCAAAGTGCAAATATGTAATAATCATATATTCTATTACATACTGAAAAAACACAGAAAAGGGACTGCTGACCTAGTCTAAGTGGACAGACAATTTCCTCCACAACTTAGACAATGTCATGGTGGTGTATTAATTATCCATTTAAATTATCTGAGATAATTTTTTCTGGATATTTTATTTAAATAATTCCACATAAGAGATTATTTCTAACTCCAATATAGAAGATTAATGCTCAAAAGATTAAACCTAGAGATATTAAAAGAAAAAGCTTTTCTTTCAATATGTATAAATACGTATATAAATATGATTAAAGAGATTTGTCTTTGTCTTCCAATATTACAATTGTACCATTTTCCTTTTAATTCTTGAATATAGGACAACATGGGTCACTTAAAAAAAAACTGGTATTAAGTGACACTCTTAGTAAGTAGCAATCAGATTCAAACCTATGTAGAAAATCTTGAAGAGTAAGTCTCTTAATATCACTGTAGCTCAGTTTGTTCCCTACAAAAGGGATTTATAGTGCCTACAAATACTGTATTGGTAAAAGAACTAGAAAGACAATAGATGGAAAAAACATCTTTATTGCATGGCACATAGTGGAAACTCTGTTCACCTAAGTATTCCTGAATAAGTTTATTACAAAAAATGATGACAAAACCCAAGTCACAGTTCTCATTTATAATTGCACCAAAAATTAAGTAAATAAATAACCTAGGAATAGGCTTAAGGAAGTGAAATGCCTGTACTAAAAAAAACTATAAAACATTAATGAAAGGAATTGAAGATGTCACAAATGGAAATATATTCCATGCTCATAGATGGGAGTATTGATATTCTTAAAATGTCCATACTACCTAATGCAAAGATTCAATGCAATCCCCATCAAAATGCCAGTAGTATCTTTTATAGAACTAGACCAAATAATCTAAAATTTGTAAAAAAAAAAAAGCCCCAAAGACCGTGAACGGCCAAAGCAATCTTGAGGAAGAACAACCCTGGAGGTGTCATAATCCCAAATTTCATGATATACTACAAAGCTGTGATAATCAAAATAGTATGATACTGGGGCACCTGGGTGGATTAGTTGGTTAACTATCCAACCCTTGATACTGGCTCAGGTCATGATCTCATGGTCCATGAGATCTAGCCTGAAGTCAGGTTCTGCGCTGACAGTGCAGAGCCTGCTTGAAATTCTCTCTCTCTCTGCCTCCCTCCTTTTCTCTCTATCTCTCTCTCTCTCTCTTCCTCTCTCTCTTTCTTTCTCTCTCTCAAAATAAATAAATATTAGTATAGTACTCACACAAAAATAAACAGATACATCAATGGAACAGGATAGGGAGACCAGGAATAAACTCTAATACTGGAATAAATAAGAATAAAACTGGACCACTTTCTTATAGCATACATAAAAATAAATTCAAATTGGACTAAAGACCTAAATGTTAGACTTGAAACCATAAAACTTCTAAAAGAAAACATAGGCATTGATGTCTTGGACATCAGTCCTAGCAATCTGTTTCTGAGTATATATCTTCAGGCAAGGCAAACCAAAGCAAAAATAAACTATTGGGACTATAAAAATAAGTTATCAAAATAGGTTTTTCATAGCAATGGAAAACATCAAGAGAACAAAAATTCAACTTATTAAAAGGGATAAGATATTTGTAAATCATACATATGATAAAAAATTAATATCCAACATATATGAAGAACAGATACAAGTTAACACCAGCAAATAACCCAATGGGAAAAAATGGGCAGAGGACCTCAATTGAGTTTTCTCCAAAGAAGACATGCAGACATGTTCAACATCACTAATCATCAATGAAATGCAAATCAAAGCCGTAGTGAGATATCACCTCACATTAGTCAGTATGAACAGTATCAAAAATACAAGAAATAACAAGTATTGGTTATGATGAGGAGAAAAGCAAACCTTCATGCACTGTTGGGAATATAATTCAGTGCAACCACTGTAATAAACAGAATGGAATCTCCTCAAAAAATTAAAAAAAGAAATGCAATATGAACCAGTAATTCCACTAGTGGGCATTTACTCAAAGAAAACAAAAACACTAATTCTAAAAGATATGCACCCTTATGATTATTGCAGAATTAGTTATTATAATCAAGATATGAAAGCAACTTCAGTGTCCATCCATTCAGATGAATGGATGAAGATGTGGTCTTTATACAAAGAAATATTACTCAGCCATACAAAGAATGGAATCTTGCCATTTGTTACAACATGGATGGACATAGAGATCATTATGTTAAGTGAAACAATACAGACAGAGGAAGACAAACAACGTACCATTTCATTCCTATGTAGAATCTAAAAAAAAAAAAAAAAAACACAACAAAAAACCAGAAACAGACCCATAGGTGCAGAAAACTGGTGGTTGCCTGAAGGAAAGAAGTTGGAAGAGGGGCAAAATAGGTCAAGGGGAGTGGGAGGCATAGGCTTCCAATTATAGAATGAATAAGTCACAGGGATGAAAGGTACAGCACAGGGAACATAGTCAATGATATTGTAATAGCATTGTATGGTGACAGATGGTAGCTACACTTGTGGTGAACATGACATATAGAGTTGTCAATCACTATATTGTACAGATGACACTAATGTATCATTGTCAATTATATTTAAGTAAAAAGTTTTTAAAGTTATAGTTTTCTTCTTAGGGTTGATTGACTCTGAAGCACTGGCTTAGGAGAGTCTCTTTGGAGTTGTTCCTTAAAAAAAAAAAAAAGTGGAGGACCTCAGTGTTATAATCAAAAGCATCTGTGGGTTCAGTGACATTTGGAAATGGTAACCGTTTATATACTATTTTATTAGTATACTTTTAAATAGATATTAGAAATATAAGAGTCTTTAGGAATACTACTACTGAACCTTCAGGCACAAATAATTGCTCATCTGGAGACAAACACTATTATCTTCTTTCCAAGGACCTGACTAGATAGCCCATTTTCTCTTCAGTTAACTAGCTTTAGGATCTTCTGGAAACATTGCCCACCTAAAGGGAATGCCTTCCCCTTTCTAATGCAGAACATCAGGTCCTAAATAGGTTGGAAAAATGGCACCATGCCCCTGACAGATTCCCTTTATCTTCACATGTTCAGTATAGCAGAACATTTTTCTATGCAATGAAACCGCTTTGAATAATCCTATATTAAGGTTAAATTGTTAATTGCTTTTTTATTATTAGAAAGTTGTACTTGCTTTAAGATCATCACTATAAAATAAGTTCAGGATGTATTATTAGAAAAGGTGACTTAGTTGTTTTCTTGTCAAATGCTAACAAGTGTTCTCACCATGTCAGCCAGATCTAGAAACGAACCTGCTTTTATGCCCTATATTTTCTGTGGCTCAATGGAAGCTCACCTATTCCTAAAATAACCATGTTACATTCAGAGCATTGACTTGTGAGTGGTAATTATCCAATTTGTTAATTCATCAAGGGGGATTAGGTGGTAGCCTAGACAGTATTGTATTGAAGAACAAACATGGTATGGGGGATCCAGAGCCACTTAGGTACAAACCTGTTAGAAATCAAGATAAGCGTCAAGAAACCAAGAAATACGCAAACTCTGCACCAGACAAGGCAAACACAAGGTTCCATAGGTAAGTTAAATGCACACATAATCAAATACAACTTAAAATGAAAAACATATATATTATTAGTCATAGCTTTGACCCCCAAATCAAAGGCAGGAGGCTAGGCATGTCATTATTTCTAAACTTTATGTAGCAGAGTTTAAATAAGTTTAGATTATAAAAAGGGTGACCTAACTTTATCCCCCACCACTACCCAGCCAAGTGGGAGTTCTGCACACACATTCAGACACACATACCATTATCAAAAAGAGGGAAGACAATGTTTACTCGCTCCTACAGGTTCATTTGCTCTCAGGGACCTACAGTAGTTCCAAGCCCAATTAAGTGAGAGAAAAAGGGAAATAGCCCTAAGAAGGGTCTTGGTACTCCCATCCTCCACTCTGGCATAGACAAAGGGAGAAAGAGTAAGTAACCTACTAGCATCTGTGGTCCAACTGGTGCCCTGAAATAAAATTAATATTTTTTTTTTACTTTATGGTTGCATTAGTTTACTATTGCTGACATAACAAATTACCACAAGTTTAATAGGTTAAACAACAAAAAAATATTATCTTACAGTTCTGTAGGTCAAAGATCCAATGCTGCTCTTGCCAAACTAAAACCAAGGCATCAATCAGCAAGCCTCCATTCCTTGGTGGAGGTTCTGAGGGGAATCGTTTTCTGCCCCTGGATTGTTGGCAGGATTCAGTTCCTTGAGGGTTTAAGACAGACCCTTTGTTTTGTTTTTTTTCTGTCAACTACTGCCACTTCTAAAATCTGCCCACATTCCTCGTCTCATGATGTCTCTCTCCATCTCCAACACCAGCAAATGCGGGACTAGTTCCTCCACACTACCTTCCAACAGCTTGTTTCTCTGCTCTAGCAAGGAGGGTTCTCCACTTTTTAAATACTCTTGTGATTCAATTGGGCCCACCTGGATAACACAGCCTACTTTCCCTATTGCAAAGTCAACTAATTAGCAAATGAATTTCAGCTGCAATCTGAATGCCTTTTTGCCATTTACAGTAACATGTTTACAGTTTTGAGAGATTAGGATATGGCCATCTTTTGAGGGCTATTATATTCCTTATGAAAGGAGTAGATATAAGAATATATATAAGTATATATACATCATATATATATGAGGAAAAAGAAGGTGAACATAAAGAAACCTTGAATTCTTTGCTTGGATTTCTTCTACACCAGGTGCTGGCTGTTGGAATTTGAGAAAGCTACTTAAATTCTCTGAACTTCAGTTTCTCTTCCTCTTATATCAAAAAACTAACACGTACCAAAGTGAAGGTTTGTGGGGGCCAAGCAAGTATGGGGGGCAAAGGTGTGAAGATAGAGGGTTGTTTGTGGCAAACTGTGGCAAACTGAGAGAGAATGTCTCACCCAAATAATTTAAATTCCAAAATTTTGTTTAAACATTTTTCCTGACAAAATACATCTGTAAGACATATTAGGCAAAACTACCATTTTGAGGTGTTTGACTCAACTCAAAACTGTCATGAGACCTAAGTGAAATGAATGTATGTAAGATATACAGTATATAATAGGTATTCTACCCATTTTAGTTTGCTTATTTCCTAAATAGGTTGCCCTAACAGTGTTTATTAGGTTTTTGACTGTGGAAGATCATTTCATTCATTTTTTTTCCTTAAATTACTACCCATGTCATGCCATTCTCTAACCATCTGGGTTCCTTTTTACATGCTTCTAAACACATCCTTCCAAATATGTGGCCTTGAAAATCCCTATAGTGGCTCATAAGTCCCATCAATCACATCCAATCATGTGTATATTCATCCATGGAACATAAACATGAGAAAATGGCCAATATTCAAAACAGCCTTTTATAGATCTCATTTCATTATTCTCTTTGTTAGTTTTCTAATGTTTTTCTAATCCTCTTTTCTTATTAGTATCACTGTAGATGCTAATGTCATATCATTTTGACAGCATTGCTTATTCATTTCACCCTTATTTTCTAATGATTCATAAAAGGATTTTAAATTGTGTAGAGGCATGTTTAATAGGCACTATTTTTCTCACCCAATTATATACTACAGCCTGCATATGTCATAGATATTAAGAAGTGTTCTTACATGTGTATTATCAGTTCATTTATATATTTTTAGAGATATGTTACATGGCTTAGAATTGTTAATAACTGAACTTCATGTAATATCACTATGATTAAAAATGAACTTAGACCTGGGAACCTGGGTCACTCAGTTGATTAAGCATCCAACTCTTAATCTTACCTCAGATCTCAATCTCAGGGTCGAAATTTCAAATCCTGCATTGGGCTCCAAGGTGGGTGTGAAGCCTGCTAAAATAAAAAGCAAAAACAAAAACAAAAACAAAAACAAAACTTAGGTCAAAGATTAGATACAATCATGATTATAAATTTTTACATGGGAATATAGAGCATTTTCCTCATTTTTTTAAAGGTTTTACTTTTCAAAAAAATAATCTCTACACCCAATCTTAGGCTCCAACTCACAACCCCAAGATCAAGAGTCGTATGCTCCACCAACTGAGCCAGCCAGGTACCCCATCATTTTGATCATTTTTGAATGTTCTCCAAATTGAAGTATCTTTCAGGAAACAGCTCTTTCCATCTTTGGTCATAATAAGATAGAACAAGCTAAGAGATTAAGGACAGTAAGCTAAATTCTTGAGATCTTTTGTGCCTTCATTAGAGACATACAAATGAAAGACAAACTTGAATTAACTACTCAATACTGTGCATACAGTGGAATATTATAACAGACTTTGTGGTTTTTTCTTTTCTTTCTTTCTTTCTTTCTTTCTTTCTTTCTTTCTTTCTTCTTTCTTTCTTTTTTCCTTTTTTCCAATAAGTTAGAGATATTATAACAAAATTATTTTAAATAAGATTTATAGGCACCATGTCAGATTTGTTACATTTCAAGAAAGAAGTTTATTCAATAAGAGAGATGATAAAGGAAAACACTAATACTAAAGAGATGAGTTGTTTATCCTGAAGGAAGGAGAAGAAATTATCTATGGTTAATAGAAACTTGTTGGACTTTTACTAAATATCATTTCCAATCATGGTTTTTATTTGATTAAGACATTTAAATTTTGCCTTTATTCTGGGATTAGAAGAATAGTAAATAGCATGGTTAGGAAAATAATTTACATCTAGGTTTAAATTCATACTAAACTATGTTTTCAATTATCTGGAGAGGGTAACCATATACGTTTAATGTCATATCTAAAACATATTTGCGAGTGAATGATGGCATTAATAATCATATGGTATGATAGCTGGAAATTCAGATTGTCCTTATCAAATTGGACATATGTATGTTCTGTGGCCTTTCTTGCCTCAAGGTATTTACAAATATCATTCCCTCTTTTGAATTATCCTATCCCATTACTCCCAGATTTATCACCTAGTCTATGCATCTTTCCATAACCTACCTGCTATTTTCAGACTATGTGCGATGTCCCTGATGGGGTTTCTTAGAGTATACCATAATAACCATATTATAGCATGTATCATCCATTATTGTATCATTTGTTGTTCTATTTACCCTACAGACCACATGGAAATGAAAGTGTAGAGCTTTGGGTCTTGCTCACCATTATTATCTCCATGGCATGGCATAATATCTAGCCTAACAATCATTAGTCTGCTGTTAACATAGCTGGTTCCCACTTCTGAACTGTAAATACATAGGTACTACTGGAGTCCTATTGAGTGAGAACTATTAAATTAGGAATATTTCTACTCTCTCCCTTTGGAGTAAGAATAGCAAGATACTTCAATTTCTATAGCCATCCTTGAACGCTCTAAAAATAAGCTAATTTAAGATAGGAGAAAACCAGGATTATTTAGCATTTCAGAATTATTTGCAAGCCTCACTGTCTCATGTTAAGCAGTTCTCTCTACATTTCCCCAAAACCCTGGGGAACACTATGGAGAACAAGCTATTGTGTTGGGCAACATGTTTTATTTAGGTAACTAGTGATGGATGTTGGGTAACTGCCTATACTGCACCCCTTCATTGTCACCCCAGGACTTTATGTGGATGTTGGGATGAATGACACATGGGCACCAATGGATATGAAATAAAGAAATAAAATTTATTATTTACATAGTAAATATCTAAGATGTTCCCAAGGAGAAAGGCTCAAGTTTCGTCTGGAGTGAAACAAAAAAAGATCAAGGGGGGAGGATGACACTGGTTTTAATTGTGGGTAGGATGTGGGACAAGAATGAAGGTTCCCTGAGCAGGCTGCAACATGCATGGTTTGCACTTCCTGCCCACACCATGGGAGAAAGCAAAAAACGTTCTTGTAAATTTGTTCAGTGTGAAGTAAAAGGGCCTGAGTGAGGAAGGGAGGAATTTGAAAACGTTAGTGATGAAACATCAAAAATGGAGTCTTAGTCCATATTACAGAAAACAAAGCTAATTCTGTCTTTAAAGTTTACAAAGAATGGATTAATTATCTCATAGACACTTTGATAGGAATTAAGAATAAAAATATTATAGGAGCGCCTGGGTGACTCAGTTAAGCGTCTGACTCTTGATCTTGGCTCAGGTCATGATGTCACGAATTCGTGGGTTCAAGCCCCACATTCAGGCTCTGTGCTGATGGTGCAGAGCCTCCTTGGGGATTCTCTCTCTCCTCTCTCTCTGTTCCTCCCCTACTCGTGCTTTCTGTCTCTCAAAATAAATAAACTTAAAGAAGAAAGAAAAATAGAAAAAAAATTAGAAAACAGAAAATATTTGGCAGTGCATCTATTCTGTTTTCACCATGCCTGTGATAAACTCATTTCTCATACAGTGACATTTAATCCTTGTTATAATTTTGTATCATGACCACATTACAGCTAAGAAATCAAAGTGCAGGAATGGGACATGACATATACAAGGTCATACATATACAAGTCAATCTAAGCATCAAGATATATAACCCAAAGCATGTGACTACCACATCATACAGACATTTGCTCACTCAACTTACCGATGGGACCATCCTGGGTTAAAAACCTAAGTTTTCTCTTCTCAGTGTAGAACATCTTAAGACTCTTAATGTCTTCTACACCTTGTGGAAGGAGAGGTGGATGAATTCAGTATCTTTTTTTAGTTCTTAATGCCATAACTGACCATCGTGTAAGGTCACTTTACCCATTCTTCTGTTTCCAAGAAGCAAAATACTTTCAAGACCTACATTATTCAAGACACTACTGGTTTTTAAGTGTTACGTAACCAGACTATTTGTGTCACAATAAGAGTAAGGGAGAGCACATTGTGCTCAGAAAAAGATTGTTAAAACAGGACAGGCAGCACCTATGCTGTAAATCAAATTTTGTCTCATGCCATGCAATATTCATACTGATTCCCTAATTCAAACTTAGGAACATATTTCTTTCCTTTGTTTCTATACCTGAGAGATCTCTTAATGTGTAATTCCACTAAGTAAATACACACTGATTCCATGTGCTCTCAAAGTGTCATTAACATACAGTATACACAACCTGTTCAACTCCTCTCTGAACTGTACTAAAAATAAATGCAGAGCAGTTATTGTAATTATAGAGTAAATATAACAAATTGACATAATTATAATTAAATCCAGGAAAAGTGGTGAGTACTTTAAAACATACAAAATTAATTCAAGACCCTTATTTGTGGTTAAAAACTCTCTCCTTGAAGAAGCAAAATATTAACTGAGAACTTAGAAGCAGAAAATCAAAAGCTACAAAGCAACTTTCCCTTTATAGGGCAAGAACAATGATCCATAAGCCAAATTTGAGCTCTATGCATGTTCACCCAGTTTACATGAAAATGGTGTAAAATGTCTCTTTCATGTTTGGGTTTTGCCTACCTCTATAATGTGAAATATAGATGTGAAAGGAATATTCAGATAAGAAAAACAAGGTTAAAAACACACATTCACATATAATTGTATCTCTTGTATCTCGTTATTGAGTTTCTAGTAAAATTGTTGGGCCTGAGTTATCTGAACATTTGTCTCAAGTCCTTAAGACACTTCACATGTAAATATAGGTATTATGTACAGCCTCATTTTTCCAAAGATTTTTTTTTCTAGGTAGTGTTGTTTAAAGCTTTTCTTGAAAGTAGCATAGCAAAAACAAAAACAAATAAACAAAAAACACTTTTCCTGGGCTTTTCCTTCTCTTCTCTGAAACTGATTTTTTGGGTGCCCAATTTCTCTGGGTTTACTATGGTCTTATGGAAGGGAAAGACTGCTACCCTGGCAGGTACTCAGTATGTTGTTTTGCAGTGACACACAGAACTTCATTAAAGCTAACTTTGTCAGTATGAAGTTGATTACAGATAACTTATCCTTTAAAAAGACTGCACTTTAAGATTAATATAAATAATATGTCATGAATAGTACCTGCAGATTGTCTACTATGACAAAGATCAAGCATACAGTAAATGGATGTCAGTGATTAAAGGGTATCTCATGGACATACTTTCAAATGAAGATTTCAAAGGCAAGGGCTAAGGACGGAAGGAATGCACAAAGTAAAGAAGATGAGAGTAAAAGAATGAGGATAATTGGTAGAGAGAGACTTAAAACATGTATTTTTTAATAGATACCCATGAAAGTTGGACACAGATAAATCGTAACTATGATGAGTTTTACTGAACAATTTTTTGTGCATCATTAAATATGACGAAGAGATGAGTACAATGTCTAAAGATAAATCTAAGTGTATCAGGAATGATGGATGAGGGTAACTGTATTTTTAATTTTTGAGGAACCTCCACACTGTTTTCCAGAGTGGCTGTACCAGTCTGCATCCCCACCAACAGTGCAAGAGGGTTCCTGTTTCTCCACATTCTCACCAATATCTGTTGTTTCCTGAGTTGTTAATTTTAGCCACTCTGGTGCAAAAAATTAAAAATACAATTACCCTATGAGCCAGCAATAACATTAGTAGGAATTTATCCAAAGGATACAAGAGTCATGATTCAGAAGGACACATGTACCCCAATGTTTATAGCAGCTCTAACAATTGCTATCAACAATTTCCAAGTTATAGAAAGAGCCCAAATGTCCATCAACTGATGAAGGATAAAGAACATATGGTTTATATATACAATGGAATACTACTCGGCAATGAAAAAGAATGAAATCTTGCCATTTGCAATAATGAGGATGGAACTGGAGAGTATTATGCTAAGTAAAATAAGTCAGTCAGAGAAAGACAGATATCATATGTTTTTACTCATATGTGGAATTTGAGAAACTTTAGCAGAGGACCATGAGGGAAGGGAACAGGAAAAAAATAGTTTCAAACAGAGAGGGAGGCAAACCATAAGAGACTCTTAGAGAACAAACTGAGGGTTGATGGGAGGGGAGGGGTAGAGGTGAAAATGGGTGATTGGCATTGAGGAGGTCACTTGTTGGGATGAGTACTGGGTATTGTGAGCAAGTGATCATCATGGGAATCTACTCCCGAAGCCAAGAGCACACTGTGTACACCGTATGTTAGCTAACTTGACAATAAATTATGTTTAAAAGAATAATAAAAAAAATAAAGGTCTATTACTTTGTCAAAAAGAATTATGGATGAGGAACATGTGACATAGAGACAAATGTCACTGAATTGGCAAGAACTGATTTTATGAACTCTTTGTACATAATATGACATAGGGAATTAAGGGGATTAAAATAAATTTTTAAACACATTTCAAGGCAATTTCTTGGGCATTTTGTGATAGGAAAGATATTTTATAAATTTTTGTTCATTACTCAGCCAAGGGAAACTGCTCAGTCAGTAATGTCACCAGCAAATAAAAAAATAGTATAAAATAACAGTAAGAAATATATTTAGCTATATATTTCTGATGGTTTTTAATCAATGTACTTTTTGTAATATAATAAACAGTGTAGATGTGAAGAACAATTAAATTTCAATGATGAGATTTCCTCAGTCTTGATCTCAGGGAATTTTTACTTGTTCAAATTGTTAAACTACTTTCCACTCTGGAGAGACAGTCTCTCGAGACTGATTTCTCAGATGTTTTAGAAGATCCTCAAAACTTGTAATATGTTCTTAGCATTCACATTTGAAATCAATTCATGGAATTTGGTAGTTCAGAGAAGGCATAGTTATCTCTGACGATACACTACTATCACATCACATTGTTTCCTCCTTGTCCTCAAGGTCTCTTCCTGCTCTCTCCTATGTAAAAAGCTGAAATAGTGTTCCAAAATTAAAAAAAGGAAAAAAAAAAAGCTTCTCACTTCTCATTTAAAAACTAATTAAGTTTTCCACTAGGCACATAACTCTGATTTATCATGATCAATGCGACTTCTGTTTTGGGGGTACACAACTTTTTTAAATGATTGCTTTGTAATATGCTATTATGGCAAGTGCCATGGTGGGCATCTCTGACCATAATGAGTTGAACTGGGAAGAGTTGGCAGAGGACTTTCTTTTAAGAGACATTATGTTTGTTTTCATTAATATTGTCTCCTACCGCCTGTACTATTATATATATTTTTCCAGGGCTGGAGAGTTGTATTCCATAAACTCTTTCTACCAGAGGGTATGTGAGATGTTAAATATATAGGAATGTCATATATTGTTCCAAGAAGGGAACCTACACAGACCATAAAAAATATAAAGGTAGATGAAAAGTCATTTGATATAAACTCTTATTTCACTCCTTGAAGGCGTGAAGAACTCAGGCATAATATTCAGGATGCTGCAATAACCTTCTATTTGGTGTGGGTATCGATGACCTTTGCAGCAAAGGATGCTGCTAATTTTATAATCTAGTTACTCTTCAAAAAACTGAGGGAAGAAATGAGGAACTATGAGAAAAGGGCAATGAGGAATGAAAAGGAGGGAAGAAAGAGAGTGAAAAAGAGGAAAACAACCAAAAAGGAAAACTATCTAGTTTGATGAATACTTTAGCAATTCGATCAATTGATCCTTTCTTGCAATAATCAAAGGAGGTAAGAGTTATTATCTTTATACTGCAGATGAGAAATTGAGGCTAGACTAATGTTTTATTTTTCTCATAGTGACATTAATTATAAGCAGCATATAAAGGGCCTAGCCTCAGGCTTTTTGTAAAAAGTACATGGACTTTTCCACTCTATCCCAGGGTAGATTATGGAATCCCATGGTGAGTAAGAGTTAAGAGCTGGGGACTGCCTTGGGTAACCCTCTGTGGTTCTTATGCAAAATAATGTCTCTTCCATCATTTAGGTATCAACAATTTATTAATCCAACTGAGAAGGTAGTAGAAGACACTGAGATATGTTATGGAAGTTTCTGTGAGACATTTAGCCTAATTATCATTGTCCAGCAACAATTCTCTTACAATTGACTTTCACTCTGCTTTGAGTTTAAAACTAAATTTTTTGTGTTATGTAAATGGAATATACAGACTTCAATGATACATAAAATGAGCTGAACTTCAGGTATCAGGCTCATCTTTTCCACTTGAAAAGAAAATTTGCAAATAGAGATGAAAAGGAAAATTTCAATTTTGATAACTTTGTCAGTATTCTCCCTTAAGTTAAAGTTGCCTAAATTAATTTTCAAGGCCCAAAAATATTCTGAATAAAAATATTTTGTGAAAATTATTTATATTCCTTACTTCTTTAATTGAAAGCAGCCTGTGAGAAAACAAGCTTTTCCCAATACTTCATTGCTCCTGTAGTCCCAGGGTTAGACTGTTTTATTTAATCCGTAGGTCATTGACATTGTCATGATTGTAAAGAAATAATCAGAAAAGTATCGCAACGTAGACTTCATGCTGTGGAAGAACAAGGCAAGGGTAGATGGTCTAGGAAATGATGGTCTTCCTAGCATTGCTCTACTTTCTAGAGACATAAGATTTGCTAAAGAAGAGAAATAATCCCTCCCTGTACAGAGGCAGTGTAAAAATTCATGAAAAAGAAGTTATGAGGGATGTCTGGGTGGCTCAGTCGGTTAAGCACCCAACTTTGACTCAGGTTGTGATCGCATCGTACATGAGTTCGAGCCCCATGTCGGGCTCTGTGTTGACAGCTCAGGGACTGGAGCTTGATTCGGATTCTGTGTCTCAGTCTCTCTATGCCCCTCCCTAGCCACGCTCTATCTCTGTCTCTCTGTCTCTCTCCCTCTTTCAAAAAAAAACACTAAAAAATATTTTTAATATCTTTTTTTTTTTTAATTTTTATTTATTTTTGAGACAGAGAGAGACAGAGCATGAACGGGGGAGGAGCAGAGAGAGAGAGGAAGACACAGAATCCGAAGCAGGCTCCAGGCTCTGAGCTGTCAGCACAGAGCCCGACGCGGGACTCAAACTCATGAACCATGAGATCGTGACCTGAGCCGAAGTCGGACGCTTAACCGACTGAGCCACCCAGGCGCCCCTAAAAAGTATTTTTAAAAAGGAGTTATAAAAACAACATCTGAGGATATGGAAGGTTAGAGAAGTATCCCCAAATAATTGACAAGATCTATAGAACATTCAGTTAGGGAAGGACAAAGGACAACATATAAAGGAAAACAAAGAGGGTGAAAGGGAAAAAAAAGGACAATAAAAGCAGTCCCATGGAGACTGAGCACCATACAATAGATTTAGAAACAGAGAAATGACAGCAAAACATGGATAGCATATAATGTAAGTTATAGAATGTGAAAATGAAGGAGAGAAAACTACCAAAGAATAATAGGACAAGAAAGAAAAGGCCACAAATGAAAAAGTAGAAACTAATAATTATTTTCAGTGAAAACTGCATAGCCCTGGTATGAACTAAATACCATACACCAGCAGTAGGAGCTCATAAACTGTCTTTCATTAACATAAAAGGATTCCAGAGAATAATAAAAAAGAAGGGGAAGCATGCTAAGACTGCAAAAGCATGTCAGTGCTATAGCTGTTGTAAATAAGAGAACATGTACTAACTCCCTCTGTTACAGCAAAATCGATGGTTTTGAATAAATCTGCATTTCTGTGTTTATAATTTGCTATTTTTTGTAAATCACAATTATAATTGATCATTATTATATTGTGCTAATTTAAAAAAAAACACTAAAATAAAAAAATATGTCTCCACTTAAGAAACTGAACCAAAGAAGTTAAATAAAAAGTACCCAAATCTGCAAAGGCGTGCTAATTTCTGGTCACTAGACAGAGAAGGAGAGCCACTGATTGGATCTCCTGAGTCCATGTCTACCATGGGCAGAATGGTGCAGAAACTCACAATGATGCTATTTCAAGAGCAACACTGATGTAATGATAAGACTGTTGGCCACTGGGGTAAGAGAATGAGAGCTCACATAATGATTTTTCCACAAGCTAGCTGTAAGACCCCAGGCAAATCTTTTTATCTTTATGATTTTGTCTCCTGAAGAATATACAGCAGTGTTATTATTTTTATAAAAGTTGAAGATATTTTTTATAGGGATGAACACACCAAAAGAAAACTAATTTTAATTCTCTTAACCTAAATATATAAAACCCCGATTTAAGGGGAGGCTTAAAATATTACCCTAAGATTAAGTATCAATAGGATGCTGTAGCTTTTAAAACATCAGCAGGAACTCAAAAGATGTTAACTTTGTTGTCTTTGCCTTTGAAGACTGTATACCAACCTATTTTCTCCACATTTTACATGATGTTCAAACGTGAAATGAATAATAAAAATAGTAGAAAATGCATTTTAACATACTAAGGGGTGTGTGTGTGTGTGTGTGTGTGTGTGTGTGTATCTTATTTTGAAATAATGTTTTTGAAGACATTTGTCTGAAATTAATCTTTAATTAATCTGATCATGAAATTCTACCACTTTCGTCTTTCTCATGACTTCTAATGACCCTTAAAATTCCAAATCCTGGGGCGCATGTGTAGCTCAGTCGGTTGAGCACTGGGCTCTCAATTTCCACCCAGGTCATGATCTCAGAGTCGTGGGATCCTGTCAGGCTCTGTGCTGAATGTGGACACTGCTTAGGATTCTCTCTCTCTCTCTCTCTCTCTCTCTCGCTCTCTCTCTCTCTCTCTCTGTCAACCTCTCCTCCAGTCCCCTGATCACACACATTCTAAGAAAAAAAAAAAAATCCCAAATCCTTACCAAGACTTTGCAGGCCTTATTAACATTGCTCAAATTGCTCAAGACTACATCTTTGACATCACTTTTTGTTCATTGCCCATTACTTCCTGGGCTGTCATGTTGTTCTTGTCTTCCCCAAACACTCCCATACATTCCTGAGGGATTTATACTGTGGTACTGCTTAGAGACTCTTCCATCAGATCTAATAAGGATTTTCCCTCAACTCATACAATCCGTGTGGATGTATTTAATGTCATAAAACCAAGGCATGCATGCTATGTCTGCTCTCAATGAAAAACTGGTAAACTTTCTTGGTAGAATTTTAAAATTTATTTTTAAAATTATAATTCAAAGCCAAAAAATTAAGCATCTCATGTTACATAGTTAATTATTGCTCAGAATGGAAATTACAATTTCCTTAGGTAAAAAGAAGTTCTTGAGAATTATGAATATGACTGAACTATATCATTCAAGACTGTGACAGATAGCTGGAATTAATGCGTTTATACTTTTTTGTTCACTTTTTTTAATGTTTAAAAATTTGTGTTCACTTTTTTAAAAAGAAAATGTAAAGGTAGGATTTCATCTGTAGATCATAACAGTAGGGTCATTTTTTGTTTCCTATAATCACATCGTACTGACTTCCTGTTTATGAAGAAGCTTCTCCCAGTTTCCCACCCATGAAGTATATTAGATAATATGATATGTAGTAGTGAAGGAAAAAAGCCAGAACTAATTATTTTTTCTTGTTATTGTTTTTGATGTCATTTTGTCTTTGCAAATAAACATTTTTTAAAAAGTTTACTTATTTATTTTGTGAGAGAGAGAGAGAGAGAGAGAGAGAGAGAGGGAGAGAGAGAGAGAAAGCAGGAGGGACAGAGAGACACATGAGAGAGAATCCCAAGCACACTTCGCACTGTCAGCACAGAGCCAACATGGGGCTCTACCTCACCAACTGTAGACCATGACCTGAGCCAAAATCAAGAGTCTGACCCTTAATGACCTGAGCCACCTAGGTGCCCCACAAATACACATTTCTTGAAGCAGGCCACAGTTGTATCTTAGATTTGGGATCGTCTCTCATATCCATGTTCAAGAGTTTCTTTAATCTGAAGCAGAATAGTTGAGAGAGAGAGAGAGACAGACAATGACAGATAATAACAAATAATAGAAAGAAGAGGGATAGATAGAACAGATCAGATAGGAAAATCATATTCAAATTCCTATCAAAGTTAGAGAACCATGGGGAAATTGTGGTGTACTCTATCTAGGTTCTCCAAATATCCAGGAAATCATATTACTAAGGCTGTGCCAATGGCAGAAAAAATAAAATGGGAGATATATGTATATAACATAAAATATATGTATATATTTATATGTTGTACATTAATATTATTATATATTAATATATTTAGATTAGTGTATTAGTATATAAACAATATATTATTAGTATTGTATTTGTGTTATATATATTAAAATTTTTTTTCAACGTTTATTTATTTTGGGGACAAAGAGAGACAGAGCATGAACGGGGGAGGGGCAGAGAGAGAGGGAGACACAGAATCGGAAACAGGCTCCAGGCGCTGAGCCATCAGCCCAGAGCCTGACGCGGGGCTCGAACTCACGGACCTTGAGATCGTGACCTGACTGAAGTCGGACGCTTAACCGACTGCGCCAGCCAGGCGCCCCTATGTTATATATATTAAAGAATAGTTTTGGAAACAGCATTTGTAAAGAACACTGTTAGTTCTGCATATGTTTCATGTGATTATGAGGAACAGATATTAGCATAAATATGTAAATGCTACATTAATGGCATAAGAAAGCGCATTTATTATGCTTTTTGTAGGAATTGGAGCTCTCACATCACTGAATCAAAATGGCTTACAGACTCATTCTCTGTTTTGCCGATTGTAAAGGTCACCTGAAGTACAAGAAGAGAAATTTGCTCAAAAATTTGAATTTATTTGAAACTGAGCTCCTAATTATCTTAAATGTTGTATTATCCTGATTGCTTCTGAGAAAAACACACCCTTTTCATACTCTCCTGCAAACCTATCAGTAACAGTTTTTAAAATAAAGAGTACTTTTCACAACTGTGTGTGAGTTCATGTATGTGCCTGTGTGTTTAATTATTCTCTAATTGTTTTTTCCAGCAAATTTTGGGGAAATAAAACATCATTTTCATTCTGAGTCTTCAACCTATGTTGCCTCACTCATGACTTACACATGTCCAATTCGATATGTTAAAGACTGAAGGCTCATTCTTCTCTTGGTATGTTCTGATATGCATACCTAAGACAGGTGATTAAGATGCTTGGATTTTCCATTAGAATTTCTATTCAGTTTGTCAAATGCTTGTGGCCATAGTCTAAGATATGATACCATAATAAAAAAATATATCAGCCACATTTCCTGTACAGATGGTTGTGGAAATTGACATTCTAACACCCTATGGGTTGCCAATTCATACATTTTTTCCCAGAGGCTGTTTAAAACATGAATAGTTCACAACTGATTAAAAGTATGCCTAATTAATTCACCCCTTCTTCTAAAGCTCAACATGGACAGTCTTAGGGACAAACTACTATACTGTATGTATTGTGTTAGGTGTTGAAGAGACCATGATGAATAAAAGCAGCCTATTCATGGGGTTTAAAACATAATAAAACATAGGAGTATATAAGCAATAAAAGCAATTAAATATTACGTGTCATGAAAGAACATAGAGGAAGGAATGCCCATAGTTATTGCTGGGAGAGAAAGTACTACACATTTATTTCTTTCTCTTTCTTTCTTTCTTTCTTTCAGATTATTTATTTATTTTGAGAGAGAGAAAGCATGAGTGGGGGAGAGGCAGAAAGAGGGAGAGAGAATCCCAAGCAGCCTCCACACTGTCAGTCTGAAGCCTAATGCAGGGCTCAAACCCACAAACTGTGAGATTATGACCTGAGCCTAAATCAAGATTTAGATGTTCAACCGACTGAGCCATCCAGGTGACCCCACATTTCTTAAATTAGTAAAGATTCTTTAATCTTGAATCTAATCTTATTTCCTATAAAGCAGCATGCCCTTCTAGCAAGGAACTCTGATAGTTTGTGCAAGGCTTGAAACTGTAAATTACCTGTTGTGCACATTCACATACACACACACACACACACACACACACACACATACACACAGACTGAGTCCCTTATTCTCTCTCTTTCTATCCCTTTTTTTCTCAACCCAAGATGGTTGGCCCAGCTCTTGTAGTTTTCTGCTATAAGTTAATTGTTCCACACTCTAGATCCTGGTATTCTAAGTTGCACTCACCAAAGAATGAAAAAACACATATCTACCCTGAAAGAGCTCTTCTCTGAAGAAAAAAACACAAATATGTCAGACCAATACAGTAGAAATGAGGAAAATGCTATTTCAGAAATATGTACAGTCTTCTTTTAGTGTTCAGCACTGATTGAATAGCTTTATGAGGTCAGTGTAGGCTTGAAAAGATGACATTTGAGATGAATGTTGAACAGGTATGGGGAAATGGCCATTTGTTCTTCATCACTATGCCATATACTAAGAGACTGGAATACAATGAGCATTGACCATTGCTTGATTCACAGAGTAAGTCATTACATTATACACTGCCCCTTCCCCCAAGGTGGTGGGCTTCTATGTAGTTGGATCAAACTTCCAGATTCTCTTCTCAACTTTTGTCTTCTACAATACATTTTGCTAAGTTTCTAACCTCATGCCAAGACTGGTCTAATTATGATTGTTATGAGCTCATTTTACTTTTACCCCTTCTCTCTCTAGTTAGGTATAGACACAACTATAAAGAGAGAAATTATTTAGGAAGCACATAAAAAATATTCATTCACAGCCTCAGTGTAAAATAAAATCTTGAGGGAAGAGATTCTTTTAATGTAGCTGAAGGGGTTATCTGAGCTCAAAATGGAATTTATCACACTTTCTCCTATGTGCTCTCCATTATCACAAGTTCTGAAAGACTATTGTGTTAGCCAGCATGCTTCACTTCTAGGTATTGGGATGTGATTGCCATTTTTTCCAATGAGAGCCCTTTATACAAGATCTGAAAGGTAAAAGGGAAGCAGAAAACATCAAGGCTCCTCCAGCAGTGACAAGCATCCACATGGGCTTCCACAGATTTTTTTAACAACTAGGAGTTCCTTTGTAAATTATTTGCCTCGGTGCTACAGATAACTGCGTAGGTGGGATTTCTTATAGTTCCTGATCTGGGCAGTGACAGTAATTATGTGGCAAAAGTAACTTCCTAGTGTCCTGAAAGCTAGTGTTGAGTGGGAAAAAATGACACTTATGGCACCCTTGTTTGACTTCTGACTATTATTTTATAAGCACCTATTTTTCTGATCACAAATTATCCTGTTTGAAATGTCTATAAGGGATTATATTTTCTTTACTGAACCTTGAGTATATGATTGCACATTTGCATCATGTTAGAATGATATTTTATTGGTGTAAAAGTGAATTCCTCTCTATATTAGTTAGAGTAAGCACATTCGCTTTAATAAAAATACATTCAGTATTTCATTAAAGCAAGCTTCTGTAGATTTATAGAATGTATCATGTATACATTTTTATTTATACTTTAGATCATGAATAAATACATTAAAATGAGTTGTATTTATAGCTTAAATATCATCTGTATATTGATCCAACCATGATTTCTGTTACAGATCTACATTTTCACTTATTATCAAATAGCTCTATTATGATAACACAAAAGCACCCTAAACTCATATGGTCAAAACTGAACACAATGATTGATATTCAATGTACCCACTTAGTTAAGCCAAAAGCCTAGGAATTATTCTTCTTCATTACTGGGAGCCAATCATTTAGAATTTTGATGTTTCTTTAGGATTAAGATATGTGTGCACAGATACCCACACCTGCCCAACCCACCCCACACACATATACACAATTATATATTGAATGGAGAGTTAGCCCTCTCAAAATCACCCTTGAAATACATAATACTTATTGCTGTGTATCCACCAAGCATAGGAAGGAAATAAAATAAATACTAAGAGAATAAGATAATTGAAAGCACTGCCTTTCTTTTCTAGTTATCTTTGGAGAAGAGAACTAGAGTCGTATTTCTTTACAATGACTTAGATTTAATCAGAAAAAAAAAAGCCTCAGGGTATAACCTCATGGATGCTTGGCATAGCTTCTCTACCATAATGAAATTCACTGGGGTCCTAGTTAAGATTTCATCACTGTTTTCACTAAAATTCATTGTGTTGTCTCTTAATTTAACTTAATTCATTCAATTCTACTGTGCTGAATTCTATTTATTTTCCAGGTCAGTCCTTATTCTCACTTATCCCTCATTCTGGAACCTTCCCTTCCCTTTGTCTTAGGTTTTCTGGTGAGGGAAATGAGATAAGTATCTCTGCTCTGGAATTAAACACCTGGGTTCAAATCATGATTTTGCAGAATTTACTTAAACATACTGTGCTTCAGTTACCTCCCCTGTCAGATGAGAATCACAATAGTATCTACAAGTATGGTTAGTATACTGACCAAACTATATAACACATACAAAGTGTTTACTACATTTCAATAAAAGTTACCTACCGTTAAGACAATTGTAGAACATGCAAATTTTATTTTTCATTTCTAAGGATTATTGTTTCAGTCATCTATTGCTGCATGAAAATACATGTCAACTAAAAATGTAAAGCTTAAAATAACAATCATTTTATTATTTTCACAGATTTTTGTAAGTGTTGAAGTGGGAATGGGCATAACACAGGTGACTTTTCTCTCCTTCACCATGTCTGGGCCTAGGGTGGGAATATTCAAAGGCTGGGGCTGAATCAGCTAAGCGCTAGACTTCTCTGAAAGACTCATTCATTCACATATCAGTTGGTGCTGGCTGTTGACTGCAGTGTTGGCTGTGACTGTCAACCAGAAAATTTCTATGTGACTGCTGGGGCTTCCTCACAGAATGGTGGCTGGCTTAAAACCATGAGGGTAGCAAGAAAATAAAGCAGTAGTGCATAATATTTCTTTTTAATTTTGCCTTGAAAGTGCACAATATTTACTGGCTGTTGAGGCAGTCATAAAGTGTTTCACAGATTCAAGGGGAGATTTTATAACCCCTATAGTTCAATAGAAGGAATATCAAGGTTATATTGTAAGAAAAGTATGTAGAGTGGCAGATATTGTTGCCACTATCTTTGGAAAATAAAATTTGTACATTTACTTTATCTCCCATTTTGATTACATTATTTCTAAACTATAAACTCTTGGATAATCGTGGAGATAGCAGGCAATCTCTTTCTCACATATACAGAATAACATTAGTATTTCACCTTTTATTATGTTATCCTTGTGGTAGATAGTATTCATCAATTCCTTTGATGAATTCATGAATTCCTTTCGTAAGTCAATGGTCACCATTAATTCCCTCTCTACATCTGTGCAAATAGAGAGGTGGCTTCTCTCCTTGAATCTTTTCTTACCTTGTGACTATTTATCTAATAGAATGTGGCAGATATGATATCCTGGGGCTTCTAAGCCCAGGGCTTATAACAATTGGTAGCTTCCTCTACCCTTTATTTTAAGGAATTATTTCAAGGAATTAGCTCATATGACTATGATTATAGAATGTGAAGCCTGGCAAATATGAAAAGTTTAGGGTAGGCCAGTAGGCTGAAGATTCAGGTAAAAACTTGTATTAATGTTACAGTCTGAAATCTGTAAGGTAGCCTAGCAGGCAGAAATCCCAGGCAAGGTTTCTATGTTTCAATCTTGATGTAGAATCACTTCTTCAGAAAATCTCAGTCTTTCATTTTAAGGCCTTTACTTGATTGCATGAGGTCTACTCACATTATGGGAGGTAATCTGCTTTACTCAAAGACTACAGATTTAAATCTTAATCATGTCTAAAGAATGCTTTTACAGTTTGACCAACCAACTGGCACCATAGTCTAGCCAAGTTGGTATATTAAATGAATCATCAAAGAATATAAAACTATACCTAATGATTCTAACACTTTTGCTAATAGATTTCCAGATCAAATAGGGAAGCTGTCAACTGGTTTTATTTAGTTACAAGTAGATAACTAAATAGATAAACTAGATAGATAGGAGTGTTGAACTAAAGAAGGGACTGCTTTGTTTTCATAGCAAATTTAAGAAAATATTTTCAACCAAAGATATACCAAATTGGAAGAACAAGCTGTATATCATTATAGTTTCTCCAGCCTACAAGAGATGCTCCAAAATAAATAAATCAGTTAATTAAAGCCTAGGGCAAAGATCAAATCTTAACTTAAGGTTTTTCCTATAAATTGTAACCTCAGGTATAAGATCAAAGATATGTCTATAAGCGTCTTCGTTGAAACACTGGATAGATGTAGTGGTTTGCTTACAGATCCTCTCATTTAGACAGAAATATGTCTCAGGGTTCTGTAGTTGTTGTCCTATAGCAGCATCCTGAATCTTACTTAGTGTCAGGTAGAGAGAGGGCTACTCTTTCAAACACATTTCTGATTGAGGCTTTTGTATATTTTTATCATAGTTTGATATGCAGGAAGCTCTCAGAAATTTTAAAGAATTACATCATTTTTAATTAAAAGGAATGTTGTTCAATATATAAGGAGATCACTGGACCCCAATCTTCCTACATGCAAGCAAAGAAACCTAAACAAGGATCATTTCAAGTGGAAAATAAGGGATGCATCAGAGGGCAGAGTCAAAATCCCAGATGAAAGAACCAATAGCAATTGACAACTCTCCTAGGGAGAACTGAGTCCCAAGCAAAGATAGTCCTTGACTCTGGAGTTGGAGGGAATGGTAACATGTGTTCAGTTGGGCTTCAAAATGTACTTCCATCTACTGTTTACTATATTGTGTCTTTAATTTTCCTCTTTATGAACTGGCATATCTGTTGTGATTATGCTATCCCTTTTTCAACACCATATGGTGGATTTGTTGGGGAAAAGATAACTTTTCTCTGTAAATGGAAAAATGCACTTGAGAAGTGGCTTCCAAGGTGCTACATCTGAGAAGCCTCATCTACACCTGATGATAATATCCTATCTTATAAGCCACTGCTCTTACTTAGGGGAGGACTTGATTATATTTTGCATATAACAGGGATATGGATCATTGTGGCCAAAGAGTTGACTGTGATCGTTGATCTCTTACAATAAGCTTCTTCCCTTCCTGTATGAACACCCACATCCAGGACTGCTTTGGCTAATAGAATATGTCAGAGATCATATTCTAGTATTCTGATTTCAAACATTTCTTCCTCCTGGAATCCATGTGCCTGTAATGTAAGCTCAAACCACATGGAATAGTCATGTTAACAATATAGTAGGCTTCCCACATATTTAATTTCTAGGGATGCCATGATCAAATAGCAAATGTCAAAGGTCTTTACAAGTAAGATTATTCTGATTACTGTTTTGCCTCCATTGTCCATTATTACAACCACAATCACTTTATCTTTGGTAAATAAGTGTCACCATTTGACTCCTCTACCCTAGGATTCTCTTATTCTCATTGCCTTTAGTGTTCCCCCTTCAATGGTAGCAGTTACCATTTCTGAACAACAAAGAAGGGAAACCACAGAAAACTTCAGTGATGATGGGGCTGCTCAAATCAATTTATTTCTTATATTTTTGGTAAAAATTATGTGTTTCTGACTATTTTGAGGAGTGTGATCAGGTCTTCCATGATAAATTATCTAGGATTCCAATCTTCTTAAGCCTTGGGATATGTTCCTCTACAGTGTATTAATGAATTTCTGGTATTTCAACAACATCATTTAGTGTATGCCACCTTTTGGTCTAAGTTCTGGTTATCCAGTTAAACAGTCTTTTAGAGTCCTGCCTAACTCCTTGGGCTAACACAATAAATACAGAACCTCTGTTTAGGGGGGCCATATGAACAAATTAAACCTGAACTAACTTTACATCCTTTTTACCTTGATCTCACACCCTTAAAATCAAACTCCACACTTATTCTCCAGGTTTCTACCCATATAAATAAGAAAAAAAATATGCAGTTCTTTTGATGTGTATGGCATCTCCTTATGTGTCACATTTTGTACCATACCCTTTGGGGCGTGCTTGGAACTTGAGTCTAGCTTTAGGTCAAGAGATAAAGAGGGGAGTGGGGATGGTCTTGAGAAGAACCAGCAAGGTTTTGTGAGACAACTACTTCAGGGGAGGCCATTGTATGTTCATCAGGAAAAACAGGTTTAATCTCAGGAATAGAAGGACTGCTTGTAATGTCAAAGAAAACTCAACAGAATTTAATGTCTCAATGTCCCCAGATTTAATGGCATTGTTTTTAGTCCCCATTCTAATTATATAAAGCAAAGAGATATAGTAAAGATAGGTGCTGAGAAGAATCAGAAGTGACTAGAAAATCAGGAAGGTCATTATAGATTCTTCAGGGCAAGGGGGACTAAACTTTTCATGCAGGAGTGGAAGGGCTGCTTCTATTGGCAAAAGAAAGTGAGCAGAATTCTGGTTTCTAAAGCTTCCCCATTATAGATTTTGCTGACACTCCCAATTTTATTGGACTCTTCCCATGTGTCCACACCCCAGTTTTCAGGATCCCATTCCTCCCTGATCAATGCCCTGACTTTGAGAAAGTGACCTGAAAAAAAAAAAGCAGAAATAGATCTATACATACAGAAAACTGATGGTTGCCAGAGGGAAGAGGTATGGAAGGATGGGCAAAATGGATAAAGGGGAGTGGGAGATACAGGCTTCCAGATATGGAATGAATAAGTCATGGGATAAAAGGTACAGCAAAAAGAATATAGTCAATGATACTGTAATAGCAATGTATACTGACAGATGGTAGCTACACTTATGGTGAACATAACTTATAGACTTGTTGAATCACTGTTTTGTACACCTGAAACTAATGTAACATTGTATCAGCTATACATATTTTTTTTTAAAAAAGCCATTCTATAAGATTGGAAATTTAATTTACAATGTAATTAAATCACTTGCAAAATTCAGCCCTTGGGTTTAATTTTCAGAAATCTTGACCTTGTAGTTATATGAGACAGAGGTTTCTTCAAGAATAGTCATTGATGTTTTTAGGTCTTTCATGCAGATTTTGAACTGGAATTTAAGGTTGAGCTCTTCAATTTCTTTCCCCAAATTTTCCAGCACAATTATAAACACCCAACCAATTCTATTATGTGGTTTTTTTTCACTAAAATGTTGTAAGGTAGCAAATAATTGGTCACCCACAGTTCCACCTTCTATATAGAGATACTTGATTATAGTTAACTAAAGGTAATAATTTGAGTAAGTCTTTTGCCCTTCTATGGCTTATCAGTATCTTCTATACCTGTGGAAATAATCATTAGTGTTTTTAAATCAAACCAATTAGAGAACCAATTTGAGAATTCCTATAATGTATATACATATATATGTACATACATATATACATATATATGTATATACATAATATATACTAACATGATTTATTACACATATAAGTATAATATAGTATATATTTAGTGTATATACTATATATTTAGGCACTGTTATAGACAACTGGCTTATGCAATTGTAAGAGCTGGCTTAACAGTCTGGAAGGCTGTTTTCTCTGCCTTTGATGCTGGTGGTGGAAGTTTACAAGGAAGGTAGTCAGGAAGGAAAGATCACAGGCAGGCTGGGACCAACAAGCTGAGGATAGATTTCCACAAGAATGGACTGAAATTGTGTCTATTATTATTGCCACCTGCCCTGGTGATAAGGTTATTCTGCAGAAGCCTGGCCCTTTATCACAAAGGCATACACCTGGACAGAATTCAGAGATGCTAAGAAAAGATCCAAAGGAAGGAATTACATGCCCAGCTACCACCAGCTTACCTGTAATAATGTGTGCCCTACACAATGGCTATTGCTTTTCGTACACCTCACAAATTTTGAAGGAATCTACACTGTGCTTCACCCAAATCATAAACACATTTTTAAGAAAGAAATTTTGGGAAATGTAGTTTAGCTTAGCTATGTTGACACGTTAAAAAACCATCACCATGGAGATCCTGGCTGGTTCAGTTGGTTAAGCATCCAACTCTTCACTTGGGCTCAGGTCATGATGTAACAGTTTGGGGGATTAAGCCCCTAGTGGAGCTCTGAGTTGAGAACAGAGTCTACTTGGGATTTTCTCTCCCTCTCTCTCTGCCTCTCCCTGCTAACATGAGCTTTCTCTCTCAAAATAAATAAACTTAAAAAATAAATAAATAAATAAATAAATAAATAAATAAATAAATAAGTAAGCATCAACTTGGGGCACCTAGGGGGCTCGACAGTTGAGCATCTGGTCATGATCTTGCAGTTCGTGGGATCAAGCCCCACACCCAGTTCTGCACTGACAGCACAGAGCCAGCTTGGGATTTGCTCTCTCCCTCTCTTTGAGCTCTTCCCCACCCCTCCCCACTCTGTCTTTCAAAATAAATAAATAAACATTAAAAAAATCACCTTTATCAAAATGTATTATGCCTTTAATAAAAAGTTAAACCTTTCAACACATTTTTTTCAAATTTCTATAAATATATACGTGTCAAATTGATTGTGGTATTTTTCCATGAGAATGTTTCTGTGTGCTTGCACATGCCTGTGCACATATTTTTATTATGCTCTGCTGTTAAAATTGTGCTAACTTTGTACAGTGAACTGGGATGGTTTGCATGTTTTTTTATTATCTTGACTGTTTGGAATCAGATACAAAATTGTGGTTTCTTATCCAAAGGGTAGACTGACTCAGCTGTAAAACCACCTAGACTTGTAACCTTGTTAAATAATAGATCTTTAACAACTATGCTTAGTTATTTTATGATTATTGGTCTGTTTCTTCTGGATATTTAGACCAGAGATTTAAAGACTGCAATTTAATCGTGGCATGTTGCTAAAATTGAAGATTATGCAAAATAAAAACTCTGGAACTAAAAGGCAGCCACCTTTGCAATGGAGATAGAAAAGAGAAGGAACAGTGATTTTAGTCCTTCAATGGGCTAGATACTATTCTAAACTATTTCTGCATATTTTTCATTTTCATCCCTACAGTGGTCAGAATCTGTGAGACAAGTATTATTGGCCCAATTTTATAGTTTAAGAACCTGAGACACAGAAAGGATAAGTAACTTGTCCCAAGACACATTGAGTACGGATTAAGAATTCAAATCCAGCTAACTAGAGGCCAGAAACTACATAGAGTGTTAAAATACTTCTTTGTGCAACTGTATAGAAAAAAGCTGACCTAAGAAACTACATACTTAGCCTGAGAGACCTGAGAGAGGGCCTACTTGGTTTTGTTTTCTACTTTGTGTTTTGGCATTTCTGATGAAGAGATCAGTTTCTGGCGCAGCCTTGTTTGTTTTTTTGTTTGTTTGTTTGTTTTTGCCCAGGTGTTCCCACCTCAATATAACTTCTTTAATATACCTAAGCTTTATGGAGTTCTTTTACTCAGATCACTAGCCTAGATGGAAAAAGAGTGTTATTTTCAATCCAGCTGGATATAGACTATTATAAATGAAAGACTTGGTATGCTTACTAAACATCAGTAAATACTCCATAAATTTGAACTGTAGTTTTTGAGGTTGGATACTGTGTGTTATTCATCCTTGTATTAGTCTCTAAAGGTCTGTGCTTTAACCACAGTAGGTGCTCACTAAATCTATTGAATGATGGAATCTCTTATGCTGAACTACATAAAACTGTCTTGGCATTTAATCTCTATGCATTACCGTCTTTTTTTTTTTTTTTCATTTTCCTATTGATTCTATTTATACCAACCACATTTATCATTTTTACCAAGCTGTTTCCAAAATCTAGCTCCAGTGTACATACAGATATGTATTCTTTATAAATATTATCTATACATTATAAATTCTGTTTTCTCCAAGTGTGCCACCTTCCAGAGGCATTCTCCTGGTGTCGGCCTCATTGGCACTGGTGTAATTACAGTCTTCCATGATTAATGCCTTAGCTCTTTTACAGGCTTCTCTTATCTGCATACATGTTTCTAAATCTGCTTTTTCATCCTGCCGGAGACATAGTAGCTTCTTATCATTTCTTTCCTTCCCATTTCTATTTTTTGCTCTAATCCAAATGATCTCTTTGGTCTTTGAAGCAACATTATATCTCCCTTTAGATGATGCTGTACATGTCTCCTCCTGTCTGGCAAAGTCTAGCCTTCCTGTTAAAACATCCTCCTGATTTTTAACAGGGCTCTTACTAGCTCATTCTCCCAATGCTACTGCGTTATATTAATCTCTACTTATTGGCCTTGAAAACATCCTTTTCTTTCTTTCTCTCTTTCTTTCTTTCTCTCTTTCTTTCTTCTCTCTCTCCCTCTCTTCACGCTCCCTGTTTATTTCTTTAATTTTCCAGGAAAAAAAATAAATGATAGACTTTCCCCAATTGCTTAGGTTTGTTTTGTTGTTGCTGTTATTATTTTTGTTGTTTAAGAAATATTAGTTCTCAGTTCTCTGTTGTTAACTTTCTCCTCTTTATTTATTTGAATTGTTGAAATAACAGTATTCAAGTTTTTGATTCACCCTTTGTATATATCCACGGCACGTTAATCACCAAGTTAGGAAAGCACAGAATATGTGTGAATATGTATTATTTACCATATTTATTTCGTTATTCTGTTTCCACAAGGTGGTCACCTATCAAGTTTACCAGGAAACAGAATAGAATTGATTTTTAACACAAATGGTCTATAACTGACTGTATATACTTAGACATATACAACAGGCACCACTATAGGGTCTCAGAAAACCTGCTAAAGACAAAAAGTTCTTTGTTTCTTCTAATTTTATTACTCTTTTATTTTTTTTTCTTATTATCCATTAATGCCCTTCCAAACATATAGAGAAAAACAAACTGAAGTGCCAGGGTAATGAGTTAATAGTTTGAGATTAAAAATTCACAAGATAGATTGCAATTCTGTTTCCAGCCAACTCAAAAATACACCATTTCAAGTTGAAAGAAGGGAAGGAAGAGAAAGTGCTATGGGGTTTATTGCTGATTATTGATGTTAAAAAATTCCAAAGACAGGATATCTAAAATAGTCCCCCAGTTACTAGTGCGCATATAAAATTCAAGTGAATAAAAGAATTTCTTCTTAGCATTATGTTAGTTATTTCTATTTCCATCAGGCTTTATTTTGGTTGTCTGATCCCCTGCCTATAATTTCTAAGAGAAGCTCAGTGTGTAAAATTGACTGTGAGTTTACGATTCCAGTTTTCCTTATCACAGTCTATTTTCAGTATTATCTCCATCTACCTTGGTTTCACTTTCCTTACTTTCATTTTAAAAACACAGCTCATTTCTTGCTCTTGACTGCCCTCTCCTTGATCATTTTTCTTTCTGACTTTCTATCTTACTCCTATCTACATACAAATTCAATGATAGTCATTTTTCCTCTATACATTCCCACCTAGCAAAATGTATATATATTTTTTCATAAACTGCAATCATGCAAAAAGTTTACATGGATACATGATTCTACAATTTCAGAAATAGCCTTTGTTATTATTTTTCCTTACACATCACCAGAGTCCACTAAAATCTACCCATATATAGACTGTTACTCTTGTGAATATTGTGTGGACAGGAAATTACATACTGTTTTATGTATAGGCAATGTGGTTCAAAAGACAACTAAGGAATTAGCTTAAGATTCCTGATTTCTCTGTTATTGTTTCTGACATTTTTTGTTTATTTGTTGAATCATATTCACTCACACAGTCTGATTGCTGTTTAGATACTTACTTTAAATATACATGATAATAAGAGATTTAGTGCATGCTGTTATTCATTTTCAATATAGAAAATGTTTCAGAGCAGGGGTTATATAGTGTAAATGAAATAAAATATAGATATTCTGAGTACACACTTGTGGATTCATTTGGCAGCCTTAAAAGAGAAGGGTATTTTTAATGTAGAAATCAGCAGGATTTGCATATCACTCTTAAGCTATAAAGACATAAAGAAGATTTTTGCATACGTTTATCAATACATTAACCATGCTGCAAAACCATGTGATTGCTTATTTATCTCCAGAGAGTAGAAAGATATAATGAGCAATTTTTTTAAAGAGGTTACACCCTAAAGCATAGCTATCAGCCCAAAATACCCTCAAATTTATGCCCAGGAGCTTGACTGTAATATAATGTGACATTTTCAAATTTTATAAAATTGGACAAATTTGATTATTTAAACCTAGGTTCTCAATACATAAATGAGAAACAAATGAAGATATGGAAAATTCCATTTGGAAACATGAGTTTTCATGCCATGTTTCCACCAGGAAATATCTTTTGAAACATCGCAAACGACGTCAAAGTATATTCTATGTCTTTACCTCAGCTGTGTTAGTTGCTAAAGTATCACGTCATTATCTCTGCCTATAAAAAAACCAAACCAAACCAAAACAAACAAACAAAAAAAACAGATTGTCTAATATGCCTCCCGTCCCTAGCTACCTCACTCCATGTACATGTTGTACATTGAAATATTGAAATTTCCCTCAAAAAATGGTTATCTCCTTAGTGATCAGGTTCTCAGTTGGGAAGATAGCGTATCGCCATGAAAGGTGACAATGTATCATGTGATAGCACAGATCAGAGTTTACGCTGATAGAAGAAGTGGCTGGAAAGAAGGGAGTGATGTTGACATGAACTTGAGGAGCTCTAACTGCTCGTATACTCAATCCTGCTACCAATTTGTTCTTTAGAATTTCTCAGAGATTGATCTCCCTAAATATCAAGGCATACAATTTAAGAAAGGATATTTTTAATCAAGTGACATGGTCAACACAATCAAATTACCTTAATTGTTGTGGTTGCTCCTCTTGGTACATCAGTTAAATGGCTCCAAAACATCCATGTACAAAGATAAAACAAAAGTTGGCGGTTCGATCTATACCAAAAGAAGAGGATGCAGGGTATTGTGATGTAAATATTATTATTTTTGGATCTCTAATACTGTAAAAATATTGCATGCAAAATATATTCATTCATAGTCAAGTATCCCAGTTTGGTGAGAAATATTTAATAGTCTATAAGATTTGAGAAGGCCAAATATCTCCAAGAAAACATTTTTATGTTTTATCTTTAAGCATGAATTAATCGGAATCATATACAAATAATATTTCTTAGATAATTCATAAATTAAAACATACACATGAGAAATTAACAAATGAAGACATGGTTTAGAATGACATTAAATGTTAAAATAAAGATATGAATGTTTTCCAAACTCAAGACTTATTGTTTTTCCTGTAAATGATTTAGAATATTAAAACAGAAAAATATAATCATGCTTTAAAATCGCAGATATCATATTAACTGGGTTCCTTTTAAAAACAAAGTATAATTCAGATTGCATACTTCAACTGTGCATGGTATCACTTAGCTTTAAATCATAAATGGACTAAATGCTTATCACAAGCATATTGCACATAAATCTAGTTTTTATTTTATTTGCAATCATACTTTCCTAGATCACATTACTATATGATAATATGCTTTTTCCTGGATAAAAGTATATAATCATTAACATTTATAGTTCTCCCTGGTAAAAGGCGGATGACATTCACATCATTTTGTGATGTGTAATTTGATTGCTGGCACATTAGGATTTTTTACGTAAGGCTCATAATGTAAATTTCAATTCTATACTCTGTCAGTAACTAACAAATGCTGAATTATTTCCTTCCTTAGACATACACCATTGGAATCCATTTAAAGTGCTTAATGATGTATTAATAAACCATGATTTTCTAGCAGAGTTTCTGAACTCCCCTTACTGGCGCCAGCTCTGGTGCTGCCAGTCAAATTAGAATGCCATGGTTTCTCAGTAAATAAAGGTTAATTGGACATATAAAGGGAAATTGAACATCAGAAATGTCTAAACTCACATTATTCTTGTGTAACACTTAGTTATTAAATTTCTATTTATCATATGTGCAGTTAAAATATCCATAATGACATATATTAGATCTTCATTCTTCCATTTGAACACAAAGGGCTATCCACTTGCAATTTCAGAAAAATCTGACCTACCAGGCTTACTGTTTTCATCTTTGCTGACTTAAATTTTTCTGATTATTTCTTAGGAAAAAAAAATGTAGGATAATTTGTACTTGCTAAGCTTCACTGTAAAGGCTTTTCTTTCAACCATTCTTTCCTATCCCAAAAATCTTGTTCTCTATAAAAATAAATATGTGGAAAATTATTTATACACATGTACTATCATTTCCTCTAAATGGCTTCTATTTTCTCTCTTACTTCCTGATCTGTTACATAGAATGAAATATAGCCTGCTTTTGATGGGTTCTATTGTCTTGTATTCAATTCAGATGTAAATCATGTACTTGAACTGCTCTCCTAGAACTGCATAGAAAAACTTACTAAGCAGGTATTGATACTCACCAGCTACCTAATTTTAGAAATTTAAATTTACCTATTGAGCAAAAAGACCGTATGCTTGTACAGAGGATTAAGTGTTCATAGAAAGCACTCCAGATACAGTACACTTATTAATACTGGAAAAATATAAAGATATATATTTGACGCATGGCTAACATAGCTGGAAATTTAGAAAATTTCTTTGCAGTCAGAAATAACAAGAAACTAAAATCCATGATAATACGAAAGTAAGAAACTGAAACCAATAATTGCTAGTCTAGAAGTTGACCAGAGGACCGAACACGTGAGAGGTTACCAATCCTCCCCTACTTCATCCTCACATCTGATATCCCCAAAGAAGAAACCTCAGTGAAGGGTATGAAAAAATAAGAAAACTCCTAGCAGTATAAGAATTTGGAAATTCATGTCAGTGTCACCATTGTCTCTAAACTGTATACATAGATCTACTGTTACCCTACTTTTGTATATCCCCTCCTCAAAATCCCCAACCCTCAGACTTTAAAATGTAGACCCAAGTTATTATGATCCTTGGGAATAATTAAGCACTTGGGAGAAGCCCAGGCAAATCATCTCTAGAGGAAATAATTTCAAACCTAGGCCTCAAAGATTTGCCATAAAGTTCCAAGGAAAGTGGGCTCACAGAGAAAATCAGCAAAGGAGTAAGAGTAAACCTAACCACTATGGGAAAAGGTCAGATAAAACACTCCAAAATATATAATTATGCCCCAAACAAATTAAATAACAAATTTAAGAAATGCAAAGTTAAATTTAAAAGATGCACGCTTTAAATTATATTTTTTTAAAAGAAATGCAAAGGAGTATTGAAACAATGAAAAATGAGAGAATATCAAACTTGACCAGCCATATTTGGAAAATAGCAAATTAGCAATTCTAGAAATTAAAAATAATAATAATGGAAAAATTGTATGTTCCAAATAACATTTGAAGTTATTTCCAAAGTTATAACTTTGAAGTTAACAAGAAAAATTGAATTATATGAAGAAATAATACCAGTTAACACATGGAGTATAACTATGTACAAATATTTTCTAAGTGAATGGTAACCCTCACAACATTCTGCTAAGTTAGGTATTATTGTTATCCTTGCTTAAGAAGTGAAATGTCCTTCAATCAAATAAATAGTAAGTGCCAAAGAAAGAATTTGAATGCAGAGGTTTAGTTCCAGAATCTGAAATTTACAACTACATCATTTCTCTAGAAAACCTGGCAACATACATATCAAGTATTTCACAAAAAATAAAATATTAATATCCCATAAACAAAATGATCCTTAATCTCAATAGTAACAAAGAAATACAAGTATAAGAGTGAGATACTCGATCATAACTCCCATGCAGGCAAAACATAAAAAGTCTGACAATATTAAATGTATGCAAAGATGTAAAGCAGTGAGGAATCTCATAGACTACCTAGAGGTATGTAAATTTATACATCTATTATAAAAAAAGTTTGACATCATTTATTAAGTTAAACATACATACACTCTATAGCCTAACAATTCTATTTCTAACAACATATCTTGAGAAATACTTGTACTATATGCCCAAAAATCTGTACTTGAATGTTTGTAGCATTATTGCTTATAAGAAAGTTAAAAAATGAAAACAACCAAAATATCTATCAATGAGATGGATCAATAAAATGGGAGGTATTAAAATGATGGAATGGTAGAGAGCAATAAAAATGAATGAACTCTAATCCATATGTCAATATGAATATATCTCAAAATTTTAATATTAAATATTATAGCATTTGTATACATTTCAAAATCAGGATAAATTTAAAAGTATTATTTAGAAATATGCATACTTTATGAAACTGTGGGAAGAAAAAACAAGAAAATATGAACACAAACTCAGGAGAGCATCTACTTTTGGGGGGAAGAAGGAGAATACAGTCAGGAAGGAGAAATCAAAGGGAATTAAATATTTCTTTTTGTATTTTATAAACTTGGAGATTTTATAAGTTTAGAAGTTTTTAATTTGTGAAATATTATATACATTCATTGATATTTCTGTTACATCACACATTTTTAAAGTAAATTTTTAAAACAGAAAACGTATTTTAAAGAATCTGGCTTTCATTATGAATCTTTTATAATGAAATAGCTACAAATTTGGGAAAGTTATTTAAATACCTTGGATTTATTTCTCGTATTTACAAAACAAATGGAGTGCAGCAGGCTTATTCAGTCATTCATTTTAATTCACTAATTGTTGTTATAAGTATTAAGCATTTTTTGTTCCAAGCAGTAGGCTATCTCACAGTCACATAAAGATATGTTATGGCCTTTGCCTTTGAGCAGCTGACATTCTAACACAGGAGTTGATGATGTTTCCCAACTGTAATTTTATTTTCAGATAGCAGTCCATTCAATTGATTTCCCTAGTCAAGACAAAGGAAAAATTTTGGCAGGCACTGCAAACTTGGCCCTTAGCCCTGAAGACATCCATAGAAAATTAAGGTGGATAAATAGAAGGAGATGACATATAGGCAGAGGGAGTAAGAAGAAAAATTCCTGGTTTGACACTATTGACATAAAATAAAACAATAATCATCCATATAGAATCTAATATCATTGTATTCTTACCTTGGGTAACAATAACATAAAGATGTTCTGGGCTCATGAGCATCATATTCAATTTCAATATTTATACAAATTTCCAAAGCTGTAATAGGAAAAACAAGCATACCAAGACTATATAAAACATTAATGCCAAGGTTGAGTTGGTAGTTTATGATGATGTAGGGCAACAAAATCCATGCCCAATATTCATAATGCATCTGGACTTTGCAAGGTCTATTATTATTTCTATTAGGAAGGTAAACTGCTTTGAATGTTTTTAGAACTTTAGAATTCATTCTCAAGTGATATATCTTGTTTTCCTATTATAAATATTGAAAACAATGCCAGGTTTTTAAAGCTGACCTCCCGTGTTTTACCCAAGTCTATAGCATATGTAGAAGAAATATCCCTACAGAATATAGAAATCAACCTTAATAAAAAATAAATAGGTGCAGGTGTTGCTAAATATTTATTTGGAAATTTACATACCAAGTTTTGGAAAACTGATTTTTGAGATTCATTTCCAAAGTTTGAAAAGGGCTTTCATTCAAATTTAAATTTATAAAACCCCCAAATTTTCTCAGACAATATTTAGAAATATGAATAAATAATCAAAATTATTTGTGCTTCCTAGTAGGCTTAGTTTAGGTTTGAAAGGAAGAAACCATATCTATTATCTATCTACCTATCAATCATCTTTATATCCATCCATCTATAGATGCAAAGTTATTTATATTTATACATATATACACATATGCGTACACATACTTGTATAATATTATTAGTGTTCTCAAATATTTAAGACACCCAAAATATTAAGCTTGTGTTTGACCTTTTTACCTTTTGCTTTCTATGCAATACTGTATGTGTGTCTCTGTTACAGAAGCTAAAATAAACTGACATATTTCCTTTCAGGTTGGCCTCATACGTGTCTACTGAATTCCTTATGTTCCCACTAATTGACAAGAGTAGCAATGTAAATGCTATGCAAATGAACCCCCTCCGGGGATTCCTCTTTCAAAGTTCAGTTGATGCCTATGCTAACATAGTACTTTATAATGTTATTCCAAGGTATTTAATTCTGTGGTTTGTGTAGACATTCAGCATTATTGACAGTGATACATTGGCCTCCTATACTATCTGTCTCTGACAAACATTCTCTGTTTTAAACACGGCACTATGGATAATAAATGTAATGCACATGAAATGACAGTTGATAATGTTATATTACATATGATATATATATCATATGAGCTATTTATATGATAAAATATATATGATATATATCACATATCATATATGTGATAAAAATATATATGATATATATTACATATATATATATCATATGAACTATATATATATGATAAAATTAAATCATGGAAAATGTAAAGCTATGCCAACATGACTGCCCCCTCCCACAAACACATAAAGATATCCAATTTTTTTTCACTGAAAATATAATGTAATTAGCAATAGAGAACCCAGTGTTCATGACAATTCAGTTTCAAACATTAGTTTTTTAAAATGGACTATATTTAAGGTGGTTTGTTGAGTTACTCTCTATTATATTTCCCTATGATTTATTCTTTGCTGTGGGAGGATCTGTGTTTTGTAGGCTATTCAGCAGCCTCTCTGTCCTCTACCCACTAGATGCAAGTAGCACCCCCTCCTCTATATTGTGACAATCAAAATTATCTCTAGCAGAGGGCCAAATGCACCCAGTTGAAAAGCTCTGTACTCTCAGATCCCTACCAAATATGCCTCACAGGTGTAATAACAACTCTGCTCTGACTGGTCAGAACTTCAATGTGTGAAACCTCATATGCATTTTTCACCACTCTGCTCCCTGGTAATTTTTCTTTCCTCTGTGGTTGTTCCTTGACAAGCCTTGTGGTGTACTTTATTACAAATGAGCAGTTCTAGCATTAGACCAAACTCTTAAGCACACCCCTATGCCAATTTATGGAGCTCTTTTTCTATACAACTATTTCAGCTCTCACACCGTGCTCCAAAATTCCCAGTCACATTGGCCTCCTCTAACTCTAATCTCTGTCTCCTCAGCTCAGTGGGATGGATGTGCCCTTCCTGTGATCCCCTCCTGACTGCAGACAGAAAGCCAGAAATATCATATGGATTTCCTCTCTTGTTTTCTTTCTCTGGGGATCAGAGTCCTGTACTGCCTGTTGTCCAATGTCTAAAACAGTTGTTTTACATACTTTGCCCAGCTTTCTACTTGTTAGAGCAGGAAGACAAGTCCAATAACAGATATCCATCCCCTCATGACAAGAAGTAGAAACAACACAGGAACTCAATACCACTTCTACCCCCCCACCCAAGTTGAGTTGTTGCTTTAACAATAGTGAATGTTTCTGTTCCCAAACATGTTTACACTGGCCATATTTGTTATTGCAATCTCAGCTTCTAATTATGTAATGAAGGATTAAAAGCAAAAAATGCTTTTTATGAAAAACTAAGTTAAATGTTTTAGAAGTTATATAAAGACATATGACTGGAAAATACTTTTGTCTCATTACAAACAAGATAATTGTCAAAGAAGGGGAAAATGTAAAGAATCTCCATGGTTTTTACTCCTGTGTCCTCACAAATATCTTTGTTTTTACCTAATTAAAAATATCCCAGGGGTACCTGGGTGGTTCAGTTAAGTGTCTGACTCTTGATTTCGGCTCAGGTCATGATCTCACAGTTCATGAGTTTGACTCCCTCATCGGGCTCTGTGCTGACAGCGCGGAGCCTGCTTGGGATCTCTCTCCCTCTCTCTCTGCCCGTCCTCCATTCTCTCTGTCTCTCTCATTCTCTCTTTCTCAAAATAAATAAATAAAAATCTTAAAAAATATATATCCCAAACTTAAAATCACAGTTAAGGTGTTTTTAGTGTTCTTTGTTGTATAAACACAATGCAGAACTACTCTTAGAGCTCTCAGAGAAATCTTATTTTCATGTTCGATTCTGACAAATAAATATATATTTATAAATTTTGACAAAAATAATTTTTTATTTTTAATATCCAATTTTGATGAACCCCTACTTTATTTTTTTTAATTTTTTTTAACATTTATTTATTTTTGAGAGAGAGAGAGACAGAGCATGAACGGGGAGGGTCAGAGAGAGAGGGAGACACAGAATCTGAAGCAGGCTCCAGGCTCTGAGTGGTCAGCACAGAGCCCGACGCGGGGCTGGAACTCACGGACTGCAAGATCATGACCTGAGCCGAAGTTGGATGCTTAACCGACTGAGCCACCCAGGCACCCAGATGAACCCCTACTTTAATTGCCTCTTTTCATTATATAAGTAACTACTTGCCTTATGTTGTTAAGAGATGAGTTTTTTTTTTTCACATTCATAGAATTAACTCATTAGTTAACCTAACAAATATTTATTAAGCACCTACTATGCACTGGGCAAAATATTCAAACCCAAAGATTGCGTTAAGAACAATATAAACAAAACCCCCACCTTTGATAGACAATAAAGATAAATTAAATATATATGTGTGTTTATTAAATGAATAAGCCAAAGAGCCTCAGTGTATTGGCCTCCGGTTGTTAATTTCTTCACTGCAGGCTGAGATTCATTTGCTCAAAAGCCTGCCAGCAGCAAATTCAAATTTTTACACATCTTTTATTTAAAAAACTCAAACATGCAAATTTTAGTCAATTAGGGACCACCTCCTTTGCTCTAGAAAAACTTCATCCAGTAACTATTACCTATGATAACATAGGGCTTTACAGTTATAAGGCTCAAGCTACTACAGCCCTTGGGAACTCTCTGACCCAGAGACTCCCCTCCCATGGGGCAGAGAAATATCACATAGACACATAAGCCCCTACTTCAGTCTTCCTCTCTCTCAGGAGATCCCTTGCCTTCTTCCAATTTTGAGTAATGACCCCAGCTCTATAGCCTCTGGACAGATACCTGTTGTGTGGAACTTCCTCTCTCATGCAATATATCCAAAAGCTGCACAAATAAACTTGTATGTTAATGGATTCTGTGATCATATTGTTTTCCTTGATTAGCCCCAAATCCCTCAAGCTCCCAGCAATATTAAGTAGTAACAATTTCTGATAAGAAAAAAAGCAAAGTGGGGAGCCTGGCTGGCTCATTTGGTTAAGCATCCGACTTTGGCTCAGGTCATGATCTCTCAGTTTGTGGGTTCGAGCCGCGCGTCAGGCTGGCTCTGTGCTGACAGATCAGAGCCTGGAAACTGCTTCAGATTCTGTGTCTCCCTCTCCTGCTTGCACTCTGTCTCTCTTTCTCAAAAATAAATAAACATTAAAAAATTCTTTAAAAAAATGCAAGGAGGTGGAATATAAAATAGGGGCAGTGGTAGACATTTTAGATAGAGTGGCCAAGAACATCCTTACTAAGGAACTGAGTGTCAAATAAGGTTCTGAAAATATGTGGGAATTGGCCACACATATTATTTAAATACTGATTGTCTATCTCCTTCACTAAAATTAATGTTCCATTTAAAAAAAGCATGCTACATATTTTGGTCACTGTTAATATTTTCATTGTTTAAAAAGTATCTAGAACATGGTAAGTAATTAATAAGTATACATATGGCCAACCAATAAATAAGACTTCCATTGTATCTACAATGTATCCTTAGTCTCTCAAAGTATTGCTGAAACAAAAGTATTGTAAGGAAATAGTTATACAAAGGGAAAAGCGAGGTTTCTCCCAATATCCTGCCAAAGAGATAGTGAAAAATCCACAGCAACTCCCAAACTGCCTTCCAAACCTCAACCATGGGTTTTGATTTGTGAATAAGTTCACATATATTATATAGTATTATAGAGGGTAGTGTGTGTGTGTGTGTGTGTATACATATATACATATGTTTTACCCTTCTACTTATTAGCTATGTAACTTTGAGGATGATTTAAATACTTACAGTGTTTACACTCATTATCATTAAAACAGATTGATGATATAATATATCCCAAATGATTTTGTTGAGAAAAAATAATAATGCATATCAAGCATTTAATATAGGCCCAGAAACAACGTAAATGCTCAATTAACAGTAACTTAAATTAATCAAACAATAATTGAACCAGTATTTTTCAAGTGCCTTTCATGAAACAAACAATATGCTCAGTGTGAGTAACATATGGCTGATAATATTTGAGCCCTCATATGAGAGAACACATAAACTACAATAGAGGACAGACATACAAAAATACAAATTCAATCAAGATGTGGTGAATGCTACAGTGTTGATATTAATGACTGCTACAGGAGTACAGAAATCAGAAAAATATGATATGCACACAACTTCATAATTTTGCTGAGATATCTTTTCCCCAAAACGATTTACTCTTGGGCTAAATTATTAAACATGATTAATTTGTATATTTATAATTATTTATATGTTGTCAGTTTTTTTAACTTTTAATCATGTCAAAAATTTAATATTTGGATGTCAATTATATCAAATGGTTGTTGAGGCTAAAATTCTTTGGAGTTATTTTAATGTTCCTCTTTCTTTACAAAACTTAGATATCTAACACATAGGATGTTTTTTGACCTACCTTCAGTTCCTGATCCCCAGAAGTTGAACACCATCTCCACTACTGTCACACCTTTCAAGAGTCAACATCATCTCCCATATGGATTATTGCAATGGCTTTTGAACTAGATTCTCTAATTCCTACATTATACTCTTACCATGGCCATTATTTCTGCCTGTAATGCTCTTTCCCCAGATACCTTGCATGGCTCGTCACTCTTTGTCACCATCTGTGCAGGGCAAACCTGATTATCCACTTTAAAATAGCGATCTGTATTTTCCCCATGTCTAGCATCCAATATTCCAGTATCTCCTTATCCTGCCTCCTTTTCCACTGCATTTACCATAGGCTGACATGCCATATAATTTATCAATACATTATGTTTATTGTTTTTTTTTTCAGCCTCTTTCTCCTATAATAAAATATCCATAATGGCAGAATTTTTTTCTTTTGTTTCCTGACCATTCCCAAACAGCAAGCATGATGTAAACACAAATGATCACATTTGTCAAATGAACAAAAGGAACAAATGACTGAAACAAAGAACTAGCCCAGATCATGGCCAAAATGAAAAAAAAAAAAAAAACTTGCTAATATTACATGAAAATTCTTTCAACAATGATGCCCTTTTAAGATATAATCTCTGTGGAAGTTGTCCTTTGCAGCATTACTAATGTGAGCAAATATTTTAGTAAGAATTAAATATCCAACCATATGAAATTAGTTCAATGAATCATTCTATGTCATACAAAGGAATTCAGTCTCTAATGTACTATAGTCATGGTTGTTTAATAACAATGAAAATGTTCATTAATAAATGGTAAGTGCAAATACATACATACATACATAAATGTAATCCCTGTGGGAACAAAGAACATTGTGAAGTTAGATGCTGTATATTATTAAAATAGAACTTTGTAAGCAATTTCTTCATAACACTAGCATAGCAAAATTGTACCAGGAATTACAGATAAATGAAGTTTCTAATATTAAATTTATATATATAATATAAACATATATATATAATATATATAAAAATATATATAATATAATAATATAATATATATAATATATACATAATATATAATATAAATAATATATTTATATATATTTTATATAATATATATAATTTATATAATATAATTATATTGCTTATAATAAATATTTATTATATTATATTTATTTATTATATTATATATTTTATATAATATATAATTTATATAATATAATTATATTTATAATAAATATATATTTATTATATTATATTTATTATATAAATATATAATAAATATATATAAATATAAATATATATAATATGAATATATATATATATATATATATATATATAAATTGGTATGACCAAAACAAACAAAACATTGTCAAACTGCAAATTGTGTTAATCAGATGGGTTAACAATTATGTGAGATCACCCTCCCTTACTCAATATCTACACAGGGGTTAGCAAAATACAACTGAGCATTGAGATCACTGCCTGCTTTTCTAAAGTTTTATGGGGACCCAGGCACATTTATTTATTTATCATCTATGGCAGCTTTTGTGCCATAAGAGCAGAACCAAGTAGTTGCTATAAGGATTGTATGAAACATGAGCCTAAAATATTTACTTACTACGTGGCCATTTATGAAAAAGTTTGTGGATCTTTGGTAGGACGTGTAAGTATTGACAAAACAAATCTTGAACATCTTGGGTAGAATAATGAATAACATTGCAAGAAATTTCCCAGTAAATTCATTTATTAGCAGTTTTCTTATTGGACTGCCATATCTACAACCAATGAGATTCTTATTCAAAATCAAATTTTTGTCAGCTTTGGTGAAGTATAGATTATATACAATGAAATTAATTAATTTAAAATGTATAAACTGATGAGTTTTGACAAATACATACAGTTGTGTAATCAGTGCCACAATCATGATAAGCAATTATGGTTTTTTGTTGTTGTTGTTTGTTTTTGCAGTCAGTTCCCCAGATCCACTCTCTGACCCTTGGCAACTACTGATGTACTTTCTATAACAATAGGTTTATATTTTTCTTAATGCTCTACAAATGAAATCAATTATGACCAAAGTATTTCACTTAGCATAACTTTTGAGACTGATCCATTGTGATAGCATGTATCAGTGACTCACTCCTTCACATTGTTTACAGTATCCCATTATATGTTTACATCACAATTTGATGGACATGTGGGTTATTTGTAGTTTCAGCTATCATGAACAAATCTTCTAAGAATATTTACCTGAATTATTTATGGCAACATATATTTTTATTTATCTTGGGTCTGGAAGTGGAATTGCAGGAGGAAATGATATATTTAATTTTAAAAGAATCTCCTAAGCCATCTTCAGCCAAAGTGGCTGTACCATTTTGCATTACTACAAGCAATGTATGAAAATGCCAGTGCCACTGTATCTTCTAAACCCTAGAAAGTGTCAGTCTTTTCAATTTTAGGTTATGTAAAGGTGTCTTATTATGGTAATAATTTACATTATCCTAAGGGTTAATGACTTTATTAATTTCTAACATATTTTAATAAATAATGTATTACATCCTTTGTCATATTATGTATATAATTTGTCACCCACTTATCTTTTTTGGTAAAATATTTGTTCAGATCATTCGACTGTGTCTTAAATCATATTGACCTTCTTCACATTATTGAATACTAACAATGCTTTATATATGCTAGGTGCTAATTCTCTAGTGGTTATATGTTTGGCAAACAAATGTCTCTCAATTTTTAAGCTATATTTTCATTTTCTTAATATTATTTTAAGAAAAAATGTTTTTAATTTGGAGAATTCAATTTATAAAATTTTCTTTTATAACTAATGTGATTTGTGTCCTGTTAAATAATTTATTAACTAAAATAAGATCATTAATATTTTCTTATATTTTTTTCTTCTAGAGGCTTTATATGCCTATATCTTATATTTAAGTCTATTGTGCATGTCAAGTTGCTGTGTATGAGATTAAGTATTGATGTTCAGTCTATTGCATATGAATGTCCATTTTTATTAGCATTATTAGTTGAAAGATTACCATTTCCCTACTGAATTACCTTAATAACTATCTTAGGTCAAATCAATTAGTTGTATATGTGTTGGTCTGTGTTTGGACAGTTAATATTTTTACTTTTTATATGTCTATCTTAACACCAATGCCTTACTCTCTTCATTAGTTTAGTTTCACAGTAATTCTTGAAATCAAGTAGACTAAATCCCCCAATGTTATTTTTCAAAAATTTTGGCTCTGGGGTGCTTGGGTGGCTCAGCCAGTTAGGCGTCTGACTTCAGCTTAGGTCATGATCTCACAGTCAGTGAGTATGAGCCCAGGTGGGGCTCTGTGCTGATACCTCGAAGCCCAGAGCCTGCTTTGGATTCTGTGTCTCCCTCTCTCTCTGCCCCTCCCCCACTCACGTTCTGTCTCTGTCTCTCTCAAAAATAAATAAACATTAATTTTTTTTTAATTTTGGCTCTTCATCCATGTAAATTTTAGAATTAGCCTAACGATTTCTGCAAAAACACAAATAAATAAATAAAAAGCCAGGAATTTAATTGGAATTGTGTTGAAATGAAAACACTTGGAATAAATTGATAATAATATTGAGCTTTTGATGCTTAAACATGGTTTACCTTCCCACTTAGTTATATATTCTTTACTTTTTCTTAGGAATTTCTTGTTTCTTTTTGATAGTATTGCAGTGATAACTTTTTAGTGTCAATTTTATATTTCTATACAAATAAAATGGATTTTTAAAATATTGACCTCATATCCTAAAATATTGCTAAAGTCACCTTTTACTTCTGGTAATGTGTGTGTGTGTGTGTGTCTGTGTAAATTTCTTAGTATTTAAAATTGTTTTCTGTGAATAAATATGGTTTGAGTGATTTACTTTCAATATATATGTGCTTTATTTCTTGTTCTTGCCTTATTATACTGGGCAGAAGTTGAAAATAAATATTGAGATTTGACATCTTTGATTTATGCCCATCCTAGGAGGAAAGCATTGAATCTTCTAAGTTTGATGCCACTTGTAAGTTTTCTGTAGATGCTTTTTCACGTTGAGGATGTTCCCTTTTTCTACTTGAGCAATGTTCTACTTTGCTGAAAATTATCACGATAAATGTGTGTTGAATTTGGTCATACGTTTTTTTCTGCATCTGTTAAGGAGACCATACATTTTTCTTTAAAAAATTTTAATACAAGTGAATTACATTGAAGTAGTTTTAAAAATGAAACCAGTCTGGGGCTCTGATGATAAAACTCTCCTGTCATGTTATATTATCAATTTTAGATATTGCTGGATTTGCTTTACTAAAATTTTATTAAATTTTTAAATCTATGTTCTTGTGGGATATTGATTTTTTTTATCTTTGTCTGATTTAGGAATCAGAGTAAGACCCATTAGATTAATTTAGATTCATTGTCTTTCATCCTCTTCCAGTGTAGAATTGTTGCTATTTCCTTAGATATTTATTATAATTATTATAGTTTACTAGAAAAGCCATCTGATCTTGGGTTCCATTGGCTTTTAAATATGACTTTGATTTCTTTAACAGATATAAAATTACTCAGGGTATCTTCTTTTCTATAACATAGTTTTGTTTGTATTGATAGAATTTTTCTATTTCATCTAAATTGTTAAATTTATTGGAAGAAATGTGTTTATTATAATTCCTTTATTATGCTTTATTATCCATAATAGATTTGTAGTGATGTCATCTTTTTTAATGCAGACGTGGGTAAATTATGCTTATTTCTATTATTCCTGGCAATTACAGCATGAAAATGATAAATTTATTTCTTTTTACATTAATTTTGGTTCTCATTGATTCATCACTGTTGGTTTCCATGTTTCCTTCAGTCTGGTTAACTTATGTTTAAGAAATTTTGCTCTTCTTTTTCTAGTAATCTAAGGTGGAAGATTATTGGTATGAAGTTTTCTATTTTTCTAATAACTCCCTGATGCTATAGATTTCTTTAAAAGCATCATTTTATCTCTAATAAATAAATTGTGATATTTTGCTTTTTAAATTTTCATTGAGCAAAAAATAGATTTTTGCCTCATTTTATAATTTATTTTTTAATGATTTTATGAGTTATTTAAAAGTATTTTTTTCAAATATTTGGGGGACATTCCAGATATATATTATGTATTTATTTATAATTTACTTTTTGTGGGAATCAAAACCATATCTTATACAATTTCAGATAATCTAAAAAATTGTGATTTGTTTTATGGTCCAGAAAATGGTTCATCCTATCCATATGCAGGAGATGCTTTACCCATGTGCAAGAGAAAAAAAAATAAGTATCTTTTCCTGTCATTATACTAACTGTTCTATATGTCAGTTATATCATGTTGGATAATGGTGCTGTACACGTCTTTCCTATCCACACCAAATTTTTGGTCCACTTGTTTTACCAACTCTAGTGATGGAGGTTTTGAAATAAACAGATGCAATTGTGGGTTTTCTATTCCTCTTCTCAGTTCTGTCAGTTTTGTTTCTATACACAAATGTTCTGTTATCACATGCATATGCGTTTAGGAGTACAATGTCCTCTTGATAAGCCTCTTTATCAGTAACCTGTTTTTCTTTAGTCACTTTTTCCTTCCTTAAAATCTACTTCTTATGTTATTGATGTGGTCACTCTAGCTGACTTATGAACAGTGTCTTTATAGTATACCTTTTTGCTATAAATCTATAAGTGCTATAAATTTTAAATGACTGTGTGTGTGTGTGTGTGTGTGTGTGTGTGTGTGTGTTTTCATATTTAGGTATGTTTCCTGTAGTATATTGTTGGGTCTTACTTTTTCAATCAATCTGGAAATCTCTGAATCTCTGTCTTTTTCCTAAGTACTGAGAACATCTGCATCTAATGCTATTATCTATATGATTGGGCTTAAAGGTACTACTTTTCTGTTTCTCCTTTTTCTGCTTTCTTTTAGGTTAATGAGAAATTTTTAGAACTCTTTTATTTCCACTATAGGCTTATAAGCTATACCTCATTATTTTTACAATGGTTGTTGCTTTACAATCTAAAATACTCATTTGATTTACTATAATCCACCAATATTATAACATTTCATGCATAATATGAAACCCTTATGACACGTGCTTACATTTCCCCCAGAACATTTATGTTATTGCTGTCATGCATTTTAATTCCACATATTTTTTAATGTAAAATATATTTGTTATGATTTTTCCTTTAAAGAATCAATTATCCTTTGAATAGGTTTATTAAAAATATAAAAATGTCTTTTGATTGACCCATATTATCTACTTCCTCTTATTCTCTTCACTTGTTTGTGTAGATTAAAATTGTCATCTGTTAAATTTTTTTTTCTAGTCTAAAGAACTCCATTAATGTTTGTTGTAATGCTCCTATGCTTTTCAATAATTATCTAAGCTTTGTTTATCTGGGAAAAATTCACTTCACTTCCATTTTGAAAAATATATTTGCTATTAAACATTTGTTTTATTTCAGTATTTTTTATTTTTCTAAAGTTTACTTATTTTGCAGAGAGAGAGCTCTTGTGAGAGTAGGGGAGGAGCAGAGAGAGCGGGAGAGAGAATCCCTAGCAGGGTCCACACTGTCAGTGCAAAGCTCAATGCGGGGCTGGAACTCACCAACCATGAAATCATGGTCTGAGCTGAAACCAAGGATCTGATGCTTAGACAACTGAGCCACCCAGGTGCCCCTACTTCAGTTATTTTTAAAATGTCACTCCACTGTCCTCCAGTTTGCATGATTCTAACAAGAAGTATGTTACCATTTTTTTCCTCCATATAAAACCTGTCTTTTTTTCTCATTTCTTTTAAGATGACTTGTTACCATGAATTTACACATAAGTGGTTATGATCTACATTGATATGATTTTCTTCTTATTTCTTTGGCTTGAAATTCTTTGTCTTGAATATGTAGGCTTTTGGTTTTTAACATATTTTAAATATTTCTGTCACTTACATTTTGCTTTGTTTCTGCATCTTGCCTGTTTTCTTTCCTATGGAACACCAATCATCCATATATGAGGATGACTGATAATGTCCTATAGCTCACTAAAATTCTGCTCATTTTTTCTACTATTTTTCTCTTTTTGTTCTTTTAAAGTTTGGATATTTCTATTGCAAGACTTACAAATTCTCCAATATTTTCATGTGTGGTTTCTAATCTGCTGTTAATTTTCTTTTTTCTATTTCAAATATTGTATTTCTTACCTTTAAAAGTTTGGCATAAGTTTTTGTTTTAATCTTCTATAGCTCTTACCACATTCATGCATTTTTCCTTCTTGAACATGTGAAAAATATTTATAATAGTTTTAATGATTTTGATTTGTTAATTTCATTATATCTGTTATTTCTGGGTCTCTTTATATTTAAAGCTTTTTCTCCTGGTTATACATTGTCTTGTTTGTGCATCCCTGAATCATTTTTAATCTGATGCCAAATGTGTTTTCTTGTTGGATTCCAGATATTTTATTCTTTTCACCAGTGTAATAATTTTTGTCATGTAGTTAAATTTCTTGTAATTAGTTTGAGCCCTCTAAGATTTCCTTTCAAGTTCTCTTAGCAGGGATTTTGAGCATCCTTTACTTTAGGGCTAATGTTTCCTCACCTCTGTAGCAAAATCTTTTTATGTTAGTACCTTTATGAGAACTCTATCTTATGCCCCATGTAGCAAAATTTCCTTGTCATCAGGGAATACAAAGTATTCTAGGCTCTGTGTGAAATCTGTCTGATATTTTTTTTCCTCTATTACTCTGATGGTACTTCCCTGATCTTACTATCTTCCATATATATATATATATATATATATATATATATATATATATATGCAAACCAGCACTCAGCCAAGAACTCAAGGAGCCACTCCAGAATACCAACACTCTCTCTCTGCAGCTACCTCTCTCCAATACGCCACTCTGAAGATTTTAGCTACCTCAGTCACAAACTCTGAATCTATCGAACAACAATAATAACAAAAAGCTATGGAATTTGGCTGTCTGCAAATCACTGTTTTATACCATTTTTGTTTCTCTGTTATTTCATCATGGCTGAAAGTGAGAGCTTTTCAATAGATCATTACATGAGATCATAACATCATGAGTATTACATGAGATGATATATTTAACGTTCCTGATTACTTGGCCTAGTATATAAAAGGGGCTCAGCAACCACTAATTCACCTCTTATTTCTATATGCTAACTTTATTCCATGTTATACATTCTACAAATCGGGTCATATATGATATAACCTCATGTCTTAAATGCACTTTAGTGGACATTAGAGGGAGATTAAGCTAAGTAATGACACTTCTTCCCCTTAAAGTTTCTGTAATCTCTGGCCTATGAAGCCCCTGAACTTCATTCATATAGGATAAATGTTCTCAGATATTTTAACCTTCTCAGATATTTCTTGCTTTGAAATAAGAACATGATATTATTATTTTGTTTATGAGAGTCAATCACTTTTATTTTTTGATCAACGCATTTTAACATGGACTGCACGTTTGTGTCGCCCCTCCACTCAGATTCATATGTGGAAACCTTAACCCCAGTAGGTAAGATAGGCATTAGGAGGTGGGGCCTTTGGGAGGTAATTAGTTCATGAGGGTGGAGCCCCCATGATGGTATTAGAATTCTTACAAGAAGAGACATCATAGAGTTTGTAACATGTGCTTGCTCTCTCTCTTTTTTTCTCTCAATCTAAATCCTGTGAGGATACAATAAGAAGATAGATGGCAGTAAATGAGAAAGAGGGCCTTCATCATAATCTGACCATGCTGGCACCCTGATCTTGGATTTCCAGCCTCCAGGACTCTGGAAAATAAATATTTGTTGTGTAAGCTACCCAGTCTATGGTGTTCTGTTATAGCAGAAGGCACATTTTGATCCATGCTTCCATAAATAGAAACAATCTAAGTCATGAGTCCTGAATATGCCTCCACAGACGTTAATGCTCTCTTTGGAGCAATAAAAGGAATGCTAGCAAGGTGATGCTCCCTCATAATACCACTCATATTTCACAAATTGACAAATTCAAGCCCGGAACTTAATTGTTATGCCTATAGTAACCACTTACTTTGGGAACATCTGGTGATCTCACATTTGACAGCTGGCGTCCACAATTCTAAGTATGTATTTGAGCAACTGAAACATAAAGGACAAAGTGAGGGGTTCTCCAACTTTTTTAGAATATCTGGATGGTATCCATCATAACTACTTAACCCACAGGAAATGGGCAGGGACAAGCTCTACATAGCAGCATTCTGCCTCCTCTTTCGAGGGTAATATCACTTTTTATACAGCCCTCCGAGCTGGACTTAGAACTATGATTTAGTTAGCTGAAGCTGGACCAAAAACAAAGCAGATTGAAAAAAGGAGTCCAGAAATGTAGAGAGGAGATGAAGTTTGGGGTTGCAAAACTTATCATCTGGATGACCTGAGGTGAGTGTCTACAACTTTCAGAGATCCCCTACCTCACACATCAAAGGATACATAGTGTGCATAATGATTACTAGGAAATGAAAAAAATAAAACATATAGACTTGTGAATGTTGTTGCTTCTATAGACTGCAGCTTTTAAGTTAACAGTGTCAGCTTTTATAAAATTCTTTAACCATTGACTTTGTAGATCTAAATTTAGAAAAAAAATCTGAAAAAAAAAGAAAAAAATCTGAAACAATAGAAATATTTTCCTTTCAGAGAGATAAATATAAATTCAAAGAAGATATGATGACAGATGGATATATTGAAGATTCGTAACTCTGAATTCAGCTTTTATTTTATGAGGTTTCTTCTGTATGTATTTATTTGATAGAGATTTTATTTCTATCATGTGTTATAGAGCACTACTGAGCACTTTCATAGAATTTTTTAACCTATCTTCTACCACTTGCCTCTATTTGTGTCTTTCAGTAACAGCATTGTCACCTTCATCTGGATGAGACAGTTTCACAAGGTCATCAACAAGGTCAGTAGCAATAGCCATCTCTAAAAGATCCAATCAGGCTTGCAATAGGATCAGGGTGATTGTTTGTTTATCCAGTTAATCTTTAATTTATTTTTCAAACCTGTTATTTTGAGTTTATCACCTATTTCATAGTTGTATAATAAGGTGCAAAAGATCTGATTTTTTCATCCTGAATTTTTGAAACATAACAGTATTGTGATACCTGTGCAATCTATCACTGCTCTGAAATAGGGGGAAAGACTGTTTCTCCAAGGTTAACATGAACATATCCATTTGGATTGTTTTCTACTGCACTGATTTTTATATTATGCAGCTATAATGTGGAGTTCACACATGGAACAACTTATATACTAATGGTAACAGTTTTTGACACGTATCTTAAACTTGTGTTGAATGGTTAAATATCTTGAAAGCAATTAGTCAAAGATTTAGGGAATGGGTACTTTCTGCTGCATCATGCAAATTGTTTCTAAGCAAATTCCTTGGATTACCTATCTATTTATCAATCCATCTATCAATCTATCAAACATATGTTTATCAATCCTGAGAGTGAGAGGGGATGAACTTTATATAGTTATATTGTGTTTTACATATATACATATGTATATGTATATATGTATATATAGTATCTTTTCTATAGTTATACATATGATATCTATCTTTCTATCTATATATCATCTATCTATCATGTATCTATGTATTATAGAGAGTGATGGGTGAAAAAAGTGAAATAAAAGACCAATAAGCTTATTTTCTATTTTCTATCTACCTAGAGAGAGAAAGAGAGAGGAAGATCTATATCTCTATGTTGATCTTCAGCTATAGTTCCAGTTCTAACTACATCTACATCTACATCTATCTAGTTATGTTACATCTATGTCTATATCAATCTGTCTGTCGAGAGTGAGAATAAAGTATGTTTTGCTTTTTTTTTAATGTTTGTTTTTCACGCATGCTAAAAAAAACAAGAAAACTGGTTTGGTTTTTCCCAGTAAGGTAACAAGATAAAAAAGATAACAATTGTATTATAATTTCTTTTTCTCTATGGAAATCTTAGATGTTTGGATAGATGTACATCAGATGCATATATTGAGAGAACTGTAATACATGACAATAAGAGCCCCAGTTAGATATTTCCAGGTTTTTCAATATTTACAGTTTGATCTGCCACAAATGTTATATGTGTGTGGTCATGCCATAGCTTTTTGAAAGAGTTATTTGTCTCAAACTTAAATTTTCAATTACGATTATATCCTACAATCTTCCATAAATTTAGCATAAGTTATCTATGATTTGTTTATTATACTAGGGTGGCTAGAGGTGTCCTATATCTATGAACATTATATGACAAGGTGTTATTATTTACTTCTTCATAGATTAGCTATCAACTTAAATATGTCTTTGGAAGATAAAAATTACTTAAATAAAAGATCTAAACATCAAAGAAGATCGCTTTAAGTAATTGTCTTCAGATCATCAACTCACAGAAGCTCAAAACTAGAAAGAAATATTACCAAATATCTGACCAAACTTGTTACTTTTAAACATGACTAGCTATACACAGAGGAGCCATGACTTGGTACCAAATCTCACAAGCTAGTCTTGTTCATACAACAGAAAAAATTGCTATAACACCCCTATTATCATGAAAGCAATCTCTTTCTTGCAATTAATAACTGAAATGAAAAATGCATACAGAATACAAAATTGCTCTTCATAAACATACTATTTTTGATGTTGCTGTTGGTGTTGGTGTTACTGTTTTATTATGATTGTCATTTTATTTATTTATTGTTTGTTTGTTTGTTTGTTTTTACTAGCATCCAGACATCTACATGTAGTTAACACTAGACATCTGGGGAGGATTCAGGTTAAAATATCAAGATTGCTACTAACAAACTATGTGACCAAGACAAATACTTGAACATTCAGAAACTCCCTTTCATCAGATATCTGATACTCCATCATTACAACTATTTATAACGTAATATGATATCAACTCTTCTAAACCCTTGGTAATTTAGCAATATAGTCGTGCAGGTAAAAAAGAAAAAAATATCTGTAATTCACCAGCCCAGTAAGGAATAGTAAAATCCTGCTTATTGACAAGTAATCTCTTTTTTAAGCTTATTTATTTATTTTGAGAGAGAGCAGGCATGTGCATGGGGGAGGGGCAGAGAGAGAGAGGGAGAGAGAGAATCCTGTCCTAACGGGGGGGGGGGGGGGGGGGGGCTGACACAAGTCTTGATCTTAGTAAGATCATGACCTGAGCTGAAATCAAGAGTTGCTGCTCAACTGACTGAGCCATCCAGGTGCCCCCCTGGACAAATAATCTTCATCAGAATGTGCAACATCAACCAAGATCCCAGAAACTTTGGCACTATGAAGCATAACAATCATGGGTTCATTTATTTCACCTGTGATAAAAAAGGCCTGCCCATGGGAAAAGCGTGTTTTATGTTTGGGAAAATCAAGTGGTTTTAGCTGCTTCAGGTGTACCAAGTGGCACTTGGTCAAGAATAGGTTGTAGATTCAGAGACATCACTCAGTTTTCAGATTTCCTAACTCTCCAAAAAGGCGTATAAGAGGCTGTCAGGATGGTTTCCTCTATTTCCTGATGATCATAGTTTCTCAAAAGCAAATAAAACAGACCTTGACCTATAATGTATTTCATTTGTCTGGACAGCATTTGTTTCTCAAAGGGCACAGTAGGATTCATAGGACAAGCCAATAAAATTAACCACAGAGAAAGAATGAAGATTATGGTAGATAACCAACAAAAGACAAGAATAAAGATTTAGAAAAAGCCTAGTGGAGGGAAGTAACCTTTTAATCAGGGTCTGATGGGGTCCCAGATTGCTTCTTTTTGTCTGTTTCTGACTGATAAAAAGAAGAACGTACATTCAGGTAAAGCTTATAGGCTGCTTATTGTTTGAGTTTCAGAAAACAGAATACAGAGTCTGATAAGCTTTTCTACCTTCTGTGAGCTGTTCTGAGAGGGAAGGAAAGCCAAGTATCTACTAGTATAAATATTGCCACAGCGACTCTGTCCTAATTGGAAAACAAGATAGTGCCAGTGTGCATAGAATTCAGGAAATTAAGCATTCCATTTACCCATCACTGATTTCAGCATCTGATTTTCAAAAATTAATGAATTCACTTCTCTAAGAATTTCAAAAAATTATCATCTCTAGGATGAGACCTTCCAAGGGGAAATTTATAAGCCACTGAAAATAGATTTTCAGAAAGAATAGGCCAGCTCAACCATAAGAATGAAAATAAAAATGTCTAATAAATGAAGCAACCTTCTGAGAATAAATAAAATGTGAAAACCTTCATGAGCCAAGAGTGTAGTTAGAGATTAGCATCATGATGAACCATCATATAAAAAATGATTGTATTTGTAAATAATTAGTTCTATCAAGTAACTGGATAAAAGACCAGAGATCAAAGACAGCTAAAAAATTACAGATTTTATTGATGCAGAACTTGTGTTTGAGATCTAAATATCTATTAATCACAAAATAGGCCCTTCCTTTTATCACAGCAAGTGGCTGAACCAATACTCTGGGGACATATCCAAATTCTATTGGAGAAAGAAGTAGATAAAAGACAGCGTATTCAGCCTCTCTGCTCTTTTTAAATCAGTAAGTAGCCAGCTGTTCCGCTGCAACTGATTCTGTACTTTGAGTAGGCTCATGACATCTATCAAAATAGTGTTTACATTTTCTTAATAATGTTAACTTAAGCATTTTATTGCCACGCTCTGCAAACTGTCTGAGTGCACTAAAGAAGTCTGCTCATGGGAAAGGTGGTTAAGCAATAGGCAGACTACATAAAAAGCCCAGCATCTCTAGGGGCTAGCTGCATGACACCTGGAATGACACAAAGCCTCTGTTGCCTTTGTCCAGAGCCAACTGGGAATCCCCTGTGGTCAGGAAAATGTTGGTGAAAGCAAATGCCCTTCCGTGCAAACATCTGGAGCCCTGCGGTCTGTGCAGCTTTAAACAGAAGAGGACTGCAGAATTGCTTAGCATCCCAATAAAGTGATGAGATGCAGATTGCCGTTGTTTCCACATTGTTTTTTAAATGCACACTGTGAAACAAGGCATCCTTCTTTGCTTTCAGGACTTTGAACAACAAATGCCAAACATCAGAAGTTTTGTAACTAATCCACTCTTGAGTTACCCAACCACAAAATTATGTTTGAGCAATTGCCCTGACAGCCAAAACATACTGCTTGTTTTTCCTCCCTGTTCAAATAATTCAGAGACAGAAAATCAGATTTAAAAAAATCAACAATTCCTTCTTTCTCATCCTAATAATAATAGTAATAATAATTTAAGCTCAGGCTAAGGCCTATTAATATTATCCACATTTTAAAATCTCTTATAAGGTGTAGAAGATAAAGAGATAGACTATTAACTTCTGTCATGTATACAAAATTTGTAATTCTGGCTGTTTGGGATTGAAATTTCTTGGTTTGATCCTAAAATCACCTCCCTTCCTTAAACTAATTGAATTCCAAACTGAAGTCTCATTTTAGTGGTATATAATATTATTATATGTCCTTAACAAAAATTAGATACTTTTGAAAAAAAAACAAGGTAAGATCTATCTGGGTAAAAATATAACACTGTATTATTTCAAGTTACCATAAAACAAAATCCATTGGCAGGTCAAATAAAATGTGAAAAAAATAGCAAAGAGAATGAAGTAAAAGATATGATGTATCATATCACAGTGCATGTCAAAATAAATTGGAAATTTGAATTCACTTATAATGTTTATATGGAGCTATTTTATTTAATGGCCTTATCAAAATAATACATAGCTTTCTGAATGATAAACCAGTCAGAGAATTTCAATAAATTATAGTTGAGTCTTAAACAATTTGGGGATTAGAGGTACACACTGAAAATCTGCATATAACTTTGGACTCCCCCAAAACTTAACTAACCTAGTCCTTTGTTGACTAGAAGCCTTGCAGACAACATAAACAGTTGTTTAACACACATTTTATGCCTTATATGTAAGTATTCTGTATTCTTACAAAAGTAAGCTAAAGAAAAAATGTTAAAAATACATTTATAGTACTGTACTGTAAATAATCCACATATGAGTGGACCCATGCATTTCAAACCTGTGTTGTTCAAGGGTCAACTATAGTTGCAAACCAGTCTTTAATTACTGAAACACTTCTCTTAAGAGATACAATCACATAGAGTCAAATCCTAATATAGTTGAAGTAACAAAGAAATGTAGAAAGTTATGAATACTGGCCAAATGAGAAATTTTAGATGCCATTAAATTAAAATCAGAATTAAACAGGACTGCACTAGTCTCCTGCTTCTCTTTTGTCATATTTATGTGAAGACAAAATAATGGAAATGTTATACTAAGTGTTAATATGTAATAAAAGAGCATTTCACTTGCAAATCAAAGAATTTTATTTCCATTTCAATACCAATGAACAGGGTAAATCAGAACTAGTCATACAGCCCTATTTCATCTTCTTTTTGTTTTGCACACGACAAATTCTGATGTTATTGGGTACTATTCTGTGAATGTGTGTGTGTGTGTGTGTGTGTGTGTGTGTGTGTACATGTACAGCAATATGGCAGACAACATGGTGTCAAAGCCAGCATGTCTGATTCTGTAATTTTAGTTATCATTCAGAAATAGTTGGGAACCATTTACAAAGATCATATTAATTAAAATCCTCAAAATATTTCCATGTAATATAAATAAAATACATCAAGTGCCAATTAAACTCCCATTTTTTGGTCACTAGTAATTGTGCTCTCTTTTATAATGGAAACAATTACTTGCATATAAAATATGTTTTTGGAGTGTCCATTTCTACCCCCAGACTCTACATCTCTTCTAAATACCACATTGTCACAAATATTACCACCACTACCATCACCTCCATTATTTACCACTACAACAAATGCAACTTTGCAATGATTATTGAGCCTGTGTTCCACTCAGTTATTCTGTCGAGTCCAGTACTAAGGAATCTACGTGCCACTGCCATGTAGCAGATTTACCACACTCTCCATTATCCCTTTAGGAGATTGGTGTTCCGAAAAGAAAAGAAAAGAAAAAGAAAAGAAAAGAAAAGAAAAGAAAGAAAAGGGAAGGGAAGGGAAGGGAAGGGAAGGGAAGGGAAGGGAAGGGAAAAGAAAAGAAAAGAAAAGAAAAGAAAAGAAAAGAAAAGGAAAGGAAAGGAAAGGAAAGGAAAGGAAAGGAAAGGAAAGGAAAGGAAAGGAAAGAAAAGAAAAGAAAAGAAAAGAAAAGAAAAGAAAAGAAAAGAAAAGAAAAAAGAAAAGAAAAGAAAAGAAAAGAAAAAATCTGGCTGGGCTCTGCCTGGACCCCTATCTTAATGAAAACACCTAGTCTGTTATCTAAATGAAAGTTCCTGAAGTCCTCTACCAAATGTATTATGAAATTTCTTGAACTTTTCACAAAATATATGCTGACTTCTCTAAAGTTATCCTGAAAATGGGGTTGTATTAGTCAGAGTTTTCCAGAGAAATAGAAATGAATATATATAAAAAAGAAATAGAAAAGAAATACACACACACACACACACACACACACACACACACACACACACACACACATATATTATGGTGGATTTTAAGATGTTGGCTTTTTGACTCATGTGTTTGTGGGAGCAGGCAAGTGAAAATTCTGCAGAGCAGTTAAAAGGCTGGAGGCTGAGGCACAAACTGATGTAACAGTCTAAAGGCAGTCTGGAGGTAGAATTCCTTCTTCTTAAAGGACCTGACTCCTTTTTTAAGGCCTTAAAGTGACTGGATGAGACACACCTAGTTTATGGAGGATAATGTGTTTTATTCAAAGCCTACTTACTTAAATGTTAATCACATTTTGAAAACACCTTTACAGCAATATCTAGACTAGTGTTTGATCAAACACTGGTTGCCATGGGTACTATGGCCTAACCAGGTTGACTCATAAAATTAATAATCACAGATTAGAAGTGCTATCTCCTCTTCAATTTTTTTTTTGCAAATGTTTCAGAAGGACTGAAATTGATTGTTCTTTAAATATTTGGTACAATTCACTAGTGAGTCCATCTTGTCCTGTGTTTTTCTTTGTTGGGAGGTTTTTAACTGTTGATTAAGTCACCTTATTCATTATTGGTCTATTCAGACTTTCTATTTCTTGATTCACATTTGGTAGTTTGTATGTTTCTGGGAATGCATCCATTTTTTCTACATTATCCAATTTTTGGCATATAATTGCTCAAAATAGTCTCTTATGTTCCTTTTTATTTCTGTGGCATCAGTTGTAATGTGTCCTCTTTAATTTCTGATTTTAATAATTTTACCCTTCTTTTTCTTAGTCTAGCTAAACATGTGTTGGTTATGTTTATCTTTCAAAAAGGCAACTTTGGTTTCATTGGCTTTTTCTATTGTTTTCCTAGTCTCTCATTATTTCTACTTTCATCTTTATTACTTCCTTCAGCTTGGGATTTCTTTTTTCTTTTTTCTTTTTTTTAGTTCCTTGAGGTGTAAAGTTAGATTGTTTAATAGCAATCGTTTTTCTTTTTTAAATGCAGATGTGTCATAAAATATAATGCAGCCTTAAATAAGAAGAAAATCCTATCACTTGTGATAGCATGGATAAAAGTAGAAGACATTTTGCAAAGAGAAATACTCCAGTCACAGAAGCACACATACTTATGATTCTACGTATATATCTAAAATAGTCTAACTCAAAGACACAGAGAATCCAATAGTGGTTGCCATAGGCTAAGAAGTGAAGGAAATGAATTGTTGCTAGATGGGTATAAAGTTTGAATTATGTATGAAGAATTCCAATTCTAAAGATTTCTGTACAACATAGTGTAGACAGTTAAAAATATGGTATTGTGCACTTCAAAATTTGCTAAGAGGGCAGATTTCATGTTACTTGTTCTTACCAACACACACACACACACACACACACACACACACACACACATGCACGCACACACAAAGAAACTAGGTGGTGTTGGAAATGTCTACTACCTTGATTGTAGTGATGGCATCATGGATGTTTGCACATGTCCAAACTCAGCAAAGTACACACATTAAATATGTGCACTTTTTACATATCAATTATATCACAATAGAGCTGTAAAAAAATTAACCATTACAGAAAGTGTAGTAGATAAAGTCCCCTAGAGGTTATCTGACATGAAACTTTTGTGATCTTCTGGCCCAGCCTACCATGTGATAGCAGCAGATAACTGCACAGCAGTATCAATGAGCTCTTCAGAGCACCAGAAGACATTCTGAAAGACAGTCTTCTCATGGTGATGACAGGTGTATTTATGAATAGTGATTTACTCAAGAACTTTGAGTATGCCATATTGCTAGCCTGGCCTATTCAAAATATTGAATTTAGCCATCAAGAACTTTTAGAGTTCCAGCTTCAAAGAAAATTCCTATGATACCTGTGTCAAAATCAATAATAAGCTTCCCAAGGGAAACCACACCTTTTTTTTTTTACTCTGAATACAATCAGAACTGCATCAATCTTTATTTTGTCTCTAAAAATATTTGTAAGTGGAGGCAAAATATGCTAGTAATAAAAAAAATCCTGGTAATGATTATACCATTACAAAGATCATTCACTTTCTATATTTAGATTTCTGTTAAAACAGAGTAGGTACTGCCATCTGCAATGTCAATATGGACGGTTGCCTCCAAGTTACCTGACTTTCAATCATAGTCCTTAATTTGTCTTCATATTTTAAAGAGTGTTGCTGTAGACATACTCGTTATACATCTATACACTCTTCTTTAATGGTGGGCAAATGACAGGTATCAAATGAACAATTAATGAAAACTTCTATTATTATACATAATAATGACAATATTACTGGCCCAACGAATTTACTGAATCAGAGTTCACTTACCATCAATAATGAATATTGTGTTCCCACGATTGCTTCACTTCACCATGTTCCTGCTCCTCATGCCATCAAACATGGAAATTTAACAGTAAATGGTAGAGTTGCAGACTCCCTGGCAGAAATCACAGTTTATATGTTCTGAAGAGCCAAGGACTAATACAAGAAATATGCCAACTGGGAAAATACAGAGAGGGGAATTACATTTTCCTGTGTATTTCAAAAGTTAAAGGGTCACCAATAGTCAGGGTCCTTCTTCTCTGAGTTATTTAACCACAATTTCAATTTTCTATACACACTGGTGTCTGATGCATCACACACAGAGATGTGTTTCTGAAGCTAATTATGTGGCAAAAAGAAAGCTAGACTAATCTACTTTACGAGGTATATCACAGCCTGGATGCATTTTCTACAGATATATTGGACCAAAATGGCTTAGAGTCTTCTTCCAACTTTGAGATAAATAGCACTAGAGAATTACATGAAGGATATGATAACTTTGTTATATATTACTTTTGAGAGCAGGAACTTTAGTATATATTAGAAAGATTTCCACAAAAATTGGGGTGCTTGGGTGGCTCAATTGGTTAAGTATATCTGACTCTTAATATTGGCTCAGATGTGGGATGGAGTCCTGCTTCAGTCTGCACTGAGTGGAGCCTGCTTGGGGATTCTCTCTCTCTCTCGTTCTCTGACCCTTCCTTGCTTCTGCGCTCTCTCTCTCTCTCTCTCAAAATAAATAAATAAAATTAAAAAAAATTCATGTAGTGTACCTACTGAATCAGGGCAGTGAAGCTAGGTGATATTAATTCAAGACAATTCATTAAGACAAAATATGAATAAACATATATAATCCACTATATGTGGTCACACATAAAAGGTAACAGGCCAATGAAATGGTTTGCATCAGAAACACCAAGCAGTAAGCTACAGTAACAGTACATAAAGGATGGAAATGAGAAATTGCCACTCTCCCATGAATTATCATATAGTAGGCATTGTAGTAAGCACAGTAGGAGTATAATCTGCAAAAAATTGTGAGGTAAAAACTACTTACTCTTATTTTACCAATAAGAAAACTGATGTACAAAGTGTTTAAATGTTTAATATCAAATCTACTACACTGAGATTCCAAATTCCATGCTTCATACCGTTATGCTGTGGGCATCAAGATTGGGCTACAGGCAGCAAATCCTTCAGGAAAGGCTAGCTTTTAGTCTCTTGAGACTTAAGGCAAGAAAAAGGCAATACCATAACGTTAGGAACGTTTCCACATTGAGTTTTTAGGCACAAAAGAAGCCAGGACACTGAACTGGAACTTGATAACAAGGGCAAAATTGATGTCCCATGACAGAGTTGGAGCAGGAGTAGCTGCAGTAGCTGCAGGGTTGACTTGAGACTGTGCAGCACTGTTTGTGAACTAGAGTTCCTTAAACCCCAACTGCTAAAGACAGAATTATTTCCAGTGTAGATAATGAGTAATGTAGATTCCTGTGTGGGAAAAGGGAGTCTTATGGTAAGTAACTTATTTTACCCATGAAATATAGTTATTGTGATGATAAATATTAGAATAGTGAGTAATCAAAAGGTGTTTCATTATTGTTATTGAAACTATTGCCATTGTAATTATCAATAGTCTCTAGCTTGCCTTTCCCAATTTGTGTGTAATAATCCTTTACATGGTGGTTCTGGAATAATGCTGTGCTTTACAGTCTTATTTCTTAATGACTGGCAAATGCTGACCTATTGTTTTCTAAATCATCAGACACAGCCAGTACATGATGTTTTAATTCACAAACTCTGCAGGTAGCCGAGGTTGCTGTTCTGTTCCACTTTCAGTTTCTATAGACTAGCCATAACATAATCAACAGTTTCCTCAGTACTATTTACTTGAAGAAGACACAGGATGTGTGAGTGCTGCCTAGGAATAATAGCTAGATACCTTAAATACAAATAATCTAAAATCATTTCATTGATAGAAAGACCAGTATCTTATGCAGTAAAGAGAATTAATAAGCCATGGAGATTTTTCTGGTATTTTTAATGCACAAATGGAGATTTTTCTGGTATTTTTAATGCACAAATAGATACAAATAGCAGAGCCCATGTTCTTAATACCACCAATAGTGCAGGAATTCAATGACAATATCGTACTAATTAATGTGGATGTGGGGCAGGCACTATGACAAAGTGTTTAAGATTTTATCCTATAATACTAAATATTAACCCAGGTTCTGGCAGATAGCTCTACCATGATTTTATTAAGGCAGAGATAGCTAGATAACAAGTTAGTGCTATATCTAAGGCTCTTTGATAACAAGTGGCAGAAACCCAATTCTAACAAGTGTATGCAAAAAAGGGGGTCTGCTTAATAAAATACTTGTCAGAATGGACTGTTTATGCTACAGTCATAAACACCTTCCATATTTCATGGCTTAAGTTATATATGGATCTATCGCTTAAACAATATTGTCAGGAATCTCCCACTTTATGTATCTCTAGACCTGCTGGACTGACTTCATCCTGCGGAGGTAGAAAAAGATGGATCCCAGATTTTACAAGTTTTCACAGCTTATAAACTTAAAATGAGAAGTACTGAATATTCTGTTATCATATAGCTCCTAAGAAAGAACTCTTCTCGGCACTACTCAAGTCACATGTATTCCTGGTCCAATTACCACATGATAAAGTAGGTATCAATTGTGAGCCGAAGATAATACCTGTGATGGCAAATTTTATGTATCAACTTGACTGGGCCAAGATGCCCAGATATTTGGTCAAACTAACTGTGAGGGTGTTTTTTATGAGATTAACACTTAAATTGCTGAACTTTGAATAAAGCAGAACAAAGACCTCCTGTGAACAAGAACAAATTCTGACAGTGGACAGCCTTCATGGTAGTCAGGTGCAACATTGGCTCTTCCTTAGGTCTACAGACTTGGCTAGGATGTAAGTCAATTCCTTAAATTAATTTCTTTCTCTCTTCCCCTCTGTCTCTCCACATCTCCTAATGGTTCTGCTCCTCTTGAGATTCTCACCAAACTACCTATGATGGTAGTGTAGCAGGATTCTCACACAGAGAGTTGTGACACCAAGACTTTTCTTTCCAGGCAGCAACTTTATTCCTGCTGGCACCACTCAGTTGGGTTCCTCCCTGAAGAACTGAGCCCCGAACGCCATGTGTGTAGGTTTTTTTAAATGTATTCTCTACTTCTTTATCACCCATATATGGTAACATATACAAACATGCAGTCTGATTAAGTGGTCTCATGTTATAAGGTCATGAGGAATGTTGTCACATATGTGCATAGCCAGGTTACCATGAGGGTTTTTTTTTTGAGGTTGTTTTTTGTTTTTCTTTCCATAGGGAGGGGACCCTACCTCAGTAGAGGAGACCAAAGGTCCCACACACGGTTTAAAGTGGAAAAGGGACATATTCTAAAAGAATATGGAAAAGAGCACACAATATATAATAGATGTCCACTACATAGCTCTTATTTAATTTGTCAAACTGCCACAGCTGCAAGCACACCAAGAGAACATATGTTTAAAATAAACAATATTTTCTAATAAAAATGATGCTATAACCATTAAATATAATTTGGGAGATTAAGAACAGCAAAAACAGAAAAAAACCTATAATTTTACAACCCAACAAATACTAATGATATCAGTTGGTAAACTTTCTTCTAACATCTTTTACATTTAGTTTTATTTACATTTATTGTATATACCTGGACAGGATATTTGCCTCAGAGAGACTAGGTGCTGTGCTATAATTTGATTTTATTTTAGGACTCAGATGACTGAAGTTGCCACTGTTGGAAATATTGCCAATCAAAGTGACAAAGGAAAACAGATCTCTGGAAGGCCTCATACCAATATTCAAATGCTCTGGTCAAATATGACACAAGCTATTTGCATTCACAACTCATTGGCCAAAACTGGTCATACAGCTCCACCCAAATAGAAAGATGCAGGACGTACATTTAGATAATAGGAAATCAAAAATATTTGTTAAATGACACTAGTGTCTACCACAGTTCCTAACTGCTTGGGATTTATGAGTATTTACCCCAGGTCTGATTGAAATAATCAAGGAGCAGGAAATTAAGAGGACTGTTTCCAGATACTTTCCACCTTTTAGTAATTCAGAACTTGTGACTCATTCATGATTTTGCATCTACCTTAGCCTCCTTGGAAGGGTTGAGGACACCTAACCAGATATTGGCCTGTATTCGTCCAAAAACAATGTTCTTTTGTAAATTTATATCACATATGTTAAAAGTTGCATGTAATTTATATGGTTTGTAGCACTATCTGAAAGGAGACCAATCTGATAAGCTACAACTATATGTTTTTCACAGTTACAACTGAATAAATGAAAAAAAAAAAAAAAGAGGAGCAAGGGGTTGATTAACAAAAATGAGCACGTGACAAACTGGGAGGGATGGAAACAATAACACAGATATTTTGCCTTAAATAATGTGTATATATATGTATATATATACATATATATATGTATGTATGTATAAAGCTGATTGTAATACAATTGGAGAGATAAAAGAAAACTTTAACATGTTCAAATAAAGCTTTTTTTCCCTCACTCTGAAGTACTAATCAACCTTACATGTTGTAAGTTGTTTCCTGGGTCTTGAATTAGAAATCTCCTTCCAGGGACACCTGGGTGGCTTAGTCGGTTGGGCATCTAACTTGGACTCATGATCTCACAGCTTCTGAGTTTGAGCCCTATGTCAGGCACTGTGCTGACAGCTCAGAGCCTGAAGCCTCCTTCAGATTCTGTGTCTCCCTCTCTCTCTCTCTGCCCCTCCCCACTGGCACTCTGTCTCTCTCAAAAATAAATAAACAATTTTTTTATCAAAAAAATGCTTCCTCTTACCTGGGTCAAAAAACCATAAAGCTATCAGCTGCCAGTATTCATTGAATTCTCACTGTTCCAGAACAATAGCCTTTTAGAAATGTTCATTTCTTAATTTCATTTCTGCCCATTGTATGTGGGTTGAATTTTTCACAGGACTATGAATATTGTTTGAAGAGTTTCTGAAGGTTTGTGCACTTGTTCCAGCACTGAGCAGGGTATTTTGGTTACTTTTGATAAGGAAGAGTTTTAGTTATTACTGCTTAAAAAGTCACCCTAAATCGAGTGACTTAAAATAATTCCTCATGAGTCTATCTACTGACTAGCTATTAACTTATCGGATCTAGTTCAGCTCAACTGTTCTGAGAAACTCAGTTTGACTCATTGTGTGTCCTGGGTCAACTGAGGATGCTTCCATGTATCCCTCAGCCTGTTCTTGGAACAAGTGGGCTAACCAGATATGTTTTTTTTTATGACCATGGTAGAGACTTAAGAGCAAATGAAGTGAATTGTGCAAATGATTTTAAGATACACCTTGAATCATACCTTTAACATTCCATTGTTAAAACAAGCCATGTTGCCACATATTTTATTATTCCCTCTGTGGGAAGTCACTAAAAAGTTACGTGCCAAAAGACACATAGGGATTGGGAGAATTAAAAATGGAAGTCATCACCCAATCTATTGCACTAATTTATTTATATTTTAAAACATAATCAGATAAAAATATCTGTAAGAATCAAAGAAGTTTGGTCATGGTGGAACTTAACAGGACATTCTCATCTTGTTTATAGTTTATAATTCCCAACACCATCATCAGGGTGTCTACCTTTTATGAGAGATATCTACATTTTTGGCCCTGTATTAAACCCTTTATGCACAGCAACTTACATGAACTTTCTAAGTTCTGCCATTGAGTAAACAGAATTAAATATATTTTCAAAGCCCAAACATTTTGAATTCAGTTAATTCATATGTATCAATTTATTCATTTATTTAATAGGTATTTATTGAATGCTATATTTTACATGAGATTATTATTTCTCATTTTCTAAATCATTTTCATCGCATTACCGAGAAACTGGAGTACCTAGGAACCACTGAATAAAATATTTTTGATATACAAAGAACTTCCTTTACATCATTTCTTTTACTGCAATAGAGTTGGACACCTCTGAAATATAAGTCAAGTTTATGTTCTTAACATTTTCTAGGCATATTGGTTTGAGAGTCAGACTGCATACATTATGGATGTTATAGGTTTAACCAAATTAGATAATTATGCTTATTACTTGGAATCATAAATCATTAAGAATGGAGGCAGTTCAGTCTCCTAGTATTTAGTAAGAGAGAGTAAAGATGGAAAACAGAATAATTTAATTGTTAGGACTCCACTATTCATAATCCACCACAGCAATACATTGTGACTACTATGGTTGGCTCTCTATCACCAGTATAATCCCACTTCATATCCTCTTCTCTAATATCCATAATGCAGATGTATATGCATGGTACTTGACTACTTAAAGATTTTCAGTCACTTCCTGTTACTTCAAGGATAAGTTCAGAAGTGCCATTCCAAAATTGTGATTATTTGACCTTAATTTCCATTATTTCACTTAGCAAGCTCCCAAACAAATATAATGATACACATTAAAATGGCCCAGAATACTTCTCCTTGATGTAGTTGACAATTCTGAGAATATCCTAGCTACATTCTCTAGTAACCCCAATGTCTGGCTCAAGTACCACCTCCTTTTGGAAGAATTCATTAAGTGTTCATCATAACCCTTGTAGGAGGTAGTTATTCCCTTCTCTATGCTCAGTAACATTTGATATGCTATCCTCCCTCTCTCATTTAATGTTGTATTAAAGCCATACATCTACATCTAATGTTTCTCTCCTGATATCAAATGCCTTGCTTGCTCTGCTTGCCATCCATAATTTCATAGTCTTGTTGATAAGACGAATAGATAAGCTTATTACAATAATATTTGGATACCTGACATGATTGGGGTAGAGAGAAAGCCTTCCTGAATAAGTGGTACGAAGGAACTCAAGTCAGAGTGAAGTGACTGATCATTATTTTTTAAAGTGACTCATTTGTAATCATACAGGATGTTAAAATCAAAGACAGTGTTTGAACTCAGGTTTCTGGCTCTTTTTTTTAATATATTGTATGAACCTTGTCTTTCTTTGATAAATACTAATAGATATAATGCTAACATACTGTCATGCTGTTTAAATATTTGACTGAATGTGACATCATAAAATATTAACCTGTTCATTCTATGAGGGCATTAACTTTGTCCTAGAAAATATATCTTCTCCATTGTTCTTGTGTTAATATAAACCTCTAAGTTACTGGAATTTCTCTTTTTTTAATGTAAGTAATATTTTACAAATTTTATAGTCCTCCCCTAATAATCTAATCCAAAGACCTCTTTCAAAGATCTTCATTCATCTTTATCTCTCTGCCTTTTGTGATTTTTAAAGTTTTCCTCAGAATTATTCTGATGTTTTTCAGATCTCTTTCCTAGCTGAATTTGTATAGTTCAACTTCTTAAATTGGGGATTCTATAAACTTACTGAATTTTCTAAAAATACAGAAGGCCAAGCACCATTCCAGATATACTAAATTATAATAATCAAGTGGAGTTTTGAATGTGTATTTGTTAGAAGTTCCACAGGAGATTTAAAAATATTGCTGGGCTAAAAAAATGTCTGTTTCTCTTCAAATGGGTATTCTATAAGGAGCTGTTATAATCCCTTTTTCACTATATATTTCTCTCTCTCTCTCTCTCTCTCTCTCTGTCTCTTCTCTCCTTACTCTAAAGTAGGCAGAATGATACCATTCGGTGACCCCCTGAAAGAGTACTGAGATCCCATGTGAACATCTACTCTCTATGCCTGTCTCATTGAAGAACAACTATGTCTCAGCTTTAAAAGCCTGATAATGACCTGGAGAGCCTCCAACTTTGCCTTCGTACACCCTCTACAATGCTGAATCTGACAAAATAAGATAGTGAATAAGAAGAGAGCAAGAGTGAGAGAGTGAGAACACAGTGAGCAATGGGGAAACTGAAAGGACAGGCCATATGAATAAATTCTTGCTATGCTGGATCATATCTAAAGTCAATACCACAGTACATTGTTATGCTTCTGAACAAAGCAGTGGTGGAGAGGTGGTCATAAGCAAGAGTGCTTCTTTAGATACTGTCTCAATCTAACATAAGGGAAGACATCTTATATATCAAAATTATTCAGTTAAGGTACATCCTTAACTTTATTATCCTTAACTTATTTCCTTATTATTATCTTAACTTACTATCCTTAACATCTTTGCTTATTATCCTTAACCTTATTATTCTTAATTTATTTCAACATTTGTTGATATAGTAACATATTTAGGGTATCACATCATTGGGTAACTAATTTTAGAACTTATTAACCCAATATATTAATGATATATATTTTATTTATCCTAAATTATCTATTTTGAATTTCAAAAAAGTTAGCTTTTAGTTTTGCTATATTAGAATTTGGAAAAATTACTTTCTTGGTTGCTTAGACAACATTACTCACTGCCTCTTCAATATTACTTCTGTACCTGGTCAATTTTTAATGACCTTCTCAAATCTTCCTTAAAAAGTCAATGTCCATTTATACCACTAAACTGAGAGCAGGGACCATCCTTGCTTTTCTTTATCTTCCCAAGATCTATGTGGTATAGATGAATTAAGTAATTTAATTATCATAGCAATCTCCAGAGGCAATTGATAACATTTCCATTTTACTAATGGGGAAACTGATCCCATAGAAGTTAATTATCCCAAGATCAGGGTTAGAAAGTGGTAGATCCAGATGTAAACCCAGGGCATCTGGTTACAGAACCCATATACTTTACTAGAGGATTTTCTCTCTCTGATACATAAACAACATCAATAAATTAGATTAGTTCATAACCTTCCCACTGTATGGTATTTGCTGATCTTTTCATTTGTCAAATGAATAAATTGTTACAAAGATGAGTAAAGTAATAAAACTGGATCTTTGGTCCTTGTCTCAAACTGGTGATAATTGAAAGAAAGGAGGATGGTAATTAGTAACTATGAAAGTTAATAAAAGGAAATCTCATTTAAGATGGAATCAGGAAGCCCTGAAGGTGGAGTGCATGTACCACTTTATTTTATTTGTAGCTTATTTTACATAAGCTTACTTTACTACCCCAGCAGGAGGAAGATTTTTTCCTCATCCAGCAACAGCTCAGGCAATGAGAAGCCACAACTTAACCAGCCAATGGGAGCATCTAAAATTCAAACTCCCAGTTTCCTGTGGTGGACTGAACTTTTAGTCAAAATGACTCCTCTCAACTCCCTTCTTTTTTAAATAAAAGAATTTGGGCACCTGGGTGGCTCAGTCCATGAAGCATCAGACTCTTGGTTTCAGCTTAGGGCATGATCTCACAGTTCATGGTTTGGAGCCCTGCATTGAGCTCTGTGCTAACAGTGTGAGGCCTGCTTGGGATTCTGTCTCCCTCTCTCTCTGCCCCTCCCCTGCTCATTCTCTGTCTCTCTGTCTCTGTCTCTGTCTCTCTCTCAATAAATAAATAAACTAAAAAAAATTTTTTGAAAAAGGATGTTTCTCTTCTTTGCTCTCTGAATTTGCCATATAGTTTGCCATAATTTGCATTTCCTGAATTGCAATTCTTTCATTATTCCTGTATAAACCCTTTTTTGCTGGCAAAATATGTAGATATCTTTACTGTTAAGGTTGACTCATCTTGCAAACCCAATGGACACTACAAACGAAGGTCACTTTTATTCTTGCACTAAAATGTTCAAGATCTTCAAAGTTATTCTTTAAAAAAATTAATAGTTATGGAAATATTTGTCATATTTCTTTAAAAACACGATGAAAAAATACTTAAAATATTTTAATCTCAAAAGTCTAACAAATTTGGGAATATTATTATAAAATATTCATTCTATATCTCATCACATTAGTACCACATGCCATATAAAAAATTAAAGAGATCTAAAAAATTACTCTTTTGTGATTTCTGAGTTATGCTTGGTGTTTTGAGTTTACAATATAATAATAATTAAATAAAATATTTTATAGATATGCACAGAGTCTCCAAATTTTTAAGGAATATGGTTCATATTATGAAATAATAACAATGGTCTTGAAATGTCCAACATTAGAGGATAATGATGATGATTATAGGAGAGGACAGGAATTAGGGTTGGGCATACAATATTAATCCTAAGAGAAGTAAGCAATAAAAGCAAAGCATAATAGTATCCAAGTAGATCCTACCCACTCATTCATTCACCCATTCATTCAATACATAACTATCAAATATCTACTAGGTGCCAGGCATTCTTCTAGACATGAGGATTTAGTAATAAGAAAAAAAAACCCTTGCTCTTATGAAAATTGTATTTTAGTAGGAGGATGCATACAATAAGAAAATAAAAACAGTGGAATGTACTATAAAATTATTAAAGCTGGGTGATGTGACAATACATAACTAAGTGGATATTTCACATGTGGTGGTGTGTGAAAGTTTCACAGGAGGTAATATTTGAGAAGAGAGAGGATTGAATAACACAAGTTTGTAAACAATATGAACATAATGAAAAACATCCCAGGGTAATAATTCAATATCTAGATGAATCTGAAATCATGAAGGATCCAAAAGCTGAGCAATAGGTATGAAGTGTAATAGTCTGGGCAATGGTACAAGATAAAGACCATGATATAAGAAGCAGGGGGAATATCTTATAAGTGAGGATAAAGAGAACATTATGTGATTTATTTTCATTAAAATAAGTCTGGCTGGTGATGGAGAATGGATTTGGGGTTGGCAAAACCAGACACAGCATGATTAGGTAAGTGAGTACAGTAGAGGTCTATGGAAGAGATGATAAGCACTTAGACTTATGTAATAGACCTGAAAGTGGAAAGAAGTGAATCAATTAAGATAGGTTTTGGAATTAGATATGCTGAATTTGACAGGGTACTAAATATGATGGCTGAATTAAAGAGAAATCAATGATTACTTAGAGACTTTTTTTTTTTTGCTTTTGTTTAAATAAGTGGGTAATTTATTGAGAAATGGAAGCTTGTGGGAAAGAACAACTCTGGGTAGAGTGAAGAAATTGAGAACTCTGCATTAATTTTAAAATATTAGATAGATGATGTAGGTAGACTGATGACAGATACATAGGTGGATACGTAGATACATAGATTATACATATATACATACATAGTTGGTAGTAGATAGATTACATAGATAGATAGATAGATAGATAGATACACACATACATACATACATATGGATAAAATCAAGAAGGCAGTTAAATATACCTGCCTAGAATTTAAAGAATAGGTTAAGGCTGGAAGAATATTTGGGGATTAATGAGGTGTGGAAGGCAATTAAAGATATAAAACTGGAGTTATTCACTCAAATACATTATATATACAGAAAAGAAAACAAGGCTAGGCTAGGTACTACCATATTTAGTGGATTAATATAGGCAAAGAATCTAGGAAACATGATTGAGGGCAATGGATTAAGGATGATAATTTGGATTGGATTAGTAGATGAACAAAATAGTTCAGAAACAACCACATGGATTTTTGAAATACCTCTAATTTTGATTGAGTGATAATTGATAAAAATTGACTTCACTTTTTGTTTTATTTTATTTATCTACACCACATATGCCTAACCAAACATTAAATGTAAATATTGTATCTAGAGCCCTGGCAATTTAAACTATGTTTCTTATTGTAGATTATCTCTCTCAGAACCCAGAACTGTTGTTTGTTATTTCTTAACCCATTAGTGAATTAATCCACCCCTGTGTCTTTGAATGTCTGGAAAATTTTGTATAAACAATGCAAAAACCCACTTGTTTTTTGTGGATATTTTCAGGTGGAAATTTATTTATTTGAAAAATTCATGTGATTATTTCACCATGGCAAATGCAGGGTCAAAGTATCCAAACCTAAGGGAAATTGAGTCATGGAATGTGGTTGAATACCCACTGCTTCAATGGGATATGTGGTGGTAGCAAAAGGTGGGCATCCTGAGATTAGGCCACCATGAGCATTTAAGAGTAAAAACATATCTGGGGTGCTTGGGTGGTTCAGTCGGTTAAACGTCTGACTTAGGGTCAGGTCATGATCTCCCAGTTTATGAGTTCAAGCCCCTCATTGGTCTCTGAGCTGACAGCTCAGAGCCTGAAGCCTGCTTCAGACTATGTCTCCCTCTGTCTCTCTCTGTCTCTCTCTCTCTCAAAAGTAAATAAATGTAAAAAAAAATTTTAAGTACAAACATACTTGATACTATTGGAGACCTGGAAATCTTTCTTGAAACATTTCATTAAAAGTAGAAATGTTGGAAATAAAGAAAAAAGGTCACATAAAGTCAGAAAAACGTGATTTAATGATTCCCACAGTTATAATAATGATTACATATATTTAAAAAAAAACTATTGCTTTTATACAACACTTGTAAGTTTATTATTCAGCTATTTTAGAGCTTTGAAATTTTAGGAAGAGGTTATTTATTAAAAATAGATTCTTTCCTTTAAAAATCATTTATTTAACTTCCTTTTCAATAATATCTCTTTCAATTGATGAGAAATATGGCTTATTTCATAAGGAGATATTACTGAGACTCAGTATACAGCTCCTCCAAATTGGTAGTTATACTTGCAGTGTTTAAAAAAACATCAACCAACACATGATGCAGATGTCAGTACGAAACAGAAAGCATTGTGAAGTAACTAAATAATGTGTGCATAATAACTTCAATAGAGAAATTATGACTTACTGTAGCTTAATATTAAAATGCTTTAAACCAACTAATAACATACTATTGTTTGTTTTACACACACACACACACACACACACACACACATTCTGCCTATTTCTATGAAATTAAGGTGGTTTTTATATTTAAAGCTAAAATATAAACAAGGGCACCAGGCTGTCTCAATTGGTTAAGTGTCCAACCTCTCCCTCTCTCTCTCTTTTTAGGGTTGTTTTTTTTTTATTTTTTTATTTTTTGTTTGTTTTTTTAAGATAAATATACAACCTACTCATGCATCACTGAAGTGAGATAAAGAACTGCAGAAGGGTATGGTAATGAAATATAAGTAAATTTCAAAGATTCAGTGAATATGTTTGTATTGCAATTAATTACCCACAAATGTAATTTTTGTTAAAAATGCAGTAGTTTTTACAAAGTGACAGTGTGTGATAAAAGATAGCATTTAGTATGTCAGTTTGATTACTCTAAGCTTGAAACAAATATCAATATTCAAATTCAGGGACACCTGGATGGCTCAGTGGGTTAAGCGTCCAACTTCCACTCAGGTTATGATCTCATGGTTCATGAGTTTAAGCCGCATTTCAGGCTTCTCACTGACAGTGCAGGGCATGAAACCATTGACAAGGACAGAACCTGAAGCAACAAGCAGCCAAAGGCTATTTCCAAAGTTTGCTTAATACAGATCTATACCAGCACGATTTGACTGCTAGGCCTGATAGCCACGCACATTTAGCTCTATAAATTGCTGAAAACTGAAAGGAGGGGTGCCTGGGTTGCTCAATCGGCTAAGCAGCCAACTCTTCATTTTGGCCCAGGCCATGCTGTCACGAGTTTGTGAGTTTGAGCCCTGTGTCAGGCTCTGTGCTGACAGTGGAGAGCCTGCTTGGATTTCTCTCTCTCCCTCCCTCAAAATACATAAATAAACTTTAAAAAATATTCAAATTCATGCAGTGTATATCATTAACACTATAATTTTCATTCCTACAAAATGAAAAGAGGAGCAATATGATTGAGCATAATATGGACATAATACTCATCCATTTCCACACATCAAATTTTGCTATTAATACTAATGAAAGCACATTTCTGTTTATTTAGTCTTCAAGGCCCTACTCACATTTCACTTTCTTTGGGGACTTTACATATTTATTAAATAAGAATTATCTTTACTCTCCCAAACACTTTTATTTAAACAGGAAAGTTGTATATTTTTTATAAATATATATATATGTATATATATAAATATATATATTAGTGTGTGTGTGTGTGTGTGTGTGTGTGTATATATATATATATATATATATATATATACACATATACTTTTTAAAAAATACAAATGCAGGATTTTACCCAAATTCTATTTTGTTATCTATATAGATAGGCAGTTTATACAAATACTGGATTTTACTCCAATTCTGTTTGTACCCTGATTTTTTTTGTCTTTTATTTTATTTATGTTTTTACTTTATTATTTTTTAAAATTTATTGTCAAGTTAGCTAGCTTACAGTGTAATCTTGGCTTCAGGAGTAGATTCTGTGATTCATTGCTTACATACAACACCCAGTTCTCATCCCAAGAAGTGCCCTCCTCGATGCCCTTCACCTACCTCTCCCACACCCCCATCAACCCTCACTTTGTGCTTTGTATTTAAGAGTCTCTTATTGATTGCCTCCCTCTCTGTTTGCAACTTAATTTTCCTTCCCTTCCCCTATGGTCTTCCGTTTAGTTTCTCAAATTACGTATATGAGTGAAATTAGATGATATCTGCCTTTCTCTGACTTATTTCACTAAGCATAATACCCTCCAGTTCTATCCATGTTTTTGCAAATGGCAAGATTTCATTCTTTTTCATCACTGAGTAGTATTCCATTGTGTGTATATGTGTGTGTGTGTGTGTATTGTGTGTGTGTGTATATATATCTATATCTATATATCTATATATCTATATCTATCTATATATATATGTCTATTGTTGAAAGTACTGCTATAAACATTGGGGTACGTGTGCCCCTATGAATCAGCACTCCTGTATCCTTTGGATAAATTCCCAATAGTATTACTGGGTCATAGGGTAATTCTATTTTTAATTTCTTGAGGAACCTCCTCACTGTTTTCCAGAGTGACTGCACCAGTTTGAATTCCCACTAGTAGTGCAAGAGGTGAATTCCCACACGTAGTGAAAGAATGCATCTTTCTCCACATCTTCACCAACATCTGTTGTTGACTAAGTTGTTAATTTTAGCCCTTCTGACTAGTATAAGGTGGTATATCAGTGTGGTTTTGATTTGTATTTCCCTGATGATGAGTGATGTTGAGCATTTTTTCATGTGTCTATTTAACATCTGGATGTCTTCTTTGGAAAAGTCTATTCATGTCTTCTGCCCATTTCTTTGCTGTTTTTTTGTTTTGTTTTGTTTTGTTTTTTGGGTGTTGAGTTTGGTAAGTCTTTACAGATTTTTGACTAATCCTTTATCCAATATGTCATTTGCAAATATCTCCTCCCATTCTGTTGGTTGTCTTTCAGTTCTGTTGATTGTTTCCTTCACTGTACAGAAGCTCTTTATCTTGATGAGGTCCCAATAGTTCATTTTCGCTCATATTTCCTTTGCCTTCAGAGAATGTCAAGTAAGAAGTTGCTGCAGCTGAGGTCCAAGTGGTTGCTGCCTATTTTCTCCTCTAGGATATTGATGGTTTCCTGTCTTTCATCCATTTTGAGTTTATTTTCATGTATGGTGTATGAAAGTGATCTGAGTTTATTCTTCTGCATGCTGCTGTCCAGTTCTCCCAGCACCATTTGCTGAAGAGGCTTTTTTCCATTGGTTATTCTTTCCTGCATGGTCGAAGACTAGTTGGCCCTATATTTGTGGGTACATTTCTGGGTTCTCTATTCTATTCCACTGGTCTATGTGTCTGTTTTATGCCAATACCATACTTTCTTGATGATTACAGCTTTGTAATAGAGGCTAATACAGCTTTGTAATAGAGGCTAATACAGCTTTGCAATAGAGGCTCGACGATTGTGATGCCTTCAGTTTCGGTTTTCTTTTTCAACATTACTTTGGCTATTCAGGGTCTTTTGTGGTTCCATACAAATTTTAGGATTGTTTGTTATAGCTCTGTGAAGAATGCTGGTGCTATTTTGATTGGGATTGCATTGCATGTGTAGATTGCTTTGGTTAGTATCGGCATTTTAACAATATTTGTTCTTCCAATCCATGAGCATGGAATATTTTTCTATTTCTTTATGTCTTCTTCAATTTCCTTCATGAGCTTTCTAAAGTTTTCAGCATACAGATGTTTTACATCTTTGGTTAGGTTTATTCCTAGGTATCTTATGGTTCTTGGTGGAATTGTAAATGAGATCCATTCCTTGATATCTTGTTCCAATATTGGTGTGTAGAAATGCAAGTGATTTCTGTGCATTCATTTTATATCTTATGACATTGCTGAACTCATGTATCAGTTCTAGCAGTTTTTTGGGGGAGCCTCTCAGGTTTTCCATGTAGAGTATCATGTCATCTGTGAAAACTGAAAGTTTGACTCCTTCTTTGCCAATTTGAATGGCTTTTATTTCATTTTGTTGTCTGATTGCTGAAGCTAGGACTTCCAACACTATGTTAACAGTGGACATCCCTGTCATGTTCCTGATCTCAGAGGGAAGATCTCAGTTTTTCCCCATTGAGGATGATATTAGCTGTGGGCCTTTCATATATGTTTTTATGATGTTAAGGGATGTTCCTTCTATCCTGACTTTTTGAGGGTTTTTATTGAGAAAGAGTGCTGTATTTTGTCAAATGCTTTTTCTGCATCTATTGACAGGATCATATGGTTCTTATCCTTGCTTCTATTGATGTGATGTATCACATTGATTTATTTGTGAACATTGAACCAGCCCTGCAACTCAGGAATGAATCCCACTTGATCATGATGAATAATTCTTTTAATATACTGTTGAATTTGATTTGCTAGTATCTTGTTGAGAGTTTTTGCAACTATGTTCATCAGGGATATTGGCCTGTGATTCTTTCTGGTGGGTCTTTGTCTGGTTTTAGAATCAAGGTAATGCTGGCTTCATAGAATGAGTCTGGAAGCTTTCCTTCCATTTATATTTTTTGGAGTAGATTGAGACGAATAGGTATTAACTCTATTTAAATGTCTGGTAGAATTCCCCTGGGAAGCCATCTGGCCAGGGACTTTTATTTGTTGACAAATTTTTAATGACTGATTTAATTTATTCTCTTGTTATGGGTCTGTTCAAATTTTCTATTTCTTCCTCTTTGATTTTTGGTAGTGTGTGGGTGTCTAGGAATTTGTCCATTTCTTCCAGACTGTCCAATTTGTTGGCATATAATTTTTCATAATATTCTTTAATTTCTGTGGTGTTGGTTGTGATCTCTCCCATTTCACTCATGAATTTATCTATTTGTGTCCTCTCTCTATTCTTTTTGAGAAGTCTGGTTAGGGGTTTATCAATTTTGTTTATTCTTTCAAAAAACAGCTCTTAGATCATTGATCTGTTGTACTGTTTTTTTTTTTTTATTCTATATTGTTTATTTCTGGTCTAATCTTTATTATTTCTCTTCTTCTGCTGGCTTTGGGCTTACTTTGCTGCTTTCTTCCTAGTTCCTTTGGGTGTGAGGTTAGGTTCTGTATTTGGGACCTTTCTTACTTCTTGATATAGGCTGGATTACAATGTATTTTCCTCTTAGGACTTCCTTTGCTGTATCTCAAAGGGTTTGGACTATATTGTTTTCATTTTCATTTCCTTCCATATATTTTTCAATTTCTTCTTTAATTTCCTAGTTGATCTATTCATTCTTTAGTAGGATGTTCTTTAACCTCCATGTGTTTTGGGGCTTTCAAAATTTTTTCTTGTGATTGATTTAAAGTTTCATAGCATTGTCATCTGAAAATATGCACGATATGATTTCAATTATTTTATATTTGTTGGGGGCTGTTTTGTGACCTAATATGTGATCTATTTTAGGGAATGTTCCATGTCTGCTCGAGAAGAATGTGTATTTTGCTGCCTTTGGATGAAAAGTTGAATATTTCTTTTAAGTCCATCTGGTCCAATGTGTTATTCAGAGCTGTTGTTTCCTTATTGATTTTCTGCCTAGATGATCTTTCCATCATTGTAAGTGGAGTATTAAATCCCTTACAATCATGGTATTTTTATCTACACATTTATTTATGCTTGTGATTAATTGATTTGTATATTTGGGTGCCTTCATTTTGGGGGCTTAACTGTTAGCTCTTCTTGATGGATAGACCCCTTAATTTTGATATAATGTCCTTCTTCATCTCTTGTTATCATCTTTGTTTTAAAATCTAGTTTGTCTGATATAAGTATGGCTGTTCCAGCTTTCCTTTGACATCCCATAGCATGATGGATAGTTTTCCATCCCCTCACTTTCAATCTGCAGGTGTCCTCAGGTCTAAAATGAGTCTTTTGTAGGCAGCATACAGATGGAGGTTTGTTTTTTTTTTTTTTTAAATCCATTGTGATATCCTATGTCTTTTGACTGGGGCTTTTAGTTCATTTAAATTCAGTGATTATTGAAAGATATGGACTTAATCTTATTGTGTCATATGTAGGTTTCATGTTTGTGGTGATAAGCCCTGGTCCTTGGTAGTGTTTTCTGCTTTCCACTCACAGAGTCTCCCTTAGGATCTCCTGCAAGGCTGGTTTGGTGGTCATGAACTCCTTTAGTTTTTGCTTTTCTGGGAAAGGCTTTATCTCTCCTTCTATTCTGAATGACAGCCTTGCTGAATAAAGGATTCTTGGCTGATATTTTTCCTATTCATCACATTGAATATTTCCTGTCACTTTCTTCTAGCCTGCCAAATTTCAGTGGACAGGTGTGCTACTACCCTTATGTGTCTACTCTTGTAGGTTAAGGCCCTTTTTCCCCAGAAGCTTTCAGAATTCTCTCTTTTTCTTTGTATCTTGCCAGTTTTACTATGATATGTTGTGATGTTGACCAGTTGTTGATTTTGAAGGGAATTCTCAGTGCCTCCTGGACTTGGATGTCTGTTTCCTTCCCCAGATTAGGGAAGTCCTCAGCTATAATTTGTTCAAATAAACCTTCTGCCCCATTTTCTCTCTATGATATGGATATTTTGTTTCATTGAATCACTAGGTCTCTAATTCTCCCCTCTTGGTCTAGTAACTTCTTTTCCCTCTTTCTTTTTCAGCTTCATCACTTTCCATAATTTTACCTTCTATTTCACCTTTTCTCTCCTCTGCTTCTTCCATCCTCACTGTCACTGCATCTACTTTATTGTGTGTCTCATTTATAGCATTTCTTAATTCATCATGACTATTTCTTAGGTCCCTGATCTCTGCAGCAATAGCCTCTCTGCTGTCTTCTATGTTTTTTTCAAGCCCAGCTATTAGTCTTATGACCATAATTCTATTCTTGTTCAGATATATTGTTTAAATCTGTTTTGAGCAATTCTCTGGCTGTCATTTCTTACTGGTATTTCTTTTGAGGAGAATTCTTCCATTTCATTGTTTTGGCTAGGTTTCTGTCTTTTATGTGTATTAATAGCTTGTTATGTGTCCTACACCTGTGAGTACTACTGAACTAAAAAGAGGTCACACACTGCCCAGGGCCTAGCACTTCAGGAAGTATTTTTGGAGTGTGTTGCATGTACTCTTTTGTTGTGTCTTTGGCTGTTCTATCTCATTGCTCAGAATGGTGGATTGTTTGGAACTTCCACCAGGTGTGTTTTGATTTGTTCATTGATGCAAGCCTGGGAAAAAAGATAAAAAGGGGTGGGGAGGGAAACCTTATCCCATACAAAAAGAGAAATGAAAGGGGGAAAAAAAGACCAGTCAGAGAATCAGAAAGTACAGAAATTATACAGAAATTTACAGAAATTATAAGGCTTAATCCAGAGAGACAGGGAGAGAAGAAAATAAAGAAGAAAGAGATACAGAAAAGGTGTAATAAAAAATAGAGTAAAAATGCCTGATTAAACAAGCACACAACTAGAACAGATAAAGAAAGGAAAAAAGAATATATATATATATATATATATATATATAGAGAGAGAGAGAGAGAGAGAGAGAGAGAGATTAAGGATTGGCCAAAAATCAAATCACAAACTATGAGCCTGATTCCAAAGGTAAGAAAAAGGGGAAAAAAAAGAGGAGGGTAGAAAGAAAAAGGGAAAAGAGAAGAAGGAAGAAAAGAGAAATAATAATATTAATAACAATAATAATAATAATAATAATAATAGACTAACATATAACACCCAGGACAGTTGTGTGTTGGTGTCTGGAATCTGTGGCTGTGCTGGTCTGGAGGAGAAACTGTCTGATTCAGTCAGTGCCAGTCTGGCTCCAGTAGATAAGCAGTTACCAGTCATGGAGAGATAGGATTTGGTGTAAGCGGGTCCAGCCTCCACTGGGGGTGGCTGTGCCCTTCTCTGAAGCCCCACCATGCTGGTGATGGGAGAAAAATGGTAACAACCCAGTCTCTCCTCCCCCACCTGGTGTCTCAACCCCTACTGTTCAGGCAGGCCTCACAGAGTATCTTGGGCAGCCAGCTTGTCCTGTTCCACAGTCTCCAGTGCCTTGTAGGCACTTGGCTGGGATTCAAAACCCAATGTCTTAAAGGATCCTGTATCGCACAGACCTGTTTCTGGGGTAGCACCATTCCACCCTGCCGATATGGCTGGCAACTGCAGGGTCTTTTGTCCTTGGGAGGGAAATAAACCCTCTTCCCACAGGACTAGAGGGAGGGGACTATTTTCTCCCAGTGCACCCAAGATTACTACTGCACCTGTGGCTGGCTCCCCTCTCCTCCAAGATACACACAGCAGTGGCTCTGGTCTGGACAAAGCTGTACACCCCTGAAATTTCAATCTTTAGCTCCAAAAGCTATTTGTAAAGTAGAAAATGGCTCTCTTTGTATTTTTTGTTTCCGTCTGTAGTCTGGAGAGGTTTCACTCTTGTCCAAATACAATCCCACACTTCAACAGCCTCTCTTCTCTTCCTTGTGTCTCTACAGAAGGGGTCCCCTCCCCACCGTGCTTACTCCACCCACTGTTTTATCTCTCCCAATTCTCAAACACACACCTCTGTCCTTCCAAGCTGTAGATGTGCACCTGTGGAGATATTTCTGTCACTCCACAGACTGTATTCCAGGGTGTTCTGCCCTCAAAACAGCTGTTTGAGGGAGGAGGAAAATCCTGGTCCCCTTACTTCTCCTCCATCTTAACTCCTCCCCCTGTCAAGTGTCCAACTTTTGACTTTGGTTCAGGTCGTGATCTCATGATTTGGTTCATGAGTTCGAGCCCTGTATTGGGCTCTACACTAACAGTGCAGACCCTGCTTAGGATATTCTCTCTCTCTCTCTCTCTCTCTCTGCCCCTCTTGTGGACTATCTCTCAAAATAAATAAATAGACTAAAAAATAAAAATAAAAAAATATAAACAAATAACAAAACAACAAATATTAGGAAATAAATAATTGTCCTAGAGAACCTAGGCTGAAGGAAGATCTTCTATTTGGGAGCAAAACTTGGTTCAATATTTCCTAGAAGCCAAGGGCTAAAAGAGAAAATGAACTACAGACACTAAATTATAAATCAAACATAGTAGTTTAATTTACAAAGGGAGACATAATTTTTTCTTATCTCTGAACTCTAGAAAGAATATATTGAAAAAGTCTTTGTAAGTAATATACAGAACTTTTATTTTTTATTTAAAAAAATTTAATGTTTATTTATTTTTGAGAGAGACAGAGATAGAATGTGAGTGGGTTAGGGATAGAGAGAGAGGAAGACACAGAATCTGAAGCAGGGTCCAGGTTCCAAGCTGTCAGCACAGAGCCTGATGTGGAGTTGGAACTCACATGCTGTGAGATCATGACCTGAGCTAAAGTCAGACGCTCAAATGACTGAGCCACCCAGGCGCCCCCAGAACTTTTAAATAGGTGGTAAATACAACAGCTTTTTCTTCAAAACTGCAAAGAGGCTATTCATATTCAATGCCTTTGTCCACCCGAGGTAAAGTCAATGCCATGGTATTAAATGATTCAGTTACACTATTTCTGAGGGAATTTATATTTTTTACAATATTTCTTTATCAATGCAATAGTCATTTATTTACCAAAAATTAGACCCATTGGCATATTAGAAGGGATACAATCAACACTCATTCTCAGATAACAGAATTAAACCTGGACCACCACTCAAGTCAGGTCCTAATATCATCTCAATTATCAAAGGACTGGTGTGATTAAAATAGTATTATTAGCAGCAGTCCTAATTTGAATGTTCCTGACTTAAACACAAAGTCAGAGGTTTTAGAGATAGCAAACTCTCACAGTTTAACTAATCCCACCATTCATTCATGAGCAACTTCATCTGTAGAGAAGGTAAAGGAATAATTACATACAGCTAGTTAATTTTTCAAATGAGGGCTAGAATCTTTACCCATTGATAGTGAACCAAATAATTGTTACTGTATATCACCATTATTCTCATCTTTGCCAGATGTATATTTTTGTAGGTTGGTGAAATACACGCTTTTGAAATTGTATCTGTATAAGTTTGAAATAAGAAGCTGTGATCATGCCTTACTAACACCTTCTTTGTTCATCAGTCCACCTTCCACCTCCAAAATAAAAATTTTCTTCTCTTTAGAATAAAGTTTAGAATTTTTTCTAATATTAAGATATAAATTCAATTCTAGTAACACCATAATCCACAAGTCAGTGAAGTTTCCATAGTCTTTTTAAAAATAAAGTTTAATTTTTAAAAACATTTAGATTTACAGAAAAATTATAAAGATAGTACAGATTTTTCCATACCTGGTTTCCTTTACTATTAATGTTATTTTAATATGGTAGATTTGTTACAATTAGTGAACCCATATTGATACATTATTAACTAAGATCAATACAGCTGTCCCCCTTATATGTGGGTTTGTTTTGCATGCTTTCAGTTACCTGTGGTCAACAGCAGTCTAGAAGTAGATGATCCTCTTTCTGGCTTATCATCATAAGGCCAATAAGGCTACATCACAATGTTTTTGTCATTCACCTCACTTCATATCATCACATAGGCATTTCATCATCTCACATCACAAGAAGGGTGAGTACACACCATAAGATATTTAGAGAGAGAGAAAGACACCACATTCACCTAACTTTTATTACAGATATTGTTACAATTGTTCTATTTTATTATTCATTGTGGTTAATCTCTTACTATGCCTAATTTAAAAATTCAAATTTATCATAGGCATGTATATAATATTCATATTACTATATTTTGTTATTTTTAGATCCAGATAGCTATTACTTTTCCTTATACAACTTTCTTTTTTTTTTTTTTTTTAATGTTCATTTACTTTTGAGACAGAGCAAGAGAGACAAGAGTGAGAATGGGGAGGGGCAGAGAGGAGATGCAAAATCTGCAGCAGGCTCCAGGCCCTGACCTGTCAGCATAGAACCCAACACGGGGCTCAAACTCACCAACTGCGAGATCATGACCTGAGCTGAAGTCAGATGCTTAACCGACTGAGCCACTCAGCACCCCTATATAACTTCTAAAAGAGTTATTTCTGGCATATTTAGAAAACTCTTGTATTTGAGATACACCAGCAGAAAAATATAGATAGTACACTTTCTGAGATTTGAAAATATGGGATTGTTATTTTACTGTCTTTAGATTAGTAAAATGAATTGTCTAGATTTAGAAATTTGAGTTTATAACATTTTCCTTCGAATATCTATAGAAGATGCTTCATTGGCTCAGTGATGTTCAACAGAAGTCTGATGCCACACAGAGAAATGTTTAAAGAAACCTCTTTTTTTTTTCCTGGGCATTTGAAAAATGTTTTCTTGAAATTAAAAAGCTTTATATATTCTATATATAATATGTAAATATTATATAAATTTATAATAATTTACGCATATATACCTTTCAACAATTTGATATTACCTGTGCTCTTTCAATGTGCAAACTCATTTTTTTCTATACATAAAGTTTTCTTCTCTATTTATGATTAGTTATGTTGTATTTTCTTCTCTTACTTGTGATATTGGTAAACTGAATATTAAGTTTGCATTATCTATTTTCCATATTTAATCATCTTCTGCTGCATTAATTTCATCATTTACATTTTTCTATATTTAAGGTTGATTCCTCAAGATTGTTCTCCGTATTGTGTGTGAATTTAATACTACATATTGCCAATTATGCTCATCAATTCTTCTAATCCAGATTAAATGTTTAATATTGAATATATATCTCTTCAAGTTATATTTTACCTCTGCTTACTTCATAATATTATCTCTATTAATTTCAATATGTTGTCTCTTTATCTCACCAATTAATCCCATCTTAAACAGGTTCTAATATTATCAAAACACAAAGGAGGTATTTCTACCAAGTTAATTTTTGCCAAATTATGTTTTCCTTAGCATATTTAGCATAACCCCCACTTTATCATATAAGAAACGACATAAAGTTTGCCATTACTCACATGGCTTGATGATTCTCAGGTTAAATATATATTGATATAATATGAGAGGGGGACCGTTAAAATGTAATCATTAGCCCCACTTACACTACTGCAAAATATGTTTTCTGAGGTTATGATAGACGGCAGTATTTTTTACAACTGTTTTTTACCCCCTCCTTGAAAAGAAATATACATATACTATATGGTGTGTAGGATATTCCTACTGGTATTTTGCTTTGAAAAATAGAATGTAAGTCTGTATGACACATGCAACATCCAAAGATTCATTTCAGATAAAATTATGTGGTTCCAATCCATCTCTTGATGCTGACCTCTATTGGGAGAACAACGTATGCCAGGGAGTGATGTAGAGCAAAGCTCTAGTACTTCTGAGCACTAAACAGATGTTTGCTGTTTAGTCACTCAAGTTGTGGGGCTGCTATCACAACAAAGCTGAGAAGTGGGGGGGGCAAAAAAAGGAGACTGGGGAATTTATACATGTAACAAGCTTCCAAAGTGAAGCAAGTGCAGGTGGTACATGGAGCACATGCTGAGAAGCATCAGCCTAGTGGCTGTTAAAAGTATTGCTTATATCACTAGTATTTTGTTTGCTTGCTTGTTGCCACAGACCAAAGCCACATTTGTAGTATGTATCAGTCATTCCTGTAGCATGGCTCTGCTGGATTGAGGAGAGACTGCCTACTCACCATTCCTGAACTTCAGTTTGCAAGGAGGGCATTTTTTTCCAGATAATTTGAAGCAGTCTGTAATTCTCTTCCTGCCTGAAAACAATCCAATAAAACTGCACCCCCAGAGGGCTCTGTTCCACCCATTCTCTGTCACTGATTCCACATCCCAGGATGTAGCTCTCTACTGCTTTCCCACTCTTTCCAGTTAACACTGCTGAGAAATTTATCTGATAAGTGATGCGGACAAAAAGAAATACCAGTGGGAGAATAGGAAAGTGAAGTTCTTGCTGACTGTTGCCTGCCTGCCTCATAAAGCAGATCCAATATGGTATGAGGTATGGATACCTCCCTTCAGGTCAGCAAATAATCCATACCTCTGATGCAGAGAAACACATTGGGTCTAAGTTCTGATTTACCGCTTTTCTGAATGGTCCTTATATTCCCTAGCAGAACTTTTTTGGTTATTAGAAAACTTCTTAATTTCTGATATATTTTTAATCAATTTTCTGACTTGCCATTGCTGCTGATAACCTTCCTTCTCCATCTGTGTTTTTGTTTGTTGGTTTTGTTTTGCTTTCTTTTGTTTGTTTTCAGTGGAAGTCTGGGAAAATCACTGGCTGGCTACTATCTTGGCCAGAACATCTAAAATGACCTTGTTTAGAAGATTTTAAAAAGTCACAGGAGCTAAATGACAACTAACATCTGGGGGGAAAGAGATGAATAATCTTGAGTTGAGCATATGAAGTAAACAAGCAGTGGGTTGCAAGCCGTACTGTTATAATGTTGGTCATGTGAAGCTCGGCAGGATATCCTAGACCCTGCAGGAAGCTGCAGTCAAGATTACTATATGCACTGCAAGTAGAAACAAGTCTATTGTGACTAAGAAACTTGTATTAAAAGATTCAAAGTCAGTTTTAAAAAGAAAGCACAAGTAATACATTGTATTTATGATGCTTATCAAAGGCAACTGGAACAAAGTTTTGACATAAATAATCATTGTGAAACTCAAGGAGCACAGATTTCCAAAATGCAGCCTGTCTGAAATATAAAGACTGTCTTATAACATAATTTTTATTGATATAGTCCTAGCAACTTTCATCTAAAGAAGGAAAAATAATTGTAAAATTAATTCTTCACAATGCCCCTGGCCTAAAGATAAGATAAATTTGCCCACTCATTTCTTGCATATAGGAAAATTGAGGCATTTAAATTATGTGGAATAGACACATTATTAGCATTTTTATTATCATAATTTTAGGGGTGAACGCATATGGCATTTTATAGTTTTTTTGGCACATACATTTTGAGCTTTCTAAATTGACGACAGTAATATTCTCTTGAAACAAATACATTCCCTCTTCTTCTAGAGAACAACAAACATGTATCTCTTTGTTGGAAATACCTCCAGGCTCAAATTGAGAAAATGATTGTCCCTGACTGATCTCAGCCAAGAAAGCAAAGATTTCACGTACAATCTGATGTTGCATTTCTAGTGGAATGCATTAACTCAGGCCACAGTGATGTATCTGAGATTTTCTTTTAAAGAAAAACCATAAGAATTTGATTCACACCTAAAAAATTATTATTATCTGACCCAAGTAAAAGAAATTTAGGGAAAATAACTGAGTAGGAAAGCATTCTCTACCATGTTTCATAGCTAGTGGATTCAACTTTATTCTATACTATAAAAGATGAGTACAGAAATTTTTCCACTTAAGGACCTTTCAAGGAAAACTTGTTGCAACCTTTAGAGCTCAGTGGGAAAAAGAAGACAAGTCTTGATTTTCCCAGTGAGTAAAGCATGCAGTTGAGTAGCAGCTCATGACACATTTTATGCCTTATGAACTGTGTTGAACCATCTTCAGATGGTATACTTCACACTTATGTTTTTTGGAGCATTTAAATGATTCTAATGAACGCTTGAATATATTTAGTGGCTCATTAAGTGATATTAAAAGAGATAGTTTTTTAAAGGATAAGAGTTGTTAACCATAACATAATAATGATTTCTTTACTCAATTTGCTACACTCATAAAAGTACATAGATATAATTTTATTATTTCCAAACTTAAAAACCAACAATGAAATTGCCTATACCAATGTCGTGCAGTCTCTATAAGTGGTGCACTGCCATAAGCACTGATATATAAATATGGATGAAAACTAACTAGGCTATAATTATAGATAAAAAATCATAATAAGCCAATACAGCATCATAGTTAGATTTAAAAATCATAGGCTGTGGTTAATGCAACTCTGTTTGAAGGTGGGGGGGCATAAAATTTTAGTTGATTTTTCATAAATCCTGGATACCTTTAGTTAACAAAAGCAAATTCATGCAATTAGCAAATCAACCTTTCTTGGTGAGACCTAATTTTCACCAACCCAGGAACACTAGTAGGCCAAGGCAAAGTAACATGTGTTTTGTTTGCATCAAACATTCTTACCTCATGAGAGAGGTGGTAGAAAGTGTATAAAACTGACTGTGGGAATCTCATCTCACTGGAATGATGAGTCTCTTTACAAAATAAGCTTTATCATGCATGAGTTAAATTATGGAAAAAAAAGTTGAAAGACATGTGGGTAGGTACCTCATCTCAGGACAAGGATAGAAGGTCAATTAGAAGTGCCAGTGTTATTTTATTGTTAGATAATTATAGTCAAGTCCATTTTTGAAAACAGGTAACCAAATGGAATTGCACAGTGTAAAATTATGGCCATCAAAAAGGTGAGAGGGTTTGGGGAGCAATAATCTCTCTCTTTATTATATAAATTTCCAAAAATTTTTATCAGAAATGAATTCAGAAGAGCTAGAAAAATTATCTACCTAATACCAAAATTGGGTTTTGGAATTCAAACTAAAAAGTAGTATACCTGTAACACAAACCATATCATTATAGTTTATATGGCATGTGAACCAATCATTGTTACAGTGGCTGAGAATCAGACTTTAAAAAGATAATAGAAATAAGACAAGAAAGAAAGGAAGAAAGAAAGAAAAGAAAAAAGGGGGAAAAAAGAAAAGGTATATAGATTAAAAAGGAAGTGATAAGACTGTCTTTGTTTACAGATGACATGATCACCTATGTAAAAAATCCAAAAGAAGAATAATAATTGTAAAAACTGATGAATAAACAATAATAGTAAGGATACAGGGTATAGGTTCATATATAAAAGTTAATTGATTTTCAATATATCAATAATTAACAAGTGGATTGTGAAACTAAAGACACAATATCATTTACATTGGTATCCCCCATGAAAAAATAAATAATTCTGTACAAATATAAATATTGGGAAGATCCATATAAGAAAAACTACAGAACTCTGATGAAAGATACCAAAAAAGAACTAAATAAGTGGAGAGATATTTCATGTTATTAAATAGAAAGACTCATTGTAAAGATGTCAATTCTTCCCAACTTGAATTTACAAATTCAAAGAGATCCCAATCAAAATTCCAGCAAGCTAATTTGTGGATATTGAAAAACTGCTTCTAAAGTTTGTATGGACAGGCAAAATAACTATATTAGCCAAATCAATACTGAAGGAGAACAAAGTTAGAGAACTACTATTACTCCATTTCATGAATGGAAATACATGAAACTGAGACCAGAAAAATAATATAAAAGATTAACAAAAGTAAGAGCAGTTTTTGGAAATGATAACCAAATCTGACAAAAATTTATCTAGACAAGCCAATAAAAAAGGAGAAAAGAGACCTTAGAAATAAAGAAGAGACCTTACAAATGATGTCATAGATATACAAAGGATTATAAAAGACTATATCAAAAATTACATGGCCACATATTGGATAATCTAGGAGAAATGGATAGAGTCCTATATAGTCCTAGAAACATATAACCTACTAAGACTGAATCATGAATAAATAGAATATTTAAATAGACCTATAAAAAGTAAAAGATTAAATCAGTAATCCAAAACTTTCCAGAAGTCCAACACCTGATTCTTTCACTGTTAAATTCTACCAAACATTTAAATGAGGATTAACATCAATTTTTCTCAAACTCTTTCAAAAAATTGAAAGAAAAGAAACTTATTTGAGAGGGCAACACTATACCAAGCCAGATAAGGACTCTAAAAAAAAAAGGCAGGACAATATCCTTTATAAATATAGCGGTATACACTTTCAACAAAATACTAACTAAATTCAACAGCATATTAAAAGGATCATATATCATGATCAACTGGGATTTATCTCTGGCATGCAAGGATGGTTCAATACACCACAATCAATAAATGTGATACAACACACAATAAGATGTGAAATACAAATCATACAATCCTTTTCAATCTCTTTCATAAGCTTTCTATAGTTTTCAACTTACAAAACTTTTACCTTTTTGGTTAGGTATATTCCCAGGTATTTTAAGGTTTTTGGTGCAATTGTAAATGGGATCAATTCCTTGATTTCTCTTTCTGCTGCTTCATTATTGGTATATAGAAATGCAACCAATTTCTGTACATTGATTTTATATCCTGCAACTTTGCTGAGTTCATGTATCAGTTCTAGCAGTATTTTGGTGGAGTCTTTCAGATTTTCCACAAAGAGTATTAAGTCGCCTGCAAAGAGAAGTTTGACTTCTTCCTTTTATTTGGATGCCTTTTATTCTTTTTTTGTCTGACTGCTGAGACTAGGAATTCCAACACTATGTTGAACAACAGTGGTAAGAGTAGATATCCGTATTTTGTTCCTAACTTTAGGGGGGAAAAATCTCAGTTTTTCCCCATTGAGGAGGATATGAGTTAGCTGCGGGTCTTTCTTATATGGCCTTTACAATCTTGAGGTATGTTCCTTCTATCCCTACTTTCTTGAAGGCTTTTATCAAAAACCGATGCTGTATCTTGTCAAATGCTTTTTAGCATCTACTGAGAGGAACACGTGGTTCTTATCCTTTCTTTTTTTAAAGTGTGGTATCACATTGATTGATTTGCTGATATCAAACCATCCTTGCAGCCCAAGAATAAATACCACTTGATCATGGTGAATAATTCTTTATATGTATGTTGGATTTGGTTTGCTAGTATCTTGTTGAGAATTTTTACATCATGGTCATCAGGGAAATTGGTCTGTAGATCTCCTTTTTAGTAGGGATTTTCTCTGGTTTGAAATCAAGGTATTGCTGGCCTTATAAAATGAGTTTGAAAGTTTTCCTTCCATTTCTATTTTTTTTTTGGAACAGCTTCAAAATAATAGGTATTAACTCTTCTTTAAATGTTTAGTAGAATTCCCCCGGAAAGTCTCAGGCCCTGGGCTCTTGCTGTCAGGACAATTTTGAAAGAAATTGAGGAAGACACAAAGAAATGTAAAAACATTCCATGCTCATGGATTGGAAGAAAAAATGTTGTTAAAATGCCATACTACCCAAAGCAATCTTCACATTCAATGTGTTTCCTATAAAAATAACATCAGCATTATCACAGAGTCAGAACAAACAATTCTAAAATTTGTATGGAACCAGAAAAGACCCTGAATAGCCAAAGTAGTGTTGAAAAAGAAAACCAAAGTGGAGGCATCTCAATACCAAACTTCAAGCTGTATTACAAAGCTGTAATCATCAAGACAGTACAGTACTGGCACAAAAAGGGACACATAAATCAATGGAACAGAGACCCCAGGAATGGATGCAAATGTACAGCCAACTAATCTTCAGCAAAGCAGGAAAAAAAGGAAAAAAGACAGTCTCTTTAGCAAATGGTGTTGGGAACACTGGACAGCAACATGCAGAAAAATGAACATGGACCACTTTCTTACACCATACAGAAACATAAACTCAAAATGGATAAAAGACCTAAATGTGAGACAGGAAACCATCAAAATCCTAGAGAAGAAAACAGGCAGCAACCACTTTGACCTTGGCCACAACAACTTCTTACTAGATATGTCTCCAGAGGCAAGAGGAAAAAAAGCAAAAATGAACTATTGGGAATTCATCAAGATAAAAATTTCTGCACAGTGAAGGAGACAATCAACAAAACTAGAGGGCAACTGATGGAATGAGAGAAGATATTTGCAAATGAAATATAGGAGAAAGTGTGAGTTTCCAAAATTTATAAAGACTTACCAAACTCAGCACCCAAAAAACAAATAATCTTTGGGGCACCTGGGTGGCTCAGTCATTTAAGTGTCTGACTTAGGCTCAGGTCATGATCTCATGATTTATATGAGACCTGCATCAGTCTCTGTACTGCCAGCTCAGAGCCTGGAGCCTGCTTCGGATTCTGTGTCACTCTCTCACTCTGCCCCTCTGTTGCTCATGCTCTCACTCTCAATCTCTCTCTCTCTCTCAAGAATAAATACACATTAAAAAATTTAAATAATAATAATCCAGTGAATAAATGGTCAGAAGACATGAACAGACACTTTTCCAAAGAAGACATCCAGATGGCAAACAGACACATGTAAGGATGCTCAACATCACTTATCATCATGGAAATACAAATAAACACCAGTCAAATGGCTAAAATTAGCAACTCAGTCAACAACAGATGTTGGAGAGGATGAAGAGAAAGTGGAATACTTTTGCACTGCTGGTGGGAATGCAAACTGGTGCAGCCATTTTCAAAAATAATATGGTGGTTCCTCAAAAAATTAAACATAGAGGTACCCTGTGACACAGCAATTGAACTACCAGGTATTTATCCAAAGGATACAAAAATGCTGATTTGAAGGAGCACATGCACCCCAATGTTTATAGCAGCATTATGAACAATAGCCAAATTATGGAAAGAGTCCAAATGTCCATCTACTGATGAATGGATAAAAATTATGTGGTGCATAACTATATAATGGATACTACTCAGTGATAAAAAAAAAAGAATGAAATCTTGCCATTTGCAACAACATGGATGGAACTAGAATGTATTTTGCTAAGCAAAACAAGTCAGTCAGATAAAGATAAATATCATATGATTTCACTCATGTGGAATTTAAGAAACAGTAAAGATATACATAGAGGAAGGGATGGAAAAATAAGATAAAAACAGTGAGGGAGGAAAACCTAAGAGACCTTTAAACAGAAAAAACTGAGAGTTGCTAGAGGGGCTTTGGATGGGGGGATGAACTAAATGGGTGATGAACATTAAAGAAGGCACTTGTTGGGATGACCATTGGGTGTTATATGTAAGTGATGAATCACCAAATTCTACTTCTGAAATCATTATTACACTATGCTAACTAACTTGGATTTAAATAAAATTTAAAAATAAAAATAAATATAAAGCATATAATCCTCTCAATAGATGCAGAAAAATTTTTGACAAAACTCGTCATCCTTTCAAAATAAAAATTCTCAAGGAATTAAGGGTAGAGGAGATGTATGTCAAAAGAATAAAGGCTGTATATGGCAAAACTACAGCTAACCTCACACTAAATGGTGAAAAGTTAATATCTTTTAATATCAATAACAAGACAAGGATGCCTATTCTTACCACTCTTATTCATCATGGTACTAGAAGTCTTAGCCAAAGTAATTAGGTAAGAAAAAGAAATAAAAGCCACTTAAATCAGAAAAAAAAAGTAAAATTGGCTTTTTTTAGATGACATGATGTTATATATAGAAAATCAAAAGGAATGTACAAAAAAACTATTAGACAATAAACAAATTCATTAAAGTCACAGGATACAAATCAACATGCAAAAATCAGTAGCTTCTATACAGTAACAACAAATTATCTGCAAAAATATATATAAATAAAAAGTCCCATTTACAATAGTATAAAAATAAAAATACTTAGGAGTAAATTCAACCAATAAGGTGAAATAACTGTGCACTTATATGTATATGACATTGATGAAAGAAATTAAATAAGAGGTTAATAAATGAAAAGATATCTTGTGTTTATGTATTAGAAAATTAATATTGTTAAAATGTCCACACTACCAAAGTCATCTGTAGATTCAGTGCAATCCCTATCAAAATCCCAATAACATTTTCATAGAAATTAAAAAGAAAATAATTGTAAAATGTATATGAAACCACAAAAATCCCTGAAAAGCTAAAGCAATCATGAGAACAAAAGAACAAAATTGGATTATCACAATTCTTGACTTCAAATTATATTGCAAAGATTTAGTAATCATAACAGTATGGTTGGTACTGGCATAAAAAAAAAACACAGATCAAAGGAACAGAATTGACAGCCCCAAGTACTCATGCATATGTAGTCATCTAATATCTGACAAAGGAACCAAGAATACTCAATAAGTAAAGGATAGTCTGTTCAATAAAATATTCTGGGGAAAACTCGATAACCTGATGCCAAAGAATGAAGTTGGCCCTATATTTTCCTACTCAAAAAGACAAACAAACAAACAAAAAATTATAAATGGGTTAAAAATTTAAATGTAAGATCTGAAACCATAAAATTCCTAGAAGAAACATAGAGAAAAAGTATATCAAGAACAAAGTCTTGGCAAAATTTAGTTATGACACCAAACGCCCAAGCCACAAAAAAATGAAACTCAACATGTGGGATTGCAGCAAATTATAAAGCTTCTGCACAGCAGAAGACATGACTAAATGAAAAGGCAACATAGAGAATGGGAGAATATATTTGCATGCTATATTGTATATAAGCTAATATTCAAATATATGTATGTGTGTGTGTGTGTGTGTGTGTGTGTATAAAACAAATACTACAACTCAGTAGTGAAGACACAAGTAATCGAATTTAAGAAACAGAGGAAAAAAATAGAAAATTTCCCGTGAAGAAATAAAAATATCCAATTGATACATGAAATGATGCTCAACAATAGTAACCATCAGGAAAGTGCAAATGAAAACCAAAATGGGATATCACCCATATCTTTTATAATGACTATCATCAAAAAGACAAGATCTAGCAAGGAGCTAAGATGGAGGAGTAGTTGGTGGACCCTATGCTTTCCTCATCCCTCATACACAGCCAAATAAATATCAAATCATTCTGAACACCCAAGAAATCTGAGGACTGAGAGATCAAACTGCACATCTAGAGGGAGAAAAATGGCCACATCATGGAAGGTAGGAGGTACAGAGAGTTGATTTGGGAGAGGAAAGAATTACAGGTGCTGTGGAGGGAAGGGATTCCTATCATGCAGAGAGGAGTAAGAGAGAAAAAGACAGAGGGTGAAAACAGCATGCAGGGGATTGCACAAGAAAACTTTTCCTCAAAACCATTGATGGGGGAAAGAAGAACGGCTGACTATCACAAGTTTTTCTAAGGAGTGGAACTATGTAAGTCTGAAGTTTTAGAAGTCCACACCATCACCTGATTTGTGCCTGGTGGGCTTAACAGTGCTCCTGTGGGGAAGGACGGCAAAAGCCTGGGAGCAGACAGCATGGCCTTAGGATCCCCTGGGTTACATGAGAGAAACAGTTCACCTTATTATAATTCAGTTGGGAGAGGTCGTACTACCTCTCAGGGGACAGAAGAAAAGGTGGGTGCTTTTGAGAAGCCCCATTAATTAGCATAGCAGCAGAGGAACCGGCTGAAGGCAGCTAACCTGGAAGCCCCAGCTTTTGGCTGCTCTTTACCATAAACTTTTAGTCTCACATGGTCATGCAACTATTTTTTTGGATAAACCACTCCCAGCCACAGCTACCTTCAAAGGATAAACATGAGTCTGCACCATGTCCCGTCCTTAAAATTTAGAACTTTGAAACCTAGCCATGTGCCTGAGAAATAACACAGAAGTGCTGTGCTGCCAGGCAGACAGACAGCTCAGACACAGAAAGAGTGAAGACAGGGTTCTGATGGAAGCCTGAGGCAAAAAGGAGAGATCGTTTGCTCTTCTGTGGGGGCCCCCTGAACAGTGGGGAGTGCAAACACCTCACTCCTGGGATAAGAGGGCCGGGCAATGCCATTTCCGTCCCACCCACCCATCGGAAGTGACCGACTTTAGTGTGCAACACAGCACACACCATGGAGGTTGGTGATGCTGACACCAAGCCCCAATCCCCTGTGCTTTGCAGATCCATCTTTCTTACACAAATTCACCTGAGAACCAGCACAGCAGGCCCCTCACAGAAGACCAGCATGAACCCCTTGCATGCACCAAGTCTGCTGATCATATAATGCTGCAAAGTTTCAGCTCTAAGAGAAATAGGATATGGTCTTTTCTAGCAAGCAGACCAAAACATACCTAATTAAAATTCTCCAAACAGTGGACCAGTTCTAACCACTCCACACTGTAGGCAAGGAGAAACTCTGCATAGGACTTATATGAAGGAAAAAACAGCCAAAACACAACAGCAGAGAGCACACCACATACACCAAACTAACTTCCTGATGCATCAGGCCCTGGACAGTATATGACCTCTTCTTAATATAGCCATTACTCTCAGGAGCAGGAAACCTAACAGGTTTTCTAACACACAGTAGACAGAAGTCTAGGTAAAATGCCAAGACAGAGGAATTAATTCCCAAAGAAAGAACTAGAAGACATCATCGTCAAGAATCTAATCAGAACAGATATAAGTAATATGTCTGAACCAGAATTTAAAACAACAATCATAAGGATACTAGCTGGCCTTGAGAAAAGCATAGAAGACACTAGAGAATCCGTTTCTGCAGGGAATAAAGAACTGAAAACTAGTCAGGCTGAAATTAAAAAAAATGCTATAACCTCAATGCAAAACTGACTGGGTGCAATGAAATGAGGTTGAATGAAACAGAGGCATGAATTAGTGATATAGAAGACAAAATTATGGAAAATAATGATGCCGAAAAGAAGAGGGAAAGAAAAGTATTGGATGACAAATACAGACTTAGGGAACTCAGTGACTCTATAAGGCATAATTACATTCTTATCATAGGAGTACCAGAAGAAGAAGGTATGGAAAAGTGGGAAGATCGTTTTGTTGAGAAAATTATAGCTGAAAACTTTCCTAATCTGGGGAAATTAATAGTCATCCAAATGCAGGAAGCACAGAGAACTCACACCAAATTGAATAAAACTTGGCCAAAACCAAGACATATTATAATATAAAGATAAGGAGAGAATCCTGAAAGCAGCAAGGGAAAAGAAAACTTTAACCAATAAGGGAAGATAAATCAGTTTACCAGCAGATCTCTCCACAGAAACCTGTCAGGCCAGAACAAAGTGGCATGATATTGTCAGTGTGCCTAAGGGGAAAAATACGCAGCCAAGAATACTTTATCCAGCAAGGCTGTTACTCAAAATAGAAGGAGAGATAAAGATCTTTCCAGACAAACAAAAACTAAAGGAGTTTATGACTACGAAACCAGTCCTACAAGAAATATTAAAGGGTAACTTTTAAATGGAAGAGAAAAACCAAAGCAACAAATACTAGGAAGGAACAGAGAAAATCTCCAGAAACAGTGACTCTACAGAGAATAAAATGGCACTAAATTTTGATCTATCAAAAATTACCCTGAATGGAAATGGAACAAATAATCCAATCAAAAGATACAGGGTATCAGAATGTATTAAAAAAAAAAAAAGACCCATCTATATGCTGCTTACAAGAGACTCATTTTAGACCTAAAGACACCTCCTAATTGAAAGTGAGGGAATGGAGAACCATCTATCATGTTAATGGAGGTCACAACAAAGCTGGAGTAGGGATACTTATACCAGACAAACTAGATTTTAAACTGAAGTCTGTAACAAAAGATGAAGGGCACTATTTCATTATTAAGTGGTCTATCAAGATGATCTAACAATTGTGAATATATATGACCCCAATTTGAGAGAACCCAAATATAGAAATCAGTTAATAACAAACATAAAATAAATTCATTGATAATAATACAATGACAGTAGAGGACTTTAACACCCTACCTAGATCAATGGACAGATCATCTTAAGCAGAAAATCAACAAGGAAACAATGGCTTTGAATGACACAATGAACCAGATGGACTTAGCAGATATATTCAGAGCATTCCATCTTAAAGCAGCAGAATGCACATTCTTCTTTAGTGAACATGAAATATCCTCCAGTATTCTGGAGGATATTTACACCAAAGTACCTATCACCTACTGGGTCATAAATAAGCCCTCAAAAAGTCTGAAAAGAATAATATCATACCATGTATATTTTTAGACCACAACACTATGAAACTTGCAATCAACCACATGAAAAAAATTGGAAAGAACACAAATACATGGATGTTAAAGAACATCCTATTAAAGAATGAATGGATTAACCAGGAAAAGAAAGAAAAATATATATATATATAGGAAAAAGCAACTGAAAATTAAAACATGCCAGTCCAAAACCTCTGGGATACAGCAAAGGCAGTTCTAAGAGGGAAATAGATGGCAAGACAGGCCTACCTCAAGAAACAAGAAGTCTCAAATACACAACCTAACCTTGCATCTAAAGGAGCTAGAAAAGGAACAATAAGTAAAGCATAAAGACAACAGAAAAAAAGACATAATAAAGATTAGAAATTGTATAGAAACAAAACAAAACAAAACAAAACAAAACAAAAAACAAAACCCAGTAGAACAGATCAATGAAACCAAGAGCTGGTTCTTTGAAAGAATTAATAAAATTGATAAACCCCAGCCAGACTTATTAAAAGGAAAAGAGAAATGATCTAAATAAATAAAATCACAAATGAAAGAGGAGGGATCACAACCAACACCACAGGAATACAAACAATTTTAAGGGAATGTCAGGAAAAATTATATGCCAACAAACTGGGCAATCTTGAAATATATAAATGCCTGGAAACATAAACTACCAAAACTGCAACAGAAAGAAGTAGAAAATTAGAAGAGACCCATAACCAGTAAAAATATTGAAATCAGTAATAAAAAATCTCCCAACAAACAAGAGTCCAGGGCCAGATGGCTTCCCAGTGGAATTCTACCAGACATTTAAAGAGAGTTAATACCTATTCTTCTCCCACTGCTCCAAAAAATAGAAAAGGAAGGAAAACTTCTAAGCTTATCCTCCAAAGTCAGTATTACCTTGATTCCAAAACCGGACAAAGACCCCAATAAAAAATAGAACTACAGGCCAATATCGCTGGTGAACATGTATGAAAAAATTCTCAACAAGATACTAGCAAATCGAATTTAATAGTATGTTAAAAGGATTATTCAAGTGGGATTTATTCCTAGGATGCAGGTGTGGTTCAATATTCACAATCAATCAACATGATACACAACATTAATAAAAAAAAAAGATAAGAACCACATGATCCTCTAAATAGATGCAGAAAAAGCATTTGACAAAACACAGCATCCATTCTTGATAAAAATTCTCAACAAAGTAGATAACAATGGAACATACCCCAACATCATAAAGGTCATATACAAAGACCCAGAGTTATCATTATCCTCAATGGGGATAAAGAGAAGGCTTTTCCTCTATGGTCAAGAGCAAGACAGGGATGTCCACTTTCACCATTATTATTTAACACAGTACTGGAAATCCTAGCCTCAGCAATCAGAAAACAAAAAGAAACAAAAGGCATCCAAATAGGCAAGGAAGAAGGCAAAATTTCACTATTCACAGATGACATGATACTCTATATGGAAAATGCAAAAGATTCCACCAAAAAATTTCTAGAACTGATACATAAATTCAGCAAAGTCACAGGATATAAATCAATGTACATAAATCAATTGCATTTCTATACACCAATAATGAAGCAGAAGAAATAAAGGAATTGATCCCATTTACATTGCACCAAAAACCATAAACTACCTAGGAATAAACCTAACCAAAGAGATAAACGACCTATACTCTCAAAACTATACAAAACTTATGAAAGAAATTGAAGAGGATACAAAGAAATGGAAAAAAAATCCATATTCATGGATTGGAAAAATAAGAATTGTTAAAATGTCTATATTATCCAAGGCAATCTCCACAGTCAATGCAATCCCTATCAAAATACCACCAGCATTTTTCACAGAGCTATAACAATCTTAAAATTTGTATGGAACAATAAAGACCCTGAATAGCCAAAGCAATCTTGAAAAAGGAAAGCAAAGCTGGAGGAAGCAAGATTCCAGACTATATTAAAAAAAAAGAAGCAGTAAGAAAAAGGAGATGATTATGGTGAAAGATAAGAAAGAAATCATCAAGAAGCATGAATGAGGTATGGGATGGCCAAAATTGCAAGATTTTATGTCTATGTAAACATTTATTCAATATTAAAGAAAAAAGAAAAAATAAGGGGATTAGATGCAGCAAAAGGAGTCACAAGAATAGCAAAGCAATTTGCTCTGGAACAAAGAGCTCTGTCACGTGTTCTGGAACATGTAGAAAAGTTGCTTCTGGTTTGGATAAACGAGAAGAAACTAACAGATAATACTGTGACCGAGAACTTTATTGGTGAGAAGGCAAAGGCCTTGTACAGCGATCTCGTAATAAACTTCCAGGTACATCAACAGAAAATGAAGAAGGTTTCAAGGCAAGCAGGGGATGGTTTGATAATTTTAAGAGAAGTGGCATCCATAGTGAGGCACAGAGCGGCTGCAAGTTTGGACTCTAAGGTAGCTGAGGTGTTTGCTACCAAGTTCCAGAAACTCATGGTTTCTGAGTGTTACCTACCAAAGCAAGTTTTTAACTGTGATGAGATGGGGCTTTTTTGAAGATGACAAAAAGGACCTACATTACAGGAGAATGCAATGCCCAGTCATGTGCTCATGAAAGACTGTCTCACCTTCTTGTTTTGTGCTAATGCAAGCAGGGATTAAGCCCCTGGTCATGTATCATTCCAAGAATCCATGAGCTTTCAAGAAACACAAGGTGCAGAGGAGCCAGTTAAAAGTTATGTGGAGGTCCAACAGCAAGGCTTGAGTCATTCGTATCTTGTTCATTGAGTGGATCAATGAGGGCTTTGGTCCTGTGGTGAAGATATACCTTTTAGAAAAGAATCTACCACCCAAAGCTGTGCTGGTTATGGATAATGCTCCTGCTCATCCTCCAGGCTTTGAGGACAACTTACTGTAGGATTTGAGTTCATTAAGGTCAACTTCCTTCCTCTCAACACCACTCCAATTCTCCAGCCCATGGATCAGCATGTCATTTTGAAATTTAAGAAGCTTTACACCAAAGCACTATTTCAGGAATGCTTCAAGGTGACTGAGGGAACAAACTTTACCCTCCAAGAGGTTTGGGAAAATTATTTCCACAATGTCAACTACCTCAAGATCATCAATAAAGCCTGGGAAGGTGCACCAAGAGAACCCTCAATTCTGCATGGAGAAAACTGTGGTCTGATTCCATTCTTGGACATGATTTAGAGGGGCTTGCTCATGAACAGGAGCCTCCAGTTGTTGATGAAATTGTGTCCTTGGGGAAGATCATGGGACTGGAGGCGAATGAGGACAACATTCAAGAGCTGGTGGAGAAATATAGCCAGGAGACCACTGACAAACTGCTGGATCGGCATTGTGAGCAACAGCAAGAGGTAACAGAGGAGATCTCCTCTGCAGAGGAGGAGAAAAAGGTGGAGGAATCTCTTACTTCAAATGAGATTAGAGACGTGTAAAATGTGGGAAACAGTGAAAAATTTTGTCGAAAATCACCACCCAAATAAGGTTGTAGCAGTGCAAGCAATGAATCTGTTTAATGACAATACAATGTCACATTTCTGTGAAATCCTCAAAAGAAGGCAAAAGCAAGTGTCATTAGATAGGTTCCTTTTTGCAGGAAAAGAAAAAGAATCCATTGAGCCAATAGGTAACAGTGATTTTGTTAGTGATACTGAAAGTCACCCTACACAATAACCCTCCTCTCTCTTGTCTCCCTCACACGAAGGTTTTTAAAGGTAAGTGCAGGTTACTTTGTTTATTTTTGAAATATCTTTATTATTTTGTATTATATTACAGTATTGTAATCATTTTTATATGAATATTTTTTGGGTTGTAGAACAAATCATCTGAGTTTCCATTATTTCTTTTTAAAAATTTTTTTAATGTTTATTTATTTTTGAGATGGAAAGAGAGAGAGGAGGGTGAGGGGTGACAGAGGATCTGAAACAGGCTCTGCACTGAAAGCAGAGAGCCCAACATGAGGCTTGAACTCACAAAACCTGAGATCATGACTAGAGCCGATGTCAAAGTTCAAACACTTAATTGACTGAGCTACCCAGGCTCCCTGAGTTTCCATTATTTCTTATAGGGAAATTCACTTTTATATACAATTGCTTTGGATTAAAAGCATGATTCCAGAACAAATTATGCTTGCAAACGAAAGTTTTACTGTATATGTTGTAAGTTGGGGTAAATTTTCACTTTTTAGCATGTGGATATCTACTTTTCCCAGTACCATTTGTTGAAGACTATTATTTCCCAACTAACTGTCTTGGCATATATGTCAAAAAGCAATTGCTGATAAATACATGACTTTATTTCTGAACTACCATTGTCTTCCATTGATCTACTCATCTGTCTTTATGCGTGTCACAGTCTTGATTATTAGGTCTTATAATAGGCTTATAATTAGTCTTACAATAGGCTAGTGTCTTTACCTTTCATTGGTTCTTCTTTTTCAAGATTGCTATCTGAATTGCTTTTTTATTCGTATAAATGTTAAAATGGCCTTGTTAATTTTTCAAAAAAGGCAGCTGACATTTTCATAAGAATTGTATTGACTCTTAAAAATGTGTATTTATTTATTTTGGTGGGGGGCAGAGCAGGGGAGAGGCAGAGAAAGAGAGAAAGGAATTGTGTTGACTCTTCAGATCAATTTAGAGAGTCCTGCCTTCTTAATATTACTGTTTTCCAATCCATGAACATGGGTTATATTCCATTTATTTAAGTCTTCTCTCATCTCTTTCAATGATGTTTTGGAGTTTTCAATTGTGCAAGTGCTGCTTTTTTTTTTTTTGGTTCAATTATTACTAAAATTATGCTTTTTCATACCATTATAAATGAGATTCTTTCTTTAACTTCATTTTCAAGTTGTTCCTTGGTAGTATATAGAAATACAATTGGTTTTTTTATATTGATCTTGTATCCTATAAGCTTGTAGAGCTTTTTTGTTAGTGTTAATTGCTTTTGCAGGGAGTTGTTCTTAGGATTTTGTAGATACAGTATCATACCATCTGTAAATACAAGAATTTTACTTCTTCCTTTCCAATTTTGATGCTTTTTATTTCTTTTTTCTTATCTAATTTCCCTGGCTAGAATCTGGAGTACAACATTGAATAGAAGCAGTGAAGATAAATATCCTTTCTGCTGGTACAGGGAAAGCATTCAATTTTTTTCCCCATTACATGTGATATTAATTGTGGATTATTTTGTAGACACACTTCATTATATTGAGCATGTTCCTTTCTATTTGTTGTTTGTTGATGTTTTTATCATGAAACAGTGTTGGATTTTTTTCCAATGCTTTTTCTACATATATTGAGATGATTGTGTTTTTTAATATAATGCATTAAATTTATTGATTTTTCAATGTTGAATGGATTTTACATTTCTGAGATAAATTTAATTTGGTCCAGTGATATAATTATTTTCATATATTTCTTGATTTCATTCATTAGCATTTTTTGAGTGCTTTTGCTTCTATACTCATAAAAGATACTGGCTTATAGTATCTTTTTTTGTGATAGTTTTGTTTAGATTTGGATGAGGGAAACACCAGTCTCATGGAATGAAGGATAATATGGGAAACACTTTATAGTAATATGGGAAGAATTGCCTCCTTTTCTATTTTTTGGAAAAGTCTGAGAAGGACTGTTTGTGTGTATGTGTTGTTAAACATGAATGCATTCTTCCCTAATTAACAAAACATACATTTTTGGTTCTGCTATTTAGCGTAGCATTGAGCAAATTAGTTAACCTCTGTAAGCCTTAAATTAAAAAAAAAAATTAATGTTTATTCATTTTTGAGAGACAGAGAGAGATAGAGCATGAGAGGGGAAGAGGCAGAGAGAGGGAGACACAGAATCTGAAGCAGGCTCCAGGCTCTGAACTGTCAGCACAGAGCATGACATGGGGCTCGAACTCATGAACCATGAGATCATGAACTGAGCCGAAGTTGGGTGCTCAACCGACTGAGCCATCTAGGTGCCCCTATAAGCCTTACATTTTTAATCTCCAAAGGGGGGTAATAAAATTGCTGAGTTTTGTAATGTTTAAATCAGGTAAAATATGTTCACTATATGTGTATATATATATATATCTTAAAAAATTTCATCATATATATATATATATATGCTAAATCAGTATTAGCTATTATTTTAATGAAAAGTCTTCACAAAATTTGAAAAGTGCAAGTAGGGGCGCCATGGGTGGCTAAGTCAGTTAAGCGTCCGACTTCAGCTCAGGTCACAATCTCGCGGTCCGTGGGTTCGAGCCCTGCGTTTGGGCTCTGGGCTGATGGCTCAGAGCCTGGAGCCTGCTTCCGATTCTGTGTCTCCCTCTCTCTCTGCCCCTCCCCCGTTCATGCTCTGTCTCTCTCTGTCTCAAAAATAAATAAACGTTAAAAAAATTTTAGAAAAGTGCAAGGAGAAATATGCTCATTATTGAAGTATGATACGGGTAATATTTCCCTGCATTTCATATACCTTCTAAAATTATAAACTTTAAGATTATAGGAGGTTTTTGCATGCTTCATAAATTTTCACATATTTTCATGATATTTGTCAATTATAGCAAATAGCTTTTATAGAGGATAATCTCTAATTGATTTGAAGGTATAGGGACATTTAAGTTGGTAGTGAAATGATAATTGAGGAAATAAATATCTTTTTTTAATGTTTACTTATTTATTTTGAGAGAAAGAGAGAAAAAGCATGAGTGGGGAGGGGCAGAGAGAGAGGGAGAGAGAATCCCAAACAGGCTCTGTGCTGTCAGTGGAGAGCCCAAGTAGATCTCAATTTCACAATCTGGGAGATCACGTCTTGAGCCAAAATTAAGAGTCAGATGCTTAACTGATTGAACCACCCGGGCACCCTGAGGTAATAAATATCTTTGTGAAATTATTTAATGAGATATTTAGGAACATTTACTTTAGATACAGAATTTAAATGTATATTTGACTTACCAAATCATGATCCTAATTTATCATTTAAAACTGAGAGGCAAAATATTTTCTCCTACTCAATGGTAACATGTTAAAACATTTATAAGAAATAAATATAATTCATGTCTTTATATGATATGAGATAAAATAATTTTAAATTATATATTAGCTTCATCAATTAGTAAAAAAGTCAGATATTAAGCAAATGCTATCATGATATGCAAGAATATTTTACTTCACTAAAATCTGAAATATTTAAAATATTAAATTTTACTTCAGAAGCTAAAATAATTGACCCATTCTTCTATTACAAAATATCAAGGGATTGTGATATCATGTCCTTCCAGTAAGAATTTCAAATCTCAGAGCCTGACTTTGAAATGGAGACAATAAAAATGTGGGGGATGCCTGGATAGCTCAGTCAGTTGAGCATCGGTCTCTTCATTTCAGCTCAGGTTATGATCCCAGGGTCATGGAATCAAGACCCATGTAGCCCCCATCCCCCACCCCTCACTGAGCTTGGAGCCTACCTAAGATTTGATTTGTCTCTCTTTCATGCTCTGCCCCTCCCCCACTCATGCATGCATGTTCTCTCTCTCTCTCTCTCTCTCTCTCTCTCTCTCTCTGTCTCTCCCTATCCCTCTCCCTCTCCCTCTCAAATAAAAAAAAAATGGAGGCAGAACCATGGTAGCATCATAATATAGAGTTTTTTATACCAACTGGAATCCAGGGAAAAGTCTTGTTATGTCATTCTCAATTTTCTTGAAACTGATTGTATTAAGAAAAATGTCTGAAAAGTTTGTAGAGTTCATCATCAGATGCCTGAGGAAATTTTCTGCTGTGACTAGAATGTTCTGAGGCCAAAAATTAAGAAATCTTTGTGAAAAGTACAGAAAGTTTTGTCTTTAATTCATCTGATACAGTTTTGATGCCATTATACCTCTTGGGCTCAAAAAATTCATCTTTTGATTTCAAATTTATAAATTTCCTTATTTTGCTTTCATACACTTTGTTCCAAGTAAGGTCTATCCACAGTACAGTTTATAGTTACAGGCACGGGGATTCACATCCTATTATGCAGACTACTTTTGTGAAAACATCACTGCTTTGTGATGCAAGGAAAAAGATTATCAGTCCAGGGTGGAATATTATTTATATAGTGTCATAGGATCACCTTTCTCCCAGCTAACATCTAGGAGTGAAATCCTGCCTGAGGCTTAAAGGTAATAATGTAGGGTTTATCCTCACATACTAAAGCAATCACTAAAAATAAAATTTATCCAGTGATTTCATTGGAAAGAAAGTCATCTCCACATGACTGATTTCTGTTTCTTTTTTGTTTTTTTTACATAAGTTATTTTGAGAGAGAGAGAGAGAAAGAGAGAGAGTGGGGAAGGGGCAGAGAGAGAGGGAGACAGAGAATCTTATGCAGGCTCCACCCTATTAGCGTGAAGCCTGATGCAGGGGTCGAAATCATGAACTATGAGATCATGATCTGAGCCAAAATCAGATGCTTAACCAAAAAAGCCACCCAGGCACCCCATTTTCTTTTATATAAAAATTATATTTTATATATCACAAATCACTGAGTTATACATGATGAATATTTATTTCAGAGACAAAATTGCTGGTAACTTTTTAACTTTCTGAGGTGACATGATCACATAATAGAATGCGTTTACCTAAGAACTATACTCTAACCATGGTGTACACAATGACTTACATAATTAACTTCCAGCCCTGTAAAATAGCATACCTTCAGAGTTCTCTAGAGCAATTGCATTCTGCAGACCTCCTATAGTTTGGAAGCACAAACTAGAAGCTTAGGGCACAGGGGTAGTTCAAATACAAACCCTTGTGTTTCAAATCTTAATTTCCAGATCTTTTCATATTGATGTTACTCTCCGTTTAATAGTAAATAGAAGAGCCGTTGTACAGGGATACATTCTAATCTCTTGGCAGTGACAATTTCTATGTTAGTAAGCAAATTCTAGGATTTCTTACACTCTGACGTTATGCAGTCCCTGTCAGTAGAGTAAAGATGAAGAACATACCAAGAATAAATTTCTCACTCTTTATTTTCTGAAAGCATCTTTGTAAACCATGTACGTTAAGATCACTTCTTTGGGGCTTCAATAAAGGCAGTAAATCCCCAAATGTCTTCCTGGAAGCACTATGAAACTTATGTCATAACCGAAACACATTCTAAATGGCCGTCAGACTGTGTTAGGAAATTAAAGACGTAATATAGTTTAGTCACTTGTTTTTATCTGGGAAAGAATGTTTTACCGTTGTTTTATAGATGAAGAAATTGAGACCCAGGTATATTAAGTGACATATTTAAGGTAAAATTTTTTGCTAATGGTAGAGGTCAAAATAAATATTCATTATACTGCATTGCTTTTAATCCCAACCTACTTTCACATTTTATTCAGCATTATGCAATGATCAGGCCCAAATATTTCTTTGATAAGAATGGATGTTGCTTTTATTCTAAGCAAGCTGTGACTATATATGCTGAAGGAGAAAGAAGTAGAGGAGCTAACAATTCTATCAAAGTCAGCCTCAAGATGGAAATATAGTATGGTCTTCAGCATTATGCCTGGTACCTCTGATGCATCAATGGAAATGTAATAGAAGTAAATGAAGCAAGATAGTGTCTATAAGAGGAGAACTTTCCCAAAGCTCAAGGCACACAATAGCTCAGTGTGACAATTGTGATGGCTATAGGACACCAAAGGAAAAAAAATTCCAGCGGGAAGCAAAGTAATAAATTGACAGCTACCAGAAGAGTACAATCTAAGCAATACGGTCAGACCTCCATGAGCTGGATCAAATAGCTGTCAGCCATCTTGTCAGTGAGGAGAGAAATTCAGTTCCTTTCATTTCTGTTTGAGGTTTTACCCAGATTCTGCTCTTCTGTTACTCTTGTTCTTCTACTCAAATATTCTTAGTGACAATTTTCAAGGCACAAAATATTTAATTCATCTGATGTAGGTATAATAATATACATGCATACACAACAGCCTGGGATGAACACGATGACCATATTAGTATACAATCTGGTCTGGGAAATTCCTGAGCAATTGTCATCTTCTGAAAAACTCTTTCACAGAAGTACCAAGCCAAATAGGAAAGCAATACCACAGCTGACAAGCTTTCGGTTTCAGTTCATTAAGATTCTACTCTAATTTATATTATTGTGTTTTCCTTTCCAGATGCAAATCATAATTCATGGCCCACTTTATTTATATAGAATTATGTTTTAAAGGAATATTACTATGCACTTTCACTGTAGAAAATTGGAAGGCACAAAACACCAAACAACCTCAAAAGTTTCATGTAATTCCATCATTTGAAGACAAAAACTGTGTATTCTTCCAGGGTTTTTCATCACACACACACACAATTGTATTGCAATCACACTCCATACTTGTCTTGATTTTTATCTATCTGGTAACATAAATAATGTTTAAGGTTAACTATTCTTGACCAGCATAGATACAGAGGTATAACAATAAAAGAATAATAATATAATGGAAAAAGCATAGAGTCATAGACTTGGGCACACAGATTCCAGAGACATGTTGACTGAGCTTCCATCCTAGCTCCACTACTTAAAAGCTGTGTGACGGTAAGCAAACATCTGAAACACTCTATTCTTCAGTTTTGGTTTTTTGTAAATCTTATTTTAAATAAAATCTATAGTATTACATTATAATGATATAACATAATGGATGCTCGTGACCTCTTTAGTTTGATTTTTAAGCTACTCTTAGTGTTATTTCCTGTTTTTTTTCCTGTATTATTTTTCTTCAATGTATACATAATTCTACAGTGACCATTCTGACTATTCTTCCAGCTATCCTGCAAAGCTTTAATTATTTCCTTAGGATAATTCTCAAGTGTTAATTTGTGATCAAAATGTGTGTGTACCTTTTAAAGACGTTAGATACATAATACTAAATTAACTTCTAGAAGTACTATACTAATATACATTTATATTATTATTATATAAGGAGTACCCTGAAACTTTTTAACACAGCTGTGTGTGTGTGTGTGTGTGTGTGTGTGTGTGAATAAATTTTATTCTGGAAAGTATATATTTATATTTTACTGTTTGTCAGTTTGATGAGCCATAAATGCAAACAAATGGATTCTTATTGTTTACACTAGCTGGACTTTAAGCCTCTGAAGAATAAGGTTTCCCACTGATGAATATAGGCACTGTAAAAAAACACTTATTTTCACCCTTTTTCACACTCTCATGAACTTAGAAACAGATAATATAATCATATAAACCAATTAAAAATTGTTTAAAAATTTTCAAGGAAGATAATTGTATTTCCCTTCTTTCAAATATAAAGAAGGTAGGGTGTAAGTATTTGTAGGGCCCTTAAATGGATTTGAAGGCTAAATTCACCCCAGTTGGGTGGTTTGAAAAACTTTGGACTGAGACTTTAGTTTAAAAGTAATCCCAAGGAGGAGCCAAGATGGCAGAACCACATGGAAGCTTTTTGTGTGTCACGTCCATGATTACAGCCAGACCAACACTAAACCAACCTAGAACACTGATTGGAAGATTAACACAACAATCTGCACAACCTGAGCCACAGAATTCAGCAGTTATGTTGCACGGAGAGCTGAACTTGGGGAGCAAGAAGCCACGAAAGGTAGGGAACCCCTTTTGAGGGTGGAGAGAGGAAAGAGACTGGGGAGGGGGGGAGCATATGGGAAAAGCACCCCTCCCCAAAAGCAGCTGGAGAGAAAGTGGAAAATTGGAAACAGCCACCGAGACTAAACTAAAAAGGGAGAAAGGAGAAAGGAGAGGGTTTAAATTCCATTAAGACTGTAAACAAGGGGAGCACAAAGGCTGCAACTGCACAGCTTGATATCTGGTGGTGCTCTGGTGGGAAAGATGAATCCCCAGGAACAGAGTGGGGTCCGGGAGGTTCTCAGGCCACAGGGGGAAAAGCGGTTCCACTGCTGGAAGGACATTTGGTAGAGACTGTTGAAGCCACCTGGTCCCAGCAGACCCCAGAAGGCAGCCACATTCGCTGGTGCTGGGGCAAGGTCATTGAGGGTGAAGCCTGGTGCCAGATGTGTGTTGCAATTTTCCATAATTCCCGAAATGCTGACTCTACACTATCTCGTGAACATTTTCTGGGGTGGGCTGGCACCCGGCCATAGTCTCGGGGCACCGGCAGCAGCAGGGTCCAGCAAGTGTTCCTGGGTACAGCCAGCATTCTGCCATTGCTCATTCGGCCATTGCTCGGTGAGAGACTCCCGTAGAGGGGCCCAATGTGTCACAGCCACAGTCCTTAAGAAGTAAGGGGCTGGGGAAAGCAGCCACATCTGAGACAAAACTCAGGAGAGAGGTACTGCCTGGGGCCTGGTCACAGAGAGTGAAAAAGCGGGGAGTGGATGAGAGCTGAAGACAGAGGACGGGTGTGAGATTGTTGATCTGGGAGAACAGACTGGGTAGCTGGGGGCGCCATTTTCACTGCTCCCATGCATGCACATCTATAAGCACTGCAACAATCCACCCCAGTAGGCTAGCAGCACCATCTAGTGGAGAGCAGAGCTGTTACACCGAGCTCCACCCAACTGGGCCAACCTGGCTCTTCAAGAACACAAGCCTCACCGCCAGCTTAATTTATGGACTATAAAGAGCTATATGGACTGACCTCTAGGGGAAAACAAAGCAATTTCACTCCTACTTCAATCTGTTAGCAGCTTCATCTATTCAACTTTTTATCTTTTTTTTCTCTATTTCCTTTTTCTCTTTTATAATTCTTTCCTTTTTCTTGAATACAGAAAGAGAAAAAACTTATTAGTATTTTCAATTTTTATTAAAAATATCTCTTTAATTTTTATTACTATATTTTTTTAATTTTGTGTAAATTTTTTCAAATTCTACTTTACTTCCATCATTTTATTTTAGTCTACTTCAGTGTACTCACCTTTTCAAATTTTCAATTTCCTTTTTTTCTTTCTTTTTCTTTTTTTTCTCTTTCATTTCTTTTTCTTGAATGCAGAAAGAGAAAAACTTCATTTTTACTTTCAATTTCTTTTAAAAATGTTTATTTACTTTTTATTACTACATTTTTTGCTTTTATGTAATATTTTTTCAAATTCTATCTTACTCCCATCATTTTATTTTAGTATACTACAGTGTATTCACTTTTTCAAATTTCAAACGATTTCCTTTTTTCTTTTCTTTATTCTTTTTTATGTTTTTTATCTTTTTTGTTTCTTTTCTTTTTTCTTAAATACAAAAAATGAAAAATTCATTTCTTTTTTAATTTTTATTAAAAATATTTTTCCTTATTTTTTTACTACTATATTCTCTACTTTTATGTATATTTTTTCAAATTCTATTTTACCCGTATCATCTCATTTTAGTCTGCTTTAGTGTATTCATATAGTCAAATTCTCAAATGATTTCCTTTTTTTATTTTTCTCCCCCCTGCTTTTTTTTTCCTAATGTGTCAAACCACTTCTAACACCCAGACCAAAACATACCTAGGATCTAGCATCATCTATTCTATTTGTGTGTGTGTGTGTTTAATTTTTAATTTTTAATTTTAATACTTTTTTAATTTTAATTTCTTTTAATTTCAATTTTTCTACCTCATTAATCCCTTTTCTCCCTTCAAAATGACAAAATGAAGGAATTCACCCCAAAGAAAAAGCACGAAGAAACAACAGCCAGAGATTTAACCAACACAGATACAAGCAAGATGTCTGAACCAGAATTTAAAATCACGATAATAAGAATACTAGCTGGAGTAGAAAATAGATTAGAATCCCTTTCTGCAGAGATAAAAGAAGCAAAAAATAGCCAGAATGAAATTTAAAATGTTATAACCCAGCTGCAATCACGGATGGATGCAGTGGCGGCAAGGATGGATGAGGCAGAACAGAGAACAAGCGATAGAGAGGACAAACTTATAGAGAATAATGAAGTAGGAAAAAAGAGGGAAATTAAGGCAAAAAAGCATGATTTAAGAATTAGAGAAATCAGTGACTCATTAAAATGGAACAACATCAGAATCATAGGGGTCCCAGAGGAAGAAGAGAGAGAAATAGGGGTAAAAGGGTTATGTCAGCAAATCATAGCAGAAAACTTTCCTAACCTGGGGAAAGACACAGACATCAAAATCCAGGAAGCACAGAGGACCCCCATTAGATTCAACAAAAACCAACCATCAACAATGCATTTCATAGTCAAATTCACAAAATACTCAGGCATGGAGAGAATCATGAAAGCAAGAAGGGAAAAAAAGTCCCTAACCTACAAGGGAAGATGAATCAGGTTTGCAGCAGACCTATCCACAGAAACTTGGCAGGCCACAAAGGAGTGGCGGGATATATATTCAGTGCACTGAATCAGAAAAATATGCAGCCAAGGATTCTTTATCCAGCAAGACTGTCATTCAAAATAGAAGGAGAGATAAAAAGTTTCCCAGACAAACACAAATTAAAAGAGTTTGTGACCACTAAACCAGCCCTGTAAGAAATCTTAAGGGGGACTCTCTGAGGGGAGAAAAGATGAAAAAATATATATATATATAAATACCAAATAAATACCAACAAAGATTATAAAGGACCAGAGAACACCACCAGAAACTCCAACTCTACACGCATCATAATGGCAATAAATTCATATCTTTCAGTACTCGCTCTAAACATCAATGGACTCAATGCTCCAATCAAAACATATTGGGTAACAGAATGGATAATAAAACAAGATCCATCTGTATGCTGTTTACAAGAGACCCACGTTAGACCTAAAGACACCTACAGATTAAAAATAAGGGGATGGCGAATTATCTATCATGCTAATGGTCAACAAAAGAAAGCCGGAGTAGCCATACTTATATCAGATAATATAGACTTTAAAATAAAGACTGCATCAAGAGATGCAGAAAGGCACTATATCATAATCAAGGGGTCTATAGACCAAGAAGACCTAACAATTATAAACATTTATGCTCCAATTGTGAAAGCACCTAAAAATATAAATCAATTAATCATAAACATAAAGAAACTCATCGATAGTAATACCATAATAGTAGGAGACTTCAACACCCCACTCACAGCGATGGACAGATCATCTAGTCAAAAAATCAACAAGGAAACAATGGCTTTGAATGACACACCGGACCAGATGGACTTAACAGATATATTCAGAACATTTCATTCTAAAGCAGCAGAATATACATTCTTCTCCAGTGCACATGGAACATTCTCCAAAATACACCATATACTGGGACACAAATCAGCCCTAAGTAAGCACAAAAAGATCAAGATCATACCGTGTATATTTTCAGACCAAAATGCTATGAAACTTGAAATCAACCACAAGAAAAAATTTGGAAAGGTAACAAATACTTGGACACTGAAGAACATCCTACTAAAGAATGAATGGGCTAACCAAGCAGTTAAGGAGGAAATTAAAAAAGTATATGGAAGTCAATGAAAATGATAGCACCATGACCCAAAACCTCTGGGACACAGCAAAGGCGGTCCAAGGGGAAAGTGTATAGCAATCCAGGTCTTCCTAAAGAAGGAAGAAAGATCTCAGATACACAACCTAAACTTATGCCTTAAGGAGCTGGAAAAAGAGCAGCAAATAAAACCCCAAACCAGCCGAAGACAGGAAATGATAAAGATTAGAGCAGAAATTAATGCTATCAAAACCAACCAAACAAACAAACAAACAGTAGAACAGATCAATGAAACCAGAAGCTGGTTCTTTGAAAGAATTAACAAAATTGATAAACCACTAGCCAGTTTGATCAAGAAGAAAAAGGAAAGGACCAAAATAAGTAAAATCAAGAATGAAAGAGGAGAGATCACAACCAATACAACAGAAATAAAAACAATAATAAGAGAATATTATGAGCAATTATATGCCAATAAAATGGGCAATCTGGAAGAAATGGACAAATTCGTAGAAACATATACACTACCAAAACTGAAACAAAAAGAAATAGAAAATTTGAACAGACCCATAACCAGTAAGGAAATCAAACTATTCATCAAAAATCTGCCATAAAACAAGAGTCCAGGGCCAGATGGCTTTCCAGGGGAATTCTACCAAACATTTAAGGAAGAGTTAATACATATTCTCTTGAAACTGTTCCAAAAAATAGAAATGAAAGGAAAACTTCCAAACTTTTTCTATGAAGCCAGCATTACCTTGATTCCAAAACCAGACAGAGACCCTACTAAAAAGGAGAACTATAGACCAATTTCCATGATGAACATGGATGCAAAAATCCTCAACAAGATATTAGCCAACCAGATCCAACAATACATTAAAAAAATTACTCACCATGACCAAGTGGGATTTATACCTGGGATGTAGGGCTGGTTCAATATCCACAAAACAATTAACGTGATTCATCACATCAATAAAAGAAAGGACAAGAACCATATGATCCTCTCAATAGACGGAGAGAAAGCACTTGACAAAACACAATACTCTTTCTTGACAAAAACTGCAAGAAAGTAGGGATAGAAGGATCATACCTTGAGATCATAAAAGCCACATATGAATGACCCAATGCTAATATCATCCTCAATGGGGAAAAACTGACAGCTTTCCCCCTAAGTTCAGGAACAAGACAGGGATGTCCACTCTCAACACTTATCCAACATAGTATTGGAAGTCTTAGCCTCTGCAATCAGACAACACAAAGAAATAAAAGGCATCCAAATTAGCCAGGGGGAGGTCAAACTTTCACTCTTTGTAGATGACATGATAGTCTATCTGGAAAACCCAAAAGATTCCACCAAAAAGCTGCTAGAACTGATTCATGAGTTCAGCAAAGTTGCAGGATATAAAATCAATGCACAGAAATCAGTTGCATTCCTATATGAAGCAACAGAGAGAGAAATTAAGGAATTGATCCCATTTACAGGTGCACCAAAAACTATAAAATACCTAGGAATAAATCTAACCCAAGAGGTGAAAAATCTACACACTGCAAACTATAGAAAGCTTATGAAAGAAATTGAAGAAGACACAAAGAAATGGAAAAATATTCCATGCTCCTGGATAGGAAACCAAATATTGTTAAAATGTTGATACTACGCAAAGCAATCTACATATTCAATGCAATCCCTATCAAAGTAACACCAGCATTCTTCACAGAGCTAGAACAAATAATCCTAAAATGTATATGGAACCAGAAAAGACCCCGAATAGCCAAAACAATCTTGAGAAAGAAAACCAAAGCAGGAGGCATCACATCCCAGACTTCAAGTTATACTACAAAGCTGTAATCATCAAGACAGTATGGTACTGGCACAAGAGCAGACACTCAGATCAATGGAACAGAATAGAGAACCCAGAAATGGACCCACAAACGTATGGCCAACTAATCTTTGACAATGCAGGAAAGAATATCCAATAGAATAAGGACAATCTCTTCAGCAAGTAGTGCTGGGGAAACCGGACAGCGACATGCAGAAGAATGAACCTGGACCACTTTCTTACACCATACACAAAAATAAACTCAAAATGGATGAAAGACCTCAATGTAAGACAGGAAGCCATCAAAATCCTCGAGGAGAAAGCAGGCAAAAACTTCTTTGATCTTGGCCACAGCAACTTCTTACTCAACATGTCTCCAGAGGCAAGAGAAAGAAAAGCAAAAATGAACTACTGGGACCTCATCAAAATAAAAAGCTTCTGCACAGCAAAGGAAACATCAACAAAACTAAAAGGCAACCGACAGAATGGGAGAAGATATTTGCAAATGGCATATCAGATAAAGGGTTAGTATCCAAAATCTACAAACAGTGTATCAAACTCAATACCCAAAAAACAAATAATCCAGTGAAGAAATGGGCAAAAGACATGAATAGACACTTCTCCAAACAAGACATCCAGATGGTGAACAGACACATGAAAAAATGTTCAACATCACTCATCATCAGGGAAATACAAATCACAACCACAATAAGATATCACCTGACACCTGTCAGAATGGCTAACATGAACAGCTCAGGCAACAACAGATGTTGGTGAGGATGCAGAGAAAGAGGATCTCTTTTGGATTGTTGGTGGGAATGCAAGCTGGTGCAGCCACTCTGGAAAACAGTATGGAGGTTCTTCAAAAAACTAAAAATAGAACTACCCTATGACCCTTCACGCACTATTAGGCATTTATCCATGGGATACAGGTGTGCTGTTTTGAAGGGACACATGCCCCCCCCATGTTTATAGCAGCACTATCAACAATAGCCAAAGTATGGAAAGAGCCCAAATGTCCATCGATGGATGAATGGATAAAGAAAATATGGTATATATATACAATGGAGTATTACTCAGCAATCAAAAAGAATGAAATCTTGTCATTTGCAACTACATGGATGGAACTGTAAGGTATTATGCCAAGTGAAATTAGTCAGAGAAACAAAAATCATATGACTTCACTCATATGAGGAATTTAAGAGACAAAACAGATGAACATAAGGGAAGTGAAACAAAAATAATATAAAAACAGGGAGGGTGACAAAACAGAAGAGACTCATAAGTATGGAGAACAAACTGAGGGTTGCTGGAGGGGTTGTATGAGGGGGGATGGGCTAAATGGGTAAGGGACATTAAGTAATCTACTCCTGAAATCATTGCTTCACTATATACTAATTTGGATGTAAATTTTAAAAAATAAAAAATGAAGTTAAAAAAATAAAAATGAAAAAAACAAACAAACATAAAAGTAATCCCATTTGTACTTCTAAGAAACTAGTAGAAACACCATCAAATCTCCCTGGGTGGACTCACCTTCAACCCAAGCCTCAAGAATTTCAACAGATAAAACTTTACGAAATCTAACTCCCAGAATAGAAAAACAAAACTCTCTCTTCTCTCTCTTTCTTTATACACATACCACATGCATGCGCACTCACACGCACACGCAAACACACACACACACACACACACACACACACACACACACTGAAAAAAACATACCAGAGTTTAATTAAATAGCAGTTGATTTGACTCTTAACTGACCAAAAAATGTTCAAAATATAACCCTGGATTTCCTTCTTGTTTCTGAGTTCTCAGAAATGATTAACTCTAGATAGATAATATGGAATATGAACTTGTCAACGTTGTAACAAACAGATTCTATCTGCTCCTCATATCATTTAACATGACAAGTGCATTCTAAAAGATAGGTGAGGGATGGAGGAGACCGCTTGCCTGACAGGAATGGCCACATTAACATCATCCTCATTTATTGCAACTGACTGTGCTCCATGGGGTAGGTACGTCTAGAAATTGTGGCTGCAATTTTGTAACATTTCAAAATATAGTTTAGCTTTGTGTTAAATTAGTGATATTGTTCTTTTTAAATTTACTAAATTGTGATGGGAACTAATTGTGGGTAATATGCCCAAATATTAAGTGTACAGCACCATGGATTTAAATATAGGGTATGGGGGAACAGGGAATTGGATAAGTATTTAATTGGTATGAAGGTGATCTGTGTTGAAAAAAAAAGTTTGGGACATTAGTGGTGATTTCATAGCACTGTGAATGAACAGAATTATACATTTTATTATTATTTTGAGAGAGAGAGTGTGTGTGAGTGGGGAAGAGAGTAGAGGAAGAGACAGAATATTTCAAGCAGACTTCACACTCAGCTCAGAGCTTGATGTGGGCTCGATCTGATGACCTTGGGATCATGCCCTGAGCCAAAATCAAGAGTGGGACACTCAACCAACTGAGCCACCCAGGCACCCCCTGAATTATACACTTTAAAATGGCAAACTGTATGTTATGCAAACCTCACCTCAAGTTTTAAAAAGTCCCACAGAACATATTAAACATATTAAATATATTAAATAAATATAAACTATTAAATATAATCTATTAAATATATTAAACATATGTTTATTTACGAAAATAAACATTCAAAAAAAAGTCAGGAAATGAGAAACAAAGAGACCAAAAAGAAGGAACAAAGAGAAAACAAATTATACAATGATGAACACAAATCCAAACGTATCATTAATGGCATTAAATATTATTGCCCTAAATATTTCAAGAAAAAAACATAGCTTGAAAATAAAAGTATGAAATATGTATATACCAAACAGAAAAAAAGGGCTAGAGTAACTGTATGTTTTTTAAAAATTTTTTAATGCTTTATTTATTTTTAAGATAGAGAGAGACAGAGCATGAGAAGGGGAGGGGCAGAGGGAGACGGAGACACAGAATCTGAAGCAGGCTCCAGGCTCTGAGCTGTCAGCACAGAGCCTGATGCGGGGCTCGAACTCGCAGACCATGAGATCACGACCTGAGCTGAAGTGGGACGCTCAACTGACTGAGCCACCCACGTGCCCCTAGTAACTGTCTTTATAATAGATAAAAATAGACCTCAGGATAAATAGTACTTCTAACAATTAAAATGGTTAAAGTGATGAGGAAAGAAACAATTCATCAGGGAGACATAACTCTAAGCATTTGTTACTTGATACAGAGCTTCAAAATACATGAGGCATAGATTGGGAAAAATAAAGACAGAAAGAGACAATAACATAAATCCTTTTCAAAAATTGTTAGAACATCAAGATTTAAAAAAAATGATATATACATAGATGATCTTAACTATATTGTTAATCACTTTGATCTTATTGACTATAGAACACTTCATACAATGACAGAAAAGACTCTTTTCACATGCACACATGGTATAATTAATAAGATAGTCAATATGCATAAAATAAATTTCAATAAACTTAAAATGATCCACAATCATAAAATGTTTTTTTTTTCTGAATACAACAGAATCATATTAGAGTTCAATTAAAAAAAAATGGGGAAGTCCCATTTGGCAAATAAGCAAGACTTAAAAATTTCACATGTCAAAAATTCAATTACAAGTAGTATAAACTATTTTGAAATTTATGATAAATGAAAGAACAATGTATACATTTAGAGTTGTTTCTAAAGCAGTGTTCAGAGGGAGACTTAGGATTTTAAATTCTATTTTAGAAAGAAGAATGCTCTGTATCAGTGTTTATGCCTGCACCTAATATTAATAGCTTATAGTTCGCACCAGATGTCAGTAAAAGAAGAGCAAAAAGCATACAACTAAATAGAAGGAGGAAAGCAATAAAGAGAAAAGCAGAAACCAATGAAATAGAAACAAGAAAACAAAACTTAAAGGTAGTACTTTAAAAATATTTCCAAAATTGACAAACCCACCAGACTGAACATAAAGGAAATAGAAAGAATATAAATAAATCACCAATGTCAGGATGTAAAAAGTGTTAGTACGCAAATGTTTACCTATGAGATATAAGTATTAATGTTTTTATTCACAAGTATTAATTACTTCAAGCTATTAGGCACATTACTTGAAAAATACACATTTAAAAAAAACTTTAAATATCTGAATAGCCCTATACTTACAAAAATTTCATTATCAAAACATTTCCCCAAAAGTTTGTGCCCAGATCGTATTACTAGTGAATTTATGAAACATTCAGGGAAGATATGACACCATCTTAACATCTTTTTTTCAGTAAATGAATGAAGAAGGAACACTGTCCAACTTATTTTATGAGGCCAACTAAACCACAGTATCAATACCTGACCAAGACCACAACAAACAAACAAACAAACAAAAACAAATAGAAGGTAAGTAAAGAAACGATTATAGATCTAGAATTACAGGTGCAAAATACTAGTTAATTGAATACCACAATATATAAAAAGGATGATATGACTAAGTAGGGTTAGGTTAAAATTTTTTAATATTTAATTATTTGGGGGTAGGGGGGTTGGGGAGAGGCCAACAGAGAGGGAAACAAAAAATCCTAAGTAGGCTCCAGGCTCTGATCTGTCAGCACAGAGCCTGATACCAGCTTGAACTCATGAGCCCTGAGATCATGACCTGTGCAGAAGTCAGATGCTTAACTGACTGAGACACCCAGGCATCCCAGGGTTAATTTAATAATTGAAAATTAAGAGAATAAAGAAGAAAAATATTATTGGTTTATAAGACGTAGTTAAAGCTATAACATAGTTAAAGTTACAACTCTCTACAAGCTAGGAGTTGGAAACTTCTTGAAAATGATAAGAGACATTTATAGAAAATATTCAGGTGACATACTTTACAAGTAATCACTGAAGTATTCCCAACTAATATCAGAAATTCATCAAGGATACTGGTATTCCTCTTCCCTTGTATTTATTACTTTACTACTTTACCAGAAATTTTAACCATGAAATAAGACAATAGAAAAATAAGAAAAGTAATATATGTTGGAAAGAAAGAAGCAAAAGTGTTTGTATTTACAGATGATATCATTGTAAACATAAAAATTTTGAGGAAATACATAAAATAACTACTAAAATGTATAAATTAATTTTGGAAAGTTTCTGTATATAATGTTAATATATAAAGATCAATTGTGACCCTATACAATAGCAGGAAGCAATTGGAAAATAAAATTACACACATAATTTATTTATCATAATACCAGAAACTATAAACTATAAATAAGTCTAACAAAAGACATTTAAGATCTCTACACTAAAAACTATATAATTTTGCTGAAATAATTTTTTAAAAATTTAAATAGAGAACACCCAATTTTGTTAGTAAGAGGAGTCTTCCCAAATTGATCTACAGGTTCAATCACAATCATAATCCCAGATGTCATTTTTGTAGGAATTGATGTTTTGAGAGGTTTTTAAACATTTATATAGAAATGTAAACGTGGAATCACCTAAACATTATTTTAAAGAACAAAGATAAATTTCTCTATTACATTTCACTATTTAATATACAGCTATATTAATATAAATCTAATCAAGGCAGCTTGGTATTATGAAAATATCCATAAATATAAATTGATAAGAATAGAATCCATAAGGGGCACCTGGGTGGCTCAGTCAGTTAGACGGACGACTTCGGCCCAGGTTCGTGAGTTCAAGCCCCGCGTCGGGCTCTGTGCTGATAGCTCAGAGCCTGGAGTCTGTTTGGGATTCTGTCTCTCCTTCTCTCTCTGCCCATACTCTGTCTCTCTGTCTCTTAAAAATAAATACACATTTAAAAAATTAAAAAAAAAAAGAATAGAATCCATAAATATACTCACACATATAGGGCCACTTGATTTTCAAGAAAGGCACCAAAGAAACTCACATAAAAGTATTTTCTATAAATCCATAAATGTACTCACACATACAGGGCCTCCTGATTTTTAAGAAAAGCACCAAAGAAACTCACATAGAAAGAATTTTCAAAAAAATAGGCAGGATGATCTAGATATCCATTTTTTTTAGTAAAACATTAAACTTTGATTTATACCCTGCACAAAAGAGAGCTCAAAGTAGATTTTACAGCTAAGTACAAAATGTTAAAGTATAAACTTCTAGAAGTAAGCATTAGGGAAGGGAAAGTTTTATAACCTTGGTTCACAAAGAAAAAAAGATGATAAAATCGACTATAGAGGTATTAAAAATGTCTGTTATTCAAAAGACATCATTAGAAAAATGAAAAGGCAAGCTTTAGCCTGGAAAACAGTTACAAAATATGCATCAGGAAAAGATTTATAGACAGAAAATATAAAGAATTATTAAACCTTAATATAGGAGGGCAAGCAACACCATAAAAATGGGAAAAATAATTTCTAAATGAAGACAAAAGAATGGTCAATAAACACATAAACTAACCAAAATCATTTGCCATAAGAGAAATACAAATTAAAAGCACAACAGTTAAAATTTAAAAAGACAAACATGATAAAATGCTGGCAAAGATAGGGAAGAAACTCTCAAGAATTGTTTCTGGGAATGTCAAATAGTTTAGCCATTTGAGAAAACAAGTTTGTCAGTTTCTTAAAAAAGTAAAACATGTATTTGCAGTAAGAACCAGCCAGTCTACTCCTAGATATTTGCCAAAAAGCTTATGTCCATAAAAACATATGTACATGAAAGTTTATCAGTTTCACTTGTAAAATACAACCCAAATGTCTATCACCAAGTATATGTATAAATTGTAGAATAGCCATACAACGGAATAGTAGCCTACATTCAAATATGAAAGAGTGAGGTCAGCAAGATGACTGGGTAAAATGTCCCTCACTCATACATCTCTCTCAACAACAAGTTTGGCATCCATCCACAGACAAAAGTGCCTTTATGGGAGCTGTGGTACCCAGATAGGATGCCGTAAATCTCCAGTGCCGTCCTCCAACCATGACTGGCATTTTGAGCAGACAAGTATCAGGCTGGTCCTGGGTATAGACCTGGAAATAGCTCCATATGAGGACTCAACTATAGCCCCACTTTGTCTTTGACTTTGTCCGGTACTATACACCAATGGTTCCAGAAATCTCACCCATTAATGTATTAGGTAATAGTCATACAGACCTCAGTCCCAGCTGTGGACCCCAAACTAGCCTTGTGAACTAGATCAGTCTCTTTTTGGTAGCAGTGAAGACAGTCCTGAAGAACACTAACCTAGACAATCACCCAGAGACAAGACGACCTTTGAAAACTCCAGGTGTTCAACAGAGAAGTTCCAGCACACCGTTAGAGAAAAACAATGCAAGATTGGATTCTGTGGAAAGGGTAAAAATAACAGTTTTATTTTACCTGTATCACACTTACTCTAAGGCAACATAGCTTAGGGCCAAGAGAGCCTTTTCACATGTGATTTTTCATGTTGTGGCGAAAGTGAGAGCCTAAAAGTGAGTGCCCATATTCCTTAGCAGTTCAGAATTCCCAGATGCCCATTTCTCTCTCACTCCATCCAGAGTACTGAGTCCTGAACTGCATGATTGAGGGGCACTGGGGACCTGGGAAAGCAACAAAAATAGCTCAGAACTGAATGTGTCAAAGGGACTCAGATCTTATTAACAGCCTCAGAGACTCTATCAGGAGGCCTTCCCATGAACCACGGGGATTGCCTTGTCCATGGATCCCTCCAACTGGCCCACAGACACACCCATTGTTCCACCCACCTCACCACACACACATCTATCCCAGCTTTTTGTATATGTTCCCAATGGGAACTCTCTTTTACAGAGAGTTATTGAGTACATGCAGAAAACCAGCCTGAATCTGTGACCTGGAAGAAACCACAAACTTGAGCTCCACTCTAGGGAAAACAAAAGGTAGACTGCTAAAACCTGGCCTGGCTTTGCAGATAGCATGATATCATATATAGAAAACTCTAAAGGCTTTGCCAAAATCCTGTCAGATCTAACGAACTAATTCAATAAAGTTTTAGGATACAAAATCAACATATATAAATCGGTTGCATTTCTATACATTAACAATGTATCTGAAAAAGAAATTTAAAGGCAATCCCATATACAACAGCATTAAAACATAAAATACCCTGGGATGAGTTTAGCCAACGATATAAAAGATCTGTTCTCTAAAAAGTTTAAAACTCTGGAGAGCCTGGGTGGCTCAGACAGTTAAGCATCTAACTTCAGCTCAGGTCATGATCTCACAGTTCGTGGGCTCGAGCCCCATACTGGACTCTCTGATGGCAGCACAAAGCTTGCTTCGAATACTGTCTCCCTCTCTTTGCCCTTCCCCTGCTTGTTCTCTCTCTCTCTTTCTCTCTCCCCCTTACACACACACACACACACACACACACACACACACACACACACACACTAAATAAATAAATAAATAAATAAATAAATAAATAAATAAATATTAGAAAAAATGTTTTAAACTTTGATAAAAAAATGAAGAAGATACAGATAAATGAATTGATATCCCATGGATCAGAAAAATTAATATAGTTGAAATTTCCATACAACCCAAAGCCATCTACAGATCTAATGTAATCCCTGTCAAATTCCAATGGCATTTTTGACAGAAATAGAAAACAATCCTAAATATTGTATGGAACCATGCACACACACACACACACACACACACACACAATAGCTAAAATAGCTAAAGAAATTCTGAGAAAGAACAGAGCTGAAGGTATCACAATTCCTGACTCCAAACTATATTACAAAGCTATAGTAATCAAAACAGTATGGTACTGTCCTAAACACACAGACACAGATCAATGGAACAGTGTTGAGAATCCAGAAAAAAGCACCTGCACATATGGTCACTTAATACTTGACAAGGCCATCAAGACCACTCAATGGGACAAGGGTAGTCTCTTCAATAAATGGTGTTGGGAAGGGGGTGCATGAGTGGTTCAGTTGGTTAAGCATCTGGTTTGGCTCAGGTCATTATCTTGTGATTCATAAGTTTGAGCCCTACCTCAGGCTCCATGCTGACAGCTCAGAGCCTGGAGCCTGCTTCAGATTCTGTCTCTCCCTCTTTCTGCCCCTTGCCTGCTTGCACTCTGTCTTTCTCTCTCTCAAAAATAAATAAACATTAAAAACAATTTTTAAAATGGTGTTGGGAAAACTAGATAACTAGATGTAGAAGAATGAAATTGGACCACTATTGTACATCACTCACAAAAAACTAACTTGAAATGGATTAAAGATAAAAGTAATAATTGAAATTGTAAAACTTCCAGAAGTAAATATAGGGGAAACACTGTGATATTTGTCTTGGCATCAGTTATTTGGTGTGACACTGAAAGCACAAAGTGAAAAAGCTTAAATGAATAAGTAGGACTAAATTAAATTTAAAAGATTCTGCACAATAAAAATAACAATGAACAAAATAACAATAAAAATATTTGCAAGCCATTTACATAATAGGGTAAATATCCAAAAAGATACAAGAAACTCATGCAACTCAATGGCAAAAAAAAAAAATCTGATTTAAAAATGAGCATAAAAACTACATGGACATTTTTTCCAAAGAGGACTTCCAAAGGGCCAATTGTGCTTGAAAAGATACTCAACATCACTCATCCTCAGGGAAATTCACATCGAAACCACAATGAAATATCATCTTATACCTATTAGAATTGTTACGATCAAAAGAACAAGAGGTAAGCATTGATGAGGATGTGGAGAAAAGGGGAAACTTTGTGCACTATTGGTGGGACTGTAAATTAGTAAATCATAGAAATTAGTAATTTCTAGGGAAATCAGTATGCAGATTCCTCAAAACTTTAAAAATAGAACTACCATGTGATCCATCAATCCCAACTTTGAGTATATAACTGAGGGAAATAAAATAAGGATCTTAAAGAGATAGCTGCATTCCCATGTTTACCACAGCATTATTCATAACAGCTAGGATATGGAACCAATCTACTAATGAATGGATGAATATATAATGAAATATTATTCAGCCCTAAAAAGAAGGAATTCCTGCCATTTGCAGCAACATAGATGGACCTTGAGGGCATTATTCTAAGTGAAATAAGTCAGACAGAAAAAGTTAAATATTGCATAATCTCACTTATAGTTGGATCTTAAAACATTGAATTTATAGGAACAGAAAGTTGAATGGTGGTGGCCTAGGAAGTAGGGGAAATGGGAAGATTTTGATCAAAGAGTACAAATTTCTAGTTACAAGACAAATAAATCTAGAGCTCTAATGTACAGCATGGTTACTTTAGTTAACAATACTATATTAGATACTTAAAAGTTGGTAAGAAAGTAGATATTAAATGTTCTATACACACACACACGCACACACACACAAATGATAATTATATGAGGTGATAGATGTGTTAACTAACCCTACTGTGGCAATCATTTTGCCATATGTACATGCATCAAATCATCACAATATACATCTGAAACCTAAAGAATATCATATGTCAATTATATCTCAATAGGGTGGAGAAAAATAAACAAACTATTTATCCATGTGAAAATATTAATGTATTTTGCAATTATGCTGAGTGGAAGAAGCCAAAGAAGTGCAAACTACAGTTCTGTTTATATAAAATTTTAGAAAAGCTAAACCAATCTTTAAAGAAAGCAATCTTGTAAAGAAAGCAAATCAGCCATTGCCCATTGATGGTAAACAGAAGAATGGATGGATTAATTACAGAAAACAAAAATGAAAACTTGGAGATGATGGAAAGTTTATCCTCTTGATTATGGTGATAATTTCTTGTACATGTACTCACCAAATTGTACAGTGTAACTATGCCCAGTTTGTTGTATGCCAGCTATAACTTTTTGCATGTATTTTAAAAATGTATAATTTCTCATTCCATTAATGGCATCTCCCTTTGTTCCCCCATGCCTGAAATCTCAGTTTAAATTTGGTGACTGTTCAAGAGTGGAGATGATGGAAATGTATTCTGTTCTTTCCTTCATTATGTTATGCTTCTCACTTCTCCTTGTCCAATGGGTAATGGTTATGGGTGGAGGAAGGGAAAGAGGCAAAATGACAACAGAACAAGGGCTTCTTTACATAGCTACTGATTCTTGTATTCACTTTTTTGATGAAATCATATGTAATGAAAGATATCCAAGTGTTTGCTTCCTCCTAGGGAACACTTCTGTGAGTTCTTGATATACTGTGCTCCACAGACCCTAGGGATCTCATATTCTTTGACAAGGGCTAGAGTCTTTTTGTGACATATCTCTAATGCCTGCTTTGGAGACAATGTTCTCATGATTCTTCTGGTAATCTGTTTGGGTATGGAATATATCAAGACAATTTATATCTACCTTTTATTTTCTGTGTTGTCAACATGGCCTTCCAGAAAACATATTCAATTCCAATGTACTAAACTCTGGGTGTGCAGGACATTCTCTCTGCAAACTTTATGGGTTTTTCTTCTCAACTTCTAGCCTTTATATTTCTCAAAACTCCTGATGATGTATGCATAAGCTCAGCAAAAATCATTGTCATCACGTCATGTTGGCCCCATAGTACAGGTCTTCCTACTACATGTATATAGGCTGTAATAGATCAGAAAGGATTGTCAAAGGACCCAATTAGTCACCTTGCTTTAGAATGTTGTGTCATTTATCATCCACTCTCCTTGGATTTGCTATTTCAGTTCAGATTCTAAGACAACAAGAAAAGATGTGTGTGTGTGTGTGTGTGTGTGTACATACTGCACACACTGAACTTCTCTACCATTTTTAGTGACTAGAGGGAGGAAAAGTAGGTTGTAAAAGCTCGGTCTGCTGTCTTTATCCTATTCATTGCTTTTCCTCCTTCTCCAATGATATGATCTTTAATTATTTTAATAAAACTATCAAATAAATGGGAAGGATTATCTGAATTATTTTTCTCTGTGGGACATTTTCTGAAGAAGTCCTGAATCATGGGTAAATCTCCTGTGCTGACTGAACATATGAAATCTTCTCAGACAATTTAAGTGATAAGTACATTGCTTAGATGTGGAGCTATAACAGATCAAGAAGTCTCTTTGTATTCACTGAAATTCATGATGAGTAAGAGTTAAGAGAAATAAGGGGTCAGACAGACAGATTAGCACAACATACCTAAAATGACCCTTTAAAAATTATTTAAAAATCCAAATGAAGACTTTTGATTTATGGCTCAGATAACAGCCTAACTACCTTTCAAAATATTAGTCACGGAACATATGCTTAAATAAAAGTGCATATTTAAATGTAAACTATTATTTTCTCTAATAAACTTTAACTACAATGTCTATATGGAGAATATAATATTATTTCTCCCAAATTCCCCTCAAATAACCCACACATTGAAATGAATAAAAATATCGCAATAAAAATGAACACAAGACACATATCTGACAACTATCAAAACCACGTCACTTCTTGTGTTATATAAAAATAGTGAAAGAATTGTATTTGTATGTTTCAATTGAATATCAGTAGAAGGAACACAGTAAAACAAAAAAGTTGCTTCCTTAAGAAATTGCTTTCATAAGTTTTGCAATAAATGTAAAGTTTGAATGTGAAAGCTGATTTGACTAATAATTATTATTACCTAATAATTTGATAACAATGATAAAATATCACAAAACACATAGTTTTTTAATAACATACTGAAACTTGAATACATAAGAATTACTTTAAGAAAGATATATGAATCAGGGTGTTTGGGGAAGAAGATCCATGTTTTCAAGATATATATTCTATTGGGAGAACATAACTTGGACCAGTATTTTCCATACAAAGAGTCAATGTCCTTCTTACTTCTCTCATTTACTCCCTTTCTATTACCTGTTCCCTATATCTCATTTGTATTCAATAAACGTGTCATCACATCTTGTGCCATACATAGTTAATCTATGGTCAGACAAAAGCAACCAAACATTTAATTGCCCTTATGTAGCTTACATTCTAGGGTAGACAAGTGAACAAATCAAAATACAGTGAGATAAGAAAGATAAAGAAATATCTTAATGATATCAAGTAACTTGCCCAAAAGCAAACAACAAATTAGTGATAGACATGGATTTTTGAATTCAGCGATGTAAGACAAGATCAATGTCACCAAAGGAGTGGCTCCCAAGGCTGGTTGTCACTTTGAGGACACATGATAACAACATGGTAATAAGAACAACAATTGATTTAACATTTAAGGTAACATATACGTGATCATTTAGGAAACAGATCTAATTGCATTGAACAAATACTTGTTTTGAATGTTTTTTTTAAATAGACTTTTCTAAGTATGACATGCCTGTTTGCTCCCTAACATTAATATTTAAATATTTCAAAGTCTACCACCTATATTATAGGTTGAAAAAAATACATTTTATATCCCCTAAATATTATATCTTGTACTATAAAAATTAGCCTAATCAAGAATATTATAGTTTTCTGTTGTTCACATTTATTTCTAAGAATATTCTATACCTATATGCTGAGGAATACCAAGTCATAAAGGTTCACCCCAAACATCTGTTCTGATGATATCAAAAAATAAAATATTTTAAGTGCCATAATTTAACTGTGCCCCAAATACAAATGCATTTTGAAACATTAAGAATTTTTAGAAACTTACAATTAGCTCTAATGGCATACATGTGTTTGGAAGTAATTTGACAAGATCCCACCGAGATGTCAAAAATATTTTAGGGGCAAGAGGAAACCTACCAGAGAGTAAGAGAAAACTTGACAGGAACTTGCATGGGTAGATATTTGTAAAACCTTCTGACTTTCAGTATGAGATAAAGCAAATATTTGTTTGACACATAAAATCAGGAATAAAACAGGAACTTAGATCATGTTTACTAAAAGGTTCTTATGGAATAATCAAGGATATTTTTTTGACTGTTGAGATTATTGTATATATTTGAAATTTAGCGCAATGAATCAAGTAGTCACTCAACTCTTATTTTGGCACTGTAAGCAAATATAAACGGATATAAATGGATACATCCTTAGATCTTGGAATTAATCTTAGTACTGACATTGTGCAATTATCTTTTTTATTTATAATTGTTAAAACACACACACACACACACATATAAACTTGCTCAAATCCTATCCTTCTAAATACCTAGGGGTTATACTTACATGCTGCTTATGCAACAAGATAATTAATTAGTAAATATCATCTCTAAAGTAACATTCAATTTATTCTAAAGTTTTTTTATGGTATCACCCTTTTTATTTTTTTTTCATTTTTACATTCTTGTTTAAGTTTTTATTTAATTTCTAGTTCACATACGGTATAATATTGTTCCCAGGTGTACAATACAGCGATTCAACACTTCTATACACTCTGTTCATCACAACTAATGCACTCCTTAATCTGCATCAGCAATTTAACCCATCTCCATACTCACCTTCCCTCTCTTAACCATCAGTTTGTTCTCAATAGTTAAGAGTCTGTTTCTTGCTTTGACTCTCTCTCTCTCCTATTTTTAAGGTCTCCATGTTTACACAATAGTTCTAAGATATTAATATATTATCGTGGGGCAGATGATTAATATGAAGCAAATATATTGTTTATGAATTGCTAACCAATTTCTCCCTGCAAATCATATTAATTTTACTTTTTTATTTTATTTATTCAGTTATTTGTATATTTTAGAGAGAGAGATAGCAGAGGAGATGGACAGAGGGAGGGAGAGAGAGAGAATCCTCAGTAGGCTTCATACTCAGTACAGAGCCTGACATGGGCTTGATCCTGCAACCCCAAGATCATGACCTGAGCCAAAATTGAGGGAGACACTCAACTAACTGAGCCACTCAGATGCCCCTTAATTTTACTTTTTAAATTTAACACTCTAAAGCACTTGCTTCAGTTTCTAAAAATCTTTTATATTTATACAGTTAAATCATTATTCACAGAAGTTCTGTTCCAGAAAATCATCATGAACACTGAATTAGAAAATGTGACTTTTAGGATTAGGCTCCTGTGAGCCTCTGGTCACATTTCCATCAAGGAACCAAAGCATATCCTTATAGTTTGCATGTTTCTATTTTAAGACCTCTCTTTTAGTATGTGTATGTGTTCATGTGTGTGTGTGTGTGTTGATTCATTAACATTGAACTCATGGCCAACAACATCATTACTCATGCCTGAACAAAGTTTAGCAGACATATTCTCTCCAAGACACCACAGACATCTTGTGGTTTGGAACACTAGACAGCACTTTAGCATATGGACCATTTGAAATAGAAAAATCACCAATGAAGAACATGGAAATGCAAAACAAAAACAAACACAAAACAACTTGGCATTAAATATACCATGTAAAGGACACTTGTTTACAGCATTAGAACTGAAAAAGAAAGCAGAGCGTGTCCTTTTTCAACCTCAGCTGGGAAAACGCATGTTGGGCAACACAAACATTTCTCTGCTCTGTATCTCCACATGACCAGGAAAATACCCTGAAGTATTGATTTAGGAGTTAAAAGAAATTTTAGTCTATAGGTGAATATGAAAATATCAAATATGAAAATAATAAGGATCAAAACATAATCATGTATCTATCTGTCAGGTGTCCCCATCTTTTCTCCTTTTTGAGAAATTTCCTCAGGCTTTAGATAAATGACAATACATTATAGTATTTCTCTAATTCCTTCCTCGCAGGCCTTTCTTTGTAGATATATCTGAAGTAAATATCTTTAGTCATCATTGTTATTAAATTGTAAGATTACTAGCTGCGGTGGATGTGTAGTTGTATATTTTAAATTTTGAATTATTATTACTAATATTTTGATCAAAGGGTCCTTAATTTTGAGAAAAATATTGATGTTTAATAAAGGTATTAGACAATAATGAGTACAAATATACATAAGGAAAACCAATAATTATCTCATATGCATTAGCATGCTGTTTCATGCTGATGTTTATCTTATTGATCAGGGCCAATTTTAATTTACCAGAAAACTTTCCTTGATCAATCCTACACTATATCATTCTTTAGGTAAGTATGTGCACATTTATCTTCCAAGAATATTTGTTTCCATTATATACTATGTTTCATATCTTATCATGTATAAATAAAACTGTACAAATATACATTTGGGTAAAGATCAGTGATTTTATATTATAATGAAGAAAATTAGAAGAATATGAAGAGTTTACTGAATTTCACAGTTTTATGGGAAAAGAACAGGAAAAGAAAAGACAAAGAATCAAGGCACAAGAGGGGGAAAAAAAAAAGTACATTCTATTATGACATTCTGAACAGGCAAAGCTATGGTGACAGATCATACCATTGGTTGCCAGATACTGTGATGGAGGGAGATGGCTGAGTGCAAAAAGGCACAAAGGAACTTTTGTGAGTAATATAAATGAAAAAAAGATAAACTGAACAATATTAACATTAGGAACTTCTGTTCATCAAATGATGCCATTAAGAGAGTAAAAGTCCACGATGGGAGAAGGTATTGCAATAGCTCCATCCTACAAAGTAATTGTATTCAGGACCCCTAAAGAAAAAAGGGATGAAAATTTAAAGAGATTCTCAAAGCATAGGGTTTCTAAATGACCAATGAGAATATCAAAATGTTCTTAATTGTGTTAGGCATTAAGAAACTGCAAATTAAATCTCATGAAAAGAGCCACTAAAATAGGTAAAATAAAAGGAAAACATGAGAAATGCTAAATGCAGGCAAAGATATAGAACTCCTGGAACAGTCTTACACTCTTTCGTGGAGGGTGAATTGGCTCAATTATTTTGTAAAGCTATTTGGTGGTATCTACTAAAGTAGAACATATGCATAAGATATAACACCTCGATCTACTCTTAGGTATGTATCCAGAATATATTCTATGTCTATATTTACCACAATAATATACATGCTCATTAAGAGATATGTATGAGAATGTTCAAGCAGCACCATGAATAAATTTTAAAACTGCAGACTACAGATGACTATCAACTGTTAACTGGATATATAAGTTGTGGTATTTATGTGATGACAGAATTATGTAGGTATGAAAATGAACTGATATAATCAAGAGAGGACATTCTGTAGGATTCCAAACACATCTATGTTTCCAGATAAAAGGGAAAAAAACACTTTTGTTGTAAAGGTGTTTGAAAGGGGCACAGGGTATACTTCTGGAATTCTGGTTACATTATATTTCCCGATCTGTTTGCTATTTACATAGATTTTCATTTTTATGAAAATTAATCAAGCTCTCTTATGAGTCCTGAATTCTTGAGTGTATGTCATATTTCAGTAAAATTTTAAAACATATATATGTATCTGTATACACATAGATGTCTTCCAGCAATTTAAAATTATTCTAGCCTTAATATATCTGTTTTTTGTTTGTTTGTTTTCCCAAGGATAATTTAGATTGACTCAAGCTTGTTTTCTATTGATTTCTGCATAGCTATTGAAAAGGTCCTGACTGTTCTAGTAGAAAATCTTTGGCTGCTTTGGCCTTCAGAAGATTCATTCTTTGGGGTTTACTCTCCTTTAAAGGTAACTTTATGGGCATCTTTGTAATAAAATGGAATGAAAGGTCAATGACTATTTCCCTTTTAGTCTTTTGGACTTGTAAACTTACTCACACTTAAGACCCTTATTAATTTTAACATTTTATTATGGTTTTACTCCACTATTTTCTTTGTTAAATAATTTTATGCTTATTTATTTTTGAGACAGAGAGAAACAGAGCATGAGTGGGTGAGGGACAGAGAGGGAGACACAGAACCTGAAACAGGCTCCAGGCTCTGAGCTGTCAGCATAGAGCACAATACGGGGCTCAAACCCACGAACCCTGAGGTCATGACCTGAGTCAAAGTCAGATGCTTAACTGACTGAGCCACACAGGCACCCCATCCACTATTTTCTAAGGACAAAAGAATACCTCCTCACATAAAAGCTTTCTATAAAATTATATATCCCATAAAGCTTAATCTCATGTCTGGTTCCAGTTAATTATGGGCATCTCTATATGAAAGCTTTGACACTAATCCTATTCAAAACCTTTTATTAAGATAGCCCCTAAAACCTATGGAAACTTCCCATCCCAATCTCAACTGGACCTTATTAATTTCACAAATAATAGAGAAATTACTAATTCATCATCTTTATTATATTCTCTGTATTCACTAGGGATCTAGCAGTCTTGTTTTTATAGATTATTTTTCAATGGATCAACTATTTTTGTTAATTTTTATAATAGAAGTATCATTAATGAATTGAAAGCATGCTTAAAATATGTGAGAACAGGAGCGCCTGGCTGGCTTATTCAGTTGACTGCCCGACTCTTGATTTTGGCCCAGATCACAATCTCATAGTTCATAGGTTCAAACTCTGCATTGGGCTCTGCACTCTCAGTACAGTGTTTGGGAATCTCTCTCACGCACACTCTCTTCCCCCCTCTCTCTCTCTTCCTCCCCTGCTTGTGCTCTCTCTCTCAAAATAAATAAATAAATTTTTAAAATATGTGTAAATAACAATTAATATTACACTATTTGTTATTAAGGAACCTTAATTTCACACAAATTGTGAGAATAGAGATGTGCTTTTTAATATGCTCATTTATATCCAATACAGTAGATACTCATACTTTTTGTCTTATAATCTAATAACTTTTAAGATTTACCTCAATAAATTTCCTTCCACACAAAGTTTTAAATAACTTCCCATGGCTTCTACCATCATGGTTCCCAAATGCTAATTACATAAGATTTACTGGATAATTTGTTTACAAATGGAGATAATCAGCACTCCTGTATTCTTTGCAGCATTATTTATAATAACAAAGGTTTGGAAACAATCTAAGTGTGCATGCATGGATGAATGGATAAAGATTATACACACACACACAACACACATACACACAATAGAAACTGTTCAGCCATAAAAAGGAACATAATCTTTCCAATAGTGACAACATGGATCAAACTTGAGGGCATTATGCTAAGTGAAAGAAATCAGACAAAGGAAGACAATGTAATATTATCATACTTACATGTGGAATCTAAAACAAACAAACAAACAAAAACAAGCTCATAGATATAGAGAACAGACTGGTGGTGAGCAGAAGGGAAAGATGTGGGGAGTGGGCAAAATAGGTGTAGGAGGCCAAAAGGAACAAACTTCAAGTTATAAAGTAAATAATTCCTGGGGATAAATTTAGAATATGGTCACTATCTTAATAATACTCTATTGCATATTTGAAAGTCACTAAGAGTGAATCTTAACAGTCTTCCTCACAAGAAAAAAGAAAGCAAAACATTTTTATAACTGTGTATGGTAACAAATGGTAACTAGATTTATTGTGATGATCATTTTGTAATACATACAAGTATAGAATCATTGTGTTGTATATCTGAAGCTAATATATGTCAGTTATATCTCAATACAAAAGGAATGGATATCATCCTTATACTTAATTCCTAGAAATGCTGATTCAGCAGGGCCAAAAAGTAATGTCAGTTCTTCAAATCTTTCCCTTACTCCGAAGGCAAAATTTTGGGGCACTTTTGGTTGGTCCTCATGTTGAACTTTGTACTAACCCTATTGTTTTTATTATTTTGTGTTTTAATTACTTGTCTGTATGTGTCAGGTGTTAGTGGAAATTGCATGAAGTTGAGGGTGGAACATGACCTTGAGAAAATCACCCAACATAAGCTTTGAAGTTTAATCATGCATCTGCTGGCTCATTAAAGAAAGACATAAAAAAAAAATGTTATCTACCATGTTCTGGGAATTGAACTAGCTACTGGAAAAAAAATTAAAAATAAAATTATTATATGATCCAATAATCCCACTACTGGGTATTTACCCAAAGAACATGAAAACAATAATTCAAAAATATGTATGAACCCTTATATTTATTGCAGCATTATTTACAATAGCCAAATTATAGAAGCTTCCCAAGTGTCTATCAGTAGATGAATGGATAAGAAATATGATATGTGACACAATGGAATATCACTCAGCCAAAAAAAAAGGGGGGGAGGAAATTTTACCATTTGCAACAACAAAGATGGATCTAGAAAGTATAAAGTTAAATTAAATAAGTCAGTCAGAGAAAGACAAATACCATATGATTTCACTCGTATGTGGAACTTAAGAAACAAAATAAATGAACAAAGAAAAATAAAGAGACAAACCAAGAAACAGACTCTTAACCATAGAGAACAAACTGGTGGTTACCAGAGTGGAGGTGGATGGGAGGATGGGTCAAATAGGTAAAGGGGATTAAGAATATACAAATCATAATGAGCACTGGGTAATGTATAAATTGTTGAATCACTATGTTATACACCTGAAATGAGTATAACACTGTATGTTAACTAGACTGGAATTTAAAAGAAAAAAGAAAAAAAAAGAAAAAAACCTGGCTGCCTTGGTCAGTGAAACAAGAGACTCCTGATCTCAGGGTTGTAAATTTGAGCCCCACACTGGGTGTAGAGATTACTTAAAAACATAAAATCTTAAAAACACTGAATAAGACTGTTCCTGACATCACAGATGTAAAACTACTACCACTACTACTACTACCACAGCTGCTAGCAATTGTGACAACAATGAGAACAACACTACCACAAGAGCAACAACAAAGACATGTATGAAGTCTTTATTAGAAGAACATTACTATGAGTATTTTGAGGAGAACAACACCATGAGTTAGGAACTACCAATAACCTTCATTTCCTTTCCAACAGAAGAGAGAATTAAAGCTCGGAGAGACTGACTAAACTTTTCAAGTTTTCCAAGTTAATAATCCATCAAGGCATCATGAATATAGTAAAATTCAATGTGGTAAGTCTATTAGTAGATTATTAATAGTTACATTAATTATTTTGTGTTTTAATCATTTGTTCATATGGTGTCAATTTTCAGTCATAACTATATAAATTTAAGGGTAGAAAAATGACTCGCTATTAAGTTATATATATAATAAAGTCTGTTAATAGTTACATAAATGATGGATAAGGAACTATTGCCTAATAGTAAGGGTGGTGGGTGGAGATCAAGAAAAGCTTCACAAAGGAAGTAATTTTGAAATGAGAACAATTAGCTATTTTCCAGGTGGAGAAAGGTATATGATGAGTGGAAGAAAGGAGAGTATTGTATATTGCAGGAAAAAAGAAAAACAAGTCAAGGTGCTAAAATATGAATATGAAATATGAAATATATATCAAATACATTTCATACAAGAGCATGTTAAGAATGAAGCACCTAGCAAATGGCCATATGTCATGGCTCAAAGGGAATCTTGAAATGGTGGCTTCAACAAGGCAGGTAATACTTACATTGGCTTCATTTCTGAAAACTGGATTTCCTGGTTCAGGATTGTAATTTATAAATAGCTTTAGATTAAAATAGTCATTGGGGATTAAAAATGAATATGTATTGTTGTTTTTCTCATACATTAATACTTGTGAAATTCACCAGAAAAAAAAGTAAAAAAAAATTAAAGATGTAATAAACATATGTTATCCAATCAGTCTTGACTAACTGAGCACAGTAGCTGCAGCACCAATATATGTTAAATACATAATTGAATGACTGATGATAATTTATGCCAGGAAAGGACAATGGTTTTGCCTGGGTTATATCACAGCTCTAACAACTGGGAGTGTAAGGACAAAGAGAGAAAATTCCTTTACTCTTGTAATTATTTTATTTTAGAAATTCATAAAGGGAAAGCTGATATTTAATTCAGAAAAAATAGCTACAAGAAATGTGTTCTCCTTATTCATAAAAATATTTTATTCAGTTGTTAAATGTCTTTAAAATATATCTTCAAAGATGTACTAACTTCTGTCATCTATTCTACAGCTTGTCTTCTGCAAGTTGAAGGTCTATGAATGTAACAGTTGAAATTAAAATTGCTAATTCTAGACTTGAAAAAATAGACAGTGGGAAATATGCATTCATAGCTTAACTGGCACATTAGACTTAGAACAACTAATTCTGTCAAGTAACAAAGTGCCCAGTACATTTTCTTTTGTGGATGAATGAAAATGTTTCACAGAATGTTTAAACTCTTTTCATATACAATGAAAAGAAATGACCTAATGCAGCATCAGTATACAGGTATCTTATAAAAGCAATGCTCTTTGTAAAATTTTAACAATGGAAGAAGAACGAATTTAATTAGACATTAAGGAGAAGGAACATCAAGCATAAGGATGATTAGATCAATATGTGTTAATATCCATCTTGGTTCAAAGATAAATTAGACACTTCCGTACACAGAAAGTTAAATAAAAAAATCTTGTTAGGTAAATAATCTGCAGATCACTTGGCTCCATGTGATCATTAATATAGATGCTAAATTCAAGGCACCTGGCAAGAGGTACTACTTTATTATACTTCAGTTATTTCTAGTAATGGTATTCTACTGATATCAAGGACTACTTATTCAAGAAAATAATATGATATTTTATGCTATGGAGACAGCCTCATGGCCACTGCTGTTTCCTAAAATACTGAAGGCCTTTTCTAAGTGAATTCTCCTTATGTCCTTTGTATGTCCTTATCTCCTTCTCTACTTCACCTGGTGAAATCTTACTCAGAAGTAAATATTCAATTAAAATGCAGCTCCTCCATATCCTCCATAGACTTCTTACGACTGACTGAGCCCTTTTGATACCCCTATAATTTCCCTCTCTGTTTCCCTACAGCACTTTGCAAAGGCTTCTGGTATAGCACTTATGCTAATATGTCATTCTTTTTTTACACATCTTTCTACTCAACTAGATTGGATGAACTAAAGAGCAGAGAGTATTTAAAGACTTTCTCAGAACGTGGTACATAGTACATGATGAATGAAAGTTTATTAATGACTGAATGAATGAATAAAGAAATAAGTCAATGTAGGAATGGATAAATTAATTGAAAAGTGTTGGTAGTCAAGCTAATTATCTTCTTTGCTTCCAGGAACGCTTTCATTCATTGATCCTTACCTATCCATAAACCTGTGTTCCTGTCATCTACCTTTATCATTCTCCATCTCTTCTCATTGCTAGTATCTGTTGTCCCTAGGTTTACTTTTGATTCCCTTCTGTCAATTTGATTTCTTTCCTCTACATCCCTAATGTCTTCAGTATCCATTAAATGTCTTGACATTTTGAATGTCTGGTCTCTTCATCTTCTGAGATCATCATCTTTTCTATAAGTTTACCTATTTCTTGGTTCTTATCAGTACCTTAAATTGTTTTTCCTTTAACATAGTAACCTGACACTCCCATTCTTTGATCTCTCCATCCTATTCATAAGTATGTTTCCTTGATTACCCAGAGATTTCCAGGCCCTTTTCTCCTCAGTATCTCCATTTCTTTCCACAAAACTTTACTCCCTTCCCTCTCCAGGTCACCATGGTTCATCATACCCAACACTCCATTAACAGTATTCTCAGGACTCTTGTCATAACTTGATGCCAGTTTAGCACCACTGGAAAAAAACTCAGAGTTACTCCAATCTATGATACTGTAAAGTAATGTCTTTCATCTTGCCTGCCATACATTATGTCCTTCCATAGTTCTCACTCTTTTATTCTCCAGAGTGGCTAAACTTTGACTCTTCAGCCTCCGTGATTTGTCTATCCCAATCAAATCATAAATGCTTTTGATAATCTTCAAGATCACTTTCTCCTCTCTTGCTCTATTTTACTTCACTAAATTACATTTACTGTTGAGATTGAACTTAAACATCACTTCCTTTATGTAGTCATTCTTTATTCAGTTTAGTGTTCCCTCCATGTTGTTCTTTGCACATCATAGTTCTTTTCTCACAGTGTTTCAATTTCTGCTTTAATTGCACATCTTTCTCAATATATTGACAACAACATAGGAGGGACAAATATCTCTCTTTAAATAAAAGCAACTTTTTTCCAAAGTAATATATGCAAATGGTTAAAATACCTAATGGTACAAAGGTGCTTATGTCATAATCCTGCACTCAAACTACCAATATCCAATCTTACTTCTCAGAGTAAATTGCATTTAACTATTTGAACTATTATTATTTTCTAGGAGATGATCTTACAACTTCATATAATATGCTTATTTCATTGTTTCTTAAGATTTCTATTAAGACATTAGCAACAGTCTTTCTACAATAAGAGATAAAAATTTCACTTGATTAATTTCTCTCTTAATTTGCATTTATATTTTAAAATTGCATTCATAATATCTTTTTTACCTTTTAATAATATACTTAGCTTTTTATTTCATGATTCGTTTTACTTTCGTGGTCCAGGATCAATAGACTGATTTTTGATACTTCAATTTCTTACATGAAGATATAGAACCTGAACACATCTGTCTCTTTTTGTCCTCCATTCTACCTCTAACATTCTGATAACTCTTCTTTTAAATTTTAAAAATGGATAGCCTATACATCCTCATATTTAAAATTAAGTCTCTAATTTATAGCAATGTATACAATGGGCTTTTTCCTTTTATACTAGAAGAGTTAACAGATACCAAGTATGGGGCATCTAAAAGGTGACCACATTTGTTTCCTGTTACCCTATCACCTTTTCCAACTTGTCTCTATAATCAGAATACTAGTATGTACAGAAATAAATGTATAGATGTTTTATCATAGTATTGTGCAGATCTAGCATCTATTCCCTCAGTATGTGGACTCTGTAGTATATTAGTTAACTGTTTCTTTTAAAAAAAAGCTTTTTTGAGTATTTTCAAATTTACGTGGTATAAATACTTAGAGTGTAGCAGGTGTTCAGGCTATCAAATTAATACCACAGAATGTGTTGTTGGGAAGAGATATGCTGAATCTGCTCTTTGTAGTCAATACAAGCTGGTTCCAGGACAACACTGAGTAGATAAAAAAATAAAAAATAAATAAAAACTTACAGGAACTTGAGGAGTCTGCAAAGAAGGGATGCTGGCATCTTACTTTCCAGCTGGATATTTCATGTATCATTAGAAGAGGAGTAAGACCATGTGGAAGCATTCTTAAAAGAATTTGACAGGTATCCTTGTTTATCAGAGGTACACATGAATATAGAGACTGCTGTCTGCCTGAATCATTCTAATCATAAATTCAGGGCAAGGAGAATGGGTAGTGATGGCACAGTGTTCACTCTTTTTATCTGTATTGGTTATGTTTCCTCACTTTTGAGATGATGCAGAGAAGTTTCAACTGCTTTGATAGAACCTAAACAAGAGGGTTGTAGGGGGAAACTGTGGAGGAGGAAAAAGCTTTCCTTGACCCTCCTAGAGTCCTTGCCAGGTCTGCAATGAAACTGACAAAGACAAATTAATAGGAGAAAAGCATACAAATTTATTTAAGTTTAACCTGACATAGGAACCTTCATAAGGAAATGAAGACCCCACAAAATGGTTAAAGCTGTGTTTTTATGCCAGGTGGCACAAAAGATGAAATAAAGATGAAGAGTGGAAAAACATGATAGGGCAAAGAATATGAGCTAAGTTGTAAAATGAGAGACACTTAGCAAGACCTGTTCATTCAGATTCTCCTCAGCGTCCCTTTGTCTTCGAGATCAGGATGTTCCTTTCCTCCACGTATAGAGAGGGAAACTCTCACATGAAGATCTTATGACATGCTTCAAGGGAAAAGGAGGGGGGAAAGTCAGAGAGAGAACTTCCTGCTTCTGTTGTCTTCTCAAACATCTTTCTCTTTCAGCTTATAGCATTCAATATGGCACAATGAAACATTTTGGAGTAGCATGTGCTGAACCCCATCAGCTATGAACAAGGGTTAGGGAACCTTTGCAATAATGGGATATTATATATACAACCTGGAGTAGAAGCTGATAAAACAATAGAGAAGATCATTCCCAGATGAGAAAACAGGTGCTGGATCTAGACTGAGCTCACATCTGTGCTCCATGAGAGAGCTGGCACTGAGCCACTTCTGGCCATGAAAAAAAGAGGACACGATGAAGACACTTCTAAGACGTTAACTCACAGACCCCATTCACAAAAACTTTGCCAAAGAGTCACAATGACTACAAGGAGAACTGATACATAGCCCACACTCTGTGCAATGTGTCTACTAAAACTTAGATCATAGGACATTAGCTGACATGTAGCATGTCTGTCACACACAATATTACTTGTACCATGCTATTTTCAGGTCATACATTTTTCTCTATTGCCGCAGTCATTCCTCCCGTAACTTGTGAAGCCTATGCTCAATTACTCGTTTGGGTGAGAACCCATGTCTATCTTGGTGATCGCTGAAGCCTCAGCATCTATCACAATCTCTAGTAATTAGTGAGGGCTCAACATATATTTGATTGCTGAATGAGTAAATGAATGACAAGAACCAAAAGTAACTGGCACGTGGTAGCCACTAAATAAATATTCATGCCTTTTTTACTTCCTATTTCTAGCAAAACCAATTTCTATATGCATTTAAAACAAGTCATAGGGGGGTCTGGGTGACCCAGTCAGCTAAGTGACCAACTTCAGCTCAGGTCATGATCTCACAGTTTGTGAGTTCGAGCTCCCATGTGAGGCTCCAAGCCTGGAGCCTGCTTCAAATTCTGTGGCTCCCTTTCTCTCTGCCCATTCCTGGATCATGTTTTCTTTCTCAAAAATAACTAAATATTTAAAAAAAAATAAAGAAGGCATAGCTATTTTTTTCTGAATACTAAAGACATTAAATTACACATGTATTTATTAAAATGTGAATTCTATTTAATTTAATTAAACATAGATGCTATGTTAACTGAGTCATAAATTATAAATACTCTTTTTTTAAAATGTTTATTTTTGAGAGAGAGAGAGAGAGAGAGAGAGAGAGAGAGAGAGAGAGAGAGAGACTGTGTGAACTGGAGAGGGGGCACAGAGAGAGGGAGACACAGAATTCCAAGCAGGCTCCAGGCTCCAAGCTGTCAGCACAGCACCTGATGCAGGGCTTGAACTCATGAACCATGAGATCATGACCTGAGATGATATCAGACCCTTAACTGACTGAACCACCCAGATGCCCCTTAAATTGTAAATATTCTTAAATGTATCACTTTCAATATTTTCTTCTCTAATATCTTTATGTGGATTAATAATGGTAAAAATCATAAACCAATGTATTGTTTGATTTTTCTCTAGATATTACTCATCAGTCACAACCTATGCAGTTCTTCAGGTCAAGTAGCCAAAAGCAATGACAATTATCAACCAAAACAATAAACCATGGTCCAGAAATTACAACATTTTCCATAAAGTTTAATACATAATTAGACATGTGACATGGATGAAATTGAGATTTGAAAAAATTCACGATATCCCAGGACTCATCTCACCTCAAAGATTACCTGTGGCTGAGCAGTAAAAAACAATTCTAACCCACAGTATTAGCATTATTTAAAAGTTAAACCTGGTAAATGAGAATTGTGAAATATCTGTGTTTGCAAAAACATACAAAGCCATTCATTCTCTAACTAAATACAATACATAGGATGTCAACAGACAAACATCCAGATGCTAAATTAAAAAAATTTTGTCCATTTTAGGGCATGGCTAATGATATGACTATGTTAGGATGGGTTTCAGAATTAGTCAAATCTAATTTTTTTTAATGTTTTTAACGTTTATTTATTTTTGAGACAGAGAGAGACAGAGCATGAACGGGGGAGGGGCAGAGAGAGAGGGAGACACAGACTCGAAGCAGGCTCCAGGCTCTGAGCAGTCAGCCAAGAGCCCGATGCGGGGCTCGAACTCACGGACCGCGAGATTGTGCCCTGAGCTGAAGTCGGACGCCCAACCGACTGAGCCACCCAGGTGCCCCTAATTTTTTTAAACTTAGCATTATTGTGGCAAATTGATGTGCAATATAATTCATTGGCTTTAAGTTTACAAGTCAATGAGTTTTAACAATGTGTGTGTGTGTGTGTGTGTGTGTATAACCATCTTACTAATTGAGATATAGAACATTTTGTAACAGTTCCTTCATGCCACTTCACAATTAACCCCCTTCCCCCACCGGATGCTTGGAATCAAGTTTTCATTTGTCTCAACAGTTTCACCTTTCTAAAATTGTATATAAATTGAAATATATTAAGTATGTGTTTCATTATGTCTGACTTCCTTGTCTTAGCAAATGCTTTTGAGATTCATCAATTTTTGCATGAAGAACTACTTTGTTTCTTTTTATTACTAAGAGTGTTATATTCCATTCTCTGGATATACCCTACACTGGTAATATTGATTCAGAATTCACAAGAATTTTAATTGTTTCCAGTTTTAGTAATTATGGATGAGGGTGTTATAAACAATTGTGTCTAATTCTTTATGTGGACACACATTTACATTTTGTACGTATAATTCCAGGACTGAGATTTGGGGATGGCATGAGTTTGTGTTTAACTTTTGGTGGGACCACCAAACTGTTGTTCAAGGTGGGTGTACCATTCTGCATTTCAACCAGCAACACATGAAAGTTGCCTTTGTTCCACTTTCTTGCCAACACGTATACTGTCAAACTTTTTTAAATTTTAGCTGTTACAATCTTGTGTAGTTGTATCTCATTGATGTTTTTATTTGTATTTTCCTATAACAAATAGTGTCAAGCATCCTTTTGTATCCTTATTTGCCATTCTTTGCTGAAGTAGGTTTTTAAACTTTTTGCTCAGTTTTCAATATGGTTTATTGTCTTCTTACGTTTGAGTTGTAAGAGTTCACTTTTAACATCCTACCCAAGTCTCTTATGAAATACATGTTTTGAAAATACTTTCTCCCAGTCTGTAGCTTGCTTTTTCATTTTCTTAACAATGTCATCTGATGAATAAAGGTTTTCAATTTAGATGAATATTAACATATATATATACACGTATATATATATGTGTGTATATATATATACACATATATATGTATATATATGTGTATATATGTGTGTATATATACATATATGTGTGTGTGTATATATACACATATGTGTATATATACATATATACACATATGTGTATATATACATATATATGTGTGTATATATGTGTATATATATGTATATATATGTGTATATATATATACATATATATGTATATATACATATACATACAGAGTTGGTATTGTGAAAGATTCAATTCAGATGAATATTAACATATATATATACACACATATATATATATGTGTGTGTATATATACATATATATATATGTATATATACATATACATACAGAGTTGGTATTGTGAAAGGTTCAGACTTCTCATGTCCTAAGAAATTTTAGCCTAAGGACATAAAAATTTCCCCCTTTTTTTTTCCTAGAGCTTTTATAGTTTTGCCTCATAGGTTTAAGTCTATTATTCATTTCAAAGTAATTTTTCATTTATGGTATGAGATTGAGGCTCGTTTTGTCCAGAGAGCAATCCGATGATTCCAGCAACATTCATTTTAAAAGATTTCCCAGTTTAATTACCATTAAACTACATTGCTTCTTGTTGAAAAGCAATTACTTGTGATCCTGCTTCTGAACTTTATATTCTGTTTCATTGATCCATATGTCTATCCTTCTGACAACATCATACTCTCTTGATTGTGGTAGGTTTTTTTTTAGTGTTTATTTATTTTGAGAGAGAGAGAGAGAGAGTGCACATGAGCAGGGGGAAGGGCAGAGAAAGAGAATCTGAAGCAGGCTGCACACTATCAGCATGGAGCCTGACACAGGACTCCATCACACAAACTATGAGATCATGACCTGAGCCAAAATCAAGAGTCTGACGCTTAACCTACTGAGTGACCCAGGCACCCCAAAACCCATAGTTTTAGACTAAGTCTTGAAATCCAGTACTTTAAGGCTTCTAAATTTCTGTATTTCAAAAATTATTTCAACTATTCTAGATATCTCCCATTTCCAATTACATTTTAGAATCAGCTTTTAGTTTTAACAAAAATTTTAATATCTAGAAAATTGTCAAATTCTTAAATAAGGGACAGAATTTATTATCTCTGCTGCTCTGGTCATTAGGTAATCTATCAAATGTACCCATGCTTTATATTTATAAAACAGAAAAAAATATCAAATTCACAAGGGACTTTCCTGAATTAATTAGATAATGATGATAAATAACTTCTCAGTTTGTCTGTAGCATATTAGACATTCTATAAATGTCATTTCCTTTTACTGTGATTTTTCCTTCCCCCAAAACATAAACAGCTTAGGTTCCTGCACACTGACAGTTATTAGATTTTACCTGTTTGAAACTGATATAAAGATAAATTTAGGTACAAATATAAGTTCTTGAATTTCACTGAGTTTCATTAACAATTGTTACACATATCTGTAGTAAAGTTTGGGTGTATGAGACTAAAATCAGCTGACACAAGTATAAGTGCCATAAGGATGTATGATTTTTGTAATCAATGAAGTTATTGTTGAATGGAATTGAATAAAAGGTATTATTGTTGTTCTCCATATCTCTGAATAGAGGTAAATATTTGTTGATTATTTCTTATTCTACTACAGTGCATTTATAAATGCTATTTTTAGCATATTTTAAAAGCAGTATTAAAATTTATTATTTGAATTCTTCCAGTTAATGATTTGAATAGAAATAATGGAGACAATCTTGAACTCTGAGCATGAGAAGCTGAAGTTTTACATTCCTCTGAAAACTTGTGTGTACTTGTCACAATCTTTAGAACTTCTCAGTGCCTTTCCATTTCTTATCCAGAGAATTTGTTTCCTTCATATGTCCTTGCTTTAGAATTTACATTTATCAGATTTTGCTTTATTTTGATGAAGAGCATAATGCAATAGTGTGAAAAAAACAAAAGCAGACAAATTCTGATAGTGAAATATAACAATATTTGCTAACTTACTTTTCACTATATTTTGGGATTCCCCAGGGTGCATACATATTCAACTCCCATTCCTGCCTATAAACTCTCTCAAAATTATCACACTCACTCTAAGTGTTTCAACTACCCCTGATGTGGATTCTGATAATTGGATACCTCTAGATACCCATGACTCACACTAACATTTCTAAACCCCAGCTAAATATATATTCTGGATGTCTTTAGGCAACTGAACACCAGCATGTCCAAAGAAATGATCTCTTTTCCTAGTCTGCATTCTATGATCTTTGTCTTTACATTCAATTGAGTTTTCCCTATTAATAGAAACCATGTAAATTCAATATAGATAATAGGAGAATAGCAAAACTGTAAAGATAAAATATAAATCACTTGATTTGATCTCATCACTTAGCAGGATTCACTTTTCTATCCATCTTTTTTTATGCAAATAAACCTGTCGATATCACATATGATACAAGGTCTTATAAAATTAAAAGATTGAGATAAAAACATATACATTTTGCCTTATTTTCATTATATTATGAAAAAATTCCATGCCATTTTATAGTCCTTGAAAATAATTTTTAATGAGTTTGTAAATATTCATCATATGGATAAGCTATTAGCTGGATATATAGGTGTTTCTATTTCTTACATTATATGTTATGCTGCAGAAAACATCTCTTACACATATAGCTTTCACTTATTATAAACTTATCATAGGTTCCCTACAGATAAATTGATTAATGTATTTGTATTTTTTTTTTTTTTTTGAGAGAGAGAGAGAGGGAGAGAGAGAGAGAACAGAGGGGCAGAGAAAGAGAATCCCAAGCAGGCTCTGCACTGTTGGTGAGGAGCTTGACAATATGGGGCTTGAACCCACAAACTGCAAGATCATAACCTGAACTGAAACCAGGGGTCTGAGGCTTAACTGACTCAGCCACCCAGCCACCCAGCCACCTAGATGTGTGGAAATTTTTTAAAGGAATATTGTGTCAAATTGCAATTTAGAAGAATGGTATTAATATAAAATGATACTCACAAGTGAACCTAATTCTTATTTTCTTTTATTATTTTTAAAGCTATTTTTATTTCACGGGTAAATTTTATACGATATATTAATTTCACTTTGTTTACTAGTGAGGGTAATTTTTTTGTATTTATTTTAATCCTTTATCATAATTTATAATATTTTTAATTTTGAGGCTTCTATTATTTTTTAAAAAAATTTCAACTAATATTTTTAATGACTTACTGGCATTTTTATATGTTTAAAGATAATAATCTTTTGTCATGTGTCACTTTTTTTTCAAATTTTTTTCATAAGCCACTCACTTTTAATGTCTTGTAGATTCGGGTAGAATTTTTCATCATTGTTCGTATTAATGATCATTCACTTAATTTTCTTTATTATTATCTTTTGCAGTTAGCTGTCTACAATGAAGAGTTTGTATCGTGTTGTAATTGTTTTTACTTATTTTAAACTATTTTCATCTCTCTTTTAATCTTGGCTTATTCATATCTATTTCTCACAATTGAATCAATTTTAATGACTCCAAGTATTTCTCCTCTAAATTGTCTTGTTTGTTATATAAATTATTTTCAAATTGATGGCCTCCATTTGTGTCTTCAAGACCAAGTTCCCTTTTCCTTTACATAAGGTTTTTATGGATCCAATGTTGTAGTAAATGTGTTTTATTTTTTGTTCATATTTGGATAGAGAGAACTCTATTTAGATGCAGCATCTAATAACCTAGGGTGGTAGAATACTAATGGCCACTCTCAGTAATTATTTGAGTGATGGCTGCTTCACTTTTTAGAGAAGAGATCTGAAGGACAGGAAGGGTGATATTTATAGTTATCTGGGAGGTACACATCCTCCACTCTTTGTGGAGGGAAAATCCCATCCCCTAGGCAAATCAAACTTGTTTTCTTTCTACCCTGTGAGTTACATTTCCCTCAGGATAAGGGTGTTATTTCTAAGGACTGAGTTTGAGACAAGGAGCATAGCCTGTTTGGATCAGCCAGTCCTTCTCTCCTTTTGAAATATACTTCCCTACAAAGACCACACATTCTATGTAGTACTTGTACTCCATACAAGGACAGATTCCCCTCAGAATAGGCCTATTTATGCTCAGCACTGCCAATGACTGCGAATGGATTAATCTCGTTTGGGTGTGACATATTAGGCAGCCCACTGCATAATCTTTCTTTTTATTTTTATGTTTATTTATTTTTGAGGACAGAGACAGAGCATGAACAGCAGAGGGGGAGAGGGAGAGGGAGACACAGAATTCATAGCAGAGCCCCATGCAAGGCTGGAACTCCCCAACCATGAGATCATGACCTGAGCCAAAGTCAGATGCTTAACCGGCTGAGCCACCCAGGCGCCCCTTCATTTCTTTATATTTAAATGTTCATGAAAAATATTTGCTAGTGTTTGTGTCCATTTTTAATTTACAAAAACAGCATCATGTTCTGTATATCATTGTTTCTCTCCTTAAAACAATTGTTTTTATTTGTACATTATTTTTTATTGTACAAAATCCCATGGAAGATGTTCACATTTTACCGTATCTAATTGATATATGTCAATACTGAGATTATCTCCAACTTTTGACACAGTTAATGTGGCAATGAGCATTTTAGAATATGACCCCTCATAAACCTATAAGACTTCCCTGGGATATTCACCCAGGATTGAAATTGCTGGTTTGTAGGATATGTTTTATTTAATTTGAATAAATAGGACCAGAATGACTTCTTGATAGCATCCCAGTGTGCATTCTCTACCACCTTCCCACTGATGCTTGACATTATCTTGCTTTATAATTTTTACATAATAAGTTTAAAGTGAAATGTGAAGAGAGTGAATTTTCTTGTTTTAATGTATTAGTCTGCTTACAAAGGCTTGCCTCTTTCAGTGTCTTTAACTCACCCGTTTCTGTAGTTACTATTGTGTTAGGACTTAATTCTGCTATTATATTATTTTCCTTTTACTGTTGTCTCTTTTTATTTTATTCTTTTCTTTTATGGATTTAAATTAAATAGACTGAGTTTTTTTTTCTGCTTGTTTAAAAGTTATTTCATTTTCTTATCTTGATATTTGTTAGCCTCAGATCTATCTTAATATATATTTGCATAAAATGCTACCTCTGAATAAGTCCTATTATGAATGTATGTTCTCTCCTCACTGCGTTGTGTTGATATTTTCTACAATTTTAGTCCTAGTTTAGTTTTTAATGTTTATTTTTGAGAGAGAGAGAGAGACAGAGTGAGAGTGGGGGAGGGAGAGAGAAAGAGGGAGACACAGAAACTGAAGCAGGCTCTAGGCTCTGAGCTGTCAGCACAGAACCCCACATGGGGCTGGAACCCACAAACTGCCAGATCATGACCTGAGCTGAAGTTGGATCCTTAACTGACTGAGCCACCCAGGCCCCCTTTAGTCGTAGTTTATACAGAAATACTTTCTTTTCCTTTTCCTAACCCTAGACATTGACAAGATATTTCACCATTCTTATTCTTATGTCTTCAACATCTTCTGGATTTATTTTTCCAATCATGAGTACGTCCTCTGAAAGTATTTGAGTCTTGGTGTAAAGTCTCCTGACAATTCCATTTCTGATAATATTTTATTGTAATATTACATTAAATTAAATAATTTTCTGGATGTGTAAGCTCTACATCTTTTTAAATCAAAATGTTAAAATTGTTATTCTATATCCCTCCTGCCTCCAGTGTTTATTTTGAGAAGTCTTATACCTAGTTGTGCATTAAATCTGAATTCTATTGTGTTTTATAACGTTAAAGTTTAATATAATGTGTTTAGACCTTTTGGTAACTCTACTCTTTGGCACTCTATAAATGTTTTCAACCTGAGGTATCTGATCTGTCTATATCTTTGGGAAATTTATATCCTTTTTCTTCAAATATTTCTCCATTTTATTTGCTTTGGCTTCTTTGAGACTCTTCTAGAATTTTGAACTTTGACTCATATATTAATATATCTGTTATTTTTTAAGTATTTTATTTTATTTAGTTTTAGGTATTTTCTGTTACTTCTCTCCTGTTGTCTTCAGTAGGAGATCCTCCCTTGGATCCTCCTTATCATTCTTCTATCATTTGGCTTTATTTATTCTACTACTTATCATTATCTATTGGCTTCTATTTTTAAATCCTTTTTACACTTAATATCCAACTGGTATTATCTTATTATTTTTTCACATGGCTATTTGCCTTTATCTTCTTAAACATATTTATCATGTTTTAAATTTTTATTTTCCTCTTCCAATGTTTCTGCTTCATCTTGCATAGGTAATACAGCTTGTTGCTTTTTTTGAGTTGTATTTTGAGTTGTGCTCTTCAATTACTATGTTCCCCTCAGCATTTCACATTCTTTCTCTGGAAATATGTACTGGGGAATTAATGGTTAAGGCCAGGTTCCATTCAGTATCAATCCTTGGAAAGAACGCTAGTATTGATAGCTATGGATCACATAGAGCTATAATGATGCTTCCCATTTGTTGTCATTTAATAGGGCAGTTTTTCTAGTCTTTATATTACCTTAAATCAAGGACTGTTTCTATCTCCAGAGGATCTGGATTCTAAGAACCTTTCCATGGCAATAACCCCTGATCTTTGAATTTCATGCAATGTTCTTATCACTGAACATGATTCTTTATAATAAATTCCCTTTACTGGACAAATATGAAAAGGGTATTTTTGTCACCAATAAAGCCAGTCTAAAAGGTATCTAATTCCAAGCAATAGCAGGGGAATTAAAGGAAAATAATTTATATTTAAGAAACATATTAAATCACTATTGAGAGCTTTCCCTAATATGGTCAAGATGCAAGTTCATACTAAAAGCATAATTTACTGAGTGACGAAGTTTGATTCTAACAATGCAGTTGGATCAATGAGACAGTGTCTGCTACTACTTAAAAAGAAAAAAAATACACTAGTAGCAATGAGACATTAAGAGAGCTGTCAAGTGCTGCACATTTGCTTTAAGTAGTAACATCAAATATCTGTGACCCATTTTCCCAAGAAGTCAAATTTTTTTCCACTGACTTGTCTAGAATACTTTGATACCTAATTTTATTTTTAAATGTGTGTATTTAAAATCCATTTTTAAATAGGTATTCTCTTTACAAAAAAAACAAAGGAAGGATGTTATTCTGTGAAATATTTTCAGGTGTCTAATCTGCATGTTTAATGATCCAATGTTGAATTTGTAAATTTTTTTCTCTAGTTACAAAGTAAGACTCTTTCCCGCACATTGATGTGATCATTATTCATTTTCCACTCATTGCTGAGACAGGGAAACAGTAGCTTTATGATGAACAGGAGAAGAATCTATCAGGTCCCAGTCACTTTTCATGAACTAAGGACTGATGTCAGTGACTGTCAGATACAAGCGATTTTCCCCATAAATCTCCCCTTCCTTGCAAATCGAATCATTGTTCCCTTACATTGCACAGACTTTTGTTCAGGTTTTCTGTTGTATAAAATTTAATGAGAACAGCCACAAAAAACATTACAAGCTGAGTATGTGCCAGAGAGAAATCTGCAAGTATGTTGAGATACCTCACATAATTACCTATGATTTTCTTTAGCTAGCAACTTTTTTTTTAGATGAGGGGAAAAAACCTCTTAAAGATCCAACATTGATACTAATTCCCACTTACCATGTATGTATGGAGTCTGTGTGTTGTATGTGTGTGAGTGTGTGTGATATATTAAATATATCAGAAAATAAATTATGGACTCAGTTTAATAATAACATGAGACATAAAATTTGACTCAAATTTAAAAGATGTGGTGGTGGAATATACTTCCTACCACTGCCAGGCCCAATTATGAGAATCTCTTACTTCCTTCTTTCCCTCTGCAACAGCCGTCACTTGTTTGGCTGCTCCTGTTGTCTGTTGCCAGGGTCATGCACCTTGAGGCAGACAGCTGGGCCTCCTTGATGGAAGATTCCCACCTCTATAATTCACCTAGACCCCTCTAATTCACTCCCACCCATCATCTGCCAGAGGTACAGCTTTACGATTTTTTGAACATATCACAAGATATATCTGTTTGCTTTGCCCTTTGGGTACACTAATCTTTTTTCTGAGACTGTGTACTTATTGGGGGCAAGGTTATTGTTTCTAGTCAGGGGGTGTGAAGACATAATGAGAATGTGCTTAATTTATGGTCGCTGTTGCTATTTGCCTTATCTGTGCCATGCCCTTCCCAGATATTTCCCAAAGGAACACTTAATTCATCTAAAATATTTCATATATAAATCCACACTTATGTGGTAACTTCACTGACACATGGTATAAACTCATTTCTTTCTATTTGCCAATTTGGCTCAATATTCTCTGGAAGGAAAGTTTTCTTGATCAAATGGAAGAAACACAGAACTCTAATAGAAAGAATATAGGTCCCTTTTCTACTACAATTTCCACATTCTCTCCAAATGAAACCCATAAAACACTTGTAGTTTTATTTTTGCAAAATAATAGAGGGTAAGCTGTTGGATACAAGGAGGAACTAGTTTAAAGGCTTGCTGATGTTGGAGATTTTAGTTCTTTATCCTCAAAGTTAAAAGCCTTTGGAAGAGCAAAAGATTATATCTGTGTCGGCATTTTACTATGGTGGAGATCAAATGCCACTGATTCATGCTCATTAGGGCTGCTTCTCCCTCACCTGGGAGGCTTAAAGAAGTCTTTATGAGAGCTCAGCAAGGATTAACTTCATAGGCAAGAATAATAAGAAAAAATCTGTATGGTTGGTCTTAATTTGCGAGAGAATGCGATCATTTAGTTATTATGCCCTGGGAAACTTTAAAAATTTTAAACACATTATAGTCAGAAATATACATATTAAATCCTTTAAAATCTGTGAGAGATGGGGTTACCACAATAGTCATTTTATTTTATCTCCAGTGAGAGAAAAGCTAATGTTGGTTATCTTGAGTCGGGGTGGAGGGAGGAACCTGACTACCAATTTCTCTTGGTTGACTTTAGCATATCAAAATGATTGCATCGTATACTTGGTTTGTATGTGTGTGTTTGCAAGAGCTCACAATTTTAATTCAAAGAGTATTAAGTATTTATCATATTTCTGTTATGAACGCATAATACATTTTAAATACACATAATGGTATATTTTCTAATAGTGATTTGTCGATCTAATTGCCGTTTACTTTCAAAATTGTTTTGAATGGCCTTAAAAAAATGACCTCACTGTATAGTTGGAGGAATTGAAGCCCAGAAAATAGAAGGGCATGCTTTGAGTTATAGTGCCAATTTGTGCCTGCTTTTACAATGCCCAGACTACACACCGCATGACACCCTTTAACTTTTTTTAAAGCTAGTCACTATTATGGAGAGTTAATGTGACTAAATGGGTTTTTTCACAACTTCATTTTGCTATGCCAATATTTGTCATTAAATCTATATTTATAGATGAGAAACCTCTAGAATAAAAATGTAAACAAATTTTACATACTATGTAGTTACTCACTGTTTTGTTTTCATGTGAATTTTGTCAGTTCCATAAATTAATACATATTTGCTAAGGACCTACACACCAGATATGGTGCAAATATTCGAGTAAAAAAAAAATAAGACACAATGACTATAATCAAAGAAATGATATTTCTGTTATTTCACTTATTATATTTGGGCAATGATTATATGTTTGCATATCTATCTTTTCTACCATCTTCCCAAGAAAATTCTAATACTGAATAATACAGATTATGTCTTTTCAATATAACTCACTGATAAGTAAAATATTTTCTTCATATGATAACATATCCTAAATATTCTCAATTAGAGTATTTATAATTGATTCAACTCCCTATCAAGATCTTCTGACTGAACACTTTAATGGAAATTTCTAATTTTCTTTCCTTAACTAATACACAGAAATTTTCTCTCTCCCTTAATATAATATAAACACCAGAGATATCACTGACCTTCACCTCTACTACCTCCCTCAATAATAATGGATTTGAGGAGGTTAAAACGAAATGCTTCAGCCAGAATTCCTTAGCTCTGAAAGTTAAAAGTTAAAGCCAAGCCAAACTCACAGGACAGAATAAAAGATATGACTCAGTAGAAATAGAGACACATGAAAATCTCCCGTTTCGAACTTCATTGTGTCGTCAGCTAATATGAATTTTTCTCTTCCTCTCCTGTGCATTTTTTTTAGAATCCAATGATCATAGCCCAGAAAGGGCATTTCTACAACTCCTTAGAAGTGTATATTGGAAGGGGTGCCTGGGTGGCTTAGTCAGTTAAGCCTCCAACTTTGGCTCAGCTCATGATCTCATGGTTAACGACTTTGAGCCCCATGTTGGGCTCTGTGCTGACAGCTCAGAGCCTGGAGCCTGCTTTGGATTCTGTGCCTCCCTCTCTCTCTGCGCCTCTCCAGATCATGTTCTGTCTCTCTGTATCTCTCTCAAAAAATAACATTAACAAAATAAAAATTAAATAAAAATTAAAAAAGAAGTGTATATTAGAGGGCACTGGGGTGGCTCAGTCAGCTAAGCTTCAGACTCTTGGTTTTGGCTCAGGTCATGATCTTAGGTTCAGGAGCCTGAGCCCTATGTCGGGCTCTGCCCTGATAGTGAGCACTGATAGTGTTGAGCCCACTTGGGATTCTCTCTTTCTCTTAAAACAAATAAATAATTAAAAAAAAACATACATATCACCTTGCTTTTATTCTGAAAGATATGATTTCAGCAGAGGGATAATTAATCTTTATAGATTTTGCTCAGAGTTGCTATTGACTATAGTTGGATTTTGTCTAATGTACCCATTTGTAACAAGATTAGATTTGCTTTAGGACAGCAGATGATCAACTTCTAGAAGTGTTTCATTCATGTACACTTGAAAGAATGTATATTATGTCAACATTGGATGCTATCTTTCAGAGATGTCAATTAGGTCAGTTTTATTATATTTGATGCTCAGATCGTCTATATGTTTAGTGACTTGTCTGCTTTATCTATCAGTTATTGAGACAGGTGTGTTAAAGTTCCCACTATGACATGTGTATATCTTTCTCTCCTTTTTATAACGACAATCTTTGTTTTATATATCTGAAGTTATATGTAACATGTATAAAAGTTTATCAGTTATTCCACTTTATCATAAAGTAAGGTCTTCTCTATCTCTAGACCCATGTCTTGTTCAAGTCTATTTTGTCTAATGTTCATATACACAAACCCAATTTTGTGTTTGGGAAGAGGGGAGAGGAAATAGGATGACTGCAGAATGTATTGCTTTCATACTTTTAATTGGAAATATTCTATGCACTTATTTAGTAAAATTTGTTTCTTGTAAGAAAGATACTGTCTTACTTAACTTTTATGACACTATTTCTTCTTCCCTTTAGAATTCAAATACATTTTATACAAATACTGACAACGTTTAGTTTATATCTAACAGAGAATTTGTCTGCTTATCCCGTTTTGTCTTTTCTCTCTTCTTTTGCACTACTCAGATTTATTTTATTATTCTATTTCTCCCTTTTTATCACTTTATTTATTTTTAAGATAATTTTTAATCAATAGCCTAGGAATAAAAATATACTCTCATACTTTGTATATTTTAATATGTATTAGTGCATGTATCACTTCCCAGGCAAGGTTAAAACTCTAGAACTATTTTACTCCATTTGATCCAGCCTGTATTGTTTTCATGTATTTGGATTTTATTAATATTTTAAGCTCCACAACCTAATATTCACTGAAAATTTCCTGACTGCTTCATCCTTTCTGTGTTTCTTTATTTTTTCTGGCATTTCTATGTTTCTCTCTGGGTAGATTCTCCTCCTCCTGAAGAGTTCCTATTAATATTTCCCTTAGAGCAGGCACAATAGACAAAAATTCATTCTCTCTCTCTCTTAATCTGATTGTCTCCTTTCACCTTTACTTTTAAAGGCTATTTTTGCTTGGTATAAAATTTGAGGTTGGCCCTTGTTTTCTTTCAGTGAATTAGAGATGCCGTAACGTGTCTCTAAGACGTTGTGGAGTCTATTGAAACATCAACATTCAAACTTATCGTTGTTCTTCCCAGCAAAATGTCTCGCCCCCCCCCCCCACCTGACTTTAATTTTTCCTTTTTTCTTTGGCTTTCAATAATTTGATTATAAAATGTCTAGATGTGTTTTTCCCTGAAATTATTCTGCTTCAGATGCATAAGAGTTTTTGAATTTGTGCTTAAGTTTTGAAAAGTTATGTCAATATTTATTCAAATTTCACATCTTACCCATTCAGTCTCTTGTTCTGGGGCTACAGTTTTATATAGTTAAAATATTTTACTATATTCAACATTTGTCACCTATGATTTTCTCTATTCTTCCATCTGTTTTGGACTCTATGCTTCAATCCGGATACTATGCAATCACCTATTTCCAATTCAGCATGTACCTGTTTTGCTGTGTCAAATATGCTATTAAACCTATCTACTGACTCCTGAATTTGGGTTAATGAGTTGTGGAAACCTATAGTTTCTATTTGATATTTTCTTATAATACAAATCTCTATGAAAATTCTACATTGTAATATCAATGTTCTTAAATATGTCAATCAAAGTTATTTTTAAGTACATTTCTATTCACTACAAGAATTTCTGTCTCTATATTTTTTGACCTTTTCTTTCTGTTGGCATACCTCATGATTTTTAAATGTATGCTGATATGCATAATAAAATTTAGAAGATCTGTATGATGTACAATTCTTCCAAATATGGAAAAATTTATGAAAGTGCACAGATACCACTTCCTCTATAAGTAGTGATTTATCCATTCAACATTAATTGGTTTCCTGCTATAATTTGTATTCTGTCCTTTCTTAATCATAAAAGAAGGACTATAGCACTAACATGGTTTTTGTTGTCCTTGTTGCTGTTTTTGTTTTATTTTGGAGAACACAGAATACAGTGCAGGAATGAAAATATTTAGGCAACTATTTCTCATGAATTGTGCCAAATAATAATAAAGCAAAGCAAATAGCTATTAGGCAAGCATGAAAGGGAAAACTAGTCAACTGGAAAGCTAGGAGCAAAGAGGAAATGTGAAGAACATACATGGAGACTTCTCTGAGATTTACTGATATATATATATATGTAATATGTATATATTACATATATATATATATATATATATATATAATGGAATGCCACTTGACAATCAAAAAGAATTAAATCTTGCTATTTTGCAAAAACATAGATGGAACTAGAGTGTATTATGTGAAGAAAATAAGTCAGTCAGAGACAGACTAATATTATATGATTTCACTCATATAAGAAACACAACAGATGAACATAGGGGAAGGAAAGGAAAAATAAAATAGAAACAAAGAGGGAGGAAAACCATAAGAGACTCTTAAGGACTGAGAACAAACTGAGGGTTGCTGGAGGTGAGGTGGGTGGGGCATGGGCTAAATGGGTGATAGGCATTAAGGAGGATATTTGTTGGAATGAGCACTGGGTGCTATAAGTAAGTGACAAATTAGTGTGTTCTACTCCTGAAACCAATAGAACACTTTATGCTAACTAACTTCAATTCAAATAAATACATGAATAAATGAATGAATGAGTAAATAAATAAATAAATAAGAATTAGCCAGGTAAATTGAATGTGTGGTGGGTAGAATGGGAGGCTCATTCTAAACAAAAGTGACAACTTGCATAAAGGGAGAAAATGAGTGTATATGGGGACTGAAAAAGCATAAGATAGGTAACAGTAAAGATGGAGCTTGAGAGAGAACACTGAGCAACCCATGAAAGACTTTGCAATCGTTTCTCTTTATCTGGAGTATGTGAAAGCATTGTTGGGAAGCCATTGGTGTGATTTAGACAAGTGAAAGGATCAAATCTACATATTAGAATAATCTCTGCAAAAAGCAGGATAGAAGATAAATTATCAGGAGATAATAATTGAGGCAGGGATGCCTGTTAGGAAGCTGTTGAAGTAGTACTGTAAAATAGTATATTAGCAAATATTTAGGACTTGGATAAAGGGTAAACAGCTATAGAAAATTAGGGAGAATATCATCAGTGTGCTGATGCTGGTTTACGAGAGTCAAATGAGTGTGCATCTCTTCCCAATATGTGTTAAGACACATGAAGTTAATGGCAAATTAACTTTGTTAACACAAAGATAATTGGCAAATGCCAAAAAATCAAGGTTCATTCTTTTTCTAAGGGAACATCTAGAACATAATGCTGGGCAGAATGGATTACCAAATGTTTAGAAGTAAGTTGTAAGACTAGGTGATTTAGTTTATCTGGAAGGTGAGTAAAGGATGAGTCAAATTTATCTGTCAGTCTTTTCACTACAGTGAACAGATGAATACTCTTTCCATCAACTGAGATACAACCTAAGAGTATGATTTAGGGCAGGATCTTAAATTTCAGGTAGAGGTGGAACGTTTAAGTCAAGGTATCTAGCAGGTATTAGGACATATGAAGTTTTGATTCATCAGCATGTATGCATAATTAAAATAATTTCACTAGAGGAGATTGTCCACGAAGAGTGTTCACATCAGAATTTGAGAAGAAATTTTAAAAGATTTCCAAATGTTAGCAACTGAGATGAAGTAGAACACAAAAGGAGGCAAAGGTCATATTGTTGTAAAAACTAGCAAAATGTGTTGTTACTGTAAAAAGCAAAATCTAGGAGGTTTTCCAAACTGAGGGGATGATCAGCAATGCTAAATGCAGCAGACATGTCCTCTGGGATCCTAGAACTTAAAACATGCACTGAATTGGATAAGTATGAAATCATTGCTGATCCAAATAAATGAAATTTCATAGTTTGAATAAAGTGATTAGGTGGTCATGGAGTAAATATAGTAATTGTGATCAAAGGTTTGAGTTGCTCTGTATGAACAGAGTAAATGAAAATTGAGACTCAGTCTAATAATGAACATGACACATCCAGATAAACATAAAAAAGAGGATCAGAGAAGAGACTACATTGAAGAATGTAGGAAATGAGGCGACATGGTTTAGGGAAGAAATGGATCTGTGAGTGCTACAGATGGGAGGGAGCTGTGTTTGTGGAAAAGAATGAGAGAAGCATACAGAAGAATGCACACGGAGAATGTTTCCCCAAAGACACTGGCTTGGAAAAGAACAAGGGTTGAGTTTTGTGAGTTCTTACAACTATAGGGTTTAAAGCCTGGAATTTCAAAGATCAGGAGACTTTGCTAGGATAGAGTCCGGAAGACACCACCCTGCTTTGGGAGAGAAGGCAGGCAAGCAACCTGGGTGTCAGACAATGTGGAAAAAGGGATTTGAGGAATGCCTGGGGCACACAGGGTGGAGATTATTCACTTTTCTTGGAGCTTTGTCCCCTAGAAGTAGCACTCAGGGAAAGGATTCTCCAGGAACATAGGAGCTGGCTGGCACCATTTCCTTTCCAGGCCCCTCAGCATAAACACAGAGCCACCTTTGGAAAGCAGTCTAGCACCCTCCTTAACTTGTCTACACCAAGCCCTACCACCCTCCACTCTGGAGGACCTGCCCTTCTCAGTCAAGCTTGCATCAGCCCCGGCACACTGGGCCACTACCCCAGAAGACCAGCACAAACACATTCCCACATTACATCTCCTGACCAGAGAGTTCCTCAGGGCATCAGTTCTGGTGGGGTTGGTGTCAGGTTTCATTCCAGAAGCAGACAAGAGTACACCTAGTTAAAGCTCACCACATTTAAGCCAAAGAACAAACACTGCCCACAGCAAGCAAGGAAAGCTTCTATGGATAACTGGCCTGAAGGACACAGAAGCCAAAACACAACAGCATAGTGTACCCACCACACACTGGAGACACTCTCTGAAGAGCCATGCCCTTGGCACCAAATGACCTCTTCCTCCTAAGGCTATTACCTTTGAGATAGGAGATATAACTGGCTTTTCTAACACAGAGAAGAAGGCAGACTTAGACAGCATGCTAACACAGAGTTATTTATCCCAAATGAAAGAACAAGATAAGACCACAGCCAGAGATCTAAGTGAAACAGCTATAAGTAACATGCCTGATGTAGAATTTAAAGCAACATCATAAGGATACTCACTGGGTTTGAGAAAAAAAAAAAAAGACATCAATGAAGCCCTACCATAGAGATAAAATCAGCACTGAAGAATGCAATAAAAGAATCTGGAAACAGGCTTGATGCAAAGAACAGCAAGATGGAAGAAGCAGAGGAACAAGTTAGTAACCTAGAAGACAAAATAATGGAAAATAAGCTTAACAAAAGAGAAAGGATTATGCCACACACATTGACTTAGGCTACTCAGTGACTCCATCAAATATAATAACATTCATATCATAGGAGTCTCAGGAGAAGAAACAGAAAAGAAGGAAGAACATTTATTTCAAGAAGTAATAGAAGAAAACGTCCCTAATCTGGGGAAGGAAACAGACATTCAGATCCACACGGAGAAGTCCTATCAAAATCAACAAAAGCAGGCCAACATCAAAACATATTATAATTAAATTTGCAAAACAGAGTGATAAAGAAAAAAAATCTCAAAAGTAGAAAGATTAAGAAGTCCTTAACTTACCAGGGAAGACCCATAAGGCTAGCTGGAGAGTTCTCAACAGAAACATGGCAAGCCAGAAAGGAGAGGCATGATATATTCAAAGTGCTGAATGGGAAAAATCAGCAGATAAGAATCTTCTATTCAGCAAGGATACCATTCAGGATAGAAGGAGAGATAAAGAGTTTCCCAGACAAAGAAAATTAAAGGAGTTTGTGTCAATTCCGTCAGCCCCCAAGAAATATTAAAGAGACTCTATGAGTAGAGAGACCAAAAGCAGGAAGACAAGAAAGAACCAAAGAAAATCTCTCAAAACAATAAAAAAACAAGTAATAAAATGGCACTAAATGAATATCTTTCAATAATTACTTTGAAGATGAATGGACTACATGCTCCAATCAAAAGACATAGAATGTCAGAAAAGATAAAAAAGAAAAAAGAAGATCCATCTATATGCTGCCTACAAGAGACTCATTTTAGACCTAAAGACACCTGCAGGTTGAAAGTGAGGGGATGGAGAAATATTTATCATTCACTGGATGTCAAAATAAACCCAGAGTAGCAATACTTATATCAGACAAACTAGACTTTAAAACAAAGACTGTAAAAGGAGACAAAGAACAGAATTACATAATCATAAAAGGGACAATCCAACAAGAAAATATAACAATTGTAATTATTTACAAGAGCACAAAAATACATTTTAAAAAGTAATAACAAATATAAAGGAACCAATTAATAATAACACAATAACAATAGGGTACCTTAACGCCCCACTCACTTCAATGGACAGATCATCTAAGCAGAAAATCTACAAGGAAAGAATAGTTTTGAATGACAAATTGGACCAGATGGACTTAACAGAGGTATTTAGAACATTCTCTCCTAAAACAGAAGATTACACATTCTTTTCAAGTGCACATGGAACATTCTCCAGAATAGGTCACATATTGGGTCATAAAACAGGCCTCAACAAATACAAACACTGAAATCATACCATGCACCATTTCTGACCACCAATCTCTGAAACTAGAAGTCAATCACAAGGAAAACTTTGGAAAGACCAAAAACACATGGAGGATAAACAAAATAAAACTAAATGATGAGTGGGTCAACCTGGAAATCAAAGAAAAAAAATTTTGTTAATGCATGGAAGCAATGAAATGAAAAAACAATGATCCAAAACCTTTGGGATGTAGCAAAGGCAGTCCTAAGAGGGAAGCATATAGCAATACAGATCTACCTCAAGAAGAAAAGAAAAATCTCAAATATACAACCTAACCTTACGCCTAATGGAGCTAGAAAAAGAACATCAAATAAAACCTAAAGCCAGGAGAAGGAAGGAAATAAAAAAAGAGATAGAGAAAGAGAGAGCAGAAATAAATGATGTAGGAACCAAAACACAATAGAACAGCTCAAAAGGAGCTGGTTCCTTGAAAAACATAATAAAATTGATAACTCACTAGCAAGACTTATCAAAAAGAAAAGAGAAAGGACTTATAAAGTCACAAATGAGAGATGGGAAATAACAACAAGCACAAAAGAAATACAATTATAAGAGAACATTATGAAAACCTATATGTCAGAAAATTGGACAATTTGGAAGTAATGGATAAAGCCCTAGAAACATAGAAAGTACCAAATCTGAAATAAGAAGAAATAGAAAACTTGAACAGAATGATAATAAGCAAAGAAATTGAATCTGTAATCTAAAAAAAACTAGCAAACAAAAGTCCAGCACCAGATATCTTCACAAACAAATTCTATGCAAACTCTAAAGAAGAGTTTATATCTTTTCTTTTCAAACTATTCCAAAAGATAGAAATGGAAGGAAAACTCCCAAATTCATCCTATGAGGCCAGCATTACCCTGACACCAAAACCAGATAAAAACTCTACTAAAAAATACAACTAAGGCCAATATCTCTGATGAACATGGATGCAAAAATTCTCAATAAAATACTGGAAGACTGAACCCAATAATATGTTGAAAAAATCATTAACCATGATCCAGTGGAATTTATTCCTATGTTTCAAACATGGTTCAATATTCACAAATGCAATATGATACACCACATTAGTAAAATAATGGATAAGAACCATATTATCATTTCAATATATGCAGAAAAATCATTTGACAAAGTGTAACATCCATTCATGATAAAAATCCTGATCAAGGTAGGTTTAGAGGAAACCTATCTCAACATAGTAAAGGCCATATATGAAAAGCCCACAGCTAATGTCATTCTCACTGGATAAAACTGAGCTTTTTCTCTAGGATCAAGAACAAGACAGTGATATTCACTCTCACCAATGTTATCTTTTTTAATGTTTATTTATTCATTTTGACAGAGAGACAGAGAGTGTGAGAGGAGGAGGGACAGAGAGAGAGATACAGAATCTGAAGCAGGCTCCAGGCTCCGAGCTGTCAGCACAGAGCCTGATGCGGGGCTTGAATTCACAAATGGCGAGATCATGACCTGAGCTGAAGTCGGACACTTAACCAACTGAGCCACCCAGGTATGCCCGACCCTGTTATTTAACAAGTACTTGAAGTCCCAGCCATAGCAATCAGACAACAAAAAGAAATAAAAAGCATCCAAATCAACAAGAAAGTAGGTAAACTTATACTATTTGCAGATGACATGATACTCTACATAAAAAACTAAAGACTCCACCAAAACATTGCTAGAACTGATACACAAATTCAGTAAAGTAGCAGGATATAAAATCAATGTACATATATTTGATTCATTCCTATAAACCAATAATAAGGCAGAGAAAGAGAAAGTACGGAATCAATGTTATTTATAATTGCACAAAAACCATAAGACACCTAGGAATAAACTTAAGCAAAGAGGTGAAGGATAGTTACTCTTAAAACTATAAAACACTGATGAAAGAAATGGAAGAAGACACAAAGAAATGGAAAAACATTCCATGCTCATGAATTGGAAAAACAAATATTGTTAAAACGTCTATACTACCCAAAGCAATCTACATGCTACACATTTGATGTGATCTCCATCAAAATACCCAAGTGTCTTTCACAGAGCTAATACAAACAATCCTAAAAATTGTATGGAACCACAAAAGATCCAGAATAGCCAAAGAAACCAACCTTGAAAAGAAAAGCAAATCAGGAGACATTACAATTCTGGACTTCAAGTTATGTTATAAAGCCATAGTGATCCAAACAGTGTTGTGCTGGCACAAATATAGACAGAGATCACTAGAACAGAATAATAAACCCAGAAATGAACCTACAACTATATGATTAATTGGAAAAAGACAGTTTCTATAACAAATGATGCTGGTAAAACTGGACAGCAACATGCAGAAGAATGAAACTGAACCACTTTCTTACATCATACACAACATTAAATTCAAAATGGATTAAAGACATAAATGTGAGTTGTAAAACCATAAAAATCCTAGAGGTAGTAGACTCTTTGACATCATACATAGCAACTTCCTGAGGCAAGGGAAACAAAAGCAAAAACAAACTATTGGGACTTTGTCAAAATAAAAAGCTCTGCGCAGTCAAGGAAATAACCAATAAAACTAGAGGTGACCTATGGAATGGGAGAAGAGATTTGCAAATGACATATCTGATTGAGGGTTAGTACCCAAAATATATAAATAACTTATAAAATTCAATACCCCCGAAACTAATAAACCAACTTACAAACTGGGCAGAAGACAAGAATATACATTTTTTCAAATAAGACATACAGATAGTCAATAGACACATGAAAAGACGCTCAACATCACCTACCATCAGGGCAGTACAAATCAAAACTACAATGATGTATCACCTCCACAGATGTCAGAATGGCTAAAATCAACAACAGAGGAAACAACAGATGTTGGCAAGGATGTAAGGGAAAGAGAGCAGGGGAGGGGAAGACAGAGAAGGGGGCAAAAGAATCTCAAGCAGGCTTCACATTTTCAGCTTTCAGTGCAGAGCCTGACATGGGGCTCCATTGCACAAACTATGAGATCATGACATGCGTCAAGATCGAGTCGGATACTTAACTGACTGAGCTACTCAGGCATCCCTTACGAGTCTTTTATAAAGTGGGATTATGGAATGCATGCTGGTAGAAAAGCACAATAATTGTGACTATATCTGAGAGAGTCTGAACCTCATTCGGCTCTCTGTAACAACTAGGAGGCTACTTTTTAGCAGTTACCTAAGAAAATATATTTTAAAGTACTTAGTACACTTCCAGGGAAAAGATTGCTTACACAAGTTTCTTTTATCACCTTTGGCAGCATGGCTACTGACCTTGAATCACAAAAGGATCAATGTTTGCAAGTTAAATAAGGCCTCTGAATGAGAATGTCAAAGATATACATAGTAGTCATATAACTTTAATGACGTTCCTTAATTTTGCTCACAGACTGTATACAATGGGACCTCTGCGTGCCTTGAAAATGAGTTTCAGCCTTGTTCAAAATTTCTATTATTTGGCTTGCTATTTTTTTATTTATTTTATTTTTTTTTTTTTGCTGCATGCAAAAGTTCTTATCTTTGCAATCTGCAGGCCCCAAATTCCTGAATCCTCTACATTTATTCCCCAAAGATAATATATGCTCTATTTCAATTAGCTCTCCCAAATCTTACCTTTTCCTTAATATCTGATTCAAGTTCCATCTACTTCTGAAAACCTTTTTTGTTTAATCTCACCTACTCTAAGAGAATATATCCTTGACATTCAGCCCCTAGTCATCTTTAGTTTTCCTTGAATACCTAATGTTTTTGTGACTTCTCTTGAATCATGTATCATGTTTTCATATAATGTTCAGCTCCAATTTTAATGTGTTGTATGTCATCTCTTCAACTGGAATGCATGTTCCTTGTGGAGTTATTTTACTTTGTATCCATCCAAAGAAGCTTCTCATAACATCATACTTATGATAAAATTTTAATAGATACCTTTTGAATACTGATCATCTATTGAATACTGTACAGTTACTCTAAGCCAGAATGTATTTGTGCTGCTAGTAAATTCTTTGGGAATATTCAGGTACCCTGGTCACATAGATATTATATTAAGGGTTTTGAAATATTATACATAAGAACAACTTATCTCAGTCAAATTCTCACCATGGCAACAGCTGCTTATTTCACAAAGAATAAGTCTGATTTCAAGTTATGTAAAACCTATTGTAGATAATGTAAAGCTTGATGCTTGAGAATGTGTTTTTTTTAAAGTGGAATTATACACACATACATACAACAATAGTCCCATTAAATAGATTACGAGTGTAAAATTCTTTAGGAATCAGTTATGTTTAGAACTCATTTCAGAAACATATTTACCCAAAAGATTACAGCCATGATCTAACTTTAACTTAATGCTAATGTTCTCTATATTAAGCCAAGGACAGAAGTCTTTGAATTATCCACTCAACAAACTTGCCTACCAAGGATTTACCTGATTCATGGAGTAAAATGAGAGGGTAATTTTTGGAGTAGCTAAAAATTAAGCACATTTAATACATATCATTACACCCAAAACTATTAATCCACAAGAATAACCCCTTCTGTAATGTTCAAACATTTACAAGATTACATTTTAGGCTTTCTATGACAATATCTCATTACAATTTTTTTTTTAATTTTGCCATAGCTTGTCATGGTTGGAAATTCATCTCCAACTTAAAATCTACATTTATAGACACCTCTCACAATAATAATAATTTTCTTGTATGCACAGTATACCCATTGACACTTTTCTGTCTTTTCCCTGAGGTATTGTGTAGCCCTAACAAAAATTACCATTCTGGTGACTTCTTTCCAAACTCTTACCTAGCCCAACTCAGCAGAAGTTCATTTCTAAAATTTTCAAAGAGTTTAGAAGAAAGAGACACAGCTTTTATTAGGAAAGCTCTGGATGTGTGGCAATTTTTACAGGAAGTGCAGTGTTTTGAATAAGAAATATTATTATTTGTATAGTGCCACCTGAGATGGAATGAACTTATCGTCTTCACTGATATGAAATAATATTTGAAAGTCCAAAAGGGGTTTTGGTCTCCTGATGGCATTCTAAATTCATATCAGGTGTTACAATGTTGTATATATTTTAACCACTAAAGTATCTTACTAGTGTCTGAGTTCTGACTATCTTTCTCTGGAAAACAAGATTTCCATTCATTGTAAAATTAATAGGCAGAAAATATTTTCCTGGAATTGGACACAGTGGAAGTCTACTGGTATTCTGAATGCCAAAATGTTTTTTTGTTGTTGTTGGTGGTGTTTCTGTTAGTCTGATGCTGAGTTATTACTTTTGGGAAAAAATGTTTGAAAGAGGATAAATCTATGTCCATTAGTCATTCCAGAGGGAGTTTATACGTAGCAGAGGACACAGGATTCAATTCCTTGCAATATTTTTATTGCTTTAATTCCATGTCCTTACTGTAGATACTCTGGATACAAAGATGAATTAGAAATTGTCACTTCTTTATAAACTACTTAGGAATATTTCCATAGGAAGAAAAAACTATAGTATAATGTGATAAGTGTCATGATAGTGATATTCCTCAAGTAGTAGAATACTGATAACAGAGATTATAATTCTGGGTGGAGAAGGAGTGACAGAAAGTATGCCTAGAAAGAAAACCAATATCTCAACTAGGTTTACAATGAGTAAAATTTCCCAGGAGGAAACCATTTTGTTTTCTTTTTCTATATTAGAACGTATTAAATCTCTTGCCTAGTAACTTTCACAGGGTCACAAATCATTTACATATTATAATCCAGGTTCATACATTACTAGTTCATATTTAGAGCCCAGAAGAAGAAGAAGAAGAAGAAGAAGAAGAAGAAGAAGAAGAAGAAGAAGGAGGAGGAGGAGGAGGAGGAGGAGGAGGAGGAGGAGGAGAAGAAGAAGAAAAAGAAAGATTCCATAAAAACTGTTCTTCCAATGACCATGATTTTAGTTAGAATGACTACATGGAGGAACAATTCTAAGAAAGTCACTAAGATTCTTGGAATTTCTGATCTGCCTCCCATAGTATCATCAACAAATAGATAAAACACAGAAGTTATTAAAAATACTAAATTAGATCATCAATGAATTTTCTTTCACCCAATACTAAATCCAGCCAGCATTACCTTGGAAACAAATTCAGTTTGTCCTCTCTTTTCTTTCTCCTCCGTCCTCTAATCCTACTTCCCTATTTGAATGATAAAATGAAAACAATCAGAAAATAGCTTTGGTAAATTCCTACCAATGCAATTTATCCTTCTGCATTTATGCTTTCTCTTGCATTATTATAGACACACGACTTCTTTCTCTATTTGAGGCCATTCCATGCTGGGTATACTGGACCCCATCTACTCTCGTTTGCCCGTAGGTGCTGTCACTTTATTTTGCCTATCATTCTGCCTATCCATTATTTATTTCTCCACTGATAGTTTTTATTAGCAAACAAAACTGCTGTTATTTCTCCCACCTTAAAAGATAATGACAAAAAATGTAACGTGTAACTTCATACAACTAATCAATTACTGTTTATCTGCTACCATCAAGAGAAACTTCCTCAAAAGTAAAGTATACATTTGTTGACATCAACTTTATTCCTCCTGTTCCTTTTAAAACTTGAGGCCTAATTTATGTAAAATAAAATGCTCATTTCTTAAGTACAAGCATACCTTGATTTGATCTTTGCAAACACTGTTTCTTACAAACTGAAAGTTTTTGGCAACCCTGAGTCAAGCAAGACTTGGAATTTTTCTAATAGCATTTGTTCTCTTCAAATTGTCTCTGTGTCACATTTTGGTAAATCTCACAATAGTTCAAGCTTTTTCATTTTTTCTGTGTTATATTGATTTGTAATCAGTGATCTTTGATGTTACTCTTATGATCACTTTGGGATTTCATGAACCACACCCAGATAAAGCAACAAATTTAATCAATAAATGTTATATGTGTTCCGACTTCTCCACTGACTGGCCATTCCCCTATCTCTCTTCTTCTCCTCGGGCTTCCCTATGCCCTGAGACACAACAATACAGAAATCAGATCAGTTAATAACCATACCATGGCCTGTGAAAGCCACTGTAAATCAGAAGCTAAAAATGATTAAACTCAGTGAAGAAGGCATGTCAGAAGCTGAGATAGCCCTAAAGCTAGGCCTCTTGCACCAGTTAGCCAGCTTATGAATGCAAAGGAAAGGATCTTGAAGGAAATTAAAAGTATTACTCCAGTGAACACACTAATGATAAGAAAGCAAAAAAGACTTAATGCTGACATAGGAAAAGTTTTAGTGGTCTGGATAGAAGATCAAACCAGCTACAATATTCCCTTAAGCCAAAACCTAATCCAGAGCAAGGCTCTAACTCTCTATAATTTTATGAAGTCTAAGAGAAGTGAGGAAGCAGGAAAGAGAAAGTCTGAAGCTGCAAGACGTTGCTTTCTAAGGTTTAAGGAAAGAAGGTATATCTATAACATAAAAGTATAAGGCGATGGGGGCGCCTGGGTGGCTCAGTCGGTTGAGTGTCCGACTTTAGCCAGGTCACGATCTCGCGGTCCGTGAGTTCGAGCCCCGCGTCAGGCTCTGGGCTGATGGCTCAGAGCCTGGAGCCTGTTTCCGATTCTGTGTCTCCCTCTCTCTCTGCCCCTCCCCCGTTCATGCTCTGTCTCTCTCTGTCCCAAAAATAAATAAATGTTGAAAAAAAAAAGTATAAGGCGATGTAGAAATGTAGCAACTAATTCAATACCTAGCTAGGATAACTAAAGAAAGCAACAACACTAACCAACAGATTTCCAATGCAGATGAAACAGTCTTATATTAGAGGAACATACCATCTACAACTTTCACAGCTAGAGAGAAATCCATGTCTGGCTTCAAGTCTTTAAATGATAGACTGGCTCTCTTGTTAACCACTAATGCAGCTGGTCACTTTAAGTTGAAGCCAATGCTCACTGACTATTCCAAAAAACCCAGGCCCCTTAAAAATTATGCTAAATGTACTCTGCCTCTGCTCTATGAATGGAAGAACAAAGCCTAGATGACAGCACATCTGTTTACAGCATGATTTACTGAATATTTTAAGCTCACTGTTGAGATCTGTTGTTCAGAAAAAAGAAAAAAAAAAGATTCCTTTCCAAATATTACTGCTCATTACATCTGGCCACTTAAGAGCTTTGATGGAGATGTACAATGAGATTAATGTTGTTTTCATGACTACTAACACAATATCTATTCTGTAACCAATGGATCAAGGGTAATTTCAAATATCAAGTCTTATTTTTTAAGAAATACATTTTGTAAGGGTTTACCTGCCATAGATAGTTATTCCTTTGATGGATCTAAGCAAAGACAATTGAAAACCTTCTGGAAAGGATTCATCATTCTAGAAGTCATTAAGAACATTTGTGATTCAGGGGAAGAGGTCAAAATATCAACATTAACAGGAGTTTTAAAGAAATTGATTACAACCCTAATGGTTGACTTTGAAATGTTCAAGACTTCAGTGGAGGAAGAAGCTGCAGATGTGATGGAAATAGCCAAAGAACTAGAATTAGAAGTGAAGTCTGAATATATGATTGAATTGTTGCAATCTTATGATAAAACTTGAAGAGATGAGGAATTGCTTCTTTAATTTTTTTAATGTTTGTTTATTTTTGAGAGAGAGAGAGAAAGAGAGAGAGAGAGGAGAGAGAGATAATGAGTGGGGGAGGGGCAGAGAGAGGTACACACACAGAATCTGAAGCAGGCTCCAGGCTCTGAGCTGTCAGCACAGAGACCAACATGGGACCCAAACCCACAAGTGGCGAGATCATGACCTGAGCCAAAGTTGGATGTTCAACTGACTGAGCCACCAAGGTGCCCCTTGGGTTAGGGGCACCCAAACCTTATACTTATACACTTTCTTATGCTGAAAGATTGATTCTTATAGATGAGCAAAGAAGTTGTTTTTTGAGATGGAATCTACTCCTGGTGAAGATGCTGTAAAAGTTGTTGAAATGACAACCAAGAATTTACAATATTATATAAAGTGAGTTAATAAAGCAGCAGCAAGTTTCGAGAAGGTGAATCTAATTTTAAAAGATGTTGTACCAAGAGTAAAAGACTATCACACAACATCCCATTATACACAGAAACCATTTGTGAAAGGAGGAGTCAATCAATGCAGCAAATTCCATTGCCGTCGTGTTCAAGAAATTGACACAGCCACCCCAACCTTTAACAACCATACCCTGACCAGACATCAGCCATCAAAATTGAAATAAGACCCTCTATCAACAAAAAGATTATGTACCAGTCATTGAAAGGTCAGTGATACTTAGCATTTTTTAACAAGAAAGTATTTTTAAATTCAGGTATGTGCATTGTTTTCTTAGACATAATGCTATTACACATTTAATCGACTGCAGTATAATATAAACATAACTTTGATATGGACTGGGAAACAAAAAAGTTCATCTGATATGTTTAGTTGCAACATTTTCTCTATTGTGGTGGTTGGAACTGAGCCCACAATATCTTCGAGGTATGCCTGTTTAGGGTTTATGATCTTAATACTTGATACATCCATGTAGCAACAATTCACCACAAAATCTAAAACAATCTCATCACAGAAAATTCTCTGAAGTTCCAGTCAATTCAATCTTCTGCCACCAGGCAAAGGTGATATGCTATTATGCATAAAATAACAGTAATAATTCTTTTTTTAATTTGTTTTTAATGTTTACTTATTTTTGAGAGAGAGAGACAGAGACAGAGACAGAGCATGAGCATGAGCATGAGCATGAGCATGAGCATGAGCAGGGGGAGAAGCAGAGAGAGAGAAAGACACAGAATCTGAAGTGGGGCTGACAGCTCAGAGCCTAAAGTGGGGCATGAACTCACAAACCGTTAGATCATGATGAGCCAAAATTGGACACTTAATCGACTGGGCCACCCAGACACCCCAGAACAGTAATAATTCTTATACTGAAAGATAGATTCAAGAACTGGTTAGAAGCTAAAAAGCCAAAAGTGCCTGGGCAAAATACCAGACTCCAGTCCATAGGAGAGGGCTTGAAGAGTGAATGTCCATACTTATATTCTTGAGCTAGAAAAATAAGAGCTACTCACATATTGGGAAAATATTGACCGAAGATGGATTATTAAATTGAAGTTAAACTATGAGCATGGGTAAATGCAAGGAATCTGAAATGAATGTGAGGTTAATCTGTAGTAAATCTTATAGACAATGAGTCTTTGTCTTGTTTACATTAAAGGCCTAGACTTTGTCTCCACAGGTGTACTTTCACCTGTCCTAAAGGAATATTTCCCGACTTTTATTAAAGTTACTTAAATGCAGTTTCTAGAGAAAAAAATAAAAGAATTTTGTGAAATTCTTTGTGAAAGTGTGTTCTAATCAAAAGCAAACAACGTTGTTCTTCAATTAAAATTAGAATCTCTTCTAATTAAATTTCCCTTGCTGTAGGCATGCATGGATATTCATCAGTCATATGCAAAAATGTTCTTTTAGATGACAGTATGTTCTCCTTACAAAGCAGAAAAAGTTCATAAATCTCTTCTACAAATCAAAATTCAGATGTCTCCTCTCTGATTGATTTATTACTGTATATTAGAGTCCTTGGGCACATTTGAAATTGCACAAGCCATGTGATATATACAAGACAGTTGTTTTTAACCTCTGAAGATGTACTTCAATATTTAAAATTGATGAAATTTTGTAGGGCACTTCCCTTTCTGTTTTATGGGCTGTTGTAAACAATTCTAATGCCGTTTTTCTAAACTGTAAATGTTGATTTTTCTTTGACCATTACAGGTCATATTCTGATATCTCATGGCTGGGTAAAGGTTAACACTCTTATGGATCAATTTAATTTTTTACATATGTATAGCCTTTAACTAATATTTTCAGGAAATAACATAAAGTTCTGTGTAGAGATATTAATAAAAATGGGTCACTTACAACCGTATGTGTCAAAGAATAGCAAATGTCATTCTTCAATGTAAGATGTAACAAAATCAAAAACTCAAGGTTTGGGATGACATATGTAAGATTATGAGAATAAACATAAATCAATGAAGATATAGATTAAAATATAGAAACTATTACTATTTGATGAACAACTAACTAATAAAACATCTTTTTGAGAAGATAAAAAACAGACTGGGAAAATCCATAAATGTAATGCTTTAGTTATTTAAAATCGGCAAAAAATAGGTTAAACCATTTGACTTAAGAAACTGGAAAAGAAAAAAAAGATGTCTAAGAAAATGATAAAGGATAAAAGTAGTGATAGAGGGAGGAAATTTCCAATAAATTAAAACATTAAATTTATATATCAATCAAGAACTGATTGTTAGAAGCAAACAAAATAGTCATAGAATTTGAGTCTCACCATAATCCTTAAATTATCAGGACATGTGATAATTGGGATAAGGACAGATATAGATCAACAGCACAGACCAGAAAACCTTAAAATAAACCCATACATATATGGTCAATTTGCTTTCAATGTAGGTACAACATAGTTCAGTGGAAAGGAAAGGATAGACTTAAAGAAAAATAGTGCTTGAATAGTTGGATTTATCTATTCAGGAAAAAAAATAATAAACCAGAAAAAAAAAAGAGAGAGAGAGAGAGAAAGCCTTAACACTCACCATTTAGAAAAAATATCTCAAAATTGATCGGAGTTCTGAAATATAGGAATTATTTAAAACAGTAGCAATACAATTGCAAGTTTAATGATAAGGAAAATGTCATATTCATTTTCAAAATCATTTCAAGAAAACCGAAGAACTGGGTGACAATAAAAAAGACAAGTTTTGTCATAAGTTCTACAGTGTGCCAAATTGGGGGGAAAAAACAAAACTAAAACCAAAACAAACGGATACCAGCACAAATTTTTTGGCTTCATATAATTGGAACCAGTATAGCTCTATGGGACTAAGAGTATAACCCTGAACTTGGGTTCTCAGACTCTCTGCCCTTTATCTCCTCTTCTCTCTGGGTGTCAGCAGCATTCTCAATTGCTTATCCTGGAAACAAGGCTTATTATAGGCCCATTTCTTTACAGCATCAGGAACAACAATGAAAGGGCAACTTCCTGAGCCTGCCTTTTAGATAACAACATTGGGGGACATGCATGCCCATCCTTAAACCAATGTCTGGGACTAGGTATATGACTTCTGTAATCTTCCCTGTGTACAATGTTTGTCAATTCCTGTACTTAAGAGGAAATGGGTTCTTTTTATCAGAAGGATGATAAAGTCACATGTGGTAATCACTCCATTGGTCCAAATAACTTGTATATGTAGTTTATTTAAAATAAGGAATGTGTCTTTCCTCTTAGCTTTTAGTAACTGAAACCTTTTGTACATTATTTATCTTAGAGGAAGAAAAAGCATACCTTTCACTAAAAGAAAAAAGTGAGAAATATCCACCCCTCCCTTTTTTTAAGGTTACAGATAGTCATTGACATCTAAGAATTTTGTTAATGGTAGAAAGCAAATGATTTCTGGTTTGGGTAACATCATTCAGAGGAAGTCTACATTGTCAAAATTTATACAGAAATGATTTTACAAAAATGACTTTAATTTCTGTATGACTATGGTAGACCTTGGTTCAATGTCACAGTGAAGAAAACGCATTATCTGGTGTTCTTTCAGATAGAGGGTCCACAAAACAAATGTAAGATGTTGAAGCTGACATTACAACTAATGCCTCCCACACAAGTGGGGGGGGGGGAAGCAAAAAAACAGCAAACAAGGATATATGAATCATATCCTGTTGTCATAAAATTTTATTGTTACATTTGATTCACACAATTTGGTTATGAGAATCTCCTCATTCTTTCTTTGTTCAAGGGCTCAGACACGTGAAATAAGTTCCACCAATCAGATCTTCCTACCAGCCTGGAATTGGGAGTTGTTTACTGGGCATTGTTCCTGGGCATAGGAAGACCGCCCTCTGCTGGCCACTTCAGTTATAGGAAGATAGGGTCCTGGAAACTTTAGAGAAAAAGGAGTGATGTCAAAATTCATTGTCCAGAGCTACATTGTAGGTGTTGGTGAAGTTAAAAGAACCCAATGTTTATAGGAAGTAGTGGAGATTTCCTAACTGAAACAAGTCCACTGTATGACTTTGAAAATTGTTCCTACTTTTCAGTCAAAACACTTACTCTTGTTCTCCCAGAAGTTAGTGAACTGCTCAGTGATCTTTACTAAGTACCTTTTATGGTAAAATATTAAAATACTTTAAAAAGTAGTTGCTTTCAGTTATATAATTTCACCTATTTTAGATATCTCTTCTATAAATTAGTTCAACTTTTATATACTATAAATTGATATTTAAACCATGATGCATTTATATTAAAACTCATCAATCCCAAACAAATATATATGTATGTATGTATATAAAAATGTGTATGTATACATATATATGCACATATGCATACATATAGGAACAAATCAACAATAATAGAGATGTTAAATGTCAATTTAAGTACTAGTAAATGGATCATAATATTAATTAAATAATGGCTATGTATTGGCCAAGTAGAACTTATTCCATAAATACACTGACTGATAATAGAAATTACATTAATATATTTCAACATATTAATACCTAAAAGGCAAAGAACTACATAGAGTTATGGCTATCATTGTGAGAAATGGATTGAAAAAGTGGGAATATCTGGGGCATCTGGATGGCTCATTCAGTTAAGTGCCTGACTCTTGGTTTTGGCTCAGGTCATGATCTCATGGTTTGTGACTCTGAGCCCCACATCAGGCTCTGTGCTGACAGTGTGGAGCCTGCTTGAGATTCTCTCCCTCCTTCTGTCTCTGCCCCTCCCCCACTCACTCTCTCTGTCTCTCTCTCAAAAATAAACAATCTTTAAAAAATTATAAAAAGGGGCGCCTGGGTGGCTCAGTCGGTTAAGCGTCCAACTTCAGCTCAGGTCATGATCTCACGGTCTGTGAGTTCGAGCCCACATCAGGCTCTGTGCTGACAGCTCAGAGCCTGGAGCCTGTTTCAGATTCTGTCTCCCTCTCTCTCTGCCCCTCCCCTGTTCATGCTGTCTCTCTCTGTCTCAAAAATAAATAAACGTTAAAAAAATTATAAAAGAAAAAGTGGGAATATCTAATAAAGAAAAAAGTTCTTAGAGCAATATAAGATAAAAGGCATTTTAATATAATCAGGCATTTATCTTAAAGATCTATCATTAGAGATTAATAACAAAATAATGAAATTCCCTCTACCAAGAAAAAGGAAACAATGTCTGCTGTGATCATAATTTTTAACTTCCATTCCTCTTTGAGTTGAAATATAATATTAGAATGGGAAGCATTATGGTAAGAAAACAAGTTATTATCATTAGTAAGAGAAGCCTTTACGGACTTTATGGAAAATTATAGAGAAGTAATTCATAACATTTCAGACTTAATTAGAAAATTCAGTGGTCAGTTAAAAATACATTAAAATCAATAATAATTTCAAGGGAAAATACATAAGATTTTTGGTAGACAATGATGAATTGAGCTGAAAAGGATAGAATGCTCTTTCTAAGCTTTAGAAATTCTGGATGAAATATGTAGAACATATTTCTAAATTAATTGGTAAAATTGTGAAGAAAAAAAAAAGGAACATAGCATGCTAGAAACTCATAAATAAATTAAAACAATGCAAGGGAAATCTGATACTTTGTTATCCCAAACTAGATTCAAATCAGGTTTAACCTAGAGGGTTATGAGCTAAGAGATGTTTAGACAAGAGGCATGGCAGCCAGCATCAGCAGCATTATTTCTTGACTCTTTTAATAGCTTAGGAAGAAAATAAATCCAACCCCTTGGCCTACAGAGGCAGCAGGGAATCTTAATCTTTACCATGTATTTGAGTAGAGAACAAAAATATATGTAAAAACAAAATCCAATTCTTGTTCACACAAAGAAATTTAAAGTGCCTGCAAGATATGGAATCCATAAGCTATAAAATTATATAAGAAGAATCTAGAGCTATTAAAACCTGGGTTTTAATGGATGTAATATGGAAGCAGTTTCACAATATAGGACAGATAGGACTCACATAGAAGAGACTATCTCTGCTTACAGTTAAAGAAAACTACAACTTGTATAAAAACAACCATGAAGAAGACTCAGTTAATAGAAGAAATGAGATACTCAGTGCTCCTGAACATGGAATAGTAGAACATTATGAAAGGTACTCTTAAACTAATTAAGCTTAAAATAAATAAAGTGACAAAAAAATAAATGATGAGGATAGTCTGATACAAGAAAAAGGCAAATTTAGAAAGCAATAGGACTTCTCACAATGAAAAAAATGCTGAAATAAAATATTTAATGAATGGGAAAAGAGGTATACTAGGCACAATAAAGATCAAGTAAGTGATGTGCAAAACAGTTATGGGGAATGATCCAGTATGTGTCACGAAGATATTTATATTATCAAATGGGCTCAAGAAACATAGGGAATAGTATAAGAATTGCCAAAGTCATTTTAATAGGAGTTAAAAGATGAAAGAAGACATGGGATAATAATATTTCAAATAAGAATTACTAAGAAGTTTTCAGAATTGATAAAAGATTTCAATCTTCAGATTCAGGAAGCATTACAAATCAAAAATGGGATGAAGGCTAATGAACACAGAGATATCTTGGAGAAAGTACATATTCCAGAAAAACAAAATATGTATATATTTATATTTATAATGTTAGTTCATTTACATTTATTTATTTTATATATTTATATGTTCAGTCCATACCGTATATTTGTTATACAGTTATTTGTAGAGTTATTACTAAATGTATATAGTTTCATAGTTCTGGTCTATATAGTTATGAACTGCAGGTTTGTGTTCCCCCAAAATTAATTTGTGGAAACCCTAGCACCCAATGGACTGATATTAGGAGAGAAGGTCCTCGGGAGGTAATTAAGTTATGCGTGTGGAGACCTCATGATGACATTTGTACCCTTATAAGAAGGGAGATATCAGATAGTTTACTTCCTTTCCCTCTCTGTTCTCTGCTATGTGCAGATACAAAGAGTAGATAGTTAATTACAAATGAGGAAGTTGGATCTCCCCAGACATTGGATCTATTGGCATCTTTATTTTGGATGTCCCCGTCCCCAGACTGTGAAAATAAATGTTTGTTGTTTAAAACACCCAGTCTACTATGGTTTGTTTAGAACCAAGTGAACTAAAACATATATACTACATATATGCATCATTCAAATACAAAAGTACACTGACTAACTTTATAACTTATTGATTCCTAATTCACAAATCCTCACTAAAAGAATTATTTAAAATGCTTTATTAAGAAAAAAGATACGTTCAAAAGAAAAGAATGGAATTCCAGATACATGTGAAAAAAAGAAATCAGATTAAATATGGATAGATGTGTTACTATTTTCTAAGAAGTCATATCAATCCTCAAACTATACACACCTAATTATATGGTAGGTATCTATCTATCTATCATCTATCTATCATCTACCTATCATCTCTATACTTATTTGACATAATTACAAGGAAAAGTTGACAATCTATAATTATATTTGGCAAATGATAAAAATTAACCTAACTACAAAAATTTGAAAAATTTGAAAAATATGATTTAAACAATATGATTTAAACAATATAATAAACTAACTTTATCCAGTGGACAGATAATAGAACTCTGAACACAATGAACTGTGGTTATGAAATGGGTTCCCCAATGTGATTTTTGGGGTTCAAACTCAAGCTGCGCCCATTACTAGCTGACTGACCTGGTTACCACAATAATTTCCTCATCTATACAATAGTAGTAATAATAATATCCACCTCATAGTGTTATTGAGAACTAAATGTGTTAACACAATGAAATGTGTTAAGAACAAAGTCTAAATTATAGTTAAGTGTTCATTAAGTATTATTCAATATTACATTTATGGATTCCTAGATTTACATAAATATATATGACTAACATATTTTCATAATCATCATATATTTATTGAATTTTAATTTCTATTATTTCAAATGAGAAAAATATATACAAATTTGAAGATAATTATTATAATAAATTCAGTTTACCAGGGTATTAGTTATAACTGTCCTTGCACTCGGCAAGCTTAAATAAAACTATAGATGATGTTAGAAGCAAACTAGTATCTTACAGTAACCCAAGCAAAGCAGAATGACCAGCACTCATCAGTGTTCAGATCAGGGACTAAAAGCCACAAGGAATCTACTATGTGTTGTCACCTCACTATTTCTCTACTTCAGCATGCATGATCATCTTTTCTTTGTACTTCTCTGTGCTTATTTGCTTGATTCTTTTCTCTCTGTAAGTTGACTTTCAGCAGCTTCTTTTTCTTTTTAAAAAATAATGTTTATTCATTTTTTGAGAGAGAGAGCGAGAGAGAGAGAGAGAGAGAGAGATCATGAGTGGGGGAAGGGCAGAGAAAGAGGGAGGCACAGAATCTGAAGCAGACTCCAGGCTTTGAGCTGTTAGCACAAAACCCAATGAGGGGCTCGGGCTCCACCTCATGAACCACCAGATTATGACCCGAGCCACCCAGGCACCCCTCAGCAGTTTATTTCTTATGCACATACTTGCCCCTCAGCTCTTAAATTTACATCAGTTTAGTTCCGGCTACTAAAAAGACTACAACTTAGCCCAGATTCAATATCCTAGAAAAATTAGTTTAATAGTCCAAACTTGGATCAGGCATCTGACTTCTTACAATCACATACCAGAAAGTTGGGGATAGAAATTACAAACAACCAATGGTAGATTCTCAGAGTAAGAGTCACTATGTCCTGGAAAGAAATTACAATACTATCTGCTGCAATCAAACCTAGCCTACCAATCTTAAAAGATATACTATAGTGCTTTGCTTTATAATACCATAGAATAATTATTTAAAAAAATAAATTGGTGAGAATCCATTCTGAATTAGAAACTTACAATTGTAAAGCAAACAAACAAAGAAACAAACAAATACTGAATCCAGGGACTGGTAACTATCCTTGACAATAAATCCAGCATGCTGATAAAGCAATCACTATTTTAATAGCCATTATGAGCCCTCCATATATTAAGATAACACAATCCAGGGGCACCTGGGTGGCTCAGTCGGTTAGGCGTCCGACTTCAGCTCAGGTCATGATCTCACGGTTCGTGAGTTGGAGCCCCGGGTCGGGCTCCGTGCTGACAGCTCAGAGCCTGGAGCCTGCTTCGGATTCTGTGTCTCCCTCTCTCTCTGCCCCTCCCCTGCTCACACTCTGTCTCTCTCTCTATCAAAAATAAACAATAAATAAATAAATAAATAAATAAATAAATAAATAAATAACATAATCCAAAATATAATCATCATTGTGTATTTACATATCTTTTTACAAGTTAAAATATAGCATTATTTTAGTTTTGATTATGTACCTTAAGGGGCCACCAGCTACAATATTTATAAATTCACTAAACACAAAGCTACAATATACTAACTTGGTTTTCAACAAAGGTCCTAGGAACCCACTAATGCACTACATCTCATGCAAAACTTGAATGGTTGACCTAGAATATGTGTTAATATTATCCAATATTATTTTTACTCAAGTCAAAATGTGTTCGTGATGGGGAAAAAACGTTATTATGGACCTTGAAGTGTTCCAGACACTGATCTAAGTGTTTTACGTACATTAAGTCATTCAATTGTTATTACAATCATTTGAGATAGGTTTTTATAGTCATCTCTGCTTTAAAGAGAAGAAATCTGATAAATAGTTATTAAGTAATTTTCCCAATATCATACGTCTAGCAATAACCAGAACTAGTGTTTAAAGGCAAGCAGTGTGTTGCTTCAAAACTGCATTTAATCCCTGTGTGTGTGTGTGTGTGTGCGCGCGCGCGTGTGTGTGCGTGCGCGCACGCACTCACACAAACGCAAATGTTTACGCACGTGTAAATCCAGAAGGAGCCAGGGAGACAGAGAGGGAGAGACAGGAAAAGAGAGAGAGCTTCTTATCCAGGGTTGAGAGAAAAGAAATGAAAAGGATAATGAAGAAAAAGAGGAATAGAGAGAGGGAATGGAGAGAAAGTTTTTCATTGGTACACTAGAAAACTTGCTAGCTGATATGTACTGATAGATAGCATGCAGATTTTTCAATGTTCCTATGAAAGGTATATACTGTGACACAGTGTTTCACTTTTCAAATTAATCCTTGCAAATGGTTCTTTAAGATTTTTCAGTAAGTACAATTATACATGTATTAATAAACGCATAAATACAAGTGACATTAGCTTTCAAATGTATGAAAGGAAATATTGCTTTCTCTAATTTTCACACTATGTTCCCTATTCCAAAGTGTATACTGATTTTGTTTAAGTACATTTATTAAGCATTTATCTCATCTCCATTTGGCTATTTTTAGAGACGTGATATTGAATTAATAAAAACAGAAAGGGTTATGGCTACAATTTGAGAGTAACATTAAAATATATTGTTTGTCAACAGCTTTTGAATTTTTCTTTCCAGTCAATTATAATGTTAATTAAATTTTAACTTAAACTAGAGGAATTGGTATATGTGTCAATACTAAGTTAATAATGCTGTTTAGTACTCATTAAATCAACATGGCTGGATTCTAACAATTTTCTTTTTTTTTTTTAATTTTTTTTTCAACGTTTATTTATTTTTGGGACAGAGAGAGACAGAGCATGAACGGGGGAGGGGCAGAGAGAGAGGGAGACACAGAATCGGAAACAGGCTCCAGGCTCTGAGCCATCAGCCCAGAGCCTGACGCGGGGCTCGAACCCACGGACCGCGAGATCGTGACCTGGCTGAAGTCGGACGCCTAACCGACTGCGCCACCCAGGCACCCCAAACAATTTTCAATGAAAAAGAAAGATTTTAACATATGCAATGTTCAATGGCATATTTAGGCCCATTCAGTTATGATATTATATGATATAAATTATAATTACAATTCAGACAGTTTTATTAATTGGATTGTTCTTGGTAAATTAAATCTAATATTTCTATTATCTCTATTCATATCAAAATACTATAGATATTCAGAATTTATCAGAATTCATATATAAGAATCAGAGTAGTGTTTTCCAATAAAAAGCCAATTCATCACTTAACATGTGTAAATACAATATAAATACAACAATTTTAATGTGTCTTTGCACCAGGCTATATATTATGCTTCATGACTTTGCCCAAAGCCATGCACATTTGGCCACGCCAATATTTAGGTAGCAGTTTACAGAAGGAATTCAGAAAATACTACTGGCAGTATGGTTGTTTTCTACAAACAAAAAATGAAGTGTGAATTTGTAAAGAATTGTGTCTTCCAAAGGGAAAGTAAAACTGTAAATAATGCAAATTGGCAGGATTATAGAATATAATGATTCCAAAGAATATTCCGAGTTATAATTGGAAATCATATTGAAGGAAACAGGTTACTCTATTTTATGTGTTGCTAAGTGTTGAATATGTAGCTTACTAAGGAACTCAACTATACCAGGAAAATGAAAAATATACTGCAGTATTATACTCATTTAAGAACCATTATTATAGAACTGAGTATACTATAGGGCAGTTGAGGAATGATGTTTTCTGATATTTTTAAACTTTTAGAAAAATATAAACCATGGGTTATTTGACTTTCGTGTTGCACTAGATTTAAGAACATATTTGGATGTTTAGATATAAGGATATCCACAGACATTCTATAACTTTAATATTCTGGCAACCTGTAGGATAGATTGCAACTGAAAGAAACTAAAACAAATGGAAGTCTTCAGTTTTTTAGGAAACAACAGAAATAGTTAAGGGGTAGAAATAACTCTATTAAGAGGCTAGAAGAGTACAGTTTTCCTTACTAAACGTGCTTATTTAAAAAATGGAGATTACTTCATTCAGAAAATTGCTGCACTGGGAAATATTCTAAATTTACAAAAAGTAATTTTCAGTGTCCTCTTATGAATGAGGACATCATACTATTATTTCCAAAGCAAAATGCAGGCATTTCTGATGTATATGCAAAAATGAAAATGAGTGGCCTCAAGCCTAATCAAGTTAACAGAATGGTCTGGAAGGAAAAAAAAAAAAAGAATATCACCAAATTTTGAGAGCTAGGAAAAGGGCCCAAAGAAAAAAAGAAAGAAAGAAAGAAAGAAAGAAAGAAAGAAAGAAAGAAAGAAAGAAAGAGAAAAATGCATCAAATTTCAGATAGGACACCTAAGGAGGAGATATGGAATCTCTAGGCAAGTCCCTCTCAAAATGATTTCCAGGGTTGTTGAGAGGGAGACTTTACTAATGGAGAGTTTCAGAAATGACCCCCACCCCCAGCCCACCCCCTCGCACTTTCAGCTCAGCTTTGGAATCTTTTTTCTTTATACGGTGCTTCGTTCAACAGAAATGGCTCTGCTCTGAAGGGTGTTCACCAGGTATAGATTACTCTAATGTTCTGTGTCAAAAAGTCATGAAAGAAACTGAAACAAGTCTGATGAAACCAACAGGAACTAAACACAATGTGCAACGAAGCAGAGAGGAACTGGGCTGCTGTCTCCTAGACTTGGAAACAAGAAGGAATAAAAAAATAAAAAAAAATTTAAAAAGCTTAGTTTATCTTTTCTAGTCTTCATTTTTTTTTTAATTACAGGATATTCAGTGAAATTTGAGTAACATTTTGCTACATATAAAAGATAGTAAAGTCAAATTTTTTCACCAGTTCTTGCTGAAAAATTTTCAGAAAATATTCCCTTAGAAATAGAGAAGCAATAAAGCCAATATCAATGTTAACCAAAATCAGGACCATACAGTCTCCACAACATTGATTATTTCATGCTATTGGTAGAATGATCAATACCACTGAATGGCCTTGAGGCTATATAGGAAAGAAGATTTTTACAATATGAAGATTCCAGAATTAGGTCAAATCAATCTATCCATATTTTAGATGGAGAAAAGCAGTATGTATAGGTGAAAAAAAAAAAGCTGAGCAGAGAATACTCATTTTCCATCATTTATATGGTTTCAAAATGGTTATATAAATATAAGCTATTTTGGATATTTGCAAACATGCAAATCACAATAATATTTGAAGTAAACTAAAGATCAAAACTGAAATATATGTTTTCATACTGACTTTATCTTTTAAGAGTTAAAAGATCCATTTTACCACAAGTCCAATTAATTGATTGAGTATATTTACATAAATTAATCAATTATTTCATAAAGATTAATGAGCACCAGAGATGTGATATTTTTTTATCTGATGTTTGATATTTTTTTATCTGATGTTTGTTTTATCTAATTTTTTTATCTGATGTTGCAGTTTTTTTTTCCATTAAAGTTAACATAATATCTAGTTGAAAAGTGAAACAATGTGTGCCCTTTATCCACCAGATACCAACCTACCCTAAGTCCTTTGTGTAATGTTATATAGTTTTATCTTCCAGAAGTCATTGGAGGGCCTGAAGAACCTCCATCAATGTCTTAGACCTCAACCTCCTTCATCTTGATTTCCTGACTTATCATATCCTTGGAAGTACTAATAAAACTGGATACTGTGTAAAATCTCTCTTTCATTGATTTGAGAATGCAGCTCTTTGTGTGTGCTAACTACCATGAGCAATGCTTCTCTGAGCATTCTGGCACATTTCTACACCTATGCAAGCTATTCTCCAGTACCTACAGTGTAGCAGAAGCTGCCAGTTTTCCCCATGTCTATGCCTTCCTTCATCTTCTTTATCCGTGGGGATCTCAGTACCACCCAGAAGCTGATGCATGCCTTTGCCTGACTACTTTCTGTGGCTTTTGAAGCATGCTCTGCATCTCAGCAGGTCGGAAGTCCTGGGCAACCAATGATAATGGGAAGCAGAACTCAATGATGAAAGTTGGTGCATATCATCTGCTTCACCCTCAGCCCACTAGACATGGTTTAACTCTACAGCATATTCTACCTCACAGAGTTTACCAGTATGATAAGGCTCCAGCTGCCCACGGTGGTAACTTGCTTCATAATCTACTTTTCATTTGCTTGCTTTCTTCTCTGTCTCAGGTATCCATCTTTTTCTTGGTATCTCTTGACTGAATTGGCTTCTAGAGAAAGTTAAACTAGGACATAAAGTGTTGGTTGTTTCCAAATTATTCTAAAGAACTAGCTCCTTTGGGTGTTCCAGACTTATGCTTTTATATCAAATCCAGCTCCCTCCCTTTGAATCAAGTCAAGGCCTCTTCTGTTTCCCAGTACACAGATATTAATTTCCAAGGTTCTAATTACCTTGTGTTGACACTAATATCCAGGGAAACCCCAACTTCATTTTTTAACCACTCTGGTGTTATTGTAATACGCTTTATTATCTCCTACACTAAGAATTCTCTTATTTTTTTTCTTCTAAGCTCAGCAATGTATTTATTTAAGAAAATTATGTTTATTTATTTTTGACAGAGAGAGAGAGAGAGAGAGCGCGCGAGCATGAGCGGGGGAGGGGCAGAGAGAGAGGGAGACACAGAATCAGAAGCAGGCTCCAGACTGAGCTGTCAGCATAGAACCTGATGCGGGGCTCCAACTCACAGACTGTGAGACCATGACCTGAGCTGAAGTCGGACACTCAACCAACTGAGCCACCCAGGTGCCCCAGCAATGTATTTATTTTATTATTAAAATTTATTTTTCATCTTGATGTATACTACTGAAAGGTAATTTCAGAATATTTAGTCTGCCTTAGTATCCAAAGGGGAAGAATCCACTTGTTCTTTTGCCAAAGTGCCTGTGAGAATCCTTTAGCTTAATCATCAAGACAGAATAATTTGTTCTTCAGTTGCATTAATTCTTCTTTTTAGTCCATCTGTTCAAATTTTTACATCCTATTTTTATTTTCCAAGATTGTTTGATTTTTATTATAGCAATCTTGTTTTATGGATTTAGTATCCTCTCAAGTCACTCTAAGTTAACTGTTCTAAATTCAAAGCATTTTTGTATTTTCCACATTTATTATTATTATTGCTTTATCTTATCATTAACTTTATTTTTATTTAGATATTTGTCATGAGTTATACTTCATTGAGGAGTACATGACATGATTTTTTTAAATAAAAAAATAGGATTCTTTAAATTAAATACAAGTAAGTCTCTTGTAGGTTAGAGATTCTCTTTGGGGTAAATTTTCAGTGCCCCCATTTCTACCCAATTCTACACTGGGTTGATAAAGAATTGGGTGTGGGTGTAAGCATTTCTGTAGCAGCAGCAAAGGAAGGAGCATCTGGTGTTCACATTGTCTTGCAGATCTTGTCTGGCATGTTTTTCGTCTGTGCACTAGGGATAGGTCATTGTGACATCTGCAGACTCTCTCATCTGCAGACTCTCATCCTCAACATTTACTTTCAATTGTGAATCAGTGAATAATATGGTCTGTTGACTGTGACCATGATAACCCTTTGCTGGCCTGTTTGCTCTCTCATTATCTACTTGTTTTCTCACCTGGGCATGTGACTGTCTCTGGATCCCTTGAATACAGCATTCAGAAAGGTATGCAGAAACATACCTATTGGTCTTCTATAGACACTTTCCTCTATTACTGTTGTGTTATTTACACTGACATTGGTATGCGGCACCTTTCCACGTGGCCTATTTTCAGGTCACCAAACCACAGATGTGCTAGTTAGATGATAGATAGATCATTTAAGAATGGCTTGTTTCTCATGGTGCTTGGGTGGCTCAATCGTTTAAGCATCCAACTCTTGGTTTTGGCTCAGGTCATGATCTCATGGTTTCATGGGTTCAAACCCCACATTAGGTTCTGCACTGGTAGCATGGAGCCTGCTTGGGACTTTCTGTCTCCCTCTCTCTACCCCTCACCCATTCACACTGTCTCTCTCATTATAAATAAATAAACTAAAAAAAAAAAAAAGAACAGCTTGTTTTTCTTCAACCTAATTAAACATCATGCTCTCCATCTCTGTAATTTTAGCCAGAAAGAGGAATTCAGGACATACATTCAGAGATTCCCACTTCCCCTGTCTAACTTATTCTCATCCTGTAATATACAAAATAAAGGCAGGACATTTTCTTTCATAACCTGAAGACAGTACTCACTATACATCATATTCTGAATTGTCTCTATAGTTGGTTTTTAGTCACTGAATGATCAAGTGGATCCATTTTGCCTTTGTCAGAGGCCAACTAGGGACAGAATGTTCTTCTAAATAGTAATGTTAGCTTTCCACTCCAAATCATGATTCTCATTAGATGAAGATTCATTTAAAACATGTTTTAGGGCACATGAGTGGCTCAGTTGGTTAAGCGTCTGACTCTTGGTTTCAGCTCAGGTCATGATCTCACTGATAATGAGTTCGAGCCCTGAGACAGGCTCTGTGACGACAGCACGGAGTCGGCTTGGGAGTCTCATTCTCTCTCTCTCTCTCTCTCTCTCTCTCTCTCTCTGTTCCTTTCCTCCTCATGCTCTCTCCCTCTCTAAAAATAAATAAATAAACTTTCAAAATAATACATACATACATACATACATACATACATGCTTAGTAACAGGTCATTATATTCCAAAAGAATTGTATTTCCAAAAGCATTATTAAAGAAAGATGAAGAAACAGAGTAAAATGCCATTACCTGTATCCTTGAAAGAGTTATCAGTTTAATCAAACAAAAAATATAATATCTTCTCAATTTGAGAAATAAATATTTATATCTTAATTATTCCTCATGCTTTAATATACATAATGCAAACGTTTAACTCTTATTATTCTAGAAGATAGTTTGGCTCAAGTAAAGGTCACTGGTTCTAATCTGGCTCTGCTATTATCTGACTGTATAATACTTTACTAGAGTCCTTTCTTCTCTGATTCAGTTTCTTTACTTTTAATTAAAAGAGATTGTAAACATATGGTTTATAATTTCTTTTATATCTTTAAAATAACATGATTCAGCCAATCATGGGAAATTGCATAACATGCCAAATATAGAGATGTTTTGAAGAGCTATATCTAAAAACAGAGTTTAGGCCAATGTTACAGGAGAATAAGGGGAATTTCCCATCAATCTTTCCAAACTTCCCTTCAATTGCTACTTGAATAGCACATTTCCTTTCAGTTGTCCCTTTGGACCAGACCAAACTTTAGAACAGCCTTGACCAGAATTACTTATTATATCTTTCATTGGATGCTCTCATTTACATTTTCTAAAATGGCCCCAAAAGATTGTGTCAAAGAGTATATTTAATATTACACTAAAATGCCTTATCAGGCACATTAGGAAATTGATACTAATGGCACTTCTCCAGAGAGCTGGAACCGTGTTAATGGCCCAGCACTTGTCGCCGTTTTGGCAAAGTCTAAAATAGTTTCTAAAGGTCTTTTGTACAACAAAATATGTTCTTAGAATTTTCCACAAGACTCTGCATTCCTTTTTTAATGTGTTGCATTTTCTCCATTTTGTACAATAGTCATCATGCTAAGGTTGTATAAAAATAAAGCGTTGATGTAATATTGTCTCCTAAAAAAACATCTTGTCAAAAACTTAATTTGTCTTCAATGACAACACCTGAACTAACTTAAAAAAAGAATCAGAGACACATCACATAATAAATCCTGAAAAGAGCTATTGAATTATAATGTCACATTAAGTCCCTGTGCCCTAATAAAGTGTCTGCTTTGTAAAATCATACACTGGTGAATTGGGGACCTAATGTTTGGAAGTGAAGAAAGGAAAAAAAAAAGTAGACTTTTGCAGTTTTCATTTGCCATCAATTATACTTGCATAAATGTGTTGGCATTTCAGAATGTGATGCATCAGGTCAGCACTTGTCAGGTGAGTAAAGTGCTCCCACAGTGCAAATTAAAGTTTTGGAAGCGGGTCTTCTCTTTCAGTCCACTGGGGCATCATTTAGCACATTGAAGTGGCAGTTTGTGAAATGGTACCCCTGTGGCCTGAAAGAAAGAACATTCCTCTCAAATTTCATAGACTATTTCCTGGGACTACAGAGATTGTATGTTAAGACTTAGTTCATTGTAGTGACTTCTACTGAATAGAATATTATAAAATATCAAAGTAATTATTGCCTATAAATTGTAAACAATTTTATAAATTCTTTGCATGGTAATTACTTTAAAGTCCTTTAAATTATTTATTGTATAGTTAATTAATACAGTAAGTCAATACTGAGTAATTAATCAGCTTTTTAAAAAGAAGACTTGGGAATTCATGAGAAATTTGGATTCATTTTGGATTATGGTGGCATCATTCTAATTGGAAAGTATTAAATCATTCCTCAACTTCATTTTAAAGATGACACATGCAGTCTTTATTAAGATATATAGTTGGAATAAGTTATTGTGAGTTGAAACAAATTTTCTAATTACATTATAATAAGAGACTGACTTCCTGAAAAAGTGTCTAGTATCTCATGTTTTGGACTTAGTAAAGCCATATTTAATTGATTAACACGGTATAGCTTTACAATATCTATTCATAGCTTACAAAGGTTTGCAAAAGTCATTTGAGTAGACCCAAATCACATGAAATATTATTTAAGAATAGAACATATTGTTGAATGGACAGAGAATGATTTCAGAAAAAGAATCCTGTATTTACCAGAAGGAAATCAAGTTTGTTAGTGGAAATAAAAAGCAAATACTCTTTTTTTTCTTATGGGGAGAGAGAGAGAGAGAGAGAGAGAGAGAGAGAGAGAGAGAGAGAGAGAGAAATAATCTGCCCGTTATACCCCAATGGTATTTTTTCCAAGTAAGTGGAAAAATCAACAGATGCCACATAGTATAAGTAAAAACCTTGGGTGGTCTGGGTATAGTTTTGGCTTTGAGTTCACCTGAATTCATATATGGAAAAAAAGTGAAAATGAGCTAAACACAGAAAATAAATATGTGTCAATTACAAAACATAGTATTTCCTAAAACATGAATGGTTGAATTTGAACCCAGATTTTGTTGAAGATGCTTTGGTTTTGTTTTGTTTTCTTTTTAAGTTTAATGTGTTTTATCTTTGCTACTTTTGTTATTGATTTCAAGTTGTGTGCATTATGACACAAACATGTGACTTGTGTTTATATAGGTGTTCAAATATATTGAGATTCTTGAGGCCCAGTAAGTAAACTTGAAAAGAACATTTAATCATTATGATCACTCAGTGTGTGTATGTGGAGGGGAGAGGAAACTAATTACACAGGACCATGAGTTTATTAAATAATAGAGGTAGAGGTGGTTTAGGGATCAGTGGGCTCTCTCTCCTTCCTTGGCAGCTGAGATAACCAAGCCTGAAAGTGACTCGGGTGAGGGTTAATGAGTTTTAGAGGGAAACTGCTCTACAAGTCACCTGAAGTCCAGTCTAGTGCTTTCAGTACATCTTCCTGGGTCATAAAGTCTAATTGCAGAAATGTTTGCAGAACACAAGAGCTCATAAAAAAAATCTTTATAAAAATTTTATCGTATATACACAGTGTAAGTTAATTGGCTATTGATACTTTTTTAGCACATTCTTAGATTGTGATTACTTGAACATAAGTGATTCAACCAGCTGATTACTTAGTTTACATGGTCAAATTGTGAAAAATAATCAAAGAAATGTATTGGTACAATGGTTCAATCATGACCCATGATAATATGAATTATTATTTTTTGTATTATTGATTTCAAAGTGCTTATAATTTCTTGGGGAAATTTAGAATTGTTGTAAGACATCCTTGAATCCATGTATACATATGTATTTACTCAAAGAATGGATACTGGATGTATAAGTACTGCAATGAGTCTCTGTATGGATCGTGCAATTATTTTCATGAGTTAACATTATGAGATATGTTAATATATATGCACATACATGTACACATACACATGTAAATACACACATATATATGCATATAATATTTTGAACAGGTTACAAAATATTGATACTTACCACTGCCATATACTATGCTATGAGTGAAAATTTGCTATGTGGTTTTAATTTTAATAACATTACCTTATTTCCACTCTTCAATACTCATTATACTTTGTATCTTGTTTTTTTGTCTCACTGGTTTAGGCTTGCATCCTACTTATTTGTAAGTATAGTTTAAAGGAAAGTGACCGTCATGGGCACGGTTTTCAACTGGGAGTCAGACAATTTGAATTTGAAATCTGGACCTTCCAAGTTTTGACCACAATTAATTACTTCACTGTTCTAAACTTATTATTTTTTCATCTAAAATAAAGAACAGTAATACCAGTCTATACTTTGAGCACCTTGTCACATCTTTACTGGTGGGAAATTCCATATTCCCAAATAGACTATCACTTACTCAAAATCAAGGACAGTTTGGGATCCCTGGGTGGCTCAGTAGGTTAAGTGTCTGACTTTGGCTGAGGTCATGATCTCACAGTTTGTGGGTTCAAGCCCTGTCTTGGGCTCTGCCCTGACAGCTCAGAGCCTGAGCTTCAGATTCTGTGTCTCCCTCTGTTTCTGCCCCTCCCCCCACTCACTCTCCATCTCTGTCTCTCATAAATAAAAAAAAAAAACTATTAAAAAAGTCAAGGATAATTTTTCAATGTTTCTGGTCCAACCGGAGTATCTAGCCCACGATTACAAGAAAATAATTATTAACCATATCTGAATAACTGAATATTGTTTTGAAAAATATAAAACATTCTACTCATCAATGTGTGTCCATTTTGTCCTAACTACTCTTTTATGCCTTTTACTTCTTCTAGGCAGAGAGAAGCAAACCACTGTACATGTGCTATCCTCCTCCCAATTTTGGATATGAACTTTAGTAGATATTTAACAAAATAATGTTATAAAAGGAAGTTTTCATACTTCTAGCACTTATGTGCCTAGATGATTCCAAGTATTTAACATAAAATAAACATATTTACTCAATATATCTTCTCAATACTTCTAAGTAATGTAGCTGTTACTAATATCATTTTACTGGAGAAAAATCTGCCACCAACAGGTCCAATATATACTTAAACTAATGCTCTGAAAACACACATAATCTAAATTGGAAGGCCAGGTTTTGTGACTCATATCTTGGATTCATTTCAAGGATAGGATTATACTCCCCCCCTCCCCTCCCTGCCATAGAAAATATGCACTGCCCCTATTTGCTTCTCTGAATTTCCATCCTTAGGAGATGCAATATGTTGACTCATAGGTCAAAGAACTCTATCATTAAAAATTTTAATGTTGAATCTGAGGATCAAATAATTTTCCTTCTACATATAACTGTGTGTCAAGACCATTTTTGCTTTCATTTACACTGTTCTTGTCACTCCTCTCCCTCAGTTCCCATGACACCTGTAAATTGATTTCATGTGCTACAAGTAGAAAATACATTTTAGTATCCAATTGCTACCCTTTGTTTCAATTCAGTATTTGTATAGTTGAGTATTCAGGTATCAGCTGTGTCCCTTGGTACTTCCAGGTACTAAATACGAAGCGAATAGACACAATTTTTCATGATTGTTGTATTCAAGAATTGATGTCATTTACATATGTCACAAATATTGTATTTGTAAATCCCTATGCTACTACAAGTCTTGTGTTCTAATGCATTTGGCTTTTTAATATCTAAGTAATTTCACATTCAGCTCTGACTCCAAAGGAGTGCAGAAAATCATCTACCTCCTCCAGTATCCCTCCTAAACACATTTGCTTCACTGAATATGCTAAACTGGACCTTGAATTTGCTGCCTATGTATATGAGAATGAAAACCAGATGTCCATTGATAATGGTATTGCTGATGCTGACACTTTATTAAATGAAAACTCTTGCAGTGTTGCTGAAGAAGCAGAAAATTTAATGTCTCTTATGTGAATGAGTTTTACCTTTTTGTCTGGAAATTCTGTATAGCTGAGTAGAGTCACAGAGACGTAAGAATTCTTGGGTTCAGAAAGACTAGAAACAGTTGCCTAATAGTATCAAAAATATTATTCTGATACGGGGTTATATAAATTCTAATTCTCTAAGACTATAAGTCAAAGGCCGTATAAGAAGTTAGACTACCTTTAGGAAGAACATAGGGCATGCTCTATTTTCTTTTAATCATCAGTTTAAATTTAATTTCTTGAAAAAACAGTTAAAACATACATTCAAAATGCTTTATAAACACTGTGAAATATATAGTATGCTGAACCATTCTGACCTTTTTAAAATTCTTTATCTCAGTTGGCCAGTCATTTTAGTCTCTGCAACAGGTTACTGTACTTTTTAATAGGAAGAGAAGGGAATGGTCAACTCTTTCGAAATCTTGCTTAGAATACTGAAAAGGTCAACAAACTACAGCAGAGGAATGTAAAAATTAGACAATTGAAATCCTGATACCTCATTTTTGTGACGGAGATTTTTGCAAGAATTGAAAATGTCACAACATGAAGTCAATTTTCAGGAAGAGACTGGGACACAGCACATGCTGAACCCACCTCACCACACCATTAGCCTGTGATCTCAACTTTCTGATTAAAGAACGCCCTGCCTAAACACACACACACACACACACACACACACACACACACACACAGCTTTTCCTTTTTGTCTTTGTTATTTTTATCAAAGATAAAATGTTCTGTGAGAACATAGAAGAGAAAGGAGCAAAATTTGGCTGTTCTCAACCAGCACAGATTTTGTTCCCACAGGAAACATGTGGCATCTGGTAATGTCCATAGACATTTTTGATTTTCAGGACTAGGGGTGGGGGGGCACTATAATGTGCTGAGGTCAGGTATGCTGCTAATGTATAAGACAGCCCCCTAGTTATCTGGCCCAAAATGTCAACAGTGCTGCTACTGAAAAGACTGGAGGCAGAATAATGTACAGCTTAACAATATTTTCATCAATTACATTGCCCTTCCTCATTATATTAAGTTTGTACCTACTATAAAGTTTGTCCTTTATATACTGTTGAGGCACAATAAATGTCTGTTGCTGCTGTCTTTAGATAGATAAAAATGGAAAATGCATATAAGGAAGAATAGATATTAAGGCTTTATAAACCATGTATCATGTGTTATGTTTGAAACAGCTCCTCCCCTAAATGTGTAAAGTAAAATACTTAGTAATTAATGTAATAGGCAAAAGGACAAACTATCAGGTAGCATCAGTGTAAATGGAGTTTAAGTTGAAAACAGAAAAGAGGGGTGGGGTGCCTTGGTGGCTTAGTGGGTTAAGCAACCAACTCTTGATTTTGGCTCAGGTCATGATCTCATGGTTTGTGGGATTGCTCCTTGCATCGGGCTCTGCACTGACAGCAGGGAGCCTGCTTGAAATTATCTCTTTCCTTCTGTCTCTTGCACACACGTGTGCGTGTGTGTGCGCACACACTCTCTCACTCTCTCTCTCAAAATGAAGACACATTCAACAACAACAACAAAAAGAAAACAGAAAAAAAAGGGAACAAACTAGACACAACAGATATAAAACACTTATTAAATGCCAGAGTTTACATTTTATGACACCTCCAGTCCGTAGTCCTACTGCTAACAAACTCAACTTCCAGAAAGGGAGAATTGATCATGCTAACTCTTGGCCCAAATCTTTCAGCAGCTTGACACTGTCCAGAGGAGAGGTCAGAAAACTTTTCGTCTAAAAACTTGGAGAGTAAATATTTTCAGCTCTGCAGGACATGTGATCTCTGCTGCCTCTACTCCACTCTGCAGTGGTAGCATAAAAACAGTCATGACAATATGTAAACAAATGGTATGTCTATGTCCCAATAAATCTTTCATTATGAACAGAGGTGAGGCTATATTTTACATAAGGCCATAGTTTGACCCAACCCTGAGTTTTAATCCAAAATCTTTTCTACGACATACATTTTGCCCTTTTTAATTCTTGAGCTTCATCTCAAACGTCTTTTTTTTTTCTTCAACCTCTGCAGTATCCTGTGTTCCAGGAATGCAAAACTGTGAATAGTTCTTTCAGCATATCAGGTGGTTTTGTGCTTTGTGACCTCGCAGTGCTCGTCACCTGCTAGTGGCTTCCCGGTGTTTGGTGAAAGCTATTCCTATTAAACACTCTGATGAAGCATCACCTTAAAGACCTTTTCCATCTCTCCCTTTTGTCTCATATTTATAGGCTTGATCTCGCTCTGCTGTGCCTCAGTGTACCCTATGTGTGCTGCTATTAACCAATTTTAAATACATAACTGAAATTTATTGACATATCTCCCCCTCTCTATACATGGACCGAGTGTAACAAACTAGTATATAACCCCTTGGCTGAACATCATAGATAACTAATAATTCCTTTTTGAACAGAATCCCTTTTGGTCCAACTTTAACGTGAAAACAATTTTCTGCCAAGGTAGACTCTATTGAGCTTTGTAAAATGTGAGCATATATAAAATAGGGCATTCGTTAAAGTATACAATGAAACTAATATATGTAAATGATGATTAGTCATGATAGAAGCACTTCAGCTTTAAGATATGTTGCTTTATTTTTTTTTAATTTTTTAATGTTTACTTTTGAGAGAGAGAGAGACAGAGTGCAAGTGGTGGGGGAGCAGAGAGACAGGGAGACACAGAATCGGAAACAGGTTCCAGGCTCTGAGTTGTCAGCACAGAGCCCAATGCAGGGCTCAAACTCACGGACCACGAGATCATGACCTGAGCCATAGTTGGATGCTTAACCCACTGAGCCACCCAGGCGCCCCAAGATAATGTGTTATTTAAAAAGTAGAAATCGGGGTGCCTGGGTGGTTCAGTCAGTTAAACATCCGACTTTGACTCAGGTCATGATCTCACAGTTCATGGGTTTGAGCGCCACATAGGGCTCTGTGCTGACAGTACAGAGCCCGCTTCAGATCCTGTATCCCTCTCTCTGCCCCTCCCCCACTTATGCTCTGTCTCTCTCTCAAAAATAAACAAACATACAAAAATAAAAAATAATAATAAAGTTAAATAGAGACATAGAAAATGAAGACCATGGAAACATATTTTAGAAATCTTAAACAAATAATTTTAAAAAATGGGAAAAACAAAACTCACATGGAATTAGAGGTTAAGCAAGGGAAGGAAAACAGCAAACCTAACCTTCAGTCTGTGATATACTCCAGGTTTGAGATCTATAAAGTACCGATCTTATATTTACAGTTGCGCTCCATTTGTCTCATTAGCAACACCAACCAGTGTTTTCAACCCAGCAGTGAACTGTTACCTTTTAGCCACAGAAAATTCTAAGTCTCTTACCATGAAAGAGTAGATGCTTTTGAATATTCCTTATCTCAACTTTCTCAAGATTGGGGGATTTTTACCACACTGCTTCTGCATCAGATTCTCAAGCAGTGATCTATCAGGTCTGAAATTAAATCAGCCTCTAAGGTGGAAATCTTACCCCTCCATTTATTTTAATTGTGCATTCAGGATGCACATCCAGCATTCCTTTGTTTGTCTGTTTGTTTTAACTGAAACGCGTAGTATTGGAAATGTTTTAAATGGCATGTTTAGAATATAGCCTTGGAGTACAGAGCCATAATCTTCCTATGTCTGACTTCCAACCATTTAGCAAATAAATGACTGTTCAGGGAAGAGCTTAAAATTGATGAAGGCAGGAGAGTCACTGACTAAAAAAAAAAAAGTTTGTTGGAAGTAAATATGTAACTTTTGGGAAAGTGAAAAATAAAAGAAGAAAACATCAGGAGACCAAATGTTTAAAAGTGTAACCCTCACTGGCAATGAGAAATCATTTAGTGATGCGTTCAGATTTGGTGTAACTATGAGAAATGAAATGAAGTTCGAGAAAAGACAATTTGGACCGAATACATGAAAAACTTCCTGATGGTGAAACCCGTTAGATTATGGAATTATCCCTCAAGGGCAGTGGTCAAAGTCACATCATTCGAATAGTTGAAATCAAGAGAGACAAAATGCCACTGAAAGTTATTTATTTGTTGAATCTGCATAGCAATTGTTACGGTCCCTAAGGGAACTGTTCTATCAAATAGATGAGATTTCCGAGGCTGTCTTCAGTTGTGATGTTTCTGACTTCCAAACTTTATATACAAATAACAAAAAACAAACAAACAAAAACAGTGTATTTTACATTCTAGTACCTATGTAGTTATATTTGTTAAATAATATAAAGTCACCCTAGACAAAATGTATTCTATAAATGCTATGTATGCTCTTTATTTTGTTCCACCTTATGTAGGGGAAAACTAGAATTTAGTGTCATAGTACCTGGCGTTTTTATCCTTCCTTCAGTGCATGATTGTATATACCCAAGCCCCTAAATCTCTCCGAGGCTTAGGCTCTGCATTCATAAAATGGTGCTCAAAAATGATAGAATTTTTATAAGCGTTGGATGAATCACAAGGCAATATACAAACATCATTTGGTAAAGGCTAAATGTATATTATAGTTAACACTGTTTTAATCTTCACGGTTGCCATTACTATCTCATTCTAAATTGATCCTGTATTTAAGTCTCTCTTTTTGGGTAGTGGTAATAACTTGCACTAACATAGAGCACTCTATCTCATATTCTTATGCCTTAGCCATAGGAAGAGGAGAAGGCATTGGCAATAAATCTTAGTGAGGCTCATTCAGAATTGAACTGCAGCTTTAGTGCTTACAGTAGCAGAGCTTTCTGGTTGAGTTGGGTAGCTGTGGATGTATGTGCATATACGTGTGTGAGTGGGCAAATACATGCATACCTCACAGCCTCCGGTCACTTCACAAATCACTGGATCGCACAGAAAATTTTGGACTATGTTTGGCAAGTCTTCTCAATTTACTGATGGGGCAACATACTTGAAGATTATTCTGAACATTCCCTTCCTATCATGTCCTACCTGGAGAAGCAGTGAATCTTCAGCACAGATAGGACTGGCTGTTTCTCAAAATGGCGGGGGAAGAAACATGCCTAAGTTCATACATATTATTGAATGCCTCATAATGCTACTATAAAACTCTGCAAACCTATTTGGGGTAATTCTAAAGCGAGAGCCAAGTGCAGACCAACAGGAACTGTGATAACAACATCATTTGGCTAATGTGCTGTTTATGTATACAAAATGCTTTGCAAATGGTAAGGGGAAAATCACCAGCAGAATAGTTTCTAAAAGCATGTTAGTTTTCTAAAGCCATACTTATCTAAAATTGTAACAAAGAACAGCAGGAGGTGTGTGACAATGAAGCCAGTACAAAATGAACGAAGTTTCAGCCAAATGTCAAAATATAAGGAAGGAATTTCTGAGGCAAAAGAAAAAAAAATTGTATTGGGAAATGGGAATACAGTAGTTTTATAGAGATTTGGAACTTTAAATTATTCAGAACTGGTACAATCAAAACTAAAACACGTGCATGTGTACCATCTGCTTGCCTCCAAAGAGGAGTCTTTGGAGAATTAATTTCAGCTGCCAGAGTTGCAGGAAAGGAAACTGGTCTCTAGTTTATCCGAATCATTACTTGAATACAGGAACTCAAGAACAGAGAAGAGACTCGGACCGTCTGGCTCTGTCTCCATGGAGAGATATTCCCTAGGGATTTCAGCAGCTACAGACAAACATGAAGAGAGGTACAGAGAAAAGAGACACAGCCTGTAAAGTCAAATTGAGGATAAGAGAAATGAAGTGTTTTTGATTCAAAACATGTTTTAGAGTAGCTGTTAGTGCTTAAATAAAGATTTAACTGTCTCATGAATATTTTTTTTTCTAGAAGTAAACTAAGTTTTCTAGTAATGTTAAATCCTGGTTTGTTGAGTCATGCTTAGGCCAGATATTTACTTTTGTTTCCATTCTTCTAACAGGATGTAGGATCTGTCATTTTCTGGCCAAACTGGAAAAAAAGGAGAATCAATACTCCTGCGAGTTCAGTCCCAGTGTCTAGTGAGTCTTTAATTTAATAGCATTAGTGCTACCAGTTTTGTCACTAATGGTCATGTCTACATATATAGTTTTTGCTTACAGAATTAAGCAAAATTAAAAATAGAAATATCATATGATCCAATAATGCCACTACTGGGTATTTACCCAAAGAAAATGAAAACACTAATTTAAAAAGATATATGCACCCTTATGTTTATTGCAACATTATTTGCAATGGCCAAAATATGGAAACAACCTAAATGTCTATGAATAGATGAATGGATAAGGAATATGTCTCTCTCTCTCTCTCTCTCTCTCTAACACACACACACACACACACACACACACACACACACACACTAGAATATTGCACACCCATAAGAAAGGATGAGATTGTGTCACTTGAGGCAATATGGATGGACCTAGTGGGTATTATGCTATGTGAAATAAGTCAGACCGAGAAAGACAAAAACCATATGATTTCATTCATAAGTGGAATCTAAAAAAAAACAAAAACAAAAACCAAAAAACAAGTGAAAAAACAAACAAAAAGCAGAATCAGACCTATAAATACACACAACAAACTGATGGTTGCCAGGGGGAGGGACTGCGAAATGGGAAAAATGGATGAAGAAGAGAGGAGGGGTACAAGCTTTAGTTATGGAATGAATAAGTCTCCAGAACAAAAGACACAACACAAGGAATGCAGTCAATCATATTGTAATAGTATTCTATGTGGACACATGTAAGTATTGCCACACTTGTTGTGAATGTAGCATAACGTATAAATCTGTTGAATCACTATGTTGTAAGCCTGAAACTAATGTAACATTGTATATCCACTATACTCAGATCAAAAAAAGGCAATTAAAAATATTTCAAAAAATATCATATAACTAAATACCAGGCAAATCTACACATTAATAGGCATTGTTGTCCAAAGAAAAGATGAAATCATGTCACTTACAGTAGATAACAAAGACTGCCTAGAGATCAAATTTGAGCTGAGTTAATAAAAAAGCTTTCAACAGTGAAAATACACTATGGGGAATCCAAAGATGGGAAAAGGATTAGCTTAATTCACAGGGGAATATGATGGACAAATTAAAAAGAAATGGATGAATGGATAAACAGATAGATAAATATTACTTTTTCAAGTCCTTCAATTCCTTTAGGTAAGATATTTAAACGTTGAATAAAATTTATCTTTGGGAGTCCAGAATATTCAGCTATTTTTGTGAGCCATATAATTAGCCATATAATTAGCAAATAACAGTATCAGACACACACTCGTTCAAAGTCTTGTTCAATAACAGAACTGAAAAGTAAATTTACAAACGGGCATATTTACTAAAATATCAGTTCAAGCAAATTGAGATGTAAAACACTAAATTATACATAAAACTGTATCCAACTTAAGTAGCAGAGACTCAGTTGGGGCATAAAAACCAGCTTCTGAGCCCAGTAAATAATATAATTAGCACATAAGTTGGTTTTGTTGTTTTCTATTCTCTTTCAATTGGTAAATGTATGCTTGGGAAAACAGATTAAAAGGATGTGCTTGATAGTAAAAACAATGTTCACATATTGATAGATAGATAGATGTAGATATAGATATCTACATATATATGTATAGATAGATATAGATATAGATAGATATAGATATAGATATAGATAGATACCTATCCTCTGCTTTTCAAGACTGTTTTATGCCATTTCGCTTTTACGAAATAACTACATTAGCACCCGTTTATCTGAAAGAAAGTCAAAAAGGATTTTCATTCAAACAAAAATTGCAGAAAATGAAAACAGTGTTCAGTGTGTGTTTTGTTGCAAGGAGTTATAGAGGCAGACTATACCTCCAAGCAGTTAAGATCAGCACTGCCAAGCCCCTTGCCCCTTTCTGGGAACTACCTTCAGCATCTCAGGATCAAATTGCCATAGCTTTGAACTGTGTCCGTGAGCATTTGTGCCTTACCTCAATTTATGTTGTACATCCACTAACAAGATGTGTCAGAAAAGCTCAAAAGAGGTTATTTTTTTATTGGGGTGGGGTGTCTGGGAATGCTCAAAAATTTTTCCGTGAAAATGAATGGTAATTCCTTCTTCCCTGTACCCCGTTTCAGCTTGCAAAAAGTTTCATAGAAATGTTCTATGACTTTTGATGGTGGGGAACTTGTATTGAGCAACAAATATGTTTTAGGCATTGTACAAAATCTCTGACATGCATTATCTCATTCCACAAGTGAACCATGAATTATATATATTTACCTCATTTTTATATGACAAAATGAGGCTTAGACGAATATGAGTGTAAAGGTAAAATATGTTTTTTTAATTTTTAATGTGTATTTGAGAGAGAGAGAGAGAGAGAGAGCGCGCGAGCGCAAGTGGGGGGAGGGGCAGACAGAGAGGGAGACAGAATCTGAAGCAAGCTCCAGGCTCTGAGCTGTCAGCACAGAGCCCGTGGAAAAGTAAAATATTAACACCAAATCTTTATCATTCATTTGGCTAAATAGGATGAATATAGATGCTTATCAATGTTTTCTAGTACTTTGACATCACAACACCATAAATCATTGACAGACTAACTCTCAGCTATAAAGGATCTCCTTAGAACTTTCAAAAATCAATAAATTAGTATCAAAACTATAATCAGGTGGGCTGATAAAAAAAGGTACATTTATTTTAGCCTCTGACATAAGAAAAAGTAATCTAATGGGATAAGGGAAATCTTAGGAATCATGGGTTTCATGCTCATGATAATAGGGGGGACATGGTCTAGGTCTCTGTATGAAGGCCACTTACGACCATCTAGTGCAGTTCACTCATTTATAGGTGAGAAATTTAAAAGCCTAAACAATTACATATACTCAGAATCACGCAGTCCATAGTTGTGACCATTCTTAAAATACATTTGAGCAGTATAGTCCTTACATAAGCTCTCCAAAAATGATTTAGGAAAATTTAGTTACAATTTTTAGCAAAAATATTTCAGAAAAATCTTCAGTAGTGAAGCTGAATTTGGTTCATTAATAGTTTTCATACAAAGTTATACAATTTGAAGAATTTTTTTTAATTTAGATGGACTGTGGGTTTGGTTTTTTTTTTTTGGTTTATTTTTGTTGTTGTTGTTGTTGTTGTTGCTGTTGTTGTTTTCTGACTTAGATATCATATCAATGTTAACAAATGTACCACAATTTAAAGTACCAATCAACCCTCCACCGTATATTCATGGATGGGTTCTGTATCAATGTCGATGTAAAGACTCAATCTTCAAAAAAGTTGGGTCTAGCTATAACTATCTTGAAAGCCATCATGGTAATGAACATGATCTTTAAAAAAATATAAGAGTCCTTGAATGTTATTTTACATATCCTTAAAACTCTAACATATGAACAATATAAAGCATTGCAGAAAGTAATTGTACATGAGGGAAATCTGTTTTTGTTCCCAACCTATAGCTATCCACTTCTTCTACATCACAGGATAACTAAACAATTTTTTTTTTTTTATTTTCAGTGGCACAGACCAGTTTTTCCATTGGTGGATATCCAATTTCTACCACCACCTGTGTGTGAAAATTATATTATAGGGACTTTAAGCCCAGCAAAAGTCATGGGATTGTAATATAGGCTTGATGTAAAAGAAAATTAGTTGGCTACAGGCAGGAATTCAGACCAGATGGGACAATGGCCTCTTACAATATGGCAACTCCCCTCTGCCTTTTTTCTATCAAAAGGATAGTTATTCCTACACAAGCCATCACAATGGTAAAACAGAGACAGTAGGTTTGAATCATCTTAAAGCTCTGTGGAAGCCTTCAGAACAATTTTGTTTCTTCAAAGTAAAATGAAAAGTGCCTTTGATTTTTTAAAGCTCCTTCCAGTTTTACAGAAATATTAACATGTAACATTTGCCTTCATTACAGTCATTAGATAAATGCCAACTTAGTGTTAGAAGAAATGCATTTTCAGCTGAAATGGAGCCAAGTTGTCCTAGTTAGTTATGTTAAAGAGAATCAGAAATTAATCAGTCTACTATTAGGGCACAGCTGTTTTTTGAAATGTTTCTTTGATTTTCAAGAGTTTATGTTTTAAAGAGATATTATTAAACATAATAGTTAAGCCTAGACATTGAGAACGAAGTACACTTTAAGCAAGCTGGCAGTCCAGGAGAGCAAAACATCTCCTTCCTTCTGGTTCTGAACTTTGAGCAAGTCCTTTCTCATCCCCAAATATACCAAGTGGAGATACTCTATTATGATGAAGTATAAGCCTAGAGGAATCAGGTTTATGCATTGAGGGAACTCGAAAGTTTGACATGTTGTTTTTCTAAAGTTCAGAACCTGCAGAAGATAATTCTATACCCCCAAGTTATTAATATAATAACAAAATTCATTAACTGAATGTAATGACATAGTAATAGTCTTCGAACCAACAATAAATACCTTTTTATAAGCACTGTGTTTAAGTTAATAGCCCTTTTAGCTCAAAGGCAAAGGTTTGTGTCATCCTTAACTGAAGCACACTTATATTGTCTCTTGCTGAGCAGCTGAGAGCAGGTTAATGCACTGCCACAATAGTACATTTTTTTTAAACTTTTTTTCTCCTCTCTCAAACGATTGAGGATAGCATTTGCATCAATGTCATGACACATGGTATAATTGGAGGGTTCTGGGCCATGAATACATATCAAGCTGTTAGACCCTTGATATTTGCTTAAACAGTATGGGTACTAGAATCAGAACAGATGCCCTAGTTTCAATGCCAATGCATCATTCCATCCCCTTAAGCTGTGTTTTGTAATTGTCAGTTCAATATCAGAATCAGGGGCAGAAACTACAGAGTTCATTACAGATTCCCTTCCTTCTAATAACCTAAGAGAGCAAATATGGCATGCCTGAAATGTGTTAATTGTTCCATGTTTAATCTTTCATTTTAAACTAGATTACTCAGTTTTCAAAAGCTATACCTATGTCTTTAATACATACAGTTCAGAGGTCACAACTACTTTGTATACAGTCCGGGAATGGAAGGTCTTAAAAAATTTCATAGCAAGTAATAAAGGTACAAAAGGAATTAGGTGTTGCTCAAAGGAAATGCAAATTGTTCTTTTAATCCACAAGCAGGAGTATATAAAAATACAATAATGATGTTTATGTTTTATAATTAAACCGATAAATAACTATGCACTTTTATCTTCTTAAATAAACACACCCTTGCCTGCCCTTAAAATTTCTGGGCATAACACTGATAACTAGAATAAGTAAAGATAAAATATTTACTGAACAGATAGAACCCATACATCTCAGTGCAATAACAAACATGTGCCTGTCACCATGTCAAATATTTATACGCATGCTCTCACCTGTATCTCACAATAGGACAATGCGGTTTATTTTATGTTTATTTATTTTCTTTATTTTGAGAAAGAGTGCACATGTGAGGAAGGGACAGAGAGAGAGAGAGGGAGAGGGAGAGAGAGACTCAAAAGCAGACTCCAGGCTGTCAGTGCAGAGCCCAATGGCGGGGGGGGGGGGGGGTCCATGTCACAACTGTGAGATCATGACATGAGATGAAATCAATAGTTGAATGCTCAACTGACAGAGCCACCCAGGTGTCCCAGGCCAATACAGTTTTGAAACACATTTCAAGGATGAATAAATTGAGGCTCAGAAGTTGAGTTTCTGATGACCAGAGCCAGATGACCAGTATCAGAGCTAGAAAGAGAATCCAAATCAGCTTCACACAATGTCCATATTGTTAATTAATTGGTGTTGCTTCATTACAAGGACATATGCCTAGACTAGGCATCATGTCACACAGATTCTTAGACCAGACTCAAACTAGTAGTGGATCTTACTAAAGTCTCTCTCTCTTTTTTTTTTTTTTAACATTTATTCATTTTTTTGAGAGACAGAGAGTGACAGAGCATAAGCGGAGAAGGGGCAGAAACAGGCAGACACAGAATCCAAAGCAGGTTCCAGGCTCTGAGCTGTCAGCACAGAGCCCAATGTGGGGCTTGAACTCATGAACTGCGAGATCATGACTTGAACCCAAGTCAGACGCTCAACCCACTGAGCCACCCAGGTGCCCCTAAAGTCTCTTTCAATAGTTCTTCAGAATCCACACCCCTTGGGTCTCTCCAACTCTAAAATCCCATGTACTATTATAAACTAAACCAATCTAGTAAGATCTAATTCATCTATTTTCCTTTCATTCAAAATTATGATTTATTTAAAATCTGGATTCAATTAAAGAACACTGCACTCCAAAGTAATGTATTTCCAGGGCCTATTCAGTGCAATTGAACGTTTCATAAGAAGTCACATAAGCAAATATTTCTGGGTCAGCAGCAATGGTTGCAAAATCAAATAAGATGCTGAAGTCCATAGAATTCTTAGTGTAAGCATCTAAATGCCAGTTAACAGCTGACTGAGCAAGAATTTCTGAGATTATACTGAAGAATTTAGAAAAAAAATTTTACTGTACGAAAATGCCTTTTGTCTTTTCATTCGCGTCAGAAAAAAAGTGCTCATACCCATACCTAGCTAATATTAGTGTCATAAAGTGAGATATGCTGGTGTGTGACTTTACCTTATCCAAATATATGTATTTAATATTTTGGCTCACAATTTCCTGGAGAGAAAGGAAGAAACAAGGCAGGATATTGTGAATATTAAATTCTCTATTTCTTCTCATATTATTTTAATATTCCATAAATTTTCCTAATACTTAGAGATACAGGTTAAAGCTTTGCATTCAAATCCCAGATTTTTATGTAGCATTTCAAAATGAGGTTATAATTTCTTCTGTGTGCAAGTAGTACAAAATAAATGAAAAGCCTATAGGCTTCAAATTTGGGAGAGCAATTTTAAATTTCTGCTGATACCTTTTTTTCTATAATTATATGATTATCAGTGAATGGTAGTCTTTTAATATTTTCATTTATTTTTAGGAATATTTAACCAATGTTTGCCCTCCATTATCCATTCTATGAATCACAAAAGTAAAATATTTTCATTTACCGAATGTATTTTTATATACTATTATCTGATAGATATTTTGTCTTCAAAAGGAAGTTACTCTGAGGAAAAAGACCAGAAGGAGTAAAGATAAATGTGTTTCCACAATAGAATAGTGTGAATATATTTTGTTTCGTCTAGAGCGGGAGCCAGAAGTGTTATTTTCATTTTCATCTGAAGTACGATCTTGAAAGCCCTTTGGATGCTGTTGTCCCTAGACACTTGGCCTGGACACCTGGCCGTTATGGCCTATTTGGAGAAAAGTTACTGAATTCTACCAAAGAGAGGACAGATACCTAATAATTATTTCAGTGTGCATTAACCATTGTGGCAAGACATTGGGACTATAATAAGTGATGATTCCAAATAAAGGATGGGCTTAGAGATTCATTGTAAAATGAGAATGGTAGTATTTCACAGGATATATTATGAAAAGTAAAAGCTAATATGTATGGGATTCTAACAAGGTGCCGGCATACTGTGAGTACTAAATAAAAGGGAGATGTGATTAATAATTAAGGTAGAATAGAAGAAATGGGAGGAGGACCCATGGTGGTAGAAACAAGATTTTAATAAAATCTGGCTACTTAATTGCTAATAAAAAAGGATACCATCCTTGACCTTGAGGGGCTTATAGTGTATTAAGTAAGTGATTAAACACAGTGAAAAGGTAAATAACAATATTAAATGTGGAGTAATATGGGAGACATTCTCAATCTAGGTTTAGGAAATCATGAAATACTCCCCAGAAAATGAAGTATAAATCCATATCAGCGTTTTACATTTTAAAAAGTTAATTTATTTCTCTAATCTGTATGTTTCAGGAAAGACAGATTCCAACTACTCTGGATATCTCGTATAAGTGGAAACATGCAGAAATTGACCTTTTGTGGCTGGTTTATTTCACGTAGCATAATATCTTCAAGCTTTATCACTGTTGCAGCATGTGTCAAATGTCTTTTCTTTTAAAGGCTAAATAATATTCCATTGTATCGCCAAATTATGGAAGCAGCCCAAGTAGCCATCAAAAGATGAATGATAAAGAAGTTGTGGTATACATACAATGGAGTATTATCCAGCCACAAATAAGAATGGAATCTTGCCATTTGCAACAACCTGAATGGAGCTAGAGAGATAATGTTAAGTCAAATAAGTCAGAGAAACACAAATACCACATGATTTCATGCATGTGGAGAAGTTAAGAAACAAAACAATCAAACAAAGAGAAAAAAGAAAGAAACCAAGAAACAGACTCTACCTATAGACAACAAACTGATGTTTATCAGAGGGGAGTTAACTGGGGAAATGGGTAAAACAGGTAAGGAAGATTAAGAGCATAGTTATGATGATGAGCACTGGGTAATGTATAGGATTGCTGAATCACTATATTGTACACCTGAACTAATATAACACTGCATGTTAACAATATTGAAGTTAAATAAAACGTTTAATAAAAAAATTAAAAAAACAAAATTACAAATAAAAGTTTATGAAATAGAAATGTTTACCTGTTATGGATAAGTTGTATTACTTTGTGTTTAAAGTAATTTTAGGGGCGCCTGGGTGGCTCAGTTGGTTGAGCGTCTGACTTTAGCTCAGGTCATGATCTCACATTCGAGCCCCACATTGGGCTCTGTGCTGACAGCCCGGAGCCTGGAGCCTGCTTCGGATTCTGTGTCTCCCTCACTCTCTGCCACTCCCCCGCTCATGCTCTGTCTCTCTCTCTGTCAAAAATAAATAAACATTAAAAAAATAAAGTAATTTTAAAATAAAAGCATTCCAAAATTTAAAGAAATATATTCCATTGTATGTACATGTTACATTTTTGTTTATCCCCTCATTGGCTGATGGACACTTGGGTTGTTTGTATCTTTTGAATATTGTACATAATGCCACTTTGAACATCGTTATACAAACATGTCTTCAAGTTCCTTCTTTTGATTATTTTGGGTATATACCAAGAATTAGAATTCCTGGATTTATATGTTAATACTGTTTTTAATTTTTTGGAGGAAAGGCTGCACTCTTTTCCCCATTTTCTAATCAGGCTGCTTGCTTTTTGTTTGTTGAGTTGAATATACAAAGATATATATTCTGGATATCAACTCTTTATCTGATATAGGATATGCAAGTATTTTCTCCCATTACATGGGTTGTCCTTTCACTTTTCTGATAGTGCTTTTTAATGCAGAAAGTTTTTAATTTTGATGTAGACCAAATTGTCTAATGTTTTTCTTTTTTTGTCTGTGCTTTTGGTGTCATATTCAAGATATCAATACCAAATCCAATGTCATGAAGATTTCCCCCCTGTTTTCTTCTGATAGTTTTAGAATTTTATCTCTTACATTTAGGTCTTTGATGAATTGTCTAGTAAAATTTTGTATATAGTAGAACATAAGGGGCCAACCTTGTTATTTTGCATGTGGATACCTAATTTTCCCAACACTATTTGTTGAAAGTCTTACCATTCTCCAATAATCTTGGCACCCCTGTCATAAATAACTGAAACATGTATATAAAAGCTTATGTCTCTCTATACTCTTCCATTGTTCTAGTTTTTTTTAAATGTTTTATCTAGTTTTGAGGGAACACAAGTGGAGGAGGTGCAGAGAGAGGGTGGGTAGAGGATCCAAAGCAGATTCTGTGCTGATAGCAGTGATCCCAATGTGAGGCTTGAACTCAGGAAACATGAGATCATGACCTGAACCAAAGTTGGATGCTCAACCAACTGAGCCACCCAGGTGCCCCCAGTGTACTGTTTTTATTCCAGAACCACATTCTTCTAACTTTGAAATCAGGAAGTATTAGCTCTTCAACATTATTGTTCTTTTTGAATATTGTTTTGACTACTCAGGCTCGCTTGAAATTTCGTATGAATTTTAGAATGGCTTTTTTCTATTTCTGAAAAATATGCATCATTGGGATTTTGATAAGAATTGCAGTGAATCTGTAGATAGATTTGGGTAGTATTGACATCTTACAACATCATGTCTTACAGTTCATGAATATAGGGTGTATTTCTACTTATTGGTATATTCCTTCTTTCAGCTTTGTTCTCTAAGTTATACTTTTCAAGTCTTTGGCCTCCTTAGTTAAGGTTATTTCCAAGTAATTTATTATTTTGATGTTGTTATAAAAGGAATTATTTATTTCCTTTGCTATCATTTGCTGTCAGTATATAGGAATGGGAATGATTTTTGAGTGATTGTGTTCTGCCATTTAACTAATTCCTTTTTTAGTTTTAACAGTTGTGTGTGTTTATGTGAAAACTATCTCTGTTCACAGAGATAATTTTCCCCCATTTTCTTTTTTTTTCTTGGCATATATTTATATACTTTAATTTGGCTTTGTTTTGCCATATCTATTTCTAATATTTTTCTGAAAATACATCTTTTTCAATATAACTAATTCATCTTTATTTTTTCCAAGTTTTTATTTAAAATACAGTTCATTAATATATAGTATAATATTAGTTTCAAGTGTAGAATTTACTGATTCATCATTTACATACAGCAGCCAGTACTCATCACAGCAAGTACCTTAATACCTATTACCCATTTAATCCATCCCACCTCTCCTCCATCAATCCTGAGTTTGTTCTCTGTAGTGAAGTCTGTTTTCTGGGTTGCTCTCTTGTTTTCCCCTATGTTCATCTGTTTTGTTTCTTATATTCCACATGTGAGTGAAATCATATGACATTGTCTTTTTCTGACTTATTTTGCTTAGCGTAATATTCTCTAGCTCCATCCGTGTCCTTGCAAATGGCAAGATATACTACATCTTCTTTATCCATTCATCAGTCAATGAACATTTGGCCTGTTTCCATAATTTGGCTAGTGTTGATAATGCTGCTATAAATATTAGGGTGCAGGTACCCCTTAGAATCAGTATTTTTGTATCTTTGGGTAAATACCTAGAGGTCCAATTGCTGGAACATGGGGTAGTTTTATTTTTAACTTTTTGAGGAACCTCCACACTATTTTCCAGAGTTTGCACTCCCACAAACAGTGGAAGAGTGTTCCTTTCCTTCACATCCTCGCCAACACCTATTGTTTCTTGTGTTGTTAATTCTAGCCATTCTGACAGGTGTGAGGTTATATCTCATTGTGATTTTGGTTTGTATTTCCACAATAATGTGTGATGTTGAGCATCTTTTCAAGTGTCTGTTGGCCATCTGAATGTCTTCTTTGGAAAAAAAAATGTCTCTTCATGTCTTCTGCCCAATTTTTAAACCACATTATTTGTTTTTGGGGTGTTGAGGTTTATAGGTTATTTATGTATTTTGGATACTAACCCTCTATCAGATATACTGTATGCAAATATCTTCTCCCATTCTAAAGATAGCCTTTTAGTTCTGTTGATTGTTCCCTTCACTGTGTTGATTGCTTTCTCCTTTTCAATGTGAATGCCTTTACATTTTTTTCCTGACTTAATTGTTCTGGCAAGGTCTTCAGTACTATGATGAACAGAAATGGTGAAAATCAACATCCTCATCTTGTTCCTAATCTTAGAGAAAAAATGTTCAGTCTTTTACCATTGAATGTATTGTTAACTATGAGTTTTACGTATATGGCTTTTACTATGTTGAGGTAGTTTCCCCCTATTCCTAGTTCTTTGTCCATAGTTTCCTTTAGCTCTCTGAGTATATTCAAGACAGATATTTGAAAGTCTCTGTCTAGAATGTTCAATTCCTGTGTTTTTTAGGAGTGGTTTCTGGAAATTTACTCGTTCCTTTAAATATTCATGTTTTACTGTTTCTTTGTGATGTCCTTTGACTTTTTGTTGAAAATCAAGAATTTGAAAAAATCAGTTACCTCTCCCAGTTTTTGAAGACTGGCTCTCTGCATGAAACTTTCACTAATAAACAGGACATATTTGATCCTTGGAATCAACGTGGCATCAAGGTTTGTGATCCTCTTAGGACTTTTTGGGGCATGAGTTTTCCTTTGTTCTCATTGCTACTTTTCAATGTGTTAATTTCTCTAAGACTCTGATCTTTGACTCTTCTGATGGCCTTAGCTGTTATACTGTATTCCTTAATTGGTAATCTCTTGCCGCAGGCATCTGCTGGTTTGTAGTCACCTTGTATCCTTCATGAAATTTTTTTCTAGCCTATGATCTGAGCTGTGCTGCTTTTGACTACCTGAGATCCCACTTATGGGACACAGAGACCAATCTCTAAGACAGTCATCCGATACATTATCATGTTGCAAACTAGATCCGTTCTACTTTCTCTGTTCTTAGAACATAACTGAGGACAGATCTGTCACTTTCCCAGGATCACACCAAAACCATACTGTACCAAGAAGAAGGTGGAGAAAAGGAAAGTATAAATACCCCCAAATTTCATTTTGCATGTTATTTTTAATTAGATATTTTCTTGTTTGCTGAGGTATTTGACAGATTCCTAGAGTTTCTTTAAATTTAGTTTAGCCAGTCTCTAGTTGTTTATTTAGTGTTTCCATAAAAAAATCAAGGCCCTAAAGTATCCAGGTCCTCCAGCCTGCCAATGTCACTCTCTCGGTAAGTATATATTTTACCCATTCCTTTTATAGTCTATCTTATTTTTCATCCATTCATTTACTGATTATGTCTGTTTATTTATCTATCTATCTACCTATCTAATCTATCATCTATGTATCATCCATTTATCTATCTCAGGATTTTTCAGGCACCATGACAGTTTATAGCTACCTGGGACACAACATTAAATACAATAGACAAAATACCTTGATTTTATGAAATTTGACTTGTACCTAAGTTAAAACTGTGTAAAGTAGCACAGTAAGTCAGAAAGTGATAACTGCTAGGAAGAAAAGTAAAGCAACAAAGTGGATAGGAGATACCTAGAAAATAGTGCAATTTTTAACCAGGGCAGTAGGGACATGTTCACAACAAGGCTCATTCTTGAGTTAAAAGCTATTTAAAAGTTAAAAGTGAAAGAGAATTATGAAGATGTATGAAAAGAATGCATCTCAGGCAAAGAGAAAACCTTATGTAAAATCCCTCAGACAAGTGCTCATCTGGTATGTTTCAAGTAAAGCAAGATAGCCAATGATGTTGAGCTAAAGTAAGCGAGGGGCAAAAAGCAGATGGCATTTTTTAAAGAGGAATACAGGTTGTAGAGCCTTTAAACATTACTAAGGACTTTGGCTTTACTTCAGTTGGTAGGTATTAGAGAACTCTGAAGTAGAGACATGGGATGATCTGAGTTACATTTGAAAATAAACATGGAGGATACTCTGATAAGATTCTATTCTAAAGCGGTAAATGCATTAGCAGGGGGATCAATTAGAAGGTCATATAAATAATACTATATAGATACAGGAGCAATGTAGACCACCCTAGTCGCAGTGTGGGTAATGAAGTAGACAGATTTCCTAATAAATTTTGAAGAAATAACAAAAGTTATTTGATGAAAAATTGATTACGGGAGTAAGGGAGAGAAAGATTTCAAGTGTAACTCTGTGGCTTTGCCCTGTGCAATTTAAAGAATGGAGTTGCCATTCACTGAAGTAGAAAAGTCACATGATAGGCAGGTCTGAAGGAGAAAAGAGAAGGATCAGTAGTTCCATTTTGGACTTGTTAAGGTAAAAATACCTTTTGAAAATTCAAGATCAGATAGACAGGAGGCAGTTGGGTTTGTGAAGCTGGAGTACAAAAAAGAGATCAGGTCTTAAGATGTTACTATGCGAGGCATTAGAATAAAGATGATATTTGATCCTTAAGGCTATTGGAAATTACCAATGGCAATGAAAAGATAGAAAACATAAAAGTTTAGTTTGATGAGTAGAAAACAGGAGAGGAGCTTGAGATGGAGTGGCTAAAAGGAAAGAGGAAAACAGCAGAATGTGGTGTGCTGCAGGCCAAGTTAAGAAATGTTTACAAGGAACACTGTAGTAAATGTTGAGTGGAAGTTAGGTACATTATGGTTTGAAAATTGATTGCTGTATAGAGCAATATGGAGGTTATTGGTGATTTGTCAAGAGCAGAATAGTGGAGCACTAAGGTCAAATTCTGCCTGAAGTGGAGTTCGAGACAGCAGGAACAGACACACTTTCTCAAGCAGCCTCATTCTAAAGAAAAGGAGAGAGTTGATACAGTAACTGGTTTATATTGTTGTATACAACTAAGTTGCAGATTAGTTTCTCTTTTTCTTAAATAGGAAAACTATGGTTTTTGTGTATGCTGGTGAAAATCAGCCTCAGGAGACTGAAAAACTGATTTTGTTGGAGGTGAGGGAGGGTTGCTGGTACATTGTTCTTGAAGAAACAGGGAAAGATGATATTCACTCCCTAAATGGAAGTGCTGGCCTGAAATTTGAGTGTGGAAAAATTATTCAACATAACCAAAGGAATGGCACAGTGCCTGGGCAAAAATGCAGGAGTACTGGTGTTTATAAATGTGGGAGCTTGTAGATGCTCTCCTCTGAGAACGTCTCCTTATATTTTGCTTTTTAATGGGATCTGAATGTAAGAAATTTCAGTAAGAGTGAGAATACAAGATAAAGGGTTAGATGCTTAAAGGAAGAAAAGGGCAAACAATTTTCATTTGGGAAAGGGAGAATGAATGGAGCAAGGAATTGTAGTTTGACCCCTAAGTAGAAAGAAGGGACTCAATATGTGTTTCCTTGACTCCAGCAACATTCAGCTACTATGCACAGTCACTGAGAATTCAGAGTCTAAACTTTAACCAGAGTTAGGATTTTGCCAAAAAAGTATGTGTATATAATAGAGGAGTAAGAGACCTAAAAGCTTATGAGCAGAGACGACTTAAAGTAATGTATCCATACATAGATCTCCTTCAATCTCTATGAATCCAAAGAATAATTACGGAGCACCAGCCACATTCTAGGCAATATTTCAGAAACTTTAAAAATATTGGTGGAAACACATATCCCTGTCCTTACGAAGCTTACATTCTAATGGAAGCATACGACGAATTGTAAAGGAAAATATATAGTAAATAAATAAATAAGTGTCTTAATAAATGATAAATGCTACCAGGGAAAAGAAGTAGAAGAGTAAAGGAGAATCAACTATTCTCAGTGGGAGGATGAAGCATCTAATTTAGAGTGGTCAAGGTTTCCCTCATTGGGAAAGTGGGGTTGGGGCAGACATGAAGAAGAGGGATTTGGCAAAGCAGATATCTGGAGGGAGTGCATTCTAAAATTTTGACTGCCCAAGAAAAGTTCCAACATTAGAAGTGTGCCTGGCACATTTAAGAAACAGCAAAGAGGACAGCATGCCCATGGTATAGTGAAAATGTGGAAGCACAGCAAGAGATGGGGTCAAAGAAGTAGAAGTAAGAGTGGTGGGGGAAGAAAATCTTGCTTGCCATTGCAAGGCCTTTGGCTTTTCATTTGAGTGAAGAAAAAAAAAAACAGTCACTGTGTCATCTTGAGTAAAGCAACGAAATGATTTAACCTCACTGTCAAAATAATCATTTGGACTATTTTGTTAAGAATAAACTGTAGAGAGACAAGGGGATGAAGCAGGAAATTTTTTATATTAGTCAGCTTTCATAAGCTTAATCTAAGAGAGAAAAACGAACAAATCTCAGCGCTTATACAAAAAATATCTATTGCTCACTCATGTTAGATGTTGGCTAGGATCAGCTATGGCTCTGTTCCCTGAGACTTGTTCATTTTAGGATCCAGGATAAAGGAACGGCCCATATCTGGGGCACACCATTCTCATTGCAGAAGGAAAAGAAAAAAAAAATGTCAGCACACAAAACAGCTCAGTAAGCTTCTCCCAGGATTGCCACCTGACATTCCCGAGCATTTTTTTAGCCAATTCTTCTGAGGGAAGGATTGGCATGGCAACCAATATTGTCTACATCGTTTGAAGCCCCTGTGCAAAACTGAAGTGTGAGATCTATTATTTGTTAGACGTTTCCAGATGGCAATAGCAGAGCATTAACCCAAGTGAAGGTCACACACCCAAGAAGTTGATGCTGCCTGAAAGTTACATGGGAATGGGAAGGTCTGAATAATATTCCAAAAAGAAAGAGAAATAAATATGGGGATAATTAGTAATAATAATACCATCTACCACAATTTAATAAATAACTACTGATGTGATACAAGTGAGTGATTATGTTGGCTCATGCCAGGTTATAAAAGTAGCAGAGGCTGAAGGATGTGGTTGGTTTCCAGAGAGATTCAGAGTAGTGCTTGAAAGAGAGGTATTTAGGATGACTCCACGTTTTATCCTGAATAGCTGGAAAAACAGAGGTGCTGATAACTGAAATGTGGGACTATAGGTAGAATGGTAAAAAGTCAAGAATTTTGGACATGATAACTTCAAGAAATGTATTAGATGTTCAGTAGACATGCCAAAAGGAATTGGATATACATAGCTGGAGTTTTTGAGAGAAATTTGTTTTAGAGAAATGCATTGGGGAATCATGGGCTGACAGATGAAATTAAAATCAGATTTGCTATCACCAAAATAATGAGTGTAGATAGAAGAGAGAAAAAGCAGTAAGCGGTAAACCCTTGTATACTTTCATGTTTAAGATTTAGGAAAAGTAGGAATAGGCTGCAAAGGAACCTAACAGATAGTACCCAATGAAGTAAGAGGGACAAAAATCTAATGAATTTGATATTCCGGAAACCACATAAAGAAAACGTATCAGAGAGCATCAACTGTGCCCAAAGCAGCAACAGATGCAGGAAGAAAACTGACTTTTGAATTTAGCAATGTGGGTATCATCAGTGACTGCAACAAAAGCAGTTTTAAGTGGATCGATGGGAGCAAAAGCCAGATTGCAATGGATTTTTTTTAAAGGGAGAGGAATTAGAAATAGTGAGTATAGACAACTCTTCAGCAGAAGACTTGCTTTTAACAAAATCTGACATTTTTTTCCTTAGCCTCAGACATTTTTACTAAGTACACTACATATCATGGAAGTTTCACATTCTAAAAGTTTTGCATTTCAAGACAGCCATGAAAAGGGGCATCTGGAATTCTTTCATACTAAGATAAGCCATGAAAAAATAGAAATAAGTTCTTTTTTTCTTATTAAAAACAGAAAAATGTATTTTTCAAATCAAAACTGACCCAAATATTACCCAAGTAGAATTATGATATGAATTTTGAACAATAAACTTAACCCTGTGGGTTTTTTTTTCTCTTATCCAATTCTTACAACACTTTGGACTCTTTTACACATCTTTTACTATGAGTTTACCTATGAGTTACCTATTGCTAAGGATTTAGATGGGGTAGTCTTTTTCTTTGACCGCTCCAAAGTATTGGAAAAAATAAAAAACTAAAGAAATAGATGGAGAGAAAACTGGGATCATAAGAATCTTTTTCCCGTTTTTCTTTTTCCAAATAGGAGAAACAAGCACATGTCTATAAATTTATAAAAATTAGAGAAAAAAAAGATCATATAGAAGAGAAAAAGGAGATTTAATTTTTGAAACCATATCCTTAAATACATAAGAAGGGAAGAAAGAAGAAAGAGAGGAACTGGCTTTGGGTAGGATTACAAAAATTCATCTATGACCGTAGTTCTCAAAAAGGTCATTGACTTATCCACTTACCCCTGCCAGAGAACATTTCACAATGCATGGAGACATTTTCGATGGTCACGACTGGGAGGGTCTTTCTTGCTAACATTTAATGGATAGAGGCCAAGGATGCTGCTAACCATCCTACAGTGCACGGAACAGCTCCTACAACAAAGTATTATCCAGTCCAAAATGTCAATAGTTCCAAAGTTGAGACCCCTGAGCTGTGGTAACAGGAGGGGAGGTAAAGTATATGGGAATAAGATTCTAATGAATTTGATGTTTCAGTGCAGTAGAAACCAAGGTCGTCAACTAAAAAGACAAAGACTCGGGAGGCAGAGAATAGTATTAAACTTTTATTTATGAGTTTTTGTTATCAAACAAGTCCAAAGAAATGAGACGAGGGCACAAGAAAATTGAGAGATTATGCCAACATTTATATTGATTAACTACAAAGTTTAATCTAGATAAGGAAGGGAATAGAGATATTAAGGGAATAAGGAAAAAAATGTAAATGTAGTGTGGCCAATGAATTGGAGGTTTAGCAGTTTAGATTAGGTATGAGGTAAAGAGAGCAAGTATGTGGTTGTCAAAAAGGAAGTATGTTAAGACTATGGAAGTGTTACAGCTCTACCTGAGGCACGGTGGAAGATAAGACTGTTGGGGAAAGACTTTCAAGGACTAAAGAATCAGTTACATACATGTTGAAATTGTTAAGGATTCAGATGGGGTATTCTTAGAAAGAATAATGGAATAGGTAGATACCATTATTGAGAAGAGGGGGAATGGATTTGGGGTCAATGAATGACAGCTAATATAGAGATGTAATTGGTGATCTAATATGAAGATATGAGAAGTAAAACTAGAGGATATTAGGGAAAAATAGTCTGGAAATCAAAATGGGGATCAAAAATGCTTACCACCTTCCAGCCTGAAGTATAGGCACACCTAGGAGATAATTGTGGATTTGGTTCTAGACCACCACAATAAAGTGAATATCTCAAGAAAGGGAGTCAAATGATATTTTGTTGTTGCTGTTGTTGTTCCTCAGTGCATATAGAAATTGTTTACCTTAGTTTATTAAGTGTGTGATAGCATCATATATGAAAAAAATGAGCTTACCTTAATTAAAATACTTTATTGCTAAAAAACGTTAAACATTATCTGAGTTTTCAGCCATCACAATCTGTTTCCTGGTAGAGAGTCTGGCCATGATGTTGTCTCCTGACTGACCAGGGTGGTAGTTGTTGAGGGTTGGGGTGACTGTGGCATTTTCTTAAAATAAGATAACAATGAAATTTGTCACATTGATTGATTCTTCCTTTCAAGAATGGTTTCTCTGTAGCATATGATGCTGTTTGATACCATTTTACTGACAGTACAATGCCTTTCAAAATTGGAGTCAGAGAGGAATCAAATGGTAGAGAAGGAGGGGGACTCGAAGTTCCCTCCTCTCTCAAATACAGCACTATTAAGGCCAGAAGACTTGGAATTCCAAGAATCTAAGCTACAAACTGACAGAAACATCTCCAGAGGCCCACAGAAACAACCTGCAGGCCATAGGTGCATGATTATGAACTGGGAGAGAGAAAACGGATGGCATAGGGCTAGAGGAGAGGGTCCCCTTCTGTGGAGAGACAAAACGAAGAGAAAGAGAGACTGTGGATGTGTAGGATCTTATTTGAACAAGAGAAAAACCATGAACTAGGGAACAGAAAAAAAACGGAAAAAGAACCAATTTCTAACACAATATAGATTTGTGGGATTTTCTCCAGACTGGGGCCTACCACCCTGTGAGCACACCTGGGGAGGAGGAGAGCCAGCCCCAGGCTCAGTAGCAAGCTCAGAGGCACAGTCAGAAGGAGCAGTCCCCTCCACTGAGTGCTGTGGGAAGAAAGTATAAAGCTGCTCCAAGGACAAAAGACCATGCAGGCACCCGCCAGACAAAGGCCCTTTGTTGGTGGGCTGGGCAGAGTGGCGCTATCCTGGAGCCAAGTGAATGTAATGGGATCCTTTTAGACACTGGGGTTTGAATCCCAGGAGAGTACCTGGGACGTGTGGGAGACTGTGAAGTAGGACATAGTGGCCCATTCACACCCACTCGGCACTGTAAGGACGGCCTGAACAGAGTGGTCTGGGACACCCAGTCTGGGGAGAAGAGCCTGGGGTTTTGCCATTTTTCTCCTAATCACCAACAAGGTGGGGCTTCAGGGAACTGAACAGCAGCCCCATAGAGGAGTCTGGACCTCCTACACCAAACCACGCCCCCTCCAATCCTTGTAACTGTATACCCACCAGAGCAAGGTTGACAATGACAGAACCAGATGGCCACTCATCCACACCAAACCAGATATCCCCTCCTCCAGACCAGCCCAGCCACTGGTTCCAAGGCACCAGGAGTTTTGCATTTTCTGATTTGATATTTGGCCGATTCTTATTTTATTCATATATATATATATATATATATATATATATATATATATACACACACATATATATGTAGATATGTATATATAAATAAATATACATATAAATATATATATGTATATATAGAATAGATTAAATATATATGTGTGTGTGTGTATATATATATATATATATATATATATATATTTAATCTATTCTTTTTCGATCTCTTCTGTATATCCTTCTTTATTTTCCTCTCTCTCTGCCTCTGGATTGACCCATAAAGTTTCTTTGATTCTCTGCTTGGTCAATTTTATTTTTCTTTTTCCCCACTCTTGTCATTTCTTTGTATGGGATGAGGTTTCTTATAACACCATCCCCTTTTTAAATTTTTTCCAGGGTACTTCAAAAATAAAGCACACTTGGTGGAAGAGCCAAACCACCACTACGAGTAGGGACATAAAGCAGAGTCATAATAATAGAGCGCTTGCAACACACTCCAAAAACACCTCCTGAAGGGCCAGGTCCTGTACAGTGTATGACCACTTCTTAATATAGTAGTGCTCTCAGACATACAACACATAAAAAGCTGTTAAAACACATAAAGGACAGAAAACTAGCCAAAATGATGAAACGGAAGAATTCTTCTCAAAAGAAATCCCAGGAAGAAATGACAGCTAGAGAATTGCTGAAAACAGATATAAATAATATATCTAATCAAGAATTTGGAATAATACTCATAAGATTAATAGCTGGGTTTGAAAAAAGCATAGAAGACGGCAGAGAATCTACTGCTGCAGAGATTAAGGAACTGAGAAATTGTCATGACAAATTAAGAAATGCTGTAAGTGAGATGCAGAATAAACTAGTTGCAGTGACAGCAAGGATGGAGAAAGCAGACAGGAGAATAAGTGAAATAGAAGATAATATTATGGAAAATGTTAAAGCCAGGAAAAAGAGAGATAAGAAAATAGTAGACCATGAAGGAGAATTAGAGAGCTAAGTGATTCAATGAAACATAATAATATCTGTATTATAGGAGTTCCAGAAGAAGAGAGAGAGAAAAGGGTAGAAGGTTTACTTGAACAAATTATAGCTGAGAATTTCCCTAATCTAGGGAAAAAAGCAGACATTCAAATCCAGGAGGCACAGAGAACTCCCTTAAGATTCAACAAGTATAGGTCTTCACCATGGTGTATCATAGTGAAACTGGCAAAATACAAAGGTAAAGAGAGAATTCTAAGTAGCTAGGAACAAACGGGCCTTAGCCTACGAGAGTAGACACATACAGGCAGTAGCAGACCTGTCCACTGAAACTTGGCAGGGAAGAAGGGAGTGGCAGGAAATATTCAATGTGATGAATAGGAAAAATATGCAGCCAAGAATCCTTTATCCACGAAGCCTGTTATTCAGAATAGAAGGAGAGATAAAGACTTTCCCAGAAAAGCAAAAACTGAAGGAGTTCATGACTACTAAAGAATCCCAGCAAGATATTGTAAGGGGAACTTTGTGAATGGAATTCTGCAAAGACTACAAAGGACCAGAGACATCACTATAAGCATGAAACCTACAGATAAAAATCTGTATCTTTCAATAATAACTCTGAATGTAAATGGACTAAATACCCCAATGAAAAGACATGGTATCAGAATGGATAAAAAACAAGATGCATCTATGTGCTGCCTATAAGAGACTCATTTTAGACCCAAGGACAGCTTCAGATTGAAAGTGAGGTGATGGAGAACCATCTATCTTGCTGCTGGTAGTCAAAAGAAAGGTACAGTAGTCACACATATCAGAACACTAAATTTTAAACCAAAGCCTGTAACAAGAGATGAAGAAGGGCATTATATCATAATTACAGGGTCTATCCATTGAGAAAAGCTAATAATTGTAAATATTTATGCTCTCAACTTGGAGGACCCCAAATATATAAATTAATTACTCACAAACATTAGCAGACTTATGGATAAGAATATGGTAATTGCAGGGGAATTTGATACTCCAGTTAGAGCAATGGACAGATCATCTAAGCAGAAAATCAATAAAGAAACAATGGTCTTGAATGATACACTGGACCAGGTACACACTTGACAGATATATTCAGAACTTTTAATCCAACAGCAGCAGAATACACATTCTTCTCAGTGCACATGGAACATTCTCCGAGATATATCACATAGAGGGCCATAAAACAGCCCTCAATAAATATAAAAGAATTGAGAGCACAGCACGCATATTTTCAGATCACAATGCTATGAAACTTGAGATCAACCACAAGAAAAAATTTTGAAAATCTCCAAATTCATGGAGGTTAAAGAACATCCTACTCTTTAGTAGGATGAAAAGGTCAACCAAACAATTTAAGAGGAAATTTAAAAATGTATGGAAGCAAATGAAAATGGAAACACAACAGTCCAAACCCTTTGGGATGCAGCAAAGGCAGTCATAAGAGGAAAATACTTTACAATCCAGGTCCATCTCAAGAAACAAGAAAACTCCCAAATACAAAACCTAACCTCACCTAAAGGGACTAGAATCAGAACAGAAAAGAAACCCCAAAGCCAGCATAAGAGAAATAATAAAAATTAGAGCAGAATTAAATAATATGGAATTTAAAAAAGGTAGAACATATCAATGCATCTGTTTTTTGAAAGAATTAACAAAATTGATAAACCCCTTTTTGATATGTCTCAAAAAGAAAAGAGAAAGGACCAAAATAAATAAAATCATGAATAAAAGAGGAGTGATTGAAACCAACACCACAGAAAAACAAACAATTATTAGAGAATACTATGAAAAATTATATGCCAACAAACTGGACAACCTGGAAGATATGGACATATTCCTAGACACCCACACACTACCATAACTCAAACAGGAAGAAATAGAAAACTTGAACAGACCCATAACCAGTGAAGAAAATTGAATCAGTTATCAAAAATCTCCCAACAGATAAGAGTCCTGAGCCATATGGCATCCCAGGGAAATTCTACCAGACATTTAAAGCAGAGTTAACATCTATCTTTCTCAAGCTGTTTCAAAACATAGAAATGGAAGGAAAGTTTCTGGACTCATTCTATGAAGCCATCATTACCTTGATTCCCAAACCAGATGGAGACCCCACTAAAAAGAATTATAGGCCAATATCCCTGATGAACCTGGATGCAGAAATTCTCAACAAGATACTAGCAAATCAAATTCAACAGTATATTAAAAGAATTATTCACCATGATCAAGTGGGATTCATTCCTGGGCTGCAGTGCTGGTTTAATATTCACAAATCAATCAATGTGATACATCATATTAATAGAAGAAAGGATAAGAAACATGATCCTGTCAATAGAAGAAGAAAAAGCATTTGACAAAATAAAGCATCCTTTTTTTTTAATAAAAACCCTCAAGAAAGGTTGGAAGGAACATACCTTAACATTATAAAAGCCGTATATGAAAATCCCACAGCTAATATCATCCTCAGTGGGGAAAAACTGAGAGCTTTCCCCCTGAGATCAGGGACACAACAGGGGATCTTTACTCTTACCTCTGTTGTTTAACACAGTGTTGGAAATCCTAGCATCAGCGATCAGACAACAAAATGAAATCAAAGGCATCCAAATTAGCAAAGACGAAGTCAAACTTTCACTTTTTGCAGATGACAGGATACTCTACATGGAAAACCCAAAAGACTCCACCAAAAGGCTGCTAGAACTGATACATGAATTCAGCAAAGTCACAGGATACAAAATCAATGTACAGAAATCAGTTGCATTTCTTTTTTTTTTTTAACGTTTATTTATTTTTGAGACAGAAAGAGACAGAGCATGAACGGGGGAGGGTCAGAGAGAGGGAGACACAGAATCTGAAACAGGCTCCAGGCTCTGAGCTGTCAGCACAGAGCCCAACGCGGGGCTTGAACTCACGGACCGCGAGATCATGACCTGAGCCAAAGTCGGCCGCTTAACCGAGTGAGCCACCCAGGTGCCCCAAGTTGCATTTCTATACACCAATAATGAAGCTACAGAAAGAGATAACAAGAAATCAATCCCATTTATAATTGCACCAAGGACCATAAAATACCTGGGAATAAACCTAAACAAAGATGTAAGAAAGCTGTATGCTGAAAACTATAGAAAATTTATGAAAAAAATTGAAGAAGACACAAAGAAATGGAAAAACATTCCATGCTCCTGGATTGGAAGAATAAATATTGTTAAAATGTCAATACTACCCAAAGCAATCTACATCTTCAATTCAATCCCAATCAAAATTGCACTGGCATTCTTCTCAGAGCTAGAACAAACAATCCTAAAATTTGTATGGAACCACAAAAGAACCCAAAGAGCCAAAGTAATGTTGAAAAAGAAACCCAAAGAGGGAGGCATCACAATTCCAGACTTTAGCCTCTACTACAAAGTTGTAATCATCAAGACAGTATGGTATTGGCACAAAAACAGATACATAGACCAATGGAATAGAAAAGAGAACCCAGAATTGGACCCACAAATGTATGGACAACTAAATTTTGACAAAGCAGGAAAGAGTATCCGGGGTGGGAGTGGGAAACAGTCTCTTTAGGAAATGGTACTGGGATAACTGGACAGCAACATGCAGAAAAATGAACCTGAACCACTTTCTTATACCATATATAAAAATAAACTCAAAATGGAAGACCTAAATGTGAGACAGGAAACCATCAAAACCCTAGAGGAGGAAACAGGCAACAACCTCTTTGACCTCAGTGGCAGCCACTTTTTACTCGACACGTCTCCGAAGGCAAAGGAAATGAAGACAAAAATGAACTATTGGGACCTCATCAAGATAAAAAGCTTCTGCACTGCAAACGAAACAATCAGCAAAACTAAAAGGCAACTAACGGAATGGGAGAAGATATTTTCAAATGACATATTGGATAAATGGTTAGTATCCAAAATCTATAAAGCACTTACCAGACTCAACACCCCAAAACCAAATAATCCAGTGAAGAAATTGGCAGAAGACATGAATAGACACTTCTCCAAAGATGACATCCAGATGGCCAACAGACACATATGCTCAACGTCATTCATCATCAGGGAAATACAAACCAAAACCATGTTGAGATACCCCCTCACATCAGTCAGAGTGGCTAAAATTAACAACTCAGGGAACAGGTGTTGGTGAGGATGTGGAGAAATGGGAACCCTCTTGCACTGTTAGTGGGAATGCAAACTGGTGCAGCCACTCTGGAAAAGAGTGTGGAGGTTTCTCAAAAAATTAAAAATAGAATTACCCTGTGACTCAGAAATAGCACTAGTAGGAATTTATCCAAAGGATACAGGAGCGCTGATTCATAGGGGAACATGTACCCCAATGTTTATAGCAGTGCTATCAACAATAGCCAAAGTATGGAAAGAGCCCAAATGTCCATCAACTGATGAATGGATAAACATGTGGTTTATATATAAATGAATACTACTTGGCAGTGAGAAAGAATGAAATCTTGCCATTTGTAAAAACGTGGATGGAATTGGAGGGTATTATGCTAAGTGAAATAAGTCAGTCAGAGAAAGAGATATGTTTTCACTCATATGTGGAATATGAGAAGTTTAACAGAAGACCATGGGGGAAGGGAAGGGGAAAAAATAGTTTCAAACAGAGAGGGAGGCAAACCATAACAGATACTTAAGTACAGAGAACAAAGTGAGGGTTGATGGGGGTGCTGGGTAGGGGAGAGAGGAAAATGGGTGATGAGCATTGAGGAGGGCACTTGTTGGGATGAGCACTGGGTGTTGTAAGGGAGGAATCATGGGAATCTACTCCTGAAGCCAAGAGCACACTGTATACACTGTATGTTAGTTAACTTCACAATATATTATATTTAAAACATAAGTAAATAAATAAAGAAAAATATTGGAGTCAATTTCCTCAAATCATGGCACTGTGTTAAGTCCACGTAATATTCTAAGTCTTTGTTGTCATTTCAATAATCTTCATAGCATCTTCACCAGGAGACTTTGTCTTGAGAAACTCCTCTCTTTGCTTATCCATAAAAAGCAGCTCCTCATCCATGTAAGTTTTATCATGAGACTGCAAGAATCCAGTCACATCTTCAGAATCCACTTCTAACTCCAGTTCTCTTGCTATTTCTACCACATCTTCAGTTTCTTTCCTTCACTGAAGTCCTGAATCCCTCAAAGTCATCCATGAGGGTTGGAATTTACTTCTTCCAAACTCCTGTTAATGTTCATATTTTGACCTCTTCTCATGAATCACAAATGTGTTTAATGGCATCTAGAATGGTGGATACTCTTCAGATGGTTTTTGATTGAATTTGCCCAGATCCATCAGAGAAATCACTATTTATGGCAGCTATAGCCTTACAAAAATGTATTTCTTAAGTAATAAAACTTGAAAGTTGAAATTACCCCCTTGATCCTTGGGCTGCAGAACGGATGCTGTTAGCAAGCATTAAAACAACATGAATCTCCTTATGCATCTCCAACAGAGCTCTCAGGTGATCAAGTTGCAGTGGGCAGTATTCCTTTGAAAGGAATCTTTTTCTGAGCAGTAGGTATCAACAGTGGGCTTAAAATATTCAGTAAACCACATTGTAAACAGATGCGCTGTCATCCAGGCTTCGTTGCCCCATTTAGAAAGCACAGACAGAGTAGATTTAGCATAATTCCTAAGGGGCCTAGGATTTTTGGAATGGTAAATGACATTGGCTTCAACTTACAGTCACCAGCTGCATTAGCCCCTAACGAAAGCCAGCCTGTCTTTGAAGCCAGGCATTGACTTCTCTCGACGTATGAGAGTCCTAAATGGTATCTTCTTCCAATATAAGACCATTTCACCTCCATTGAAAACCTGTTGTTTATGGTAGCTGCCTTTGTTAATTACCTTAGTTAAATCTTTTGGATAACTTGCTGCAGCTTCTACTTGATGCTCCAACTTGCACTTTTGTGTTAGAGGGACAGTTTCTTTCTTTAAACCTCATGAACAAACCTCTGCTAGCTTCCAACTTTTCTTCTGTAGCTTCCTCACCTCTCCCCTCTCTGTCTTCACAGACTTGAAGAGAGTTAGGATCATATTAGGGAATTAGAGTTTGGCTTAAAGGAATGTTGTGGCTGATTAGATCTCTATCTAGACCACTCAAACTTTCTCCAAATTGACAATAAGGGTGCTTTGCATTCTTATCATTCATATGGTCACTGGAGTAGCACTTTTAATTACCAGCAAGAGCTTTTCCTTTGTATTCACAACGTGGCTGTTTGGCACAAGAGCCCTAGATTTCGGCCTATCTTGGATTTTGACATGCTTTCCTCACTCAGCTTAATCATTTCTAGCTTCCAATTTAAAGTGATAGATGTGTGACTCTTTCTTTTCCTTGACCACTTAAACGCCATGGTAGAGTTATTAATTGGCCTAATTTTATTATTTCAGAATTGTTGTGCCTTGGGGGATAGAAAGGCCCCAGGAGACGAAAAGAAAGAGGGGAACAGCTGGTCTGTGGAGCAGTCAGAACACATAGCATTTATCGATATGTTTGCCACCTTACATGGGTGCATTTTGTGGTATTCCAAAAGAACTACCGAAGTAATATCAAAGATTACAAATCACAGGTCATAAAAACAAATAATAATGGAAAAGTTGTAAGAATTATCCAGATTTTATACAGAGACAGAAGGTAAGCAAATTCTGTTGGAAAAATGGTGTCCACAGACTTGCTCGACACAGGGTTGCCACAAACCTTCAATTTGTAAGAAAAAAAAAGCAATTATCTGCAAAGCACAATAACGTACAGTAAAAAAAGGTATGCCTATAAAAGGCTGAGGTAGAAAAAAAAAGCCACCACCTGACAGGGTGCAGAGAACACTTTGTCTCTACTACAGAGTTAATTTTTCTCAAGAGCAAAAATTTTGTGATGGGAATTTTCAGAAGTAGTAGGAGGATGTAACAGATTTTACTGATAGTGAGCCATAAATTCCATGGTCCCTGGTGGAAGGGTTTCATGAGCTTTGGAAGAAAGAGAAAGAATAGAGAATTTGGATGAGTGGTGGGCAACCTGGGAGCCTGAGGATTCTTGTAGCAGATAGGAGCAACAATAAAGCACCTAATGTGGTTAGTCCCAGAGGATCCACAAAGTTAGGACTGAACCATTTGTATTGGAGTCCAGGGAAGGGTGGATTTCTGGGAACTCCTACTTGCCCCCTGAAGAATGGGGGGGAAAAGGCCTGGGAGAATTATGGTCATAGTTCCCATGTTCTGGTTTCTAGGGAGAGGTGATTTTACTCAATGTATGTGATCCTTGCTGATTCCAGCTGAATGATTTAATGACTGCTGGAGAAAACTTAAGTAATTTTTCCTTCCTCAACTCACCCTTATTGAATACACAAATAAAGAACCTCCTCATATGCCAATAAGTAAAAGACAAATAGTCCCACGAGAAAATCAACAAGAAACATAAAACTATATAGTTGAAGCTTGGAGAGTAGAGTTATTTATGTAGCTGGGATCTAAATATGCATTTGTGTCTGACTTCAACCCTTATTGGTTGTCTGGACTGGAGGATGCTTGATAAGGTTTCCATATATCATCAGTAAAATCAGAATAAAATTCCTATATATCATACAGGAATTTTTTGAGGACTAAATAAAATAACTCATAAAAATTTTCTTAGCATAGAGCCAGGCACATGGCAAGCATGCAGTGGTATAATTCACATTTGTTAACCATATGTATTAATTTAGAAAAGAGAAAATGACCAGTAAACTTAAGATGTTCAACCTCATTGCAAGTTGTAAGAATAAGATACATAGTTTCAAACTATCCAGCTGACAAAAACTTTAAAAACGTTGATAGCATCCAATTTTTCAGTGATTATATGGTGAAATAGGTCCGCTCATGTTATCAGTGGTAGTAGTATTTGGCGTCGCCTTTTTAGGAAATAATCTATCAGCATTCATTAATATTCAAAATGCATATTTTCTTGAGTCTATCAATCCAAAATTAGGAACCTGACCCATGGAAATGAAGGCAAGAGAATATCAGCATTCATACGTAAGAGTGTTTATCCTAGCTAACACCCATAAACTGCAAATTTGTGTTGTTTCAAGGTGAAAAGAGTTGTGCCTTTCTTCAGGGCAGCTGGAGGCTGGCAGCATCAGGGAAGGGGACCACTGGCTTTTCAGCAACAGTGGCAGTAAAAGGGAGCAAACGCCAGAGCGACAGCAGGTCAGGAGCTGGCAACACTATCAGCAGCTCTAGAGGGAAGTGGGGCATGAAGCAGCCTCATTAAAACCTGGTGCTGGAGACCCATGTGAGAGAGAAGTAGATCTCATAATTTTTCAAAGCAAGGACTGCCTGGATTAAGATCCCTGCTCTGCCACTTTCTGCTACTAACTGTCCTCTGGTGAGTTATGTAACCTCACTGTGCCACAGATGTCTTATTTGTAGGATGAGAAGAAGCAGAGGGCCTACTTCACAGGATCTTTATGAGCATTAGATGAGGAAATATTTTAAGTGTCTATTATGGTATCTGGTACATATCAACAGCTATAGAAATGTCTGTTAAATTAAAAAATAAAATAAGTTCCAGGAATACTACTCTCCTTCTGGTTGGATACATCTTCTCAGAATTAAAAAGTGGAACTTGGGAATTTTCTATTGGGTGAACAAACAGTTGAGATTCTAACAAAATACAGTGTAATAGATTAGAACATGGGTCCTCAAATACTTTGTTGTTGTTATCCATATTATTAACAATAAAATATGCTATGAATTAAAACAATAATAATACCTACCAGCTGTAGAGTACTGGGTCAAATATTCCACCTGTAATATCTAATCTATACAACAACAGTGCAATTTAGCTACTATTATCCCCATTTGATAAATGAGAAAGCTAAGACTAAGGTAAGTCAGCATATTTTTTTTTATTTAAAATTTTTTTTCAACGTTTATTTATTTTTTGGGACAGAGAGAGACAGAGCATGAACGGGGGAGGGGCAGAGAGAGAGGGAGACACAGAATCGGAAACAGGCTCCAGGCTCGGAGCCATCAGCCCAGAGCCTGACGCGGGGCTCGAACTCACGGACCGCGAGATCGTGACCTGGACCGCGAGATCGTGACCTGGCTGAAGTCGGACGCTTAACCAACTGCGCCACCCAGGCGCCCCGGTAAGTAAATCAGCATATTGTGCAAAGTCACTGGCAGCCAAGATTTAGGCTGCACTCGGTCTGATTCCAAGGTTTTCACCATTCTGTATCCTGTACTTTCTCCATTATATGGCTCGGTCTAAGAACTGAAACTTTTATAAGACCTTTCTATTATTGTGCAATGTGAGCAGTGCTCCATTGGGGTTTTGTGGAAACAAAGGTAGGTGTATCTTCAGGGAATTTAGTTGCAGGAGAATTAGCCCTGATTCAAGAAGGTTATACATACAAAATCAGCTCAACTAAAGCAAAATTAAACAAACAATAAAACTGTTACATGACAGAGAGGTGTGATCTTTTAGAAAACAGTATCATTAAGATGCTGGGAACCAATTAAATGGTCAAGATTCATAACATCAGAAAGACTAAACTTGGCCATATTTCATGGATTACTAATCCATATCAGTCAGGTTTAATTAGAGAGGAAGAGCCAAATGATTTCCAGTTGCCTTTCTACATCATTTTAACTGCTTTTAAATGTCCGGATTATAATAAAATCAGGTTTGAACCAATACTATATCCATTCTCATGTACCGTCAGCTTATTTCCCAGGGAAGTGTGAGTGATCTCATTAGCTTTTCCTGAGGTGACTGATCAATATCGCACACACATTTCAGTCTGCACTTCTAAATTCTCAGTATAATTAGCTGCACAGATTATACATTATTAAACTTCATTTTCACTGATTGTCTTTTTAAGATTAAGGTATTAAATATCGTATTTAAATATGCCAGTTTAACACTACTTGGTGGCTAACATTTCAAAAGCTATTTAACATCTTTATATTTACCTAAGAGACATGTAAGTCATTTAGATTAACCTCTACACACAGGGAAAAATGTGTTACCAATTGGATCCCCAAAATAATTGTGGTTACAACATGCACTTAAAATGCTAATGTTATCCTGCCAAAAACAAAAACAAAAACAAAAAAACTATTGAATTTAAAATCTATGCTCACTATCCTTAGCTTACTCTTTATTCCAGGTTTCTTAAACATTAAATATGCTATTATCTTAAGAGTTTTATGAAGATTTTATTTAATTTTGATTGGGAAAATGTGTGTATTTATTTTTCATGCAGATTATAATTTTGTATTCACACTAAACTAACAAGTAAAGACGATTGAAAAAAAATGGTTTTGCCCCATCATCTTTTTCTTCACTCTTTAAGCATAACCACTAACTACTTATTTTGGTATTACATTATACTATAGATTATACTTAGAACCTTTCATTGAAAGTCATGTTCTACTCTTAATATTTATCTGTATGTACAGTTTGACCAATATTTATTAGATTGTCACATCTTCCTTCTTTTTTTGATTGTCACATCTTTCTTTTATTTAAGGGACATCAAATGTCAGCTTGTTGGTACTGATCTGAAGACAAAATTATATGAGTTATTTTACATAATATATTCTAATTTAATGAGAGAATGAAGGAAAGAGTAGAAAGAGAAAGAGAGAGAGATTTACTATACATTTTTACAAATATAATTTAAAAGAAAACAAGCTTTTCTTTTGTGTTACTATGTATCATACATCATATTATATTAAACACTAGAGAATCAAAGAGGTAAAATGCCTGGCTCCTTTCTCTGCAGGAATTCTAATTCAAGAAGACAAGTAGCAAAATGTAAGCTATATGGATAAAAGTTATAAAGAGTTTACATATAGAAGAATAATTATGTCCTACCCAAGTTGTTGTGATTGTTTGTCTTTAGTTCTTGTAATTTTAACAAAACAAGAAAAGCACTTTTAAAATGTAGCTATGTGTGTATTATCAGTGAAAGTTGAGAGGACAATATTTTGGGGGGGAGAGAGTAGGAAATACAGATCAAAGTAGCATATATGTTTATATGACTATAAAGAGGCATGGAGGCAAATAATGTGATACTAAAATGCATACTAAATTAGGCCTCCAATGGGGTGTCTGGGTGAGTCATTAGGTTAAGCATCTGACTCTTAGGTTTCAGCTCAGGTCATGATCTCATGGTTTATGGGTTTGAGCCCATGTCAGGCTCTGTGCTGTTGGCACAGAGCCTGTTTGGGATTCTCTATCTCCCTTTCTCTCTGCCCTTCTTTGCCCATAAACAAACAAACAAACTTATACAAATAAAATAAATAAAATAAAATAAATTAGGCCTCAATAGCCAATCTATTTAGAATATGATGGAAAGTATTTTTTGTTTGTTTGTTTGTTTGTTTTTAAATGAAGTTTCTGAGAAAACAAATATCTACTTCCTCTTGTATTGCACCACTGGATTGTTTTTGTAGTCCCAAATATCTTGGGATATTTGTGGTAGTCTCCCCTTATAAAAAGGAAATTAATGTTTATTTCTCCACTAGCATGACAAAATTTGGATTACAGCTTTATTAATTTACTTGTGTTTGTTTTTGAAAAGAAACTTATTTCTATCCAATTTTCATGACATATAAGAGATGAATAAAAGTAATTCCTTGCCCCATCCATATTGTGTTTGAAATCTGTAATATCAGAAATCCAGTTGAATGCCTTAACCAATCAAGCTAAATATTCCAGGGGGCTTTTTAATATGCTGATCTTATGAAGCAAGAGTATTAAATTTATTCAACCATGAACAATTCTTTGATTATCACACACCTCAACTGCTCTGTTATATGTTGACCACAAGAAGAAGAAAAAATAGAAAGTGAAATGTGATTAGTTCCTGATGAATTGAAATTCCTTTAATAGATATTGAATGGAGAAAATTTATATTAATAGTTACAATCAAGCTTTTATTTTTTTTCTCATTGAAAGTAGTATTCCATAAATGTAACTGACATATAACATTCTTAAAGATATATAAATAGCAGTCTATGGAATAGAATCATTGCCTCTGTATTGTTCCATTAAGGAGAGTGTAAACTATGTAACAGGGAAACTCATAAATAATCATGCCAATTATACTTTTTAAAAAAAAAACTGTGTCTACAGTTGCATGCCTAGTATTTGTGAATAAATTTAGTATAAAGATATAAAAAGTGATAAATTATAAGATTTTAAAATTATTTTGCAGCTGAAGCTTAACAAAGGATTTCTTAAAAAGCTTCAAGGGAAGAAAACATATAATTCAACTGGATAAGACATGATTATATTATGCTTAAGCCATTGTCAGCATATGGAAAAATATGTGGAAGTTTAAAAAGGCCTGGTAATTACAGCATCACCTCATTTTGGCAGCCCTATAATATTCATTTTCCTGTTTCTTAGACAGATGCAGAAGTCTATAGTGTTGGAATTGAATGTCAAATAAAAATAATCCTGTCAGTGCTCATATACCATATAGAGATTTTTTTTAACAGATGAGTTATTACAACTTCATGTTTTGCTTCTGTCTTCACAGTTATTTCACACATATTTTTGTGAGTAGCTGGAAATGATGAAGCATGGAAATTTCACGGAACTCACTAAGAAGTGTGAAATCAAGTTTGAGATGTTGAACATTGTTAATTTATTTGTATCATTGGTAAAGGTAGGACAACACAATTAGGATAAAGACATATGTCAAGCAAGGGGAGAGGGAATAGTGATCTATCAGGCGTTATTGAGACTCACCTATCTCTCTATTCAAATCAGCGTCAGTTTTCTGAATAAATCAAATACACGACCAAAACCCAGCAATACAATTAATAACATATACTTGCAGGAAGCTTATAGTCTAATTAAAAGGTAGCAATCTTAAACACATCCATAGAAGTTTCAGTGTAAACTAATGGGAAAGAAATTATCTGAGCACAAAGTAAAATTTCAACCCTTCCATCTTCTAGCATGGCTTAAGTCGCACAAAGATTTCTGTGTGATACTTTTGAGAAATGACTCACAATCAGTCTCTCTCTTTCTCTCTCTAAATCTATCATCTATCTACATATCTATCATATATCATTTGTGAGAAGTAGATAATATATTGACACTACTAACATTACATGATAATATATATTATATATACATTTTTTTATAATATAGTGTATATATCTTATATGTAATATAGTATATATTGTATATGTGTATCTTTTACATAATATACTATATCATATATATTATATATTATCATATATATATATTTCTATGAAGATTCAAAGAGAGATACTTCTTCCTTTTCTTTTTTTACAGGTTTGAAATAGGACTATAAAATAATTCTCTTCAGGGCATGAACTTTATATTTTGTCATCATAGTAACTTTCCTATATAAAAATCAATATCTCAGAGTGCTCAGAGTATAATGAACATATTATAAGTGTTATCTTTCTTTCTCCTTCTGATTATATTTATTTCTACAAACATATTTCCTAAAAATAAAAAGTATTTATCTTCTTTCAAATATGTAATTTAGTGTTAGCTGTTTCTTAGTTTATAGAGGAATTTGAAGAATGGCCAGTCAGACATAATGCTTAACATAATGCTCTCTTTCTTGATTAGGGTAGTTTTCTATGTGCTTTTCAAGAAGGTATAACTTCTTAAGAAAAGCTTATGATGTGAGCATTAAAGTAGAAATGTGACAGGAAAAATATGGTGCCTGAAAGTATTCCAGGAGTTAGAAGCTAAAGAAAAGTAAGTACTTGTTTTAGTGATAATCAAAAATATACAAAGAGAGAAAAAGGATTAAATGATTCTGTTTTCTGAAAAGAGTCATTTTGTATTTTGTTTCCTATTAAAATGTATTTAGTTTCAAACACACACACACACACACACACACACACACACGCACACACAGGGAGTTTTACAATGCTGCTATCCAATTCTTCAGTTTCTCTTTATGGCAGTTGCTCAAATTCAGATGTGAGGAAACCAGTATCATAGTGTGTTATCTTTGAGTAGAATATGAAGGTCATCTGGGATGACCTTCACTTTATAGACAAAGCAAAGGAATCATCAATCAAGCAAATGATTTACTCAAGGTCATTTACTGAGTTCAAAACACAAAATGAGCTTATCATATATGATATAAAAAGGGCACTGAAATAGGATTCAAATCCTTAGATCTTTTATATCTTAAAATACTGGCTACTTTGGTTCATTTTTAACATAAAAGCAGAGGCATTATAAATTTTATTCTTAATTTTTGTCACATATTGAAAATATACTAAAATATTTACACCATACATGTAAGGTACAGATAAGATCAGTAAAGTTAATGTCTCCTTGTTCATCACCAAGTTTACAGAGGACCTCCTGATGCTCATTTCTCATGCTATTTTTTCCTCTTATTGTGCTTATTTATTTGGAGAATTATTAACTAACAAAGTGGTCCAAAAATTGTAAACATATCAGACTATATGTTATGAAGGTATTTTTCCAGATGATATAACTCACTTCTGAATAATCAAAAATTTGTTATTTTGTTGAATTTTCCACTTAATCACTTTGAACTAATCCAAAGATAGAATAAATCTGATCTTTATTTTGTTCTGAAAAATTCATGGGTTTTTATGTCATCAAAGACGAAAAATTAAAAGTTACATGTGAAATCTTCATTAAAGATAAATAGAACAAAGTATTCTGGTATAAACAAAAGGCATAGTGAATCAGTAATGTAATACATAAGCAACAATTGTTATTATAAGTATGAACTACCCTCCAATGTTTCAGAAAATGACTAAAACTGTATTTATAATTTTAATTTCTATTTATTGAAAGCCAGGTTGCTATCCTCTTAAGCAAATATACAGGAGAAAATAATGAATCATAAACTGTAAAGTCTATGTATCTAGAAAAGAAAACCTCAGCAGGAGGATCTAGCTATAGAATATTGTCCAGGTTAGCAGAGTTTTTCACATAAAGATGAGCGATTATACAATAAGTATCACAGCATGGTTGGTAATATTTCAATATTAGGTGAGATGGTCTTTATTTTCAGTTCATTCCATCACCATAATTATTTGAATGGCCCTGTCCTTCTTTTTTGTTCTTGGTTGAACTGAATTTAAGCTAATCTGTAATTTCACCTATTGCAATTGACCACCCCCCACCAGTGTCCTTTTATACCAGTAGTTTTGAATATCTAAAAAGTGTTCCATGAATCAGCAGGAGCAGCAGCAGCAGCAGTACTTGGGAACTTGTTTGAACAGGAAATGCTCAGGCAGGACCTCAGACTTCCAGAGTAGTAATGTCTGGAATGGTTTTCAGAAACAGTCTGTGTTTCACCAAGTCCTCCAAAGCACACTGATAAGAGATTAATGATAACAAATGCCTTAGTAACTTGGAGGTTGCCTATGAAGTGTGATATGAAAACTGACAGTTGTCAAAGTCCATCAGTCTGACACACTTTTGGCAGATGTCTGAAATTGCACCTTCCAAAATGCAGATAGATTTGGAAGTGCTACTGTTCTAAACTTTCATTATTTTCCCCTTTTTTATTAGTCAAGTGACATATAACTCTTGTTTATTTTTACTCAAGGTCCACTTGTACATTTTTCCCCTCCATACTAGGCTCTGGGAGATGGCCAATGATCAGTTAATCACCAGATCCAGTGGTTCACATTAGTCTCATACTACTTTACCTATCCATGCAATCTCTCTTGGGTTTGTCTATGCAAACCTATCTTAGGGTTATAGCTAATGTTCTCCTGTAAATCTCTATTCCTGAGTTCCTGGGTTTCTCTGGAAGACCGAGAAGCCATACTAGAAATATAAGAAAGTTTCTTAAACTTTGGTATGCATACCCTAGGAAGTATTTAATATGATTTTAGGTGGTATAAGAATAAATCTAAGATTATAAAGTCCTAAATTTCATTTGCCATGAGTACAAATATAATAGTCAATTGTGAAGTGGAGTAAAGAACTAAACAAAGAGAAGAAAATTCTATAGGAAGTTGTAGGTAAACAAATTGGAGTTGACTTGAATGATTAACCTAACCTTTTTTTCCACTTAATTCTTTCAATATTTATGTTTTTCCCCTCACTGAGTGTAATTTCTAGCATTATCTTTAATAACTAACATATATTGCCATAAATTAACATGTTTTGATATTTAATTTTATCATGGGTAATTATATTTTAATGAATTGTTTCATTAAATTATTTCCACAGGGTACCTAGGTAAGACCAGGTTTGACATCATCAGGGCAAACAGGAAGTAGAAGTTTAGAACAGATGTCTAAGAAAATAGAAGTTTAGAACAAATGTCTACTGGCCAAAAATAGATGGAGACTAGCAGAAGACATTCTTCATACACAGAAGGAAGTAGGTCTCTACAGATCTCTATAGAGGCAATACAATAGCAAAGAAAGATGGCAAGAAGGGAGAAAGGATAGTGAAAGCAGCTGACTTATGTTTCTATATTCTACCTATTATAGGCCTATAATTTATTAAAGAAGGTATGCAACATGTACACACATGCATATACACATACAACTTATAATGCCAAAATCCCAAGCCTATTCTAAAAAAAACGATATTTGCATGATCCAGGATCCTTTGGGAAGGCTGAACTCTATGAAATAGCTGATGATAGAGATCTACCCATAACTGAGCATGACAGGCCCTCAGGATTCATAGAGCAGCCAGTCAAATGCAAATGATTACCCTAAACATGAAGACAGGACTGATCACAAGTGTCTAGCACTTCCAGTTCAGGTAGAAAAAGACAATTAGATATGTCTTTGACCAGAGCACTAAGCACTGGCAAAGGGCAACTTGGTAAGAGAGAAAAATTAAAGAAATAAATTATGTAAGCTATTGAAGTGGACTGCAGGATCAGGAAGTGCCCATCCCGGTGCCAGAATGAGCGAGGGAGATGACACTAAAGGGACCCAGTGAGGACCTTCTCTCTTACCTAGTGGGTAAATAAATGTCTTAAAAGAGCCCCTGACAAATCCATTTGCTTCTTTTCTGACTCAGTACCACAGTTATTACTCCCTCTGAATTGATAAGACAGAATCTATTAGAGTTTCAGGTATTTCAGTAAAAGAAAGAAAAAAGAATAATTAAGTTGTTATTCGATAAATGAAGGGAAAGATTTCAAATGACATCACATTGCAGAATGTCTTCCAAAGGAGGTATGAGAGCTATTTATTTTTCATTGTAAGTTCATGTACACACACACACACACACACACACACACACACACACAGTGAGGAGGCCTGCTATAGTAGATGCCTAAGAGTAACAAGTGCATCAGATATTCAAATTTAATTGAAGTAAATTAAGCTGGACTGAAATTTTGGATCTCTTACAGTTCGATCCTGATAGAATTGACATTATCTTCTCAAATAAAACTGTCTAAAACAGACATCCATTTATTTTCTGTAATATAGAATACGATACTATATATTTCCATTCCTAAATCATCACTTACAACATATCTACTTATGTCTGGCATAATAAGGGTTAATTAAACAAGGATACAATATTTTATAGGCTTCTTATATAATGTGTAAAGGATACATAACTTGAAATACAGTGTATGTTGTGTGATGGCCTGAGTCTCTATGACTTATCCCACACTATTGTAAATCTTAGAAGATAAAAGGATGAGACAGGGTCTGGACAAGATAACATCAAGAATGACTTCTTCTAATCCATGTGTTATATGGTGATAGCAGTGAGTGGAATTGGGGGATGACTAGAGAACATATTGTAATATCCTAGAAAAATGAGGTTCCCTTTCTGTATTTGTAAGTCCAGATCAATGCCTGATTCTCACTGCTGGTTAATGTCAAGTGGTCAATGAAACTTTCTAAGTCTCTGAGAGTCAGATTATTCTCTTCTAGTAAACTACCTTAGAAATTTAATGGACCAGGGAAAATAGAATGATGGATCTTGACACTGGTAACAGATATCTTTACACAAACGTGAAATTTCAGAGATGAAATCAGGGACTGTTAAACCATCGAGTGAGCCTCTTCCTGTGCCATACAGCATCTTTTTCCTGTTACTTACCTTTCGATAGGCACGTAAATGCCTCAAAATATCTTGGCAACCATGGTTTAGGTTTTCCAGGTGTAAGACCCAGCCCGGGCTCCAGTGACATTGCTAAACTGAATGCATTTTAGCAAACACTGGTACATAACACAGAACTGAAACTGATTTCTTATTAACATTTCCCTTCATTCAAAAATGTATTTTGTATATTCTTATTGACAAATGAAGCCACTGCTTTTGTGAAATGCAATATAATTTGGAACATTTTAATGTTTTGTAAGCTTCAAGTACACTTTACACTAGTAGGCATCTACTCTTCTTGCTCAAGTAGGGAACATAATTTGCGATGGTATTTTCTGCATCTTAATGGGATTATTTGCTTCTGTATACCTTTTACCACAAAGAAAATTAAGATTTGAGAAAAAATGATTTGTCTTACATATACGTATGTATATACATATATATACACACATCCAACATACACACAGCACACAATTTGGCAATCCATATGTTAGAAAAAGTCCAAAGCTCTGGATACAATACATTCATAAAAATATATGTTATATTACGGAATTGTATTTTTCACTGGACAATAATGGAAAAGACAATTGAAAACTAAAGAAAATTTTGTTTGTTTTAACTCAGAACCCAGAAAAAGCTACACTAGCATCTGACTTCAAGAAAAAATCAGTATAAGCATTTTCAGCCCATTGCAAACAGAAACAGCTGCATTACCAAACCCTCAGAGATAGAGCTGATAATGAAAATGTTACAGACCTTTAAGTGGAGCATCTCTGCCAGACAAGGTTATAATAGTGAACTTACATTAGGGAAGAAAGCATTCAGTATTTATGATTTGCAATTTTAACTTGTGTTTAAAGTGGTACAGGAGGATTCATGGGGGATTTAATGTTCTAGCAAATCTATTTGGTCAGTACTGTAAGATTTTATGACCTTTCATTAAGACTTGAAAGTTTAACTGTTCAGATTCTGCATTGAATGCAAATCATGCTATTTTGTGCTGCCTGTCCTCTGAACATCTCTAATGCCACAGATGAAAGAGGCAGTTAGAAAAAGCCTTGTATTTTAAAGGGGCTGGCATCAGAGGCTATAAATACAATATTCATCAAAAGACTTCAGAGGACAAAGTTTTAAAAGAAAAACCCAGAGAATTGTTTATTCTTTTAACATTTATACTCCGTGGAAACCAAGAGAATTATATTTAAAAATGCCTAATATATTGTTTAAAATCAAAAATCCTTCTCCAGTGAAGAATATTTTAAATTTTAGGAAAATGGTTAAAAGTTCAACCAAATGTTTACATGAAGCTATAACTAATCCTGCAACCGTTCTCTCAAAATGCATCACCAAGTTTGTGACGTTTGTCAACAACATTCAAGTAACATTTAGGTTCAAATAAGTCTTCCTGAATAAATCAAATAATGAAGGAAATTTCACATGGGTTTTGTTACTTAATTCTCACAGTAAACCTGTGTTTTGTGTATCAATAGGTACATTTTACAGATGGGGTATTGGAGTTCAGAGATGAGGTGATTTGACCAACATCTGCTAATCTCAACTTGGACTTCCGGGGTACTACTGTTTTTTTGTTTTTTGTTTTTCTTGTTTTTTTCCTATTACATCCTGCTCTCCTGTGAAGAAAATATGCCCCAAGTTGTATTTCTAGTATTCCAATATTTGAAAACGTTGCTTTGACATTCATTTTTTTTTCTTTTCTAGTGAACCTGAGCATGCTTTGCAATCCAAAATTCAATCTGTATCCATTGAACAGTCAGGTTAACCAAAGAAAGGTGGGAATTTTATTCACATAACTGTCACTTTCCAGAGAGTACTGTAAGATGCCAGTGAAAAAGGCAAATGTATGCCAAAACAAAACAAAAACAAACAACAAAAACCTAATCTATGGCACTAGAAGTTGGGAAAATGGTTGTACTTGTGGGAGGGGAGGGACAGGAAGTAGTTCTGGGATTGCTCTAGTGTTTCATTTCTAGTTTTTGGTATATTTTCTGCAATGTGTTCCCTTTGTGAAAATGTAGTGAAACACTCCTGCGTTAGACAGACTCACACGTGTTAGCATAATTCTGGCTTTTGTAACATGGTTTTTATCTTAAAATCTAATTACTTTGGGGCTATGACTATCATGTTCTATATGGCTTTAGAATCATACAAGGACTTAGAATCCCTGTAACCACACATGGCTTCAGATAATGATCCTGATTTATGTTTTTTAGACCATATTGAATAAGAAGATACATAGAAGCTGGCTATGGATTAAAATATTGTTTCACCTATATGAGTAGTAAAGTTGAAATAGGAAAATCAGTATAAACCATATATTGAACCATTAACTTCCTATTTCTTTCCCAGCTACCAATTAGCTTTTCATATAAAATAGAACTTGGTTCCCTCATTTAAGGGCATTAGGATTGTAGAATCCCTTGGAAAATGATAGGGTACCCACTGTCAGCCTCAAATTTTATCAAGTCTGAAAGATTACATGAAGAAAGCAATCTTCAGGGCTTAATTAAGAGGCAGATCCTGGGTTCATTTCCAACTATGTTTATCATGTGGAGGTAAAGAGATGACTATTCATTGTGGCCAATGTGGCAGGCAAAATACACTATAGCTGAAGCTTTCACATCACTCAATATGGACTATATTCTGTATCTTATAGCTAGGTAATAACATTAATATAAATTTTTACACAATAGCATTAGCTTACTATTATCCCCATTGCATTACTATATACCTAATAAGTTATGGGTAAATTATCAATGAGCATTACACAAGTAACTTAATTCTCCAATTTGGGATAATATATCAACTTATTGGACAACCCTATTATATGCAGAAAGTAGAGCACTTAGTATATTACTTTTCCCTGAAATAACTAAATACAGAATACTCCTTACACAGAAATTAGCACTTAAAAGTGATGAAGATATCCACCTATCAACAGAGGACAGGGGATACCTTTATTGGAATGTTGAACACTTGTTTCAGAGCAAAATAATGCATGATCATGAGAGCCTACTGAGAGGAAATTAAGTTATTTTAGAAATAAACTCTGTATGGAATGTTTCAGATGTACACCTCTAATAAATCTTAATATAAAACCTTTTATAGGGGCACCTGGGTGGCTCAGTCAGTTAAGTGACTGACTTTGGCTCAGGTCATGATCTCACAGTTTGTGAGTTCGAGCCCCACATCGGGCTTTGTGCGGACAGCTCAGAGCCTGCAGCCTGTTTCAGATTCTGTGTCTCCCCCTCTCTCTGCCCCTCCCCCATTCACACTCTGTCTCTCTCAAAAATAAATGAATATTTAAAAAATTTAAAAAAACCTTTCATGTCTCATCTGTTCATCAAATATGTCCATCAGTGTCTTTTGTGTGCCAGGAAGACAGAAGAGAAACTAATTCTAACTGGAAGAACATATAAGCTACAGGTGAAAAAGATAGGAAAACACAAAATTACCACTTATGCTGACCCAGCTGCAGTGGAAATTTGTACAAAGAAGCAGAAAAGCCTAGCAGGGTCACCACTTAAAACTTCCTGGGAAATCAATAAAATCTTCTGAAGAGTCTATTTAAGTACAGGCAAAGGATGAAGCATGATTTCACCCTACACATGTGGGGAGACAGCGATACCAGTGGGGAGGACATTACCAGCAGAGTAGATAGCATTGATGAAGTTATATTCTTATATCCAATTCCATTGCACACACATATATATCCATTCAGTGAATATTTATTTAGTGCCTATAATGTGCCAAAACTTCTAGGTTCTGAGAACAAATTTAGAAAATATAGGCCATGTTCCTGCACTCATGCTGCTTATGTTCTAGTAATGGAGACAGAAAATAAATAAGTGAGCTAATGGTTAAATATATAATATCATTTCAGATAATGATAAACGTTATAATGATAAAATAAGGCAGTGGAGTGAAGCAAATGTTGGGCAGAGGAGTTATTTAAGGGAACTCTCTGAAGTGACCTTGATGAGAAAGAAGAATCAGAATGACCACTAGGTCTTAGCTTGGAACTGAGTGAATCACTAATGTCAACACAGAACCCTTTATTAAAAAGAATCAGGCAGGGCACCTGTGTGGCTCAGTCAGTTAAGTGTCCAACTCTTGGTTTAAGCTCAGGTCATGATCTTATGGTTGATAAGTTCAAGCCCCCTGTCAGGCTCTGTGCTGGTAGTGTGGAGCCTGCTTGGGGTTCTCTCTCTTCCCCCTCTCTCTGCCAACCCTGACTTGTTCTCTCTCTTTCTTTCTCTCTCAAAATAAATAAATAAGCTTTAAAAAGGTGATCAGGCATGTGTGTGTGTGTGTTTGTGTGCATATGTACGATGTGTGTTTATATTGGTGTGATGTGAATGAGAGAATGAAGGTATTTGATCTTATCCATGCTAAGTTTTAGATGCCAGTTTATGAAGACAGTTCCATGTGTCAGTCTGTTTCTCAGTAACAATGTCATACTCAGGCATCTAAATTTGTAAAATGACATTAATTCCAGGGGACTACAGGAGATATCCAAAAATTTTTGTGCAAATACAATGTAGGATAGGAATGGGACTGAGCACTGAGAAACTCCAACATTGTGATATTGCAGAGTATCCATCTGGCAGTGGGGACTGAAAGTGGTTAACACGGTTGGAAAAACATTTGGAGTTTGCACTTCCCTAAAGCAAAACTGAAGAAAGTGTCTCAAGCAAAAGGTATGAAAAACAGGGAAAATGGGGCAGAGGTTAACTAATATCAGAAATTATTAATTGCTGGATTTGTCAAGATGGAATTGGCAAATTAAACCAAACTGACTTAGTGACATACGATTGGGGTGGATTGTAGAAATGTAGGAAAATGAGGAAGCTGGACCAGAGAGTCTTGACAAGCTTTTCAAAGTGTTAATGGTGGATGAGGCAGAAACAGATTATTGTAAAGGGGAGAGGGGACACTATAATCTTGAACTAGGGAGAGTAGTAAGATTTTGTGTGCCCAGAGCATATAAGAATTCTTAATCATAAGCAGTGAGAAGGGTAGAAGTAAGAGTGTTGAGGTAAAAAACAAAATAGAAACAATAAGGCAAGAAAAATGAGATACAGGATCATTGTCAGGTATGGCCAGAGGCAAAGATCAAAGTGGTAGCGAGAGTTTTCTTAATGAAAAGATTGTTGCTTACAGATTCCACTTATTTCAATGCTTAAAAGAAAACAGGTTTTCTTGTGTTTGTTTTGGTATGTTTTATTTTTCTAATATTTTCCCATTTAATTTAATAGTCAAATTTATTATAATGGAATTATTATATTATCTTTATCATCCTTATAAAACTGTGAAAGGTATATGATTATGTCCTTTTTTTTACTTATATTATTTTTGTCATATCTTTTTTATGCATCTTTCTTGTCAGCATTAATCAATTTTGTTGGATTAAAAAAACTTCTGTGTTGTTATTCTAATATCATATTGTTTTTCTATTTTATTAATTTTTTATTATGTCCTTAAAAAATTCTTTATGTTTAATTTACTATGTTCTCTAAATGCTATGATTGGAAGTCTATAAGTTATTTAGACCTATAAGTTACTTATTTATTTCTGATTTCTAAACATATATGGATTATCTACATTTTTTATTTTTTAGTGATTCATACCTTCAATGTGTTGTGATCAGAGAAAGCCATTTATATGATTCCATTCTTTGCTATTTGTTGAGACTTTCATAATGGACTAGAACTGGGTTATTTTGTAAGTGATAACTATATTGATCCTACCTCCCAAATAATACAGCATTTTAATTATTTAAATCAACCCTATAAATAGGAAACAATTGTTAATTTTTATATTCAATATTTATTTAGGTTTATCTTCCATCTGAGATCATTTTTTTCTTTCCAAGAGAACCTTCATTTTAAATTTATTTTGTACTGCTTAATACCTCCAAAAAATAGCCTATTTATAGATAATATAGATATAAATACATCTCTATATATACATCTATATCATCTAGCTACCTAGCCAGCTTTTCCAATGGAAATTTAGCCTCTTATTACTGGAAGCAAGAGACTATAATTCAGAATCAAAAGGAGAATGTCACCGTTGTAGATCAAAATTATATTAACTGGTTTATGCTAAAAGCTTCCAATGTCTTCTTTATAAACCAGGGCAACTATCATCACTTGGTCATGGCTGGCTCCCATCAAGAAAGAATTTGGCCTCTGAGCCACCTGAGGGATCTAAGATCTTCATTTCTATGGTATTTTTTTTTCCTGCTTATCAACAATGTTTACAGTTTCAGGGAAATTTCAAGATCCAAACACTTTTTGCATTTTTCAGAACTGAACTAACTTTTTTCCTGTAGGGTTAGGACCCAATTGTATGTTATATCACCTTCTAAAATATTCACTATTTAAATAAGATTTTCATGGAAAGATAAAGAATAAAAGTACCTTATTACTAAAAAAGGACGATTTGTACTTTTATATAATAGGATGCATTTATACTAATTTCTTTAAAGTTCTTCAATTGATATACAACTAATTTTAACCTAAATGGAGAACTTTGACAAGCAGTATATCACTGAGGAAGTGAATGGTGTGAAAATAATAATGGTAATTTTCTATAGTGACAGTTTTAGAATTATTCACACTTTATTAAAAACTATCATGGTTCTAATATCTTGCCATGAAACTGCCCAAACAAAATGGCCTAAATATATTGTGCTTGCTTTATCAGACAATTTTTACATATTTCCCCTAGCATTGTTTCAATTTTGAGACATATGCTAGTAAATTAGGAATACCTGCTTGAAAAGCTCGTGTCACACTTGTAAGAAAATATTGCCTATAATAAAAAAGACCCTAAGTAAGATTTGGAAGAAAACACTGTCTTTATCTCATAAACTGATAATCCGGGGACTTTGTACAATGTAGATCTTTATATGTTATTAAAATATCACATACATACTGGATAGTGAAAGGAAGAAGGTCCTCTAATAGAAACCTACCAGATAAAAAAAATACAGTCCTGGAATATTCCACCTTAACTATGGCTAAGGTAGTATGCTATGAGAAATTTGAATTTTAGTATTTTTTAAATGGAGTATTTTTTCTCTCAGAAATAAGATCTTCCTTACAATGAATTTCCAAGTGACAGAGATGTTTTACAATACAAACCACTGTAAGTGACAATGCAACATACACAATGGGGAAAGGAAGACAACATAGGCCTGAGATAAGACATTTATGCCAAACTACCAGAGTATCAATATCCTGAGTCACTGTGGCAGCTTCTACTGGTACACAAAAGAGCTAAAATCTCTGAAAAGTCCACTGACTTCTGTCTGGGAACACACTTTTAAAAAAAATGACTTTAAGACTTTTTATGATTATGTAAATGTATCATTACGCTAAGATCAATACTCTTCTCACAAATGGGTCAACCTTAAGCACAGCATTTCCCAAGTGATTTCATGAAATTATGAGCTGTTAACATGAGATAATAATATGATCTATTAAAAGTTATTACTAAGAAACATAGCAAAGAATTATTTGGCCAAGAAGTATGGGAATGGCAGAATTGATAAAGAGGTTCCTTTAAAATAGAATTTCTAAAACTTGTGAAATGCTAATCTGTGTTTTGAATAACCAAGGAATACAGTATTTCACTTTTCCCACGTGTTTATCCTTCTTCCTCCCCTTAAATTTCAATTAATGAGATCTGTTTGGGAAAGATTAGATTGCAGGCCTACTTCTTCAGTATCTGAGGCGATGATACTGTATGGAAGGAGGATCGGATTAGGCTTCCTGGTTTTTCTCTTATATATTTATTAAAAGTAGTACTTGGGAGGTGATTAAAATATCCTGCCAGCATTGACTCAGCATTTCGTTCTCCAAAATTAGATAAATTCACCTTGAAATATTATCTCTGTTGGGGATCTTTTGGAAAAGACTTGACAAGTGAGGCAGCTCACAGGGAATTTTTCCTTTTTGATCAGGTTCAAGATTATTTTCCTTGCTTTTTTTTTTTCCTTAGCAATTGTGTATAGATTCAGAGATGTTTCTAGACACATATTTTGAGAAACTGTGGAGAGACTGACAGATGGGAGGTAAAAGCAGAAGAGAACATGGCCCTACCATAAAAATGGTAAAAAACAAAACAAAACAAAACAAAACAAAACACCTGGAGTTCATTCTCCAAGTTTCTCTTCTCTCTCTCTCTCTCTCTCTCTCTCCCTCACACCCACACCCACCCCACCCCCCCCACACACAAATATATGTGTTTCCTGAAGAAGTGAAGAGAACCGAGGTTTTCTGCTTAACAATAGCAGAAAACCATTTTCTATAGTTTCCATTTTCTATAACCCTTTACATTTTTCCATAAATTTATTTGGCTGATATATTTCAGGAACAATGCACTATACACTGTGCTGTATGTCAAGTATATAAAGAACTATTACATTTATAATTTTCTGTGAGAATCCTACATGAAACAAATAACTAACAATTAATGAGAGCATCATTGAAAATAACAGGGTGCCCTGAGAAAGAATAATAGGATGCATCTTGTTTAGACTCAGGACATAGAAAGAGGTCTAAAGAAATGAAATTTGAGCTGACATTTGAAGGATAAGTGGAATTTTAAAGCTAAAGGAGAGTAGAAAAATAGGAGTTTTCCAGCTAGAGACACCAGCACGTATATAGGCCCAGGATGAGAAAAGGATTGACTCACTTGGAAAACAGAAATGATGGTTCATTATATAGTGTAAAGAACTTAAAAAGAAGTTACATTCTCTGTCTAAATAATGATATGCAAGCTGAGGGGTTTAGTGCACTACTATTTGCAACTTACTTTAAAATCCATCAAAGAGCACCTGGGTGGCTCAGTCAGTTGAGTGTCCAACTTGGGCTCCGGTCATTATCTCTCACTTCATGAGTTTGACCCCACATCAGGCCCTGTGCTGACAGCTTGGAGGCTGGAGCCTGCTTCAGATTCTGTGTCTCCCTCTTTCTCTGCCCCTCCCCCACTTGTGCACTCACTCTCTCTCTCTCTTTCAAAAATAAACATTAAAAACATTTTTAAAAACACATCAAAGAAAAAGATGGATCAATAAACACACAGGGAAAGGAGGGAACAGATTTGTCACAAAGCAAAATGTTAACTGTAAAATATAGGTAGTGGAGTATAGGTATTTGCTATATAATTCTTTCAATTCTTTCTGTGTCTTTGAAAATTGTATAAGATATTGAAAAAAAAAACTTGTATTATTAACACATGAAGCCCAGGGAATTTAAGGAAAGAATACATCGAGTTAGAACTCTGACTGGATGATCTCCAAGGTGTTTTTAGCGTCTCATGACTCTATGAATAGAAATATCAAGAATTTAGTTTTATTTAAAAATATAGTTATCTCCATCAATGCAACTGAACTACTGGACATAGAGCTTTTAAGTTTGCAAGAACTATATAAATTGGCAATGCATATTCCATTTTCTCAAGAACTTATGAATTAGTCATTTCAGCTACCTATTAGTCTCAGAGCCGTCCAAGAATTGTTCAGTGATTATGTTCAATAGTTAAGGGAGAAAATCAGTAAAATTGAAGGATTTTGTTCAAGCTAGCCATTTTAGCAGAAATAACTCACCAAAAAAATATACCTACTTTTCATTGCTAAGTGTGGCTTACAAGGCAGTAAGTACAATTTTAAAGAAATAAAAATAGAGAAAAGTCTTTTTATTATCATTGAGATTTTTTTTCCTTTTTCAAGTTTTTATGCAAATTCCAGTTAGTTAACATACAGTGTAATATTAGTTTCACTTGTAGGATTTTAGTGACTCATCACTTACATACAACACCCAGTGCTCATCACAAATGTCCTCTTTAATCCCCATCACCCATTTAACCTATCCTCCACCCACCTCCCCTCCAGCAACCCTCAGTTTCTTTATAGTTAAGAGTCTGGTTCCCTGTTTGCCTCTCTCTTTTTTTTTTCACATATGTCCATCTGTTTTGATTCTTAAGTTCTACATATGAATGAAATCATATGGTATTATCTTTCTCTAACTCCTTTCACCTAGCATAATAGTCCCTATCTCCATCCACAACATTGCAAATGGCAAGGTTTCATTCTTTTTGATGGCTGAGTAATATTTCACTAAATATATACCACTTCTTTTTCATCCATTCATCAGTTGATGGACATTTGGGCTGTTTCCATAATTTGGCTATTGTTGATAATACTGCTATAAACACTGGGGTGCATGTATCCTTTTGAATCAGTATTTCTGTATCTTTTGGGTAAATGCCTAGGAGCACAATTGCTGGAACACAAGGTAGTTCTATTTTTAACTTCTTAAGGAATCTCTATAACTGTTTTCCAGAGTGGCTGCACCAATTTGCATTCCCACCAACACCAGAAGAAGGTTCCCCTTTCTCCACATCCTTGCCAGCACTGGTTGTTTCTTCTATTGTTGATTTTAGCCATTCTGACAACTGTGAGGTGATATCTCATTGTAGTTTTGATTTGTACTGGCCTGATGGTAAGTAATGTTGACCATTTTATCATGTATCTGTTGGCCAGATGTATGTCTTCTAGGAAAAATGTTTATTCATGTCTTCTGCCCATTTCTTAACTGTATTATTCACTTTTGGGGTTTTGAGTTTTATTTTTCTTTAATAGATTTTTGGATAATAACCCTTATTCAGATATGTCATTTACAAATATCTTCTCCCATTTTGATTGCTTTTTAAGTTTCCTTTTTTTTAAGTTATTTATTTATTTGACTCCACACCCAGAGTGGAGCCCAACACAGGGCTTGAATTCACGACCCTGAGATAAAGACATGAGCTGAGATCAAGAGTTGGGCTCTTAATGGACAGTCACACAGGCCTTTTAATTTTGATTGCTTCCTTCACTGTGCAGAAGCTTTTTATCTTGTTGAAGTCCCAATAGTTTACTTTTGCTTTTGTTTCCCTTACCTCATGAGACTTATCAAGCAAGAAGTTGCTACAGCCATGTTGAAGAGGTTATTGCCTGTGTTCTCCTCTAGTATTTTGATGGTTCTCCATCTCACATTTAGATTTTTCATCAATTTTGAATTTAATTTTGTGTATGGTGTAAGAAAGTGGTACAGTTTCATTCTTTTACACGTTGCTGTCCAGTTTTCCCAACACAATTTGTTGAAGATAATCTCTTTTTTCCATTGGATATTCTTTCCTGCTTTGTTGAAGATTAGTTGACCATATAGTTGTGGGTTCATTTCTGGGTTTTCTATTCTGTTCTATTCTGTTCTATTGTTGTGTCTGTTTTTGTGACATTACCATACTCTCTTGATTACTGCAGCTTTGTTATATAACTTGAAGTCCAGAATATAGTTATGGCTGCAACATTTTTCTTTTTTTTTTTTTAAGTTTATTTCTTTATTTTGAAAGAGAGAGAGAAAGAGTGCTAGCAGAGGAGGGGCAGAGAGAGATGGATACAGAGAAACCAAAGCAGGCTCCATGCTGTCAGCACAGAGCCCAATGTGGGGCTCAATCACATCAACCATGAGATCATGACCTGAGCTGAAATCAAGAGTTGGATGCTTAACTGACTGAGCCACCCAGGCACCCTTGCTTTTCTTTTTCAAGTTTGCTTTGGCTATTTTGGGTCTTTTGTGGTTTTATACAAATTTTGGGATGTTTGTTCTAGCTTTGTAAAAAAAAATGCTGTTGGTATTTTTATAGAGATTGCATTAAATATAGATTACTTTGGGTAGCATAGACAGTTTAACAATATTTGTTCTTCCCATCCCTGAACATAGATTTTTTTCTATTTCTTCATGTCATCTTCAATTTCTGTCATCAGTGTTTTAAAGTTGTCAGAATGCAAATCTTTTACTTCTTGGTTAGGTTAATTCTTGGGTACCTTACTGTTTTTTGTGTAATGTAAACAGGGTTGATTCCTTAATTTCTCTTACTGCTGCTTCATTATTGGTGTATAGAAATTCAATGGATTTCTGTTAAGTTGCATTTGCTTCCTGAGTCTTTACTGAATTCATATATGAGTTTCAGCAATTTTTTAGTGGAGTATGAGTTTCAGCAATTTTTTAGTGGAGTCTTTTGGGTTTTCTGTATAGAGTATCATGTCATCTCCAAATAGTGAATGCTTTACTTCTTCCTTAACCAGTTTCGGTGCCGTTTCTTTCTTTTTGTTTTCTGATTGCTGACGCCAGGACTTCCAGTACTATGTTAAATAACAGTGGTGAGAATGGACAACCTTGTCTTGTTCTTGACTATAGAGAAAATTCTCAGTTTTTCCCAGTTGAGGATGATATTAGCTGTGGGCTTTTCATATATGGCCTTTATGATCCTGAGGTATGTTCCCTCTATCCCTACATTATCAGTTATGGGTTTTATCAATTATGGATGCTGTAGCTTGTCAGTCTTTTTTCTGAATCAATTAAGAGGATCGTAGGTTCTTATCCTTTCTTTTATTAATGTAGTGTATTATGTTGATTGATTTGCAAATATTGAACAAACCTCATAGCCCAGGAATAAATCAAACTTGATTGTGGTGAGTGATTCTTTTAATGTACTGTTGGATTCAATTTGCTAGTATTTTCTTGAGAACTTTTGCATCAATGTTCATCACAGGTATTGTTAGTAGTTCACTTTTTAGTGGAGTCTTTGCTTTTGGAATCAGGGTGTGTGGGCCTCATAGAATGAGTTTGGAAGTTTTTCTTCCATTTCTATTTTTTGGAAGAGTTTAAGATGAATGGGTATTAACTCTCCTTTAAATGTTTGGTAGAATTCCCTTGGGAAGCCATTTGGTTGGCTCTGGAATTTTGTTTGTTGGGATATATTTGATTACTGATTTAATTTCTTTGCTGGTTATTGGTCTATTCAAGTTTTCTATTTCTTTCTGTTTAAGTTTTGGTAGTTTATGTGTTTCTAGGAATCTATTTCCTCCAGATTGTCCAATTTGTTGGCATATAATTTTTCATAATATACTCATAACTGTATTAGATGATTTTGGTTATTATTTCTCCTCTTTCATCTGTGATTTTATTTATTTAGGTCCTTTCTCTCTTCTTTTTGATAAGTCTGGCAGGGATTTATAAATGTTATTAACATTTCAAAGAACCAGCTCTGGTTTCATTGGTCTGTTCTACTGTTTTTGTTTGTTTGTTTTGGTATTTAATGTTTTTGTTGTTTGTTGTTGTTTTCATAGCATTTATTTCTGCTCTAATCTTTATTATTTCCCTTCTGCTGGCTTTAAGTTTTGTTTGTTGTTCTTTTTCTAGCTCCTTTATGTGTAAGATTAGGTTGTTTACTTGAGGTTTCTCTTGCTTCTTGAATTAGGCCTTTATTGTTATATGCTTCCCTCTTAGGACCACTTTTGCTGCATCCCTAAGATTTTGGACCATCATGTTTTCATTTTTATTTGTTTCTGTGCATTTTTAAAATTTCTTCTCTAATTTCCTGTTTGATCCACTCATGTTTTAGTGGCATGTTGTTTAATCTCAATATATTTATGGTCTTTCCAATTTGTTTCTTCTGGTTGACTTCAAGTTTCATAGTGTTATAGTCAGAAACTATGCAAGATATGATCTCAATGTTTTTTGTTCTTGTTGAGGCCTGATTTGTGACCTAGTATGGGATCTACTCTGGAGAATACCCCATGTGCACTTGAAAAGAATATATTCTGCTGCTTTAGGATGATATGTTCTGAATATATCTGTAAGTCCAGCTGGTCCAGTGTATCATTCAGAGCCATTGATTCCTTGTTGATTTTCTACACAGATGATCTGTCCATTGATGTGTGGTGTTAATTACCCATACTATTATTGTATTATTAGCAAAGAGTTCCTTTATGTTTGTTATTGTTTTATATATTTGGCTGTGCCCATGTTGGACGCATAATAAATATAATTGTCAGATTTTCTCATTGGAATATCCCCTTTTTTATAATATAGTGCCTTTCTTCATCTCTTGTTACAGTCTTTGTTTTAAAATCTAGTTTGTTATATGTATTGCTTCTCCAGCTTTCTTTTGACATCCATTTGAATGATAATTGTTTCTCCTGATCCTCACTTTTAATTGGTAGGTGTCTTTAAGTCTAAAATCAGTCTCTTGTGGGCAGCATATAGATGAGTCTTGTTTTTGTTTGTTTGTTTGTTTGTTTTTTATCCTTTCTGACAACCTATGTCTTTTGATGAGAGCATTTAGTCTATTTGCATTCAGAGGAATTATTGATAGATATGTATTTAGTGCTATTTTATTACTTGTTTTATCATTGTTTCTGGAGATTTTCTCTGATCTTTTGTCTTTCTCACTTTCAATCTTTCCTTTCTACTCAAAGAGTCCCCTTTAATATTTCTTGAAGTGCTGGTTTAGTGGTCATGAACTGCTTTAGTTTTTGCTTTTCTGGGAAACTCTTTACCTCTCTTTCCATTTTGAATGATAGCCTTGCTGCATAGAGTATACTTGGCTGCATGCGTTTCCCATTCTGTACTTTGAATATATCATGTCACTCCCTTCTGGCTTGCCATGTTTCTGTGGAGAAATTTGCAGCTAGCCTTATGAGACTTCCCTTATATGTTAGAGACTGCCTTTGTCCTTTTACTTTTAGGATTTTTTTTATCACCCTATTTTGCAAATTTAACTATAATATGTCTTGGTGTTGGCCTGCTTTTGTTATTTTGATGTGAGTTCTCTAGGCCTCCTGGATTTGAATGTCTGTTTCTTTCCCCAAATTAGGGAACTTTTCAGCTATTATTTTCACAAATAAAATTTTTGACCACTTTTCTCTCTTCTTCTTCTGGAGTCCTGTGATATGAATGTTATTATGTACGATGGAGTCACTGAGTTCCCTATGCCTATTCTCATGTTCCATCATTATTCTTTCTGTTTGGTTTAGCTTCCTTACTTTCCATAAGTCTATCTTCATATCACTTATTATTTCTCTGCTTCTTTCATCCTTGTGGTCATTATATCTAGTTGGTTTTGAATTTCAGTTACTACATTTTTCATTTCTGCTTGATAGTTTTTTAGCTCTTTTATCTCTGTGGTAAGGGTCTCCCTGATGTCTCCCTCTCTCAGCTTTTCCCAAGCTCAGCTAGTATCCTTGTGATTGTTGCTTTAAACTCTCCACCAGGCATGTTACTTATATTGGTTTCCATTAGATCTCTGGCCATGACCTTTTCTTATTCTTTCTTTTGGGATGAATTCCTCCATCTTGGCATTTTGTCTAGGTCTCTATTTTCTTCTTTGGGTTAGAAAAGCATGTAATGTTTCCTGTTCTAAAAGTAATGGCTTTAAGAAGAAGAAATCATATAGTGTCCAGTTCTAGTGCTTCAGGGGAGTTTATTTATTGATTTGCAAATATCTGATTTCCTAAAATGCATCAGGTTTTGTGTTAATTTCTGAAGATACAAAAATGAGTAAAATCCTGTCCCTACCTGCAAGAAGCTGATCATTTTTTAGGAAGGCAGATAATAAACAGATAATTACTCTAATGTGTGATACATAGAAATATGCCTAGGCTGACATATACATACATTAGGAAGGGAAAGATATAGATTATACAGACTATTACTTTTTACAGCCCAGATTACTTTGAATCTCCCATTTTCTAGAAAGATTATCTCACATTTCATTTTGGAGATAGCTCTTGCTCTATTCCATGTGGTTCTGGTTGGTCTGTCAGCCATGGTACACCACTATCCTAAGCTCCATGTATGGTTCAATATGATGCAGGTCTAGCCAATCAGAAAGTCTCATTCTTATATACATAAACTGGTATAGAATTAGATAAGTAACTCAAACAGAATATCTTCCTTAAGATTTTTACTGGCAAATGTTGGAATTGATGGTCATCAGTGCTGAATTCTGAAGAAAAAGGGGAGGGAAAGACAGGGCATTGAGGAGAGTAATCTATATAAGAAAAGGAAAAAATATATTAGCATATAATAAACCACCACAAAATGTAGTTTAATACAACAAATATTTAGCTCACAATTTTGCAAGTGAACAATTTATACTAGTCTCAGTTTAGTGGTTTTCAGGTTTCAGCTTATCTCAGTTGATCTTGGCTAGGTTTACTCATACATCTGTGGTCAGTTGTGGACTGACTTGGTCTAACTGGATCATGATATTTCCCTCTGAAATATTAAGGGCAAATGTGGTCATTCTCCATGGATCACTCATAATCTAATAGGATAGTTTCAGGTGTTTAAGAACAAGGACAGAAGAATGCAACACTTCTTGTGTCTCAGATTCAGAAGTTACAAATGTTGCTTTTGTTGCATTCTACTAGTTAACACAAATCAAGCGATGGGGAAAGAGACTGACCTCTTGATGACAGGAACTAAAAGGAATTATGCTCACTGTTGGCAAGTGTCTACATTTGTAACTGTGGCATGTTATGGAAATGCAAAACTAATCAGAGATAAAGCTGTTAAGTTATACAAAGCTATCTGATTGCCTTTAAGAATATTTGACTTTAGGGGTGCCTGGGTGGCTCAGTGGGTTGAGCGTCCGACTTCAGCTCGGATCATGATCTCACAGTCCATGAGTTCGAGCCCCATGTCAGGCTCTGTGCTGACAGCTCAGAAACTGGAGCCTGCTTTGGATTCTGTGTCTCCCTCTCTGTCTGCCCCTCCCCTGCTCATGCTCTGTCTCTCTCTGTCTCAAAAATAAATAAAAACATTAAAAAATTTTTTGAAAGAATATTTGACTTTATCCTTGAGTAACAATAATTTAAACAATTCAGGCAAAGTATGAGGTCCATCTAAACCCAGGATGGGACAAAGAGATTAGTACAATATTAAGTATGTTTTAAGTAAATGATAAGTGTTGTTATTTCAGGTTTATTTAACTTATGATCAAAGGATCATAATTTAAATATTAAAATTTGGTATTTGTAGTTCAGGAGCTAATGATAAAAATGTCCATTTTTATTTGACATGTGAAACATCTGTATGTATCAGGAGCCTATAGTGCTACAGATTCAATAGTAAATTATGGAGATGTATGGCAGTAATCAAGGCTGAATTTCAGGTCTGCCATCCTGGTTGGAAGCCTAAGATACAAATCTAATAAAAAGTGCTGAAACATCACTTGATGAATACTGAGTTGAGAAGCCTGTATATAGGGAAAGTATGGAATATAGTTAGGAGATATACAATGTGGGATCTCTTTCAGTTACATTAAATTCTAAAATTACAATAAACATGTCTTGCCTTTACGAAGAAGGCAAATCTAGTCCACTATATAAAGTTCTCAAGAACTTAATTATTCAGGCCCTCATGAGTCAGTCTGAGCTAGCATAATCAAATGCCATAGATTTGGTGGCTTAAACAATAGAAAGGTATTTTTTCACAGTTCTGGAGACTGGAAATCTGAGATCAGGGTGCCAGCATTATCATCTTCTGGGGACAGCTCTCTTCAGAGAGCTTACAGCTCGGTGTTTTCTAATTGTGTCTCCAGAGAGGTGGTAGGAGGGTGGGGGAGGGAGAGAAAAATCTCTGCTTTATTTTCTTAAAAGGGATACTAACCCTATCAGATCAGGATCCTAACCTTATAGCCTCATTTAGCTTAATCACCTCCTTAGAAGCCCTATCTCCAAATATAGGCACATTGGGGGTTGTAGCTCCCACATATACATTTGGGTCAGGGAAGAAGGTTGAGGGACACAATTCAGTCCATAGCGAGGCCGATATAGGAAAGAAAATTTTTTCCACTGATAAATAGCCCTTTTTTGCCTTTTCCTCAGGTACACTCAACCTCTCATTTAAATATAGGTTAGATAAATGTTAAGTAAATGATGCCATATTATTAGCTTGCATGAGGTCCTGCTTTGCATTCCTTGTTTGATATTATACAAATACCTTATTTTTTGAGATGCTAACTTATAACTAGAGATAGTTGATAAGTATGTGTGCTTCTCCAGTTTGGTAAATAAAACTTTTCACTATTTTCAGCCATTCTGAGAAACCCAGAATTTCATAAGAAGTAAAAATATATTCAACAGTGAGTAATGTCTCTGGAATATATTATATATTTTAAATCACTAAAACATTTACTTTGACTTAGACCATTTGTCAAGTGAAACAGGATGGTGATTACATGTTTAGACTTTTTAAAGAAAATAAAAGCATAATAGTGACATTGCAAATTTAAATTTGTTTTTGTGCATTAGTCATTTATGAAGATTGATACACTATAATGGAACACACATCAACTTATAATCAACTAAAATATAATTTTATATTGCGACTAGAACCATGAGGATTGAAAACATCTTAATGAAAAAGGCTTTACATATTCCTTGTAATAAATAAATGACACACTGGAATTGATTATTGTTTACTGCCCAGGGGAGAATCTTCAAGACAGAAAAATGCAATATTCTTACAACAAATTTATCAGATCATAATCCAATTGTACTCAATTTTTAGTTGAAAAATAAATCTTCACCAAGTGATGGGTCAATAAATAATACTCTAATTGTCCAGATGAACTTAAAGCAATTAAAACTAATATTGAATAATGTCTCTAAGAAAATGTTATACAAATCTAAAAAAAACCTTTATATGAAATCAAAGAATTATAGAGTACTATAATAAAGATGCATATGATACGGTTTTTTTAATAGAAAAAAGTCATAGGGGAAAAAAGGAGCTCAAAATATCACAGGTAGGAAAAGAGCACAGCAAATACAATTTGTACTATGAAATAATTACTGATTACTGAAGATAAATAGAAACACTGGGCTTCAAAAACAAAGAGATTTTACTAAAGGCTCCCAGTACAGTTAGCATGACAAGAAATAGAACAACCTACTCTAAGAATGGTGAAAAGGTGAAACATCCCAAACCCCAATTCATAGGAATGATATGAAGAAAACCCGGTACATTAACTCCACCATACCTCTAACTGTACATCAGCCTCAATGTTAAAACTTCAATAAAATATGAGAAACTTAATCATAATTGTCAAACATTCCTACAGTCAAAATAAGGACATTTATCATTAAAGAAAAGAATAAGGATTTTTTTACATCTATAAAAATAAAAAGGGTATAGTTCCTATAGACTCTGTCCATTTTCAGTCAAATCTATGAATAAAATGGTATGTATGGAATTCAGCTTTGCCAAGAGACCATGTGCCCTCTCCAGCTGAACCCTGATATGTAGTTTAGAAAAACAGCCTATTCTCATACTCTCTCTCTCTCTCCCTCTCCCTCTCCATCTCCCTGTCTCTCTCAGACACACACACACACACACACACACACACACACACACACTGAAACAAAATGAGATAAAAAGAGAAAAATTTGTATTTCTCAAATCTATCCAGTTCTGTGTATATTCTAATTATTTGGCTATGTTAATGCTCCTATATTTACTTGACAGTCTTAAACAAAGAAAAAACAGTGCTCTAACCCTGATTACTCCTCAAATTAAAAGCTGTAGGCCCAGTAACAGTCTTCAATTAAATAAGCAGATATGATAGCATGTTAAACTGACAGAATAGTCCTTCTCGGATCAGGATACTGTATATTCTCACTTTAAGGTTTTACTATTTTAGATCTGCCATTCATATGATAACAGATGGAGAGGGAATGGATAAAAGAAATATAAAATACAAATTAAGTACACACAAAAAAGTACTACCAAGAGCATATATTTTTATATAAAATTACTACTTTCTTGTTGAAGATCAGAATAGAATTAAAGGTTGAGTTTTACACTCTTCATGATCAAATTCTTAAGATATTTTTTTCTAAATTATCCAGATAAGAGAGATCACATAACATCAAAACAAAACACTCTTGATCCAAACTGAGCTCATAAGCAGAGCTCCTTCATTGTCTATCTCCAATGTACATCATTCAAGTTGTATAAAATATGAAAGGTATCCCTTGGGTTTGTGCAACCCAGCAGCTCTATTCATAAACTGATTCCATAAGCTCTGTTACACTTTGTAGTACACGTTTATATCATAGTGAAGATCATTGATCATTGATGGTACCTAAGTTTTATAAACTGGTCATGCTAGCCTTACCACTATTTCAAACTGCCCTGATCTATTATGAGAAATTTGGGAATTTTAAAAATTATATTGTATGAAATGGAGCAACTAATCATCCATATATATGATATTTTTTTCTTTCCCAAGCTGAAAGGGTGATATTTTTGAGGACATTTAAATTCATGTAAAGATACAAATTTTAGTGAATGCCCTTATTTTAGGGTTACCTAGAAAAATAACTCAATTGGCGAAAGGCATCAACAGCTACTTTAAATACATTGCACATGTGCTGGCAATAATAAATGCATCAATTTATTGCATTGACAGGCAGCTGCTGCCTTACTTTGATATCAACAGTAAGAATCTTCGACATTTAAGAAAAATTAAATCTGATTAAATGTAATTTTATAATCAGGAAAATATATTAACTGCATGGTGCACCCTCTCCAATGTAAAATTCTGTTACGTTTTGAAATAAAAAATTTTGATTGGTAAAATTGTTAACAGGAAACCCAATAAGGAAACACTGAAATAGAGAATTTATGTTAGAGAGTATGATAATAGCAACACAGTTTTGATAAAATATAATATACAAGTAAATTACTAATTGGAAATAATGCTAGGGAAGTAATGTTAAAGCCAATGAGTTTTGGCATTATTCAGCAAGTAGTTAAGAGATGTTACATTTTTTTCTCCTTCAAATATATTCACAAACAATTGGATTTCTGTCCTGCTATGAAACTACCTAAGTTCAATTATTTCTCAAACACATTTTCTTGCTTATCAATTAGGCAAATCATTATCTCCAGTTAAGATCATTTTTTTGATCTCTGTGTCAATTGAGAAACTACCTACTGACAAGTCCTCTTGGCTGACAACTTATTTTCTTCCCTTGGCCATTATTCATCCACTGTGATTTTTAAAATGCTCCCCTTTGTGGTCCCATTATCTTGTTAATTGCACAAACCAGATAATTGTGCTCTGTTTTTTATTCCCCTTTTTAATAGTTATGTTACTGCATAACAAATTGCCTCAAAGCTTGGCAGCTTAAAATATTGTGAAGAATATTTTATTGTTGTGTGGTATTGCCTCAGGTCCTTCATGAAGTAGCAATTGAATTGTTGGCTGGACTGTCACTCATCTGAAAGCTTGAATGGAATTGGAGGATTTGTGTTCAAGATGGCTGATCCATGAGACTGATGGCTTGTGGTGTAAATTCCTTACCACATGGACCCCTCCATATGAATTCTCATGATACATAGCTGATTTCCCTCAGAGAATGATGCAATAAGGAGACTGTGTGCTTAAGTGGGAATATCTTTTATAATCTCATTTCAGAAGTTCTATACCATCAATTCTTCTGCATTCTATTGGTCACACAGACCAACCTCAATATAATATGGTAGGTAAACTATACAAGGTGTGGACTGGGGCGGTCTTGGAGGTTGGCTATCACAAACCCTCCCCTTACCTCATCTACCCTAGTCCTACCAATTGTGGCGGTATAATAACTCAGAAATCTGTACCCTTTTGCTCTAATTCCCACTGCTATTTCATTTCAGATCTTATGTTTCTTCCCAAATTATTGCTTTGACAGTTGGGTCTTGTACTTAGGTCTCTCCCTTCTCCAGTCAGGTCTCCTTTATTTTCTATCATGAACTTTCAAAACTATACTTCTGGTCAAATCTCCTGCTTAAAACCACTGGAGAGCACCCCATTAACTAAGAAGAAATGTTCAAATTACTTTGTAAGAGCATAAAAAGTCCTCAAAGATTTGGATTCTGCTTAAGTTCCAGACTCATTTCCTGTCATAGGTTATTTCAATCCCAACCTCCCCTCAACATAATGTCAGAATAAAATTACTTGCAGTTCTGCAAGCACAAAATGCTTTACAATTGTTCTGAATCATTACAAGTGTTGTCCCTCTCATTATAATGTCCTTTCCAAAAAAAAAAAAACACCAAAACTTTTTTATTGATCCCTCTTATCATTCTTCATTTATTTGAAGCCTTTGCTAAGCCCCAGACACAATTTAGTCTTTTCTATGCCATGACCATTGCTGAACTGATTGTATTGTATTGAGGATCTTCCTAAACTGTGTGGCACATCTTTGGTGTGCCAAGAATGGGTTTATAGCTCTCAAGGCTCAGGTATCAATCTTCTCAGGTCCCAGGCCACTTACCCCTGGGTGGTCAGCAACCTGTCTACCCTAAGTGTTTTTACAAAAATAGAAGCATTGGTTCTCACTGAAAAGGATACAAAATGGTACAAGAATATTCTTAACTTAATATTTGGAGCTGAATATACTGTGCTTAATGATCTGTAAAATTAAATAATTCTGACTGATGCTCAAAATTCCAGTAGTAGTCTTTATAAACTATTTAATTTCTTTATTTCCCTCTAAAGCCACTTATTTTAAAATGTTATAAGTGTTGAAAATAAAATCTTAAATATAATAAATAATTATTCCTAAAATTAATTTATTATTATTATTTATTAAATGTTTATTTATGTTTCAAAGGGAGAGAAAGTAAGGGAGAGGGGCAGAGAGAAAGGGAGACAGAAGATCCCAAGCTGACTCTAATAGCACAGAGCCCAATATGGGGCCCGAACCCACAAACCATGAGATCATGACTTGAGCCAAAGTTGGATGTTTAACTGACTGAAACACCAATGTGCCCTAAATTAATCTATTATTAAAAAAATAAACATACAGTGGAGCCTAGAAGCAAAACACAGAAACATTACGATCATAATGTGTTTCTGAGAAAATTTTACCTTTTGTTGTTGTTATTGTTTTTAAACTTTTCACCATTTTTTCTAGTTTTTTTTTAAACCTGTAAGCATATTTTAATATTGTCTTTAAAAAAACTCACCTTTCTTTCCTTTGACAATCAAATGAATCGCGATTTTTTTAAAGCAAAGTAGATTCTACTATATTTAAATTATATTTACATGTAGATAAATTGCTCTTGATGTTTTCATTGTAGTCAGAAATACCGTTTCATCATTTTCATGTTATGGTAATCAAGAATGTGTATTATCATATGATACATTACGTTTTCAGTAATGAAGCTGAGAGGAAACATATTGCATACTGCTCATAGTCTGTCTTTTTCACTAATTATTCAGAGGGTATTTTCTTTATTGAGCATCAAACTTAATTACTTAATTATATGATAGACCAGAATGGCTTTGAAGAAGCTATTCCATTCTATGAAGTGCATAATATGTTATGGAAAAAAATGCCCTAATTACATAATTAACTGATAAAATGGATTGGCTCCAAAGGACATACATAATACAGATGTTTAAAAAATGTAATCACAGAACTGCACTATAACCCATATTGGCCAAGTGTATAATCAAGATTCTGTTTTATTTGTAAGTTTACTTGGAAAGAACTGGAAACTAGGACATATAAAGCTAACAAAATTTTTAAAAGGACACATATACAAGGTCTTGGAATAATTAGAATTATGAGACAAAGATCAACATGAATGATGTTCTTAAATGAAGTGACACTTAGAATGGAATATGTACCCCTTGGAAAAAGTTGTAATTAAAATAAGCAAATATTTACTGAGGTGCCACAGAGAATATGGCACTGTAGTCCCTTTTAGAGAGTTATAAGGCTTTGGTTGCCTGGAATTCCTATTCCCACAAATGGTTGGTTGAATTAACATAGGCCAGGGCCCTCAGGGTGACAGCTTATGAAGTCATATCATCTCTCAAAATCTCAGTTTCTTCATCTGAAAAATGAGATTTTCAGTCTGGATGGCCTCTGGGATCTTTTTATGTGTCTGATTTTTTTTCCTACACTGAAAAAGAAGAATCAAATTGTGACAAAAACAATAGGCAACTTAACTAGTACTTGAAAGGCAGCTAGAAGACATCATTCTTCAGGAGATACATGTATATAATCATTCTATTTACAAATCAATTGTTCAAATCTATGATGAGTCATTTCTGCGCATGGGATAAAAAAAAAGCAGGAAGTAAAATAGTATTCAGAATAGAGTGTAAAAGAATGGCAGCAAGTTTAAAGGGGAAAAAAGGAAAATAAAGGAAAGGTAAAATGCCAATACTTACATTTTATAAAATTATAAAAAGTCTTTATAGGCTAATTTCTCTTCCTGTGTATCACCCACAATATTATATTTTTTATTATTATTGTAATTCCTGATATTGAAAATTCCACAGACTGTGAATATAGTTCAATAGCTGTATTTAAATGTACTTGTATCTTCAGGGGCTTCTAAAACTGGCTGAAAAAGTAGACATTTAGGGAAACACAGCAGGGTATATCATGGAAGTATGCTTGATTAGGCAATCTTTTCAGTGCCCTTCAAATTACACCACATTGATAGATAACAGTGCTCCCTGAGATCTTCCTATGTTTAGAAACTCCTAAGACCAACAAGGCTGATAGAGGATAAAAGACTGATGTTCCAATCATCTACCCTGACTGAGCATGGTCTATGTAGATAAAATGATGTGAAGAGTGGACTCTAGTTCTCCATTATTTAAGACAGGTGAGATGGGAAAATAGTCAACTAAAAAGAAAATAAAAGAGCTGTCTGAAGAGGACCAGTGTAGGTCTGATTGACTGTATTGAACTTGTTTGCTTGTACGCAACAGATTTTGAAGACTACACTAATGAATGTAATAAATGTGCAATATCAAAATACAAACCACATCTGAGAACACAAAGTCACAATCCCAGAGATGAACAGGAGCCACTGCTTCATGGAAATTAGACCTGGAAGGTAATGCAGGATACCGAGAAACAATAGAGGTAGAGTCTGTCTTTCTTCTCAGTATGCGGTTTAGTTCATTTTTCCCTTACGCAGGTCTCAAAAAACAAACAAAACTTGTCTCCTCCTTTCTCTGTCCATTTTCTAATCATTGGATTCTCCAATATTTCCCATATTAAATTTCTAAAATAAACTTACCAGTCTAATAAATATCAACATTCTGCTTCAGCTGGTCTCTTAGAGTACTAACCTAATCTCCAATGTCTCCCCTTGCCTACACATTCATTTCTTCAGTCATCATATATCAAGTTCCTACATAAACAGATTTTGTAATGCTGGGAATAAAGCAGTAGTTTGAAAAGAAAGGTCTTTGCTGTCATTGAGTTTAATCCTTAGAAGTGGGAGGCTAACAATTAACAGAATGAACAGTTTAAGAAATAACGATAATTAATTAACAAGTAGTGGCGAGTGCTAGGATATATTAGAGGGATTGCAAAACTACTTAAAAAAATTTCTTTTAATGTTTATTTATTTTTGAAAGAGATAAACAGAGCATGAGTGGGGGAGGAGAAGAGGGAGAGGGAGACACAGAATCTGAAGCAGGCTCCAGGCTCCAGGCTCCATGCTGTGCAGCACAGAGTCCTACACGGGCTCGAACCGTGAAATCATGACCTAAGCTGATGTCGGATGCTTGACTGACTGAGTCACCCAGGCACCCCTAAACTACTTTAATTGGCAATAGGGGAAGGCCATGGGAGTTGAAACATAGTGAGGAAGCAGGAACATGGCAAGAGGAAAGGTCCTAGACATAGGCAGTGTCCAGATCATGAAGTCTTCTATAAGTGCCTAGTAGGAAAATATTCCCCACCCCTAATGCATTCTAATCTCTGTTCTAATGCTTTTCATTTTTAGTCTTGACCTCATTCATGCCTCTAAAACTATTTGTTGAGTGACTATCAGACACCATTTTAGGCTCTGTGGATAGAGTCTTGACAAAAACAAAGATCCCTGTGTTCATGGAGTTTGCATTCTAGTAGTAAAAAAGAGACAATAACCAACAAATAAGCATGATAAATAATTACTTATCCTATTTTTGTTTAGATTCTAACTTTTAGGCTATTAATCTTTTATCCTCTATAGATTGTAAACTCCTCAAGGGCATGGATGACATCCTGGTTGTAAATGTGTCCATAGTCTGCTACGCATGGAAGAATAGAATACTGAGAGAAACACCATATTTGAACACATAATATTTTTTTACTTGGTCATAATTCTGCTCTAAAAATCCATTGGGCCTAGAACCAGTCTCTTCATATCTCGACTTAGTTTTGTCAGCCATATAGCAAGGACACTAATCTATTAGTATCCAATATTCTATAAAATATAGTTATAACATTTTTGTGAAAATCAGGTGTTCCTCAATGTTCCTTCTAAACTGAAAAAAGATACATATTCTATTACAATAAATGCTTACTGAAATGCATTGGTAATATTGCATTTACTACAGTAACATCATTTTTTCAAAATCACTTTGAATATGATGTTAGTTTCATATTGGTGTGTATCAAATGAAAGAGCAATCTAATTGTCCTCAAGACTTTCTATTCCACATAACCCTAGTGAAATATACTGGTATCATGTTTCTTAAGATCAGACAAAATAAAATGTTAAGCACAGAAGTTTCGAGAGTAGAAAATTACTTTTTATGCCTTTTGGGAGGATGTCTAAATGAGAAAATGTACTTCCATTTAAAAATGGATGGATTTTTTTCTGTAAGATGATGATAACTCCAAACTGAGTGAAGTTAGGGTCAGAGATTTTTAGAAATTGAATACTGCTGGCTGATAGTGAATCATCTGAATGAAGGACATAGACATTCCCTGTTGGTAGTGTTCTATTGTGGAAGAGATATTAGAAATTATATCTATGTCCCTTAGAAGAAATATTATAGTAATTGTTAATAATGTTGGGCAAAAGAATGAAGTGATATCATACATGTGAATGCTAGTTAATATTTGAATAAACATTTTTCAGAAGCAAAAACTTGAAAAAATATGACATACTTTTAATAAGGTAATAGAACATACAGTGTAACAACTAAGGAAATTGATACATTTAAAATAAAAATTACCAGGAAAAAGAACAAAACATATTCAGTAAAAAAAAAAAGTTGTGGTATAAATGATGGTGATAATTATAGTTAATTATTAAAAGGGCTGGGGTTTGGTTTTGTTCTTTTTGTAATATTTACATTTAGACACTTGGGTCTTCCTTGCATGGAAAAAAAAATCCTTAGTATGATTGACAAGAATTTTAGTATCAGCTAGCAAATACTAATAGGAAAAACTTATAAATAAACTACATAATATTAGGTAGCTTAGAGGAAGGGTAATGGTATTTCTAAACCTTGTTTAAATTCCACTAATAATGTTTTTGGAGTACTTAGGTGCATGTGATTCCTTTAAATACTCCAAGTGGAATATGTTTTAGAAGTTAGTATTCAGAAAAAAATGATCATATTGAGGCATTTTACCTCTTGCCCTGACATTGAAGGAAAGAATAATAATAAAATAATTCATAAGTGTTGTTAGTATCCTCTCTAATTGAGACTTTATTTATTTGCTTATCTCTACAATGAAACAGAATTCTGGTGTGTGGTATATTTTTTGTTAGAAGTAGACATCTATCTATACACACACATTTTACTTTTTTTCAGAAGTGCAACTTTTATCCCCATTATCCAGTAGTTGTTAAATTCCAAATGCATTTTAGATTCATACCATACCCATCTTTTTAAAGCTCACTCTGGTTCTATAGTGGCAATTGCTTTGCTATTTTTTTAAACTCTGATTTCTTTGAAGACATTATATTTACTACCTATCTCTCTCTCACTATATATATAGTAAACGTTAAATTCTGCCTTGAAGACATGTTGTAAATAGCTGTTCAAAAATAAAATTTCTTTTTAGACATGCTACTTTTTGGAGTGTGGAGAGAAGTTTAAAATCCCTGCAGTCAGAGTGGCAAAATATTCTGTTCCCATTCATGTAAATATTTAATTTATTCTAACAACTATATAGATACTGTATACATAATTAATATTTTGTTACATGTATTCATATTATAACAAAGCATTTACAATATGTATAATTTATTGTAATGGAATGTCTTGCCCATTTTCTGAGAAAAGAGAAAGTAGTGTCCAATATCAAAGAGCTAAGAAGAAAGAAGCAGCAGCATAATCAGGGTCTTGAACATTTAATTTTGGTTTTAATTGATTTATTTAATAATCTTTCATTGTACACATATTTTGTTAGTTATTATGTTAGATGGGCTGGAAATTAATATGAAACATAAGATGTTATAGTACAGTGACTGGAAGCTTTGAGTTTATAGTACAATTTGAAATAAAATTCAAAATATATAGTATCTGGGTCACCATGGACAAATTATTTACATCGAGATAATTATATCTCATTCATCAGATTGTTATGATGATTAAAAGAGATGATGTTTAGAAAGAACTCAGTACAGTACTCAGCATATAAGCCCTTGATAAACAGTACTACTTTTGCCATTCTTATTTAGAGATGGGATTTGCTTTCTAGAACCTTAGAGCTTGGCCAATCAACTATCCCTACACTGTGTAATGGGAACTTAAAGAGAAGTGAACATAGGTTCCAAGAAAGCCTTAAGGAGAGGAATGTAGTTCATAGTGTCATGGTCTCAGGGCTATGACTGTGGGTAAAGGAGTAAGAGTAAAGGAGTAAGCAAGCCCACAGTTTTCAATATTGTGGTCCCAATAGCTACAGGATGATTTGCCCTCAGCTTATCTGGTATTTTGTTACTGCACAGACTTACTTCAGAGCCGTCATTTTTAGTATATACCCAATAGCAGAGGATATGATCTGACAGTTCACAGAGGAAATATCAATGGTTCCTAATACAGGAAAATATAGAAAAAGACTTTGAACTTGAGTCACAATAAAAAAAATACAAATTTAAAAAATAATAATGCACTGAATATTTTTGGAAACTATATGATAGACTATCTAAAATAAAATTAGTTAATTATTTAGAGTATTATTATTTTAAAGACATTTCTGTCTCTCGGCAGAAATTTTACCATACAAATTAGGGAAATATATTTGACATCTTCATTATCTGCCAAAATCACTCCGTAGAGCGGGGACTAGAACACAGATCATCTTATTTCACAGCTACCTCATGGTCCTGGGCAATCCACCATACTAGCAGCTTAGTTTGTTGTTTCAAAGAACTTTTTATTTAGATCCTAGATCCCTTGATCTTGCAACGTATAAACAGATGAAATCTTTCCTTTTCATCAGTCACGGACAAGACTTTATTATGAGTTACTTATAAAGCAAAGCTTCCTATTTTCAAATTGATTTTGACACAAAAGTTGAGAAATAAGAGAGAGTGCCATATCAAGAAGAGTGAGGATGGCTTTCTCAGGTTGGCAGTCACCCTTGACCTCCTACTGCTGACAGGAGAGCACTTTCAGAGAGATAGGACCCCAGGGACACTCAGCAAAGTAGTAATAAGGGATGCATTATGGACATCTTCCACTTTGTGAAGAGGGTGAAATGCTGAAGAGCTCAAGGAAAAAAAAAGAGTATGCAGAGAAATGGAATTAAAATGACTGACATTATCTAGCCAACTGAGGAAAATTACAGGTTAGTCAAATAGATAACAATTTACTGCCCAAGTTTCTGAATCTTACTGATTGAGAATCAGAAAATGCCTTCTGTGGCTGCCTACGGTCAGCCTCAACCATATATCTTTTTGAAACAGGGGATCATCTAGACTGTGGGTTCAACCCTCATGAACACTTTTTTCCAAGTAAGAAGACAGTTTAAGATGCATATCAAATACTACCATAAAAGTAGGATTGGCAATAAATAAGCGCATACATAAATAAATACAAGATATTCAATAATATTTGGATTTCAGATAAACAATAAGCATTTTCATTATAAATATGACCCACATATTGCACAAAATACACTTAAACTAGGGATGCCTTTGTGGCTCAGGTAGTAGAGTATGCAACTCTTGGATTTTAGAATTTTGAGTTTGAGCCCCATGTTGGGTGTAGAAATTACTTAACATTGAAAAAATTAAAGACTATATATTTAAACGATTCATGAGACATAGTAACACTAAAACAGCGCCTATTATTTATCTGAAATTCACATTTAACCCTGTGTCTTGCATTTTTATTTTATTGCTGGCAACCCAACGTAGGAGATAATATGTGTTAGATGGATTCCCGTTTAAAGTGTATTGAAAAGTAAGAAGCATTTCACCATCTACCTGGTGATGACAATAGCATGGATGGGTGGGAGGGGAACTGATAACAACTATGTGATTCTATGTTCTTTTAAAATGCCACCTGGAAGAGCCACACTCTTTTCCCTCAATAGCTGCCTTATTTAATTATTAGCCTTCCAGGTTTTGTAGGATAATAATTATTTTCACTCACTGAAATTGAAGGTAACAATTATGAGTTTTGAACACCAACTTTATACCAAGTAATATGCTAGGTGCTTTAAAGCATTCACTGTTTTATGTATTTGCCCCCCTAGCTGTATGAGGTAGGTCCTTCGACCATCATTTATAGATAAACCACCTCAGAAATTTCTTATAATGTGTCAAAAATAACAAAGCTAATAAACAAAAGGTATTTGTTGCTGTAAATGAAGATAATGTTAACACAGATTGAGGGTTAAGTTTCAGGGAAATTTTAGTAGGCCCTGAGATGAACTATTTTACGTTCATTATCTCAGTTCATTTTCACAGTTGGCCTATAAGTTGACCACTGGTATTATTATGCCAATTTTATAGATGACGAAACAGAATATTTGAGTGATCAAGTATTTTATTTTTCCCATGGTCACACAACTAGTAAATCTTGGAATTAATATTAGATATCTGGCCTACTTTAATCTAAATCCCAATCACAAATTCATGGGTTTAGGTAATTTCTAAAACACTTGGAGTACTGTTTTAAAATACAAATTCCTACTGCATCAGAATCTGAGATTGTGACCTGGATGCCTCCATACTAAATGTGCATGTCATTTTCCTAGTTGATTCCGATACTGGGAAATTATGAACATGTAAAAATGCTATCTTTCAGACTTAGTGATATTCCTACTTCTGACTGTGTTAGGTAACTTGGATGAAACTCACTGGACTTTGGGCAGCACCATTGGTAATGCTGAGTTTTATTCTTAAAAAAGAAAAACAACTAATAGCCATCTCAGCTGTTTTGGATTATTCTGTCACCACAGACTCACAGATAACTTCTCTAATTTGTGCTCAATAACGTTCACTTTACAGAATAACATGCTTTATCACAACTGCATTTATCCCTAAATTACTAATTTCTGTGATTCTTCAATGACATTTTGCCCAAATAAGAATAAAATGACATTTCAAGACCTATATATTATTATCTAGAATATCACCACTTACATGACACATTTTGAAACAAATACAAGTCACATAGAATTAGGCAGACATAGTTAAACAGAGAAAACCCAGAGAGAGAGAGCAAATGGAGATGCCCAAGTGTTTTGTGTTCGTAGCAGAGAGGGAATATGAAATTCAGGATTTCTGAATAAAGATAGAAGAAGTTAACAGGCCCACTTAACCCAAGGAGCACTGTAAAACCCTTTAAGCCATATCCTGTGAAGACACACACATGGTGATTTGTAGAAAGCATTTGTAGAATCTTTGACAATTCTAGGTGATAAATACCTCTAGCATATCATAAATTTCTAAAATGGAAAACAAGAACAGTGATATTGGAAGAAATAGTAAAATTGTTCATTCATTTTAAAGACTGAGATCTAGATAATTTAAAACAGAAACTGAGAAGTCTTTGCACTGGTTCTTTGATTCTGATGCAAGGATGTGAATTGTAAGCCTTGTGGTACGGAATGTAGTCAAGACTAGATTAACTGCCTTAATATGGCTTATATAAAAAATGATGGAGAAGAAATTGCTATGTCAATTATCTCCATTTTAAGTTTATATGTTCCACCCTTCTTGCATCCCAAGGACCTAGCCAGTTCTGTATCCATGATCCTGTATTTCCAGCTAGAGATGATTTGATTTCCAATTCATTTTATGGCCAGAAATAAATGTGTTCTTTCCCCAGATGTTGAATGAAGAGGTACATAAACAGGTGTTCAGTCAGGAGCAAGATAGAAAAAAAAAGATACATTGGGTGTAATTGATTGATATTAATTGTCCAGGACTAGCACACAGGCACATAGACTCTTGCTGCCCAGATCTACCCAGAAACATCAGCATTTGTTCCCTTTGTAAAATTTCCTGAATTTCCATGAGGTCTAGCTGCACCTTAGAATAACCCCATATCCTTTGATGGGGTAGATTTCTCTTTCTTAAAATGTAATGTATTATAATTCAAAAAATAATCTACTAGTGTTTCCCTCCTTTTCTCCATCTCACAACATCAATGAATTGGAAAGCAAATAGGGAATAAAGTCTCCCTTAAGAGTCAAGTTGAAATGAGTATTAAATGTTACCTATGATCTCTAAGAGAAAAGGATCAGAAAGTATCACTATCTTCCCACAAGTCTCTTTCTTTTTAATTGTACGAAGAAAAGCTTCAATGCTAAAATCTATGCTATATCCAGCAAAGGCGTTGAAATCTTTTTGAGTGTTTTCTGATTTCCCTGCACAGCCTTTCATCATGACTGTTATGAGAACTTTAAACATTTTGTGTGTAAGATTATAATTACTCTAACTCTTAAGAAAATATTGCTTTCCTTTGTATTTTTTTTCTTTTTCTAGACTTACCTGCCATCAGGATGGAATTTGGATCACCCAATTAAATGAAATTTAAAATATATCAAGCAATTGGGAGCAAGCACATGAGCCATTGTGGCTCACATTGCACCTTGCCATCAAGACAAAAATAAAACTGCTTGCTTGTGGTTGTTGCCAATTCAGGAAATGGCATTTATAGAAACTTTGAAGAAACAGCTGTGATTTACCAAAAATGGCTCATTTGTTAATGTTGTAATAAATTACAATTCACTGACTTCATTGAACCCGACTCATGCAATATAAAATGAGATGGTGTTTTGGGTTCCAAAATAGAAAGTCAAGTCTGAAGTCAGCTGAAATTTATGGTTACCCCTGTATATGAATAAACAGTTCAATTAACTCCATGGTATTAGAAGTTAAATTTCATATTTTTGGTAGTGGAGAATTCTGGGTAAATATGCATTTTTTCATATATATAGAGAATTATGTTTTCATCATTTGTGTTTAAACTCTTAATGGGTTATAAATAGCACATCCAAACTGCAGGTAAATTTTGGATACATCTCTAGCATTCACTTTTTGAGGGGAGAGGTGACACTATTGGGGTTAAGGTTATCAAGTCAAATTTCTTTTCATGTTTTTTAGAGTGAGAGAGAGAGAGTGGGGGAAGAGCAGAGAGAGAGAGAGAGAGAGAGAGAGAGAGAGAGAGTCTTAAATAGGGTCCATGCTCAGTGCAGAACCCATGAGCCTGGGATCATGATCTGAGATGAAGTCAAGAGTTGGATACTCAACCAACTCAGCCACCCAGGTGCCTCTCAAATTTCTATGCTGTAGGCTGTAAACCTATTTGCCAGACAAAGGACATCTGTTGCAGAAGTCAGAACACTTCTGTTCATTTCATCTTAGTATCAGAGTCACCAAGGAAAACACAACATATTCAAGAACTGAATAGAAATGAATAGAACATTCTATTGATCAGCACCAATAGTGGGCATCAGTTTCCTCCCAACAGCCAAGACAAGGCAATTGGCCTATATGGACTCCTTTTGTGCTGCAGGAAAAGGACTTCATTCCCTCCCCACAGGGGATGGACATAGTAGTGGGGTTGGCCAAGTGCCATATGACATACACACTTAAGCAGAACTGTAGAATACACATGGAATTTGAAACAGGGAAAGTTATCCACAAACAAAGCAATAGGCTTGACACAGGCTGTCCAGGCTCCTTATGTCTTAGCAAGGAAGTGTTCTGAGATCGAGTCTTCACTTGGGCAAGCCCAAGGATGAACAGCACATTGCACAATGGCCCCTTTTCTAACAGCATAGCTTTCATCCCCTAGGAAAATCTTTAACAAAGACACAGATCTATCATTCAAGTAGGTTACCTTTATCGGTACACAAACAAGGCTTTTGTGTGTGTGTACTTAAAAATACTTGCCTACCTTTTATAAATCATCAGATAAGAAAAATGAGGATCAAATTCTAGATTGAGTTTTAGAAATATAGTATGACATTTTAAAAATTAAATGTACCATATATGTTTTTATTTTCTTGTAAAACTGTAGATGGTGACATAAGAAGATCCTAAACATATCTTCGGCAGACACACTGAGTCTACAGCTACAGATGGAACAATTTCCTTTAAAAAAATATCTAAAGCCTAGCTGACTGATGCTGCACATTGAGTTGAAAATCACATCAAAGAAGGTAGACAAGGCTGGGAAACAATTCACCAAAAACTTTACCCCCAGCATTGCAACCCACAGTAGGAGGGAACTCAAAACATGGAATTTTTCCTAAGGAGCAAAGGACTTCAATTCTACATTGGGCACCCCAACATTAAGGCATACATTTGAGAGATGGGACCCTAAATAACCTCACTTTGGAAACCATTGAGGATCATGTCCCAAGATCCACAAGACTGCAACAATCAGAGAAACAGCTCTTAAAGGGTTCACATGCTTAGACTCACCTACTCCAGAGCCCAGCTCAGAGGTAGGCAATCATAATTATTTCTTACTCATTTACTACCTTTATCTTTTAACCTTTGTAATAGCTTTACAAATTATTAATCTACTACCTTTACTATATATTTACATTTCTAGTGACATTTATTCTTTCATATGTGTTCTTCTTATTGATTAGCACTCTTTCTTTTCAGCTTAAAGGTTTCTCTTTAGTATTTCTTGTAAGGCTGAAAAGAGAGAAGTAAACCCTCTTCTATTTGAACATGACATTATATTATATATAGAAAACACTAAAGACTCCATAAAAACTGTTAGAACTAATAAATGAATACAATAAAGAGGCAGGATTCAAATTCAATGCCCCAAAATCTGTTGTGTCTCTATACATTGATAATGACATATCAGAAAAAGAAATTAAGAAACAATCCCATTTAAAAGTGAATCAAAAAGAATAAAATACACAATAATAAAGTTAACCAAGGAGGTGAGAGAACTATACTCTGAAAACTATAGGACATTGATGAAAAAAACTGAAGAAAATACAAATAGATTGAAATATATTCTGTGCTCATGCAGTGGAAAAATTCATATTGTTAAAATGTTCATACTATCTAAAGCAATATACAGATTTGCTCAATCCCTATCAAAATCCCAAATGTATTTTTCAGAAAAATAGAAAAAAATCCTAACCTTTGTATCAAACCACAAAAGACCCCAAATAGCCAAATCAATCTTAAGAAAGAAGAACAAAATTAAAGGCGTGTCATGCCCTCATTTCAAACTATATTACAAAGCTATAGTAATTAAAACAGTCTGTTAATCAGCATAGATATAAACAAAAGATCAAAAAACAGAAGAGAGAGCCCAGAAATAAACCTATGCATATATGGTGGATTAATTTATGACAAAGGAGCCATAAATATACAGTGGAGAAAGGATAGTCTCATCAATAAATAGTGCTGGGATAATTGGACAGTGACAGACAAAAAAATAAAACTGGACCACTATTTCACACTGTACACGGAAATTAACTCAAAATGGATTAAAGACTTGACTATAAGACCTGACACCACAAAACTCCCTGAAGAAAACAAGTAATAAGATGTTTGATATAGGTGTTGGCAATGATTTTTTTTTTGTAACTGACACAAAAAGCAAAATCAACAAAATAAAAATAAACAGGTGGGACTACATCAAACTTAAAAGCCTTTGCACAGCAAAGGAATCCATGATGAAGTGTAAAGGTAACCTACTAAATGGGAAAATCTATTTGCAAATTATATATCTTATAAGGGCTAATATCCAAGGTCTATAAAGAACACATACAACTAAATAGCAAAGAAACAAGACATCTAATTAAAAAATGGGTGGAAGATCTGAATAGACATCTTTCCAAAGAAGACATATAGATGGACAACAGGTGCATGAAAAGATGCTCAACATCATTAATTATCAGGGAAACGCAAATCAAAACTGCAATGAGATATCAACTTACACCAGTCAGAATGGTTAGTATCACAAAGACAAGATATAAGAAGTGTTGGTGAGGATGCATAGAAAAGGGAAAACTTGTGCATTGTTGGTAGGAATGTACATTGGTACAGCCACTTTGGAAAACAGTACGTAGGCTCCTCAAAACTTTAAAATAGAACTACCATATGATCCAGCAGTTGCATCTCTGGTGTTTATCTGAATAAACTAAAAACATTAACCCAAAAAAGATATATCCACCCTCATGTCCATTGTAGCATTATTTGCAATAGCTAAGAAATGGCAACCTAAGCACCCACTGATGAATCAATGGATAAAGAAATTGTGGTATATTATTCAGCCATAAAAAAGAATGAAATCGTGTAATTTGCAACAGCATGAATAGACCTTGAGGCCATCGTGCTAAGTAAAATAAGTTAGATAAAGACACATCCCCTATGATCACTCTTATATGTGACATCTTAAAAAAATAAAATAAAAATCAACCTCATAGAGAAAATAGACTGATGGCTTCCAGAGGTGGGGATTGGAGTAGGAGAAATGGATAAACTGTTTTTTAAGTTTAAATAAATTGAAAGAAATTTAAATAGGCATATGGGAATCATAGAAGTCTTTATTAAGAATTAAAATGATTCTGGAGAAGGGGATTCATTAGCCTCTGACACTTGAGAGAGCATCATAAATTTTGGCATTTTTTATATACAGATTGTCAAGTTTGATTATCACATAAACATATTGATACACCTTTCTATACTTTTAATTCTCCTTTCTCTTTCTCTCTTGCCCCCATCTCTGTCTCTCTCTCTCTCTCTCTCTCTCTCTCTCTCTCTCTCGGTCTGTTAATTAGATTTGGGACAAAAACACCTTAAACATCATTAAACTTTTTCCCCTGCATATTTCTTAATATTTTAATGGGCTTTTACATTTTGAAACCCCTGAAGGAGTACACTGCATGTTGTATTTTCCAAACAGTATGTGCATGCGTGTGTGTGTGTGTGTGTGTGTGTGTGTGTGTATTTTGCTTGAAAGAGATTCTCATATATGAATATCAACACATGAATGCAACATAGAATGTCATATGGGCAAGCAGAGGCTAGTCTATTCTGTAATATGGTTTCTTATACATTAATAAAAATATTCATTTCCAGGACATTCATTAAATCAAGTACTTAAATTTACTGGAAAGTGAATGTAATTTCATCTTTACATCAATTTATTTTCATATATTTCATGAAATGGAACTGCATGTTGTTAAATGAAAATTCTGTTTATTCTACATATAAATAAAACTTATAAGCAAATTTTAATTAGATTAATTTTAATATGATTTTGTAAGACACTTTGCACAAAATTCAAACATTACAAAAATTCTAAAATAACAATTCTGTCCTGACCCCAACTGGTTGGTTCCTTTCTCCAGAAGCAACCACAGTTAAAAGATTTTTGTGATTTCTTCTAAAGATATTTTGTGAACAAAAAAATATTCACGTATACACTTTTCCCACTTTCTTTAAAACACAAATTATAGCTTTCTGAAAAATTAAATGGTATTGAATTCCTGAAGAAGTTACCTTTAATATATCCACAGGTTGGTAAATTATTCAAATCAATATTATACTGATAAGTAAATTAAAGAACAACAAAAAGAGGAAGAAAGTTTACAAAACCCATTAGAAATTATTGGGGAGGTTTCAAAAATATCAAGGTTTGATTATGGTAAGGTGTAGCTCATGCCAATGTTATCATTGCATATGGTAATAAGTATTGAGAATAAGTACTATGAAAATCTAGGTTATGTTATTTATATGGTATCGAAGGAAATATGGGATTTAGCTATTTTTAATATGACCATAGGTCCTAGTTTGCCTGCCAGAATTCTTCTCTGAGACCAGTTGTCCCATTGTAATTATTAATAGTGCTATTTTTTACTCTCAAATTTTTCTGATTCAGATAATTAGTTATATAGTCACCATTAATCATATTGGACTTGGTACCTAGGATATAGGAGAAGCCAAATTAGTTTCAAAATCATTACAATTACCCATTCCATTCCAATCCCACCTAGTGGAACTGCTGAAGATAAACTGGTCTAAAAGACATGAGCCATTGCTTCCAGGTGTTGTTTTCCAACCATTTTGTGCTAAATGGCCCACAGTGAGCTGGCCTGGGGTTCAGTGAAGGCCTGGAAGGGATCCATAAGGCTATCACTACACAGCTAGTCCACATGGCTTTTTCTCCCTAATCCTTCTTCTCACTAGTAAGTTGCAAAGAGAACTTTGGGGACTTGCTTTGTTTGTATTTATTGACCATTCTTAAAATGAGTTCTTGTTTAGAAAACATTACTCTTGTTAGTTTTTTTATTGTTTGGAGAGTTGCAGAATGCTTTTAAACCACTTCTAAAAGAATAAAGCAACATGAAGGTCAATGGCTATAAATTCAACCAGACAGACAATGTACTGAAAAGGTAAAGAAAGTTTCAGCAATGAAATGAAAATGTATATTCCAGCTGCAGGTAACTTCTGGATACTATCTGTAGGATCTCTGTTTGTCTGTAACTCTCTCTCTCTCTCTCTCTCCTTTAGGGTTTTTGAGGACAAAGCTATTCAGATCACAGAACATTTTCTATATGATCACAGGCAATTACCTTATGGTTTTTACTCCACAGAACAATGAAGCTTTAAGTGGACACGTTCCTTTTAATTCATTCCTCTGAGTTCAATAAAACAAATGTGATATGAAAAGACCCCAGCAACTAAAAAAAGGTACTTTCATTTTTAGTCTTCCTGATGTAGAATATAAGAGTAGAGTGCATTTGTCTTCCAAGTTTCCCATGATGATTCCTTAGAATTACAGATGGAAAGATTAATTTTTCAGATGCCAAACAGGCTGAGATGAGTGAACTAATTACATCACTTTCTCATTGTAAAACCATGAACAAGTAATTTTGGTCAGTGAGAGTCCAGGATCTTCAAACTAAAAATGGTGATTTGTTTATTCATTTGTTAATAAATATTGGCTTCTGCTATGTGCCACGTACCATAGATCTGAATATAAATTGATGAACAAATGGACATGGTTTCTGCCCTCATGAAGATTAAAATCTAGTGGATATTCACTTACCCCATCATCAAGAAAACAATAGTATCTATAAATGAGTTTATTTTAAGAATTAAGTGAGAATATTTTTGTAAAGCTTTTATCCTTGTGCCTGAAATAATGTAAAAAGTTATTGCTGGTTACACTGCTAAAGAAATAATTGGGATATTTAGTCAAAAACTGCTTTAGCAGAAACAGAAATACAACATATGCACTTCCTATCCATTGTCTGTCAGTCACATGCTCTAATGCAGTGTTGATTTCTCTGAATTTTGAGGGTAGTGACTTCCTGTATTACAATTACAATTACAATTAAGGAAGGATTGAAAATTTCATGAAAGACAATCATCTGCTATCTGTGGCTAATGCCTTGTTTTTGGATATCTGATTTCTATTTTTCTTCTTATCATTATGACATAAATAGTATTTTGGGTTGCTTGTTCTTAAATATAGAAAATTAATACATGTGGCCTGCAGGTAAGCATACTATCTCAAAACAAACAAACAAACAAAAAAACAATGCTGCAGCAAAAAAAAAAAAAAACATAATAGCATACACTTCAACAAGTCCCTTTATCATCCCCATTTAATGACCCCTCTAATGGTATGACCCACTGAAAGTATGACTAAGTCATGAGCAGAAATAAATGGCATATTTATATACATATGATAAATATAGATATCCCTAAAGACTTCTTTAAGTAAATAATTTAAATATAATTTTTATTAATTTTTTAATTGATGAACATTCAAAGTTGAAAATTTAAGTAACCATTTTAAAATTCAACATGATGGTACTCATAGAATGATCTACTCTTCTGATGATGTATTTATGAAAAATTATGACTAAGCTTTCATTCAACACTTTCAAATTTTGATATCAAAATGTGTAGCTTATTATCTCATAAAGCAGGTAATATGAACGTTCTATTCTCCACCAGTTGCATCTTCACTCTGAGACTGCAAAAGATGATTAGTTCATATAAAAAAAACTTCATAGGAGGAAAAAATCAAGTCTCTGATGATATCACACTGAATAAAAAAATAAAATTCCACTTCTAGAAAAATAATTTTAAGACAATATTTTGCGATGCTGTAAAATATGTAAATCAGAAAACAAAAATAATCTCTAGAAGAAAAGAGAAAAACAAGTGGCAAGTAACCAAGCAACCTAGTATTGAGACTCTTATGCTGGATTTGAATGAGAAAAATCTATGTTTCGACTTTAGCTTTTCTCTAATTCATTGTGACTCTTGAGTCTTCCTTTTATCATAAACAATCAGGTTGGACTATTCCTGTGATTCTCAGAGTAGGTAGTGCATACAGCCCCCTCTGAGTTAGGAAATAATTCTCTATGGGTCTAGTGTTTATTATGCACACTTCTGAGCCAGAGAGCATTAACAGCTGTGTTGTGATGTTTACCTAACAGCCATGGAAACATAAAGATAGTGCCCTTGGAGATATTCCAAGCTGTCTCTCCTGGACACATTCTAGGGTAATTAAGCTAAAGGCATCTCCTACCCCTCTCCAGAAACATTCTAGGATAAGATAATATTTCCTTCTCAAGAGAAAAGGACAGGAAAGGAGTGGAGAGGAGGGGAGGGTAGAGGAAGTGAGGAGAGTGGAGGGGAGGGGAAGGGAGGGATGAGAGGAGGCGAGGGGAGGGAAGGAGAGGAAAGAGGAAGGCAGAGGAAGGGAAAGGGGAGAGGAAAGGAGAGTTTACCAGAAGCACCTGTGTAAGAGCTGAACCTCAAAATCTTCAACTTCAGAAGGCACAATTGATCCACTACATGCACATCTATCTGGGCCTGCTGCATATCAGCCCCATGGAAACTGATAGAAACATAAAGTTCAAGCTGTCTGCTATGCCACAAGTAATAAACTGTCTAAACCATTTGAGCTAATTTTCTCCTTACTGGATGAATCTATGGAAGTAGGGTAAATCAGTCTAGCAGCTGTGCTAGTTACTGCTGTTTAGGAACTGCTTAATCACTTGACACTCTAAAGGTCCATTAAAATCACATGAGGTAATTTTCCAAAATATGCACATTCCCCTGGATTCTTAGATCTCTCATATCGTTTTGAAGGCTGGCCTTAAGAAGCCTTTTTTTTTTTAATGAAACACATCTTGTAACATAAGCTATGTTAAATAAGGAAGGAAGGAAAGAAAGAAGGGAGGGAGGGAGGAAGGAAGGGTGAAAACAAGGAATGGAGGAATACTGGAACTGGTTAATGGAACTCATTTATTAATAAAGGTAGACACTAGGGGTGCCTAGGTGAAGGGGATGGGTGAGCATTTGACTCTTGATTTTGGCTCAGGTCCTGATCTTGTGGTTCATGGGTTTGACCCCTCGATAGGCTCTGTGCAGGTAGTATGAGCCTGCTTAGGATTCTCTCTTTCCCTCTCTCTCTGCCTCTCTGCCCCTTCTAGCTTGTGTTCCCATGCTCTCTCTTTCAAAATGAATAAACTTAAACCTTTTTTTAAATAAATAAATAAAGATAGACACTAAAGATGCAGAATTGAGGCTTCTGTCTTCAATTGCCATACTATCTTAGAAGAAAAGGGAAATGAGTTTCCACATGGGAGTGAAATCGTGTGGTATTTGTCTTTCACAATCTGACTTATGTCACTTAGCATAATACCATGTAGGTCCATCCATGTAGTCACAAATGGTAAGATCTTATACTCTTTATGGCCCAATAATATTCCATTGTATAGATATACCACAGCTTCTTTATCCAGTCATCTATCAGTATGCACTTAGATTGCTTCCATATCTTGGCTATTGTAAATAGTGCTGCGATAAACATAGGGATACATATATCTTTTTGAATTTGTGTTTTCATTTTCTTTGGATAAATACTCAGTAGTGGAACTATTGGATTATGTGGCATTTCCATGTTTAATGTGTTTGAGGAAATTCCATACTGTTTTCCACAGTGGCTGTACCAATTTACATTCCCACCAACATTGCAATAGGATTCCTTTTTCCCCACATCCTTATCAACACTTGTTATTTCTTCTCTTTTTTATTTTAGCCATTCTGACAAGTGTAAGGTGACATCTCATTGTGGTATTGATTTGAATTTCCCTGATGATTGGTGATGTTTTCCTGTGTCTGTTGGCCATCTGTATGTCTTCTTTGGAAAATGTCTACTTGGGTTCTCTGCACATTTTTTAATTAGATTGTTTTTTTTATATTGAATTGTAGAAGTTCTTTATATATTTTGGATATTAGCCCTTTATGAGATTTATTATTTATTATATATGAGATTTATTTATATTCTCCTATTTAGTAGGTTGGCTTTTGTTTTGTTGACCATTTCCTTTATTGTGCAAAAGCTTTTTATTTTGATGTAGTGCCAATAGTTTCTGTTTGTTTTTGTTTCCCTTGCCTGAGAAGACATACCTAGAAAAATGTTGCTATGACCAATGTCAAAGAAGTTACTGCCTATGTTCATTTCTAGGATTTTTATGGTTTCAGGTCTCACATTTATGTATTTAATCCATTCTGAGTTTATTTTTGTGTATGGTGCTAGAAAGTGGTCTTTTTTTAAATTCTTTTACATGTAGCTATCTAGTTTTTCCAGCACCCTTTATTAAAGGAACTCTTTTTCCCATTGTATATCCTTTCTCCTTTGTCATAGATTAATTGAACATATAAGCATAGGTTTATTTCTTAGCTCTCTATTCTGTTCTAGTAATCTATACGTACACTTTTGTAATACTACCATATAAAACAAATGAACAAACAAGCAAATAAATGACAGAATCACACCTATAAACACAGAGAAAAAATGTAGTTACCAGAGGAAAGGGGTTTGGGAGGATAGTCAGAATAGGTGAAGAGGAGTAGGAGATATAGGATTTCAACTAAAGAACCAATAAGTCATGGGACTAAGAGGTACAGTATAGGGAATACAGTCAATGATATTGCAATAGTATTGTATGGTGACAGATGGTAGCTATATTTGTGGTGAGCATAGCATAAAGTATGAATCACTTGTTGAATCACTACATTGAACACCTAAACCTAATGGATCATTGTGTCAACTACCCTCAAAAATTATTTTAAATTTAAATTTAAAAATAACTTTTAAAAATTTAAAGGCAAACTGAACTGTAAAGGAAAATGAGTTAACAAAAATCTATAGATAGAATGATAAATCTAGGAAAAAAATATATATATTTAAATATATAAACATATATATATTTAAATATATAGATGAATACTCACAATAGAAATATTTTAGAAGAATTCATGGCATGAGATGTATCTATGGTGATTAGGAAATAATGGGAGTTGTTCATAAATGAAGAATAACTAATGTGGTGAGTTTAGTTTGTAGAGTCATAAAAGGCTTCTGAGAGGAAGTATCATTTTATTTGTCTTATTGATGAAAAAGGCTTCAAAAGAAAACCAGAGGTGCTGAGCATAAGAGCCAATATAATTGATTGGACCAGTTTGAGCAAAGTCTAGATTGCTCTGCTCTAAGAACTATAGGTACTTCAGTATGAGTGGAACACAGGGTAAAAGAAGGAGTAGGATTAAAGACAATAACTAAAAATGTAACTGTTTAAAAAAATAGGGATAGGTTTACACAATCTAAACAGACTTTGTAGCTATGAAGATGTTACTGAGGAGCTATCCATTATATGATCAGATCTAAGTATATGCAATTAAAATCTAATATTCATTCATAATTATAATGTACACATTCACTTATAGGGTATTATATTTAAGGCAACACAACACTGTAAGGTAATACCATAACTATTCATTTTGTAGATTTGAAAACTGGTACTGAAAGAGGTTAAGTAAGGCAAAACCAGAATTTAATCCCTAGAATATCATAATTATTACTATACTATATACTTTACCATTTTTATAGAATATTCCCCGTGTGCCAGTACCATGGAGAAAATGTACTAGAATCAGATAAAAAGATATAGATATGAAATGAAGGTAAAGATAAGTGGTTTAGAAGTTTCAGATTTAGAAGTTGAGTAGTTTCTAGTTCTATCACTCTAAGATTTAAAAACTAGTAGTATTTTAGAGAAAAAAAAAAGTCAGGACTCAAAGGAAAATTGGATACCCTTTTTGGGCATACTGATGTCAAATATATGCCATTGCTATTATGTATTTCTGAGCCCAGGAGAGGGCATGGTAATTCATCATAGCACTCTTTCTAAATCTTAAATCCTTTTCATTGGCTTCATGTGCATTATTTAATTTAATTCTCAGAAAGCTCCAGAACGATAGATACTATAATTTCCATTTTATAGATAAGGGAATTGAGGCTTAGAAAATAATTTGCCAGGGTAATCTAAATAGAAAACGTCAAAGCTGATTTTGCATCTATATAGTCCACCACCAAAGTAGGCACACTTTGGTGTAAAATACTATTTGCTACTAAAATACTAAAATATTTCAGAGAAATCAAATGAAAAGTAAATTGGTGGATTAACAACATTTTATATGATATATAAATATGCAAGTTGCTAACTATCTTATTAAGCCTGAGATCTTGGACACCTGGGTGGCTCAGTTGGTTAAGCCACCAACTTTTGGTTTCAGCTTAGGTCATGATCTCATGGTTGGTGTGTTTGAGCCCTACATCAGGCTCCACACTGAAGGCATGGGGCCTGCTTGGGATCCTCTCTCCCCCTCTCTCTCTCTCTGCCCCTCCCCTGCTCATGCTCTGTCTCTTTCAAAAATAAATAAATAAACTAAACCAAAACAAAACAAAACAAAAATACAGTTAAAATTAAAAAAAAAAAGAGCCTGACATCTCAATTTAACCATCTCAGGGAATAAAATTTTGCAGTTTGCAATGATAATGAAGGACATTTCTTTCAGGCACAAACCAGCAGCAACTAATGAAATTCAGATAATCCTGTATGACCATAATAAAAGTACTTCTGTGCCATATTTGTGTTCCAGTTGGTCTACTCATTGAATAATACATACGCCCTACAGTCAAAATCATAACAAAATTGCATGTTTTGATAGTTTCTTATTTTGCAAAGTCTTTAAAAAAGACAAGATGATAAGAATAAACATATAAAGCATGTAGAGAACCTCCACATAAAAGGAAATCCATAAATCTCATTAGACTGGAAAAAGACTTTCAAAGTAAACCAAACTGAACAACATATGAATATTATAACTGGCTCAAATGCAACAGCTTGTTGGCCAGCTATGGAAAATTATCAGGTTCATTTCAGTGTATAGCTTGTGTTCTTTCCCTAGAAATAAGCATGAACCAGATGGAATATAACTATCACTTAGGCCTGCAGCGTTTATATCCTACTGAACTACTATTGAATTTTTCTATCCTTTCCTTTGTAGATGGCCAATATTTGAAAGTTCTTTCAGTATTCCAATTTCTTAAAATAGCATACAGTATTTTAAAGTCAAAATTAAAGTAAAACTCTAAAAAATCTCAACTATGCCATTGAGTTTTCTGTTTTGTTACATAAAATTATTATGTATTTGCCAATAGAAATAGAATAAGTTACTTTCTAAATATGCTTTAGAAATATGTAGTCACAATGCTAGTTAAGAGAATGAAGCATTATGTCCTTCAAATATATGAACATACACATAAATTTTTGTTTCATATAAGAAATAATAAAATACAGAATCAATTTCACACTTACAGTAAATGAAACAAAACAAAAAAGATATATAGATTGAACATGACTTCCACGTTAAGTATTTCCAAATCCTAACAACTATAGGGATGTTAGATCATCATAGGGACTTCTTGATAACAGAACAAATAAAGCTATGGAAGAACAAATCATCACAATACCAATTAATGTCTGAACCCCAATATATGAGAAAATATTTCAACTAGAAAAATGAAAGAATAAAGAGATGGTCCCAATGGAATCCTTGTACCTGTAGGATGCCAAGCCAATGACATTTCCTCAACAGGAGGCTTAAGCATTATTGCAAACTAAGCCAGAGGAAGGGTTGCTCACTGAGACAATAGAAAAGAAAGATCAATATTTTCTCCATTGGATATTTCCTAATAACAACAGAAAGATTCAGAGAATACAGTACTTCCTCACCTCTAAAAAATGAAGTTAAAAGCTCATTTGAAAATCCACTTAGTTCATAATATCTCATTTATAGAACACAGCTGTGTTTTACTTTTTATGAGGGATGAATATTCCAACTCAGTAAGACAATATTGATGAGAGCTGGAAGGCAAATTGCCCCTGCTCACAACATGTACTTTACCAAAGAGTAGGTAAATATGCCTACAGATCTGCAAGTTGAAGCTATTGTCATGTTATAAAAGTCATATGTTCTAAAAGGCAATCTGTGATATTTTTCATCAAAACTCTGAAGATTTATCCTGGAAATCTGTGTGATATTCAGCACATTTCTGTCTCAAGAGTTTGGAAGATTATCATCAGGCTTGATGACAAACTAGAACTCAGAAACTCTTACTTTCATGATTATGGTTTATTACAGAAGAATATAGATTAAAATCAGCAAAGACAAAGGCATGTGGGCAAAGTCCAGAAGAAATCAGGTGCAAATTTCCAGGTGTCCTTCCCAGTAGAATTGCACGTGGATGCTTTTAATTCTCCAGGCAATGAAGTATAATGTGTGTGAGCGATTGCCAACTGGAGAAGCTCACTCAGGTCTTGTGTAGGGTTCTTTATCAGGTATCAGCCCACATAACTGACCTGACCTCAGTTACTGAGATCCTAGCCCTCTCCTGCTGTCCCGAGTAAAACCAGCCTTCTCCATAAATCACATAGTTAGGTAAAATAGTACAGCAGAGAGGCCCAAGGCCTCACACATATAAAAACAATCTTATCAGGCAGAATATTCCAATGGCCTGTCCTGAAGAGATGCCTATTTGGGACATGTATAGAACTTGAGCAACCCAGCTCAGCTGAGTGAACTCTTTCCTGGAAAATTACGATCTATTGACCTTAATTCCTTTTCAGTATAGGTATAGTAATAATAATACTTATGTTATCCTCAAGAAGTTATTTTGAGAATTAATTTTGATGATACATGTGCAAATACCAAACACATTGTTAGTTATTATGTTGCCATACTGATTATGGTTAATCAGTCAATAAATACCAAAGGATAATGTGGCTTCCTTAAGCCAAATATAGCAAATATTATGTTAATATTTAACAACTTACTCCATTTCTCTAATGAAAATTTTATTTATTTATTTGTTTGTTTGTTTGTTTATTTATTTATTTATTTATTTATTTATTTATTTAAATGTTTATTTGTTTTTGAGAGAGAGAGAGAGACAAACCGTGATGGGGGGGAGTGGGGGGAGGTAAGGATACAGAGGGAGACACAGAATCTGAAACAGGCTCCAAGATCTGAGCTATCAGCACAGAAACTAATGCAGGGCTCAAACTCATGAACTGCAAAATCATGATCTGAGCCAAACTCATACACTTAACCAACTGAGCCACACAGGTGCTTCACTACATGAAAATTTTAAAAAATGAGGACGAACATTGTACAGTATGCTATCTAAATATACAAGAATCAACCTGGCATTAATTTTCCTAATATTCCCAATAAACAATATAGACAACTAATCTTACAATATGGTATAATATAATACACACACTATATATGAAAAAAATAATAGGCAAAAGAGATTCAAACCATGTATTTAAATAACCTCTATCTCAAAAGAGATAATGATTTCAACTGGTATCTACGCTTGACTTACCTCAGCATAATACTATGGGATGGTGCATCACTTACTGTGTTTTTCTATCCTCTGTCACCTACACAGCCCCTGCCCAGAATAGTAAGTCTAAGTAATGCATTTTATTTCATCTACAGATGTGAACTTTTGCACTAGGTAATTTACACATATTAAGTACTGAATAAGTATTTGGACATTGCCAAATTTAAAAAAAATAGTATTTATTTATTTTTGAGAAAGAGAGAGAGAGTGCAAGAGAGAAAGACAGATTGTAAGTGGGGGAGGGGCAGAGAGAGAGGGAGACACAGAACTTGAAGTGGTCTCCAGGTGCAGTCGACACGGGGCTTAAACTTATGAACTGTGAGATCATGACCTGAGCTGAAGTTGGAAGCTTAACCTACTGAGCCACCCAGGTGCCCCTGTTATGAACAGCTTTCAGTGGAATCTGTCCACATTTTTACAAGGCTTTCTCCACATTTCCCTGGCTCACTCACAGTGGAATTAATAGCACTAAACCCCACAACTTCATTGTGCAGCCACCATTGTACCAAAAGGTAGAGACTCATACTATATTCTCTCGGAATAAGATACATCTTCATGAAGCTTAGATTTGGGAGTAAATTACCCGGAGAGAGAGACAACATGAGACCTTCATTTCAGTAGTGTGAAATGTGATAGAGGTAGTAGGATTCTAGACCTTTCAGCTATCTCAGCAGCTTCTGGCTTCAGTAGTTTGTTGATTGTGGCAAAGGTAGAACGGCTCTGAAGCTGGCAACTCTTGTTACGCATTCCTAATCATGAGTGCTTCCAAACAGTGCAAGCAACTTTGTCAAGCTGTTTGGAATTGTGACTTCAGTAGTCAACTCTGGAAATGCTCCTAGAGTGATTTTCTTCGGCTCCTCCAAAAATTCTGTGAGTGAGATCCGTTAATAAATCCCTTTCTAATTAAACTAATTAGATCATTCTGTAATACAAGGGAGAGGAGAGTAGAATGTGTTAGAACACTCAAATAATGATATCACTGAGATACTGTGTCAAATTCCAATTCTACCACTAATTTCATTTCTCAGGCAAGATTTTCCCTCTAAGACCCACCTTTCTCAAATCTAATAAACAGAACCTACCATGAAGCATTTTTTTCTGAAGATAATGAATGTTAAGCCTTGTTTACTACATCACCTGACAATAACCAAAGCTGTTGATGCTTTTGCTAAAGCCACAATACCCAATTATCTAACTCCTGAATTGTGTCTCATAGACAAGAAGTAAACATTTAGGCTTAGAAAGGAAAAGGATTTTCCTCAAGTATTAACTATAAATTAGTCAATATCTAATTAGAGACTATAATTTAAATTGTTAGAATATTAAAGGCAATATACATATTTTTCTTACTAAGTTTTTATACGGTATGTCTCATTCTTTTGAGGCTGTCATGTCACTTATCATTAAAAAATGGTGGTAATAGATTAAATGATGCATTTTGCAAATATTCATCTCAGTAATTTTAGGATGGAGTGCATTTAATATCAGCTGAATAGCCCAAAGAGAAATACAAAATTGAGCATTAATCCTTTGTCAATAAGGTTTTCTTAAATATCCGTGAATGTAAAAATAATTTAAATAAATACTTCCAACTGATTTAAAGTACAATTTAGTATTGAAAATAGTGTGCTAACACATAAGAATCAGAAACACATGTTCACATGTGCATCTATGCACACACACACATACACACATGTGATCATTTACATGAATTGAGGGGGCAAACAGGGCTGAATTATTATAAAGCGTATTGCAGTGCTAATAATCTAAAATTCTACGAAACTGTGAACAAAACCAAACCAAACAAAAATGGATAAAGTTAATAAGGAACAGTTTCCTGGTTAGTTTTGGGTTGGATATAAAGGAAAGGAGAGAGGCAGTAAGGCCAGCCAGCTGGAAAGGAAAAGGGCTACCTATGAGGGCTCATCCAAATAACCATTTACATATTAAGCCGGCCTCTCTCTCCTGAAGTCATATTATGCAAAAGCATGATTGTATTTCTCAACAAATAATAAATATTAAATAAATTATTTTTGCTTCTCTAATAAGTACCTTCAGCACATTCAGGAAAAGTTGCTTATTACTCATTACTTCTTTGCTTTGCTGATATTTAGGGTGAATACAATCATTTCATGGTTCACTCCTGTTTGCTTCACCCTGGCAGCAAACATTTGCACATTAGCCAGTGTCAACACATGCTGTCTTTATCCAACTTTGTACATTTCACACTGTCAGATGCTATTGTGTTATCATTTTCTTTTATGCTACACTAATAAGCACGTGATGATGATAAGCCTTTGAAGACACTTTTTTTTGTTTGTTTGTTCCTGGAGTCTCTTTCAGACTATGATGGTAGCATGTACAGAGTTGGTAAGTTTTCTTATGATAAGGATTGTTGAATGAGGCCTGCCCTTTCAAAAGTCCTTCACTGATATACTTAACATACGTGATTTCCTAATTGTGCAGGACTGGTTTAGACCATTTCTTTTTAAATTTTCCAATAACATACCTGACAGTGGAAGTAGTGATTCTCTGAAAAAGAAATCAAAAAATGAAATATTTATTTTAAGTGAATTCAGGTAAGGAGGCCAATATAAATAAAAGCAGTTTTTCCCATTTCTTTGGATGAATAGCCTCAAGTTTATTCTTTTTTTTTATTTAATGGAAATGAAGAATACTAAAATCCTTTAACTCAGAATCCACAACTGAGAGAGGAAACAATCTATTAAGAATTTTGAAATTAGTAAAAAATCAGTAAATAGTAATTTTTTAGCCTATACTTTCTTTAAAGCAACCAAAAATTCTAGTCTTTATGTTTATTATACAAGTGGTATATCTGCCCTGAAGAATATAAAATTTAGACACATGTGAGTCAAAATATTTATGGATGGTTGATGTAACACTGACGGGGACACTGATTATTACCCCAATCGTTCTTGCCTTCTATTCTGGAAATGCTGTATCATTTCAGAGAAATATGATAATTTAGAGCTAGAAGTCTTAGCATATATATAGCCATATTTTATAGACTACAAAACTTATAAGTGACTGCAATTAGAAGTTACACACAGAATTAAGGGCAAGATGTTAATTTCATTTTCTCTGTAATAGTTTTGGCTTCCAAGATGCACCTTCCCAAATTGACACAGTGTGGAAAAATTGTTCTTAGTCTCATAATTTTTTCTAAACCAAGTTTTCTTTCTCCTATACAATAAAGAACACTTTGTGCTGCCTATATGTCAAGAACACTATAGTTTTTTTGTGACTGAAGTGTTGAGTTTTGTTTCCTATAATTACAGGCTGTAGTATATCAAGATAGAATTTGATCACAGATTTTGCCCAATGAACTCTACCAAGGATAGCCATGTTATTCTTTCCAACAAGGAAGACTTGACCCCATTTGAAAACAAATAAAAATGAAAGTCAAATTAAATAATTTATTACAATCTTTTATTTAAGTTGGCAGATGCAGTAGTTAACAATTGCAGTGTTAAAATATGACCACAAACTTGGAGACTTAAAACCATACATATGTATTATCTCACAGCTTCTGTGAATGATGAGTTTAGGCATCCTCTGCTTCAGGGTCTCACAAAGTTCTAATCAAGGTATAATCTTGAGCTGTGGCCTCTTTTAAGGATGAACTGAAGTAGGATTCACTTCTATGACTATATGGTTGCTGGCAGCCCTTAGTTCTTTGTGGTACTGTTGGACTGAGCAGCTCAGTATCTTGCTGTTGGTAAACAAAGGCTATAGGCTGCCCTTTTTACCTTGCTAAATAGACCTCAACATGGTGGCTTTCTTCCTCAAACCAGCAAGAAACAGCAACTCCTTCAAAGCTGGCATACAATCTAGTTTAACATAATCATGTGCACAGAAACAAATACAGGTTTCACCTTGGTAATATTTTATTACTGAAAGCAACTCACTAATCTTGCCTACACTGAAGAGTTGGAACCCACACAAATTCATTAACACCAGGAGTCAGGATCATGAAGGCCATCTTAAAGTGTCTGTCTCAGTAGCATAACTATGTAAGAGTTACATATAAAGAGTTTATATGTAAAGAGTTTATATGTAAAGAGTTACATATGAAGAGTTATATATAAAATCAAGTGACCTTAAAACAAAGTGATTTCAGGGGCGCCTGGGTGGCTCAGTCGGTTGAGGGGCCAACTTCGGCTCTGGTCACGATCTCGCGGTATGTGGGTTCGAGCCCCGCGTCGGGCTCTGTGCTGACTGCTCAGAGCCTGGAGCCTGTTTCAGATTCTGTGTCTCCCTCTCTCTCTGACCCTCCCCTGTTCATGCTCTGTCTCTCTCTGTCTCAAAAATAAATAAAGGTTAAAAAAAAATTAAAACAAAGTGATTTCAGAGGACCTGTGGCTTCTGGTCCAGCACATAGTTAGACTAGAATCTGCCATTCCATCTTAACAATAGGTAAAAAGCAGAACAAGCAAAAAAAATCAACAGCTCTTCTTAGACCATTAGAAAAGTGAGGTCATATGGCAAACCACTGCCCTAAAAATTGGGCAGACAGGCAGACACAGAATCACAACTTACTGTAGTGGAAATCTCTATGTGAACCAGTACTGGCATAAGAACACTGAACTGTAATTGATGAATAGATGGAGGCTCATTACAGACAACTCTAAGAGTAAATATTTCCAGAAGGACTCAGTCATAGAGGTACCTCACACTTTTCACAGTGAATATCAGAGAAAAATCCCTTCATGTTTCTGACAGGTGGAGGAAAGAAATAATCTTGAAACTCACTAAAGTATTTTCTTCTTAACAAGGCCTCCCCTCAGGAGAAACTCTTTTAGTATAGCCTAATCTGCAAGAATTTTATCAGTACAATCTACCTGGGGGAAAGGAAATACCCAACTCCAGCCCCCATTAGCTATCCTCTCTCAACTAAATGAGCCAGTAACAATGAGAAACACTGATGAAATTTACAGGCCAGGGACATAAGCTTACCAAAAGACTAGGATGTAACCATAAGACCAAAGAATGCTTTCTTTTCCTCCATACCTCACCACTACATTACTTAACAATAGAAAAGTACAGTCAAGAGTTACATCAGACTTCTTGGGACACCTGGGTGGCTCAGTTGGCTAAGAGTCTGACCTCAGTTCCAGTCATGATCTCACAGTTCATGAGTTCGAGCCCTGCGTGGGGCTCTGTGCTGACAGCTCAGAGCCTGGAGACTGCTTCAGATTCTGTGTATCTCTTTCTCTCTGCCCTTCCTCCTCTCACACTCTCTCTCTGTCTCTCAAAAATACATAAACATTTAAAAAAGTTACATCAGACCCTTCAGAAACCATGGAAAAAAGAAAAGTGGAATGAAATATTTAAAATTATGAGGAAAAAAAATCCACCAACCTAGAATTATATAATCTGCAAATTTATCCTTCAGAAGTGAAGAAAAAAATACACTTTTTCAAATACACAAAAATTATGGGAATTTTTTAGTGAGTAGATTTGTAGTGCCACAAATATTAAAATATGTTCCTCAGAGAGAAGGAAAATGATACATGTCAGAACCTCAGAACTACATAAGGGAAGACCATAAGAGAATAAATAAATGAAATAAAATAAAAACTTTTATGTTTCCCTATTCTTAATTAATTAATCTAACATATAAAAATGTGTTTATAATAATAGAAACAATGTATTTGATAATGGATGATGATATATATTATATATCATTATATATGCTTATGTTTATATAAGTAAAATAAATAACAGCAATTATACAACAGTCAGGATGGAGAAATTTGGAATATTTCATTATAATAAGATACTTGAACTACCTGTTAAGTGGAATTGTGTTAATTTGAAAAGTAGACTTGGATTGGCTATAAATGCATGTTGTAAACTCTAAGGCATATATATATATATATATATATGTGTGTGTGTGTGTGTGTGTGTGTATATATATATATATATATATATATATCAGTTACATAATAGATATGGTAGATATATAATAGATATACTAGAGAGAGGAAATTTAAAAATTGAGCCATAAAATGATTAGTTGAAACCTTAAAATTCAGAAAAAGTGTGGAAGACAAAAACTAGGAACAAAGAACAAGTAGAAAACAATAACAAATAAGGTAGATATAATTACCTTAAACAACAATGGTCTAAATACACAAATTAAAAGACACAGATGGTCAGAGTGGACTGAAAAACAAGAGCCAACTGGATGTATGTACCTAAAGAAATCCACTTTAAAGTACAAAGACATAAATAGATCACAAGTAAAGAAATGGGTAGAGATCCCATGCTAATAGTAACTGAAAGGAAGCAAAAGGAGTTATATTAATTTCAGATAGTGCAGACTTCATGGCAAGGAAAGTTGCTAGGGATAAGGAAGGACGTTATCTAATTATAAAGGCTCCATACTTCAAGATATACTCTATATGGAAAACCCAAAAGATCCCACCAAAAAACTGCTAGAACTGATTCATGAATTCAGCAGAGTTGTAGGATATAAAATCAGTGCACAGAAATCAGTTGCATTCCTATACACCAACAATGAAGCGACAGAAAGAGAAATCAAGGAATCAATCCCATTTACAGTTGCACAAAAAAACATAAAATACCTAGGACTAAATCTAACCAAAGGGGTGAAAAATCTATATATACACTGAAAAGTATAGAAAGCTTATGAAAGAAACTGAAGAAGACACAAAAAAAAAATGGAAAAAGATTCCATGCTCCTGGATAGGAAGAAAAAATATTGTTAAAATGTCAATACTACCCAAAGCAATCTACATATTCAATGCAATCCCTATTAAAATAACACCAGCATTCTTCACAGAGCTAGAACAAATAATCCTAAAATTTGTATGGAACCAGAAAATACCCTGAATAGCCAAAGCAATCTTGAAAAAGAAAACCAAGCAGGAGGAATCACAATCTCGGACTTCAAGCTATACTACAAAGCTGTAATCATCAAGACAGTATGGTACTGGCACAAGAGCAGACACTCAGATCAATGGAACAGAATAGAGAACCCAGAAATGGACCCACAAACATATGGCCAGCTAATCTTTGACAGAGCAGGAAAGAATATCCAATGGAATAAAGACAGTCTCTTCAGCAAGTGGTGCTGGGAAAACCAGATAGCGACATGCAGAAGAATGACCCTGGACCACTTTCATACACCATACCCAAAAATAAACTCAAAATGGATGAAAGACCTCAATGTAAGACAGGAAGCCATCAAAATCCTTGAGGAGAAAGCAGGCAAAAGCCTCTTTGATCTTGGCCGCAGCAAATTCTTACTCAACACGTCTCTGGAGGCAAGGGAAACAAAAGCAAAAATGAACTACTGAGACCTCATCAAAATAAAAAGCTTCTACACAGCAAAGGAAACAATCAGCAAAACTAAAAGGCGACTGACAGAATGGGAGAAGATATTTGCAAATGGCATATCCGATAAAGGGTTAGTATCCAAAATCTATAAAGAACTTATCAAACTCAACACCCAAAAAACAAATAATCTAGTGAAGAAATGAGCAAAAAACATGAAAAGACACTTCTCCAAAGAAGACATCCAGATGGCCAATCGACACATGAAAAAATACTCAATATCACTCACCATCAGGGAAGTACAAATCAAAACCACAATGAGATACCGCCTCACACCTGTCAGAATGGCTAACATGAACAACACAGGCAACAACAGATGTTGGCGAGGATGCGGAGAAAAAGGATCTCTTTTGCATTGCCGGTGGCAATGCAAGCTGGTGCAGCCACTCTGGAAAACAGTATGGAGTTTCCTCAAAAAACTAAAAATGGAACTACACTACAACCCAGCAATTGCACTACTAGGCATTTATCCAAGGGATACAGGTGTGCTGTTTCGAAGGGACACATGCATCCCCATGTTTATAGCAGCACTATCAACAATAGCCAAAGTATGGAAAGAGCCCAAATGTCCAACAATGGATGAATGGATAAAGAAAATGTGGTATATATATACAATGGAGTATTACTCAGCAATCAAAAAGAATAAAATCTTGCCATTTGCAACTACATGGATGGAACTGGAGGGTATTATGCTAGGTGAAATTAGTCAGAGAAAGACAAAAATCATATGACTTCACTCATATGAGGACATTAAGGGAAAAAACAGATGAACATAAGGGAAGGGAAACAAAAATAATATAAAAACAGAGAGGGGGACAAAACATAAGAGACTCTTAAATATGGAGAACAAACAGAGGGTTGCTGGAGGGGTTGTGGGAGGGGGCATAGGCTAAATGGGTAAGGAGCATTAAGGAATCTACTCCTAAAATCATTGTTTCACTATATGCTAACTAATTCAGATGTAAATTTTAAAAAATAAAAAATTAAATTAAAAAAAATTTTAAAAAGAAGACATAGCAATACTTAATGTGTATGTGACTAAAAACACAGTATCAAAATACATAAGGCAAAAGCTAATAGGACTACAAGTATAAATAGATAAATCCACTACCATATGCTGAGTTTGAGACTTCAGCAACACTCTGACTTCCACACTCTGTATGGAAGATACAGCAGGCAGAAAATCAGTAAGGACATAGTCGAAGTTAACAATACCATCAGTCAACTGTATATGATAGGTGTCTGTAGATGACTTTATCTAACTGCGGAGCACAGATTTTTCCAAAGCTGGGACATTCACCAAGATAGACCACATTCTATATCATAAAATACACCTTAACAAATTTAAAAGAATAAAAATTATACAATGTCTGCTCTTAGACCAAAATGAACGTAAACTAGATTTAGAACATCAATAAAACCAAACATAGCTTTTTTTAAAGATAAGTAAAATTGGTAAATTTCTAACCAGGATAACTAAGAAAAATAAAGAGAAGACACAAATTTCTAATAACAGAAGTAAAAGATGGCACATCATTATAGATCCCATGAACATGGAAAGGATAATAAAAGAATACTATGAACAACTCGAGATCAATACATTTGGTAATCCAGATGAATTTGAGCAGTTCCTTGAAATAATCTTATAAGAAGTAGACAATCTGAATAGTCCTATATTTATTAAAGAAATTGATCAGTAATTACAAATATTTCAAAACAGAAAACAGTAGGCCCAGACTGGTTCACTGGTGGCATCTATTAAATATTTAAGGAAGAAATTATACCAATATTTTACAATCTATTTTAGAAGACAGAAGCAGAAGAAATGTTTCCCACCTCATTCTGAGGCCAGCAGCTTATACCAAAACCAGACAAAGATATTCCAAGAAAACTATGGATCAATATATCTCATAAGCATAGATGCGAAAACACTCCACAAAATATCAGCAAATGAAAACCAACAATGCCTAAAAAGAATTATGTACCACTACCACCATGTGGGATTTATCCCAGGTATATAAAGCTGGTTCAGCATTCAAAAATTAATTAATGTGTGGGGCACCTGGGTGGCTCAGGCAGTCAAGCATCTGACTCTTAATTTCACTTTAGGTTGTGATCTCACAGTTGTCAGATTGAGCCCCACATCAGCTCCAGGCTGGATGTGGAGCCTGCTTAAGATTCTCTCTCCCTCTCCCTCAGCTGTTCCCCAGTTCATGCATTTTTGCTTGCACATGTGCTCTTTCTCTCTCTCAAAACAAAATAATTAATGTAATCCATTGCATAACACCAATAAGCTAAAAAAAGTAAAACATTACATAATCTATCAATTGATGCAAAAAACGCATTTGACAAATCCAATAACAATTCATGATAAAAACTCTCTGTAAGATAAGATCAGAGGAGAACTTCTTCAACTTGATAAAAAATATCTACAGGGGCGCCTGGGTGGCTCAGTCTGTTGGGTGTCCAACTTCAGCTCAGATCATGATCTTACGGTTCATGGGTTTGAGACCTGCATCGGGCTGTGTGCTGAACGTTTGTTTGGAGCCTGTAGCCTGCTTCGGATTCTGTGTCTCCTCTCTCTGCCCCTCCCCAACTCGTGCTCTGTCTCACTCTGTCTCTAAAAAATAAATAAATGTAATTTAAAAAATTTAAAAGAAGAATATCTACAAAAATCTACGACTAATGTCATACTTTAAGGCGAGAAACTAGAAGCTTTTCCACTAAGATCAGGTGAAAGGTAAGGATGTTCTCTCTCATCACTGCTTTTCAATGTCTTATTGGAAGCACTATCTAATGCAACAAGAGAAGAAAATGATATAAAATATATACAGATTAGAAAGGAAGAAATAAAACTGCCTTTGTTTGCAGAGGACATGATTATCTGTCAAAGTCCAGAAAATCTAATTTAAAAAACTCTGGTTACTAAGTGATTATGACAAAGTTTCAGGATAAAAGATTGGTATACAAAAAACCAATTGTTTTACTACATACTAACAATGTTTAAGTAAAATTTGATTAAACAGTACATTACCATTTACATTAGTAGCCAAAACAATAAAATATTTATATGTAAATATATCTAAATATAGATAAGATGTATATGAAGGAAATTACAAAACTCTGATGAATGATATCAAAGAACTAAATAAATGGAGAGATAATCTATCTTCATGAATAGAAAGGTCAATATTGTCAAGGTGTTGACTTTTACCAACATGATCAATTAATAGATTCAATATATTCCCAATCAAAATTTTGTCAATCTATCTTATGGATATTGACAGACTGATTCTAGAGTATATAGAAAGGCAAAAGACTGAGGATAGCCAAGTTGATATTGAAGGAAAAAATAGTTGGAAAAGTGTTACTGCCCTACTTTGAGACTTACTGTAAAGCAATGATAACCAAGAGAGTGTGATATTGCCAAATGAATAGACAAATCAACTAAACATAATACAGAGCCCAGAAATAGAATCACATAAATATAGTCAACTGATCTTCGACAGAACCACATAAATAGAGTCAACTGATCTTTGATAAAGAAGCAGAGATAATACAATGGAGTAAAGTTAGTGCTTTCCACAAATGGTGTTAAAACACCTGGATGTCCACATAAAATAATAATAATAATAATAATAATAATAATAATAATAATAATAAAGTGAATCTAGACACAGACTTTATACCTTTTATAAAAATTAACTAAAAATGGATCACAGTCTTTAAAAATTTTTTTTAATGTTTATTTATTTTAGAGACAGAGCACAAACAGGGGAGTGGCAGAGAGGGCCAGAGACATAATCTGAAGCAGCCTGCAGGCTCTGAGCTGTCAGCACAGAGCCTGACGTGGGCTCAAACCTGTGAACCATGAGATCATGACTTTAGCCTAAGTCGGACACTTAACAGACTGAGCCACCAAGGCGCCCCTAAATGGATCACAGTCTTAAATGTAAAATTCAAACCAAGACAGCTACTAGAAATAAACATCAGAGGAAACTGACATGTAGTATGATAATTTTTTAAATACAGCTACAAAGGTGCAATACATAAAATAACTGGTAAACTGGACTATATTAAAATTAAAATTTTCTTCTCAAAGACAATTCAAAATAATGAGAAAATATGCCACAGACTGAAGGAAAATATTTGCAAAATAACATAAAGTCCTATTATCCAAAAATAATTTTTAGAACGTCTTAAAATTCAACAATCAGGAAACAACCAAGCTGATTAAAAATGGGACAAAGACCTTAAATGACATTGCACCAAAGAAGATATACAGATGGCAAACAAGTATATAAAAAGATGCTCCAGGTTGTATGTTACCAGGGAAATGCAAAACAAAACTGCAATGTTATCACTACACATCTATTAGAAAGGCCAAAATCTGGAACCCTGACAACACCAAAAGTGAACAAGGATGTAGAGCAACAGGAAACCTCATGTATTGCTGGTGGGAATGCAAAATGGCTCAGCCCTTTGATAGACAATTGGGTGTTTTGTTTGTTTGTTTTTTGAAAAAAAAAATTTAATGTTTATTTATTTTTGAAAGAGAGAGAGAGAGAGACAGAGTGTGAGCTGGGGAAGGGGCAGAGAGAGGAAGACACAGAATCCAAAGCAGTCTCCAGGCTCTGAGCTGTCAGCATAGAGCCTGACACAGGACTCAAACTCACAAGCGGTGAGATCATGACCTGAGCCGAAGTCAGAGGCTTAACTGATTGAGCCACCCAGGAGCCCCCACAACTGAGTGTTTTGTTTTGTTTTGTTTTTTACAAAACTAAACATACTCTTATCATAAAATAAAATCCAGCTCTTTGATATTATCCAAAGTAGTTGAAATCTTACATTCACATTGAACCTGAACACAGATGTTTATAGAGATGTATTCGTAATTTACAAAACTTGAAAGCAATAAATATTTTCTTCAGTAGGTGAATGGATATATTAGCTTCAGTAGGTGAATGGATATCCAAACAAGGAAACACTCAATAGTAAAAAGCAATGAGTTATCAAGCCATAAAGAGATAATGAAGAAATTTAAATGCATATTACTAGGTGAGGAAAGCCAATCTGAAAGTCTACATACTGTACGATTTCAAGTATATGACATTCTAAAAAAGTCAAAACTAGGGAAACAGTAAGGAAGTTCAGTGTTTGTCAGAAGTTAAGTGGGAAGGAGAGATGAACAGGCAAACACAAAATTTTTAAGGCAGTGAATATATTCTCTATGATACTACAATGGTGCATACATACCATTATACATTTTTTTCTAAACCCACGGAACATACAACACCAGGAGTGAACCCTAATATAGGTCAAAATATTCAAAATAAGGACTGAGGATTTTAATGATGCATCAGTGTAAGTTCATCAGTTGTAACTGATACACTTACTGGAACAATATAGTGCTGGAACTCTTGTCTTGTTTTGATCTTAAAGGAAAACATTTCAAATTTCACCATTAACTGTGATGTTAGTTTGGGGCTTGTCATATAGGACCTTCATTATGTTGAGATACATTACTTCCATATATAATTTGTGGAGAGTTTTTGTCAATAATGGATATTGAATTTTATCAAATGCTTTTTTTATATATATTGAGATGATCAGATTTTTTTAATTTGATTAATGTGATACATCACATTGATTGATTTGTGTGTATTTAACCATCTTTGGATCCCCAGGATAAATCCCACTTGATCATGGGGAATAATCCTTTTAATGCACTGCTGAATTCAGTTTGCTAGGATTTTGTTATAATTTTTGCATCTATAATCATCATGCATAATGTGTCACTTTTTTAGATTTAGGATCAGGATAATGTTGGCCTCATAAAATAAGTTTGGGGTTATTCTCTCCTCTGATTCTTTGGAAGAGTTTGAGAAGGATTCATGTTAATTTTTCTTCAATTTTTTGTCAAAATTCACCACTGCACCACTGAAGCCATCTGACCCTGAGCATTTCTTTGTTGGGAGATTTTTTATTACTAATTACATCTCCTTACTAGTTCTTGGTCTATTCAGATTTTCTATTTCTTCCAGATTCAGTCTTGATACATTGCAGGTTTCTGAGAATGTTTCCATTTCTTCTATGTTGTCCAGTGTATTGGTGTATAATTGTTCATAGTGGCATCTTATGGTCTTTTGAATTTCTATGTAGCCAGTTGCAATGTCTCCTTTCTAATTTATAATTTTGTTCATTTGGGGCTTGTGATTTTTTCCTTCGTTAGTCTAGCTAAAAATTTGTCAATTTTGTTTATCTTTTCAAAGAACCAACTCAATAAGTTTAATTTTTTCTATTGTTTTTCTGTTCTTTATATATTTATGTTTTAATCTTTATTATTTCATTTCTTTTAATTTTGGGCTCAGTTTGTTATTTTTTAGAGTTAGGTTGTTTATTCAGGATTTTTCTAGTTTCTTAATGTAGTCAATAATTGCTATGGACTTTCCTCTTAGAACTGCTTTTGTTGAATCCCATATGTTCTGGTATGCTATGTTTTCAATTTCATTTGTTTCAAGAAACTTTTTTATTTTGTCTTTACTTTCTTCTTTGATCTATTGTTTACTCAGGAGAGTGTGGTTTAATTTCTATGTGTTCATGTATTTTCCAGTTTTCATCTTCTTGTTGATTTCTAGTTTCAAGTCATTATGGTCAGAAAAAGTATTTGATATGATTTTAATCTTTTGAATTTACCAAGACTTGTTTTGCAGCCTAACATATTTTCTATTCTAGAAAATTTTCCATGTGTGCTCAAAAAGAATGTGTATTCTGTTATTGTCGTGAAATCTTCTGTGCATATCTGTTAGGCTCATTTTGTCTATAGTGTTGTTCAAATCTGTTTCCTTATTGATTCTGTCTAGGTATTCTATCCATTGTTGAAATTGGGGTATTAAAGTCCTCTACTATTACTGTATTACTGTTTATTTCTCCATTCAGCTCTGTTAGTTTTTGCTTTCTATATTTAGGTGCCCTGATGTTGGGTACATAGGTATTTAGAATTGTTATATCTTCTTGATGTATTGACCCCATTACCGTAATATAATGACCCTCTTTGTCTCTTTTTACTATGTTTAAAGTTTATTTTGTCTGATATAAGAATAGTTATCCCTGTTTGGTTTTTTTTGTTACCATTTACTTGAAATATCTTTTTCCATCCCTTCACTCTCAGTCTATGTCTATCTTTAAGGCTAAAGTGAGTCTCTTACAGGCAGCATATTGTTGGATTATTATTATTGTTATTCACTCAGCTATTCAATGTCTTTCACTGGATAATTTAATTCATTTACATTTTAAGTAATTATTGTTAGTTAGAGACTTACTGGTATTTTGTTAATTGCTTTTTGTTGTTGTTGTTGTTGTTGTTGTTGTTTTATTGACCTGGTTTTTCTTCTTTCTTGTTATCTTTTTGTTTGTTTATTTTGATATCTTCAGGCATTAATGTGCTTTGGCTTCTTTATCATGTTGCTTCTTTAATTGCTACAAAATTTTCTGTTTTGGTTACCATGAGGCTTACATAAAATATCTAAACTTACAACATCCTTTCTCAAACTGATAACAATTTCAATATATTTCATAAAATTTACACTTTTATTATTCTTCTCCCTCATATTTTTAGGTTATAGATGTTAAAATTTTTGCTTTTTTATTGTATAAGGAATAACATATCATTGAAATCATGGTTATTTTTATTACTTTTTTAAACTTTTAAACCAGAGTTATAAGTGAATTATATGCCACTATTACCATATTGCAGAATCTAACTATGGATTTATCACTAATCAATAGCACAATGAGATTTGTGCTACTTTTTAATATTTTTATGTTAATTAGTATTCTTTTACTTATCTTTCAAAAAGCTTCCTTTAGCATTTCTTGTCAGGCAAGTTTAGTGGTAATGAATTCCCTTAGCTTTTGTTTGTTTGGGAAAGTTTTTATCTCTTCTTCATTTCTGAAGAGCAGCTTTTCTGGGTATAGAATTGTTGGTTGACAGTTGTTTTCTTTCAATATTTGGAATATGTCATCACATTCTCTCCTAGCCTGAAAAGTTTCTCTTGAAAAAACTGCCAAGTCTAATGGAAGTTCTCCTATATGTAACTTCTTTTTCTGTTGCTGCTCTTAAAATTCTTTGTCTTCGATTTTATACAATTTCATTGAAATGTGTCTCAGTGTAGCTCTATGTGAGTTCAATCTATTTGGGATCAGTTTGGCTTCACAAAGGTGGATATTCATTTATCTCCTTAGGTTCAGGAAGTTTTCAGCAATTATTGATTTAAATATACTTTCTGTCCCTTTCCCTTTATCTTCTCCTTCTGAAATTTCCTAATGTAAATACTGTTTCTTTTTACTACCTCTTATAATCCCTGTGGTTTTCTTCACTCTTGTTCATTCTTTTTAATTATTAATTCTCCAGCTGGGTAATTTCTAATGCCCTATCCTCCAAATCACTGATCCTTTGTATGGTCAAGTCTACTTGTGAAACTCTACTAAACTCTTCCAGTATTATATTTTTGTATTCTAGGATTTCTGTTGTATTTTTTTTCATGTTTGCTATCTCCTTGCCAAATTTCTCTTTCTGCTCATGTATTGTCTTCCTAATTTCAGTTAGCTGTCTGTGTATTCTTATAGTTCATTAAACTTCCTGAAGTAGATTATTCTGAATTTTTTTGTCTGAAAGTTCATAGGTCTTAAATTCTTTGGGGTCAATTATAGGAGTTTTAGTGGTGTCATATTTACCTGCTTTTTTGGGGATCTTTGATTTATTACATTGGTATTTGTGCATTCGACTAATCAGGCCCCTCTTCTAGACTTTACAGGTTTGCTTTAGCAAAGATCATTCTTCACCAGTCAGCTCAGTTTGGGTTTCTGGATGTGTCTGCTGGTAATATTCTTGGTCAAGTAGGACCTGCCACTCTATAGTCTATTTCTGGGCAAGGCAACGATTTGAGCTCTTAGAATTGAGATATGGGGTGGGCCTCTGGCCTGAGAATAGTTGGACAGGACTGCCAGCTTGGTTCCCTACCCAAATGAGGCTACATTATGGTCCCCACAGTTGCCTAGATTCTCTGCTCAGACATACTAGATGATTAGTACTGGATTTTATATTCAGTAATAGATGGGGTGGCTTTCCTGCCCTAGTAGGGCAGCAGTACAGGGCCCAAGATCTATAATGCACATTGTTTGGGAACCCAAATCTGGCCAGAGTGTACACTAAATTCCCTGTTCAGATGAGGCCACCAATTTTGCTTTGCAGACTGGGGAAACCATAGCCTATGTTCTCTGTTCATGTGCCACTGTACATAGGACTATTAAATGGGTTTTGCAGCTTCTCATGTTCTGGTTTGTTCCCTGGTTGGACAGGCTAAAGGCTGTATTCAGTAATGAGTGGGTCTATGAATTAGGTTCCCTGTCTGGACACAGTAGGAGAAACAGCTCTAAGCCAGTAAAACTCTTTGTCATCTTAACTCAAGTTGACCTTCACCCCAAACCTCATAGCTGAACAGGGCCACTGGCTTTCCTTTGCAAACTACTGGGTCTGCCTGCCCTTCTCTGGGCTCAAGCATCTCTGGGCTGTGCAGCTCCCGAGAGTTGTCCACAGCACAGGTATTTGCACAATGGTCAGATGAGGCCGGAAAATATTCCAAATCAGGTAGGGTTATGCCTTAGTTCCCTTGCCTGGACAGGAGGGGTAAGGGCCACTCCAAGTTATTATCAGTTTTTCAAACAGGGTCTCTGATGGGGAGGAGCTAGAAGGTACCTTCAGCCTTAGCTATCAATTAATCCCCCTGCCTGAGCTTAGCATGGGAGCCCTCCATGCCTCAGTATAGACTTTGTTTTGGGAATGATCATCTCTGCTCACCCACTTCTATGTTGGAGTCCTTCTTGACCATAGAGCTTCTGATCAGATGAAACTGGAAAACCTCCATAGCAAGTGGAGCTGTGACTCCACTCTTTCCCTAGGTATAGACAAACCTGGCTCTATGACTGGCAAATCTCTTTATGTGAGGATCTGAATAAGGCAGATCTTTCCATTCTGGAGTTCCCTGGTCAGAGTACCTCCCTGATGCATCCCAGGGTGCAAAAACTTTGGTTGGGATTACTATTTGGGCACTGCAGTTATGAACTCAGTCCACCAAACTCAGGTGCTGGTTGTTACAAGTCCCTCCCCCTTCTCCATTACAGTCAGACTCCTAGTGGTTGCTTCCCCCAGATCCTGCAATCCTGCAATGGAAGATCAGAGTAGAGGCTCTCACAATGTGACCCCAATGCTGGGAGTTGCTGATTGTTGCCCCCTATATTCTCTTTTCCTGCTTGAGGAGACATAGGTTTAGGGGAGGCTTCTCCACATAGTGCTGCACTGACGTGGGGAAGGGGCAACATAGTCAATGTTAGCCACTTCTCCTACTCTTCTAACGCAGTCTGTATTGGTCTCTGTGGTGTGTGTGGAGAGGAGGGGGTACTTCATCATCACCCCCACGTTCTAGGATTCTCTCAGTAATGTCATGTTCTTTAATAGTTACTTGTTCTTCTCATGAGGGAGGTTGAAGTCAAGAGAAACCTATATCACCATCTTGGTGATATCACTTATTGCCATTCTTGGTGGTAGTGTTGGTATATTAACTTTAAGTCTTAATGTGCATTTGAGATACAGAAAATTAATACTTATGATAATGTGGTTGACAATTGGGAATACCAGTATGAGAAAAAAAAGATAAGGAATATTACAAAATTTGAAAAGTTAATAGATAGAAAGATCACAACCCTGAACCTGAAGTATCAGTCCAAATGCAAAGTATTTTCTTTTAAAAATGTATATATGTTTTATAAATCTGTCTGCTGAAAGAGCCTAAAAAGAATGGTCAACCCAGTAGCAATGAGCACTCCTAGAACCTAAATTTCAGTTTATACTTATAACTTCCCTATAAATGTTTCATTGGTATGATGGCTAGTTTTATGTGTCATTTCAGATTGGCTGTAGTATGCAGTTATTCAATCAGGCAACAATCGAAGTGTTGCTATCAGGTATTTTATACTTGATTAACATATGCAATCACTTGACTTTAAGGAAAAGAGATTGTATTCTGCAGAATTTGGGTAAGCCTCATCCAATTAGTTATGAGGCCTTAAGAGTAAACCTGAGGTTTCCCTGAGAAAGAAGAAATTCTACCTGTGGACTACAGCATCAACCCATCCCAAGATGTTCCCAGTCTGCCATCCTGCCCTCCAGATTTTAGACTTTCCTACCAAGCTTCCAGAATAGTGTAAGCCAATTTCTTAGAATGAGTTTTATATACAAACACACACATATATGTATGTGTTATATATATATATATATATATATATATATGTTTAAATAACATATTTATTTAAACATACATATATATGTTTAAATAAAATATGTTCAAATTAATTTCACTTTATAAAAACATATTTTAATGTGTCTAATAGAAAATCTAAAATTATACTTGTGGCTGCATTTGTGACTTACATTTAAAAAAATTTAATGTTTATTTTTCAGAGAGAGAGACAGACAGACAGAGAGCAAGTGGGGGAGGGGCAGAGAGAGAGGGAGACACAGAATCCGAAGCAGGCTCCAGGCTCTGAGCCATCAGCACAGACCTGGAAGCAGGGCACCAATCCACAAAATGTGAGATCATGACCTGAGCTGATCACCCAACTGAGCCACCCAGGTGCCCCTGTGGCTTACATTTTATTTCTAATGGGCAATGTTGACCTTTAGGTTCTCCAACCATCTTACTTTTCTTTTTTTGCAAGGTATTTTCTGGGGAAATCAGATTGTTTATATTTTACTTAATAGTAACGATTCATACAGCCTAGATTTTACTAACTGTATCTCTAAGTTTCAGTATATATTTTCCCATATATCTTCATTGGTTGTTAGAAATTGAGACCTTTGGGGTGCCTGAGTGGCTCAGTCAGGTAAGCGCCAGACTCTGGCTCAGGTCATGATCTCACAGTCTGTGGGTTCGAGCTGCCTATGGAGGGAGCTCTGTGCTGACACCTCAGAGCCTGGAGCCTGCTTCAGATTCTGTGTCTCCCTCTCTCTCTCTGCCTCTCCCTTGCTTGTGCTCTGTCTCTGTGTCTCTCTCAAAAATAAATGAACATGAAAGAAAGAAAGAAAGAAAGAAAGAAAGAAAGAAAGAAAGAAAGAAAGAAAGAAAGAAAGAAAAGAAAGAAAGAAAGAAAGAAAGAAAGAAAGAAAGAAAGAAAGAAAGAAAGAAATCTATCCTGGTTAACTTAAACAAAAAAGAAAGTTAAAAAAAAAAGAAGAAAGAAAGAAAGAAAAAAAAATTGAGACCTGATCACCTCTAGGCTTGATTTTATTTGGGCATTAATGCTTCAGCATTATACCTTCATGAGACGTTACATAATGTGTTATGTGTATCTTCATGTTAGTTAGCCTCTGTTAATCATTTTGTAGATATTTTATTTTATTAGTTCTTTTAAAATGGTGATAACATAATTTTATTGCCCCTTCTCTATTTATTAGTTTGAATACTTTAAAAATGAACAATTTGTTCATTAATTATATGGAGAAAAAAACTGGAGTTTTTCTACTTTGTGAAAATCATACTCCAGTGGTATCTTTTGACTGAAGTGAGTTGATTTTCATGAAGTCTTTACAAAAGGGGGCTCTACCAATAAAACATGTCACAAAAATATTAAGGACAGATTTCATATGTCACTGACAGAGAATTCTTGGCAAGATTACAGTAAATAAGAAACACACCCACTGTATCTCTATGCTTTGATTTAGACCTACCAAGACCACTTGTAGATTCAATTATATGGCATGTAGATATAACACAAGGAAGAATAGTCCTGAGAGATAATCCCATTCACATCCCATTAAATCAATGAAGAAGGCTCTTGAGAAGCAACTAGCATTTCAAGAACTCCAATCTGGGGTCCAAGGCATGCATATGATTAGACCAAACCAACTAGAAGTAATTATCTACACATTACCTCAGGCATCCTCTGAGGAGGAATTGCTTATGAGTGGATACAGTGTCATTCAATCTGAATTCAGTAATCATAACAATTCATTAGAAAGATAGAAATATACCCTCTGCTTGATGGGTTAAAAAAACAAAGACCTTGAAAATTCACCGCTGCTTCCAAACTTTGCCAAGTCTCATTTAATATTCCAACATTATGCTCTTTCTTTTTAGAAGCTTTCCAACCTTTAAAGTCTTCAAATACTAAAATTTGAATGTTATTTGAAATATGAAACATTTTACATGTTGATGTAGGAACAAATTGAATGAACTCAACACATACTATGTGTTTGGCACAGAAGAAGAGGGAGGAAGCCATGTATGTATTAGATAAGCACTTAATTATCCCTTTATATGAACCAGATATTGTGCTGTGAAATAAGAATAGAAAAATAACAGAAAAAAAAAACCTCAAGTATTTATAGTTCAAAGTTTGGCAGATAATAATGGTACAGTGTGATAAATACAATACTAGAAGGAGGGAACCTAGATGAGTGGGAGCCATGCCTGGCAAGACCATTCCAGAAGTGGTGATGGTTGGATTGAATATTAACAGATGAGTAAGAGGGGCGCCTGGGTGGCTGAGTTGGTTGAGCGTCCGACTTCGGCTCAGGTCATGATCTCACGGTTTGTGTGTTCGAACCCTGCATTGGGCTCTGTGCTGACAGCTCAGGGCCTGAAGCCTACTTCGGATTCTGTGTTTCCCTCTCTCTCTGCTCCTCCCCTGCTCACACTCTGTCTCTCTCTCAAAAATAAAGATTAAAAAAAAAGTTTAAAGATGAGTAAGAATTAGTCCAAATGCATAGGGAGTTATTGAAGGAAAGGAGCAGGCATGGTGCATTCTTGCCTATGAAATAAAAGATGAAACAGAAGCAAAGTTGACTTCACCTTATTTTCTTTTCAGTATGGAGTTCTTGTTATAGCTATATGCATGACATATATGGTTGAAGTTTGTGAGAAATTAAATTGTAAGGCCAGATTACTGAAGAATTTAGGCATCAAGCTTAGAAAGACAAGCAAAAGAATGTCATGATAAAATGACATAGTATTTACCACTAAATTTAGTGGTGAATTTGGTGTATCCTGACTTCACTCTACACACAGCTGTTCTTTACATACACCATAGTCAACTCTCCATGGCTGCACAGAGTCAGGATTGTGTAGCTAAGTAACAGAAAGGCTTATTTCAATTTTGGTGGCCTGATTGTACTCCAGAATTCTATTGTATATGATCTTGTCTTGCCACTTGATGTTAATTATAGCCTGTAGCCCATGCAAATGAAATTGAGATGAAACATGTGATTTCAATTACAGGGCCAACTCTCACAATTTGAAGCTGTCACTGCCACCACTTCTCTCTAAAGTATGAGTTTTGCCTCTATCTGGATTTTTAAAGCTTCCTTTATAAATGCTGATCACAACAGAGAGTATTGTACCATATTTAACAGTCACCCCAGAGTTCATCTTCACTGAGTAAACCACAGCAAACAGGAAGGAAGGAAGGAAGGAAGGAAGGAAGGAAGGAAGGAAGGAAGGAAGGAAGGAAGGAAGGGGAAGGGAAGGAAGAAGGGAGGAAGGAAGAAAAAAAAGAAAGGAGCGAGGGAGGGAGGATGGATGGAAGGAAGCAAGGAATGAGAAAGGGATTAAACAGAATACATGTGATCATATCAAGTAGTATTTTTTTTATTTCCAGAGAAATCGCTGTTCATTGACTGCTTCCTCTAAGATTGTGCGTATCAAACCATTAAACTGCAAACAGATGTACAAGTATTCATTATTTAAAATAACAAAATCTTAAACATTTTACTAACTATTCTGCAGTCTCCCACTGCACAAAGATTAATCTCCCACTTAAATATCTAGGAAAATATATATTATAGTCAAGTGATGATATTCTATGCAGACTGCCCCTGAAGCCAAAGAAGAACACTTGAAACTAAAATACAGAATAAGTTATGATTTATAATATGACAAGTTGCCAACATAAAGGGATACTCTGAAAAAAAAAATTTTTAGCATGTGTGTCATTATATCCCTGTGCATCGTATATGTACATACAAATGTGTTGTGTATGTGTGTGTTTCTTTGGTGAGCGATGTATCAGAAAACCACGTTTGACATTTCTAAAGATGGCAGACTTCTTTGTGTGGTTCCCTTAAAAAAAAAAGTAAATTCTCCCCAAATCAGAAAGTATAGCATCGTTGAGTAAGCTGAACACAGGTTGCCAAAGTCACTGACAACACTGTATAACATTCAGAATAGATGTAGGAAAGAAACAGTTTGGAATATTTAACAATCACCCTGGAGTTCAGTGCTCATCTACACTGGGCAAACCACAGTGAACAGAGGGGAAGAAAGAAAGGGTAATTAGACACATGGCTTATAGAACAGTACATAATGTTTATCTCCCAAAGAGAAGCACATTCTTCATGTTCCATCTATGAGGTAGCAAACAAAGATACGAATACACATCCAGATTATATGCAGATGCTTACAAACCTGGAAGGTAGTTTTGAAGGGAAATGAAATCACTGAAAAAAAAAAAGTGAGGATACTAATCTAGACTGACTTAGACAAAATACCAGTGAGGCAATAGAATCACCCTCACTTGTTACCCAACTACAAAATACAATAGATGCCATTGGCCTAGCAGTGGGCCAGCATTTTCTACCAAATGTTCAACAGCCATACCACATGACATTTAGATAGGGCTATCATAGACCACAAATGTCCCAGATTTTGGTTCTGATTTACAGATGTCATACCCAAGAAATAACATTAGCAAACCTTTTACCTGTCAAAGTATATGCTGATTTGGATGATAAATTACATGATCTGTCTGCATTTAAAATAAAAGGCAGAGGGAATGGATTTGACTCTAGATTTCTCTCAGGCTGCTTCTAGAAATTTGATTTCTCTACCCATCTGGGTTTCTTGGAACATTCAAGGTTGAGCAGATTTATTAATTGTTTTGGGAAAACATCAGGAATTTAGGCAGCATACTAAATCTTTAGTCTAAGTGTCTCACTACATTACTTTTCTTTCTCACTGGGTTTAATATCTCTTATCTCACATTCATGGAGATAAAACCTAGGACTTTGTGTTTTTATTAATCAGTCATATGCTTCTGTGGAAGCCTACAACCTCTATTTCTTTATAATTACCAGTTCAATTTCCAAAAATATGGATTCTAAGTAGAAATTTCATCGTTACTTCTTAATAAAATATTCATAATTTCCTAAAATTTTTCTAAATTTTGCAGCCAAAGAGAGAGAAAAAATACATTCCAGGTACACCAACTGCTTTGTGTTTAGAGAGCAGAAAGTTTGTTTGAGAATCAGGAATGTCTTACTCTGATTTTCTTATTACCTTGAAAATCACTAAATTCTGTGGGGCTATATATTTTGGATTTTGCAATGATAACATTATAATACATATCTTTGAAGATCCTTTTTTTTGTTCAAAAATGATATAACTCTATGACAATGATCTAATAGAACTGACTATACCATCCAAATTTAATTTTCAATTTCTTTTTCTTTAAGTCGGCATAAACAATTCTCCAGGAAAGGTTTTCCTATAAAGCAGACATAAACAAATCCAAACTCCAACAGTTGGCAGCTGGATGACATTGGGCACGTATAACACCGGACATTTGAAAATCTCCCAGCCTCAGATTTTACATCTTTAAAATGATACAGCTGGAAGGATGACCCCATAGTTTTCTAAAATAAAGAATCTATTCCTTAGTGGAGAATTTGTTTCTTAGAAAACCAAGAATTTTGTCTTTTTTCCTATCCTCTGTGAATAACACTTCTCTTCTTTCATGTTCCTCTGTCAGGATAAAAGCCTTTTGCCCTAAGTATGATAGGTTAGGGCTTTTAAGAAAGTAGAGACAAGAGAAGTCAATTATGGGTTTAAGCTTTGATAATAACTCCAAGTTTTTACAGACAACTGGGTGATTTCTCTCCTTTTCCACTCCACTTGCTCTGTTTGGATGCAGCCTGCAAGAGAAAATTCACTTTTCAGCCAGTTGCACTTACGCAAAGAGTCTAGGAAAAATCCCACATGCTCTGAGCCAGCTGCAGAGAGGCCTGAGTGGTTCCTTAATGACTGAATCTGGGCATGAGGGAGTGTGCCCACCAATCTGACTTCAGATGAGCAGAGTACTCTTGTGAGACTATGAAAATAGCAGATCAGCACTATACCTGGGCCATTCTGCTCTTGGCCTGGAGGTTAACCTGTGCTTCTCCTCACATCACGGAGGGAAATGAAAGGCCAGCCATTCCTAGAAACTTCCTCAAGTTCTCCTGTCATGAGAATTGGTCCAACATGCATTATGGAGGTCATCCAATGCTATATATTTGCTCTGACAGAAAAGTAATATTTTTCCAACCCACTGCAAAGTTAACTGTCAATTAATACATGCACCAGCTTTTTTTTAAGTATCATCTAACCATAAAACAGCCTATAAATGAATATTGTTCTTTCTTTGTAGTGAGGTGATTAGAAATAATTATTTCACACAAATGCTATGTTTTATAGCCTATTAAATAAAGCTTACATGTCACATTGAACTTTATGTTTCCTCCTATCCTAATTTATATTTTCCTGAACGTATAAGCATAGTTTTATGGTTTGAAGGTAAAACAATCTTCTGAAGAATGTCTTAGTGTTCTATACCTGTGTGTATGGTGTTTCCTTCCTTCATATCAATTAAGTGGATTGTTGCCACTTCGTTAGCCAGCTCTCAATCAAGCATGGTGAACACATGAATTGAGAGATTGCTGCATATGGCAGACAGTACTGAGTAAGTCTGCAGGGAATACTTTCTGCCAATTTTGGGTTCTAAATCTGTTTTATCTTCACATTAGTGTCCTCAACTGAGGAGAGAATTCCAGCTTCATTCAAAACAGTAAGCCTTGTTTTCCTGTTGGAATCAGGATGGATTCCTGAAACTGCATGCACAGAGCGGTACACCAATTGCTGTGGAATGAAGTATCAGTCTGAAACACCTAACACAAGCATTGTTTAGTCAGTAATAGGAAACAGTTTGGCTTTACATTTGAAAGTCTGGCATTTAACTCATGATTTTGTCAATATACACTAAAGGCCACAGAAAAAGAGCTATGATGAATCTGCTATCAGCCTAACTCTGGACAGTTGTGTGTTTTGTTCTGTTGAGTTGCTGCATATGCATTATAATAATATTGCCTAAGTTCAAAAGAAAAGGTGAAGTCCAATTCCTGAATAAAGTAGATGCACCTGGCAGGAAAATCATATGAGAAAGGTTGGAATGCAAAGGTTATCATTCGATTACAGCAACCAAGAGCAGTGTTCGTATTAAAGAAGCTGTTTAGTTCTTTATTGACTTGTCCTTTCAAGAATATTTTGTGTGCATCTTCCTGGGCAGCACACTATGTCACATGCTAAAGAAACCACAGATGAGTATTACTTAGGTTTTGCTCCAAGGAGATGAACATCTACTGGGGTGGGTAAATATCTAAATATAATAGAAAGAACTACAAGTTACTCTTACTCCTTAAGTAGATTATAAAGACACATTAAGGTCAGTACAATGCTGTGTCACCGCTCATCCTTCCTCATCTTAGGTGGACTCCAAAATAAAGATTTGAGTGAAAATAGTTAGTTTATTTGAAAAGTAATCTTAGAAAGCATTGGTCACAGAATGAAGAAGTGAGACCAGAAAGGAAAGAAAGCCAGTTTGGACTGCATTAAATGAACAGGTTACCTCCATGGCAACCTGGCACATCGCCACTGGAAATGCAGGGAGACTGGATAGGATGCACTACTGAATTATCCTGCTAAAGGGGTAAGGAGGACTACCTTTGGATCCACTAATTCTTCCCTTGACATTGGTTGAGGGCTGCTCCAGGCTGCACTAACTCCCGAATACTTCCAACCTACCCTGAGCATGGACCAAGCACATTCTTGTGGCCAGATCTCAGACACAGACTGAGTCCAGACTACAGTTTAGAAATTAGCAAGACGCTGTAACTACATCTGGGAATGGTGAGTGCCAAGAGGATAACTTTGGGACAGTGACTACCTACTCACTCCCTTGCTGTAGCTCATCCATAATTTCAAGCATACTGCAAGCATTTTGGAAATACCAATTTATGTGAAAAATAGTACATGCTCTGTGCTCTATTCTATTTTCCATTCCTGCACTAAGTTAAGGGACGGTTTTCTTTTCAATCCAACCTCTATTTATTACTTGTTAGTGTACAAGCGAAATATCGTAATAGCTTCCTAACATTTCTCGGCCTCCGGTCTGCACCTACTCTAACCTGTCATTTATGATATTAGCAGATTAACATTCTGTGTCTTCCTTATCAGGTACCTTCAGTAGTTCTTCCATGTCTATGAAGGTATGCCAAAATTTCTTAGTCTAATGTACAGCAAGTCTGCCCTTTTCATTGTATAGAAGTTTATCATTTGGTTAATTTTCCCAATCCTAGAGATATCATTAACCCCTCTTAGAGAAAATAACTAAAAACTTGGTGATTTTTCCTCAAAGAAATTAAGTGAATTCCTTATATCTTACACTAAGGAAAAAAGAGTTGGAATTTGAACCCGAGTGTGCTGTTACGTTCCAGGTACACTCTCCATTTATCCATTCTCAGTGTTTCTTTGTCCTGTTATGTTCCCAACAAGGTCAACCCAGACTCCCTTGCTTATACATGGTGCTGGAAGGCACCAGTAGAAGATAGAGGAGTCCACAGTTTTGTAAGCACAGGCTACCACTGGAAACAATGTGCCACCTCAGTATTAGCGCTCTCACATGTGATTTAACACTTACTGTGTATCTATGCATCGATTTGGTACTTCCTACTATGTAGGCAGTACACATAAAAACGGTCTTTTATGTGACATAAACACACACGGAAAATTATAAAATGAGATTCTGTCTCAATATTAGCTTGTCTCTGTTATAAAACTCACATTTTATGAGCTTCAAGACCACATCAACTTGCCATGGAGATGGGCAAGAACATAACTGTTTTACTGCTGTTATCTGACCAACCATCTCCAGCCTGTCAGAGAATTTGGAAAAGCCAAGAGGTAAGTTGGGAATTAAAGTATTTCTTTGACAAGATCTATTCCGTGAGTCCCATCTCCCAAGGGGGACCAGGGTAAAATGGCTGTCTTCTGACCTTAATCTTAGTGAGAGGAACTTCAAAGAAATAACCCAGCAAGCTTGATTGTATTCCCAGCAGTCTAGTGACACACTGGATGAGGGTCAGCTCACAAGTGAGATTTTTAAAGGGCAAAAGGCTGTAGCTGCAACTGCCTGCTGGGCAGCTAAATGAAAAGCAGGGTATAATTGAAAATAACTGCACTCCCACTGATGGTAGATCAAAGGGGCATCTTTCCAGTACTATACATAAGAGAAATTTGGCCAGATACTGCAAAGAGGAACAAAAGAAGGGGCAAGTGGACCTCAGCAGAAAGAGGTTGGGGTAGTATTGCCAAATGCTTAAGAAATGAGGGAGGAATCTTGAATGACCAGTTAGATGAGTTACATATACACATGTCAAGGGAAGAGGGGATGAGAGGACCTCTTAAGGAGAGAATTTTCTAAGTACCCTTCAAAGTATACCTCTAAGAGAGCTATAAACATTTGCCGCATCCCGAGGAAACTAATGCCAAATTGGTTCTAATGGTAACATACAGAAAATCTACCTTTTTTCTTTCTTTTTTTAGGGTAGGCAATCAACCCAAAGGTAGGAGAGAGGTTCTAACTTTAAATAAAGTTTAGAGACTCCATTATTTTTGTTGTTATCATGGAGTAGACAGGATGATTACTAACTTTATAGTCCTTTTTTTGATGAAAATGGTTTGGAAGAACTTTTATTTTCTGAGTGACCAAACAAAATCAGAGATGAAGTTCTAGTGGTCAGTTTGAAGACATTTATGCTCTTATGCCCATGAAACACAGGCACATTTGATATCAACAGATTCTTAAGAAAAAATGGTCCCTTATAAAGAGATAAATTTCCTAACAAGAAAAGCAAACTAGACTGAAAGATTATGCTTTTTGAGGTATAACTGCATGGAAAATGGAATGAGATACATTTCAAAGTTTTTCTTTTTTTTCAATATTTCAAGAATGAGGAGAAAATCCCATTAAATCAATGGCATTTATTTAAATCTATTTACCAGATAAATACGTATTAGTTATTTTACCATTAACACCTTAATTACAGAAAAAAGCTATACCTGAATATTGAAGATAAATCTGGTATCAGATGTTGAAGCAAACTCCCTTTTGTTTCATATTTAACAAAATAATTCATAATATATACAGATAGGCCAAAGATTTAATCATATTATGCCTTCAAACAAAGAATGAAAACCTCCGATCTTAATGTCAGAACTTTAAAGATCAAGACAAAAGTAAAATGGACGAACAAATGAATGAAGGAATGAAGGAATCAATCAATCAATTCAGACCATAGGTAGTTAGGGAGAGAAAGGACCCAGAGGATATATTGCTCCAAAGAAAATAATACTATATTATTTATACATAAAGAAAGGCTTCTCTAAATAGGACTGTACAAAGAAAATTGAAACAAAGCAAAAATGAGGACAGACCAATCATTAAGGAAGGTGGTAGATAAAGGCACACAAAAAAAATTTGTTCAGAAATACTGGTTTGGCTAACATGGTTTACAGTTGCACTTAGAGGGAGACCAGACATTTTAAAGCATTTTAATACAATTCTCTTCACCTGGAATTTTTTTTATCATAGGGAAAATGAAATACATTGTATTTTACATACACAATCAAGAAGCATTCTCACCGCCAGAAACAATACTGTGAAACCACCATTCTTGTTTTCCTGTCTTCCGAAACATATCTACAGATTATAGGCCCTAGATAGGTTTTGCAATCAATCTTAAATATGTTACTGTCCTTGAATTTATCAGCACCTACTTTAATTTTTGCTTGTTTTGGATATACAATCTGTAGATATTCCTTCCAAATATTCTTTTTAAATACAGCCATGATGGTAGCAACAGTACACAGGAAAACTGTATAAGAGCTCATTATGAAACAAATTGAGACATATTCAAATATAAAATAGAAGCAGATGAGATATAAAAATGCATGTGATCATAACTTGTTGTCACTAACAAAGTATTTGTCACATGACTGCAGTATCTGTTATGAAGTGTGATATTAAAGGAGATATGACATACAGTAAGAAACAATTGTCCTTATTGTAAACTATTCCCATCACTTTCTAATGACAAGGAGAATATCATTAAGGGTGAATTGTCTGGGTCACTTTCTAAAAGACTTCAATATAGAGGAGAGGGAGTTAAGAAAGATCATTCCATCTACCTCTTGCTAGAACTACTATAATAGTGTCTTATAGGGTTTTTCACACTCTTGATCCTTGAAATCATTTCTCATATTGCAACCAGAGTGATCTTATAAAAGCACAAATGTTAATATGATACTCATTTGCTGAAATCCCTTCAGTGGCTTTACATTACTCCTAGAAAACTTTTTTTTGTTTGTTTAAGAAAATAAAAGATTGAATCCCTTAATAAGAAGACCTGTCCAGTCTATCTCCACCTCTCAGGCTCCAATCTCACATCACACTGTGTCCCAACCTCCCTTCTGTCCCAGTCAGAAGCATTTCTTTCAGGATCCCCTCCTCATTATGATTACTCCTGCCATAGTTTTGCAGATTCAATTCTTTCTTCCTTGAAATCTTTTACTTCCTGTTGTGCCTAATTCATGACTATTCCTCCTTAATATTTATACTTATTTGTCTTTGCCACAAGAATGTTTTCTTGGATAAGCTCTTAGTTAAAATCAGCCTGTCACACAATTCCTTAGCAATAAGCATTTCTTTTTCAAAGCCATATCACAGCTTCAGCATTAAACATTCAGATGTTTTAACTTGATGTCTATATCTTCGTCCTTCACAAGATGGTAAGCTCCATAGGGACAGAGGAGGAGGAAATCAGTATTTGTTCAATGTTGTATCACTAGTGCTCAACTGGCTAAAATTAAGAGTTCAGAGGAGAGTGATAGCTACTTTAAAATTCAGAAAATCTTAGGAGATCACTTGTGGTGGGGACAAATCAAAATGTACCAGCATGATGTGGGCTTCCTACCCCTAGGTGAGCTTACAAACCTGTTTGGGTAGCAAGAATTATGCACATAAAAGATTAATTATAAAAGAGTACACTGTATAGATTAATAGCATAGTAGTTATACAGATTTTAAAATATTGTAATTGATTTCAATATTAAATAAATTTGATATAAATTATATTATAATTATATTTTAAATTTATAAAATATAGTTTATAAATTATATATTTTAGATCTCTATATTTTGAATTATGTTTAAATAACATGCATTAAATATATTTAATACATTAAATATATATTAATTAAAGTGTTAATATATACTTGTTCACTCCAAAATAGTAAACAGAAAAAAACTAAGGCTTAGAGAGACTACCTTCTCCAAAATCCAAAAGCACTATGAAAGTAATACAAATACATGAATAGCAAAACAAAGACAAGGTGCTCTATTACACCAAAACTAGAATTTATAATTTTCCTGAAAATTAAAAATATAGGAAAATAAAAGCATAATTGGCTTATTTGCAATAGTACTTACAACATCTGGCACAGATTTTTAAACTTTTTTTTATAACCTAATTGTGTTTATTTTGAGGCTTACAAGGATTTTAAGTGAGAGAACCACAAGATTTTAAAATACTATAAGAAAAGTGTGGAAGACGGTTTGAAAGAAGACAAGATCTGAGGATAGGAAAGTCACAGGTTTTTTATTTTTTCTTTGATTAAATTAATAGATTTAATTTTAGAGCAGTCGTAGGCTGACAGAAAGTGGAGGAGTACAGCATCCCCATATATGTCCCCTCAATTTCCCCTATAATTAACATCTCGCACTGATGTGCTACGTTTGTTACAACTGATTAGCCAATATGAATATGTTATTATTAGGCAAAGTCAGTAGTTTTGATTAGGGTTCACTCTATTATACATTCTATGGGTTTTACCAAATGCATAATATCATTCATCCTATCATACAAAATAGTTTCACTGCTTTAAAAGTGTTCTATGTTTCACCTATTCATCTCTTTCTCCCCCACCCCAAATCCCTGACAATAACTGAACTTTTTACTATTTCATCCATTCATTTAATACAAATTGTAGAATACCATTCTATTCAGGTAATACTACAGCTGCTAGAGACGCGACACTGAACAGGTAGACTGGCTCCTAATTTCCGTGGACTCTATTCTATTGGCAGGAGATGAGAAAAGGATGGATGAAAAATACAATATTTAAAAGAGTTTAAAAATAAAATGCTGTTATGGGATAAAAATAAATGAGGAAGGAAGTACTACTCTTCTTTGGAGATGTGTGACTTGAGATAAACACTGAATAATAAGTGTGTTCTGCAAAGTTCTTAGGCTAGTGCATTTCAGAGAAAACACAAACACGAAGTTCTGCTACATCAGAAAGGACTTGGTCTGTTTTAGTGCCAGAAAAATGCCTTCATGAAAAGACAAAGAAGCGTTTATCATGCCAATAGCAACAAGCACTCTCAGCACACAGACCACCTCCGTTTCCAAATATGATGCTTGTCTTTCCCTATTTTCCAACATCTCAGTGATAGTCAACTGTTGTCAACTCTCTCAGTGAGCTGCTCTCACACGTTTCTGGATTTATACTCCCACCTTTTGGCTTCTCCTGATATCCTTTTCTTTTTTCCCTTCTCTAGCACACACACAAGTGTTGGGTTTCTTTTTTGGAATGAAATGTTGGCTCTTCTTTTTGTCTCTACCATCTTTCTGTAGATAATCTTATTCCAACCCATGACTTTAAATATCATACTACTCATAAAATGTTCTTGTCCAACTTTTGTTAATGAATACACATATAGAAATTTTAACTTAAAAATATCAGAATCATCTTTGACTCTTTGATTCCCCCCTCTCTTTGCCTCCTGTCTCCAACAGGTTTCCAAGTTCTATATATAGTACCATAAAACTTATTTCTAATCAGATCACCCTTTCACAATAGTGTAGCGTTATAATTAAGAGCATGTTCTGTGACATCAAGCTTCCTAATGCCTATTCTGTCCTATCACTAATAGCAGGACACGCAGGCAGTGATAACCTCGCTAATCTATATCTCTTCATCATACACTAATTGTAATAACTCACATATGAAATGGTTAGGAAGTACAGACTTTACACTCTTCATAAATGTAAAACACAAAACTATAAACAAACACCTAGAAGATATGTGGGAAAAAACAAAGATGACCTTGGATATTGGGCAATTACTTTCCAGATACAAACCAAAGACACAATCCTTAAAAAAAAAATAACTGATAAGGGCCTCCATCAGTTAAGCATCTGACTCTTGATTTCTGTTCAGGTCATGACCTTACAGTTCATGAGTTTGAGCCCTGCATCAGGCTCTGCACTGACAGCGTGGAGGCTGCTTGGGATTCTCTCTCTCCCTCTCTCTCTCTCTGCCCCTCCTCCAATCACACTCTCTCAAAATTAATAAATAAACATTAAAAAAATGATAAACTGGACTTCATTAAAATTAAAAGAGGCGCAAACTCCTTAGATGGGAGGTGGTAGGGGTATGGGTGAGATAAAGGGGTTTACAAGGTGTAAACTTCCAGTCAGAAAATAAATAAACCACAGAGACTAAGAAGTACAACACAGAGAATATCATTAATAATAGTGTAATAATGTTGTTTTGTGACATATGGTGACTATACCTATCATGGTGAACACTGAGTAGTATATAGAACTGTTGAATCAATGTCATATGGCTGACACTAATATCAGCCATATGTATGTTAATTATACTTCAATAAAAAATTATAAACTGCTCCGTGAAAGACACTGTCAAGAGAATGAAGAGACAAGCCACACAATGAGAGAAAATATTTGCAAAATACATATCTGATTAAGGACTGTTATCCCACATATACAAAGGACACTTAAAATTGACCAATAAGAAAGCAACCTGGTTAAAAAATGACCTAAAGGTGATACAAGATGCCTGAACAAAGAATACATGCAGATTGGAAATAAGCATATGAAAAAATGTTCCATGTCATATGTCATCAAAGAAATGCACATTAAAACAATGAGATACCACTGCGTAACTATCAGAATGGCCAAAATCTGGAACACTGATAACACCAAATGCTAGTGAGGATGTGGAACAAGAGAAAATTTTGTTTATTGCTGATAGGAATGCAAGATGGTTCAGCCACTCTGGAAGACAGCTTGGCAATTTCTTACAAAAGTAATCATACTCTTGGCATATGATAAGATCTAGCAATTGTTCTCCATGGTATTCACCCAAAATGAGGTTGAAAACTTAAGTCCACACAAAAATCTGCACACAGATGTTTATAGCAGCTTTGTTCATAATTTTATTTTAAAGTTTATTTATTTATTTTGAGAGAGTGTGTGCATTTGCATGCACGTGCATGTGTGTGTGAGTGGGGAAGGGGCAGAGAGAGGAAGACAGAGAATTCCAAGCAAGCTACTGCTGTCATAGCAAAGCCTGACACTGGGCTAGATATCATGAACCCTGAGATTAAGACCTGAGCTAAAATCAAGGGTCGGATGTTTAACCGACTAAAGCAGCCAGGTGTCTCAGCTTTATTCGTAATTCCCAAATCTTGGAAGAAACGAAATGTCCCTCAGTAAATGAATGGATGAATAAATTGTGGTATATCCAGAAAATGAAACATTAGTAACTGGTAAAGAGACATGAGCTATCAAGCCATGAAAAAACGTGGATGAAACTTAAGTTCATATTACTAAGTGAAAGAACTCAATCTGAAAAGGCTAAATATTTTAATATTCCAACTATATGACCTTCCTGAAAAGGCAAAACTATGGAGATGATAAAAAGATCAGTGGTTGTCAGGGGTACAAGGCCAGAGAAATGAACAGGCAGAGCACAGAGGAGTTTTAGAGCAGTGAAAATACTTGATATCATTCAATAATGATGGGTAAATTTCATTATGCATGTGTTCAAGTTCAGAATGCACAACACTGGGGGTGCCTAGCTGACTCAGTCAGTTGAGCATGTGAATATCACGGGATTGTAGGTTTGAACTCCATGTTGGGTGAAAAAACTACTTAAAAATAAAATTTTAAAAAGAAAAAAAGAAGAATGTATAACACTAAGAGTGAATCCTAAGGTAAACTGGAATTTTGGTGATTATGATATGTTAATATATCATTCTGGTAAAAAAAAAAATTCTGGTGAGTGATGTTCTTAACGATAGAGACTATGCACATGGGGAGGCAGGAGGTATAAGGATAATCTATGTACATTCTTCTCAGTTTTGTTGTAAACCTAATGTTGCTCAAAATAAATCATAATAAAGTCACAAAATAAACTTCACAATCTTCAGAGGGAAAAAAGTGTCTAGGCAGGACGGTGTGGCACATCATAGACTCTCAGTAAAGGTTAGCTATGATAATTGCTGTCATTACCACTATTATTATCATTCCATGTCCAAAGCTACAACCCTCGCCCACCAAGGCCTCACCCTTTACGGTCACTTAACTGGTTTCTCTCCTTCCTGTGTTGCCCCTTTCCTATGCATATCTATTCAGCAGCTGGAACAATTTTTTTTAATGTAAATTGGAATCACATTATTTTTCTGACTGAAAAATCTTCTGTGATAGCCTTTTACACTTAGATTGATTTTGAGTTATGTTCTGTGATGCCGAATGCAATTTGGCCCCTGCCCATCTTCCCAATTTCAATGCTTGCTACGCTTCATCATGTTTCATTCACACTCCTTAGCTGAAAGAGGTTTTCTTTTCCTAAATCATGCGAAGCTCTTTCCCATCCTCCCTGCCCCTATCAGTCTTTCTGGAATACCCATCTACTCACTCTTTACTTTTGTTTTCTCTCAAATGTCAGCTTAAACAACACCATCTCAGAGAGGCCTTCCCTGACCACTCAATCTGAAAAATCTCCATTCTTTACTCTCACAAGAATTTATTTCCATTTCTGGCATGTACTGTACTTTCTAATTAAATACCTGACTATGTGTTACTGGTATATTGCCTATTTCCCACATGAAGGCAGGGTATATGACTATGTTGTTAATCGTAGTATACCCAGAGTTGTATAGAATATAGCAAATAGTCCAAGCTAAATAAAATAGTTGTTCAGTGAAATGTGCTAAAATAATTAACTGAAAGTATATGGATTTTGATTAAACATTAAATGGGGAAAACTAGGAGCCACATTTTCAAATCTTTTATAAAATACTAATATTAGCTAAGATTTACTGCACACCTGCATCTGCCAGGCAAAGCATATGTTATTGTATGTTCCTCCCAGCAAACCTGCAATTTACACACAATCATGTACATTTTTCTGCTTTAAAAAAATGAGGCTCAATTAGATTAAGTAATGTGCCAAATTATGCAACTTGTTAACAACAGAATCTCTAGTTCTGTGAAGTTCCAGGATCTTCCCATAACACCACAGGATAGCTATTAATGTAGATTAGACATTATGTACTCAAAATTGCCAATTTCTTTGACGAGAAACTGAGGTGCAGAGAGACAAAATGACTAACTGAATGCCATGCAGTTAGCAAATAACAGAGAAGGCCTCTGGACTTGCAGTCCAAAGTGTTTCTGTCTCCCCTGTGTTGAAATACAAATAGCAGTTAAAACAATAGTTAATCATTTCAGAAAATCTTAATAACTTATCTTGTTCAAGCAGGAGGTCTACAAATAATTTACACTATTGTTAAAGAGTTTTTCTTTCTTCCTTAGGGGGATTATGCCTCTTCAGTGTTTTAGGTGTTTAAAAGGTGTTATATTAGCCTTTGTAATTTGACACTTTTGAAGTATAAAAAAAATCCAGGCATATGGCAAAAAATATGTGTTCTAATTAATGATTACTTTTTGTGTCCTTCAAATTTTCTTCATCAAATCCTTTCATTATCATGTAGAAAAAGAGAATATTATTAAACAGACTTTTGTATATTTAGACTTCACTTCATTTGTAAGCCTGAAAGCTCCTCTAAAAGCAGGATGACAGGAAGAGGCAAGACTAAATAATTACTGAAAGATATCTAACCAGGTTTTATATGATAGCAATATCACAACTGTCTCCCTAGCTCATTTACATTGTTCTGAAAAGGTTATTACCATGGTATCCGTAATAACTGGCACACTATACATTTTAACAAATGTATTTTGAAAAACAAAAGTTTCCAGAAACCCAATAACAACAAAACATTTGTGATAAATATGTAATACTTATTAGGGAAATAATACGTGGCAAGCACTGAGCTCTGATTATTAGTGATCCATCTCATCTAATCTTCAAAATAACCTAATAGTAAAAAGAAAAGACCTTTATTATTCTTTTCACTCATGAGAAAATTGCACTTCAGGCACTTTAATTAACACCTGTGACTTCCTAGCTGGTAATGAAAGAGCTATCATTCTGACCTAGATCTTCTTGGATCCCAAATCCATAAACTTATCCAAAACAATGAAATTGAACATTAAAGGATGCCTTTAGAAAGAACAATATTTCTCAAAACTGTTGGAATATTCTTCAGAGTTTCCCCAGTGCATGCTGAAGGTTGAGAATCATTAACCTACATGAACAGCTTCTTAAATGCTTGCAAATAGGAACAGAGTAAATTATACAAGTTCCTTCTAAATCAAATAAACATCATTTTATACATACTGGATCAAAGATTCATCTCAGCTTCACTGAGCTGTACCTGTATTGTTATTGAAGTGGGTTGGAAAGAAGGAGTGTTTCAAATAGAGAGAATCATGAAGGGAAGAGAAAGAAGGGTGTCTTTTAGAATGAATTTATTCAATGTCATTAAGACTTGATAGTATGATGTGTTAGTCAAACTCCCCCTCAACTGATAACCTTTGCAGAAGCATTATGATCCTTCTCACAGATCTCTGTCACTCAATTTTCCCATTTGTAAAGTAATTCTTACCTTGAAGTAATAAATCTTACACTGTAGGATTGATGTGAGAATTAGATACATCAAATGTACTACTATTTAAGCAGAAACTTAATATATAATGGTTAAATGGCTGAAAGTAGGGCAAATGGGAGGACACTGTAAACATGAACTTCAAAGGTGGGCATGCGGTAAAGAGTGAGGGGGACAAGGGAAATTCTACCATATTAAGAGTTTCAAATTAATTCTAAACATGACTATTATTTTAAAACACAAAATTCTAACCACACGAAAGAATTTGTAATAAGAAAATGTATAATCACATTTGTGTTTTATATAAATCATTATTATTCTGTCCTTTGGTTCCGGATTTAAGATGGTTTAGGGGTTTCAGGGAGAAAATAAAATCAGGTAAATAATGTATACAAACTATTTCAGTAATCCAAAAATGAAATTATTAGGGCCAAAAAAAAAAAAAAGCCAAAGCTTTAGGGATGGAAGAGAGGATTGCAGTCAATCCTTAGTAGGTAGAACAAGCTATGGTGAACAACTCAATGTGAGTATAAAAAGTAGCATGGGACAAAATAAGGTTTCTGTCTTGGGTATTATTTTACTAATAATTATTAATAACTAATAATGATGGGGCTGGAGAGAAAAAAATGAGTTAAGTTTTGTTCATTTGGAGTTTATAAAACAGGAGAGAAAACAGGTGGCAAGGACAGGAAGCTTCTGCTCTTTTAGAGTAAGAATGTCAAACATTTCTATTTTGAAAAGAAACACCTATGATCAGGGAGAAAGCTATCTCATTTCCGATTAATATTCCTCAATATATGATAAATGCAAAGACCGGTTCCACCAATAACATAATTCCACTGGAACAAGACATGAAATCACAATGATTGTTTTTATATTACATTTGTTTACCTAAATCCTATACTATTTTCCTATAAGCTAAGATAGTTGGGGAGTTGAAAACAGGAATTTGTTAATGTGAGTAAAGATGTATGTTTTTGCTTTGCCCTTAGGATGTAGGAAACACCTGCAATCCTTGAACTACACCATGACACAGAAACTGACTCTGCTAAATATACAAACTCTTGATCCCTTTATTGTTTCATGAAATATTCATGAATTTTAATCTCTGTTCAAAAGAAGTTATTCCAAGAACAGTAAGAATATGCTTAACTCAAAAAAATTAAAATGACAAATTCTAGGACACATCATTACACTATGTTTATACTGATGAAAAGTGACCTCAATATCAAGGGCCCTGAGACTCTGACATGTTGAAGGATTTGAAAACTTATGTTTTCTCGAGCTCAATGAATAACTGATTACAATATTTAATAAAAAAAGCTGAGGGAAGCGCTGTAAGTTTTTCATTACTCTTATCAATTAAAACTCTCTGTTATAAATAATAGAAAATCAAATCCAAAGCAGTTTAAGAAAAAATAATCTTCATAAGCCCATATACTTCCACAATACATGACTGGGTGTAGCTTTGAGGTGGCTAAGTTCAGAATTGTCTTGGTCTGCTTCTACTGAATTGCTGTCATTTCTAAGGGCTACTCGGTTTTCCCAATTTCTTCAGTTTTACCACATCAACAACCCAAGTGGACAAGAGAGTTTGATTTCCTTAAAGAAAATCGGTTCTCACTAGCTTTGATTGAGTTTACTTGGATTGGTGACCCCCCCACCCAACCCCCCAGCCAAAGAAGTGATCATAGCAAGAAAGATGGAATGTGCTGATTGGCTTTTCCCAAGTTACATGCTCCAACTCTGGTGACCAGAAATGAGTCCAGCTTCATGAAAAGCATATGAGCTGAGGATAGGGTAATGATGTTTCACAAAGCAAAATTGAGGACTACTGATAGATGAAGAGGGTGTTGATGCTGAACTTCAAAATATTAAATGTCCATGTAGTATAAACAACTTGGAATTGTTCCTGGCACATATCAAGGATAGAAAAAAAAGTTTATTTGATCAGTAAATCTTAGGAGATTCTCTAGAATTCTATACCCACTGAATTTATCAAGTCACTACAATACACAAGCAATAACAACACAAAGAAGTTATCTTTATATGTATAAGTAATTCATTCAAGCTGATATACAAGTGCCAAATAAACCTGAAAACAAAGTTTAACTGTATGAATCATCATTAATAAGATGTATTTTCACTTATCAAATTGGCGATTTTAAAAAGATACTGCCAACTTGTGAGAGTAGAATGACAAGGACCTCATATATAGAAGAAAATTACTATATTTCTGTTGAACAGTTGTCAGCACAAACCAAGAAACTCAATATCGCAAACTGACAAAAAATTGGGAAGAATCTAAATTTCAAACAATGGTTAGGTTCATTATGGTATAGTCCAGTGATATTTAATACTATAGAATCATTCCAAGTGTTTTGAAGATTATGGCAATATATGGGGAAATGCTTATGGTGTAATGTGAAGCTAAGTACCAGAGACAATTTCACATGTATTTATTCATCTCTAGTTATTTATTTATATGTTTTGTAAATATTTTTATATATGTATATAAATATAAATACAAATACAAATATAAATATTTGTATATATGCACACACAATACACACATGTATGTGCACATACAGATACAAATACAAAATATTAATTATGGTTTTCATTAGGTCACCAACAAATTGACACTTCTCTGTATCATTCTTCATATTTCAAATATCCTTCAAGAAATGCAATTTACTTTTATTATTTTTATTTAAAAAAATAACATTTATTTATTTTTAAAGGAGAGAGAGAGAGCATGAGTGAGGGAGGGACAGCGAGAGAAGGAGACACAGAATCTGAAGCAGGTTCCAGGCTCTAAGCTGTCAGCACAGAGCCTGACGCTGGGCTCAGACTCATGAGCCATGAGATCATGAGCTGAGCCAAAGTCAAAGGCTTAACAGACTGAGCCACACAGGCATCCCTACAATTTACTTTTATAATTAAAAAAAGTAATTCTTGCTCCTTCATATACTATTAGCAACTTAAGTGAGATGATCACTATCTCTTCTCTAAATCTTTACGATAAGCTTCAAACCATTCTCCTCCCTGACTCCCTGCTTCATATATATTCTCCTGAGTTTTGTCAGTTATTTTTCCATACATGTATCTGTTTGTAATCCATCCACATTTTAAAATCCTCAAGGTCTGGTACTGACTATATCAGTAATCCCTGTAATATTGTATAAAAGGTTCTTCACAATCTATCATAAGTAACCTATCCAGTTTCATATCCTGCTCCTGTTCATGTATGTACCTATAACTATGGCTCCAATGCTCCTACAAAAGCCAACATGTTTGGCAAATTATACACACTTTCATCACTCTGGTTATTGGTTTATGCCATTCTAGATCCTAAAATGTCTTTTTCCCCCCTTCCCAGCTGCCAAGGCCTCACTAGAATATTTTTTACTCCACTAAATTTTTCCCAAATTATCTACCCCAGGTAGACTTAGTTTATCTTTTGTAATTCCAAGAACAGCAGGTGCTATAATCTTCATCCTGTATCCTCCATGCATGCACAGAAGAGCAACACACTAATAAGTATTTGCTAAGTGAATAAATAAGTGGATACCTCTGGTCTAAATGAAGTCACAAAATGCTTTTGGAGCCCAAAGGAATAATATTCCTAATTCCTTCTAAGAACTTAATTAAACGGCCATTAGAACACAGTTCCTCTTAGATCCAGGACCATTCTTAACTGGTCATGTATCTCTTAACTTAGCTTCTATGGCATTTGTGCTCCCAACTCTTCACCTTCCCCTCTTTTGTTTCCTATGTAATATCATTCTTTGTATCCCACACTCTGTCCACAGGTGCACCTCAAAATATACTCATAATCTTCTTTACCTATAGTTTCCTCTAAGAGAATTATATAATCTCAGTTCATCTATGAGCCCATATCATGATGGTTCACAAATATTAGTGCTAGATTCATATTTAAGTTTTTACTGGAGAAATACAGTTCAATACCTGAAACTCACTATTCCCACAGCTGAACTCATCACCATTATCCTTTTTGTTCTATACATCATTTTTTCTAGAAATAAAAGTTATAAGTCTCACATATATTTCTTTCCTAGCTCTCCATCATTCCATATCAGTAATTTTCATTTTCGCTGATGTTGCTCCTATATTTTTATTTTCTACCCATCCTTCCAAATTTCCATTTTCTTCTTTTTTTAAAAAAATTAATGTTTATTTTTGAGAGAGAGAGCAAGGAGGAGGGGCAAAGGGAGAGGAAGACACAGAATCTGAAATAGGCTCCAGGCTCTGAGCTGTCAGGACAGAGCCAAACACAGGGCTCAAACTCCAATGGGGAGATCATGACCTGAGCCGAAGTCAGAGGCTTAACCAACTGAGCCACCCAGTTTCCCCATCAAATTTCTATTTTCTAATGCCTAATACAAGTACTTATTTTTCTAGTTTATACCCTTAACATCTGATTCGCTTCCTCTTGTTTGCCAAACACATTTCTCTATTATTATTATTATTATTATTATTATTATTATTATTATGATAGATGATAGCTAGCTACCTAGATAGATAGATAGATAGATAGACAGACAGACAGATAGAAAGAAGGGAATTTTCAGCAAATATCCCCTACTTCTAAATTTCAAATTGCTTGAAGACTGAGTCTGAATTCCACATATACTTGCATTTTCATTCCATCAACTAGCTCTCATCACAGTACATAGCACACAGGAAGTGCTTAATATACATTTGATGAAATGAGTTAGTATTCATGAATTAGTTCACCTGTATTTCTATCTCAAACCATCCATGTGTTAAAAATTATTAAATATCATTGGTCCTAGTGCTTGCTATACCATACATTGGTAATTCATATGGGTTTATACAAAAAGGAATAATTGGCAACTATTTTCCTCCTCAACAAATGGTATCAGAGTTTTTAAACCAGCTATTTTTGCTCTGTTATGACAATCCCCATGATCTTGGCCTATAAAAGGAGTGCTAACACAAATGCAATTCAGAAAGTCAAAGGGTAGATTTTTATGAATTTGTATTTCCTTCTCCAGGGAGATGTTGTAGAACTTTTATTAGCTCTATTCTCACAAGTCGCAAAGAGTTGGTAAAATCTAAATTCTTTACTCCCTCTATGGAGTAATATCATCACAGAGTTACAGCCACTATAAATCAAAGTCTACATAATATACTTTATTTAGAAATTATTCTTAAAAGTAATAGAAACCATCTGGCTGTCCACTCCCTCAGTTACTTACTATAGCCAGATTTATGAGTTTGTGGGCTCAGGATTGCCTACATCTTCTGAGTGTTCAGGTAGGAGGAGACATGAAGACACAGTTTACTGACATACTATTTTGATAAGATACTGCTTCTTTAATCTTCACAGCATTCTTCAAAGATAAGTGGTATGGAAACTTCGAGATATATTCCCTGAGATAATGCAAAATCACTTGATTGGCTCCCTACCTTGGCCCAGCTCATGTTTTCAAATGGGAGAAAGCTAATATTCTTATCTTCTGTTGGGAAAGGAAAGATTGGTTTAGAATTGAGTTTCATGATCACTTAGAGCTTTCTCAGTGTATCATCAGTTATATGCATGTAACTTGCACTATCTTTGTTTTATGCCTTATACTGTAGTGAAGACTGAATGAAAAAAATATCATTTGTCATTAATCTGACAGTAATCAAAGCCTGCAATTTACTTGGCAGAATTTTTAGACATTAGTTATTACATTGTGGCAGGGTTTTATTGAATTAACCTGTTGGGGTCACGCCCTGTTGAGGTTCCCCAACCCGAAATTTGGCCCAGATGTCGAGACTGATGATGCTACACACAAAGGCACACCAAGGGGATGTGAAAATGGTTATTACTTACATATTGAGACTTTTTTGGGGAGAGCAGGGTGGGCCTGAGCAGTTCTGAAAATGACCTTAGAGTTTGGGGCTGGGGTAATGGATCCTGCATGGCTTGAATTTCCTGCCCAGATCAAAGACTTTTTTTTTTTTCAGCTTGCTCACATGAGAGGAAAAAGGTAAGGAAGAAGAGATGGCACTTTAAATCTGTCGGCAGTTAATCACCAAAATTGTCCCATTACATAGTCCCATTTTATACCTTAGGAAATTTTCCGTAGCTCAGAGAGGTAACTAACTAACTGAAGATCACAAAACATATTTGTCAGAACCAGAACTCATATCAGAGTACAATTTCAAGGGACTTGTTTTTTCCACCATACCTGTACTGCCTTCCTTAGAGGGAAGTGACTTGATTAAAAATTAATCTGAGTTGCTTCCCTATCTCCATTTGAAAATGTTTCCTAAGACTTGCTGTGACTGAAATGGATCTAAGAAGCAATTGCAACTGAAGTGTCTGCACTCCCTGATATAGACACAATGTGTCAGATCAGGACCTACTTTTGGAAATCATTGTCATCTAAATAACAGAATATTTTAAGATACGATTATAAAACTCTAGTACTATAAATCCTTCACCTGCCCAAATAAATCAAACAATTCCTACCAGCTGTGCTGCATGTTATAACAAGGAGGTAAAATGTCTTTGTTAGGTCAACTTCACTTGCTAAGAAACAGTAGGGGTTCAGCATAGAGTCAGGGTTCCAATGCCTGCTCTGAGTTTACTTGCCTAGCTTTCAACTTCTATTGCTTAGGTCCTTGTTCTGGTTCCTGTATGTATAAAAGACTCATCTCCTACTTTCTCTAAAGCCTGGCATTACTGCTTATCCTTTAACTATTATGTGCTCTAAAGTAAATGCTGGAGCATTGGATGTTCCCAGGTCTCTGCTTTATCAAACATACCTGATCACAGTTTATATCATGCTATAGCTAGCCTTCATCTTATACCCTATTAGCAGCATGAGAGGAGAGGTATCATTACTGAGATCCTATTACCCAAAATAACACTCATGGGAACAAAAAGACAAAACTTAACTCTGTAATGGTAGTTTCTCTCTCCCCCCACCCCTACTCTGGCCTGCCTGTTTCTTAAGAGGCTTTCTTACTGGACAGAAAAAAAAAAGTCTAGAACTCAGTTCTTTTTTTTAATTTTTAATTTTTTTTTTGCTAATACGCATCTTTTAGTATGTCTTTAGTACTGTCTTTCATGCCTATCATATCTTTATCATAGAGTCTTTGAGATACTGCTTCTTGGGGTTTCCCAAGGTCTAAAAGGTTGAGCCACTTAGAACAGTTTTAAGAATTTGAGAAATGGCCAGGGAGAAACTTTCTCACTATTTACTAACATTTTTTTAACCTGGGTTGGTTCTTTGTGATTCATAATCAACTTACCCCAGGAATGTCTGATAAAAGATAAATTATATTCTTACAGTCTCATGGAATTATAGAAAGTAAATTTAGCATCTTCAATTCTGGAAATCTCATTTGATAGAAACACTAAACCCATCACAAGTATCAATGATGGACTCATGTAATTCTCCAATTCACTTTATTCCCTAGACTTTCCTCAATGGTAAAATGGAATCTGCTATTTTTGTGGGGTCTAGAAGTCTAAATAGAATTTCTACCTTCTAATTTAGACCAACATAAAACAAGAAAGACAACCAAATGAATTATATTTATGCATTAAGTAGCTGGAGTTCTTGGAAGGTCAATCTATGATACCTCTTAGGAGTTAAGTGCCAAGAGTTCACGGCTGTCAGAAAGCACGTTGCTATTTTATTGAGGTTTTGAAAAGACCACTGTTGGATTAATGGTGCTCAAAGGGAGACCATTTTAGTCCCTCAAAATTTGCCAAAAATTAATGTTTTCTTTTAAAATCTTATATTCACTAAGGAGTCTTTACTCCTTGAGAAGAAAGTAATTTCCCCCAAACTCCATGACTCAAAATGCAACATTGGGGTTTGTGTTTACATGCGCACATTCACCTGAGATAGTTCTACAGCAAGGTAGAGAGCAGAGCCTGCTTGCCCAGCTGATAAATTTCTATTGATAAATATTGCTATTTATTATATATATTTCTACATATTTCTATTATAATAGAAATTTATCTATAACCTACTGTCATGATCCTTGAGTCCACATTGTTTGTTTTGAGAGCCGCATTCCTCTAGATGAAGCATTGCTACGTAGTTGGCAGAACGCAAAATTTGTAGTCAAATTAGCTCTAGATTCAAAATTTAGTTGGAATACTTGATGGCTATGTGGTATAGAACATGCAATTTCACAGCTCTTAACATTAGTTCATTGCCTATAAAAAGGGAATAATAATTTCTACTTCATCTAGTATAAATATTTGAGTGAAAAAAACCCTCATTTATAGTAATACCAATAACTTATAGCCATTATTATTAAAAGTCAGTCATTTGGCTTCATGGCCCATCATTAGGAGAGCAGATTCTGTTTCAATCAGTTCTTTCCCTAGAAAGAAGCTGGTAGGAGATATCTATGTATGCAGTTCAAAAATTAGATATCAAGGATTTCAATTCTCAGCTGATATTTAATATTACTTAGCAATAGTTTTAACATTTCTAGTTGATTCCCCTTATTCTTTCATTCTTCTATACTACCTGACGGCCCCAATCTCTATAAGGTAACTCAGTCCTTTAATCTTTTGATCATGTTTTTTTTTTTTTTAATTCTTTTAATGTTTATTTATTTTTGAAGGAGAGAGAGACAGAGTGTGAGTGGAGGAGGGGCAGAGAGAGAGGGAGTCACAGAATCTGAAGCGCAGACTCCAGGCTCTGAGCTGTCAGCACAGAGCCCAACATGGGGCTCAAACTCACAGACCGTGAGATCATGACCTGAGCCAGTCAGAGGCTTATAACCGACTGAGCCACCCAGGCGCCCCTGATCATCTTTTCATTGCAAGTGCTCTTCATTTTCCTTTTTCTAGCTAAATATGTCTCTGGGACTTTACTTACTCTTTCCTCCTTGCTGTTAGTATTTCTAAGGAGAATGTCTTCTCTCAAAGGAGTTTCTTTCAACCCATTTTCTCTGTTCATGACAGGCTCTATCACCTCTTTCTACTGCATCTTTTCTCTTTTCCTTCTCAATGGTTTTTGTTCTTACTTTATTGAAGTGTTTGCACAACTCTTCTCTAAAACATCTTGTTGCTCTGATCTCCCCTTAACCTAATGTCGCACCACCTTTCTCTTACCCTCATTTAACCTTGTGCTGTCAGAAATCCCTTATGAAAAAAAAACATGGGATATGAACATCTTTCTATATGGTATTAATTACAACTTGTAACCTCTTTGAATCTCAATTTCCTCCTTTGTAATTTTAATTTAATTTAATTTAATTTAATCTTAGGGAGAGAGAGAGTGTGTGTGAGCAGAAGAGAGGGGCAGACACACACATACACACACAGAAAAGCTTAAGCAGGCTCCATGCTGAACACAGGACTTGATGACGGGCTCAATGCCACAACCCTGTGATCATTACCTGAGCTTAAATCAAGAGTCAGATGCTCAACCGACTCAACTACACAGGCGCCTCAATTTATGCTTCAAAATAACAGGAAACAGATTTTTTTTTAGTTGAAAGATTTATATTAAAATATTAATTCAAAATAAAAACAAGAAAAGTAAGCATGATCCAAAACTGTAAGGGTAATTGAGTTTTGCTACCTATGCATTACTTCTTTTTCTTCTTCAGCAGAATCAAAAAGGGGAATCCTGTTGCCAAAAGTTTGGAATGTAAATGTGGTTAAAAGATTTGAAGAATAATTGAATGAACTTCATTCCTTGGCACACAGAAGTCATTAAATCAATGTTTGTAAAGGAATTTTCTAGCAAAAGCGTGTCATATTGTGTCTTATATTTTATCAGAAAAGAGTGGTGAGAATCAAATACCATGCCTTCCTATTATGCAACTTTGACTTTTCAACTGTTTTTCACCTACAAATGAAGAGAGCTAGATTTTCCCTAAATGGTGGATCCTGTCTTTCTTCATTAATTTTCATTTGGACCTCAGAGTAGCTAGTTTTATTATTGTTCATTAGTGCCTTACAATATGGTCTTCATTATCATCATGTTGCACTCATATAATAAAGGCTACTTTAATCTTCACAGTCACCTTTCTTGGAAGAAAAGTTATGCTTTCCAGAATCATGAATAAAATCAATAGCTGATCCTGGAGGAGATTAACACCAGAATGTGACAACTCTAAGTTTCACTCTAATAACATATGCTTGTCTTCTATCTGCTTTAGAGATTATAGAAATCAAGTTGAATGATAATTATAACCTAGGATCTATGTAGGTAAACTGATAGATGTCATCTTTATTGAAAATAGAAAAGGTATAATTAGCTAAAGTTATTTTAAACCCATTTATCATCTTAGTCATTAAGGTAGTTCTGAAAACATCTATAAAATACCTCAAGGACCAAGAATTCATTATACATTGGTAGCAATTCAGAACACAATATGCTGAATACCTGGTACCCTGGGTCCAACAAAAAATGATTATGAAGTACTATGTTAACATATAGAATCTGTCAAGAGAGATTAACGGGAATAACGATCAAACAACGTCAATGAGAGTAAAATTGGTAAAAAAAAGTGTTAGCATTTTTCTTTGTAGTCATATTAGCTATCAAGATTATAGTTTATATACAAATCAAAACTGTTTAAAATAATTTTGTATGTAATCTTAAGAGAATATCAAGAAAATTTATTATTTTAGATTTCACACACTAAGCTTACAGAGTTGATATCTATCCATTATTTTTCCATAATTAACTATGAATATAAGTATGAAGAATATTTCTCATACCCCATAATTTTATTAGGATACCTCTTGCTACTAAAGTATTATTTTGAAGGATTTTAAATTTTTTAATATAAAAGAAATAGATTGTCTTTTGAATCCTTTTGTTTGTTTGTTTTGACAGTCTGCACAATTCTAATTGAAAGGGTAATCATAGTATTTTGGTATCACAAAGAATCAGTAACTAAGTTATTAAACTATAAATGAAAATCGCATATTTTGTTTTAATCTTTATAATGAAAATTGTTTTCTCATAAAAAGATCAAAGTGTGCTTACTACTTCCTTGGATTTTTAAAGAGGTAATGAGCAGCAAACTTGGCAATTACTCATACATATTACTAAATGTCATTCATTAAAGAGCAGCAAACTATGAAAAAGGAAAGATATCATCTATTAAGGAGAGAGACATTGGTCCGATTTTATACTCCGTGAGTTCTTATTCTTCATTGTAATGCTTGAATAATTTGATGCACAGCATTACAAATAAAGGTAGAATATTCTTGAAGTCTGTTTGACTTTGGCTTAATTGAAATGCCTCTTCCACAATCGTGTGTGCTAATTCAACCAGCAAACTTGATGTGCTTTTAAATGATACAAAGCTAGATAGTATATCACAATTTGCAAATGATACATCATGATGTTAAGAAAAATCTGTGTTGCTCTTACCAATCCACTGGCTTGGGTTTCTGTAAATCTCTTTTATCTGCACCAATAATTACCGTACTTCAGCAAGGCAGCTTTAATTAAATGTCATCCTTTAAAATCAAGAAACACTTACAAGGTCAAGTAGGTCTAGGATAAAACTAAAGTTTGCTCTCAAATCATGGATTACTTGATATTCTGCTATAAAGAAAAATTGTAAATGGGGCATACATAATTCTCCTCATACAATTTTAATGAGATTTTGACCAGTTTGGAATTGTTTCCTCTGTATAATTTTGCATCTGTTAGTTGAATGATAGATAATACTTTCTTACTTTTGACTATGAAAAACATTTCCACAGGAAAGTATTTCATACAATAAGTCTGGTATTTCCTATTTTTATGAAAATCATTTTATGAGACCTATAATCAGTTTTTGCCAAAAGCAGTAAAAGAACTACTTTGGTTACAATTCCCCAGCTGCTTTGTAGAAGTTCAAAAGATGATTTTGTTAACGGTTTCATTCTATTTATGTGAATGTGTGTGTGTGCATGTAAAATTATAGGAGATATGTTGTACAATGTCTAAGGTATTAAAGGGATAACCAGAAAACATGTTGATTTTAATTGTTTGAGAAAAATATGAAACCTTGAAATATCCAGTGCTTACGCACTGAAAACTATACCTTCAAACTTTTATTAAATTATTTTATTTTGGGGGCACCTGGGTTGCTCAGTCGTTAAGTGTCCCATTTCAGCTCAGGTCATGATCTCGTGGTTTGAGAGTTGGAGCCGTACATCAGCTCCGCACTGACAGAGACTTCTTTGGATCCTCTGTCTCCCTCTCTCTGCCCCTCCCCCTTGTGCGTGCATACACATTCCCTCTCTCTCAAAAACAAACATTTAAAAAAATTTTATTTTGTATGTTCTATATGTATGTGGAAGTGATACATAAAGAAGTGCGCAATTAATTCTACGGGGATAGTTAGACTTAATGCAGGAGCTGCAGTTCTAAAAAATGTAGTAACATTTATTAATTACTTTAATGCAAACATGATATCATATGATAGATGAGCAACAAAAACAACGACAAAACTGGCTGCAGGTCACTCAACTCATTAATGGTGACATTGGTATTTGAACCCAGTTAGTGGGATTCCAGAGTGCATAATCTTAAGCCTTAGGTTCTTCAGCCTCTAATAGCTAAATATTTGTAGGAGTTGAGAGAAGGTCAAATAAAAAGGAAAGCCTGAGCAAAGTCTAAGGTATACAATAGCATTATATGTTGGGCAGACTTGGACACAATTTTCTCAATATGCAGTTGTGTCTACTTCTCCACCTTCATCTCAAATCCTGCATTAAGTAATATGCAGTGTTTATATGCATACATTCTCATCTCTGTATCTTGTATAGACTCTCACTCCATTTAGAAGCTCCTCCCATCTTCAACTTTTCCAATATCCTTTCAAACCCAAATCAATAGCCACACCTTCCATTGTCTTTCTATCTCCCATCTCCCCTTCATTCCCTTAAAGTGCTGTATATCATGCTATTGAATTTAATACACGCCTTCTAATTATTTAACTAATTATCACTAGTATCAGACACAATAACTAGCCTAGGAAATCCTGATAAGATTTTGTTGATCTAAATTGAACTTAAACATAAACTTTGTCTTTTTATTGTTTTCTTTTCAGCCTGCTACATATTACAAACTCAGACTTTTTTTTTTTTAAGAGAGATGGCACATGCCAGCTGGAGAAAGGGGCAAAGGGAGGGGGAGGGGGAAGGGGGAGAAGGAGACAATCCTGAACAGCCTTCATGCTAACAGCACCGAATCTTGATGCAGAATCTATCCTATGACTCTGGGACCATGACCTGAGCAGAATCAAGAGTCAGACACTCAACTGACTCAGCCACCCCAGCATCCCTAGAAACTCAGACTTTTAATGACTAAGTGAATAAATGAATGGGTTACATGTGTGCTGGACATATGCACATGATTTAGTCTACTGGCCTGAGTTTGAATCCCCTTTCTGGCATTTAATTGGCATTTAATTTTTCCAGATGCTTAGCTTCCTTGAGCCTCAGTTTCTTCATCTGCAGGGAAGGGAAAATGAAAACTATCTTCCCATATGATCACCAATATAGAATGAGATGATATAAGGGAAATGATCATGATAGCACTCAATAGAGAGTCAATGTTCAATATATGGTAATTATTAGATATTGACCTATTAGGAATTAACCTAGTTAGGTTTTTGGTATTAGTGGCCTCATGAATATTCTTATTTTAATTCCTTAAACATTCCCCAAACTTGATTCTTCCACAGTAGTCTAGATACAATAATGAATTAGGAACATTTACAAGCTAGTCAACATAAATACCCAAATAGGCAATGTAAGATTAAGAATTCTTACAATTTTAAAGGAAAAAAAAAAGACATTCTAAACACAAATACGAGTTCCTTTTACAGGGGGAACTTCAGGGAGTTATAAGCTGGCCAAATTTTAACAAGTTTCATATGACTACCAAGCTGCCCATTGATATTCATTTTCTAGAGACTACTAAATTGTTCCACACTTCTGGAAAAAAGTCATTTAAATTTCCTTTTCATTATGTATACTGCCTTCGAGAGACCAGGAGCTGTCCTAAAGAGACATTCAGTGTGGAACTAAAACCATTTGAACCATTTATGGAGTGAAAATCGGTTATATTAGTGCAAAGTGAGACATTTCTGTAAATGTTAAAGACTTTTAAAAGACTTTTAATAATATCTTAAAGTTATCCATGTCTATTCTAGCCATGCAAAAACTTTAAATTTTGTACTTTCTTAAGTCAAGGCAGTCTGTAATATGCTTTAGTCATGTGTGCATTAGTAACCAGTGTTGCTGGAACAAAATCAATGCAAATTAAACTTTTTTTGTAAAATTTCAACACAATTTATATAGATGTTTTGGGCTACTTATTCTCTAGTTGCATTTAGTATCATTTGTTCAAAATAGAATAAAGGAAGAATATTCTTATTAAGTTAAAGGCCTATGTTTCCCAAAGTGTACAAAATATCACTGCTTTACTAACTTCAGCCATATCTCAATTTAGGGAAAACAAATATTTTAAAAATTCAAGCAAAGCATTTTGTACCTCAGTTTTAATAAAATCTGTGCATTGCTGATTATACTAGCAAATTTTATAAACATTATGATTGCTGAAGACATTTAAATTTATAAAACAAAATAAAGCTGTTAATTTACTTAAATTTTATGAGTAAATGTTTTTAAGTACTGATAATTATGTATAAGGATACTTTTGCATACCCAATAATAATGCACAAATATACTTGAATTTAGCAAATATTATTTGACATCTTTTTTTTGTGTTTGGAATTTTAATGCAGAATGAGGAGTACTTACTAGTGTTTAATAAAAGACTCTTCTTTAGAGAACATAGGCAGTGATTCTACCAGTAAAATGTCTGAATTCTCTGCTGAAACTTCTAGATTTTTTCCAAAAATTACTTTACCAATATAGTACATGTGTTTTCAATCAAGAGACAACTATTAAAAATATCCTGCTATTGAGTCCTTGATTCATTTACCCATTTATTAATTCCAACCTTTAAAGTTTTTACACTGTGCAAATCACACAATTTCTGCTCATCTGGAGCATTTTATTTTTATAAAGAAAGCTTCTTTATAAATATCAATGCGATAAAAAAGTTATAAGATCCACATTACGAAATACAGTGAAGGCTGTTTAGGAATACTGAGAAGGAAGGAATAATTTCAATTGTGAGCGTCAGAGTTTCATAAAAATAGCGACATTTGAGCAGGGGCTCAAAAGGTAACTGGGGTCCCATAAAGGGAGTCAAAGGAATGGCATTAGCCAAAGTGGAGATCTAAGAGAATGCAAAGCATATTTGAAGCATATCATATAGACTGACTAGTGTTTATTCATGGAAAGAGTAAGATAACATGGGTACTAATTGTCAAAGTTCTTGTGTGCAAGTTACAAAGTTTAAATTTGTTGATATTTAACTAGTTTATTACTTTTGCTACTCTGCCTCATGTTGAAATATATTTGATTTGACTTACAAAAATGTTTAAACTAGAATAAAAATAAATTAACAGAAATGTAAAAGGAATACTAGCACCTAACTTAATAAACTTATGAAAAAGGACCTGAAAGAATAACACAGAATCTGTGGGATGCCTGGGTGGCTCAGTCAGTTAAACGTCTGACTCTTGGTTTCTGCTCAGGTCATAATCTCACAGTTTTGTGAGTTTGAGCTCTGCGTTGGGCTCTGCACTGGCAGCATAGAGCCTGCTTGAGATTCTCTCTCTCTCCCTCTCTCTCTTTCCCTCCCCCACTTGTGCTGTGTCTCTCTCAAAATAAATAAATAAACTTAAAGAGAGAGAGAACATCTGAAAGTGGCATGACAAAGGGCAATGGTTTATGGAGTTGGATTCTAGAGGCCTTGACCCTTGTCTTCCTCGCTTCTATTTGGAAAAGTATTGGTGTAGTTAATGGGCTACTATGGACCTAACCAAGTTTCTTTGGAAGCACAGCATTCAGTGTGAAAATGTAAAAGGCAACGAGGGAGGCAGTGCAAAAATCAATTCAGAATTACTTGGATACTGAAGGACCTTAAGCAATTAGAGTAAATGAGGCCAGAGAAATGAAATATATGCTGAATTTGCTTGAACAATAAGATAAGCAGATATTTTGCTTTTCTAAAAAAAAAAAAAAGTTTCCTTTTCAAGCTTCCACGGACATAGATCAAATGCAGGCACAGAAAGTGAGGTTGAATATATAGCATGTTTCTTTTTCTTTTTCTCATATATGGCAGGTTGGAAATGGTCATCAATTCTTTATACATCTCCCATTGTTACGTTCTCCAGTTTCCTCCTCTTAAATCTGGGCTTATTTCTGAGTGCTCTGACCAGTGGAATATGGTTGAAGAAAAGCTATGTAGATCCGAACCTAGACTTCAAAGAGCCTGTCATGTCAGCATTTATCTTGTTTTCTCGGAACCCTCAGCCATCATATAAAAAGTCTAACCTGCTAGCAAAGTCTTGAGATTGCCTTGAGATGACCAGGTGAGCCCAGCCCAGTCACCAGATGAATACCAACAACTGGAGCATAAGAATCACCCAGATGAGCCCACTGTAAATTCCCAACCCACAAAATCATGGTGTTGCTTTAAGCCACTAAAGTATATCCCCTCTGTTCCATATCTTGTAATGTATAATTTATTAAACACACATAGATGAGTCGAAAGCCTACTTCCCAAAATGTTGTATCAGAAGGGCCATCCTACTTCCCAGAATTTTAGATGAAATGAGTTAAAGGATTCATCTACTGAATAATAAATATGAAACACTATAATAGAGGCTAGGATCATGCAAATGAAAAAAGTGACATAAATTCTGTTCTCTAGAGGTCACAATCCAGTATAATAGTAAGGGAAATTAATAAAATATGAGAATAGGATACATGTGGCCACATCAGAAATTTGCAGAGATTAGGTGGCCAGAAAAAGAAGATATCATGAATGGCATAAAAACAAGGGAAAACAAATCGATCCCATTATATAAAAAGCTCATTGGCCAAATGAGCATGCAAACCGTAGAGGCTTTCAAAGCAAAAACTACAAAAAACCTATTAAAAGCTACAACGACTTTCAACAGCAAACCTACACATACATTTAAAGGCCATAAACAAATGAAGGAATTTGGGGGCCCTTGAGAAAAAAGGAAAATTCACCTGGAATTTAAGATACCAGAAACTTTCCTCAGGTGTCAGGAGTTACGTAATATCATCTTAGTTCATTTATTGGGCCTATCAATTTTTCCAGAAGAAAGACATTTCTTATGGGGAAAGAATTTTTATTCTTTGTTCAATTCTTTTGTGACAAAAAAAAAAAAAAAGAAAAAAGGAGTTCAGTGTAGAGGTGCTAGTTATCTCACTCGTTATCCACTCCACTCCTCCTTCCTGTTATGTTTTAGACAAGTGTACTGGTGGTGAAATAAGCCCACCAGTTTCCTTCTAAAATCATTTGTTGAATCTAGATCTGCCCATTGGTAGTCTTAGTCCACTCACTTATTCCCGTATAGTCTGTACAGATCTTCCATATGTGTTGACAGAAGGAGTGACTATCAGCCTCCATCTCAACTTTCCTGTCTCCAGCTTCCTCATTTTCCAAAAGTTAGTCCCATTTGAATGCTCAGTTCTACTCCACAAGAGAGACCAATTATGACCAATTCTGAAGAACTTAACTTTGTCTGATAGAAGTCTTACTTTTGAGTAGGCTTTCTCATACAATTCATCTTAGGGTGTGGCCCGTTGCTGACTTTTTGGCCCCATCTTGTTTCCCTAATCTTTCTCACTGCTAATCCATCCAAGATACGACCAATATTGAGCAGCATATATTACAAATTACTGAAAGCCACCTCCCTCTTCCCTAACACTCCTATTGAGACAGTACTTCTCCACCCATTCCTGAAGTCAACTGTTCCTCCTTGTAGCACAACTTGTCTGAGACTCTAGTTTTGTACCTTTTGCCTAGTTCCAGATTTTTTTTCTTAGTCATCTAATACTTTGTTCTGAAGAAGAATAGGGAAAATGACAGGAGAGCATCACTCCCATCCCCGATTACATGAAAGTCGCACTCAATCATTTCATTCAAGGAGTAGGTCTCCCATATGATTCTAATGCTTCTTTGGCCTTATCATCTAGTTCATTTGAAACAGGATTTTCGGAACTGAATAAAACATAGTCATGAGTAATAAGCTTATGCAGGTAGACATTTCTTCCTTAAATTTATCCCCTCTCTTCCATATATTACAAAGCCTTTGGAAAACTTCCTTGTCAACAATGTATGAATCTTCTTGCCAAAGTCATTTTTCCCAATCGCTGACAAGAAGCCATAATATTACAGAAATGTCTGTAGAGTATAATAAAATCTTTTTTCCTTCACTAGCCATGTAAAAGAGACCATCTTTGCATTGGAAACTATTTAATCTCTCAACTTAACTTCTTTTGGGGGGAAGTAAAGTCACTCATATGTTTTTCGGTAGAGTACATTCTGTTGTCTTCTCTCAGGCCATGTCTTGCCTTGCAAGAAGTGGGAGTAGTAGGAGTAGAAACCAAATCCTCCGTGCTTCATTGCCAGTGTGTTCTGGAATAACCTCATTCAGAGGGCTTCGAGCATCTTCTGGATCCTATGGGCTGTCTCAGAGCTGTTCAAGGTACTATGACGTTTTTGGGAGAGTGGTAACTATTTTTACAAGGAAGTGCAAGACTTCATAGAGGAGGAAAAAACTTCATGGAGCAGGTAATACTAAAGTTGAGCTTTTAAAACGTAAGTAGAAATGTGCTGGATTACAAACAGTAGAAAAGGAACATCTACCAGAAGGAATTTAAGGAAAGAAACAATGTTTTACAATAGTATAGAATAATATGGAAGGGAAGACCTTTAGGATGCCTAGGAGAAGGGCGGGTAATGAGATTTGAAAGTGAGATTTAGGACAAAGCAGGAAGGATCCTGAAAACTGTGCTAAGATTTTTTGCTTTTATGTAGGCAATAGGACAAAGGTGGCTAAAAGGTTCTTTCCCACTCTTCCGGATTTCTGGAAGATCTCCAGGTTTGAGAGTTGCCTGAGATAATTAGCATGATAACAAGTAGAATCTTAGGAAATCAAAAGAGAAGTCATTAGGAAAAGGATGCCAACGGGGGTTAGGGGAGAGCTGTTACTTGTTATCTATATCTGCAAAGTACCTTTTAAGAGTACCAAATCCTGTATTTGATTTGCACTGGAAGAAATTTACAGAGAAAATGGAAGTTTGGAAAAACAACTTGTGTAGAAGCCAAAGCTGTTACATTCTCCCTAAATCGATACAATTGGTTTAAGAACCCGGCCAGTGAAAGTGGGCAGAGTTAACAACTCTGGGGCATAGATGCAACAGGATAGGAATGTTGAATAGGAACAGGAGTGTGGAACAGAAAGGGGGCTGCCAGGACAAATTTTGCATAACACTACATAGGCAAATAGATGGACAGGGAACAATAGTACGAATTAGGAAGCGCTCAAAGGCCCCAAATGCGTTGCCAAGAGTATTTGCCTTTGTTTAACCAAATTCATGTTGCAATTGTTCAGCCTAAACAAACTTGAAAATATTACAAAAAGGACAGAAAAAAACCTTCTTTCAGAAATTGAGCTCTAAGCTCATTTTCTTCCAGGGATGCCTTTGTTATGAGGCAGTAAGACACATTTCTGAGATTCTTCTGTCACTAATTTTCTTTTTCTTTATAATCAGATGTTCTATCACCAAATTCTGACTGATTGCCTTGGGGCAAAAATATATGTGCTATATTTGCCTCTTGAATTTTTTTTAGCTCAAACGCAGTATGGTTTGTGCTTTTGTTCAGGTGGATGTTAGAGTTAGGTGTAATTTGCTCAGAGTTTTGATCCACCTCCTAACAGCTTTCTTCTCTACCTTGTGTTGATTCCAAGGATCTTGTCTAATGGAAAAGCAGCATAAGACAATGCTGAAAGCAAAATGAAAAACAAAACAAAACAAAAACGGACCTTTGACTTTTACTTATCACCATCAATCCCCATGCCATTCAGTTATACTCTTTGTCTTAATAGGCTTCCAGCAATAAAATTCACATTTTGAAAACCCACAAACTATTACTACACTTTAGTAATATTGTCAGGCATTGTCCAAGGTCCAAATCTTACAAAATGGATGGAAGGTAATTTTGAAGAAAAAAAATCCCCTCTCTCCACTAATGAAGATATTTTTAAGCAAGGATAACATGATTCTCTAGGTGGTAAAAATCTAATGTGTTTTTTTCTGCTTTTAAATTAAGGTAGCAATTTGGCACTCACAAAGTAATCTTGGCCATGTATCTAAAAACAAAAACCAAAAACCCTTGTAGCTGCCAGGTGTCTAATTTTCTGCTTGTCACACTCCTGCATATGAACTGGAAAGCCAGGCTGTTTGAACAACCTCAGCAAGCCCAGTTCATACTTCAGTTGAGTTGGAATTTAACGTGGCCCTCTCAGCTTTCTAGACTTCAAGCAGCTTTCAAATTCTGCTAATACTGTATGAAAAACCAAAGCACCCTAACCCAGCAGGGTATAAAGATCCTCAGCTCTTAACCAGAGAATGTAAATCACGTTAATGCACAGCTTTTCTTTAAAGGGTCTATCTGTGGACGATGAACAAATCAGGTGAATAGTATAATAATGATTTCTAATGCAATCATTTGTATGCCAATTAGTGAATTGTGCTGATTTTCCACCAATTAATAATTTGATAACAGGCTCTGTGTACATGGACAGTCATGCCCTTAGTCATCTTTGAAGAGAAATAAATTGATTTAAAGGGCATACAGGCTGCCTCCTATTCCAAGTGTAACAGGTATACTGACAAAGCAATTGGCAGAAACTAAGGCATTCTATATACATTGTCTTGTTAAATGCTCATAAGCCTATGAAGTATTTTCAATTCAGTAACAAGATAAAGAACTTGATGCTCTTTATAGTGACTTGCCTAAGTTTTTAACTCTTAATTAATTTGGAACTACTCAGCTTCCAAAGCTCCTTCCTCAGTTGCTGCCATGATTTGGTGACCTAAAAATGGTATGAAAGCCTTCATGCTATTTAAAGAAGAATGCTAGAGTGTAGAGCAAACAAGAATGTAAAATATGAAACGCATGAAGCAGACGATTCATTTTGAATAAATAATTGTAAAATTGGGAAAATAGAAATCCCACGGCCATAAAAGTACCAGAATAATTTATTTCATCAAGCAAGAGAAAAGCAAGCAAACTAAAAACTGGTTGCTATCATCACGACAATTCTACTAAAAGTTTCAGCAGACTCTGATTTACTAACATTTGCAGAAATCTGAACAAACAGGACAAATCAGATTAATAATTAATTCACAATTGACAAAAACCATTGGGCTACAGAGCCATTCCTATGAATTGCAGATCCCATGTGACATGCGCCATTTTACTGCTCATACCAATGTAGACATGGGCAAATTAACTGTGAGCTGCCGACAACAAGGAAGCTGAAATACAGATCAATGCTGTTATTATGAAGACAAAACCAGCACACCAAAATGCTTTCCTCCCACTGTCTAACATCATCCATATTGATGTTTTCTGTCAATATATAATAATACACTGTCACACTTGATGGGACAGGAGGAACAGATTACAGAGAAATTGCACTGGAATATGTTTTTATACATTGTTTCTCTGAAACGGTATAATCAAAACAATTATTGATTCAGGAACTTTGACTGCTTGTCCCTACAAGCTGTGTGAAGCATGGCAGGAGAAGTTACATGTTTTTATTCATTTTACCATTGTGTTTACAAGTGTTGGTTAAAAGAAAAAAAATCTGGAACTTATTCTTCTCACACTCTTTCTTTGCCTCCACTCATATTGGATATAGCAATTCTTGATTTCTTCACTCTCTCTTGACAAAGACAAAAGTCTCCACCTTCAAAGTGTAGTCATAAATGAGCCTATTTTCTTCACCTACTTCACCCATCCTCATCTGACCCACCGTCATGTTCTACCTGGCCCTGAGTTACTGCAGTATTCTCTTAACACATTTCCTTTGGGCCCAGGTGAGATTATCAACATTGTAGTCAGTTAACATCACTCCTCTGTTCAAGACTTGCCGGTAGTATCTCATATGGCTCAGAGTAAAAGCCAATGTCTCTAACAAGATGAAATCCATTCCTCAAACTCAAACTCCATGTTTCATTGCCCTTCTGACCTCATCCCTCATCTCTGCTACTCTCTCACTCTTACTTATGCTGCTCAACAGCCACACAGGTCAACTGGAGCTTTCTACTGGTCCAGTTGGGATGTTCATGTGTTAGGACCTTTTTATTTGTACCTTCCACCACTTAGAAAGGCTGCTTTCTCATTGAGACCTTCTTTGATCCCTCTCTACTTATAAAAGCACTTTTGCTCCTTTTGGGGGGGGGTCTCTCTTACATTTTATTTTTGTACAGCAATTGTTAAAAACACCCTATGACCCAACAATTGTTCTACTAGGTATTTATCCAAAGAATACAAAAATGCTGATTTGAAGGAGCATAGGCACCCCAGTATTTATAGTCGTGCTATCAACAATAGCCAAATTATGGAAAGAGCCCAAATGTCCATCAACTAACACGTAGATAAAGATGTGGTACATATATACAATGCAATACTACTCGGCAATGAAAAAGAATGAAACCTTGCCATTTGCAACAACATGGATGGAAATAGAGTGTATTATGCTAAGCAAAATAAGTCAGAGAAAGACAGATATCATATGATTTCACTTATATGTGGAACTTGAAAAACACAACAGATGCACATAGGGGAAGGGAAGGAAAAATAAGATGAAAACAGACAGGTAGGCAAACCATAAGAGACTCTAAAATGCAGAGAACAAACTGAGGGTTGCTGGAGGGTAGAGGGATGGGTTAAAAGGGCGATGGAAATTAAGGAGGGCACTTTTTGGGATGAGCACCGGGTGTCATATGTAAGAGATGAATCAATGAGTTCTACTCCTGAAGCCACGACTACACTGTATGGTAACTAACTTGAATTAAATTTTTTAAAAAATCTATACATTGTACATATGTACTTATCCTTATGATTGTACATAAGCTTTATCAAGGTGTTGATTTTTGTGGGAGAAGGGAAAATATATATATATATATACACACAAACACACACACACACACACACACATATATATAATTATATAATATTATAAAATATAAATATATAAATTATATATATAATATACATATATATATAATACATATATATATAATTTTTACTATTGGTATTCTCAGCACCTGGAACAGTTCTTGTCCCATAGTACCCTTTCAATAAGCATTTTCTCGATAAGTAAATAAATCACTCAAGACAAACATACCTCGGAAAAGTAATGATTTAAAACACTAAATATCTCATATGAAAGTTGTGGTTAAAAAAACAAACTTCTCCCTTTCATTTCACCTATGAGAGTAAACTTCATGTCAACCATTAAGTTACTATTGGGTTGAATATTTTACTCGTATCTCTCAACTTAACAAAGCAAATCACTGTTACATATTTCAGTGAAATTGGTAAGGGGCCTTAGTATTCTTGTTTCTTCACAGATTTATTCACTATTTAATATAAATAAATGGAAATATAAAGGATTAAAAACTTAAGATTGAAAGTCTGAGAGCCACATCGAATGGAATATCAATGCAAAATACAGAGAACTGTGTCTGATGTTACATGGGGAATCATGTGATACAATTCAATGTATGCACAGATCTTTAGGAACAAGTCTATTAGTAAACTGAGGTTTGGTTCATTTACATAAGCAAGAGAATATATGAAGTTATTGTAACAAGTATAAGTCCTGGAGGTTGGAAAGGTGATATGTAAAGCCTATTTCAGAGTACCAATACATCTCTACTGTGAACTCTGAACATCAAGGACCAAAGTGATCTTAAAACTGGTGTCGAGGTGCCTGGATGGCTCAGTCAGTTGGGTGTCCAACTTCAACTAAGGTCATGATCTCACAGTTCATGAGTTTGAGCCCCGTATCAGGCTCTGTGTTGACAGCTCAGAGCCTGGAGCCTGCTTCTGATTCTGTATCTCCCTCTCTCTCTGCCCCTCCCTCACTCAGGCTCTGTCTCTCCATCTCTCAAAAATGAATAAACATCAAAAAATTAAAAAAAAATTAAACTAAAAAAAAACTGGTGCTTAGTCATTGTGATGATTAATTTCATGTGCATCTTGGCTGGGCCAGATATGTGATAAAACATTATTCTGGATGATTCTGTGAGGGTGTGTTTGGATGAGAGTAATATTTAAATCAATGGGTTTTGAATAAAGCAGATTTCCCTCCATAATTCAGGTGGGCCTCACCTAATCAGCTGAAGACCTGAAGAACCCAAAGATAGACTTCTCCTAGGCAAAAGGAAATTGTACTAGTTGACAGTTTTCAGACTTCATTTGCTACCTTATCTCTCGTTGATCTCCAGCCTGACATCCCTCAGACTTGAACTGAAGATTTTGGACTTTCCAGCCTCCATAGCTGTGTGAGTCAATTCCTTGAAATCAATCAAACAATCTCTCTCTCTCTCTCTCTCTCTCTCTCTCTTGATATTTCTCTGGATAAGCCTAACACAATTATTATTAGAATTATAAGTATTTTAATCAATATATCAGTGAAGAAGAAACATCAAACATTGAAGAATTATGAGGCAGAAGTTAAGATTATAGACCCTAAAACCAGACTGCCTGATTCTAAAGTTGATCTTCATTATCTTGTAGCTTGAATTTCTATCATCTCTACAATGGAGGAAATTTTAGGGACTCTGATGTATAGTCATCATAAAGATTAAGTAATTGTGTGAACGTATACACACACACTTTAAAAAGAACCTGGCACTATAAGACTCTTAGCTACTTTAAAAATAATAACTATTTTCTTAGAAACCAAAAAGACTATAGAGCTCACCCAGTCCAAAACCATCAAAGACAAGTAAAGGAAAAAAGTCTAAAACCTTATGCTCAGGATCAAAAAACTGATGAATGGACTCAAACCAAAACCCAGGTCATCTCATTTGAGTCTTGCTGCCCTAAGTATACTCATATATTAACATTAATTATTATATTTAACAAGATAGGAATCTGAGGAAATGGGACATAAGACATTTTTTTCCTTTAGATGCTAAAATAAACACTGTCTATTGCTAAAATTTTGGAAATCCAAGAAGCACTGCAACCCTTCTACCTATATATAATACCCTCCCAGTGTATCTATTTAACATTCTTTGATTTACAAATTAAGATCATATATACTGTTTTGTTCATTCTTTTAATAATATATTTGAAATTTGTTGAGGTTTTACTTATGATTTTATATTTTCACCAAAAAAACCCACCATTTTATGTGATAACTATTTCTTAAGATGTTTTCAATAATATGTACTCCCAGTTTTGAAGAGATTTCTAATTCTAGACACCTAGTGATTCAAATGGGTCATTAGAATTAGAAACATTACCTCATTTCCTCTGTACCTACGATGACAACCTCATGCCCATGCATTTGGTAGATACCTGACAAAATGTTTGTTGAATGCATAAATGGCATTTGTCTTCATTGAATAAGCACTCATCACAATTGCATTATTGCATGTTTTAATTAGTTAATAGAATTAATGATCTTAATACCTAAATAAAGATGCGTAATTCAAGTCAATTGTCAACTGGAGTTTCTTCATTATTATTCTAATTTATATGTAATGACTGAAATCATAATGTTTGAGCACATTTTCCTTCAATTTTGTCTCTGTCATATGCCAGACTTGGTTTTTTGAAAGTTACTTTCTTAATGACTTCCAACTAATTCCTTAACAATAGTTACATTTAAATGATTGAAAAATGAAATAAGCGTGTTTAAGCCTAGCCACTTGTTTGACTGCAGATGTTTTAAAAGTTCCAATCATAGATAATTACTATAATTAATGGAATCTTTTTGATGCAATGATTTTTTTTCAGACTTTTTATGTATTATTTTATCTCTGGTTTTCTCTCTGTGGAGGCCTGAAATTTAACTGTTATAGGTTTTTGTCAAATGTTTTTTTTGCTTTTAATCAAAATACAGCAAGTGTCCAGATGGTTAGGCTAAAGAAAAGTCTCTACAAAAGTCTCATTTATGTTCCTGACTGATGGATTTAACAAAAATTAAACAGCCAAGTTTTCTGGCATTGTGATACTAACGTAGTTTCTTTCTTGAAAATAAACTCACCAAAATCACTATCAAAATGTTCTTCTTTAGAATACAAAATTGTATATACTTTAGTTTCTAAAATCTGCTCTTTGGAACTATATAAAAAAAGAAGATACATTATATTATTAACAAGAATTTGTTATATATATATATATATATATATATATATATATATATATATATATATGGAATTACAGTTTTTCTCTACTTTTATTTTTGGGTATTTTCAGTGTCCTTATTAAAGTATATGACATTTATATGGATACTATAAAATATTTTTTGTACTCCTTTTCTTTATATGTTCTCAATTTAATGTCCAAATTTTTAACTCTTAAAGAAAAAAAATCATTGATTGATTTCAGCAGGCCAGGTGCTGAATCAGAGCTTGATTATTAGCACCATAACATTCAACCATCACAATACCCCTCTGCTAGGATGTTATAGTGCTTTTACCAGCAGCAAGCCTGGCTCTTCTTTTTAGGTGATTCTGGTTCTAAAGCTTATGCTCTTTCACATTTAACAAAATAGTTTCCCAAGAGCTATTCAAGCATGCTTTTTGGTTATTGTTGTTGTTTGTTTGTTTGTTTTTAATGATAGCCAAGGAGGGTATATTTTGGAGAAGCCCAAGGAAATTATCCCTTACTCTGAATGTTGTTACTGGGAGGTTTTATCCTATTTACAAGCTAACAAATTAGCTAGTCACATATTCAAAGATGCTGGTAGAAGACACAAGAGTCTTCGGTCAGAGACAAAAGTCTTCCTTACTCATGGCACAAAAGGCAGCATAAACATCAGCATATTTGTTCCATTTCTCTTGTTCCAGAGGAATGACACAGATGGACGCAGGATGCCTGCTTATGCTCTGAGAGGAACCCTGAGCTTTAGGAATGAGTTCTTTTAAGATGGTCGGCAAGTAGGCTTTCTTTTCTCCCCCTTTAGTGGGAAACACTATCTCCGTCGTCCAATGCTGTTAACTTTACAAACATTGAAAAGATATTCATAACAATGAGCCTAGCAAGATGCACAAAAAATAGGAAACCATGGAGAATTGTCTCATAATAATATTCATTCTTTGTTTCTACACTCTCTTGGCTTCCGATGAAATTTTCCATGATTATACCTTTCTTTTGGCCCACTCTGATTAATCTGGACAGCAGAGGCTTGGGAATATATCTGTTCAATTTCTCTCATATAGCAATTAATTAAGTTTACAATCAACAGGACAATGATCAGCAAGATGAGGTTAACCTACAGAATTGACCTCATCCATGGCCTGGGGACCCAAAATAAGTTAGTTTAACAGCTTCCTTAAACCATCACAGCTTACCTTCAAAAGTCAAGTGACTTTTGCTTAAGCTTTTACATCCATATTACCCTTGCTCCAAAAATTATTACAGGTAAACAGGATATAGTAGTGAAAGTGCAGATTCTGCTTTAGACTGAAGGAAGGAAATATCAGGCAATTCTGTCATTCATAAGAGCCCTATTCAGTGGGCTGAGTCGGATGTAAATGCTTTCTAGAGCTGAGGTGGTATTATTGTTCACTTAAGCTAAAGTCAGAAACAAATATGGACCACTTTTTCTAATTGAATGAATCTCTGTAGAAGTACATGACCACAGGGTCTGCATAAATAGTGAGTCTGTTTTGCTACTGGGAGGCCTCTACAATTTTCTGAAGATTGCATGATCTACTATTGTTTTGTTTTTTTTTGTTTTTTGTTTATATACTTGAAGGTATCTTATGACCACCCCTAAGGTAAAAGTGATTATGTTTGGGGGAAGACTGCAAGTTAATACCTGACTTCCACACAAAAAGTATAGTTCAAGGGGTACAAGTGCCTCTGCCAAGAAAGTGTTGTTTATAATTGTTGAAGTCCTCCTAGTGTGATCTGTATCAGTCTGTGGGCACAAGTCCACATTACTTCCAATGTGTACTCTTGGCTAATCTTGGCTAGATGTTAGTCCTCACAGTTCATAGTCAGTTAAAATAATTCGGTTAACTCTTGTTTGACTGCAGTTGTCCAACCTGTCCTGTTTCATCCATACCACAAGCCAAATGGCATTCCTTTGCCCCATAAAAATGTTGAATGATGGCTATAGGAGTGGCAGTAGAAGACATCTGAAGGTATTGACAGGTGTTTTGCAAGGAGGTATAAGAGCTGGAGCCATCTCCCAAACTTTCCTATTGACTTCCCAGTAAAGAGAAGGAGAATTACAATCAAATCATGGTTAGAAAAATCTAGCAGAGGATAGAAGACTATGCTAGGGGACCCCCAAACCACTCTCATGCTCAGTGATTTACTAGATCTGAGCACAGGACTCAGAAAAAAAATATTTTACTGAAATTATGGCTTATTACAGTGAAAGGATATCAATCAAAATTGGAAAAGGGAAAAGGCACATTGAAAGAAACCAAGCACAAGATTTCAAATGTCCCCTCCCAATGGAGTTTCGTGAAATGCACTTAATTCTCCCAGCAAAGTTGTCTGATGTATGTGAAGCGCTGCCAACCAAGAAAGTTAAACCATGCTTGATGCCCAAAGTTTTTTCTAGGGCTCCTGGAAAGGTAAGTCAGGTGGAATAAGCCAAATTTTGCAGGGGCTCACAAATTTCTCCTGCAATGGTAGCCCTTGCATCAGAAACAGAGCCCTACATTTTGTACCTAGTCTGTAATGGTGGATATATTTCCATGTTCCGTAGGGTAATGAGTCCAGACAACAGTGGTGACATTATGGGTGACACAGCCTCTCTCAGCTGCTTGATTCCACTAAGTCTCATGAGAAAATGGACCTTTACTAGGACCAAATGTATAAATGACCCAGACAGTTTGATCTGTCTTTAATCGGCCAGTCTATAGCTGTTCAAGTTAAAAACAAAACAGTATGCAAGCAACAGCTCGTGAGTCAATAAAGTATAATAATCTTTATTAAAGGGAAATTGACCAGAATTATAAAATTGAACTTGAGTTCTGACTACTAATTGAAGTGCCCAATTGCATTTTTTTTTCTGTATAGCTGGTACTGAGATTGAACAGCTACAGTAGTTTAGTAGACACCATTTGTTTTCAGCTTAGTCGAACCATTAGTGAAACAGGCCCAGGAATTCACCTCTGCGAATAGAAGGACTTACTGAGCTGGCAGCTCAGCCTCAGCCAGCAGGATGACTGGAAAGTTTCCCTCAAACACCTAACTACTACTTTTTCATGGAAAGCTGAAGTGCTACTAGAGGTCAATTGTATTCCTGAGTTTTCATTTGGCTGAAAGGGTTTTTGGTCCTTCCTGTCCTGTTTGTCATGGAGTTTGAATTGGCCTAGCCCCAGTTGGAAATATCAGACCAAGAATCAATCACAAGACCTTCATAAGTTAGGCATTCTGTTTTGTACAGAACCCAGTAGGAAGCTAATTCACAAGATGTCAAACTGGTGGCCATGTCAAAAAAGTGATACATTAAAGAGTGTCTCTGGGTCATCCTCCCTTTGTCATAGGCTCAAATAAGCAAAATTATCAGTCACACAGACCTGTAGCTCAAAGAGTCATTACAATTGTGATGTCCCAATGGTACTGATACTGCTCTACATGTAGCCCTTCCAGATTAGGAGAATTGCCTCTGGCATTTTGTGAGCATTCACAGTAAAACATATAAACCAAAACAATAACAACAACAAAAAATTAGCACTGGAAACCATGACAACAGTACAGTAAGTTGGTCCAAAAGGCTCTACTCACAAAGTCTTATTTGCTTACTCTCCCCACCATGCCATTTGTCTAAATTTTATCAGTTGAATTCAGCATTCTTGCCACATAGGATGGTGACCTGTTTGCCTACATCAAAGAGAGCCATATGTTTCCCTCACCTCTCCCAAATTCCTCAGCTTACTCAAGATAAATGTGTACAGCTTTGGTATCTTTGGGGGAAAGAAGGATTTTGGCTTTACCCTTAATTATCTTTTTTTTTCTTTTTTTTTTTTTTTTGAAAGTAGTTAAATTTGGATTAGATGGAAGGGAGGAATCAGGAAACATAGAGAAAGAGATTATCACACACCAATGAGGAAGATTTTGCATTTACTTTCAGGTCTGACTGCATGTTGAACTCTTAACCAAATCAACTTCTGATGTTTTCAAAATACCCATAGCTTTATCAGATAGGTACTCATTGCTAGCACCATTTATTTCAGCTCTGGAATCCTCTGGTCTCAGCAGCTACAGCTTTACAATGAGTTTTGGCATTTGTATCTCACTGTCATGAAGTCATTGCTTTTTGAATTAACATGGAGAGTGATCAAGAACCCAGTACCATTTGGGCACCTTGTTCCAGTCCTATTTCTTCCTTCTTTTTGTGAGATAAGGGCTTTAATTTTTATATTTGTTCTCTACCCTGTGACTTTGCTAAATGTCTTCAAAAGTTATTACTTCGTGTTTTCTTCATAAACAACTATGATTTAGAGAATAGAGAGTTTTACTTCTATGGATCACTTTGTTGATCACTTTGTTGTTGATCACTTTACTTCTATGGATCATTTTGTTTTTGAAAAGGGGAGGGAGGTATTTTACTGGCTAGAACTACAGTGCTTTGTTGAAGGAAAGTGGTGAGATTGGGTATTTTTATCTTGCTCTTGAATTTAAGGGGAAGGTGTTCAGTCTCTTATCATTTAGCAGGATGTTAACTATGGGTCTTCATGCAGGCTTTTTATCAAGTTAATAAAGTCTCCTTCTATTACTAACTTGTTGCCAGTTTTTATCACAGTGAGTTATTGGATTTTGATAAATGCTTTTTCTGTCTATTGAGATGATCATGTGGTTTCCCCCCTTTATTCCAAAGATTGGGAAATATAATTCATAAGTTATGTCCAGCCCATCACCTTTAAATCAATATTTTTGTAAATAAATATTTAGTGGGGCACAGTCATGACCATTTGTTTACTCTCTTCAGCATAATTGAGTAGTTCCAATAGCTGCCCCATGGACTTAAAATCTAAAATATTTACTATGTGGCCTATTACAGAAAATAATTCCCAACTTTGATTTATTCTTTTAATATGGTTGTAGTACATTTATTTGCAGTTGTTAAATCAATTTTGCATCACTGAGATAAATTCCAATAGGTCATAGTGTATAATACTTTTAATAAACTTTGATTCTATTTGCTACTATTGTGTTAAGGATTTTTTTTTCATTAATTTTCATGATGCATACTTTTCAGTATCTTATTTTTTTTTTGTCTGGCTTTGGTCTCAGGATAATTCTGATCTCATATAATGAATTGAAAAGTACTCCCTCCTTCCCTACAACTTCTGAAGAATAGCTCTGTATTATTTTTTCTTTAAATATTTGGTAAAATTCACCAATGAAGCCATCTGAGCCTAGACTTTCCTTTACAGGAATGTTTTAAGTTACTAACTTAATTTGTTTACTTGTTAGAGTCTATGCAGTTTTTTTAGTTTTTCGTGGGCTACTGTGGTAATTTATATCTTTCTAGAAATTTGCCTATTTCATCTAAGTTGTTTAATTTGTTCTCATAAAGTTGTTGTTCACAATATACCTTATTATTGTTTTCATATCTATATGATTGGTAATGATGTCTCTTGTTCATTTCTTATTTTGGTAATTGTGTCTTCTCTTTTTTTTCTTGGCCGAATTAGATTATTTTTGTCAGATTTGTTGATCTCAAAGAGTAGAGTTTTGATTCCATTAACTTTATGTATTGTATTTCTTTTACGATTTCGTTGATTTCTGCTCTGATCTCAATTACTTCCTTTCTTCAGCTTCCTTTGGGTTTTGTTTACTCTTTTTCAAGTTATAAACCATATAATATAGTATTATAATTATTTCTTTAATCAATTTTATATGTCTTAAATAAGTTAAGAGAAGTGATAAATGAGCATGTAAGTATCATTTTCATATTAATCGACATATGTACCATTTCTGAGCTTCTTCATTTTTATGTCAATTCTTCTCAATTTTAATGACTTATTTTAGTATTTGTCTAGGTTCTGTTATCAACAAACTATTTCAGTCTTGGTTTATCTGTGAATATCCATATTTTCATTTCATTTTTAGAAGATAGTTTTTCTGGAGATAGAATCCTTTGTTTACATAGTTTGTTTGCTTACTTCCAGTGCTTTGACTATTTCATTCCACGCCTTTTTGTTTCTATTATTTCATATGAGAAACAAATTAATAATCTATCAATACCCTTCCCTTATATGTTGTTTTTCTCTTGCTGCTTTCAAGGTTTTATCTTTGTCTTTTGTTTTTAATAGTTCGATATATCTAAGTATGTGTTTCTGGGTATTTATTCTACTTGGCTTTAAGGTTTATTTATTACATTCAAATGTGTAGAGGAATGTTCTTTATCAATTTAAGGATTCTTTGGCCATTATTTTTTCTAATGTTTTTCTGTCAATTTCTTTCCCTTCTCTCTCATTTTTTTTATTTTGAGATTCCCATTACATATATATTGATACATTTAATGTTGTTTTACAGGTCTCTGAGGATCTACTCATTTTTCTTTTTCTTCTCTTCTGTTTGAGTTTTTAATTCATTTTATTTTATTTTTATTAGAGAGAGTGTGTGTGCACACACATATGCATGCATGGGGGAGGGACAGAAAAAGAGAGAGAAAGAATCCCAAGCAGGTTCCACACCCAGTGTGGAGCCTGGGGAGGGGCTTGATCTCATGACCCTGAAATCATGACCTATGTTGGGATCAAGAGTCAGATGCTACACCAACTGAACCACCCAGGTGGTCCCCTACATTTTTTGATTAATTGAATAATTTCTATTGATCTATCTTTAAACTCATTAGTTATTTTGCTCTCTGAAATCTGATGCTGAATTGCTCTAATTTTTAATTTCAATTGTATTTCTTTAACAGCATATTTTCATTTGGTTCTTTTTAATGATTTTTATGCCCCTATTTTGAGTCTATTTGTTGGTTCACTTTTGGTATAATTTCCTTTAATTATTTAAACATGATTTCTTTTAGTTCTTTGACATTATTTCCGTACCTGTTCTGAAGTCTTTACCTGCCAAACTCAACATCTACTGGATGTTTCTGTGACTTATTCTTCCTGTTTTTTGTATGTCTCAATTTTTTTATAAATAATATATGGTAGCAACTATGGATTCTTTTCTACCCAAGTAAATTAATGTTATTATTTCTTTTCTTATTTTAATTTTTATTTAGGTGTAAATAACATACAGTGTTATGTTATAACATACAGTTTCAGTTTAGGTGTAAATAACATACAGTGTATGTTATAACATACAGTTTCTTTTCTACCCAAGTAAATTAATGTTATTATTTCTTTTCTTATTTTAATTTTTATTTAGGTGTAAATAACATACAGTGTTATGTTATAACATACAGTTTCAGGTGTTCATTATAGTGATTCAATACTTCCATACATCATCCAGGGCTCATCATGACAAGTGCACCCCTTAATCCCCATCACCTATTTCACCCATCTCCCCACTCTCCTCCCCTCTGATAACCATCAGTTCGTTCTGTACAGCTAAGAGTCTCTCTCTTGGCTTCTCTCTTTTTTCCCTTGCTCATCTGTTTCTTAAGTTCCACATATGAGGGAAATCATATGGTGTTTGTCTTTCTCTGACTGACTTATTTCACTTAGCATTGTACTCTCTACCTCCATCAATGTGTTACTATTTTTACTTTTAAAAAATTGGTTTTTTTGTTGTTGTTGTTATTGTTGTTTGTTTCTTTTGGGGGATGGGGGTGCTTAGCAACTTGCCTATATTAAATCTGTGAAATCAGTCTGCTTCACAATTTGTAGTCCCTAATGACCATGGCTAGTTTAATTTTTCAGTTTTGCTTTATTTTTATTTTTTTAAGTTTATTTATTTATTTTTGACAGAGAGAGAGAGACAGAACATGAGTGGGGGAGGGGCAGAGGGCGAGAGAGGGAGACACAAAATCCAAAGCAGACTCCAGGCTCTTAGCTGTTAGTGCAGAGCCCAACACAGGGCTCAAATACACAAACTGTGAGATCATGACCTGAGCAGAAGTCAGATGCTTAACCGACTGAGCCATCTACACGCCCTGCCCCAAGTTTTGCTTTATTTTTAAACCAGGCTTCCTAGGAGTCACCTCAATGTCTGAATAATTTAGTGGCTACTAATAAATGGAGAAAAAAATGTGCTCAACAACCTTGAGCTAGCAAAGCTTTCAATATATGTTTGTGGTAAAGGATGCAAATCCAAACTTCACAGTAGTGTTTGCTTTGTATTTTTTTTCAATTTGATGCCACTTTTTCTTTGTGTTGATCTTTTTCCAGTATCCTCTGTGCATGAACACAGACTTGGGGTTGATCTGGAGTGAGTGGACAGGTGGGTTCTCTGTGGTCTCTACTGTATATGCATGTAGCCTCAACTAAGCATGACCACAACCTCAAGCAAACAGAACCTTAAGTCATCCCTACTCACATGCCACAAAGATTATCTATTTCATCAACAGTGCCATTGGTTGGAGACATTGGTTATCTCTCCCAACAGACTGAGACCTTTTTAATAACAGTAACAAAGCAGCCTGTAATCTCAGCTTGCCCTGTCCTACAAAAATCTCTACACTGATTTAAGTATGAAGAAGAGTCATGGGTAAAAACACCACAGATTTTCACTGTTAATACCTCCCAATGCAGCAATTTTCAAGCATAAATGCTTCTCCTAAATTGCCTTTGATCAACTTACAGAGCACAGGAATAGCTGTTTTTCTCACTTTTACTCAGCTTTATCATTGCGTTGCTGGGAGAAGATCTGTCAACCTCCTCACTTGGCTGTAGCCCCAAGTCCCGCCTTCTTTTTAACATTTCTAAAATAATCTCATTTATATGGAAAAAAAGTCATTTCAGTTAGCTTAGGCTGAAAGTGATGGACCATTCTTATTTGTTAGATAAAATCTTTTCTTTCCTCTTTCCTTCTTTCTTGAATTGATCAGAGCAGCCCCAAGCATATGAAAACAAAGCAAAACAAAACAAAACACAAAAAACAAAAAAACTATGACTACAGAGAACATGCTTCTACTAAATAGGCTGTTTAGGACTTGCCATTTATCTTATCTTTGGCTACCCAGTTAGACATACCTAGATATTTGATGAAAATTAATACGATCTTATCATAAAGAAACATTGTCCTTTGGAGTATTTTAATGCAAGTTAATCTCCTTTAAATGTTGTCAGGGTGGGAAAGGAAGGAGACAAACTGTTTTCTAGCATAACCTAAGAGTGGACATAAAAACAAAAAAACATTCGTTATTAAAAAAAAGGGGGGGGTTTGTTAAATCAGGTATACTATGGGAAAGTTAACAAACCCTTTTGGGTTTCACCCAAAGGAAATAGTATGCAAAATAAAAAATAAGATAGTATAAAGTACCTTGTCAAATCTAAAGTATTCAGTAAGAGTGTTAATATAGTTAATACAAAATTTGGAATACTTTAAGAAAGAGCAATAAATTAAGAATCTTCTCTATCAACCTTGGGAATGCTCTGCTTTTCAGAATCATTTTAAAATAGAATCATTCTTGATGTAAAAAATGTTCATGTACTATAGAAATTCTCATTGATTTGACATCATAGGATCTTTAGTCGAGTCCAGGTTTTGAATTTAGGGCTCAGAATTACATTTCTCTGAGTATCATTTTACTTATGTAAGATGAGGATTAAGAAATGTCTATCTCATACGATTGTTATAAAAAATGAGATAGCTTGGCACAGAATTCAAAGCAAATGTGGACCCCCCCCCTTTTTTTTAATGTGGAGAGAGGAACAAGGGAGAAGATATTGCCCTGGGTGCCTAAAATTTCTTTAAGACATGGAAAGGAGTCCTCCATGACCACCCCTAAAGTAATTATACTTTGGAGTATTTTAGGCTAAGTTTCCAGAAAAAAGATAGAAAAGGTATTTTGTGGGTATGAGAAGGTAAAAATTGGAGAAATAGAAAAAGGATAGGTTGATTGAGGGGAGCATGTAGTATAAGCTCTGTCTACATAAGGTGATAAGCAGTTGAGCCTATTTTGATCCTGATTCTAGAGATGCTCTCAGCTTAGAAAATACAAGGAGACAGACACAAAAAGACTACTTCTCCAGCATGTGGTGTCTATGATTGATGCAGAAATTATAATGGCATGTTCAAACCCAAAGGGGTGAGATTTGACCTTACCTTGGCAAAATGTCACTATATAACCAGGTCCCATCCTCACAGTTTCTACATGAATTATTGACAGTCAATAACTCTTCCATTCAGTCTAAGGATGTGCTAGAACATGGTGTTTCATAATCTCCCCCAGCTAATTTTGCCGGCATTTTCAACAGTTTTGTCAGGACTCTTGACTTTAAAGAAATGTAGTTTTTTCATCAGTGACTTCATATTTTTAGTAAAACATTTATATGAAACAAGTTACATGAACTTTGAATGAGACTGTTCACACTAACAACCAAAGAAGACTATCAGAATGAAACACAGCCAGATCAGTGTTCTACCTCAAGTCAGTTTCCTATCCAGGAACCCAGGGTTTTGTTCCTGGAAAAACAGGTTATAATTTTGTCTCTCTTATTTTCACATGCTGTGTGCTTGGGCAGTCATATCAAATATCTTCTCCATGATTTTTGTCCAGGAACCATGACTGAGTTCTTAGGGTCTTAAAATCTGCCTATCCTGATATCTAAACGTATTTTTTTCTGAAGCATGTTTTCAGATAATATTCTCACACTGTGTATGTACTAGCAATTCCTACTGAGGTATAATACAGTTCTCAACCCAGAGTTGTCATTTTTACAACTTTACAAGCTCAGTGGTACCGGCACTATTATCACTAATGAGAGATGACCGTGACACAAAAAGAAGCACATCCTAGATATAAAGTAACAATAATCCCACAAAAAATAATGGAGATGGGGTACGTGGGTGGCTCAGTAGGTTCAGCATCCAACTTTTGGTTTTGGGTCAGGTCATGATCTCACGGTTCATGGGTTGGAGCCCCACATCAGGCTCTGTGCTGACAGTGCAGAGCCTGCTTGGGATTCTCTCTCTCTCTCTCTCTCTCTCTCTCTCTCTCTCTCTCTCTCTCTCTCTCTCTCTCTCTCCTCTCCCTCTCTGCCCCTGGCTCATACACACTCTCTCTCTCAAAATAAATAAATAAATAAACTTTGCAAAAAACAAACTAGAGACAGAGTGCTGTTCCTTTATAATGCTGGTGATTGGAGACTGACCCAACACTTGTAAACCAGCTGTCTTGCATTTACTTGGTATAATAGGACTTAAGGGGAAAAAATAATAAAAGTTAAAGCTTCTCAGCATACATAAAAATGAATAGTATTATCATGGGTTTTCCTTTAATTTCATTTCCTTCTTGGTGTACATGCATAGTTTTTTGATAGACATTGGGGATTTTAAAGTGCTTTGCAGCACACATCCCTGGGTGTGTGTGGGGTGGGGGGGTGTGGGTGGGAAGTAGGCACTTATTCTCCAAGTTAGGAGTAATTTGCTGGCACTGCATATCCAGGTTACTTATGGTGGAATTATGTAACATGTTTGTCATTTATACTCTATGTTCCAAATATTTACTTACTAAGCAGGAACACACTAATTGAAGCCCATTGTAAATGAATATAAAGTACAAAGTATTTGTGTGGCTGTATGAGCTTATTTATGAAAAGCAAGATGTTCTAGTGTAAAATAAGTGGCACCAAGTTGAAGTGAATGTCTTTAATAAGGAAATTACCCAAACATGTATTTTATTTATGCCATATGTTTCTAATAAAACCATTTGAGGAGAATTTAGAGAGCTTTAAATTGGAAGATGACTAGACTCTCATTCTGTGTAACTCAGTGTTAATCTGACCCAATACTCTTCATGCTCTGCCTGCAGCATCTGACAGCTTCAGTTACTATGAGTAATTGTAACCACGGCAACATGACAGGGAATAATTAATGACTGGAATTCATCTTCAAAATATGAAGAGTGTTCTAAGTAATAAATATTAGAATAATAACAATACCTCATACCTCTCTTTACCTTCAACTCTCTTGAAAATTTCTGCAAATTAATAACTGTGATCTTGCAGAGATGAGGCTATGATTGACATGCATTTAATATTAAACAGAGAATTAAATTGTGTGAAATTGTCATATTATAAAATTTATATCAAAAACCTCCTTAAATTTCTACAAATATACACAAGTAGATACTCTCTTTCTATCTTTTTCATGCCCAACCAGGTTGAAACTTTTGTTAATGCAGTTTCATGCCAATAGAGTATTGGAGAAAGGCACTCTTGGCTCCAGACTATACTAGTTTTGTGAACTTGGGCATTTATTAATGTTTCTAAGCCTGCAGAAAAATGAGATTGATATTAATAATGTTACCATAATAATGTGGTTGTTGAGAAAATTATAGGACAGAGTCCATGTAAGTATATATCTCAGTACTTACCTATCAAATAATAAATGTTAAATAAATGTTAGCAAGTCATTAACACATAGGTGTAATATATGCTACATACTCTCAGTGAATGGGGCAGATGAAATCACTTGCCTAGAGCAATATAAGCTCCATGATAAAGAGATGGACAATGAACCTATAAACAAATTAATAAATATATCAAAAGAGACAATTTCTGGGTGCAGTGAAAGGGTAAAATAGGTGCTGACTTTGGGGAAGGGGAGACAAGACACTATTACATTTAGAGGTGGGATAGAAGTCTCCATGAGGAGCTACCACCTCATTTAAAACTTAATCATGTAAAGAGCTGGAAGGTGAGCATTCCAAAGCGCTGTAATAGCATGTACAAAAATCCTGAGATGGATTAACTACGGTTTGAGAGTAATAAAACGGCAGGAAGGGTAAAGAATGATGAGTCAGGAGCAGTCAGTGGAAATTGGTTCATACTGAGTCTTATAGGCCATGGTTAGTTAGGAGCTTGGGTTTTGTTTTAAGTGTATATTGGAGGGCATTTGAAAACTAGTTTATCACTAGTAAACGTAGTGGTAGTATAAATTGCAGTAGCACCAGTAGCAAGGCATTAGTAGCACTAGTATTCTTCTTGGAATACCGCAAGCATTGTTTATAGAAAACAATCCATAACCAAATGTTTCTTCAATGGTTAAATGACTTACTACATCACGATAGAGTTAAATATGCTAAAACGGAAAACTTCTTTGAATATGGAATATATGAAGTCAAACTTCTGTTGTATTTGTCATCTCGTTGACCTCCGATGTTACTTCTAATGATCCCAGTGGCAAAGATAATATTGAAAAATATTTAACGGAGCACCTGGGTGGCTCAGTTGGTTAAGCATCCTACTTCAGCTCAGGTCACGATCTCATGGTTTGTGAGTTCAAGCCTCACATCAGGCTCTGTGCTGACAGCTCAGAGCCTGAAGCCTGCTTAGGATTCTGTGTCTCCCTCTCTCTTTCTGCCTTTCTCCCATTTGTGTTCTCTCTCTCTCTCAAAAATAAATAAGAATTTAAAAAGTTAAAAACATAATAATATTTAACAACCAGTTAATCAGAAAGGATGATATATGCAAACAAATGGTACCAGTAAACCAGGCTGCTGATCATCTGCCTACATTCTCCTTTCCCATAGTTGCTCCCTGGATTCTACACACATCTACCACATAGTAGGCACTAAATAAACATGTGAACAAAGCAACAGGGAGAGATATTGTTAACTAGCCATAGGACATTCTGGTGGTTGTATTCCTTTCATAGGTACTCCCCTCAAAGCTCCCCAGGTCCATTGCATGTATCATTAAACAGGAGAGCATATGTAGTGAAGCTTAGTAAAGCATCTAGTCTATAAAAAGTACCAAATAATTTGTTCAGTGAATCTTGAGGGTGCATCATCTGAAACTCAAAATCATATAGCACTAAGGTTTCTGCCAACAGACATGTTACAGCTCAAACCAGTCTAAGAAAACGTTCAGCAGAGATTTAAATAGCATATTCCTTTGGTTAGACCACACTTTTTTTCCTACAGTTTATTAGGCAGCAAGATTTATCTCAGTCTCTCTCTTCAAGCTAAAGTGCGCGCGCGCACACACACACACAGACACACACACACACACATTCATACATGTAAATAAACCAACAGAGAGAGAAAATGCTCTCTTTATTGATTTCTGGACTATAGGAAAAGGCCTAAAGCACTGTCTAGAATAAAATGTCTGCTGTGAGAATGATTTTTTTAAAAAATAATTAAATCTAACAGAATTTAAAAATAGAGAAGAGATGCATTCCTTTTATTCTGCAATACACTTAGATGGAGTTAATTTTTAAAGAGGCAATCAAGTAAGCATTCTCTATTCTGACTTTTTCTAGTATGAAAGATCATTAATTTTGGCATATTTATTTTCTACATGGTCAATTTTCTAAAATCGATTATTAATTAACATAAATTTAAATCAATACTATTTTTAGGGTAAAAAACATTGCCATTTAAGGTAGAGGAAGACAAGGATCACATGCCATTAAGGTTACCACATATCATGGAACATAGCCTGTGTCCACAAGTTCATAATGGTGGGTTTAGGAGTAGAATCTATAAGGAAAATCTACAAGTCACATTTCAGCAACAGAAGCAAAAAGCTTCCCAATCTGCTTGTCCCACAGAGAAAGCGATGATGAGGCTGGGGACTGTTGGACATAATCATCTTTTCTTTCTTTCTTTTTTTTTTAATAGCATAGTTCGAGATACAAGCTATTGGTGGAGACAAGCAAACCATTCGGGTGCCAAGTAGTTGCGGTTAAAATCCTAGATGTTTATAGAAGCTATCTTATAGAGCTAGATGCCTAGCACCTAGAGATTTTTGAGGCCTATGGTAAATGAATTCTTTCCTGGATGGGGCAAGGTGGGTGTGAGGAGTGTCCCCCCACCCCCATACCAAAGGATGAAAATCATAATGATTCCATGATGTTTAACCTTTTTCAGTGTCTATGATTTGTTAAACTCTATGGCAAATGTTTTACTTATGTCATTTAATCCTCACAAATTCAGTCTGAACTTTCCATAATGTTTCTTTAGATTTGATACATTTAGGTTTGCTATTTCTTGTAGAATCAAGCATGATAATTTATGCTTTTTGAGCTAACCATCTATTTTGGTGAAATATCCATGTTAGCTAAGCATACAATTCTTTTATTTATCGATATACTCAATACTAAGAAAACAACGTTAAGTAAAACAATAAGCAACTGCTGGCAGTTTCTTACATTTTACAGAGGGGTCAGCAAAAAATAAGCAAATATATAGCATGGTATGCAGTAAGTATTACGAGGAAAAATAAAGTTGTTTAAAGAAAATAGAGACTGACAGGCATATAAGTGGTTTATTTTATATAAAGCAGCTGAAGAAGGCCTCTCTGGTAAGATAAAATATGAACGGACACCAGAACAGAGAAAGTTAGTCTGGTTGACGTATAAGGAAAGAACAATCCAGACAGAGCAAACAAAATGCAAAGTCCCTGAGGCTGAAAGTGATTGACTTGTTTAGGAACAGCTAGCAAGCCTGCAGGGCTGGACTGGAGTAAGGGAAAAGGATAGAGGGTGCCAGGGAGGGACAGTTCAATCAGCTGAGAGCCATGTTAGACTTGAGATTTTACTCTAAATATATATTGTTCATGCTACTGACATCCTCAGTAACTTTTATTATAGCCTCTATTCACGTATTTTGTTGTTTTATATTTTTCCTTTGATCTGATTTGCAGTTTGTTCATTTTTATTTTAAAGTTTATTTATTGAGAGAGAGAGAGAGAGAGAGAGAGAGAGAGAGCAAGTGGGGGAGGGTCAGAGAGAGGGAGAGAGAGAATCCCAAGCAGGCACCACACTATCAGCACAGAGCCAGATGTGGGGCTCAAACTTGACCATTAGCTCATGACCTGAACAGAAATCCAGAATCAGATGCTTAACCGACTGAGCCACCCAGGCGCCCTGTAGTTTGTTCATTTTAGAGATATATAATAGAATACAGAACTGGACTTAATATCTTGATTCCATTTTTATGATTACAAATTTGTCACTACCCTCACATTCATTATTCTAGCAACTTTGCTTTCGTTAGGTTAGATGGGTTTTGATTTTGTTTTTTCCTTACCTAGTGACAAACTACTTGATATTCTCATTTTTTATTATTTACAAAATAAAGGCACTATTTTCTCAAATTAGAACGGCAATGTCCATTCTTTGATTTTATACGTGTTTTGTTGTTTAGTATAACCAGTGACTCGACAGATATTTAGGACTTCTTTCCATGCAGTTCTTCTCCCATCCTGCTTCCTGAATGTGGGTTAATCTTCCTTCATACACGCAGATTCCATTTCTTTTTACTTTAAATTTTAGTAAGACAGTATGTGTTATGTTACTTGCAAAATACCTATTTCATGTGAAAATATTTATCTCTGAATCTATGTATTTTATTCTTGTGTCTCAGCACTTTCTCCCACACAGGCTTCAAGTTGATTTTATTTTATGCTTTCTGTTTACTCATTTTTATGAACACATATCTACTTAGGGTTACTAAGAGATAACAGAACATAAATATTTCTATGAATTCCAACACAGGATTATTACAAATGTGTTATAATTCTATAATCGAAAAGAACTGGGTCCCTCAAACTAGCCAAATCTTGAGGATAATCCTTTTAATTCTTTTTAATGTTTACTCATTTTTGAGAGAAAGAGACAGTGTGAGTGAGGGAGGGGCAGAGAGAGAGACACAGAATCTGAGGCAGCTCCAGGCTCTGAGCTGTCAGCACAGAGCCTGACACGTGGCATGAACTCACGGACCATGAGATCATGACCTGAGCTGAAGTCGGACACTCAACCAACTGAGCCACCCAGGTGCCCCTTGAGGATAATCTTAATCACAATTTTAATGTATAAACCAAGGCAATAAAACTTTTGTTATTATTCCTAAGAGTAAACAATTCAAGAGAACTGAGACTACGGCTGGTTTAGAACCTCGTGTTGGCAAAATATTTCTTTTGTGTGTGATCTTGGCTTGGTTCCAAGGAATAGGATTGGCAGAAATAATTTAATTGTTTTAGAAATAATTTAAATTTTTGAGGAATACCATGATGACTCTGTTATGCTTTCCATTTTTCAGTGCCTATGGTTTGCCAAACTCTACATTATCTTTTTTACTTATCTCATGTAATCCCCACAAATAATTTGTGAAAAGTTCCTATTTTCCATGTGCAGATGGGAAGACTAGTGCTTTCAAGTATCCAGTTAGAGAAGAGAAATAACCATGTTCTCTCCGATATCCAATTCTGTTCTCTAATTCACTTGCTAAGAAAAGAATTGCCATACTACAATATACAATATTCTATTTTTTTAAATTAACCTTCTTCCTCTATAAATGGCATCAAATTAGATGTTCTCTGAGTTCCTGTCCTTCTCCATTTGTTCTATGGGCTTAGAAAAGTAAATAATCAACACTAACTGGATTCTGTTTTATTTTGAAATAAATGTTAGTACAAAATAGAACCAAATTATTTAGGAATCATTTCTAAAACAAAGGAACTTTTAATAGTTAGAATATTGATTGTTACAATAATCATTGATTGGTTGTTACAGAAAAGAAACTCAAAATAACAGTGACTTAAAGAAAGCCGTATTTTATTTCTCTGAGGTTACCATTTGGTTAAAAGCAATCCAAACTAAGTATAGTGCATTCATGGTGTCAGGATTGTAGTTTCTTCTGTCTTATTATATCACTTTCTGCCACTCAGGGATTCTGCTTAAGCCTAGATACCTGCATTGAAGCCAGTGGGCAGGATAACTGGAAAAGGTGAGGGCACACTACTTTCTTTTAAGGTCACAGAAGGGAAGTTGCACACATCATGCATACATCACAGAAATAATGTAGTTTTATGAGCTAACGAAAGAAGGTTGGAAAATGTGACCTGTACCTGGACACTCAGGCACTTAGCAAAAAATCTTTTACAACCTAAAAAAGGAAGACTAGGTACTGGGTGACAACCAAAGGAAATGTTTTCTTTTTTGATAAATAATCCATAGTTGAGTCTACACAAAAATTGTCTCAGTATTCTTCTATTTGATTAGGTGGATGAAACACAACTATAGAAAATCCCAAAGACGGAAACCAGAGAGAGGTGACAGTTCAGGATCCTTTAATATCTTTTAGGAGAAAAAATGCTAACTACAATGCCATGGGAAAAACAAAACAAAACAAAACAAAACAAAACAAAACCTTGAGTCATTAAATTTCTATTCTGGAATTTTCTGTAGGTTAATTGGAGATCTGTGGCTCGTTCTAAATTATGTCTTAGGTAACAAAATATATAGGCATGTTGCCTAGTTAATCAACTTCTTTGGATATGAAGGAAAAGTCTTTACTCCTATATACTACTCTGTTTTACAAATATCTTAAATGTACCTGCAGTGTCTTGAAAACACACAGGTCACTTTGAAGAACAAAATGATCCAAGGATTTAAAGCAAAGTTCATCTGTCCTACTTGTATATTTTTGTGTTTCACACATAAGCAATCAGGGATTTGAGGAAGGTAAGAGTGGCATGGAAAAACAGCGAGAACAGCTATTCATGTAATCTTTAAGAAGAAACGGTACTTCATTGACAATGCCGAATCATACACAGGTTCCATACCTGCATTTCAATTTTTAAATATCTGTAGAATAGGTTTCTTCCTAAGTGTGTGTGTTTTCAAAGACACATATACTCATATACATATATATTAGTATTAGTATTAGTATTGGCATTAGTAATAGAGCTCCATCTAGCGTTTACAGATATTGTAAATCACAGGTAGATTTGTTTTGATAGTTATTTAATAATAAATCATTTCAAGAGTAAATGTCTTTAATTATCTACATTTACTTCCTCACAAGACAAAAACGTGAGAAATTTTAAAGGAGTACCCTAAATGACAAAACCTCTATATTCCAATTGTAATATAATAGAATGGATATATATATGTTTAGGTAATTATAACCAATGTATATAATTAATGCATAATTATGTTCTTAAAATGATCATTTATTCTCAGAAGAAAATTATTTATTATTATTAGTCATATTTTAGAAATTTCAATCTTTTTGATTTATCTCTTAACTTTACTTAGTCTATGGAGAAACTCCCAGTTTCCACTGAAGTAAATTAAGATGACATTCAAAATGCTAAACACAAAACACTTACAGTAATATGAAATATTCAATACAGTGTCAAAACTAGGTCACTTAACACAATACAAAATTAGTTTTACTAATCCTTTTGGCTTTGAGAGATCTTATTTTGCACCAATAAATTTTGGCAGATAAAAACAAGTCCTATTGAAATAAACCACCATCATATTTAGGTTCAGCTAAAATATTGTACGTTCTAAGGTACAGAATCTCATTTGCTAATATTTCTTTAAATATCTAGAAAATTCAGTTTCCTTTGTGCCAATTTCTATATGTAATTCCATTTACTCACTCATTCATTTACCTGCTCAACAACTATCATGACATCCTATTATATGCCAAATACTCTATTTAAGTACATTGGGAAGGGCTGCTAATCATTGCCCTGTATCCATTATCCTGGCCTTCCTTTGAGCAATTAAATCCACACAGCACCTCAGGATTTTGTTTGGTATCTGACCATCTGACTGCCATTTCCTACCCTATCCTGAAGCTGAGTATGGGCTTGAGATGGGATTTGAATTAATAGATGTGAGCATACATTAGTGTGTGTATATTGTGTGCATCTTTGGGTCACCTCTAAAACTAAAGCTTCTTTCCCAGCACTGCTTCTTTTCTCTTTCTGTAGAATGTAAAGAAGATAGAAGTCACTTTCACCCATGTGGATGAAAATCACAACCAATGAATCAGCAGAATAAAGAAGTGAAAATAAAACCTTGGGTCTCTTAATGATTTAAAGTTCTTTAAGCCACCTGGCCAACTGGACTATATCATGCAAGAGAAATAAACCCCTGTATTATTCATGTAATTATACCTTTGGATCTCATGTCTTGTTGTTAGAATGGATCTGTTTATATACTAATAAAGGTACATACACAATATGAATGAAACATAGTTCCTAAAGGAACTCTCTAGAGGGGTGCCTGGGTGATTCAGTAGGTGAAGCGTCCAACTTTGGCTCAGGTCATGATCTTGCAGTTCGTGGGTTCAAGACCCAAGCTGGCTCTGTGCTCAGAGCCTGGAGCCTGCTTTGAATTCTCTGTCTCTTTCTCTGCCCCTCCCCTGCTCACACTCTGTCTCTCTGTCTCTCTCAAAAATAAATAAAACATTTAAATAAATAAATAAACAAACAAACTCTCTCTCTAGACTAAGGAATGAGCCAGAGAAATGGACAATTGTATGTCTTACAGAATCATTACAATGATGGATGTCTGTAGGAATGATGTGGTCATCCTGAAAATTTTGTTGTCAGAGATTAGTGAATGCTTCAAGTGGGTTACAGTATTTAAGACTGATCTTGAAATAGTAGTTTAAGATCATTACCTGAAGAAGCAAAAGATAGGCAGAAGGAACTCTACAGATCAAAGGAACACCATTAACAAAGGCATGGGGAAGACAATCCAGAGTAAATGAGGCAGTTGGGAGATAGCAAATTACAAATGAATCAGAAAAAGAAGCAAGGGGCTGATATGATCCTGGAAAAAGAAATATGGTAGGTTTGTACTAACCTGTGAAAACAGGTTTATTGTCATTAAAATAAATTAGTATTTTATTTCATAGACAATGAGTTTTCAGCAAAGAAGTGATGTGAGCATGTAATTTATGAAACCATACAGGGTTACTACATTCTACATGGTATCAGGGATGGTCAAAGAGAGTTTTGGGTTTCTTATTATTTATGATTTTCCTGTATAATGAGAAAATTTCTCTGGTGTCGAAGATGCTTCCTTCATTCAAATTAAAATATAAGCAGCTACTCAGTTTGGAAGGGACAATACAAAGAGATAAAAGGCATTCTTCTCTCAAAGATGTAATTAATCCATCATTTACATTCTCTGTAGTAGGAAACATGGACAGTAATTGGAGAACTCTAGTGCTGACATTCCTTCTGCATTGGTCCACAGCAGCCAGTGCAGCTGAAATGCTAAAATCATTGAATGTAGTATTGCCTTTCACAATTTCAGGGTCATCAGCAATTGATATTTTGAATATATTTGCATATGCTTTGTTTCCTCTGTATAACCATCAGCAGGAAAACACAGAAGCAGACTTACTAAAACAATACTAAAAAATACTAATCACCACATAGTTTCAGCCACACAGAGAAATATTGTGGTGTGATGTTGAGGAAATGATTACTAAATCCTTTTTCCACTGAACTACACAAGTGTTCCAAGAGGAATGTTTCTATTCTATTTTGTCTTCATGTTTGTCACATCATAATCATGAATTCTCATTTAATGTCAACCAAGAGAATCCTGAGTCCTAGGTTTTGTGGGTTAGTTATGATTCTCCAAATTGGAAAGCAGTCTGCAACCAGAGGGAATTTAATAATACATGGAAGTAATGATTGTCAATCAGTGAGAAACTGAAATAAATCAGAGATAAAGCCTGATGATATAAGTTCATCAAATCAATGAGTTCTCACAGTTGGAAATTTAATTGACGATTAGGCCAACTTTTTCAAAACTGTCACACTATCAAAGATAATATCAGGCACAGCAAGGCTGTACATGAAGGCCAGACAGCAATCTCAGACACGGTAATTGGCAAATAGTGCAGACCAGCTGTCTATGCATTCTTGATATGTTTCTGCTTTGTGGTATGACTTTACAGTCTCCGAAAAGTCTAGCAGTCCTATAGGTCACAGAGCTTTTGAAGGGGTGTCTCTGTCTCCTCAGACAAAAATTCTGAACATATAAAAAGACATTTGGGAATGTATATGAATATTTTGGCAAAGATTTAACATTCCCCAAACAATCAGACATTTTATTCTCATTTAGAGACAGTTTAAAGTTATAGACATAAGATTAATTTAAGCAGAGAAAATACAAATGGTCCAACATTTGCTCCTCATTCCCTAGAGGATTATTTCCAGTGCATGATTTGGAAATAGAATATTATTCATATTTGGGATATAAGTTCAGCACACATAATTTCAAAATACTTTTGGATTAGTGGAATTAGTCTCATATTGCTAGAAATAATAGATATGAATAAAATCACTTGCTGAATGAACAAGAATAAAGTCACTTGGCTATCCTGAATGGGATTCACATTGAGAATCATTTCATTTCTTTTCAAGGAGCAGGATCAACACTTTTGGCTCAATCCAAACATGGCTTTATCCATATTATTATAAATTTCCAGTTTTATCCTAAAACAGATTGATTCAACATTTATAATAAAACATGTATGCTATTTTGTGAGGCATAAATAGAATATAATTATGAAATAACATTGCCAAAGTTGCCAAATGTTATACTTTTCACATGGAGTCAAGATACCAATTTGAATAAATATCCCTTCCTATAACAGGTAATCATCATCCCTCTTATACAGTTTTGTTTTGTTTTTGTTTTTATCCCTAGCCCAGAAGCCCTTGAAGAGTTTAATCTCCACTTACAGAGAAAAGTCTGCTCCCACAAAACCAGCTGTGAGCATGGTACGTTTCTATGTGAAGATATAAGGGCAGATAGTCCATTCCATTGCATAAATATGGGAGTTCTTATGGACAAACTGATTTATCCATGGTTGTATAAGCCTAATCTTTCTGTTGAAGATGCAGATAACAAGACTGTGTCCTTAACTACATAAATAAAAATAGGAATAGACACAAAAATACTATAAAATTTTCAAAGGAGAAAACAAAAAGTTGATTAAAACCTTTAACATAAATATTTATTAGGCACTTAAAGAAACAGCAACTCTAAATTGAAAGGCTAAAGGAGTCAGGGAATCTTAAAGGACTGCACAAAAGGACACCAGAACAGGAACAGAATGGAAAATAGAACTATGCAGTATGAAAATTAGCAACAACCATATCCAAACCTAGATTCTGAATATAACTATTCATGTCCTGCTGATGCTTTTTATTTTATTTTTGTTAATTTTTTTCATGCTTATTTCTTTTGAGAGAGAGCAGAGAGAGAGCACAAGCAAGGGAGGGGCAGAGAGAGAATCCCTACCACACTCCATGCTGTCAGCACAGAGTCCTACATGGGACTCCATCTCATGAACTGTGAGATCATAACCTTAGCCGAAATCGAGGCACCGATGCTCAACTGACTGAGCCACTTGGGCACCCTGCTGCTGATGTTTTTTAAACTCCGATACCTCAGCATTAGATTTTACTCTCTGCTATGCATTTTCCATACCTATCCAAGTATCACAATAAACTTGTACATACTAGAATGACCTCCATTTTATAGATGAGGAAGCTGGCTCCCAGCACCTTTAATTTCGTTGAGGGTAAGATTTCCTGACATACTCATTTTCTACTGATATGTAACACACTACCACAAATTCAGTGCCTTAAAACATTTGTTTGTCAGGTCAAACTTCTATAGGTCATAAACCTAGAAGACTATGGATGAATTCTTCCTGGTCTCAAGATATTGGCTGCCCTTTGGCTCTTCTATGAAGGTTCTGTTGGGGGCACCTGGGTGGCTCAGACGATTAAGCTTCTGACTTGGTCTCAGGTCATGATCTCACAGTTTATGAGTTCAAGCCCTGCATCGGGCCCTGCAGTGACAGCTCAGAGTCTGGAATCTGCTTCGGATTCTGTGTCTCCCCGTCTCTCTGCCCCTCCCTCACTCATGCTCTGTCTCTGTCCCTCTAAAATAAACAAACATTAAGAAATTAAAAAAAAATGAAGGCTCTGTTGAAGAATACATTTCCAAATTTATTGAAATTGTTGGCAGAATTCAGTTCCTCAGGTTTATAGAGCTAAGATGTTCATTTCCTTTCTATTTGTGAGCTTGGGACTGCTTTTAGCTGCTAGCATGGCTACATTCATTGGCATTTCCATTTTCTTTTTTAATTTTTTTAACATTTATTTTTCAGAGTCAGAGAGACATAGAGCACAAGCAGGGAAGGAGCAGAGAGAGAGGGAGACACAGAATCAAAAGCAGGCTCCAGGCTCTTAGCTGCCAGCACAGAGCCCAATGTGGGCTCGAACTCATAGACCGCGAAATCATGGACCTGAGCCTAAGTTGCCCACTCAACCGAGCCATGCAGGCGCCCCGGCATTTCCATTTTCAAAGGCAACAATGGCACATTGAATCCTTCTCATGCCTCAAATATCTTTGACTTCCTCTTTTGCCACCAGTAAGAGAAACTTGCTGCTGTAAAGGATGTACCTGATGGGGTCGGGCCTACAAAGATAATCTTTATATTTTAATATTAACTGAACTGAGAATATAATTACCTCTAAAAAGTCGTTTCACAGGAGTGCTTAGATTACTATTTGATTGAATAACCAAAAGATAGGAATCCAGCAGATGCCATCTTTATAAATTTGTCAACCACACCTGACTTGTGAGGAGTGGAGCCAGAATTAGAATTCAGGACATTGATTAAAAATCAAAACCATACTTGTTAAAATCAACTTGTTAATTTATATTCAGTTAGTTAATCTGTAACTAACCTTTGTCTTATATGTACATTACTCTCACATCATTTAGAAGTTATTATGGCATTCAAGAAGACCAAGCTCAAGGTGAGTTGTTTTGAGAGCAGAGGATGTACTCAAAAGGCCATGAACTCAGAGAAGAATGCCATTGATGTGATTAGTGGCAGCAGAGAATAAAAGGCACGGCCTAGTAGGCCTTTGCCCACTAGCCCAACATAGGAAGGCCCTATCTCTCTATTTTCATTTACTCTCTTATAATTCATACCACTTGCATAATAAAAGAGTCATGTTTTGGAGTGTATCCTTTATACACTGTATAAAGGATACCCTTGTATCCTTTATACAGTGTATAAAGGATACCCTTGTATCCTTTATACAGTGTATAAAGGATACCCTTGTATCCTTTATACCTGGCATAGTTTCTAGCACATATTAAATGCTTTCAGAGAACCAGTACATAGTAGATGCTTAGAAAGACTGAGCTATACTGTTGAATTGATTAGGAATTAATTAGGAATGTATCAGTGCAAAACAAATACAGTTGACTCTTGAACAATGTGAGGATTGAGATGCCAACCCCCATGCAGTCAAAACTCTATATAAGTTGACTCTCTGCAACTTAACTTCTAATAGCCTACAGGTGAGCAGCCTTATGAACGTAAACAGCATAAACACAAAGAGCAACTTAGCACATATTTTATTTCATATACTTATTATATACTGTATTTTTAAAGTAAGCTAGAAAAAAGAAAATGCTAATAATATCGTAAAAAAGGAAAATACATTTACAGTACTGTACTGTATTTATTGAAAAAAGTCCACCCAAACATTTGAAACCCATATTGTTCAAGAGTCAACTGTACTTTGAAAATAATTACTAAAATGAACAAAAATTAGGGGCCTGGGTGGCTCAGTCAGGTTAAGCGTGTGACTCTTGATTTCGGCTCAGGTCATGATCTCATGGTTCTGTGAGTTCAGGCCCTGTGTAGGGCTCTGCCCTGACAACATGGAGCCTGCTTGGGATTCTTTCTCTCTCCCTGTCTCTCTGCCCCTTTCCTCTCCCTTTCTGTCAAAAGCAATAAATAAAAACTTTGAAAAGTAAACAAAAATCAGAGTCAATCCTTCATACAAAAACAGTGCTGTCTATCTAACATTTGGTAGCAATATAAGTAGATATGAATAAATGTTCATGTCATATAAGTAGATATGAATAAATGTTTAATTCCTCCGTGAATGTTTATAGAATCACTTATCTTTTTAAAAAAATATTTGAGAGAGAGCATGCATGGGCTGGGGAGGGGCAGAGGGAGAGAGAATCTCCCAAGCAGACTACATGCTCAGTGTGGAGCTGGACGTGAGGCTCAATCACGGTCCTGGGATCATGACCTGAGCTCAAATCAAGAGTCGGGCACTCAACCGACTGAGCCACCCAAGCACCCTTACATTTACTAATCCTTAATCAAAGCACAAGAACTTGGTTTCTCCAAAAGGGAGAAGTGTTACTGGGTAATAGCATTTTCTGCCTCAGGAAATATGGGTCAGGAATCCCAGGAACACAAAGTCAGCTATGCAAAAATATAAAACTTCATTTTTATAGAACTCAATTTCTGTGTCAAATGGTAACTTCTGGGAAAACTCAGTCATTTTTATCATTTATTAGGCATTTCAGTTAAAAACAGTCCTATTTGGGACTTTTATCCTGCCCTACATGTGACATTTGTCCAATTTGTCCCTTCATGGGAAGGGAGACTACTCATCTGGTCCTTGAGAACGGTTACCTTATATTGGTGGGTGTATTACTGCCCGGCCTCTTCTGTGTGATGTTTCTGAGCTTCCTGTATGATGTGACCTTATTATAACAAGGACTTTGCATGCCCCATGACCTTCTCTGTCTCTCTCTCTCTCTTTCTCTCATTGGACTTCTGTGTGTAACTCAGTAAGGCTGCTTTCAAGTTATTCATCCCATATGTTTTTGGGTCTCATATTCATTCTTCAAATCTTGTGTATGTGCCTATATTTGAAGAGCTTTATTCAGTGTGGGAAGTCTTGGCAGCAAGTTAAAAATAAATGCTATCTAAACTAATAGTCTCCTGCACAAATTACTCTGTATTTAACCTAAAGTTAGGTGCAAATTTCTTTCTTTTTTAATTTGTTTAATTAAGAGCCAAAGCCAGGCGACATTCTTCTGTTCCTTAATATTCTCATCCCAATCCTGTACCCTCCTTTTGGGGTAGACTTTGAGCACTGAGCACTGATAGTTGGTTCTGTCCTCTGTGCTATAGAAGTCTAGCTAAGCTAATATTAAAATAGATAAAGGGGCATTGTATAAAAGATATTTTCCTAACTATCAGTTTAGCTCTAAGTTAAGCTTCTTCATCCTTAGCATTTCTCTCCTGCTACTTAACTAGGGACTAATCACACCATGCCTTAGATTGAACATGGCTTTAATAGAAATCTGGCATGTTTCAAAAGAATTTATTCTTTATTAGTTCAACAGATATAAGATAACAGATATAAGAACAGATAGGTTAATTTTGAAAGTCATAAATCCCCCCAATTCTCCTGTTCTAATTATATATAACTTAGAAACATGAAGCCAGGACCCATTTTTGCACTGAAGATACTGTTTCATTTACCTTTGTCCAGATGTCTACTTCCCTTTGTGAAAACTAGATTTGAAATGATAAATATTACTTCTACTGAATATAATTATATTTATTCTTAGATGACTGAGTCCTTTGAAGAAAATATCCATGGTGTTTAACTATATACCTCTCCAGATGGATTGATGTGAGGAGAATTTTCATATAAACTATATTTGTATTGTGTGTATGTATGTATATATATTGTGCATATTACTATCAGAGTATTTCAGTTAATCATTGTGACCTGGCTACCTTTCCATAAATTAAAATCACCTTAGTGTCCCTACATAGTCTTATTTTTCTCTAGCCTCAGCTTAATTATATTTCTTCTGTAGAATTTGTCTCAATATTCACAGAAAAGAATGATTTGAGGAGACTCGGTGTGTAGATGTATAGAAACAATTTTTTCTACTCTGTGATAACATAGCATGTGGGGTATATATTTAGCATAGGACCAATAGAATCCTCTTTTTGTACTACGATTTTTAACCCTCTCTTTGAAAAAAAACAATTCTATCTAGTTAAGATTGTTTTCTTTATTTCCATACCTTGCAGAGAACTTACACATAGCAGATGCCTAGAAAGTCCGAGTTGAATCATATTGTTGAATTACAATGGCTAAAACGTGTGCATTTAACAATTTTTTAAATGTTTCTTCATTTTTGAGAGAAAGAGACAGAGCATGAGGAGGGTAGGAGCAGAGAGAGAGAGGGAGACACAGAATCTGAAGCAGGATCCAGGCACAGAGCTGTCATCACAGAGCCCAATGCAGGGCTCCAACCCACCAACCGTGAGATCATAACCTGAGCCGAAGTCTGATGCTCAACCGACTGAGCCACCCAGGTGCCCCTAATTCAATCACCCTTCAATATTCCTACTCTGTTGTAAAGAAGAAAAAGGCCTACTTGCCTAGAATCTCTGTAACTAGCTGCCTGAGAAAATCCTTGATCAGCTACAAGTAGCCAAAAATGTTAATTCTAATTATCAAGCAAAGCACCTTAAAGTTATATATCTAAAGTTTTGTAGTGTAGGTTTATTGAGCAATGGAGGTGAAGGCAGCGACAGGAACTCAGAGATCACTTTCCTTGAATTCATTTCCTGCGATCTTTGTTCATATTACATTGACTAAACTCAAGTCAAATTAAATTGCCATAGACATGTGCCCCTAAATTCTGCCTCTCTTCATCTTAGACCAAGACCTTTTTGGCTCTGCCAGTAACTAAAAGCACTTAGGCAGAAACACAAATGGATTGAGAGATAGGGATGGACAGAAGGTCTATTGTTAAGCCCACCCTAGTTGACCATGTGCTAAAATCTGTCTGACCCATTTTCTTCTGTGAAAAATAATTAAACACAATATTTATTCCCAGCAAGCATGAGGCAGAGCTGGACAAGTACTTGAAGCTTTTCCTGCACATCTATTCCAGCACAGTTGACTTGTCAGCGACCACTCGTTTTGATTATCCATCACTCTGAAACTAAAGCTGCCAATCAAGGCAGCTTTTGGGGCGTCATTTGGGGGCGTCAAATTAGAAGATTTCCGCATGTTCAAATGGGGATGAGGTTAGAGCTGCAAAATTGTACTCACTTGGTGACCTAAATATCCAGGAAAGAAAAAGCCAATGCTATCAAATATGGTGTCATCTCCTCTCCATGATTCAGTAATGAAAGCCCGCCGGCCAGCAGTCTGTCAGGTACATTCTGTTTAATCACTGGAAATAGTGTGCCCTGTATCTGTGAAGCCTAAATGGAAAAAGTTGCCACCGCAATTGCATCTTCCTCCCACCAATAAATCAACGTAGACAAAGTAGGGAGAAAGAAGGCCACCTGACAGCTTTCCATCAGAGCGCCAATCATAAATTAGCACTCACAGAGAACATATCACACAAGACTGTCTTTTCAGGGCCTTTGAGTTAAATAATGAAAGGAGATACTTTAGTTTAAAAAGGTTGCAATTCCAGCTATCTCAGACGTGGGTTTCATAAAGGCAAAGAGAACCATACTGTGTAAAAGTTCATCCTAGCTCTAGAGGTAAAGCCATCTACTTTCTCTTGATTTTTGACACTTGGGATGGTTAAGAGGTGATAGGTTTTATAACTACAACTAGGCCAACCCTAGTTGTAGGGTCTCTTTCACTGATAGCATTTCTTAAGCCTCTCCCCATGATGTTAGGTGAGCTCATTGTTTTCTCCTTGTTTGAGAGAAAGCACTATTGTGTAAAATATGATTTTCAACTTGATGGCAGCATGCCCCAGTGACTTAGGTGAAACTGGATTCTTGCATAAATTCACTTCATAAGGCCAGAAAAAAAATGCTTCTTTTGACAGCATGAGAAAGCAAGTTTCCTTCCTAAATCATTAGGTTAGAAATATACTTGCTCAGAACATATGCTCCATTCTATGCATCTTGGATTTGGCATATGGAGTTTAGAAAATTGGATACAAGGCCACATTTTAAAGAAAAAAACTGTATATAATTAAAATCCAAATTAGTAAAATCACTATGCATCTGAGATGTATATATAAGTATATATATGTATATATATATATATATTTATATTTATATAGATACACACACACATACACACACACATATAAACATCATGTTTCTTCTTTTCCTTCTCCTTTAATACCTGAAGAGTTCTAAGTATTTTGGTGTTTATGTTCTTCTAATAAAATGTGATAGTCTATTAAGGTTTTTTTTAAAAATAAAAATAGTATGAAAAAGAATGAGATATTGTACTATCCCTAACCTTGCAGATTTGTACCCTGGAAATTAGAGGTATATGCTCAAAAGGTTCAATTTATATCAGGTCATGATTAGGATTATTAAGAACATGTTCCTACATCTTGGTAATCTATTTTTGAAACATACAAATGGTCCCCCAAAAAATAAAAAGGAAAAAAAGAGTAATAAGAGATCTGAGAACTCACAAAGTTCACCTTGTATCTAAAATGGGGAAAAAATAAAATAAAATGGGAATATTCCTCAGACATCCCTAACAATTGTGATTGGGCCTCTGCTTGCACATTTCCAGTGGAAAGATGTACATTACATCAAAAAGTTGCTATTTTATCACTGGATAATTATAATCACTAAAAATATTTTGCCTTCTATTGAGGGGATATAAATAAAAATAAGTAAAATTCTGTCTGTACTTTTGGTGTGTCAGTCAGGAGCCCTGGGATTTATGCTTTTATCCACCATGCTACATATCTTTCCTGTTGAAATTAATCCCTAGAACATAATAATTATCTTAGGTGGGGTTAACCAATGCAGATAAAGAGGGAGTTCATCTCATTCAATCTGAAAAGCAAAATTTATTTAGATAATAACTTCTCTGTACTTTGTGTACCAAATAGGGTTCTGGAAAAAATAAATATCACTCAAGCATGTAACTGAGGAGTTTATTCAAGGGACCATTACAAAATGTGGGCAGAGTTATGGATAACCCAGAAGAATGGGTCAAGAACTCTGGGTCTTGTAGTGAGAAGACCTACCACCTCCCTTAGGCCTGAACTGGCAAGAGAGGGAGTGTTTACTGTCACCCAGTGGACATAGTTATAGGAGGATTCCTTGGCAGAGCTGTGGCCTTTTGTAGAGACCAAAGTGGCCCAGCTGGAGGGGGTTAAGCAATGAAATGCCCTATTCACACTATCACCCTGACTTTGAACCACTTGTTAGTCAAATGCAACCAGATGCCAGAAGCAGAATGCTTATTGATGCAGGCCATAACGATCAACCTCGCTGGGCACAGAGCAAGACAGAGAAAGATGGAGAGCAGCAGGTGTTGTATGGAAGTGTTGAATCACTCACTATATTGTACACCTGAAAGTAATATTACAGTTATGTTAACTAACTGGAATTTAAACAAAAATTTTAAAAAAAAGAGAAAAATGGAAAGTAGACAAGAAAGTACAAATAAAATATTAGCACATGATGCACCAGAAACTATGCTAGATTACTATATTGTCTCACAGACCACTGAAACAGATGAAAATTTAATATATTAACAACATAAAAAGGGATCCTATTTTAACAGTCATAAGGAGAAAAATCTATAGAATCACAGAGGCAAATGTGACCACTGACACTGGGGACCTGATCTCACTGGTTTTTGAATAAAATACGGTTTCAAACTTGCTATTCACTTAAAATATCTGGCTCATTTTGCATGAAGTATTGTTAAACCAATCTTTGGCTTCTAATACCTCTAAAGTTGATTCTCTAAACTTAAATTCAAAGTTTTATCTTTTTTTTAAACCAAGTGGTTTCAACCCACTCTTAATGTTCTCTCTACCCTCCTTACTCCTTACATTATCCTTACTTTCATTACTACACAACACACACATCCACATATGAATATGCATGAGGAATTAATTTCTGCAAAGAAAATCTTTTTATTCCTACATGTCTTTTATGATGACTTATTCTACTTTGTTTTAATCCTAGAGCAAATCATCCTTCAGTTTCTGTTTACCAACTCAATATTGAAGTTTCCCTTCTTCAATTATAATTTTGCTGCTGTTTCTTTCTCTAACCTTACTCTGCTTCACTAATGCCTAGAATTCCAGCTTCAATCCCAAGTCCTCAACTGCTGAGGTCTTAAGTAACAGCTCTTAGGCAATTGGGATCTCTAGCCCATAACTCACTTTGGCCAAACTTGATTTACTTGACCCGGTATTTCAGAAACTGAGTTTTGATTTTGTTCTCCACCTCCTAGGAAGCATATCTCTTGAAAGGCAACAGAGTTCATGCTCTTAACAATCACAGGTCCATGTGGCTGTTTCCTCAAAATCTTAGTACAGGACCTGGCACACTTTCTTGCCTACAGAATAACTTTGATATATATCTGCTAAAAATGACTAAAATGCTGCCACACATTACAATATCAGCCCTCTAGCTCCCAAGATTTCTCTCCAACACTTGCCACTCAGACAGTACTAATCTTTGAGCCATTCTTATTTCATTCTGTAGTAAGGATATTTGACTCATTTGGGACACTGGCCATTGATATTTTTACCTCACTTGGCCTTTTTAATGAGCGCACTCTCTCAAATTCTGACCTACATTTAGATGTGTTTGTACATGAAGCCATCCTCAGAATAACAATGCCCAGCCTGAACACTTTCTTTCAAGCCTCTAATTTTATCTAATTCTTCCATTCCTGTCTACAGTTCTTTGTCTTGGTCATTCCCAGCTTGAAATTATTTCATTACCTACCTGGTTATTTCATATCCCATTGAAATGTATTGATTGCTTTAAATACTTAATAGCTAAGAGATTTAAAATATATTTCTAAGGCATAACAAAGGACAATAAAATAGACATCACCAATACCTCCCATGGTTTCCCTTGTGCCCTTCTGTGGTTCTCTTCTCCTGACTCCACCAATCACACCACCTATGGTGACCACTATCCTGAATTTTGTGATTATCACTTTCATTTCCTCAGGTGCTTCACACACACACACACACACACACACACACACACACACACAGTCTATTTTGAACTTTGTATAAGTAGAATCATACTGTGTACAAACTTCAACTTGTTTTTTAATGATGAATATTGTCTTCATTAGATGGCCATGCATGTAGCTGTAATTCTTTTATTTTCATTGTTATATATGCCAAAATGCATCTTAACATTTGTTCTGTTAGTCACTGAGTTAGCTTTGTTTCTATCACTTTTCTGAATCTTATCCCTACTAGTGATAAAAGGATGCTCTAGGATAAGACCAAGTCAGGCTTTATACACCATTCAATTTTGTGTGAGTGAAGAGAATAGAAATCTAAATAAATCTTAACACAATCGCTAGGTAAGTTGATCAGTTGCAAGACCCATCTTAGACACTGGCATGTTCTGAAGTCATTTTTCCCTATCTAAGTAAAAATGCCTCAGTGGGATAAGAAGTCAAACTTCTGACTCAGATTGCCTGGGTTTTAGCTATGATCTCAATCCCTTTCTTTGTTTTGTTCTCTGTAAAATGAAGCTAAAATGGTGTATACCTAAAAAAAATTGTATTATTCTTGGATCAAATAATCTATGTGAAATACTTACCACCAGGGGTAATATTAACATGAAAATAAGCATGCACCAAGTCCTTTAAAGAGTCCCTGCAATGTGCTCCAATGACCATGATTTTTGGAAAAACAAATTTAAATAAATTTCCCCTACAGTTAATGAAGACCAATAGGTTTTCACACACTGTCTTCTCCTGCATTATTCTTTCCCTTTTTTATGATAAGCATTAGAGTGACAACTACTTTTTAGGAGATTTTGATAGAAGGCTGTTGAGATTATTAATTAATGTGCTTGGTTTCCATAGGATATTCTCTGGTAATCTGTAGTTGTTTTCTATAGAGTGATATTACTAGTCACAGAAGTCATGGTAGATATATTTGTCACGGAAATATGGAAACAGCTTCAAGGAAAACTCTTGGTACTGATCACTCTGAAATCTAACCCAGCATTTTGACCTAAAGAAGTAGGGCCAGACGTTGAGTCCCAATAAGTAAAATATCCTCTGGCATCTGCAACAGAAGCATGTGGAGAGTGGAGGAAAAATGAAAATTGAAATGTATGAGCCAGAAGCAAATCAGTGAATAATTCTTCCAATGACGAAACATGTACAATAAGCAGAGAATTCAAATTTTAGACGCTATGTCAAAATGGATTTTTTTTTCCTGTCAGAAATACACTTAACAAAGCAGGATATAAAATTATAAGTGGACTATACAATAAAATGATTTCTGCATGTGTTATATGAAATCAGGAGAAATTATTCAAGCAATGAGAAGTGAAGTGCAATATTTTTTTAGAACATTTTGAAATTAGTGATTTATTAAGTGGAAGATACATTTGAATAAAGTAATATAGTCTTGACTTACTCAAATAGTCTAATAAAGCTTTTTCACATTGGAGAACATTTAAATTTTTTACTGATTTGACATAAAATACTGACACTGACAAAGATAACATATTCATTATAAGCCCCTAGAATGAGGAGACATTGGATGATAAATTGTTTAATGAGTATTGTCAATTCAAAGTATTGAAGACGAGTCACTGCAAAAGAGTAACTAATATACTCTAAAATCTTACAGTAACATATGAAAGAAACTTGAAAAAGCTTTCCCAAATTTGACAACAATCCAAAAAGTTACATGGCATTACCACAGAAAAAAATGTGAGGCTGAATCTCTTCAAAACTATCCATTAAATAATAATAATAATCTACCCAGACGGTGGAGAGACTGACTTATCTTTATAACTAAAAAACAAATGACAAAATCATGTTTTTAATGTTTATTTATGTATTTTGAAAGAGAGAGAGAGAGAAAGAGTGAGCTGGGGAAGAGGCAGAGAGAGGAGAGAGAGAGAATCTAAGCAGCCTCCACACTGTGTAGAGCCCAGTATGGGGTTTAATCTCTTGAACAGTGAGATCATGACCTGAACCTTAGTCAAGAGTGGGATGCTTAACCACTGAGCCACCGAGGCATCCCTACAAAACCAGTACTATGTGAAGAGATGCTCAAATAACATGTAACCATAAAAATAGAATTATGGAGAAGTTTAATAAATGTATTATTTGTTTCTGGATTAGGCAACTTGTATATTTGTTCAATTTTAAAAACTGTGTAACTGCTAATGATTTACTTTTGTATTATAAGTAAATATTCACTTCCATACTTTAGTTTTCATTTGCTGTTTTGTATTATTTTCTTATTGAAACTTTTTCCAATTATACATGCTTCTGGCTCCACATAGTCTGAATTTTATCAGTGACATAGTAACTGCTTCATAAATATTAGCCTTCATAGCTAATATGTACATGTATATATAATATAAATGTATGGATGGCTATACATTTGTTTAATGTACACAGAGATGTCAATGAAAAAATAATGTACATTTTCATAAGTACCCATTTTTAATTTCTGTAGTCTCTACTTATGTTTGTTATTTATTATTCAGAGATTTTTCAGTTTGCATTTGGGTTATTAGCATTACATAAGATTAGACTGAGCAACAAAAGTAAAGCCATAGATGATTTTTTCCAGGTAGCTAGAGTGAAAAGTAGATAGTTAAAAAAAATAGTTAAAACCTCCATAAAACAGTGCTTTGCCCAAGATGATAATTACTTGTATGTGTACATGTATGTATACATACATATACAAAATTAAGAGAGATTTCTTCAAGAGACTTGAAGTAGGAATGAAATATTTAAAAACTTGAATGATAAACAGGAGAATGTACTTCCCAAATATAAATGCATTCATGGATATATAGCATAATAATTTAAGACTGAAATCTAATAAGGTTGCACAACTATCGAGGTATTCTACATGCTTCTGAGTTATGAGTGGAGATAAAGTTTATATTAGAACTCTATCACTTGGAATTCCTCTACTCTGTACTACAAGAAAAAGTAATGTTTGCCCCACTGTGTTGAACATATTGTCTTGAAAAGAATTGGTATCAATTTTTGAAGCTTCAAGAATGAAGCATAAAATAAAAATACAGCTTGTCAGAAAAACATAGTGTAGCTGTTTGTGATACTGGAGTAAGAGTTTTTGCAGATGACAGTTCAATCTACTAAAAACAATGGCATTTGAAAAGTATTAGATGTACATATTATCTATTTTACATAAAATAGATTTTACATGAATATACACACAGCATGGGTACACATGTAATTTAACACTTCAAGAGTTAACTCTGTTGCCCTTATTCACAATGGAAATTATGAAAAGCAATTTTGTGGTGGCTTTAAAAATATTTTAAAATGACTATATGACAGTATGTCATGTTGTTTTATATATCACAAATATAGTCATTTGACACAGCATGAAACAAAGTGTTATTGCTGGGTTTACTACAATACAGTATCATTTGTTCAAAGTCCTTCAAACAAGTAGTGATTTAAAGGAAAAAATTATAAACTCCAAAGTCAAAAGGCCTGACATTGAACCCTGATCCTGCCCTTTAAGGCTGTGTGATTTTAAGTAAGTGGACTGACTTCTCTGTACTCCTTTCTTCTGCTATAAAGTTGTCAATAACATGTCTTTAGGTTGTATTTTGAAGATGAAATCAAATATGAAAAGGCACATTACTGGCTACCTTCTCTCAATTTTGGTGAAATTTCAGGTTCATTGTCCCTTCCACATAACCTCATGAAAAAAATTATTAGCAAACAAGGCAATAATATCAATCTTAGAGAGACACAACTTATTTAAGCCATACAGTTTCCCCCCCCACCCCCCACCTATGGAAAAAACAAATGTTAATATCTCTTTTCAATGCTTTTGAGATTTCAGGAAACTTGGAGAAAATTACCAAGGAAACCATCATGTCTGTAAAAATATAACTTAAGACACAGACAAACTGAATTTATATGTGTGTGTGTGTGTATTCAATTTTTCTTTGTTAGTGTAGAGACGAGAAGCCAGCTATTGAGTCTACTGTTCTGGAATGAGTTCACTATACCTATATTCAAAGAGTTTCAGCAGTAGTAGGTATTTTGCATGTCATTTGGAATCCTAGTGTTTCCCATGTGTCAATATAAAATTGCTGGAACTTTAAAGTTTCTCTCTCTCCATGTAGGTACATGAGTGTGTTTGTCCCAGCTCAAAAGTGATTAAAAATAATTAAGAAAAATACAAACCAAGCAAAAGCACATTGTGATTTACACAAGAGCTACTCCTTCTATCGATATATGAGAGAAGAAAGAACAGTAAGGAAAATCTATGAACTACATATGCTAAAATCTCTGAACTATTTATGTTAATCATAACAGGAGTAAAAGCATGAATGAAAACCTGACCAGAAATAAAATCAGTAGGAGCCTGAATGACCACAAACCAAACATCAATATCTTAAGGAAAAATTAATATAATTAAACATATTCTTGAAAGAAGCAAGCAAAGACAGGTTAGAAAAAGATGCTTCTTCATAGTTACAGAAAAGAAACTGTAGATAGCAAAATTTTTGTAAAACATTTTTCTTAGTGTTTCTAAACAAGAGAACAGAGCTATCCTGAATGTACAAAAAAAATTATATTCAGTTGTCAAATGTCTACCAGAATTTTGAAAGAAAAGCTATAATATGGATACTGTTTCCCTATATCTCATTCTTCCCTCTGAAATAGACTTGCAGAAAACAATTCAAATTAAACGGCACCATGTCCCAGAAATATATGACAATCATAGTGTACATGCTATTTCTTTGATCTTCCCAAGAATTCTGTGAGATACCAATGTTCCATTTTCTGATTAAGACAAACAAGGTATGAAAAAACAAGAAACTTGCATAAAGTTATCTTAACTTTATAAATAATCAGAAGTATCTGCTTTCCATTTTCTGAAAGTTTGTGCATAATTGGTATTTCTTTAAATATTTGGTGGAATTCACTAGTGAAACCAGCAGGACCTGTAGTTTTCTTTGTGTGTATCTCAATAATATTCAACTCCTTTTTAATAGATTACATGTGTAGCTTTTTGCCAGTTTAGATAGTTGTGTTTTCCAAGGAATCACTCTATAGGGTAAAATTGTCAAATCTATTAACATTAAGTTGTTTACAATATTTATCTATAATTTTCATTGTCCATAGGACCTTTAGTGTTTTCTCTCTTTTTGTCTTAATCTTGCTGATGATAAGTTTTGTCAGCATTATTCATCTTTTCTTATAATTAGTTCTGGGATTTACTTTTCTCTATTTTTTATTTTATATTTCATTTATTTCTAATCTTATCCTTACTATATCTTTTTTTGTCTAATTTGGATTTAAACTGCTTTTAATTTTTTGGTTCCTTGAAATATAACTCCAGATCATTGATTTTCAGCCTTTATACTCTTTGATTGTATGTATTTAAATTTATGAATTTTTCTTTATACACTGCTTTAGCTACATCGCATAAATTTAGATACATTGTGTCACAAACTTTAGAATTATTTTCTAATTTTTTTACAAATTATTCTTTGACCCCTGAGCTATTTTGAATTATGTTAATTTCAAAATATTCGGGAATTTTTTTAGATACCTTATTTCCTTGATTTCCAATAATTTTTGTTCAAAACATTCTACAAATTTTTATTTTGAAATAGACTGAGACTTAGTGAGTCTTTTATATTACAGAGGGCAAATGTATAATCTGTCCTGACTTCAATTCCATATATATACTTCTAAACAATGTATATTTGTCAGCTGTTGGTTTTATTTGAAAATACCCTTAATTGGGTCTTATTTATGAAGGATATCTTCATTGGATACAGAATTCTAGCTTAATCTTTTTTTCTTTTCTCTCCTCTCTCTCTTCTTTTGTACTTTAATAATGAGGTTTCTTTATCTCCTGGCTTCCACCATTGCTACTGAGAATTCAGCCATCTTTCTTAGAGTTCAATAGAACTTCGTTCTTAGAGACACAATGCGTCTTTCTTTCTATTTTACTGGCCTTTTAGTCCATTTCTTACAAGTTCTCCGCTTTTTAGTACCTTGCCTGCAAGTCTCAGCTAACTCAGCATCCCCTGATTGCACTTTCCACTCGAGGGCTCCAACTCCTTATACTGTGTAGGGAAGTGTCCCACACAGAAAGCAGGGTAAAACATTATGCTCATATCACATGTTTTCTTTCTTTCACAATCTTGTGCTGCCTGTTATCCAATGCTTGAAGTCCACTGTTCAGATATTTTGCTCAATTTTATAGTTGTTAAGTGAGGGTAAGTAAATCCAACACCACCTTCGCTTTTGTACCATGGAAATCATAGTTTAACGAGGAAATAAACAATAAACAAGACCATTAATTTAAAAAATGTCTATGTTAGATACTAAGCACTAAGGATGGTATAAATCAGAAACATGAAGAGGATGGCATATGTATGGTGGAGAGGGAGGTTGGGGGGTGGTGAGTGAAGTAGTTGCTCTTTTTAAGAATTAGCCAAAGAGGGGCGCCTGAGTGGCGCAGTCGGTTAAGCGTCCGACTTCAGCCAGGTCACGATCTCGTGGTCCGTGAGTTCAAGCCCCGCGTCAGGCTCTGGGCTGATGGCTCAGAGCCTGGAACCTGTTTCCGATTCTGTGTCTCCCTCTTTCTCTGCCCCTCCCCCGTTCATGCTCTGTCTCTCTCTGTCCCAAAAATAAATAAACGTTGAAAAAAAAATTAAAAAAAAAAAGAATTAGCCAAAGAAAAGTGAATATGAAAATGACATCGGCAGAGTTAAAAGACAATCAGTTAAGATCCTTGGTGGGAAGGACCTTCTAGGTAAAGGAGCAGCCAGTGCAAAGAATATGCAGCAGTGTTGCTAGAAAAGTGGCCACCAAGATTGGAGGTAAGGAATCCTCAGGAGGAGTGCTGGCAGATGAATTTAGAGATTTAAATGAGGACTAGATTATGTAGTATTTTACAGATCATTTTTTTTAACCTTTATTCACTTTTTGAGAGACAGAGACAGAATGTGAGCAGGGCAGGGGGAAGGGAGAGAGGTAGACACAGAATCCAAAGCAGGCTCCAGGGTCTAAGCTGTCAGCACAGAGCCCTACACGGGGCTTGAACTCACAACTGTGAGATCATGACCTGATCTGAAGTCTAACGCTTAACCGACTAAGCCACCCAGGTGCCCCTACAGATAATCTAAAGGGCTACTGCTTTCCTTGAGTGAAGAAGGCCAGCAGAGGGCCTTGAGCAGAGATAGTTTACTATGCCTGGGTTTATGTGCCACAAACAGTCCCTGTGAACCAAATTTACGATTCTAAAATAGACTTGAGTCCTAGAAATGTGGTGTTGTTGCAAAGTTTCTGTATTTGGAGAACATTTTACCTGACTGGGACATATCCCAGGCTGTCTTGATTTAGCATGACTTTGAGGACCTTGGGCTTGTCTCAAAATGTCTCTGGTTCTCATTCAAACAATTCTCTGTATATTCACAGGCCAGTTGCTAAACAAAATTATGCTAGTTAGCTATTGTAGTAGTAAAAATACCTTCTAAGTTCTCAGGCACAAGAGTTTCTAAAGTAGGGGGCATTCTCTTGTCATTTAGTTTTCTGACTTATAGAATAGTGACTGTGCAGTGGTCTTGAGTGATGAGTTTATACACACATCACCCATAGAAAGCATATCAGTTTGACTGCTCGGGTTATAAAGGAAATACTCATTCCAAGTGACTTAAACAATAAAGGGAAATCATTGGCTTATAAAACTTGAAGGTCTAGTAGTTCAAGAAGGTCATCAAGGATCCAGTTTTTTCAGACTTAGTTTTACCATAAATAGAGCTGGATTCACTCTAAAGTTGGCTCCCCTCTGAGTCCTTGTGTGGATGCCAGCAGTTGCCACATTCTCATTCAGTAGGAGAAAGAATATCATCTCAAGATCACCGAATAAATATCTAACTTTCCTATTAGTTGAAACGATTCTAAATAGATTTCTGTGTTGAGAGGAGTGTCATGTTCTGATGGGCTTAGACCTGGGTTGTCTGAAACATTGTATAAAGGTGAATAGGACAATATTGATTGACTTAAATAACTAGAAGCCTATCAGTTATGTTAGAAGTATAATCAGGGCACCTGGGTGGCTCAGTTGGTTGAACGTCCGACTTCAGTTCCGGTCATGATCTCACAGCTCCTGAGTTCGAGCCCCGTGTGGGGCTCTGTTCTGACAGCTCAGAGCCTGGAGCCTGCTTAGGATTCTGTGTCTCCCTCTCTCTCTGCCCCTAACCCACTCGTATTCTGTCTCTGTCTCTCTCAAAAATAAATAAACATGAGAAAAAAAAAAAAAGAAGTATAATCAATCCCACCCTAAACAAAGCTGTTACTGTATGAGGAAGAATGGAATGAATGCTACATAGACGTACATAAAAGAGTAATCTCACCAGTGTTTGGACCTCTTCTTCCAGTGTATTCATGCCTAGAAAACTGACTTAACAGACTACAGCTTTCATCCTCACAAGTAGAGGCAAGGATAGAGATCACGAGTGTTGGGGTCCTCCTTGGAATTAATGGGCTTTACAACTGTTACAGAGGTGTTAATTTTAATGGCATACAATTAGACTAAATTAGGGTAGGGTGAGTAAGTGGGATATTCATCTGCTAAAATTACCAATTATATCCAAAGAACAGAAAAACAAATTCCTTTTGTTGAAAAGGTAATTTTTATAACAATTTTTATAGGTCATTGTTTTTAAAATATTTAATCATTTATTTTTGAGAGAGAGCACAAGTGGAGGAGCAGAGAGAGGTAGATACAGAATTTGAAGCAGGCAGGCTGTGCTAACAGCTCAGAGCCTGACACAGGGCACAAACCCATGAACCATGAGTTATGACCTGAACCAAAGTCAGATGCTTAATGGACTGAGCCACCCAGGCACCCTGAAAAGGTAAATTTTTGAAGCAGTTTGGGCCACGAAGACAAACTCCTTTAATTACTTCATATCTTGGCTTTTGTTGAAGATATCTTATTTCAGAAACATCATTTTTTTAACAATATGAGAGCACAGTTGTTAAACTATAGTTTGGAAGTTGTCTTTGGAATTACAAGAGTAATTTTCACCAATGCCATTATGGTTGGTCTAGGAACTTCCTTAAGAACAAGTCTAGAGAACAGATCAAGGACACTTTGCAATAGTAAAAGCAATAATAGTAATAATAAAAAAACTCATATTTAATTGAGTACTTTCTGTGTAAGAGTAAAGAAATTCATATACATTTACATATTTAATCTTCTCCATAATCCTATGAAAGCAAATGAGATACAGGGAAAGTAAGCACCTTGCCAATGGTCAACCAGCAAATAGAAAGCATAGCTGAAAGATGCTCTCGGGTGTTCTGACTTCAGTGGTCATACTCATGAGCATTTCACTTCTATCCAGAAGGTCATATAAGATCTTGTTCATTAGTTGCTACAAACAGTACATATAAATTGGTTTTGTATTCCTCATTTTCTGATCATTCCTGTACTTTTTGAAGAATTAACACTGGTTTAGCACAAAATGTCAGGACCAAAGAAATATGTTCTGTGTTAATCAACATGGACACACACTCAGACGTTCTGGAAAAACATTCACATATAGGATTGATTTCACAGGAATGCAGGCCTTACACATTAAATAAACCAATAGTACCATTATATGTGGTATTGAGAGTCCTCTCCTTGACCTCCCTTGTTTGAAAACATATCTTGAGATGTGGAGTATCTACTCAGCAACAACACTTGAGTTGTACATTTGCTAAAACTAAAAGAATGAAAAAAAACAGCAAGAAAAGCTAGAACAGGGTAGGAGTAGAGGATAAGAAGTAGATTCAGTAAGCTGAATAAAAGATATAAAAAAAGAATCATCATAATATGGAGATCGGCTTAAACAAGCTATAGAATTAAAAGTTCAGTCAGGAGAAAGGAAAGGGTCTTGGAAAAGAGAGAAGAAAATATTAGATCAAACATGCATGTGTATGGCCATTCTTGAAGAATTAAAAGGACAGAAAATGTTGACTTCTGGTGACTTTACCTGTTCCATGTGTCATAATACATAGCCTAGTAAAATTCATCCATAGAGACAGAGAAATAATAGCAAACCTTGATGTACCCAAAATGATAACTTTTTCCTATGTAATACTCTCCAAACCAAAAATAATACCATTTCAGTCTCTGTGTCTTTATCCCTTTCATTTCTGTTCACTAAAATCCTAATTATGCAGTCATATTCTGTTGCCTACTCCTTCAATCAAAAGCTACTGGGTATTTAGAATATACTGGGCTCTGTTCTCAGACTCTGGTTCTGTGGAGATGATAAAAGCACAACTCCTTCCCTCTTTGAGCTAACAATCCTTTGAAGGAGACAGAAACATAATTCAAGAGTCAACAATCCAATGGCTGCCATGAAAGCAATATGAAAACTTATTCTTAGTTGACTGGAGAAAGGAAACACTTGATAAATAAACACTTAAAATTAACATGAGATGAAATTGAAAAGAGCATCTGCTCAGAAATCAGGTAACCAAGAAAAGATTGGCATGAAAGGAATCCAGCAGAGGAGGGCAACAACACTACTAACTGCCTTTAGACATGACCAACCAGAGGACCTGAACTAGTTATCTTATCTTCTCCATAAAAAGGGAATAATAACAATAAAAACAAATGGCAGGGTCACCAACTCAGATATGAAAATTGCCAATAAAAAGCAATATATCAGACATATTAGGAAACAAACTTTGCTTTGGGAATGAATCATATGCCCTTGTGATCACTGAAGCCTGTAATATAGCTGTAGAATATTTCAGCTACTTATTATTCCATCCTATCAGATTTAGAAAAACGACAGGCTGAATGCTTAGCCTGTCTAAAGCTATTTCAGAAATTAATTTCGAATATTAAATCAAGAACTACTGCAACATATAAAGAAGCAAACAAGCTTGCTAAGCCAGAATAGTGACAATAAACTTGCATTGGGGCTACAGTGTTATACTCAATTTCTAATTGACTTACTAATTAAAGAAAATATTCTGTCATTTTTTTTCCTGTAGATAAAGATACTACTAAAATGTGTGAATTTACATAGGGACTAAGGTTTATAGTCAAATGAAGCATTGCTATAGGTTAAAAAGTTTAACAGCCGCTGTAAAAATATATTTTTACTTAAGATATGGGTTCTCATTAACACATTAAGCCAGCTACCAAATTCTTAGGTATTCTTTTTCTAAAATAAGCCCGTACTTACATTCAACCAACATGGCACAGCTACTTTCCCAATATGGTACACAGTAATGAAGACTACAGATATATTGCCAACTAAATAAATGAAAAATACTAAGGTCTATTGTAACATGAATAGGTAAAAAGCAATGCTATTCTGTGACTAAAATTTATTTATGAGAATACATGCACACACACACACAAAACATAAATATATACTCACACTTTATTCTTTTATTTGGAGACAAGGTTTTCTTTCATTTCAGGCTGGACATATTGGGGCCAATTATTTTATAATCATATAAATCATATTCTCTTGTTTTAGTAAAGAAACATGTTTTAAATTATTCTAAACAGATGGAAATTTGTCTTATTCTAGTGAACATCAAAATTTTTCCCTCTCGGTTACTTACTTCCATATTCTCTCTCTCTCTCTCTCTCTCTCTCTCTCTCTCTCTCTCTCTCACACACACACACACACACCTTTGACTTTTACTTACATAGAATAAGCAGAATACAGTTTCAATTTGGCCAATCATAGTTAATTCAAACAAAATAAATGATTACTGAGATACTGTCTCAACCTTCTGGGAATTGTCTTCACTTGCACACCATTTACCAAAAGGGAGCTTCTACATAAGACTCACATGGTACTACCCACTGTCTACCATTATTTGATCTAGGAATGTGCAACTTACTGAGTCTGAGACAGCAGTCACAGTCATCCCTGATGAACTCAAATTTTAAAGCAGGAAATAATACGTTAGGAGCCATGAATGTTAATTGCATTAATGGCTGTCCTTTACAGAGAAAGATCACAAAATCCTTTCACAGAGTCTTTGTTTTCCAACTCACGTTGGAATATGGCAAAGTCTTTTAAACAAGTATCTTGCCAATAAATTTCTTTTCTCTTAATATTGCCAAAACACTGCAACCAAATCATATTAAAGAATAAAATTTGGCTTCTGGTTTGTCCCATTTTTGTCTCTGTGAACACACAAACTACCTTATTGTTGCCAAATTTCCACTTGTTGTTAAACAAAAGTAAACTATTTTTATCATTTTGGCACATGACTGTAATGACCAATTTCTGGTCTAAGATTCTAAGCAAAGTTTCTTTTCCAGACTGAATGAGGATAATCCCTTTCTTTAATTATTTTACTTACCTGCTAGCCTTTTTTTTTTTACTTTACAAAGTCCATTTCAGTTGAGTATTTCTTATCTTTCAACACTAACAACTCATATAGTTATCCCAATATGTTCAGTTCAAAAAACTGTAAGCCCACATCCAAACCCAGTGCATTCAAGAGGCAAAGAAGTTGTCAAAGTGTAAATGATTCCAGGAATTCTGTAATGTCTGCCACTAGCAAACTTACCTTTTTAATTGATTCCAGAAGGAGAACAGCATCGACAGTCACTAAAAGTAAAACAGAAAAAAAAAACCCACACATTTAGTTTTTGAACAAGTACTGGGAAAACACACTATGAAGAATTACACTATTGTAATGGATGCTGTGCATAGCTTAAGGAAGACTTATTCTTCCAGCTTCTGGGAATGCTATGTGTGTTGTTCAAAGTCATGCCTCCTTCCTGAGGAATGGTATGTCCAATGACTTGGTTGATAGGAAAATAGAGACCCAGGCCTCTCACTGCAGCAAGACACAATTCTGATGGGCCATCCCAACTGAAGAGCTCTCCATAGGGTTGGCCGAAACCTTGCTGTGACTACCCTGCTACCCATTCTCTCCCACAGCCCTGTCCTATTTCTGTCCCTTTCCTATATAGGTATTGATTCTAACTGTCCTTCCTAATAAACTTCTTACTTTTTTTTAAAGTTTATTTATTTTGAGAGTGTACACATGCAAGTAGGGGCAAGGGAGGGACAGAGAGAGAAGAGGAGAGAGAATCCCATGCAGACTCCCCACTGTCAGTGCAGAGCCTGACATGGTGCTTGATCTCAGGAACCATGAGCTCATGACTGAGCAGAAATCAAGAGTCAGATGCTTAGCAGACTGAGCTACCCAGGCACCCCTAAACTTCCCATTCTCTATTCTCTTTGTCAGAGTCTGCTTGCCCAACCTGCAACATTTACTTAGAAGAAAGAGATTAGAGGGGAAAACATATCACATTTAAATAAATACATAATAAATAAATACATAAATAATAGTTACTTTCTTAACTTTCCCATGTACAATGTACAGTCTACTAAATATTTTACTTAGTAATATTAAATGCTTTATATACTAATACTAAATATCTTACTTTCATTACTTTTGAGCTTTGGCATATGCATTACACTACACATGAGGAAACTTATCCTTATAAAGCTAAAGCAATTTGTCCAATATGAAATAGCCACACAATAGGCAGAACTAAGAGTCAAAACCCAGTAAGCTTACCTGAAAACCCAATTCCCTCACCACTTTGGTATATATTATTGCATATATCAAATCAGAAGAATCTACTTTTCAAAAATGAGACTGTAACATATATTTCCTGTGCCACAATTCTCCTTTCCTAAGGTGTCATCTGAGAGTCCAGGATTGATTAGAATAATATTCTAGTCAACACCTAGCCAGTGCCAGGAAATACTTGCTAATGAGTTTTTATATGCCACTTTCTATGATTTGGGCTTTTTCAGCACTTCATTTGCTTTGCAGCACACAGCTCAATGTGTTGAGATATCATGTGTGGTCACTGTTTATAGAGTTAAAATATTTGGAGATAGAGAATATCATTTACAGAGGGCAGATAAGTAATTGACTAATGGTGGGAGAACAGATTAATCAAGTCAATCATTACATGGATAATTTGATGCTCACATGCATCTGAAAACAGACAAACTGCCTTATTCCCATTTTCAGACACCACTAAATCCAATTTTGAAAGATTTTAAGACAAACTACATAAGATTTGTAAGTCTAGGTAACTTAACCAAGACTTAAGCAATAAAAATAAGCTTGAACTCAGCTCACTTTTTGTGCTTCTTTGATATATCTTTTCCAATTAAAATATAATTGACCTCTAATGTGTATCAATAACACAGAAAGCCAAAAAAGAACAAGAATTCCTTTCATTGGCCTTAGTGCTTTTGGTTTATTTGAAATAAATATATCTAAACATTATGGGTTTCCATTTAATATGTAAAAGTTTAATATTACCTAGAACAATTGCTTGAGAAATGGCAAAATTAATCTTACTATTAAAGAAATATTTAAGCAACATTTGTTAGGTTAACTCACATTAAGAGTGATTTCCCACTTGTTTGGTACATTTTATTTAAAGAACAGCGTTCCATATCTCAACAAATGGAAAAAAAATCAGGATTTCAAGTTATACATTTTTTGGAGCTACAATCAGACAATGTTTTTAAAATAATCAAATATTGGGCTATCGAGACTTTAAACCTTGAGTCTCATTCTTAGAGCACCTGGATAATAGATTTCATGCCTTATTAAAGTACTTAAGCAATTATAATGAAAGATATATTTAGTTCTTTTCATTTAGAAGGAAATGATATTTCATTTCAGGTTATCAGTATAGAAAAACTATATTTGCAATATGATCAAATGTATCATCTCTCAAGTACAATTGTCAAGCTATACAAGCCATGAAATTTGAGTAAATCTGTCTTCTGAAATAGAAAAAAAGAAATATAGAACTTTTATTATATATTACCTATTCACATTGGCACATGTGTAATGTCAAGAAGGTATTGTTAATTCTGGGAGTTTCTACATATTTCAGTGTACTTAATCTTTGCTCACCTTACCAAAACATCTGAAGCTATGGTCACTGAGTCTGCAGATATTAATTGAGTTAACCACTTTTAATCAACAGACAGAAATGCTTAGAATTTACGTTGTCTTAGATGCACAATCTAGGTTAATACATCAGAATGCATGGTATAATGACGCATGCTAGCAAACTATAAATGGAAGCATTTATCCATGTATCCAACTTAGATATGCACAAGTCTTGAGGGCAATCCAAGATAGAAAATTAACTATGAAATATTAAATAACTCCCCAGGATCTCATAGCTAATGAATATCAAAACTCATATACCTTCCAAGAGGAAGAATTCATGTTTGAGGTTTTTATTTCATATTAAAATAATTAATTGTAATTATAAGAAAACCCAGATTGTAGGAGGGAGGCACAACTGTACTGCGTTGTTCAAAGAATTTGACTCATTTCATTTGGGAAATCATGGTCATCTACTTGGCTTAGGAGAACATTTCAGCTAAATCTCTACATGTCCTTTAGTTAAAAACCAAGAATCCAGAAACATAAAAGTAAGCTCTCAATAAAGAATGAAGATGGCTTCCATCAAATTAGTAGGATTTGTCAATGGAACAATCTTAGTAGGCCAAGAAGAAACAGGATATGATGACCGGAAATGTCCACTAAGTCAGTGGACGCTGTTGACTGAGATATTACAAAATTAAGCATTTGTTGATCCTTTGTGTGTGTGTGTGATAACTATGAAGTGTTTTATATACATTATCACATTTAAAATCCTAATAATCTTAGGAGGTGTGTCTTTTTCTATTATTATCATTATAAATGAGGTAACTAAAACTAAAAAAAGATTAAATGTAAGGGGATACAAAAATATACAAGTATTTACATCTCCCCATTCTTCTTCCTAAAGGGGCTGATTCCTTTGCTGCCTTAAAACCTTCCACAGGATGCTTGACTCTCAGCTTTGTTCCACTGAGCTGAGTGTTGAGGTGAAGCCCAAGTAGAACTGGGAAGTCAAGAGAAAGAAAAAATCGGTTTATATTAGATTGTAGAGACACAGATAAGTGGACAAAAAATGAACTCAGAGGATTCAAGAGAAGAGAGAAGCAACTATTTGAAAAAGAGCTCCACTGAGGGAAACCAAGAGAAGTGTGAGAGCCTCCATAAAGGGTAGAACTTTTTTTTGTCAAAAGGGCAGTCATATTCTAACAGGATTTTTAAGATGTTTCCGATGTTACATAGCTGATGCTTCCCTGATTTTAAAAGAAAGGCCTATGGTTTTCCTCAATAGTTTGCAGTACAAGAGGATCTTTTCATATCAAATGACTTGATGAGATTTGAGGTTTTTTTTCCTTTTTTAAAAAATTTTTTAAAAGGTTTGTAAATTTATTTTTGAGAGACAGAGAAACAGAGTACAAGTGGGGGGGGCAGAGAGAGAGAGGGAGACACAGAACCCAAAGCAGGCTCCATGCTCTGAGTCATCAGCACAGAGCCTGACATGGAGCTCAAACACACAAACCATGAGATTATGACCTGAGCAGAATTCAGATGCTTCGACTGAGCCACCCAGGCACCCCGTGATTTGGTTTAAAGAGAAGCAAGTCATGAAAGGGTAGTTCACTGTCAATTTAATGTGGAAATTATTCACATTCATACAACCAGTAAGTAGAACTACAATTCCATCCTATGTCTGTCAACTTCAAGTCTCTATCATTAACCATCTTCCTATATCAATTTTGTCTCCTAAGTTCCTCTTTCCTCTAGAGGATAACATTCACTTTCTTTAAAGGAAAAGGGTTGTCAATGAGTTAGGCATCAAAGAACAAACATAAACAGCCACTGGCACAGCCCAACTTATTGCTAGATTATTAAATTATTAAATTATCTACTACTTAAAATGTGTGAATACTTCCTCTGGCATTGCAACATTCAACAAATAATTTAAAATTACAGATTTTTAAATTACAGTTTCAATAGCTGAGGCAAGGCTTTTGCTATAGAAGATAGGAATAACTCTCCCACTCCAAAGGGAAATGCCAAATCTGGGCAGACAAAAATACAACAGATAACCAATATATTTCAGAACAAAAATAGAGAGATGTCAAATGAATGGATATACAAAATACCAGAAGAGGCAAGAGGATTTAAAAAAAAAAATGAGGGAGTCAAAACATGAGCAGAGCCTTAGGGATAACCAGGATTTTGCAGTAGAAAGGGTACTTGTAAGGTATTAGAGACACAGAGACAAGTATATACAAAAGAGACACCTGTGGGACACTTGGGTGGCTCAGTCAGTTAAGCGTCCATCTCTTGATTTCAGCTCAGGTCATGATCACATCGTTCATGGGTTGGAGCCCGCATTGAGCTCTACATTGACAGTGTGAAGCCTGCTTGGGATTCTTTCTCTCCCTCTCTCCACCCCTTCCCCACTAGTGTGCACTCGCTCTCTTTCAAAATAAATAAATAAACATTAAAAACAAAATTTTTTAAAAAAAGGAAGGACCTTTAACAAAAGACACTTGTCAAAGTTGCCACATTTTTGAAGACTAATGATAAACACAATTTCTCTTTCTCTATTGATAAACTTATTTGGTTTCAAAACACTACATTTTCTGCTAAGGTTATTTTATTTAGTTGCTTCGCTTCCTTATAAATGTTGCCAGCCTTCAGAGTAATTGTGACTATTTATCCAAAGAATTTTTGTTTGACCTGATATATGAAGAAATCCAAAATACTTAAGTGTGTTATATGTGTTATCAGTCAAATAAAACAATGTAGGAAGAAATAATCTTAGGAAAGGATTACTAGTAATTTAACAATTCCATGAGTTTTTGTGTGAATTTTTAATTTTTTCAACATTTTGCCATCTTGCATTCAACCTTTTGCTTAAGATTTATTTTATCTTCTTTATGTGAAACAATTTTCATTAATTATGGTCTCCAAACTTGAATCATTTTGAAGTTGTATCAGAAGTTCAGACTACATTTTATTTTCATTGCTCTGCTTAGGCTTGCTACAGTATTATGGTCCTCAATCTAAAAGAACCTGACAAGTTTCCTTCTGAAATCAATGTTCTTTAGAAGTAAGTCCCTCAAAGTTCCTGTTAGTAAGAGTGATACCTCCTAATGCTAGTCTATACATACCCTCTTTAACAGCCAGGGCTATAAGATGACTCCTCACAGCTCCTTGGCTTTGTCCATAAAAACAGACACTTTTGGCCATACCATATATTCATACTTAACCTGTCTTCCAAATTAATCTATACTTAACCTGTATTCTTAATACATGTGTATGTATATTTCAAAAAGAATTCTGCTTTCATAAAACTTGTCTAGACTCTTTTCTCTAAAATATATAATGTAATATTAGAAACATAGATCACCCCCCCCCCAGTATTTACTGCTATCTAGTAAATTGCCTTTAAAAAGCAGGTATTCAATAAATTCGTGTTGATTTATTGTTCTTTTCAGTTGCACAAAGTTTGTGATAAACATTCCCTATAGTTCTTTGAGAGCAAAAGGGAAATTGTGTCTCCATAGGTTCCTTAGAAACAATGAGTCTCCAGCCAGATCATGCATGATTTGCCTTTGAACCAGGCAGAGGGTAAGTAGCAGAAGGAACATTTTCTCATTTCCGTGACCAGAAAGATACATTCCTTTTACCTTCCTAAAGTCAGAGGATGAAATCATAGTCAATATATCTTAGCACATGAACTATTAAGTACATTTTTCTTTGTCTATAGAAATCAATGGAACACACAAAACTACTGTTTGTTCTCCCCTTCTTAGAAAAAAAAATGTAGAGTGGAGGCTTCTTTAATAAACAAAACAAAACAAAAAACAAAACAAAAAAACTCTCATTTGGATCAATTGTTTCTTTCTCCTACCAGTATAATAAGTGCCATTTGTATAAGCCAAATTATATGAGGCTGTGGGCTGGGGGAGATTGTGGGTATTGGAGTTTAGCAGGAATAACATGCTTTTAGTCCTTAGAAAATCCATCACATTGTTCTTAGTGAAGAATCAAACTGTAGAGCTGAGTAGCTTGGAGAAACTGAAGTATCACCCACCCTCAAGGCAAGGGAGGGAGACTAAGCTTTACTTCCTGAAAAGGGAAGTACCTCCATATATCATATCTTATTCTTCTATAAGGAAAAATACTCTCTTCTCCCCCATTTATTTATTTATTCAATCTTTTATTTATATCATCATGGGTTCATGTATATTTATTTTTTACTTCAGGTTATAGTCTACTACTGTGTTATTTATTTATTATTTATTCTGTTGCTCAAATTGTTACAGATTTGGCCTCTGGGAGCTCTTTGATTTTGACTGCTGTGTCCCTTTGACATGCCCCATCCTTTTGTACTTTGAACGCTTCCTTACTAAAGGTACTACAAGATGCTCCAGGCTCATTGTATGTTTTCACTGCCATGGCATTACAATTGAATTGAATTTTTAATTTCATAAAACAAGTTGACAGAGTTCTGTGCTCAATCCCCTCAGAAGCTGTGGTCTCCTATTATCCTGAGGTGACCTAGAGAAGCAGTAATTTTTGTCTCATTGAATTTTAAGAGTCAGACCATGAATGCACTATCCAAGCCTGACTCAAAGCTCCTATGAGCTATAATATTACCACATCAATCCAATCTCCTCCCAGTTGAATATCTTCTGTCTTATGTGAGCGCTTTGTATTTGTCAGGGTCCCAGAAGGAAATATACATCATGTGCAATCTGGTAATTTAAAAGTTTTGATAAAGGGTTATTTATAAAATGTAAGCAGTGTTTAACAAAATAACGAAGTAACCTAGGCCTAGTAAAAGCAGGATGTATTCTATCATTTCTAAGCCTTTAAAGGGCAGTGGTGGGAGTGCTTACCAAAACCTGGCCGAAAAAGCTCTATGCAGAAAGACTCCTTAGAGAAAGGATGCAACCTACCCAATGCAACCAGCCCATTCTCCTGGCCTCTGAGTCCTTCCACCTTCAGATATCCTACTGGGAACTTCAGTTTGTTGAACTCTAAAGGAAGATGGAGAGCAAGGAAGGACATTGAGGCAGTTAATTTCCCAGGCCCAAAGTAGGTGGAAAAGGGAGGACAGTGAATATATAGGGCAATATGGAAGACATGCAGTGTATTAATCTTATTTCAATAGCAAGCAAAAAAGGGATACTACTTTCCTATTCTTATCTTCCAAAACTCCATAATGTCATCACCATTTTCAGAGGCCAACTGGGATCAAGTTCAATACTGTATGACTGAAGAATCCAGATTATCTACATTTTGTGTGCCATAGGAACAGAATTCCAAATGAAAGAAAACAAAATGTTAAAGCTAATGCAAAGTAGTGATAACAGCAAAATTAAGAAGAAAAAAGTTAGGGGCGCCTGGGTGGCGCAGTCGGTTAAGCGTCCAACTTCAGCTCAGGTCACGATCTCGCCGTCCGTGAGTTCGAGCCCCATGTTGGGCTCTGGGCTGATGGCTCAGAGCCTGGAGCCTGCTTCCGATTCTGTGTCTCCCTCTTTCTCTGCCCCTCCCCCGTTCATGCTCTGTCTCTCTCTGTCTCAAAAATAAGTAAACGTTAAAAAAAACTTTTTTTTAAAGAAGAAAAAAGTTATAATCTAGCATAGAAGGCATGACCGGGTGAAAATTGTATAATTACACTGACCGGCTTTGTTGTTTAACACTGAGTCAGTCAGTCTCTATCTCTCTCTCTGTCTCTCTCTCTCTCTCTTTCTCCCCCCTTATATCACTTTGCTCATTTCTATTCCCTACCCTAGTGCTATACTTAAGTACCTCATTCTTGGACTTCAGGAGCTATCTTCCTGTGTCCGCCCTGTGATCTGTCTTACACATTAAACCCTGAAATATATTTCCAAATAACAATTTCTATCATGTCACTCACACTTTTAATAAAACCTTCAACGGTTCATCAAGACGCACACACAAAAAATAACATTTAAAAGCCTCTATAATGAGGCTTTGGCTTAGATTTACTTCACCTCTCCTCGCACAAATATTTGACATGTCACGTACCCACTGAATACTTTCTGTTTCCCAATAAAACCCTGCAATCTGTGGTGTACCTACCACTGTTCAAATTTCATTCCTGGAAGGAATCCCTTTCCATCCAAATCTATCTATCCACGTCTTCCCACATTGTCTGTTCCTATTGTATGCCAAAGGCACAATGTTTCCAGTGGAGTACAGCTCCTTTAAACCTTAAAGCTTGCCCCCAATTCACACAACCACATTCTCTCTGAATGAGATATAGGTCCATCATCTTTGTATTAACCAATCTACTTGCTCTGAATTACCTCATATTCTGCTTTAAGTTAGTTTCTGACTTTGAATCTCAACTTGTCCTTTGGAGCTTCTACTTGGCACTGTTTTTCTGGATTTGAACTTTTGCTGCCTTCTGCTGCCATGTTTTAGAGTCTTTTTCTAACTACTCTACTTGCAACTGTCCTAGGTGTATATTTGAAGCAGCCTACCCAACTCTGTGACTTTATATCCCAAGGTAAGCCCTCACAGTTTGGGATATAATGTCCATGAGCCATTTCCAGAACCTGTAATCTTAGTCATCTTTGAAAAGCCAATACATACCAGTCTCTGACACAATAGTCATTGTATGCATAGATACATGAATAAATGAGTCTTTCAGTTTAATACTCTCCTTGCTTATTTTTTCATTTTATTTTGATTTTTTTCTTTCTGATAACATATACCACTGTGACTTTTTTTTTTTTAATATATAAATTTGTGCTGGTGACTTTCTTGCTAGACCATGAGCCTCTGGACAGGGAGGAGGAAAGGAGACAAAACCATTGAATTGTTTTCTTCTTATTGTGGCATAGTGCATTGCATGTCAAAGGCATAAAAGAACAATCTGTATTGAATTCAATATTGAAATTTGTACATAATACCACATAGGAAGCTAAATTTGCAAGATATGAATAGGCTTGCCCTGCTGATAGAACAGTTCATCCAATAATAGTTTCAATTGTGAGTTTTAAAAAAAAAGAAGCCATTGATTTTATGTATTTAGTAGATGATTTTGATTTTTATCAAAATAATTTGCTATCTTTAGTAGTCGGGCTGAGAGAACATAAGTCTCTTATCCAGGCTATCACTGCTTTCATTCTTCTTCCTCTGCTACCCTCTCTTCTCCAAAGAAAAATGCAGCCAGAGATGGACTTTCAAAACCTACAATGGCCCCATGTTATTTCTCTGCTCTTATCTCTCAGAAACATCCTGACCTCCCAGCTCTCTCAGAAACATCTGAAGTTCTTATTTGACACCATCTCCAAATAAGTTGTACCCCACTTGCTGCTCTCCAACAACACCAGTTCCCTTATTGTTCTCTGAATCTGCTCATTTGCTAAACTTGAATTTCCTTCTCAAGCTCTCTGTGCCTGTTTTTATCTCCCTCTGGAATGTTCTTTCCCCAAAATCCTTTTGGTTCATATCCGCCCTTGATTCAAGTTTCTGCCCACTGTTTACCTCATCAGTGTGGCCTTTGCTGACCACTTTATCTAAAATAGTGCTCAAGAAACAATGTTACTATGGGGCGCCTGGGTGGCTCAGTCGGTTAAGCCTCCGACTTCAGCTCAGGTCATGATCTCACAGCCCTGCGTCAGGCTCTGTGCTGACAGCTCAGAGCCTGGAGCCTGCTTCGGATTCTGTGTCTCCCTCTCTCTCTGACCCTCCCCCGTTCATGCTCTGTCTCTTTCTGTCTCAAAAATAAATAAACATTAAAAAAAATTTTTTTAAAGAAATAATGTTACTGTATTTTTATTTTTTCTTTATGGCAATTATTACCACCTAGCCAAATATGTATTTGCTTTTTTTTTTTTTAATTTAAGTAATCTTTACACCCAACGTGGGGCTCCAACTCACAACTCTGAGATCAAGAGTCACATGCTCTACTGACTGAGCCAGCCAGGTGCCTCTGTTTATTTTTTAATTAACTGCCAACCTCTACTTGAATTTAAGCTTCAAAAGCAGAGATTTCATTTTGTTTGTTGCTATTTCCTCAGTGGCTAGAATACTCCCTGTACTATTTGAGGCTAATGGTTTTACTCCTGCTGTGGAAAGGTCAAGTATTTCCTTGCATATTCAGAAATATAATGAGTATTCAAATATCTGTTAAATATAAGAATAAAAGATTAATGTAAGTTTGGACATAGAAATCAGTGATCATGTCATCATAAGAGCATGTGTATATAAACTTCTTTAACACAGTCATGCCTACTTATCATTCTCTATATTTATTTTTCTAAATCATTGAATATTGTGTATATTCATGTAAGTTAATTTTGAACCATGCTATCCAATATGGAAGCACATGCTATTCTAGAACCATACTATCTCAATATAATTAAGAACTTCGAATGACTGTCAGGTATAAAATATGCGACAGGTTTTAAAGACTTAGAATGGAAAAAAATACAAAATACCTTATTAATGACCTTATATTGATTACATGGGGAAATACTAGTATTGTGAATATGAGTCAAATAATATATATTCTAAAATCAATTTTAATTATTTATTTTTACCTTTCTTAATGTAAAACACTTACTGCTAGCAACTTAAAATGATACATGTGGCTCTCTTCATTATATCTCCATCTAATGGCACTGATACAAAACCTTTGGATAGACTCAAACTCCTAGGGTCAAAATCCCTTGTTAGGTACTGGAGTACAGTTGCATTAAAGATGCTAAATATGTGTATTTTTAATTTAACTACTGACTTACAACCAATCTACCACTAAATACCACAAAGTTTTTGTTTTCTGCTAATGACCTGGCATATCTATTTTATCAAGTAATGAAAAACGACTAAATTTTTAAGACTTCTATATTTCTTTCCATGTTTCTGGATTTCTTAGTCTTTGCTGCTAAACAACTCAGAATCAAATTTAATTCTCAGCCCTGATTTTCTGATATCATTCTTTTCATCTTCTTCTTTTTGTGATTTCTAAGTAACTTCTAATATTTTTCTTGGTGTGTTATGATATAAAGATGTCACCTGTGCATCTAATTCTTTTAGGAAACAAATGGAAATGATAATGTATTTTTAACTAATTTCAATAATTATAATGTTACTACATATACCATATATTGAGCATTTATTATGCTATATACTTTTACTGAATATCTCTCAATTACCATAATGAACCCACTGAAACACTCATGGAAGAAGTAACTGAAGCCTTCAGAAGTTGAAACTGTTTCAACATGTTGTGGTAAGGTATAGGATAGAAATATGGTACATGACCATCTCCCAGGGTGGCTGGGTGGCTTGGTTGGGTAAGCATCTAACTCTTGATTTTGGCTCAGGTCATCTCACAGTTGGTGAGATCAAGCCCCGCATCCAGCTATGCACAGACAGCATGGAGCCTGCTTGGGATTCTTTCTCAATCTCAAAATAAATAACCATTAAAAAAATCACTATCCGTGACAGAGACAGTCCTGTAATTACAATGCAACATTAGACCACGCTGCCAGGATTCCACTGGATCTAATATCTCAACACCAGCATAAAGAGCGAGGTGTTAGACTTTGAATGCATTCTATTGTTGCTCAATTTGCTAACAACTGAGAGGGGTTTTCATTAGTTTTCTGTAAGAAGCCTCAGCACCAGAGATTTTTTACTTCAGCAGAAGCAGTTTTAAAATAGTTCCTTATTTCACAGCAGGCATCACCTCAATTACCTCCTACACCTAAAAACTGCAGAGGAAAGCACAGAGTTCCTGTGGCATCTTGACATCTTCAAGCAAAGACACATTTGAGGTTCCAAGTATTGGTATTATGAGGTATTTGCACAATCAGAGATACTCTTTCAAACTCCCTTTTAACGTGAAACCGAGTCCTGATAATAGAGTGGGTTTACCAGGCTGCCTTACCAGTAAGCGGGGGTATGCCAAGTTAAGTGAGCTTCCCAAGGGAAATGAACAGTGCTTTACATTTATATTACACCTTTCACATAGAAGGATATCCAAATGCCTTACTAGTTTTATCTACAGGGAGCACTCCCTCACAGCTGAAATGCAAGCACCTGTGGGGTCTAATATGACAGACATTCCACAGCACAACAGCATTTAGGAAAGGAGGTGGAAAACCACCTTCTCAAGAGAATGGCAGGAAGAATTTTATATGGGCAGAAGGTAATTACACCATTGGAATTTAGCCAAGATTCATGTCTTCATACTCTTCTTTTTAGTGATTCCTGGGTCTGGCTAGATTAGGTCAAACACCTTTCATGCAGGGGTGATGACTTCTTCTGAGCTCCATATGTGGCCCCTATTTGCTTAGCCAATGTAAATGTTAATAGAATAATATGCAAATAAAATGCATCCTGTGATCTTGTCCTTATTATCCTGGCCAAGGTCTGAACATTGCATTATGAGTAAATGCTATTCCTGTCCTTTGTTCCTGAATTGACCACTCGTTTGGAATTATCACTTTAGTGTCAATAAAGGACTTGTCATAGCAACCCTAGGTTTCCTTCGTGGGCATCCTGAGAGGTCCATGTCAGGAGTAAACCTGCTTTGTAAATAATCATCACTCCATTCAAGGGACACAGATGCAAGCCGGTTCTGAGTCATTTTAAATAACCTGTTTGCACAGTTAACTTCCCTCCTGCTGTGGAAAGGTTACACATTTTCCAGTGTAATTTTGAATATTTTTTATTCCCTCACTTTCTTTTTCATGGAAAAAAAAATGTTTTTGATGAGGCCCAAAAGAAAAGAAAGAGAGCTCAATTATTGATCAGCATTGTTGAATGTAGAATAGAGAAGTTTATTTCATAGGTTGTATTTGAGGTGTTTTTAATTGATTGATTCATTATTTTCTCAAGCACAAAGGAGAACTCTGGGAAAGCTCAGCCCTGCTTTTTAGAAGCTGTGTTGGACTGTTGTGCATTAGCCTTAGTTGAAAAGCACAGTGGAAAATGTTTCCTTTCAAAATACTTGTTTTAAGCTTTTCCTAAAAATGTTTTCAAACATATGCCAAGGCCCCCTTCAATGAATGACTTTATTTCAAAAAGCAATGTATAACTCCAAAGCGAGATTTGAATGTTGGATCTTAATATTTATAGACGGAAAAACCATATATACACGTTGCGTGCCCGTGCACATGCGCGCGCGCACGCGTGCGCGCACACACACACACACAAATACCCCCTGAGACTGATAACCAACCTTAAAACTCTCTATACAATCTACAGAAGAAGGCAATCTGTCATATTTCCAAACTGATTTCAATTGCTGTATCTTTATCTTTTTCCCCACTTCACTATTATAGATGGGTAGGAAAAATCAAAATCTTTGATTTAGTTAAATTGTACCGGATTATAAATAATGCACATGTGTACAGGTGTGGATATATGTGTGTGAATATTAAAATATTTATATCTATTTTTATAATCTTAGTTTTGCTCACAGATCCTCAATTGTCTTTTCCATCCATGCTTTCTTTTTCAGTATCATTAGGACAATCCAGATCATTATGCGTGTGCACATGCACACACACATGCACATGCACACACATACATACACACATGCACACACATGCAAAACAGGGCTCTCAAAAAAATTTAAGGTAGTTCCAAACTTAATAAATTCAGAAGCATAAATGCTGCAAGAATATTTAAATATATTTTGAAAATTTATTTGTTATACTATTTCATTTTGTGAACTGTGAATAATTAATTTTAAATTTTTGCGTCAATTTGTCATTTTCTTTTTAATTTTTTAACGTTTATTTATTTTTGAGACAGAGAGAGACAGAGCACGAACAGGGGAGGAGCAGAGAGAGAGGGAGACACAGAATCTGAAACAGGCTCCAGGCTCTGAGCTGTCAGCACAGAGCCCTACACGGGGCTCGAACTCACGGACCGTGAGATCATGACCTGAGCCGAAGTCGGATGCTTAACTGACCAAGCCACCCAGGCGCCCCTAATTTGTCATTTTCAATCAGAGGTACTAAACCACAAAGTCAATTATGTATTTATATATATACATGTTAATTATTATCAATTTCTTTCCCTTAATACCTATCCTCCCTTAGAGTCTCCCCTGCTTAATCCCTATCAGACTGATATTGTATAGAATTTAAATTTGGGATTATCCTGTATATATGTTATTTTTTTTCTTTTCTGTGGATGTTTATATTTTTTTAAGGAGGACCTTTTTGTTTGTTTTTGCTATAGGTAACGAATTTTACAAGTTATTTGATCATTAACTCATATCTCCCAAGCATCATTTTTTTCCTTTTTTTAAAGTATCATTTCACAAAAATTGTTCTATTATGGGTTTTTATGAAGCTGAATTTCTATGATATTGTAGCCTGAGAACATTATTTGGTTTTTGTGTTGCTGCCTTATTTAAGTGTCAATGACTGGATATAAAATACTTCATTCGGTTATGTTTCTTCAATATGTTAAAAACCCTACTTACCATGTTTTCTTGTATGCAATATTGTTCTTGGTATATCTGATGTCAAATACTTGTTATTTCATAAGTAACATCTTCTTTCTCACTGGAAACTTTGAGAAATTTTTTCTTATTTTTTTCTTATGCTCTATGGGCCCTTCAATCTGATGTGTTTCATATTTTTATTCTGATAAATTTTCTCTGTTATTTTTTAAAGAATTCATTCTTTACATTTCAATTTTGTTTCTCCTTCTTGGGACTCCTATTAGCCTTTAATGATGTATCACTTACATACAACCCTCAGTGCTCATCACAAGTGCCCTGCTTAATACCCATCACCCATCTAGCCCATCTCTCACCCACCTCCCTCCATCAAACCATAGTTTGTTCTCTCTCATTAAGATCCTCTTGTGGTTTGTTTCCCTCTCTTCTTTTTCCCACCTTTCCCATAGGTCCATCTGTTTTATTTCTTAAATTCCACACGAGTGAAATCATACTATATTTGTCTTTCTCCGATTGATTTATTTCACATAGCATAATACATTCTAGCTCCATCCATGTGGTTGTAAATGGCAAGATTTCATTGTTTTTCATGGCTGAATAATATTCTCTTGTATGTACGTATGTATGCATGTGTGTACACACACACGTGTATATACATGCCAAATCTTTTTTATCCATTCATTAGTCGATTTGATCCTTTTTTATTATTTCTTGTTGCTTCATAGTGCACAAACTTCCCTTGGCCTTTTGCATGTTTATTATGCTTATTTGAAATCTATATGTGACGGTCTGTTGCATCTGATGATATTACTTTTCTTTTTAAATTTTTTTTTTCAACATTTATTTTTGGGACAGAGAGAGACAGAGCATGCATGGGGGAGGGGCAGAGAGAGAGGGAGACACAGAATCGGAAACAGGCTCCAGGCTCTGAGCCATCAGCCCAGAGCCTGACGCGGGGCTCGAACTCCCGGACCGCGAGATCGTGACCTGGCTGAAGTCAGACGCTTAACCGACTGCGCCACCCAGGCGCCCCTGATGATATTACTTTTCTAGTCCATTAGGATTTCTGAAGTGAATGTTTCCTAAGATATTATTCATCTTGGTTTCAGAGTTTTAGTGTCATTCAGTGATTCTCAGACTTCCTACTAATCCTTTGGCTTTTAGTTCCGCCTTGATCTTGTTTTGAAAAGTATCTTGTACAGATAGTTTTTGAGTGTTTTAGGGCATCTCCAATATACATCATGGTTGCCTCTAACATTTCCCTCTACCTCCTTACCATTAAATGTTCTTAATTTAGCTAAGTTATTTATCACTCAACCATCTGCTTTACAATTTCCAAGATTCTGTAGCAATTGTCTCCTCTCCTATTCTCTACAAGTGTATATTAATTTTTTTTTAAATCTTCATTTTAGTATGGCTTTGGAAGGGAGCACAGATCTACTCTCTATTAAGTCTCTCTATCTTTATTCAGAAATCTCAGTGTTTAACTGTCACATAGTTTTTCAGTTTCTCCTCAATGAAATTTCTTCATCTTCCTATTAGGAAGATAATTACACTATCCCCTGAAAGTCTTTAATATTTGTATTTGAAACTTATTAAATATCTTCTATTATGGATCTTTTTCCCTTGTAGATCTTATACCCCCTAGCCAAGTATATTTTTATCTGCATACTTTCAAACAAAATTTAATTAATGCACATTACTTTATAAATAGCAATTTGCTATTTATGAGAAACATATCACTTATACTTTTATCTTTAGTGCCTGCCATATATGTTCCATGAAAAAATAAAGAGAATGAAAATTATCTTATGCTTTACACTCTTTAGTTCTTGTTCATTAATGAATGTTGCTATGTTGGGAAACGTTATCTGGCCCATTAGGGAGATATTGCACATCCAAGCCCTTGCTCATCATGATATAATTCACATATCTATCTCTGAATGTAGGAAGACAGTCTTTCTCTTATGTGCAGATATGACTGTGATTATATCATAGGGGTAATAGTGATATCTGTCAAAACAAAGAAATATGTTTTCTTATATAGAAAAACAACCCACTTAAAAATAAATTTACTCATCTTGAGTGAAATAGCTAATTCCCATTCAAGTTAATGATATTTGTGCACATTGATCTGGAGTAGAAAAATCCTCTCTAATGTGTGTGCCTGTCAGGCTTCTGTCTCCATTAGGTTAACCCAGTATCCTCTTTTGCCATACATGTAGCCCTTTTGGCAAACTTTCATCATTGTCCTTGTTATATGTCAGGATAAGAAATAGTGAATGCTCCAGTGAAGAAAGATATGGAAACCAAGAGTGACTTAAAGAACAATAATATAGAGAATTTTTATAAAGTACTACTTACTTTATAAAGTGAATTTAATTTCCTGCTGCTGATTTCTGACTGAAACAACAGCTAACACTTTCTAAATGGTTACTTCGTGGCAGAAATCACAAAAAGAAATACATATAGATTATTTCTCAAATCATTAATATTACTACTCCCATTTTTACAGATGAGGAGACAGAGTTCTAGAAGACTAGTTGATGGCAGAGCCAAGATTGGAACTTGGCCGGAGTTAGGATCACTCATATAGTGAGACTCAAAACAGAAAGTTCTCTAAGTAATTTGTTATTAATCATAGATAAGATATCTAACTTTTGAGTAATTTACTTAAAAAATTACTCAACCATCTGCTTTCTAACTTGCAAGATTCTGTTGCAATTGTCTCCTTTCCTATTCTCTACAGTAGTGTATATATGTTTTTAAATCTTCATTTTAGTGTGGCTTTGGAAGGGAGCATAGATCTAGTCTCTATTGAGTCTCTATCTTTAGTGGCTTACTTACTTAAAACATTTCAGAGAACATTGCTCTAATGTCAGACTGACTCATATGCTTTCTTGAGAAGAAGGCAAATGAATGGAATTATAGCTATAGAAAATGTACATAACCAGCAATATATTTTAGCTATGTCACAAACTTTAGGAACAAAAGATTTATGTGACTTCTATCTGGCATGTATGTCCCAGTGAAAAAGGGTGAGAATTACTGTTCTATTCAAATGCTTACATATTGACTCCAGCAAAACTGATGTAGTATATTTAACTCATTTAACAATTATATGGTGAAGAATAGAATTCTTTGTGTGTGACCTTCTGTGTGTGTATATATGTCTGTATTGAATGGCGATAAATACATATATGCATTCCCTGGAAGTATAAACCGAGTCAAAATGTCATTTTAATAACACACACTTGATACTTGAACTTTCCAGAAAGATTTAGAAATGGTAACCTAATGAAATTTAATACCAAAAAGCCAAAGACAGATGTTTGAAGGAATATACACAGTTTTAAAATGGCAAGGTTTAAGACTAAGAAGATGCCATTTATTAATGATCACCTAAAATAAGTAAAAGTAATCAAATTAAGGGTTAAGATAAGGACTATCTTAAATTGGTGAAGCAAATAAACTCCAAAAGCTCAAGAATTTGGCACTTAATAATATTCCTCTCATTTATGTTATAGAATAATGCAAGTGTTCTTGATGAGGAGCTCTCCAAGTCCATGTTTCAGGGATGCAGACTTTTTCTATCTAATGTGATTCCCATATTTAATACAACTTTGATACTTTCTCCATTTAAGCCATACAGAAGAAACAGGAACATGGATGTTTGTTTGTTTTCTAGACCTCAAAGTGGCATATATTACCTCTCTCATTACATTGACTATAATTCACAAATAACCACAAGAGAGATTGAGGCATATAGTATACATATATATATACACATACATACCCAGGAAACAGCCCAGCTCACATTTTCTGGCATAGGATCGCAAATACCATGTGGAAAATAAACCGATGTGACTCCCCAGAATCATACTAAGAGAATAAATGCAGCAGAACCATTGTTTTATTCTCACTATCCATATTGAGATAGCAAAATCATGATTAACCCAAGGCATCAAAAATATCAACTGTAGCCTTTCACATAAATGAGATGATATTATCTGTTTACATGGTTTTCTGGGTTCCCAAAATTTGGTTGCACTGTCCAAACAATTCTTAAGCTATAAAATTGTTTAATTCTTCAGAATTGAGAATGCTTACCACTTATTCTCAGACAATGGGCATTTGAGATATAATTAGAACCTTTTTTAAAAAAATTATATTCCCCTAGGCCACACCCCAAATAAATTGCTTTCTGAGAATGGAACCCTAGCACATACATTTGGAAAATCACCTCAAGTGACTTTTATGCTCACATCTTAACAACCACCCCTCCTTCTCCCCCTGTCAAAGGAACACTATGGTTTTAATAATGTCAATTATTTAGAAACTTCTAATATCCCCACTTACTTTTTACAGGAAAGACGAACAGAAGTAGATATTTATATCATGATCACTACAGTTTGGTAAAAACAAAACAATACAAAAACAAAGAACAGTTCCACAGTTTCTAAAATAATCAGTTCCAAATGTCAGCTGCATCTCTTATTCTGTTACTCTAGGAGATATAAAAAAAAATGGGATGATGTATTTTGTCCTTGATTCTTGGAATCTCTTTGGAAAGGCACTTCTGAAATGTTTAGGGAAAAAACTGTGCCAGAGACTGTGTGTTCACTAAATATAGCCTTCCCAGTCTCCCTGCAGTCAAGTTAGAATTCTGTGATTTTGCTTCTCAAAAAACTGGGAGCAGAAGTAATTAAAGGCAGTTAGGAGCCCCCAGGGCTCATCCATCTCCCTGTTTTCCTACCACAGAAGCCTCCAGGCCAAATTTCCTTTCCAGCCTTGCCATACGGAGTGGAACAGCAGCATTCGACCAGAGTCTGACCTGAGCATGTAATGTATGCGTGCCTGTGTGTGTACATGTGCACATGTGCGTTATACCACTAGGTTAGTGTGTGTGTGTGTGTGTGTGTGTGTGTGTGTGTGTGTGTGTGTGTTTTAAGAAACAGAGAGAATGTGAGCAGGGAAGAGGTAAGAGGGAGAGGAAGAGAGAAGGCCCCATGTTCAGTGCAGAGCCCAACGCAGGGCTCAATCCCATGACACTGGGATCATGCCCTAAACTGAAATCAAGAGTCAGATGCTCAACTGACTGAGCCACCCAGGCATCCCAGGGCATTTGTCTTTTTGGTTGATAATATTAATTTTGTCACTTGTTTTTAAAACACAAATTAATTAATTAATGGAACAAACTAATTGATATACAATTCTGTGTGCCAGAGACTTCTTGGGAATTCAGCATACCAAAAGAATAATATGTAGTTCCCATTCTCAAGGACAAATGGACACACAAGCAACACAAGTAACAAAAAAATGTTAAGGGTATTTTATAGAAAAACATTCAGCATACAGTGGGGCTCTAAGTAAGGAGTGTTCATTGAAATGAATATTGTTGAGTAAGACTTCGGTACAGAAAATAAAATGAGTTTCCATGATCATATTGATGGCCTTCATGGTTTGGCTCATTCCATGTTTCAAAAGTGTTAATAACTTTCAACATAGCTGATGCTGTTCTCATTGCTATGCCTTTATTTGTGAACACTTGGCTGTGCAAAGTCAGCAGAATCAGTTTCTCATGGAACTATTGCTCACACACAGAATACTCTTAGAATTTGATCTCGCCAGTTTAACCACAGTGATGACATTCTTGCCTAACATGGAATCTCCTGTTAATGGAGCTGCTCTTTCTAATATTAAAAATATGCATTTAACAAGGATAAAAGGATAACATTTTGAAAAAATGAAAAAAAAGACTCTCAATTTAAGTGTGCTAGGGGTTTGATCCAATTTTCATTTTGAATAGAATATTGCTGCAGTAATTATCTTACTATTTAAGTACAAGAATAATTAGTGTAGCAATCTGCTAGTCTTATAATACTCACAGTTCAGAGGTGAAAACATTATAATCTTAAGTAAATTATAGATGTTTAATTATAAAATTTATATGCAAAGATGTAGGAATAATTAAATAATTTTTCTGATTCAGAAATGTATACATATGTGTAATAAAGAAATACATATTTATTTCCTTTTTTAAAGGAAAAGGTTATCTTGTGGCAAAAAAAATCATTTTCATATCTGAGGGAATCTAGAAAGTAACAAAACTCTGAACTGACTATAATATTCCCAAGTCATCTTAATACTATCTAATTTCACAGAAAACACTTTTTCAGTTATACTGTGATTTAATATCTAATATTATAAAGTTAAGTTCAACTTGTGCAAGAATTTATCCTCTTATAAATATATAATTTCTATTGATAACTATGAATAGGAAAATCACTAGATTTCTCCTAGGGATTTTGGCACTATGTAAATACTTAATGTTTTAACAAAAATGGTATTTACCCATATACCAGAGTAATGTTTCAATTTATCAAGGATATATACATATATGGCTGACCAGCTTCCCCCCACCCCAGTCATTATGGGCATTGGATATACTTCTAGTAATGCACAAAGGTTTTTGCCCTTTTCTTTGTGAGAATAAAATAGAGGGTGATAACTGAGGCTTCTGTACAAATAGGATTGGATTTTAGGTACATAATTTTCACAAGCAAAATTGAAGATTTTTAAGTCAAACAAATACCAAATATGTGGTACAATGTAATAGAATTATAACCTTCTCCCTATCCTGCCTCGCTCTTACACTCTTTCTGTCTCTCTCTCCATCCCTGTCTTACTCATTCTCTTTCTCTAACTCTTTCTGTGTGGAGCTGTACGGAAATTTTTTCCTCTATTGCTCTATCCAAACTCTGAGATATTTTCTAGAAAAATGACAACAAAATGGCCATCAAAATGTATGAAAAGGGCTTCTTAACTGAACAAAATGTTTGATATTTTAGATGATCAGTTTCAGAAATCAGATTTTTGGTTTGGGCACAAAAATTGTGTAACCAGTATAGCATCCAAGAGAGGAATCCTTTCTTCAACAAGGTTTTATCAGTCACCTATGCTGTGGCAGACACAGTGACATGACTGGGAATATACAGTGAGGAATAGCAAATGCCCTAAAGAGATCATAATGTAATTGGAAGCCAACATTAGCTTACAGGATTAGATAACAGTATGCAATGTTTTCAAAAAGCCAACGATAATTTCCCACAAAACTTAATCTCTCTGATTGCATGTCTTCACCTCTCCTACCTTAACCCTTCCTTCAACTCTGCTCCAGCGTCAATGCCCTCTTCCATTTCTCCCTTGGACTTTGTAGAGCTGTTCTCTCTGCCTGGAATGGCTTTCCTTTTAAATATTCTGTGATTTACTCTCTCAGCTCCCCAAAATTTCACTCGGATCTCAGTTTCTCAAAAAGGGCTCCCCTGACTCTCTCATGTTTATTCACCTCAGACTTTTTTTTAACTCTTCTACTCATTTTTTCCCCATAGTAATTGATGTCTATGAGTATGCTATTCAATTTGCTTATGTATTTTTCAAATTTATTTTTGCCACCTACAAGGGCAGGAATTTGTGTGCATTGTTCAATAGTGTTTTGTCGGAGCCTACAAGAGTGCCTGGCATGTAATTATTCAGTGAATTTAAAAATTATCTTTGAGTAGAATTATTGTTTTGCTCTGAAGTTGTATGTTCGGTAGAATGGCAGACTGAGTAAACCTGAAGATTCTGCAACTACAAACTACTAAAGATGCTATATAAGATATTTTTTAAAAAATACATGTGCATAGCAGCATTCATGAGAAAGAACAAGAATCTTTCAACTGCAGTTTCCCTCTCCTCAAGCTGAAACTAAGCACAAGGAACATATCAAGGACAACAAATCAACATAGCTGTTCTGGATGCTGAATATTATCCTTTCATTCATTCAATAGTGTTTTTAGTCTGTTGATAAGCAGTAGAAACTATTACTGATAGTGAGATATGCATCCCATTTTTTCCCTTCTTCTCTAAAGCAATTGATTTGACATTTTACCATTATAATTAAACATAGCATGCGGATCATAAAATTCAATTCATTAATTAACTTTTTTATTCAACAGTCATTTTCTGGGGCTTCTATATGCCAAGCACTGTACCAAGAGTTAGCTATGCAAAAATTTAAAGAAAAACACAGTCTGCAATTCCATGGAATTTGACTCAAGATAGAGAGCCAGATCTTGAGTCAATCACGACACAATCAAATTGAAAATTATAAATTTTCATAATGACTACATCAATTTACCACTGACTAAGTCAGGCATTTATTATGTTCCAGGAACCATGCTAGATGATACAAACATTGAATTATTTAATTCTCATGTCCTATTAGATAAATAGATATTTTCCCCATTATTCATATGATTTCACTGGGGCCTAGAGAGGCCAGGGGGAAACAATGTGGTTGGTAAGCATCAGAGCAGGGATCAAGCTCATATTTTTTTGAGTCCAATAACCCATCTTAATCACAATTCTATACTAACAAGTATAAGGATTTTCCAGTGTTCAGAGACACTTTATAGGAATAGCATCATATTCCGAGAGTTGCGATTAAAACTCAAGACTCTCTGAACACTGATGAAAATTTCACAGATGCTCACTATTAATTTGGTGTATGGGTGAGCATATGTGTTTGCAACAACTTCATATTCAGGCCTAGTGCAGCCAGGGTCTACTAATCAGAATTCCCAGAGACTGTCTTTCCACTTTAATCAAGCCGCATGCACTGTTAGCCTACCCCAAGAGAGTAGCTCAATTCTAATGAAATTTCTGTTTCCTATATTCTTACGAGGCATGGTACATTAACCATTAATAATAAAAAGAATTTGACTCCAAACTTTCTGCTTAGTTATACCCAGTGATAATAGTAACTAGAGTGTCATCTTTGAAATTGTATATTGTGAACAATAATATATAAACAAATCTAAAATAATGACGTTCAAAATTTACTAAAGACTTATGTTCTATATACAGGTAAATTAGTAAACTAGGATTGATCAGCATGTTTATATTTGAGTTTGCTTTCTATACGACACACAAGAAAATTTTGTTGAAAGTAACTGAGAACTTAAAAACCATTAGGTAATCTCTTTCCTTTGTTGCAATGACAATAAACTACATTTTGGCACTTATACTCTTTAGCTTAATATGACCCTGAATCCTATGAAATTTACATGATGGAATATATAGAGTGGTAACCTGAGCTTTGAAGTTAGAAACAGATAAATTCAAATCACTGATATGTGCTTATTACCAGTGTGATATTTGGCAAATATTGTTGTCTGCATCTTTTCCTTAAAATTCATGTTGAAACCCTAAACTCCAGTACCATAGAGCACAACTGCATTTGAAGATGGGGCCATTGAAGAAGTAATTGAGGTTAAATGAGTAAATGAGGTTAAATGGTGGGCCCCTAATCTGACTGGTTTCTGTTTAAGAATAAGAGACACCAAGGATGTTTGCACACAGTGGGAAGGTCATGGGAGGACCCAGTGAAAAAGCGGCCATCTGTAAGCCAAGGAATGAGGCCTCAGGAGTAAACAAACTGCCGGTACCTTGATCTTGGACATCCAGTCTCCAAAACTGTGAGAAAATAAACTTCTACTGTTCAAGCTGCCAAGTCTGTGGTATTTTGTTACGGCAGCACCAGTGAACTAGCAAGCACATAATTTAAACACTTCAGACATCAGCTTTTCCTTTTTTAAAAAAAAAATTTTAACGTTTATCTATTTTTGAGACAGAGAGAGACAGAGCATGAACAGGGGAGGGGCACAGAGAGAGGGAGACACAGAATTTGAAACAGGCTCCAGGCTCTGAGCTGTCAGCACATGGGGCTTGAACTCACAGACCATGAGATCATGACCTGAGCCGAAGTCGGACGCTTAACCGACCAAGCCACCCAGGCGCCCCAGACATCAGCTTTTTCATCCATAAAGCACAAATAATAGTTCCAGCTTTCAGAGTTTTGTTAGGAGGAAAAACATTATATGTATATATCCTGTCACGTGGCAAGCTCTCAGTTAATGAGAACAAGCAAAGCCACTGATGTATGCATCTGGATGTGTGCACATAAGCACTTCCAGTGCCATGTTTCGTACACAATATAAAACAACGTCGGTTCGAGTTAGGAATCTAACTCCTTTCTTATACTCTATTTTCTATGAATCGAGTCATAATATGCCAATGTATTAACATAATAGAAGATGGCCTTAAACTAGTCACAGAAGCTCTCTGTGAATTCTACCATTTCATTGACTTGTCACAGCAAACAACAAGTTGGCCATGTCAAGCCATAGCTCTGGATATGAATCTCTGGTGTCAAGTAAGGAACTAATTAAGTATGAAATTACCGTATATATCTAAAGCTGGGTCTGCTCACCTTTAGGCATTTTGGGAATCCACCTAATGAGAAACGAGTTTTGCTCCACAGGACAATCACAAAGCTCATTAATGCTCATTAAAACATAAGTAGTATTCAATGGATTCAGCAAAATCTCACTGTATTTTAATGGGCATCTGAGTTATCCAATGGAGCAAAACCCTGTCATGGAAAATTTTTATTAATATAAAAGAAAGCATAGGCCAATAAATATAGTAAATATTGTTAGGTGTAGCTATATTAGAGACACATCTGTGACAAATAGAAAATAATATCCCCAGAAGTTCATTTCTTAACATTTGAAAATAAATCTGTCAAGGGCGATTTAATAAGAATCTGAAATACTAGGGAGAAGTATTGTACAATCACAAGATTATTCATCAACACAGAAGTTTTGAACTGCCTTTTTCATTCTGGATTTAAAGAAGTTGAAAGTCTTCTATTTTGTACCTCATTTAAAAAATGATATAGATGATGAATAAACACTTATTGACAAAGTAAATAAATTATGTTAATATTTAAGTCCATAAAGTCTATTTTATATATACGTACATGTATGTCTGTCTCTCAAAAATAAACATTTAAAAACATATATTTATATACATATATATAAATATATATATATATATCCACTCATTTCTTTTCCACAAATATTTGAATGCCTACTGTGTGTCAGAAATTATATTAGCACTAAAGCAAAAGCAACCAAAACAGAATCCTAATCTTGTGAAGCTCACATTCCTGAGAGGGGAAGAAAGGTAATTAACAAATAAACATGCAAATATTGAACCAATTAAAAAAGAGTTACAGAAAAAAAAAAGTAAAAACCTAGCAAGGGTATCAATTCTCTATAATCTCTTTCAGAAAATATAAGCAGAAGGAAAATTTCCTAATGCATTTTACAAAGCCAGCATTATTCTAATTGTCTCTGTGGAAAAGCTAAAAGAATTAACAAACAAAGGAACAAACAAAAAACCCTCATAGAATAAATGATTAAGAAAGTTTGCAAGATACAAGGCCAATATACAGAAGTCGATTGCTTAAATTGAAATTAAAACACAGTATCATTTACATTAGCAGCCAAAAAAATTTAGGTGTGAATTAACAAAATATGTAAAAGATCCATATGAATAATACTGCAAAACTCTGACAAACAAAATCAAAGAACTAAATAAATGGAGAGATACTGCACATTCATGTACAGAAAGACTCAATATTACCAAATTGTCAGTTTTTCCCAACTTGATGTTTACATTCAATGTAATCCCATAAAAATTCCAGCATTTTATTTCATGGATATCAACAAATGTATTCCAAAGTTTATATGGACAAGCAAAAGACCCATAATAGCCAAACACAATATTGAAGCAGAATAAAGATAGAGAATTGACAGTACCCGACATCAAGACTTACTCTAAATCTACGGTACAAGACAGTGTGGTATTAACAAAAGAATAAACAAATAGATCAATGGAACAAAATGGACCGCAGAAGTAGGCCCATATAAATGTAGGCTATTGATCTTTGAGAAAGGAGCAAAGACAGTACAATGGAGAAAAGACAGTCTCTTCAACAAATGATGCTGGAACTACCAGACATCTATATGCAAAAAAATAAATCTATACACAAACCTTACACCCTTCACAAAAACTAGCTCAAAATGTATCACAGAGCTAAATGTAAAATATAAAACCATAAAACCCCTAGACCAGAGGAGAAAACCTAGATCACTTTGAGTATGGCAATGACTTTTTTGATACAAAACCAAAGGCATGATTCATGAAAGAAATAGTTGATAAGGTAGACTTTATTTAAATAAATAAATAAATAAATAAATAAATAAATAAATAAATAAAAATAAAATAAACCTCCTGCTCTGGCAAAGATAATGCCAAGAGAATGAGAAGATAAACCACCAACTGGAAGAAAATATTTCCAAAGAGACATCTGATGAATTATTATTATCTAAATTATACAAAGAACTCTTAAAACTCAGTAACAAGGAAATAAACAACTCAGTTGGAAAATAAGCCAAAGACCTTAACAGACACTTCACCAAAAAAGATATATAGCTGGCAAATAAGCATTTGATAAGATGCTCCACATTATATGTCACCGGAAAATGCAAATTAAAATACCACTGCACACCTCTTAGAATGGCCAAAATCCAGAACACTGACCATACCAAATGTTGGTGAGAATATAGAGCAACAGGACCTCTCATTCACTGATAGCAGGGATGCAGAATTATTCAGTCACTTGGAAGATAGTTTGGCAATTTCTTACAAAATAAAACTTACCACACATTCGAACAAGTACTCTCCTTGGTATTTACTCCAAGTGGTTGAAAACTTATGTCCATACATAAATTTGTACACAGACGCTTATAGCATTATTAAAGCTTGAAAGCAAAAAAGATGCTGTTGAGTAAATGAATGGATAAACTATGGTACATCCAGACGATAAAAATAGTATTCAATGCTAAAAAAAAAAAAAAAAAAAAAAAAAAAAAAAAAAAAAAAAGCCATGTAAAGACATAGAGGAAACTAAGTGTATATTTCAAAGTGAAAGAAGCAAATCTGAAAAGTCTGCATACTGTATGATTCCAATTACATGACATTCTCAGAAAAGGCAAAGTTATGGAGATATAAAAAGACCAGTGGTTGTCAGGGGAATGGGGTGGGGAAAGATGAATCGGCACAACACAGAGGATTTTTAGGGCAGTGAAAATACTCTGCATGATACCATAAAAATGGATAAATGTCATTATACATTTGTCAAAGCCGATAGAATGTGTAACACCAAGAGTAAACCCTAATGTAATTTATGGACTCTGGGTGATCATGATGTGTCAATGTAGATTCATCAATTGTAACAAATGTACCAATCTGAAGGGGAGTGTTTATAACGGGGGAGGCTATGCATGTAGGGAGCAGAGTAAATGGGATGTTTCTGCATTTTGTGCTCAATTTGTGCTAAAGCTGCTCTAAAAGATAAAGTATTAATAAAAACTTTGAAAACACAAAAACCTAGTTAGGGTATATGTAGTTAGGGGGCAAGAGAAAGTGTTATCATAGAATGGACAGGGAAGACCTAAGAAATTGATATTTGAATAGATAGTGAAATCAAGAGAAGGCTTTGGGTATATATGAGGGATAAGCTTTGTACACAGAGGGACCAGCGAATATGAATATTCAGAGGCAGCAACAGGTTTGGAGGAATGTTAAGAAGTCCAGTATGGCTGGAATGCTATGAATGATGAAGAGTAGAAGAGGAGTTGAGGTTAGAAACATAGGAATGGCAGCAGAAAAGACCTTCCAGGCTTTCATGAGGAATCTGGATTTTCATGTAAGTGTAATAGGGTCATTTGAAAGTATTGCATAGGGGAGTAACCTGATTTACTTCTGTGTTAATGGAAAAATTCTACATGGAAAATAGGTTATGGTAGTTTAGAAAAGGGTTATAACAATGAGTCTGCTGAAACATGTTTGAAAGGAGTGTTGGCAGAAATGAATGATAGATTAGATGTGCTGTGTGATAGAAATGGAAAAGCCAGATAATGACTTGAAGGTTTTTAGTGTAACACATTGATTGCCCAAACAAAATTTTGCTGTTTTCAAATGAGAGTTTTTGTCTCAAGTACATTGACCAAAACTGACATCAGTGAATTTTACATCTAGAATGTGAAGTATACATGGGCAGTTCTTATCAGCCAGTTGCAAGCCCAATTCTATTCTCATTCAGGATGGTCTGCCTCAGAGTCATTCTATTATCAAGGTTTTAAAAACCACATTAATCTTAACATCTCCCAAATGTAAGTTTATAACTGATTTTTCTTCTAAGCTTCAGAATCTAATTGTTTGAAGTTGTCTTAGGTATCTCAAAATTATAATGACCCAAGATGAACTTTTGGTATTCTACTACAAATATGTTCTCCTGATGCTTACCTTTCTCAATAAAGGTCAGTTTCTAGTACTTAGTACACTGGAAGTCCTTCCTGCTATCTTTCTTCCACATTAGCAAACTTATCCCTCATAAGAGCCATGACCATGTTCTGTTGATTCTATTTCTAAAATATATTTCAAATCTAACCATTTCTCTATATACATGCTGCCAGTGACCTACTCAAAACCATCATCCCACATCTAGATTACTTGTCTATCTACTCTGCAGTAAATTGTACATAGAATTTTAAGAAGTTAGACCATTTTGCAAAGAAACAGTAATGGGTAATGTGTAGAAATGAACATGGAAGCTGTCACAGAAAGAGGTAGAAATAGAAGGAAATATCTGGAAAGAGACGTGAGGTTGACATAGAGATTTTGAGTATTTGTTATCTCGTATGAGGAAATTTAGGTTACATGGTGAAGGGCAAGGGAATATACAGAAAGAGTTTGAAGATTCAGCTGTGAGAGGGAATAACCTATGGATCAATGTCCCTGAGGTGGAGGCAGGGGATGAGATACAGAATATGAATGAAGCATTTGTTTTAGAGGGGAGAAACAGTTTTTCTACCAAAGTTGAAAAAAAATTAGTAAGATTGGGATATATCTAGATGATTTATAGTGCCTTGATGCTGATGACACCAAAGGTACAAAAGTAAATTTTGATGAGAATTCAGAAAGTAAGGAGTGGATAATTGGAAATGTCTCTCTTCATTTTATGTGTACAGAAGTGTACTAGAGCTTAAAACAAAACAATGCATGTATCTGGATGACTTAGAAACTTACAGTTAATTTACTATGAAGAAAATATGTGTAAGGGAGTTTCTAGTGGCCTATAAAAGGTGACTACATTAACAAGTCACATTAGCATAGATGACTCATTCTTAAAGGATTTTTTTTATGAAGGAGATACTTATCATATTGTTCACTGACTGTATAATAGAATTTAAATGAATTAGGCCTCAGCTGTTATCTTCATTTCACAAAAAAAGCATGATATTACAGCAGAAAGGGATAAATTATATTTAAATAACTAGAAGTTCTTAATATGACTAAAATTATGTAAATTCCACTAACCATCAATTTTCTAGGAATTTTCGTTTTCATGCTAATTCACGAAAATCAAGCACAATGTATTTGCAGCTGGTGCAATTCTCCACCAATCTTTCCCAAGGAGAATTAGTTAAGAAATGTACTTGAATTACAGAAAAATATGACTCAATGAACCAGGTAGTGCCATGGGGGCATGGTTCCTTTAAGAAAAATGTTAAAATGTTTGTAAATTTTAGGACTATCTTAAGAAAATTAGCTCTTTGGTATTATAATACACTATACTCCATAGGATCAGTAGCATAGGACTGCATTTGAGAGAGGAAATATACATGTGAAATACTGGGAAAATATTGTCTTTGCAATCCTACAGCCCAGAGCTTCAATGTCAGTAATGTTACTTTGACCTGGACAACACCCTCACTATCTGAATCTTAGATAAAATGGTAATGATAATAATGGTAATATGTTTATAATAAGAAACATTGTGAAACTTTTAAGGATTTTTTTTCATCTTTTTTTAAAGATGATAGAGATTTACACATGTTGAGTGATTACAAGAAGGACAGTAGACCAAGGTAAAGTATAGATTAAAGAGACATATTGTATATTCCAGTAAAAAATCTGAGAAGTTAGCAAGGGATATAATCTATAACATGAATAAGAAAATATCCAAAGAGATGATACAAAACATCCAAGAATATGTTGACCAAATAATGATAGATTCTATTAAAATATTAAGGTTAATTAGATGGCAGTGTACAATAATTCAACTGGTTCTTTAAATATCTGCAAATTTCCTATTTTTATCCCCAATCACCGATTTAATTCTTCTATCCTTTTACCATATCTGTAACTTTTCAGCAGTTGAAAACTAATAATGATAAAATTACTACCTCATTTCTTTTCGCCACATATATGTTGCAGTTTTTTATGAATATATACCTATACAATATTTGAATTAATCTTCTAGGTACAATGCAAAGATTCATATACTTTTTCAGAATTCTGACATGCCCAAAGAACAAATGTATTACATGATATATCTAATAGATGTCAGCCAATAGCTTGGTCAAATCTGCTAAGCCTCCACTATGGATCTCAGAGAATATTATCTAAGATGGGCTTCTAATAAAAGTTCATGCTAAGAAACAAATCTACTCAGAAGGAAATAAGAGCGTATGTTTCTGATATCCTCAACTCTTTTTCTCAGCAAGCAATAGGAAGAAATATTTCTGGCAAGAAGCATTAAATCATTCATAGTTTAATATTTAAACAGCATCACCAATATTCAAAGTATTGAAATAATAACAAAGCTATAAGAAACAATAAAAACAAAAAAAATCACAGAGGATATGAAATAGAGTACAGAAAATTTGAAACAGAAAATCAAAATTTCTACTGATCTCTCCCTTTTAGCATAAGGTGGAAAAAACTTTTAGAAGTTTATCTTAAATCCAGATTCTTAAATTACAGATTCCATGGACAATGGCACTTTCAGAAACTGTAGAAACTCTTTAGATCTAACCATCTTACCAATTGACTCCATTGGTAAGTCATACTCCAAACATCCCATTCTTACGGTTATAACAGATGTACTAGGTATTGTACAGCTGGAGTCTGTGATATAAATTTCTAGGAAGTATTTTGAAATACCATCTGTCAAAATGATAAAAGCATGCTTGTCAAGAGGCACCTAGGTGGCTCAGTCAGTTAAGCATTAGATTGTTGATTTCAGGTGAGGTTATGATCTCAAGGATGGTGAGATCCAACTGCAGGCGGGGCTCCACCCTGGACATGGAGCCTGCTTAAGATTCTCTCTCCCTTTCCCTCTGCTCCTCCCCACTTACTCACACATGTGTGCATGCACACACTCTCTCACACAAAATCAAGAAAAGTGGCACCTAGGTGGCTCAGTTAGTTGAGCGTCAGACTTCTGCTCAGGTCATGTCCTCTGGTTCACAAGGTCGAGCCCTGCCATCAGGCTCTGTGCTGACAGTTCGGAGACTGGAGACTGGAGCCTGGAGCCTGCTTGGGATTCTGTGTCTCCCTCTCTCTCTGCCCCTCTCCCACTTGTGCTCTGTCTCTCTCTCTCTCAAGAATAAATAATAAACATTAAAACAAAACACCAAAAAAAAAACATGCTTGTCAAAATATAATTCTTATGGATAATCAAGATTTTACTCAAACGTTTGGCTAGGAAAATGTTCACTAGAGTATAATTTAACAAAGAGAATGTGTTGAAAATAATGCATTTGCTAATTAAATGATAAAACATTGATGCTTTGTTGAAGGCATTTACTATAGTCATTTAAAAAAGTGTCACTATAGCATTTCTACTAGCAGGGAAATTTTTCAAAATATGCAGTTAAATGAAAATGAATAAATTACCAAAAAGTATATTAAAAAGTATATTTTACATAAAGGAAATGTATAGGTATATGAATTGTTACATCTTGAACAATAGTACAAGCTAATAATAGTAATAACAGTTAATAGCAAGAGCTACATTTTCTCATTTTTGTCTTCACAAAAAATGCTGATTATCTCTTCCATTGTGAGATGATGAAAGTGAGCCTTAGTTTAGTAAGGTGAATTGATCGAGAGTAATAGAGATTATAAGCTGTTGAGCAGGTTTTAAATATAGTTTTCTGACTCCAGACAACTGTACATTTCTTCTATACATTAATAATATTTTAATAGTGAATATCTTTGGAAGCTTTCTGATGTTTATTATCTTTGCTTTGCTTATTAGTGCTACCTAAGTTTCTTTAGCATATATGCATTACTCCCGAGGAATAAACACTCTAAAAGGCAACAAAAACATACACTGGTGATCAATAAGAAAATAAGAAAATGATCAAAAGCAGGGTGCCTGGCTGGCTCAGTCGATCTCAGTGTGGTGAATTCAAGCCTCACATTGGGCATAGAGCTTACTTAGAAAGAAGAAAATAATCAAATCAACCATATTACCATGGGCGAATAATATGGTAATCAACAATGAATAAGGTAGAGATATACTTATCTGTGTATGTGTAATATCTAGAGAGACATAAGGTTGACATGTATATATACACTCATATTATATTTGAAATTACTTATTATTAACCAAATAATCTCATTGTTAGTCCCAAGCATGGTAAAGGAAGTGACTTTTTGAATTTTGAATATTTATCTAAGTCTAAATCTAAGCATGTCTTTCATAGTTCTTTTTCATGCGTAGAAGAATGCAAGTTACAGATGCATTACTAGAGTACATCATTCACAATTACGGGGAAATTTGTTGAACTTTTGTGCAAAACATTTTAGATTCAAAGAAATTGCATCTATGGCTTTGGTGATTCCTGCTACCTTTACAAAAATTATTGTGTATATCAGAGTATTCTTGCTTCGTGCAGTATGCATGGGCACATGCACAAACACACAAATGGAAACACACCATGTCTGGCTGACTGCTTCAACGAAAAAAGTGGAATTCCAGCTAAAAAAAAAAACCTAGTCCTCGAGTTTATTACCTTTATTCTTCAGCAAATTCTGTATATGTCTTTGTAATTGGGGTTTAATTTTCATTTAGAATCATAAAGGAATGACCCAGACAAATAATTATCTTGCCTTAACTTTAGCATATGTTTTTTTTTATTTCCCTCTGTTTATAAATGAGCAAAATGGTAGAAATAACCATTACCAGGAGTTTAAAAAATAATGTGTGACCTGCTGTGGCTTTCATTGGAAATTAGTTTTTGATGTGTATTTTTTAATTTGATAGACTGACTGACATTTTTCTCATCTTTACTACACAGATCAGCAACTCCCACTACTTGGCCAAAAGGTTAATGAAAAATAGATAGTAAAAACCAAAAACATACCAGGAGGATGTTTCCTGCTTCTCTTCATTCAAACTAATAATTTGGAGCATCTATCAAGTACTTTTTAGAAAGAAAATAAGCAAAGCAAAAGGGCTAGTAAAGAACATGATTTAGAGCTTCAGATCAGACACCTGTTCTGAGATGGCTTCCTTAGCTATGTCCACTGCATGTTACCCATTACCAAATACAAACAGTCCCATACCTGAGAGTTACAGGTTTATCTTAAATATGCATTTAATCAGGCACTTGCTCTTTATAGAAATGACAATATAACTTTAGTCATTTTTATGTGGTTAAAATATTCAAATGAAAATGTAATTTAAAGGCACTGTTCACACCTGCAAATGTGCATACACAATACACACATGCATATATGTATGCATATTTAAACATTTATACCACATTATATATATATATATATATATATATATATATATTAAGTTACATATTGTTGTATATTTTAGAATCAATACAAAAGTATTCTTCTGACCTGAGCTCATTAAAGGAACTCACATTCAAGAAGTATGACATGTGACCAAAATCCAAAACACTGACAACATCAAACGGTAGCATTAGGAATTCTCGTTCATTGCTGAGAAATGCAAAACAGCACAGTCACTTTGGAAGACAGGTCAGCAGTTTCTTTCAAAGCTAAACATTCCCTTACTATATAATCCCAAAATTGCACTTGTTGGTTACTTGCCCAAAAAAGTTGGAAACCTATGTCAACACAAAAACCTTTACATGAATGGGCGGCTTTATTCATAATTGTCAAAAACCTGATAGTTCGAGAGGCTGTGTATATATGGAGGCTGGGCATACATGGGAAATCGCTGTACCTTCTACTCAAACTTTCTGTGAGCCTCAAACTGCTCTAAAAAACAAAGCCTAAAAAATGACACATACGGTTTGGATTTATTGGTATTAGACAACACTGTGTTAGGAAACCAATGAAGTAACATGAGGCCGAAAGCACAGAATTTGAATATGATTTTAGATCTTGAGTTTTCCTACAGAATTCCAAATTAGATCACCATATTTGACAACTTTCCAAAACACTGCTTCAAAATCTAGACAATGCAACTTTCCTGAAAAGTTGATAACTAATGTATCAAATATCCAGCCATTTTAGTTCTATCACTATTTTAGGACAGCTTGCAATTTTGTGTTTTCTGAGTGTGGTAAACTTAATGACCACTGGGAAGGTTGCTCTTAGTAGAACTAGAAAAAACAACTTATTTTTTATGATACTTCTATTTTAGGGAATATAACTTTCTCAGTGAGAATTTGCTTTCTAGGGAATGTTAAAGACACCCCAGCTCTTCCTTTCTTCCAATTTTTCAAAATGCATTTGTAAAACAGATAATAAAGACATTGCTTCAAATGCCTTAGAGGGTTGATATATACAACCCTCCCCAAAGTGGACTTGTATTTAATGGGTCACTTTCATTAGAATCCCAAAGAACTGCTGCAGCTGGCCCTTCCTTTTTCTTTTCTACCACTCAGAAAACATTCACAAGACATCTTTGCTAATGCTGACCATTCTGCTTTGTGTATTGAGATCCTAAAGCGTGCTAATTACCCTGGCTGGAATTCAAAATCTGATCTACTTTGCCAGGAATAAGACAGTGGTCCCTAGGATGCATGGAGGGAAAAAGCTAGCCTTCAGCTTGTTAAGCCACCATGCTGGCCACTTCATCATAGAAGTCTTTATGTCCCTAGAAGCCAGAAAAGATTTATGGGACTGCTTACAAATTAAAAGAGATGCTGAATAGGCAAGAGCAGTGGCTTCAACTCACTGTGAGCAGTGTTGGGAGAATTAGTTGTTTACTAGCCTGGGTAGTGGCAAATCCAACTGAGCACAACAAAAAAATGCAACAGTCTATAATGCCTTGTACCTGCAAGAAATAAATATAAATATAAAATTATAAGTATAAATATGCCTTTGCTTAATACTTGTCAAACTTTCAGAGCTACAATGATCATTTTGGCGCACTCACCAATTTTTGCAATGATAACTATTTTTCAAATTGCAAGCATTTCTAAATTGCCTGGTTTTAAGATGGAAATGCCATATGCCAAAGTAATGCTCCAAGGTATTGGCTCAATCATTTTGCAAATCTTTTATTAAATTAAAGAAAACATTAGGATGCCTATTCTTTTCCCTCATGCACGTGATTAACCAAGTTCATTTATAAAGTTGAAAGCTTCCTTTTTGTCTTAACTTCTCCAACATGTCAATAGCCAAATCCTTGCTGCAATTGTCAAAATTTTTAAATTTTAATCAACCTTGCCACAGGTTTTCATTCACTGTAATTCGTGTTAGCAAGATTCAATGACTATTGCAAATGATCATTTTTTTTCTTATTCGAAAGCTACCCACTAATTTGGCAAAAGGTTTGCCCACAACTGATTTACTTAATACCCAAATAAAATTAGATAAAATGAAGAGAATTATATATTAGCAAAATGTTTAATTTAGGTCTATGAGCCTGGTGATTCAAGCTTTCCAAGAGAGCTGGCTGCTGAGGCTTGGCTGAAAGACAGTAGCTACCCCCACTCTCTTTCCTCCTCTTTTCATCATGCTCCGGGATAAACTCCCTCTTTTTTCACTCAGAGCTTTGACCTTGCCATGGTTTTCTCTTATTTTTCCCTTCTGAGCCATTTTTTTACCACATTATTATTATTCTTTTTTAGCAACAGTCTCAAGCCATAATATAGAAATGCTCTTTGTGGACCTAATGTTTTGTCCATACTGAGTTATATGGACCTTAGTCAGGATGGGAAGGGGGGTATACATGTAAAGGAATATAGCAAAAATGAGTCTCTTATCAAAAACATACGATTGGCAGGAGATAAAATATATAAAGAAAACAACGGCAATACAACGAAGGCTCTTTACAAGTGCTGAATCATATCATGCAGTGAGAGCTTCAAAATTCTCAGAAAATACTTAGTCATATACCTACAACCTAACATAGAATCAGATTTATAATATAGTAGATTTATGATTAGTGCTAATGGATTTGAAATAAAATCTCATGAAAATCCATTAATAACTTTATACTTAAATTACCCTAAAATAATAAATAGAACATAGTAGTTTTCAGTAGCTTCTAAGTTTCTGAAAAGTAAGGGTAAGCCTAGTGAGGAAAAAAAACCATGACTAGACTGTAAAAAGACTGACTTCCGTTTCTCTTTTGCTCTTGCCCTCACACTGGTCTCCCTTACTTTGTATTAGAACCATCACTCTGAGGAAAGCAAATTGTCATTTTGAGAGCTGTCTTGGGAGATGGCCAGCCGCATAGTATGGAACTTGAGTCTGTAGGTGACTTCCAGTGAGGACCGAAAGCCTTCTAGCAGCCATATGAATGATCCTAGAAGCATACTCTCCTAGAAGAAATTTAAGACTGCTGTAGCTGCATCTAACACCTTGACTGCAGCCTTGTAAGAGATCCTGAGCCAAAGGCGTTCAATTAAGCTGTTCAAAGATGCTAATTTATGGACTCACTTCACTGCTGAGCCCTATCTTCTCCTTTATTGTGTCATGCAGATTTCAAGCTTATTGAGTTTCTATGAACTGGGATCTGAGACAACATGGTTGTGTCAAATATCTTTTCTTCCTTCCCTCCTCATGTCCCATCATTCTTCTCCTCTTCCTCCCTTTCTTTCTTTTCTTTCTTCCCTTTCGTTCTCCTTCTCTTCTCTCTCTTCCTTCCTTCTCACCTTCCTTCCTCCCTTCCTTTATATTACAGGAAGACAATTCCAGAAGCAGATATTCTTTCATGGATGAAAGTAGAAGTACTGCCATCCATAAAGTTTTTAATTTCATTCATTGGATTTTTTTTTCTAATTCCTAGAAGTTTTGTTTTCAAACTTCAGTATGGCTACGACCTTAAAAACTGTTTTTACTATGTTAGAAACTGATAACACTTAAAGTTTCACAGAGTAATTAAATCAATTGAGATATTTGTAAAATTACATTGGAAAATGTGAAGGATTTTTCAAATGTCAATAGAGCATTATTTATTAATTCAGAAAACATTTATGGAGGGTTTTTAATGTGCCTGGCAGTAAGCTATACATTGAGACTATAAAATAGCTAAGACACACCTCATGCTGTTAGACGAGCTTGCATTAAAGTACGGGAAGCAAATTCATGTATCAAAAATCACTATAAAATGTAATGAATTATCTAATTAAAAGTATTCTAATAACTAATGTTGGATAATGAAGAATGTAGCAACTCCCTGAAGAAATCAGAGACAGTATCATGAAGAATGATAATCAAACCCAATCTGAAACTTCTGGTGATATTCAACAAGGTCAGAAAAGAGGTGCTTTGAGAAAAGATTTTTTGTACAGTCTAGAAAGGAAATGGTATATTTAGGGAAAGGCCCAAAACTACAGTGAAAGTAGGGCTCTTAGAAAGAAATATCAAGGAGTAATACAAGTAATACAATCTGAATTCAGATTATGGAAAGTTTTAACCCACATTTAAGACCTTTAACCATAAAGCCTACAAACATAATGAAGTAACAAAATTATTAATGAAAAGAAGTAGTAGAATTAACTTGGGTATGTGAAAGTTGTATTTGCTGACAAAAAGAAAGACACAGTGGAAACACCAGAAATGGCAAAGTTAGAAGTCAATTTACAGTTGATTGAATGTGAAACTCCAATTCATATGTGGTCACTGTTCAGGTAAAGGAAGAGAGGTTCTGAATTTGGGCAATGGCTAAGGAGTTTTGAGAAGAGAAGACAGAGATTCTAGTAACATTTAGAAGGTAGAAAAGTCAGAATTTGATTAACCAATTTGAATGGTAATGGAATAAGGAGCAGAACAAGATTGAAGACAAGAATATTTTTATATGAGAGAATTGGAAGTAGATAGTTCTAGTGGGCCGTGTAACCTCTAGGTCTACAGGTGCCAAGGGTGATTTTCATGCATATAGTAAGCACTTGGAGCAGAAAAATTCACCCAGAAGATATATTACAGTTAGGGAAGAGAAGGGAAAAATATGGGAACTGAGAATCTGACTATTTAAGGAGAAAGAAAAAAGGAACAATCCAAGTGTTGAGATAGTATAGGCAGAACGAGAAAGAGAGTCAGGAATACTGTGTGGAACTGACAAAAGAAAATACATTTGAGAGAAGTCAGTGATGTTAAACGGGGCAGGAAATTTAGGATAGAGCAAGTTCGCCTTTAGACCCAGCAGTTTCTGCAATGATGTTAACACTAAAGTGAAATTGGATTTGATTTTATAGTAAAAGGAAGGGGAAATATATAGGTAGCAGTGTAGATCTCTTTTTAAAAGTTTTAAATGTAATATTAAGAGGGAGTGGCTAGATAAAAGGGTCATTTTTTAGTTTTTTTAACTTTTTTAAATTTATTTTTGAGAGACAGAGTGTGAGTGGGGGTGGGGCAGAGAGAGAGGGAGACACAGAATCCAAAACAGGCTTTAGGCTCTAAGCTGTTAACACAGAGCCCAATAAAGTGCTCGAACCCACAAACTGTGAGATCATGACCTGAGCTGAAGTCAGACACCCAACTGACTGAGCCACTCAGGCACACCAAACAGGTCATATTTTGAATATGAGTAGCTTTATTATGTGTTTTTGAGGGAAAATGTTAATGAAGGAGATGATCTTGCAGACACAAGTAAAGGAACATAATTTAAGAAAGAAAGTGATGAAAAGAAACAGATGTTCCCATGTTCAGGTTCATGAAATGGTTCCATATTTCCAAGGATTCATGCCTATATTTAGGAGTGATTTGTAAATCATAGCATGGTAAGTATTATCATGGGCATGAGAAGTAGACTTAAAATGGACTATACAATAGAAGGCACTGCGTCGGTTATAGTATTGTGATATAAACAGTCAGACCTCCTATAAATGTGGTTATTTGAGGTAAGTTCTTCATTGGATATGAATAAAGAAAAGCATAAGACAACAATCCTGCTATCAAGGGATTAACATTTAGTGTATTTTACTTGTATCTCACATAACTTAAAAGTTTTTGAAATTGTGTATACTAAAATACTTTTCTATAAATCATTTTCCTTAGGTTTACTTTTAAATAAATGTGCTTCTATGCTACAGTATTTACAAAGGGGAAAAATCATGCATCTTTCATCTCTGTCTGCTATCCACACATTCCTCTCCTCTCAGGCAATCAGTGCTATCAGTCTGATTTATACTAGTTGTACATGTTCACAAAAGAAAAATGCTTACAAACATGGATGCACACACACACACACACACACATTACACAGATGGTAGTAGTATACTGTAGAAGCCAAGAGCATGCCACTCCAAGACAGGCCACAGTGACATGCAGGTTATTTCGAGCTACAAGCAATCAAGCCTCAAAAGACTCAGGAAGGAACTTTAAAAACACCCCCCTCAACAGCCTAAAAGGAATTTAGAGGACCTGTACCAGAAAGAGAACTATTAGCTGAGATTCCTTTTTACCTAAGAAATTTACCTGCATAACAGGGCAACCTTTATTTGCAAACATCTCTCACCTTCCTGCTAATGGCCTCCCCTGCCCTTTGTAATCCTCGGCTCCTACCCCACTCTTAAGTTCAGGATGCATACAAACCTCCTTTTGCTTGACTGTATGTGGAATTTCATATCTGTGTGGATTCAACATATGTACACAACTAAATTTTATTTTTTTTCCTGTTAATCTCATGTAAATGTAAGTCTTATTCCAGTTAGAACAATCTTGAACAGAGGAAAATTTCTTCCTCCCCAACGGTATACACATATTTTAGTGTCTTGCTATGTCATTTAACATTGTATCAAAGAGAGTATTCCATGTTGGTGTATAACTAGTTTTCTAAATTGTTCTTTTGTTTCTGCTTTATAATGTTTCTTGGACCAATTAGTAAGAATGTATTTAATCCACATGAATGCACATTTAGGCTATTTCCAATCCTAAATTATTGTGAAAGATGCTATAAAGAATTGTGCATATGTTATTTTACTGCATAATCTTCAATTTTTTCCTATAAATCACTTTTTCCCTGCTCTTTTATGTTGCATAACTGCATCTTTGTAGCTCTATTATTCTATTTTTTTTTTTGGTTGCTATCAATTCATTAGAGAGGAGTGATTTTTTTCCTCTCCTTCCTTATGCTTGCTTCCTCTTGCTTCATTTTCATCTCTTGCTTTATTGCATCTCTGCCTTGTGCTTCTACTAATAAAGGAATTTGGTGTAATGTTCTTCTTCATTCTTGGCAAAATTCTTGGTCACAATTGCATCAGCTGTATGGCAACAGCTTTCTTCTTCCTCATTTACTGTTTTTTTTTCTTTTCCACAACCATTCAGTTTATTTTGTGATATACATCTAGTGCTGAATACTTTTTGATTAGCTTTGAATAAGGGGAGTTTCTATTGGCTTAGGTATTTGCTGAAGGTAGTAGCCAGAGCATGACCAGGGAATCAGAATATGATTTGGATGACTGAGAACTGGGTAGGTAAATTCTTTCAGGTTTATTTCTTCCCAAGTAGTTTGTATTCTATTTAATTATTTCCATTGAATGTCTCTATTCTTCCTTTTCTTTCAAGTATAGGCCACTTCCTAAAGATATGCAATTTTTGTGTTTTTTCTCCTCTAGGCTCACTTCTTCTGAATCTCTGAATTAAACCAGGTCCAGCTCCTGACTTCACTCTTTTTAACCCTATTTTTTCATTGCATAAAATAAGCTTTGCATTGGACCATCAGTGTTTGTTCAACTTGAAATGAATATTCTCTGGACTCCTAATCGTGAGTATTTAATTTTCAAAACGTAACATTTAAAGATAGTGGTCTCAGGGTGCCTGGGTGGCTCAGTTGGTTAAATGTCCGACTTCAGCTCAGGTCATGATCTCATGGTCCGTGAGTTCGAGCCCCGCGTCAGGCTCTGTGCTGACAGCTCAGAGCCTGGATCCTGTTTCAGATTCTGTGTCTCCCTCTCTCTCTGACCCTCTCCCATTCATGCTCTGCCTCTCTCTGTTTCAAAAATAAATAAACATTAAAAAATTTAAAGATAGTGGTCTCTTTCTTTCTCCCTTAATCTTGCAACATCATTTTACTTTCAATATCAGTCAGGTTTGGACATTATACCAAATTCTTTATACACAGTATCTCAATTATTCCTTGCAATTTTATATTTTGGAAAATGAGAATCTAAGACTTAAAACAACAGCTATTTTTCAAAGTCAAACAAATCATAAATAGCTAAGTCAGACATACAAACTAAATATAGGTCTGACTCCAAATGCCATAAACAAACCTTTTATAGAAATTTTCTAAACAAAAAAATAAATTTAACTTTGGAGGTTGAAGGTGTGATCCAACCTATAATATTAATTAAAATTAGAAACAAAAAAATTAAAAGGGTATAAATATAACAGTAGTCTGATATGTTTACTATAGAAGTATTTATAATTTTCTGGCCATTATCATTTGAGGCCTATGCTAATACAGATTACTTATTTTGCAACTAAAAATCTTCAACAATTATCGATTGATTTTGTTACCCACAACCACAGCAGCTAGATGCCATCATGAAAGACCAATTTTAAAAATGATTCTATAAAGATTAAACATCAACTGGCTTAATTCTTAGTCACACAGAAAAATAGAAATCAGCATACCACCTTAAATTCATCCTCAAAAACATGTCATAACACATCATAGCAATACAACAAGGTTCTTAAAAATCTTTCTAAAGAAATGCTACACTTAACTAAGCAATTAGATTAGGTAAAGCAGTGCTTTAAATTTGAACAAAATCTCTTTCAATAAGTTGTCCTTCTCATCAAGCCAGTGTTATCTGTTTGCAAAATAATGGAATGGACAATTTGATTTTAAGTCGACCTCACCTTAATTTAGAGGCAGGAGAACACATTTTTCTGCCTTTTTGGTTCACATGTTCAAGTTAGTCTTTGTTGTTGTCATTGTTGTTTAATAAGGATTTTTTGGAAGCCTAAAAGGAAATGCTTTCCATTTTGGAAAATGCCTGGATTGCTTTGCTGTATGTGTGATAAGGCACTATATAAATCTAAGTTGCTGTTGTTGTTAATGGGATCTATTCTCACAAAACATCATTGTATGAGCTGCCTTTTTGCTGAGGCTGCCTGGAGGAGGGAGGAAAGTGGAGATTTTACTCCTGCTTTAAAAGGAAATAATCAGTCTGCAGGTGGCTGCATAGAGGGATAAGCAAATGGAACTAAGTGTAGCGCATGGTTTTCCCGCACAAAATAACACCAAACAAGAATGAACCAGATAAAGATCTTTTGTACAAGCAGTGTTCTAAAGAGAAGCTTCGGGTTCCTAACTCCTCATGTTTATGCAGAAAAATCACGGTATGCTTAAAATTAGATTTTTCTCCACAGGAACTTCTTACTATAATGTGGAACTGGAGCAGTATATAATTTTAACTTTCTATTCCTGCAAATCATCTGAGCCAATTCTGACTCAGTGTTAAGATGTTATGGACCAAAATAAATCCATGTTCTTTGATGCTGCACCATCAACCTGAAGATCAGAGTCAATTCTTTCTTATCAAAGAGTTTGTCCAAGGTTCAGAGTCGATATATACTTTTTCTTCAGCTCTAAATGGGAAATGAGTTTTTTTTAAGGAGGAGGTAGGCTTAAAGCAGTGTTGAATTAGTCACAAGAAATGCTTTATTTCAGGTTTTCCATATCCTTTTATTCAGCTCAATTTTACTGTGCAGTTGAAAAATATTTGGCACACCCCATGGAATTTGGAGGAAAAAAACACATTTCTTCAAGTCTTAGGTTTTACAATGAAATCAGGATAATTTCAGCGCAGTCTGATTTTCAAAGATAAGTACTTTCTTGAAGAACACTGCCAGATACCACAGCTTGCTAAGGGAAAAGCAAAAGATGCTGAAATGCATTTCAAAACACCGCCTGTATGTGTTTGGAAAGAAAAATTATTAGCAACAACAAAGGTGTTCACTATTGTAAGATGTTCAGCTGCTTAGCTCTGGCTTCAGAGAGTCTATTCCCTGTTCTTGTCACCGACTCTAATATTGGGAGGCAGCTGAGTGGCCTCCAGGATAACCATATTGCAGGACAAAAGAAAGGAGATGGAGGTGGAAGAGTTCCAATTTCAGCCCAGTGGAGCCCGTGAGCTGGTGCCAAAGATAACAGAGTAGCATCAAAGGCTGTATGGGACAGCTGCACTGGCAGGGAGCTACAAAGGCAAAAGAGAGAAGCAGAGAGAGAAAGAGAAAGAGAGGGAGAGAGAAAGAAGGGATCCTGAATCTATGTATTTTATTGCCATTCAGCACTCCCAGAGAAAAGAAAGGAGGGAAAAGTAGGAAAGAGGTGGGTAGAGGAAGAAAGAGTACTGAGAGTTAAGGGAGAAGAAAAGAAAAGAGCGGGAGGAGAAGGGAGGGAAAAGCAGGAAAAGGGGGAGAGTAGGGAGAGGACATTGTGGCAAAGTGACAGAGAACAAAGTTATTTGAATAATTTAAAGGATTTAAATAATTTAAAGGATTCTGAAAACAAAGAATGGTCAGTAGGAAGTTGATCATAAATTTAGGCTCCTTCGCAAGCAATTGAAGACTGTGACAATCCGCAGTTTTGTCACAATTTCCTTTGGGGCCTTCTTGTTAAATACATCAACTCCCAAGACAACAATTACAAAACTAAAAGAGAATTCCCTGCTGAAAGTGAATCAATTCGACTTCATCAGGAAACTTATAGGAATGTGGGGGGGGGGGAGGGAGAGCAGTGTGCGTGTGTGTTTCAAGGAGTTGACTGAACATGTTATGGAAATGATCAATTACAAGATATTAGGTTAGCTGATGGGAAGCAAATAAGTAGAATAGTTGATCTATAGCCATGGTTTTAACTGGGCACAATTTTTGTGCCCCCCCCCCCAACAGTGGGACATACGGCAACAATACCTAGAGACATTTTGATTGTCATGAGTAGGGAGTACACTGGCATCTAGTGGGTAGAGGCCAGGAATACTACTAACCCTACTACAATGTATGGGACAGCACAACGAAGAACTACTTGGCACAAATTGTCAACAGCACAGAGGAGGCTGAGCAACCTTGATCTCTAGTTAGAGAGACCTGTGTTTATATGGGGTTTGACACTTTGCTAGCTGTGTGACCTTAGGCAAGTTATTTCAGTTCTTTGTGTCTCAATTTCCTCACTTAAAAAATGACGATAACAATATTTCCATAAAATTAAGAATTAAATGAGATTCCGTATGCTGTCAAAAATCTCCAGCACTATGTCTGGGACTAGGTTGGTATGCGATAGATTTTTTTTTTCTTTCCTTACAGGAGGTAAGGGCATGAGGTAAAATAGGGCAATAGCATATAATGAATAAAATATACGTTGATTTTTTTTCTTCTACTCTAAATAGCAAGGTCTATGAGTTGGAAAGAAATGTTATAATTTTCATAGCATATAAGCATGCCAAAAAAAGTTGTGCCCAAATAATAGAAATAAATGGCTATGAAAATATATGAGTGAGGGAGGATTTTCTTATCTAAACTATCAACAAGTAAAATATAATGTTTTAATAGCCTAATATTTATACTCTTCTATTCAATGGCTTCTCTCATCACCAAAATCTTAGGTTATGTTTCCTTCTATAGGCACAGTTCTTCTTCCTCATGGTTTATCATACATGTACCAATCTGTTTGGGACTGCATTTCCAACTAAACTGTAAGATTGTAAAAATAAACAAAGACCACCCAAATGAGAACAAGCACAGGCTATTTATTCAGAGCTTGCTAAAGCAAGGGAGTCAGCCAACATCACTTGCATTTGGCAGAGACTCAAAGGCAGGCAGAGGAATGAAAAAGCTTTATGGTGAAAATTTTTAAAAATAAGTACACAAAGGGGGGAACTTTCAGGTATACCCTGATTGAAGATATTGGCATAGGGAAGCTAGAGACAGGCTATTGAGAAATAGAACATCATATGTGACTGGTGAGGGAAGTGTAATTGGCTTTCTCTGGTTAGTCCTAAATTATAAGCAGAGGCAAAACTCAGGGAAACTATCAGTTATCGATCAAGTCCTGACTGTTTTAGGCCAAAAACTACAGAGGTTGTGGCTTGTCTTCCCGGACTAATTGATGCAGGTTGTAAGTCAGAGTTGTATTTTAATACAACTGGCTCTTGCCCATTTGTATATTCAGCCACTCAAGCTTCTTGAATTTAGATACCATGTTTGTCTCACTCTATTTCAATGGCTGAGCAAGTTTAAAACTAAACCAAACAAAACAATAGTGAGCAAAGGACTTGTATTCTAGTTTTTATCCTAAGCTACTTTACTCATCTTAGAGATCTCCAGTAGAATAGATTGAGGTTAAAATAGGAAAGTAAATTAAATGCAGGCCTTCTCATTTCCAAATGAATCACAAAGATCCAGGAAAAAGGCATTTCTTTTATTCAACAAAGATTAGCTGAATACTAAATATGGATTATGCCCTCAGGGAGTTCAAATTTTATTGAGGGACACAGACCCATAAAAAGACAATTATAAACTCTGCTCCTGGCCATGATGGACTAACAGACTAAATTCATTCTCTTACCTCAAACATTTTTAAAAATTGGATAACATTTACAATTGTTTTCGATCACTGGATAATATACTGCTTATCAGAGTGACCCTGAGGGAAGGAAAATGAACAGGGTAGGCATTACCACTGTCCCCATTTATGGGCTAAAGAGGGTATTCAGGCCAAAGAGCATGGTTGAAGAACCCAAACCAGGACCCAGTGATCTCTCTAAGCTAAGGAGACAGAGAATATACAGAAGAATTTTTCAAGTGTTCAGCTGAACACTGGTCAGCACATGTGTGCAAGAAAACTACAAAATCTGGGCAAAGAACCACAAGACAGAAGAGGGCAGGTCAAATGATCATCAGTGGTTACACAGAGATTGGAAATAGTTTGCATTCTCACCAACCAGAAAGGCCTCACAACTTATGCAGAATTAAATGGAAGATTTAGAGAGGTCTCCATAGTCAGGACAAAAAAACACAAACTATAAAATAATTTTCTTTTCTATTAGATATATTGGAAGTCAAACAAAATGTTTTCTCTTCAAAGGATGCTGTTAAAATATGAAATGAGAGAAAATGTTTGCCAAAAAAGAAAAATCATTCAAAGGACCTATATATACAATATATAAGGGATGTTTAAACTACAGTAATAAAAAGACAACCTCCCTCCCCAATAGGCAAATGATTTCCACACTTCCCAGAGAAAATAAGTGGATAGCAAAGGAGCACATGTAAACAAGTTCAGCGTCGTTTATCATTAGGAAAACCACAATCAGATACCACCGCCCACCTATTAGAAAGGCTAAAATTAAAAAGGCAGCTGTCCATCCAAGTGTTTGCAACGATGTAGAGATTAGAACTCTCATATACTGCTGGTAAGAATGTAAAATGGTGCAATTATTTTGGAAAATAGATTAGCATTTTCTTAAAAATTTAAATAGATGCCCATATGACCCAGCCATTCCACAATCTTATAAGAAAAATGGAAGTATATCCATACAAAGGCTTATAGGCAAATGTTAACTATAATTTTACTTGCGAACCAACTTACACCCACAGTGACTAGGTAAACAACCTGTGGTCTATCATACCATACAATATGAATTCTACTCAGCAATTAAAAGGACCTATCATTAAGAAAATGTGGTATACACACACACACACATACACACACGTGCACACGCACACGCGCACACACACAATGGAATATTACTTGGCAATCAAAAAGAATGAAATCTTGCCATTTGCAACTACATGGATGGAACTGGGGGGTATTATGCTAAGTAAAATTAGTCAGAGAAAGACAAATATCATATGACTTCACTTATATGAGGACTTTAAAAGACAAAACAGATGAACATAATGGAAGGGAAGCAAAAATAATATAAAAACAGGGAGGGGGACAAAATAGAAGAGACTCATAAATATGGAGAACAAACAGAGGGTTACTGGAGGGGTTGTGGGAGGGGGGATGGGCTAAATGGGTAAGGGCCATTAAGGTATCTACTCCTGAAATCATTGTTGCACTATATGCTAACGAATTTGGATATAAATTAAAAAAAATAAAACATAAAACATAAAACAAGTTAGTAAAAAATAAAAAATAAAAATAAATAAAAGGACCTATCACTGCTATCTGCAGCAGCAGGAATGAAACTCAAAAAAATTATGGAGATTTAAATAAGCCAGACACATACAAAATGGAACATATATTGTATAATTCCTGTTACACAAAATATTTAAAAAATATGGTAGGTCTCAAAATAAATTGCCCCTAGATGTGCCTGTTTGGTACGTGGATTATTTCAAGCTGAAGACAATCAAGACCCAAAGACTCAGAAAGAAACCTTCGCCTTCCCACTAACTCCCTAAAAGCATTTCGACAGAGGACCTGCTCTAAGAAAGGAACTATCACCATAGCTAACCATATTATAAAATAAACCAGGTATGATAAACATTTGTTTACCATTTACTCCTTGTCATCTCCTTGTGAATTGCTTTCCTTAAAGTTCCAGAACCCTACCTGCTTCATCTTAGTTCAGGATGGCATATATATCTCATTTTGAGTGTCTTGGGAATCTCTCAGGTTTATGTGGATTCCCCATACTTAATTAAATTTGATTTTCTCCTGTTAACCTGTCTTATGTCAATTTAATTCTTAGACTAGCCAGAAGAATCTTGAAGACTAGAAGAAAACTTTTCCTCCCTAACAATACAACTTAATCTATTGTGACAGAAAGCAGATCAGTGATTGTGTCAGGATGACACAGGGGATGCAGAGAGAAGGATGGATTACACCAGGTCATGAAGAAACTTCAGCCAGGGATGGACATGTTCATTATCATCATTGTGGTGATGGTTTCACAGGTGTATTAAGACTCACCAAATTTTGCACATTAAATATATACTGTTTACGGTGTATCAATTATACGTTGATAAACTTGTATAACAAGATGATGCTTATCAAACAAAAGTACAGGTATTGTGATATAAATATATGCACCTGAGGGCCCCAGTTATCAGATATTGGGTGGTGTGAGTTTGGGGAATGAAGAAAAGGAAGCAGGAAAGAAGAGAAAATCCAAATACACAAATCCCTGGAAAGTACTCCATTACGTCTTTTACATTTTAAAGTTCTAGTGAGCTTTTCCTCTCCTTGAATTTTCTAAATCATTTAAATTTTTTTTTAATCTGCATATGTGGATATTATTTTATTGGGCAGCATTCCTTTGTATTTCTTTATAAATTCTAACCAAAACACTACAGAGTCAATATTGGTTTTGAACTTATTTCATTAACCCCTTCCAGTTAAATGATAAGTTCTTTCAGTCAGGTGTTGGTGACTTGCTTAGCTCTCAGACTCCAGCAAATGCCCCTTTGCCCAAAGTAAATTTTCAGTATACATTTGTTAATTCTTTGGCCAACCATATAAGAAAGTCAGTTATTCCCAATCTTTAGTTTTCAGTGACTTGTCTTTTGTTCTTTATGGAAAAAACATTATTCCTTTGATTTCTCCTTGGCTTTATAAAATCACTTATTTTATTTATTTTATTTTTTTAAATTTTTTTTAAATGTTTATTTATTTTTGACAGAGAGAGACAGAGCATGAGCAGGGGAGTGGCAGAGAGAGAGGGAGACACATATTCTGAAGCAGGCTCCAGGCTCTGAGCTGTCAGCACAGAGCCCGACGCAGGGCTGGAACTCACAGACCGTGAGACCATGACCTGAGCCGAAGTCCCACTCATGACCTCAACCGACTGAGCCACCCAGGCGCCCCTAAAATCATTTTTATACTAAGCTTTAGTCACCTTTTTTCCTTCTTACAATATAAGATGTTCTTGTCTGTTCAACTTGAAACTGGCAAACTTAATTAGTAAATTCTCTGCTGCAACATTTAGAGAATGTATCTCTGAATTCACAATAAGGTCATGATGTTTGCCAATATGGTCGTGGAGGTGAGATTGATTTACCTGAGTAGCAGATTATTTTAAGATGTAAAAAGAAAGTTCAAAAACCATGAAGAAATAAACCTGACAAAGAAATATGAATTCAAATCTTTACATAAAATTGAGATACAGAAATACATTTTTGAAGAGGTTGAATATGTGCAGATATTGATTTGATACAGTGATTATTTTTAGTATAGATGGCATTTAAGGTGTGAACAATTTCTAACAATCAAAAATATAAATCACCTTATTTGCGTATATTAGGTGCATGATTTATGGACACAAATTTATCAATTTAGTAAAATAAATAGGTTTATATTGTTTCAAGTCAAATGAAATTTCTAAAGCATTCATCCTCCTGAATTAGTCAACATAAGCAATAGATAATGATTTGGAGATGAACACTTTATCTGAATGCAACAAGTATGTCTGTTTTAATGGCAATAGGATTCTTTTTATACATCAAAACTTATCACTCTTTCTATGTGTATATGTGCATAGCTCTATCCATGTATATTGTAAAACTGTGCAAATTGCTCAGATTGTAAAACAAAAAGGCTTTGTTGAAGGTTAGCTAGATATTCAGGCAAGAGTGTTTGCTTAGCATTCACTCCTGTTGTTCACTCCACATTTTGTGCACGGACTCCTTTAAAATGAGGAAGAGCCAGTGCACAGCTATATCTCTGGCCCAACTTAGAAGTTCCTCCCTGTGCTTTGAATACTATAACCTTGTATTTGCTATGTCTGGATTAATAGCTCTGTTCCAATAACAAACTAAAATGTTCTCCAGGCAACTTCAATATCCTAAGGAAAACATGGTCCAAGCAATCTATTTTCTGACACTCGTTTACACTTGACCATCCACAGTGATGGAAAAAGTGACAGTATAGATCTGTAAGTGACAGATTCCCAGCCAGGTCTGTTTCCCCAACCCCAACATCACTCAGCAACTCAGACCAAAGAATTTGCTGATGGCATCCTCCACATATAGACACAGATCCAACTTTAAACACATTTTGTGAAAATCAAAATGACACAACCGTCCTAAGATTTCATATATGAATAGAAAGCCCTTGCAAAATAGCAAGAAATAAAGGGTAACTCTCCCAAATCATACTCCCTGGTATGTCAGCTTGTCTGAGCTAAATAAGATGATTCCTATTATGGATAGAGTCTGCTGTTGCTCCATGTACTGAAACATATCCACAAAATCAAAAAGATGCCAGAAAGAGACATCAAATGAAATTCAAAACGGGAGGTAATCAGTGAATTGATAAGAATCAAGCTAGGCAATTCTGTAACATGTATATGATGGGAGATTGTAAGACAGTGATAATAGAGTCAGATGACAATAACTGATTAAAGTAAACAAGTTAATATCGCAGAATAATTTGTTTAGCAATGTTACACAAATCTGTGAACTAGAAAAGACAAAGCATCTTCATAATCTAATTACTTCAAAAATTCTATTAACATAACAATCCAATCCCGTTGTTTGTATGGTGTTATTATTGAGAGCTTCAGTTGCCATGGTGGCAAAATTATTAGAGAAAGTAGCTGTTCATTTTTATAAAAAAGTTTTTGGGGATAGCATGCAGAAATGAAATATTTTGATTGAATAAAAATGGGTGCTATAATATTCTAGTATGCAAAAGAAATAGTCTATAAATAATCCCCCCAAACACTTCCAAGTAATTATCTGATATTTACAGTGGAATAAAACACATTAAAGCCTTCTGATAAGAGCTGAAAATACAAAATAGCAAACAAAGGGAAACTGCAGTGTCATTTGTAATCATTTCCAATATTTCAGCTTAGTCCTAAAGCTAATATTCTAAATGTGCAGTGTCTTACATATGGGATATATTTAAATCCTAATAAAACTTGAATTTATATTTAACTGTTTTTTTCCAATAGTATTGAGTTTCAAAATGCAGTTGTACTATGTTGCATTTTCATATAATCTATGAGAAGTTGTGTATAAGTTTTATTTTTTCAGTCATTAAATGTATTGAAATATTAACTAGGCAATTTTTAAAATAAAAAATCCATAAGGAATATGATCAATATATCATAGATGATTAAAAAATCTTTTTGTTTGAGGTCATTGGAGTCTAATCCTGGGCTAGATCTAGTTTATTAATTAAAGGCAAAATATTGATTAAAACTCCAAGAAGAGGGGTGCATGGGTGGCTCAGTGAATTAAGCATCCACTCTTGATTTCTGCTCGGGTCATGATGTTATGCTTTGTGAGTTTGAGCCCTGCATCTGGTTCCGTGCTGACAGTGTGGAACCTGCTTAGGATTCTGTCTCCCTCTGTCTCTCTTTACCTTCCCTGCTCGCTCGCTCTCTCTCTCTCTCTCTCTCAAAATAAATAAACACACATTAAAAATTATTTTAACTCCAAAAAGAGCTATAGAGATAAGAGTTATGTAATGTTGGGATTAATTACCGACAAATCACTTAATGCCAAAAAGTTTACTTTTCAAAGAAACTTGAGAGATAAAACATTTGAATGACTGAAGATCATCTTAGCTTCAAAAGAGAATTGTAAGTAAAAAATTCTATCACACATTCTCGTCCAAAAGAAAGATAAGTAACATTTCTGGAAAGCAAACATTTTACTAAACAAAATAGTAGACACTTTATTAACTTTTTTTTTAATTACATATAGTTGATATACAATGTTTTATCAGTTTCAGGGGTACAAAATAATGATTCAACAATGTTACGCATTACCCATTGCTCACCATAAGTTAGTCACCAAAGTTATTAAAATATTACTGAATATTATTTCCTATCTTTTATTTTTCATCTCTGTGACTTATTTATAACCAGAAGTTCGAAACTCTTAATCCCCTTTACCGATCTCACCCATTCCCCTGTCTGCCTTCCTTTTGGCAACCACCAGATTATTCTCTGTATCTATAAGTCTGTTTCAGAATGTTTTTGATTGTTTTTTAGACTTCATATATAAGTGCAATCATGGCATGGTATTTGTCTTTCTCTGACTGACATTTCACTTAGCATAATGCCCTCTAGATTCATCCATGTTGTTGCAAATGGCAAGATTTCATTCTTTTTTTGTGGCTGAGTAATATTCTATTGTGTATATATTTAACACATCTTTAGCCATTCATCTGTCAATGGACACTTAGGTTGCTTCCATATTTTGGCTATTATGAAGAGTACTCCAATGAGTAGTGATCTTCTTTTAAAATACATATATCTTTTTAAGTTAATGTTTTCACTTTTGGGGGGGTAAATAGTTAGCAGTACAATTACCGGATCATATGGTATTTCCATTTTTAATTTTTTGAGGAACCTCCAAATGATTTTCCATGGTGGTTGCACAATTTATATTCCCACCAACAGGGCACAAGTGTTCCCTTTACTCAGCATATTTGTCAACATTTATTAGTTCTTGTCCTTTTGATAATGGCTATTCTGAATGGTGTATAGTGATATCTCATGGTGGTTTCAATTTACATTTCCCTGATAATTTGTGATACTGAGTTTGTATGCATTAACTCTTAATTCTTACAACAATCCTAGGCATTTGCCCCATTTGTTTGGTGGGGGGGGAACCCTCTGAATTGCTTCCCAAGCAATCTGCCTTCAGGTTCTATGCAACTGCTCTGAACTTCTAGGTTATTCAAGTTTATGAGGTAGGAGGGAAACATCAAGTTCTAAGCACTTATATTTTGGGCAGAGATTTTTTTCATACATTTTAAACTTTCCAATGGGTAAAAAGTATAAGCTATTTTTTGGCAATGCAATTCCTGTATAATACATTTCAATATTCCTATGATATATAATTTGAGGCATTTTAAAAAGCATTATTAAGCGGCATTACTATAATTCAGTTTGAGGCACAGTGATATATTTCATAGCATCTCTGGGAGACATCATGTACTCATTAGAAGGGAAATATTCTGACATCAATACCTTTAGGCAGCTTAGTAAGACAGAAAGGCATTTGAATATGAGTCCCATAATATAGACAATCATAGCAGCATTTCAAGTTCAGAAAGAGGGAACAGCTCTACTTCTAAATAAAAATAGATATTTGTCAGAAGTTTTAAAAATACATGTTCATCAAAAGCTACAATTTTCAGAAAACTAGAAAAATAATCTGATATAATACAAATAAACACTCCTGTCTGTCACATAACCTTTAATTATAATATGGCAACTGTAATTTCACCTAATTAGAAAAGGTGAATCCAATTTTGAATTGCAAATTATCCCTTTTATGAAAGCTCAAAGTAAAGCGTTCTCAGACTGACAGACTCAGTCAGTATGGATTGAGGTGCCCTATGATGTGACGTTTTTGATTAATCAGTGAGCTATTCTAAAAGGCTCTTACATGGAATCATTCATTGGTTTTAATGGTAGTAGATACAGCTTTCCAATTAATACCTGTATCATATTACATGAACGTTAGCATTCTAATCCTCTCCAGCCTCCCTGAACTTCTGTTTTCTCATTTGTAAATAAAGATAAAAAATACATTTTTATGAAATAACACGGATTAAGTGAGAAACCACAGGAAAATAATTGGGTAGGCACTCAATGCATTTTAACTAACTTTAATTGCAATTAGTTTAGTGTTGTATGCTTTGGGGAGGGTACACAATTCTACCAAGAATGAAAAGAAGCCTTTATTAAAAATAAAATTTTAGATCATTTTCTAGTTTTAGTATCTACAGAGATTGAACTCCTCTTGATTGATAATGTGTTTTTGCTCAATAAAAAGGAAATGAAACAAAGATGTATTAAATGTCTAAGACCTTTTAAATGCCTAGCTACCCCAAATTAATTTTGGTTAAACAAAATATTGTTTTAAAATATGGATATAAATAAAACTTCCAGTGCTCTGGACATTTATGAGAAAGAATTCAATATAAAATGCCAAATATGATTGTATGTACTAAAGGAATAGTCCAGGTTTCAGATTTTAAGCCACTCCAAAAATCTATCAAAAACTAATGTCCTAATATTAAAATTATTAAAAATAGATGTACTAACCCAAATGTCAGAATCTCTGACCAAAGAAAGATAAAACAGAACAAAGTATGAAAAAAAATTATAAAAACAGATATAAGAAATATTCTGTCTGCAGTCTACAAGCACAACACAAAAGAATGTGAGGATTTTTTCTCTTTACTGGTTCAGAGATGGCTTTAAAACATTATCAATAAATAATTTCTTATATTTTTTGATATATCTGAATAATGTAGAGAAGTGAATCTTACTAAGAGCTGTGATCTTATAATGTACTGATTTTATGGTTCCTATATTAGGTGAGAATGAGATCTAAAACAACACCAAAAGGAAGCAAACAGAGATCTTCTATTCTCAAATTTTCCACCAGTGGTTTCAAGAGAATAGAGGGCAAACCTACAGAAAAAGACTTAGTTATGGTGAGAGTGTTTCATCAGAACTCAGCTCAATGTGTTATTTTCCTAATATAATTTCAAGAGAATTATATAAAGTTCTCACCGCTGTCGTGGAAGGCATTTTACAGACAACTAGCAAGCAACAAAGATTGTGCAAAGAGGGTTGTGGGCATTTAAATATGAAAAAAGTGTTCCAACTTCTGAATTTTCTATTCTGCATGTATTTGGGCAATGGCTTGGATTTAAATAAATTTTAAAAATGCATAGTTTATTGAGTTTATAGTAAAGATAAAAAAAAATTTTAAAGGCTGAAGCTTGAGGACCTACCCAGACACCTGTTGAAGTCTAACAGATGTATATTGTGTACACAAAGTATACATAAAGAATCAAATGATGTTAGAAAGAAACATTCTTGACAGGAATAGAACAAACTAGTCTTACAACTTCTGGCTAAGGATTTTAGTGATGTTCTCTAGAGGAAGATTTGTAATGTGCATGACAACACATTTCAGTAACTACCTATATGCATGAGCTGTTTCTGTTCCTTCTAAATATTTACCAATGAAACTTGAAAGCACTAAACAAAATCAGTCATCCTTAAGATTTTACTAACTATAGCATGAGAGTTTAATTAAGATCCACTAGTATATGGTCAAACGGAAAATTGTACAATGGGTCAAAACAAAAATTAACCCTCAACTATCAATGCCAGACCAAAAACAGGTGAAAACATTAAAGTTCATTTAACTTACAAACTGGTTTTGTCCCAATAAACACAATAATAAATTGTTTGAGATTTCTAATTATTAGGAAATTAATCAATTGTTCCAATATCATGGTAATATATAAAAGCTATGACTCTGAAGTATTGAGAGATTTGGAGCTGACAACCTTGAAGGATTTTACGCTTGCTTATAATGTTGAGTAACATCGTTATTTCCATGCTATTTTACAGGATTGGCAAGTAAGAATCATGTCTTGGTACATATTAGTAATCTCAATAATTCTGTTTCAGTTCTTATTTAGCCACTATCTCATTTGAATCAATTCTGCTGAAGTTGCTTGCATAGGGATTAAGAAGGTCTGATGGATATTTTAAAGAGTATTCACAGTGAAGGGAAAGAAATTGGTAGAACTATCTTGTGAGGTCTCCAAGTATATTCTTCCTTAATAGGCTTTATAATACCCTCTTTGATTCACTTTTTCTCTGAGTATATTACAAGTTTATCCTACATTAATTAAAGAATGTAGGGGCATCTGGGTGGCTCAATCTGTTGAGCAACAGACTCTTCGTCTTGGCTCAGGTCATGATCTCTCAGTTGTGGGTTTGAGACCTGCGTCAGGCTTGGTGCTGACAGCAAAGAACCTGCTTGGGATTCTCTCTCCCCCTCCCTCTATCTCTCTCTCTCAAAATAAATAAACTTAAAAAAAAATGTAATCTTGGAAACAAAGAACAGGTTCATTTTTCTACCTTAAGGCTAATGTACGTTTTTTAATTATTTTCTAATTCATTGAACAGAACCCTGACTGGAATTGTGTGACTGGATATTTTTGATATTCCAATTGACAGAAAAATTAATTTTGGTTTTGTTTTGTTTTTTCCCTCCATGAACCTATACTAAACATAAAAAATGAAACAAGTAAAGTTACATGAAGCAGCAGCACACTCACAAAGAGTTTCTGTATCAATGAGGTTTGCCTTGTTATAGAAGCTCTACATGCAGAACAGAAACAGTATCAGTGTTACTGCACAAGCTTCTTTTATAAAGTGTCTTCAACAAGTATATACCTTTTTCATAGTCACAAGAACATTACCAGTCTACAAATAGGAGGTGATGAAATCAGAGGATCATGACATATAAAATATAAACGTTCATGATTTCTTCTCTACTTAAGTGATCAAAAAATATTCAGCCCTAAGTTTTAGCTCAGACTGTGCAGCTAAGTCTAGGCAGTCCCCAATCCAATTTTATACATATGTAGAATTTCTTTCTTACAGCAGTGGCAATCCCCCAGAGTTAATCTGCAATGTTCAGCCAGTTTATCTCTTGTTGAAACAGAAGGTCTTCCTTTTGAGGATGTAGGCTTCAATACAACTTTGGAAAACAGCACGTTAGTAAAAATGAAATTATCCAGTAACACCTGACATGATATAATATGGCTATCCACATGTATTCAGATGATATAGAGAAATACAAGAGGAGATTATAATCTCTAGGAAAAAAAAATATATATGCATGTGTGTGTGTATATATATATGTGTGTGTGTGTGTGTGTGTGTGTGTGTGTGTATCACTATAAGATTTGCCATACCAAACAATCCCACACTTGGACTGGCATGTAAAAAAATATATAGTAATTGAGCAAGAAATAAAATATTATAAAGCTACCTTTATATCTCCTAATATCCCAAGTTACAAACAAAGGCAACAAATGCCGAAGCTTTTGCAGTAATCCCACAAATATAAGCAAATTCATGGGTATCACAAGGAAATTTGAGACAATCAGACTATATCTCAATTGCAGTTCTTTCTTCTCATCATGTCTTATTCCTCAAATCAAATCTCATGAATAATTCGGGAATCTGATTTAATACGATTCGGATTTCTAATGTTTAAGACATTAAAGTATGCCTGTTGTCTAGCCTGTACTTTACCCAGACTAATAAAGCAGGTGTACTTACCATTTTTACTCACAATTCTTGTTGTTGTTCTTATAGATTGCATTATATGTCATACTAGTGGCAAAAGTTTGAAAACTGTCAAGGTGTTTCTTTCCTTATGCTCATATTTCATCAGGGTGTAGGTAGAAAGCAGAAAGTATCCCAGTTGTTTTAACAAATAGAATGTAATAGAAATAATTGTTGACTAGGTATTAAACAATAGAAAAGGCAAATTGGCTACAATAACATAAATGTCATAAGGTAGCTATAAGATGAAACAGCACCAGCCCTGTGTCTGGGAAAATAAAGACTTCAAAACTTTTTTAAAACTTAGAGGTTTAGAGGAGGGGTCCCCTAGACTAGAAATTCAGACCTGTGAGAAAGAGCCTAGGACTGGTGTCTCTGAGATTAGAGAGATGCCCTGTGGGCCTAACACAGACCTCAGAGGAACATGCATCAGGCAAGTGGTACTGATGTTCCTAGAAGGCTTCAAGCCTGGTTGGGTAAGTACAGCGGGGTGGGGATGGAGAATGGAAGCTAGAATCAACTGTCACTGCGAAGAAGTATTGGTGGGTGTTACTGAACAGGAAGAGAAAGCAAGTAGGAAGCACATATCAGAGCAAAACCTTCTTCCCACTGCACTCTTTCCAGCGTCCTCTAGTGACAGAACCTAAAGGGAAAACCATCTGACAAAGCAGAAATAAGGTTTGCTCATGTCAAACCTAGAAATATAAAGATTTCAGAAAAAGGACTTTGAGAGAACAGGGGATATTTTGTCCATTATGCCAATATTCAACAACTTAGATGAAATAGAAGAATGGGAGAATTCTTTGAAAGACAAACTATAAAAATTCACTCAAAAAAATTGGTAATCTAAATAGCTTTTATGCATTGAAGAAATTAAACTTGTAAAGTAAACTTTCCCATAAAGAAAACTCGAGAGTAAGATAACTTCACTGGTGAATTCTATCCAATATTTTAAAAATACACAATACCACTTCTACACAATCTATGATAGAAAATTAAGCAGGAGGAAATTCTTCCCAGCACATTCTATGAGGCCAGCCTTACCTTTGTAACAAACAAGGAAAGGACTTTAAAAGAAAATACGATGACGAAGTAGGGGTTAGCCCAGGTATGAAAGTGGGTTTAACATTCAAAAATACAGTCAATTTAATTCATCATATTTATCAATTAAAAAAGAATGACCATAGGATTATCTCAATAGACAGAAAATAAGCATTTGACAAAAATCCAACATTCATTCTTGTTAAAAACTCAGAAAATCAGGAATAAAAGGGAACATCCTTAGCCTCATGAAGCGTATCTATGAAAATTAATGCAGCTAACATCATATATAATTGTGAGAAACTGAATGCTTTCACTCTAAGACTAGGAACAAAACAAGAATATCCACCCTCACCAATTATTTTTAATATTGTGCTGGAGGGTCCAGCTAGTACCATACATAAAAAAACAAAGGAGAAAAATTTCCCCAGTGTGACAAGAAGATATGAAACATCTTTTTTTCCACAGATAAAATGGCTTCAACAAAGAAAATCCAATGGGTATACAAAAATAAAATCTATGGGATGGCACAAAAACAAACACTCAGATCAATGAAACAGAATAGAGAACCCAGAAATGAACCCACAAATGTATGGCAAACTAATCTTTGACAAAGCAGGAAAGAATACCCAATGGAATAAAGAGTTTCTTCAGCAAGTGGTGCTCGGAAAATTGGACAGCAACATGCAGAAAAATGAACCTGGACCACTTTCTCACTCCATACACAAAAATAAACTCAAAACGAATGAAAGACCTAAATGTAAGACAGGAAGCCATCAAAATCCTCGAGGAGAAAGCAGGCAAAAACCTCTTTGACCTCGGCCACAGAAACTTCTTACTCAACACGTCTCCAGAGGAAAGGGAAACAAAAGCAAAAATGAACTATTAGAACCTCATCAAAATCAAAATCTTCTGCACAGTGAAGGAAACAATCAGCAAAATTAAAAGGCAACTGATGGAATGGGAGAAAATATTTGCAAATGACGTATCTGATAAAGGGTTAGTGTCCAAAATCTATAAAGAACTTATCAAACTCAACACCCAAAAAAACAAATCATCCAGTGAAGAAGTGGGCAAAAGACATGAATAGACACTTCTCCAAACAAGACATCCAGATGGCTGACCTATGAAAAAATACTCAGCATCACTCATCATCAGGGAAATACAAATCAAAACCACAATGAGATACCACCTCACAGCTGTCAGGACGGCTAACATTAACGACTCAGGCAACAAGAGATGTTGGCAAGGATGTGGAAAAAGAGGATCCCCACTGCTGGTGGGAATTCAAACTGGTGCACCCACTCTGGAAAACAGTATGGAGATTCCTCAAAACATTAAAAATAGAACTAGCCTATGACCCAGCAATTGCACTACTAGGTGTTATTCCAAGGGATACAGGTATGCTGTTTCAAAGGGACACATGCACCCCAATGTTTCTAGCAGCACTATCGACAATAGCCAAATTATGGAAATTGCCCAAATGTCCATCGATGGATGAATGGATAAAGAAGATGTGGTATATATGTACAATGGAGTATTACTTGGCAATCAAAAAGAATGAAATCTTGCCATTTGCAACTACATGGATCGAACTGGAGGGTATTATGCTAAGTGAAATTAGTCAGAGAAAGACAAGTATCATATGACTTCACTCATATGAGGACTTTAAGATACAAAACAGGTGAACATATGTGAAGGGAAGCAAAAAGAATATAAAAACATGAAGGGGACAAAACAGAAGAGACTTTTAAATATGGAAAACAAACAGAGGGTTACTGGAAGGGTTGTGGGAGGGGGGGATGGGCTAAATGGGTAAAGGATATTGGGAATCTACTCCTGAAATCATTGTTGCAGTATATGCTAACTAACTTGGATGTAAATTAAAAAGTAAATAAATAAATAATAAAGTAAATTTTAAAAAAGTTGCTTATAGTCAAATAAATGTTGTTTCCTTTAAAAAGAAAGCTATGGGAACTAATACATGTGTTTATCAAGATGGCAGGATACAAGATCAATATACAAAAATCAATTGCATTTCTAAGTCCTAACAATTAAAAATTGGAATTAAAATTTAATGAAGGAGAAGATAAATCGAATGAAGCAGTGTAAGTTATAACAGTATAAGGTAACATGAAATACTTAAGGATAAATATTACTAAATATGTAAAATCTGTACACTGAAAATTAACAAAACATTGCTAAGAAAAATGAAAGAAGACCTAAATAAATGGAGATATATAGCTTGCTCATTAGCTGGGAAAGTCAATAATAGCCAAAACAACTTTAAGAACAAAGTTGGTTGAGCAACAAAACTTGATTTTAACTTACTTTAAAGCTACAATTACCAACAGCATGAAATTAGCATCAAAATTGACAAATAGACCAAGGGAACAAAACAGAGTCAAGAAATAAACTATCTCATAAATTGACATCATTTCTGACAAAGGCACAGAGGTAATTCATGAAGAAATAGTAATCTTTTCATCCAGTGGTGTTAGAAGAATTGGATATTCATACGCTGAGCAAAAAAACTTTGATTTATTCCTTGAACCAGCAAGAAAAGAAAACAGAAGTCATAGTCCTAAATGTGAAACCCAAAACTATAAATCTTCAATAATCGAGAAGTTCTTTTTGACCCTTTGTTAAGCAATGACGTTTTAGATACAACACTAAAGCATGATATTTAAAAGAAAGATGTGAAAAATTAGACTTCATAAAATTGTAACCTTGGCTCTTCTAAAGACATTGTTAAGGGGCGCCTGGGTGGCTCAGTCCGTTGAGCATCCGACTTCAGCTCAGGTCATGATCTCACAGTCGACGAGTTTGAGCCCCGCGTCAGGCACTATGCTGACAGCTCAGAGCCTGGAGCCTGCTTCTGATTCTGTGTCTCCCTCCCTCTCTGCCTCTCCCCTGCTTGTGCTCTGTCTCTGTCTCAAAAATAAAGATAAACATTTAAAAAATAAAGACATTGTTAAGAGAATAAAAAGAGACATAGACTAAGAAAAATATTTTTAAATTGTATATTTGATAAAGCACTTACAATTAAAATATGTAAAGAACATTTAAAATTCAATAATAAGTAAACAAGCAAAGTAACTATAAGAATGGAAAAATATTTGAATGGAGACTTCACCAAAAAGACATATCTGGAGGTAACTGTATTGATTTAAAAAAATAAATAAATAAAGAGGACATTTAAGAACTCCATATTAGAATGCAAAGAAAATGTAGGAGAAAAAATTAAGTTGTGAAAACTAAGTTAAATGAAAAGTAGTTTTGGATAAGGCCAGAAAGATGCTAAATATTTTTAATAAATTGAAAAAATCACTATTGTATATACACTATATGAGTTCAGGGACTAGTTATAAGTCATTAGAGTATATCTTATTTATACAAGATGAACACTTTATGGTTATTATTGTTGTTGTTATTCTGAGTTCATAGTTTGCTATGCTTCCCTCTCAAGTTTTAAGAGAAGCCCTTAAAGTGTCAAGATGTCTAAGAAACACCTCCTATGTAATGGACTGTTGATTCTGAATGCCTTACATTAATTTTTCTCTATATCATCTGTTTATCTTTGGATCAGAATCACACAGGGCACTTACTTAAAGTCCAGATTTATCAACTCCACCTAGAATTCCCCTTATTATAGCAAGTTATTAATGTTGTTCTTTATGATATTCCCAGCTAAAACACCCATGTCTGTAACATAACTGATGATGCTCAAAAAGCAGGTGTTTATTGATTGAAAAAATTCTCTTTCATTTATACCTCAGAATTTTGTTTTTGAATATGCATTTTTGCAATGGGAATTCAATTTGACCAAGAATTGTTTTTATGTATTTATGTATGTATGTATGTATGTATGTATGTATTTATTTATTTATTTAATTTTATTTTATTTTATTTTAGAGAGAGGGAGAGAGAATGAAAGAGAGGAAGTGAGAAGGGGAGGGGCAGATAGAGAGGAAGAGAGAGAGAGAATCCCAGACTCCTCACTGTCAGCACAGAGCCTGACACAGGACTTGAACTCGTGAACAGTGACATCACGACCTGAGCAGAAATCAAGAATCAGACGCTTAATCAACTGAGCCCCACAGAAGCCCCAATTTGACCAAGAATTATAATCCAGATATTGTTATGTTCTTTACCATTGAAAGTTAGAGTTTATAGTAAAGATATATCAGGATCTAGGAAGAACATGATTCTAAGGTCTTAGAAGCTGTGTTAGCCCTTTTCAGCCAGAAAATAGGTATCCATCCAAAGACAACCATCAGAACATTAGAAACGTTATAAAAACAGAAACTGAGTTTTAAAAGCTTGAATAGGACATTTGTTTTTTGATTTGGATAATTTTTAGAATTATTGTTTCTGTGTGTTTTTGACCCGGTTTCCACCTAATGAGTACTTAAAAGTTTGGAAAGTTCTAGGTGGTCAGACTGAGAATTCCAAGAAAACTTAAATCTGAAGGAATTACCTAGTCTAGTCAACCCTCTACACTTGAATTTCTGAACATTTTCTAATTAAGAAGGGTTATCTGCATGACAGATTTAAAAATATGTCTCCCATAAGAGTCACCAGCACCTCACATATTCTGTCCCCACACCATAATTACTAAGATGGAATTTTAGGAAAGTGGCTCACTACCTGTTGAATCATAAGCACTCCCACCACCAAATGATTTTAGGAGTGGAAAATATTATGCTACATAGTTGGCCCTCTTGTCTTTAGTCTCTTCTCCCCCAGAAATTTTCCACACTACCATTATCTCTAAAAACACAATGTAGCTTTACCCAGTTTTACCCAATTTTATAAATTTTGTATCTCGCAGGTATAGTTGATACACTAATAAATTCCATATATTTAGATTATACAATTCAATAAGTTTTGACCTATTTATAGTCTCATAAAATTGTCAGCACAATTGAGATAATGAACAGATCCATTACTCCCAAATGTTCTCTCGTGATCTTTTGTGATTCCTCACAAAAGGTGATTCCCCATCTTACTTTATAGGTAACTATTAACTCATTTCTGTCATTACAAATTAGTTTGTATACTTGTTAGTCATGTTACATAAATTCCACTTGAATTAGTTGTATTTTATATAAATGGCATGATAGAGAATTATAGAGCTTCAGTCTGACTGCTTTCAGTCATCACCATTAACAGAAATTCATCCATGCTACTGTGTGTATCAAGGTTTCATTTCTTTTTATTGCTGAGAAGATTTCAATATATGGATATGCCACAACTCTTTATTCATTTCCCTGTTGATGTGCTTCTTCCAAATTCTGGCTAACATAAAGAAAGCTGCTGCAAACTTTGTGCACCAATCTTTGTTTGAATATACAATTTCTTTCCATTTGGGTTAAATACCTAGGAGAGTGGAATGACTGGGTCATGTGGTAAATTTACTTGTATTTAAGAAACTGTCACACTGTGTTTGTACCATTATGTAAACAATATATATTTATATTCGCATCAGGAATCTATCAGAGATCCAGATCCTCCAGATATTCATGAACACTTGGTGTTATGCAGTAAATGTTTATGCTCCCCTCAGATTCATATTTTGCAACCTTCTCGGGTAGAATCCTGATGAATGCGATTACCTAGCAGTCTTATAAAAGGAACCCCAGAGAACTCCCTCACCCTCTTTCCATTATGTGAAGGTCCAATGTGAAATTACAACCTAAAGGAAGAGCCTCACTAGATTGTGACCTGTTGGCACCCTGATCTCAGAATTCCAGTGTCCAGAACTGTGAGGAAATAAATGTATATTGTTTATATGCTATCCAGTCTATGGCACTTTATTATGGTAACCCAAACTGACTAAGACACTTAATATAGTCATTCTTCAGTTTCCTCCATTCTAAATATGTATGTAGTGGAGTGCAACTGTGAATTTAATTTGCATTTCCTTAATGATTAATGATCTTGGGCATGTTTTTATGTGCTTATTTGTGTGTTTGTACATATATTTATTTGTCTTAAATTTGTGTATACATATATTCAATTGTCTTAAATTGAAATGTCCCACAGTTTCTCACAAATTTTCTTTTATTCCTCTCATGAAAAGAAGATTGAACTAGATTATCTAAATTATATGTTTCTCCTTACACTGTGGCAGTAATGCAATGAAAAAGAAGAAACTAGTATGAATAGAAGTGATGTGTTCCTTCACTCCGCCCCTCCTTTTTTCTCCCCAAGCCCATCACATACATGCTAGGACATACACCTCTTCAATCATTCTGTAACCAGTCTGTCACTTTGAGAGCTCAACGGTGCTCCCCTGCTTTGCAGCCCTATTCACACCCTGCCTAAGTCAATCATAGTGAATCATGCAGTCCACAACGCAGAATCCCTTACATCTGTCAAAAGAACAAGAGAAAACAGGACTGCACATCTTAGGGAAGACTCGAGTTAAGGTCAAAATCATTCAAAATCACTTGCACTGTCTTTTTTTTTTTTTCACTCTCCTTTTTGAACATGCAAAGCCAAGTGGGTCCGAGAGAGAGAGAAAAGCTTTCTGTTCACTCCCAAATGGTCATATTCAGGAGTAGACAAAAATACTTTACTTTTTTTTTATAAGCTTATAGGAAAAAATTTACAGAAAAGAGATTCAATACCTCCATCTGTGTCAAATGAAAATCTTTTGAAACAGTACTTAATACTATGTACACCTATTAAGTGAAACAATCACTGACAAAAGTAGACATCTGCTGTTGTCACTTATCTGAAAAACATCAATTTAAAAGATTAGTTGCATTTCTGTGCAGAGAATTTAAGTGAACGTTATGTAAAGTGGCTAGAGATACACAGACAAAATTTTGAGACTAAATTTGCTGAAACAAGTAGTCTTTGCTTTTTTTAAAGTAAAAAACAATTTTAATGGTTAATACTTTTTCTAAAACGATTTTGAATCTGTAGAGCCTCGCCAAATCAAACAGATCCATAGGCTGTGTCATTCAATCCCATTAATAAGCAATTTTCTTTTCAATTTTCTTGTCTCATTTGGGTTTGGTGTAGAATTCCTACGTACAAGACCCAAAGGAAGAGTCCTCTCTCCAAGTTTTATCATTTGCCATTATAAGTCCTTTGCATAAACTCACAACTTGTAAAGTTTCCTGTAACAGACACCACAGTATGACTGCCTTTATGCATTTGTTACTTTATGTCATTATTGCCAGGACAAAACAATTTGAATACAGCTAAGTTAATAATGAATTTCATTTTTAAAAATGCAATTGCTTGATCCTATAATCTGTTATTTTCTGTTTGTGGGGACAATGTACTGTCCTGAGTATCTGATTAATGATTTAGTTCTTCTCTGTAAGAAAAATCTATGTATCAATTTTGAATGTACATTGAACATTAATATAATTTCAAGTTGTTCACAGAATGCTGGGTCTGTGAAACAGGCTTAACTAAATCTGGGACTGAACATCCAAGTGTGTAAATTATGCCCTACAAAAGGGCACTCAGATGTGGTGATAGTGAAGCGTGTGTGTTGGGGAGGTCAGGTGAGGGGGGTACTGAAATCTAGCCTGCACTCTGCTCTCCAACTCTTATGAGGGCAAAAAGTTTGTAGTATAAAAATCTAATTTTTGATTCACACAAAGTCACAGTATATGCTATGAGAAGTGGTAACAACCTCAATAATGATTTTGTAATCAGTGAAGTTGTTCCCATTTACTCATTAGTTTAAAATTATATCTTGATCTAGGCAAGATTTCAAGTTATTTAAATACTGAGGATAGTCTAAGTAGTCCTGACTTTCTTCAGTATCATTCCATGTTTATTTACACAGAATACTCAGTACATGGTAGATAATAATAAATCCTCATTGAATTAAACTGCCAGATGTGTGTGTGTGTTTGTGTGTGTGTGTGTGTGTGTGTGTGTCTGCGTGTATGTGTGTGTGATGAAATTCAAACCAAAGTTATATATCCTTCAGTAAAGGATATATAAAAAGATATATAGATATCCTTTATGAAATCCAGACCTCTTTGTGATATTTAAGTTACTCCTTATTTATCTAAGAACATGTCCATGAATTTTAATCCTCTACCTAGAGTTCTCTGTCTTGAATAAAGCTATAACAAATAAGAATTTTTAACCTATGGGGGTGCCTGGGTGGCTCAGTCGGTTAAGCATCCGACTTCAGCTCAGGTCATGATCTTGCCATCCATGAGTTCAAGCCCCATGTCAGGCTCTGTGTTGACAGCTCAGAGTCTGGAGCCTGCTTTGGATTCTGTGTTCCCACCTCTCTCTGCCCCTCCTGCAGTCATGCTCTGTCTCGCTCTGTCTCTCAAAAATAAATGTTAAAAAATTAAAAAAAAATTTCAATCTATGAATTCAACATATTTGCCATAAATTCCAAAAATGTTGAAATTATCCTTTTGAATTACTCTCCTTGTTTTCAAATTATTGTAATTAGGATTCACAATATTACAGTAAACAGATTAAGTGTATTCATTTCTACGCAAACAAATTTTATCCAGTTCCATTTGACTAGGTCTATGAGACACTGGGTAATGGAAATACAATATACAAAATAATTACCACTGGGGAAGTTTTGCTTTCATACCACACAATATAATTGTCCATAAATGCAATTCTCTTGCTACCAATATCAAAAAGACAACTTCAGGACAATATAAAAAATCATGAACTTTTTCTCTTTGTATAAGAAATACTAGGTTGTTTATTTCTGGGCTTAAAAATATCTTAGTGAATCAATTTTTACCCAAATATTCAGTGAAATATCATTATATATATGTATACATATACATTATATATTACATATATGCATATTGCATATATGTGTATTACATATATATATGTATTATACGTATATATAATATATAACGTATATATGTAATACACATATATGTAATATATAATGTATATATGTGATATACATATTATATGCAATATATGATACATAGTATATATATGAAGCATATAATATATAATGAAGTATATAATATACATAATATATAGGTAATATATGTATAATATACAATATATAAAATATATATTTCATTATATATACTTCAGAAATGAAATGGAAAACAGACTTAAAATAATAAAGAGCAGAATGCAATGAAAAGGAAATAATAACTAAATAAGTTCTTCAAATTGGCACCTCCTATAATAAAATTAGTATACTGCCTATTTCTATTAAAAATGTGCTACACTTGTTGAGATGAGCACTGGGTGTCATATGTAAGAGATAAATCACTGGGTTCTACTCCTGAACCAAGACTACACTGTACGTTAACTAAATTGAGAAAAAAAAAGTGGTACAAAATTTTAGGTAGGATAATAATTTAAGAAAAGTAGCATTGCTTTTTTCTCTTTACACTGTCATCATCCTCCCAACTGCAAGTGTCTTTTATTATAAGACCCTCAGTCTTCTATTTACGAATTACTTTTAATAGGTGTCTTCTGATTTTGCTACCCAGCCTCTATTCACTCCATGTTCAGTCATATCATCTTACACATTCTCTGAAAAAACATTCCTTCCCCACTCTCCACCTACATGTGCTTTGGGAGGCCATATTTATGGGTTTAAGGTGGACATATGTCACAATTTGGGAAACTAACATAGTATGGGCACTTATACATTTTTAACTTCAAACAGTTAACTTAAAACTAAACATTTATTGTGGTGCCTGGGTGGTTTAGTCAGTTAAGCACTGGACTTCAGCTCAGGTAATGATCTCATGCTTCATGGATTGGAGCCCTGCCTCGGACTCTGCTGACAGCTCAGAGCCTGAAGCCTGCTTCAGATTTTGTGTCTCCCTCTCTTCTGCCCCTCCCCCACTCACACTGTCTCAAAAATAAAAAATAAACATTAAAAAAACTAAAATTAAACGTTTATTCACCAATGAGACTACATTTGACAAATGTACTGCCAAAGTATCTTTCTTGCATACTATTCCCCAAATACACCATTTTAAGATATTTACTTCTTTAAAGTGAAGAGCAAAGCTAATTGTAAACTGATCTGAATACACAATTTTTCTGTAGTGGACTTGTGCAGTAATATCTCCAATTTGTTCATACTTCCTTATATTGTCCCTGACTCTGAGTTTGACCATTGGAATTCCTTTGGCCAATGGATGGTAACAAATGTGGCAAGAGCATACTTGGAAGCTGTTTGTACATTAAGGCTTGCTTTTTTGATGTTCTTGGAAACTTGCTTCTATGCCAGTAAATATGGGCTAGTAAGCTATAACAAGTTTACACAAACTTACTGGTTGAAGATGATAGAAATTTATTCCCTTAAAATTTCAGAATCTAGAAGTCCAAACCCAGTTTTACTGAGTTGAAATCAAGGTGTCAGCAAGGATGTACTCCTCCTGAGTTTCTAGGGGAAAATCTGTACCTTGATTCTTCCATGTTCCGGTCGCCGCATCACTCCAATTTTTGCCTCTGTGGTCATATTGTCTCCTTTTGAGTCTCACTTAGAAAGAATTTATTATTATTTATCACAGCATCCTTCTCTCATTGTTGACTTCAAGGCTTAGGCTTACAAGTATTTACCATTTGTATGATATTTTCTGTATATATATATCTATTTACATGTATATGTATATATGTATTATATATATACATATAATTTTACATATATACACACACACACAAAGTACCTATTTTTATAATTAGGAAGTTGCCTTATATTCTCAGTTTGTAATTTTTTTTATCTGAATGTGCTTTAATTTCATCAAGTAATTTTGACCATCTATTTACATAATTACATGATTGTTGAGTTTCAGTCTATTTTTGTGCTGAGTAGCATTGACTGATTTTTTTAAGTTTCTTTTTAAATTTTAGTTAACATACAACATACAATACAGTGATTCAACACTTGCATACAATACCCGGTGCCCATCACAACAACTGCATTCCTTAATCCCCTTCACCAATTTAATCCATCTTTCCATCTACCTCCCCTCTGGTAATCATTAGTTTGTTTTCTATAGTTGAGTCTATTTCTTGGATTTCCACTCTTTTTTTCTCCCCTTTGCTCATTCATTTTCTTAGTTTTCACATATGAGTGAAATCATATGGTATTTGTCTCTCCCTGACTGATTTATGTTGCTTAGCATACTATCTGTAGCTCTATCCAGCTCATTGTAAATGGAAAATTTTCATTATTTTTATGGCTGGATAATATTTCACTGTATATATATATATATATATATATATATATATATATATATATAATTTTTTTCATCTGTAACTTTATATACACACACACACACACACACACACATATATACACACACCACTTCTTTATTCATCAGTTGATGGACACTTGGGCTGTTTCTATAATTTGGCTATTGTAGATAAAGCTGCTATAAATATTGGGCTGCATGTATCCCTTTGAATTAGTATTTTGGTATTCTTTGGGTAAATATCTAGTAATGCAATTGCTGGATCATAGGGTAGTTCTATTTTTAACTTTTTGAGGAACCTCCTTACTGTTTTCCAGAGTGGCTGCACAGGTTTCCATTCCCACCAACAGTGCAAAAGGGGCCCATTTCTCTACATCCTTGCCAAAACCTGTTGTTTCCTGTGTTTTTTAGTTTAGCCATTCTGACAGGTGTTTGGTGGTGTCTCATTATAGTTTTCATTTGTATTTCCCTGATGGTGAGTGATGTTGAGCATCTTTTCATTTGTCTGTTATTTACCTGTATATCTTCTTCGGAAAAATGTCTATTCAAGTCTTCTGCCCATTTCTTAACTGGGTTATTTATTTTTGGGGTGTTGAGTTTTATAAGTTCTTTGTATATTTTGGATACTAACCCTTTATCTGATATGTCACTTGGAAATATCTTCCCCCATTTCTTAGGTTGCCTTTTATTTTTGTTGATTGTTTCCTTTGCTGTTCAGAAGGTTTTTATTTTGATGGAGTCCCAATAGTTTATTTTTGCTTTTGTTTCTCTTGCCTCAGGAGACATATCTAGGAAGAATTTGCTGTGGCCAATGTCAAAGACATTACTACCTCTAGGACTTTTATGGTTTCAGGTCTCACATTTAGGTCTTTCATGCATTTTGAATTTAATTTTGAGTTTGGTGTAAGAAAATGGTCCAGTTTTCCCACCACCATTGTTGAAGAGATTGCCTTTTTCCCATTGGATACTCTTTCCTGCTTTGTCAAAGATTAATTGACCATATAATTGTGGGTTTATTTCTGGGTTTTCTCTTCTATTCGATTGATCTATGTGTCTATTTTTTGTGCCAGTCTGTTTTCATCACTATGGTTTCTTAAATATCTTGAAGTCTAGAATATGATGCCTCCAGCTTTGCTTTTCTTTTTCTAGTTTTCTTTGGCTATCTGGGGTCTTTTGTGGTTCCATACAAATTTTAAGATTGGTTGTTCTAGTTCTGTAAAAAGTGCTGATGGCATTTTGATAGGGATTGCATTAAATCTGTAGATTGCTTTCAGTAGTGTAGACATTTTAACAATATTTGTTCTTCCAACCAATGAGCATGTATTGTCTTTTCATGTCTTTGTGTCCTCTTCAATTCCTTTTATCAGTGTTTTATAGTTTTCAAAGTACAAGGCTTTTACCTTTTCTTCAGGTTTATTTCTAAGTATCTTGTTCCTTTTGGTACAAATATAAATGGGATTGATTATTTAACTTCTCTTTCTGCTGCTTCATTATTGATGTATAGAAATGAAACAGATTTCTGTATGTTTTGTATCCTGAGACTTTACTGAATTTATCAGTTCAAGTGGTTTTTGGAGGAGTCTTTCATGTTTTCTATATAGAGTATCAATTCATCTGCAAATTGTGAAAGCTTTAATTCTTCTTTGTTTTCCTTGTTTCTTCTTTTTGTTATTTTGATTGCTGTGCTAGGACTTCCAGTATTATGTTAAATAACAGCGGTGAGAATGGACAGCCCTGTCTTGTTCCTGAATGTAGAGGAAAAGTTCTCAGTTTTTCCCCATTAAGGATATTAGCTGTGGGTTTTCCATATATGGCCTTTATTATTTTGAGATAGGTTCCCTCTAAGCCTACTTTGTTGAGGGTTTTTATCATGAATATATGTTGTACTTTGTCAAATGTTTTTCTGCATCTATTGAAATGATCATATGGTTCTTACTCTTTTATTAATGTGATGTATCATGTTGACTTGTGAATATTCAATCACCCTTGCAACACAGGAATAAATCCCACTTGATCATGGTGAATAATTTTTTAAATGTTTTGTTGGATTCAGTTTGCTAATATTTACTGAGAACTTTTGTATCCAGTACAGGGACACTGGCCTGTACATCTCCTTTTAATGAGTCTTTATCAGGTTTTGGTATCAGGGTAATGCTGGCCTCATAGAATGGATTTGGGAGTTTTCCTTCTCTCTTCCTCCCCTCCCCACCCCCTCTTTTTGGAATAGTTTGAGAAGAATGTGTATTAACTTTTCTTTAAATGTTTGGTAAAATTCCCCTGTGAGCCCATCTGGCCCTAGACTTTTGTTTGTTGAGAGTTTTTTAATTACTGATTCCATTTCTCTGCCAGTTATAGGTCTGTTCATGTTTTCTACTTCCTAAGTTTTGGTAGTTTGTATGTTTCTAGGAATTTATCCATTTCTTCCAGTTGTCCAGTTTGTTGGCATATAGTTTTTCATAACATTCTTTTTTTAATTGTTCCCATGTCTGTACTGTTATTTTTCCTCATTTGTGATTGTTTATTTGGATCTTTCTTTTTTCTTAAGTCTGGCTGAAGTTTATGATTTTTTTTTAATTTCTTCAAAGAATGAGCTCCTGTTATCATTCATCTGTTCTCTTGGGTTTTTTAGTTTCTATATTATACTTCTGCTCTAATCTTTCCTATTTCCATCCTTCTGCTGGTTTTAGACTTCATTTGTGTGTTTGTTTTTGTAAGATTAGGTTATTTGTGATTTTTCTCACTCCTTGACGTATGCCTGTGTTGCTATATGCTTCCCTCTTAGGACCACTTTTGCTGCATCTCAAAGGTTTAGACCATTGCGTTTTTATTTTCATTTGTTTCCATGTATTTTTGTTTATTTCTTCTCTGATTTCCTGGTTGACCCATTCATTATTTGCTAGCATGTTGTTTAACCCTCATGTATTTGTGGTCTTTCCAAATTGTTTCTTGTGGTTGACTTCAAGTTTCTTAGTGTTGTGGTCAGAAAATATGCATGATATGATCTCAATCTTTTTGTACTTGTTGAGACCTGATTTGTCACCTAGTATGTGATTTATTCTACAGAATCATCTATGTGCCCTTGAAGAAAATGTGTCTTCTGCTGCTTTAGGATGGACTGTTCTGAATATATCTGTTAAGTCTATTTGGTCCAATGTGTCATTCAAAGCCATTGTTTCCTTGTTTACATTCTGTTTAGGTCATCTCTCCGAATAGTAAGTGGGGTATGAAAGTCCCCTGCTATTATTTTGTTATTACCAATTGGTTCCTTTATGTTTGTGATTAAATGTTTTCTGTATTTCAGTGCTCTTATGTTGAGTGCATAAATATTTATGTTATATCTTCTTGTTGGACTGTCCCCTTTATGATTATATAATGGTCTTTCTTTTTACTTCTTACTTTTAAAGTCTAGCTTGTCCAATATTAAGTATTAACACTCTGGCTTGAATATCTATTTGTATGATAAATGTTTCTCCACATATTCATTTTCTTGAAAAAGTTTTTAATGTTTATTTATTTTTGAGAGATATAGAGGCAGAGTGTGAGCAGGGGAGCGGCAGAGAGAAAGGGAGACACTGATCCAAAGCAGACTCTAGGCTCTGAGCTGTCCACAGAGCCCACAATGTGGGGCTCAAACTCACAAACTGCAAGATCATGACCTGAGCCAAATTTGGATGCTTAACCATCTGAGGCATCCAGGCTCCCCTCCACCCACTCACTTCCAATCTGCAGGTGTCTTAGGTCTAAAATGAATCTCTTCTAGGAAGTATATAGATGGGTCTTTTTTTTTTTTTTAATCCATTCTGACATCTATGTCTTTTGACTGGAGCATTTAGTCCATTTACATTCAAAATAATTGTTGATAGATATGTATTTATTGCATGCATTTGAATACTTGTTTTGTCATTTTTTCTGGAGATTTCTCTCATCCTTTCTTGTCTTTCTCATTTTTGGTCTCTTCTTTGCACTCAAAGCATCTCCTTTAATATTTCCCATAGTGCTGGTTTAGTTGTCACACATTCCTTTAGCTTTTGCTTCTCTGGGAAATTCTTTCCCCCTATATTCTGAATGATAGCCTTGCTGAATAGATTTTTGGCTGCAGATTTTTCCCAATTAGCATTTTTAATATATCATGCCATTCCTTTCAGGCTGCCCAGTTTCTGTTGAGAAATCACCATCTAGCCTTCTAGATTTTCCCTTGTAAGTAAGGACTTCTTTTGCTGCTTTTAAGACTTTTTATCACTATATTTTGCAAATTTAATTATAATGTATCTTACTTTAGTACTGACCAGCTTTTGTTGATTTTGATGGGAGTTCCCTGTGTTTCCTGCATCTGAATGTCTGTTTCCTTTCCCACATTAGGGAAGTTTTCTGCTATTATTTCTTGAAACAAATGTTCTGCCCCTCTTTCCCTTTTTCTGGGACTCCTGTAATACAAATGTTATTAGCCTTAATGTAGTCACTGAGTTCCCTAAGTCTATTCTCATGTTGCATAATTCTTTCTCTTTTGTTCAGCCTCAGTATTTTCCATTTAATTTGTCTTCTAGGTCACTAATTTGTTCCCATGCTTCTTCCAGTCTGCTATTCATTGCAATAAGCCTGTTTCCAATCTCGTTTATTGCATTTTTCATCTCTGATTTCTTTTAAATTTCACTGATGTCTTCTTTTCTCAAGCTCGGTGAATACCTTTATGATTGTTGCTTTAAATTTTCTATCAGGCCTGTTACTATTATCTGTTTCACTTAGATCTCTGGCTGTGGCCTTATCTTATTCTTTCATTTGAGATAAATTCCTCCCTCTTGGCATTTTGTCTAAGTCTCTGCCTTCTTTTCTAGGTTAGAAAAGCCGGTTAAGTCTCTTGTTCCTGAAAGTAATGGTCTTATGAAGAAAAGTTCTTGTAGTGCCCAGGACCTAATGTGCTTCAGGGAATGTCTCTGATGTGTGCTATGTGCTCTCTGCTATTGTGTTTGACTGCTGTGTGCTTCCAGTCAGTTGTCTGCAGAGGCTCTCCTTGCTTGCTATGGGCAGTATTTGGCCTTTGGCCTGAATGTAGTGTGTCTTAAATAGGAGTGATCTGGTTTGCTTGTTAAATGAGACCTCACACCAACTCCACAGAATTGAGGCACTACAGAACTCTCTGGTCAGGAGATGTAATGTGAACAGTGGTTTATGCTGGTCTTCTGGGGTAGGGGCCTGGTGTGCTGGGACTGAGGCAAGCTTGACTGAGAAGGGTGCAATCCTGCCAGAGTGCAGTAGGGAAGGGTCTGGTGTAAGCAAGTTAAGCTGCCAGTGTCCACACTCCACTACCTCCCAAAGGTGGTTCTGTGTTTATTCTGAGAGGTGGGGAGGAAAATGGCACTAGCCAGCACCTTTGTTCTGAGAGAGGCTTCTCCATGAATGCTGCCTTTCAGGGATGCACTCCAAGAAGACCAAATAATCTCCCTGTGTGCCCCAGAAGTACTTCAGATCATTCTTTCCACACGGTTTACCCCTGGGTTGTTTGCCTGCCTTCTCTCCAGGAGCAGGGCAGTGTCATCCTAGCTGTATCCAAGCTAACCCCATTAGCCTTTAAATCCCACTGTTTGCAAGAACTCACAAAATTCAGTCCTTTTCATTTTCTTTGGGGAAACTATCTCCTTGTGCATTCTTCTGTGTGCTCCTTTCTCTCTTGTTCATCTCAATATCTACAGCTCCTTCCCCTCCACAGCACCTGAGATCTCTTTCTCCCCTAAACCACATCTCTGCACTTCCTACTTTCTTTGATGGGGCTTTTTCTGTCCCTTTGTTCTGTTAGTCTTCAGGTTGATTTCCGGAATAATTAGGATGACTTGATAGTTATCTAGCTATGTTTGTGAGAGGAGAAAAGCCTAAGGTTCTCCTACTCTGCCACCATCTTCCTCTCCACCAAACTATCACTGAAGATATAAACACCAGTGGGTCATAATGTATTTTCTTTTATATGTTTCTAGGAGTAATTTGGTAATGTTTCATGTTGGAGTTCTTAATTTTTGTTTGAGACACTGATTACCAGTTTTCCTTTTGTAATATCTATAAATGTTTAATACCAAGGTCTTTCTGTTCATATTAAAAGGATTGGAAAAAGTGTTCACTTGGTTTCTCTTTAGGAAGAATTTGTGTGAGGTTGGTGATTTTTCTCCTCAAATATATTTCAAATGTAAACTGATATGGAGAATTTTCTCTGTGAAAATTACTTATGATGAACTTAATACCAAAAATAAGTAGTTTTCACTATTCAAATTTTCTATTACCTTTTATATGTTTTGGTAAATTCAACTTTTCAAACGAATGTTTTTTTTATCTAAAGTGTCAAGTTTGTTAGTACATAATTTGTTGTAAGGTGGTCTAATTATCTTCTTAGTTTATATATTTGCATTTTGTGTTTTTCCTCTATTTTTTCTTGTCAAATAATCAACTTTAGCTAAATTCATTTAAAGCATGTCTTCAATTTCCTTGATTTTTATTCTTACCTTAATAGTTTCATTATTTCTATTTTCTTTGGATTATGTTTAAATATATTTTTCCATCACATTGAACTAGAAACTTAGATTCATTCATCTCAAATATCTTTTTTTTCTTTTTAATGAATACACAGGACACTAAACATTTCCCTACTGTAACTGCATCTCATAAGTCTAATGTGGCATTACCTTATTATCATTCAGTTCAAACTATTTTCTAATGTATACTGTAAGTTATTTGTTGCCCAGTTCTGTTTACATTATTTTCACTTATTTGTAAAACTAATCCATTTACATTTACTATAATTAGTTTTCCCATTATTTATATTTATACAACCTGTTTCCTATTTTTAATCTTTTATTTCTTGCATTGCTTTGGATTTTCCAGATATTTGCTTTATTATTACTTTTCATCTTCTAACATGCTATTTATACATTCTATCACTTTTAATGGTTACAATAGAGATGGAAACTTGAATCCTTGATTTATTTAGCCTATTAAAAATAATTGCCATCCGTTTTCAGATTATATCAGACCTTTGGAAGACACTGAATCCATTTTTCCTCTGTCTTTTGCTTTATTTTTGACATGATTTTTAAAATCTTCATTTCACATATTTAAACTTCACAAGAAATTATCATCACCACTTAGTATACTGATTATTCATTTTTAATTATTTGCATTTGCATCACCCCAGTACTATTCATCTATAAATTCCATGTTTCTTTTGGGGATCATTATCTTTCTGTACTTTAGCATTTGTCAAATTCCACAGTGTTAACAATAACTTCTGTTTATGTTATTCTGAATATATCTTCATTTAATCTTCTTTTTCTTAATTATTTCTTTTTTTATGTATAGAATTCTATTTTGGCAGTGGCCATCTTTCCTCAGCACTTTTTTGGATACAATTCCATTATTTAGTCTTTCATTTTTTCTATTGATATGTGAGCTATTCATATTATTACTACATGAATATAATTTACCTTTTTTCTCTGTCTGCTTTTAAGATGCTGTCTTTATCTTTGGTTTTCAGCAATTTTGCTATGAGATTAATATATATATATATATATATATATATATATATATATATCTGGTTACATTATATTTATCATGCTTTTCACTGAACTTTAGTGAGTTGATATCTTTTACCCAGTTTGGTATTTTATCTAAACGTTTTTGAACACTGATTGAGCCCCATTCTCTCTTTTCTTTTCTCCTAGTACTCCAATTCCACATATTTAAAAATTTTTAGTGTTTCTTCCACCTGTCCCTTTTTCTCTTTTCTGCTTTTTGTCTTCATTTTTCTTTTTGGGCTTTAGTTGAAAATATGCAAAAACTTTATAGAACTTAACTCCTTTGAATAATGCAAAAGCACTGTGTGTGAATATGTATAATTCCAACCTGCATCTCTAACTTCTCTCTTTTAATACAATTATTAAGGCATTTTTATTTGAATGATGCATTACCCTTTCAACAAGTAGAAAGTATTTTCTTTCAATGATTTTTGAACAAAAATCCTTGAATTTATCTTGCAATATTCTACTTTTTGCCCCTATTAGACCTTTAGCTAAGCTATTTATTCATAATAATATACTTTCCAGTATTATTGCCTTTATGTTGTTTCATCATTGAATGTCAGGTTTATATTATTAATCTGTTAGAATATTTTGCCTCAGTCTTTGTGTTTTTTTGCTAGGGAAATCTTGTCCGAAACATTCTGTCCTTTCTAAACCCATGGGAACAATATCAACATGGAGATAAAGGCCTGGCCAAATGTGCTGCTGATATAAAATATCCAGAGAGTGTTTAGTTAAAGCAAAAATTTTAATCTAGCAATGAGGAAAGAGAAGTAAAGCTGGATCCTATGCCACCTCTACAGATTTAAATTCAGATTTAAATCTGAATTGCCATCTCTAGATTTTGAAATCAGAAAATTTTGGTGCTAATCGAGATGAAAAATGTAAAATAGATTAGGCTAAGGCTATGTCCTATCATTTCATAGGGTACAGATATATGGCTTGCACATAAACCTTAATCAGTAAAAACAGACTCAGAACAGCACACTAGGTTTTGTGACATAGTTTTTCTATCTTTCTAATGCATTCTACAGTTTATTATTGGAATCAACTTCTAGGCAACAATTCCCTGCTTTCAAAAAATTCATAAATTTTGTTTTCCATTTTTCTGTAATTAGCTATAATTTGAAATGACATTCTAAACCTCTCCAATAATTGTGATTTGATCAGTAGCCCAGGCTCCTTATTTCTTCCCTACTCAGTAACTGTAGTCAGAGTCCTGTAAAATTCTCTCTCAACATTCACACAAATCTAATGATGAAGAAGCTGGAGGCAGGGACAGGAAGATAACCTACACCAGAATAACAGTAAAAAAAAAAAATTGAAATGTACAGTGATGAAAAGGACAATGGGACTGAACCATCATCAGTGCCCTATCCAAACTTCATCTTAATGAACAAAGGAATCTCATCCACCTGGATGAGTAGAATAATTCTGTTCCTATCGTCTTAAATATGCCCAGTGTGTCAGAGATACAGGGACTCTAGCTAAGAAAAACCTTTCTTGCACAGATGACAGATGGTACGTTCTGAAACAGTAGTATATTTCTTCCATCTTTCTACTGCTACTTAATAACTATAGATCCCAGGCAAAAAGAAAAAAAAAGAACGACAGGCACTGAATACATTATATTTCCCAGAGGAAAAGTGCTATAAGTAGATGGATTTTATAATGGATAAAAGTATAATAATATATAAATATATAACAGACATAACATGTATGAATAATTTACATATAAAATTCCCTATTTTTAACAAATGTCAAGAAATGGGAATGATATTTGGGTGTAGGAAATTGTGCTATTTTCCTTCTTATTATTTCACTTAGAAATACTCTAAACCAAGGTTACTTCCTTATACTTTTTTAATTGACATTGCACAATGAATCTATGTCTATATATTTTGTCTTCTTTATTCTACTACTATGGATGAATTATATGAGCTCATATCTAAAGTCTATCCCTCTATATGTTCCCTAGGCATAAACCTATGTCACCTATTCCAGCAATTGTCACTCACTTTTACCTATTTCCCTCTTTTCTCTCTCCCTTCTATTATGTGTGCACTAAAACTGCAGTTGGTGACTGATGTCAGTCAGCTTTCTGCGACCATCTCAAGTGACCTCAAGGAGGAATCAAAACAGGAAAAGCCAGAAAACCAGTTAAGCAGAGGCAGATCAATATTTTTATTTTTAATTTTCTTAAATTTTAATGTTTATTTAATTTTGAGAGAGAGAGAGAGAGAGAGAAAGTGCGTGCACACGCCGGGGAAGGGGCTAAGAGAGAGAAGACAGAGGATGTGAAGGGGAGTCTGTACTGACAGCAGAGAGCCCGATGTGTGGCTCAAACTCCCAAACTGCGAGATCATGACCTGAGCCAAAGTCAGATGCTTACCCACTGAGCCAACCAGGTGACCCAGCAATATTTTTAAATGATCAGATATGATGGAAACATAATGTACTAAGGTCACCTGAGGGTTTTTCTCATGTTTATGTGAAATCAGTAAACCTTACTCTTAACAACCATAACAGATTATTCATTGTGGCACACAAATCCATGGAAAACTCCTCACAAGCATGTATCCTCTCATCCTTCCCTTTTGTATATATCATTTCATATAGCTAGCAAGCTTCAGAGCAGGTCTTCAGATCAATCTGAAAGACTGTTTCCTGGGCTATAAGACAACTAATGAAGTATTTACTGACATACATTGAAGTTGGTTTTCTTTCAGTTAACATATGTTTCACTAATTTTACTTTCCACACTGAAATATTCCAAACCACAAAAAAAAAAAAAACATGTTGCAATAGACTGTAAATAAACCCTTCCTTGACTTATTTTTTTTCTAAATAACATCTGTTTAGAATGAAAAAAAATCATAGCTTTCTAGAATTAATTTTGATGGGACAGCGTGAGGGAGTTTATAGGGTGTTGAAACTATTCTGTATTCTAATAATGATGATGATTCTATATGTCTATACTTGTATTAAATTTACAAAATGTACGCCAAAAACAATTTTACTGTATACTTATGTAAAAAATAAAACGAATAGTTCAATCAATGATAGCACTAAATCAATCATAAATTGTAATGAACTAGATAACAAAGAACACAAATTATAAAGGAAAATCTCATTAACAGAAGAAATTTTTTAAAATCCAAATGTGTTAGGAGAATTTAACATAAATCTTTTAATCACTGGAAGTTAGAGAAATAAGGGTATTTCAATCATTTAACATGATTATTTAATAGGACTATGTCAGATCTGTTTTCGTTTCTATTTCTTATCTATCACTTGTTACTTTTGTAATGTTCTTCTAACTATTTTTGGATTAACTCATTTTTGTGTGTGTGAACCTGGCATAACTCCTTTGCTTGGTTATTAGCTATTACTATGTTTTTGCTTTTGTTCATTTGAGATTGCATCAGGATTTATATTATAGTTTTTGACTTATCAATGCCTACTTTAAATTACGTTAAATTACTTTACTCACTGTATAAGAAATATGCAGCAATACACTTCAATTTTTCCACTTCTAGATTTTGAGCTATTGTGATCATACATTTTACTTCTGCCCATATTATAAACCTATCAATGCACTACTATTATTTTTATATCCAACATCCAACTATCGTCTAAGGTAAATTAAGTAGTAAGAAAAATCGTCTTATATTTAGAGATGTTGTCACCTTCCATAGGGCTCTTTATTCCTCTGTGTAGATTCAGATTTCCATTTTGTACTATTGTGCTTCCACCTGAAGGACTTCCATTAATGTTTCATTTATTGCAGGACTTCTGGTGATGAATGTGACCTATATATGTCTTAAAAAGTCTTTATTTCCCCTTCATTTTTGAATGGTACTTTTGCCTGGTTTAGTATTTGAGGTTGACAGGTTTTTATCGTTCTCTCTCTCTCTCTCTCTCTCTCTCTCTCTCTTTTTCTGTATTTCAAAGATGTTATTCTATTGGCTTCTCACTTGCATTGTTTCCATTGAGAAATGTGCTATCACCCTTTGGTTCTGTATGTATAAAGTGTCTTTTCTCTAGCTTAAGATATTCTCTTTATAACTGGATTTAAGCAATGTGGTTATAATGTGTCTTTTGCAATTTTTTTTAATCTCTAGTGCTTAGGGTTTCTTATTTAACTTCTGGGATCTGTAGGGTTATAGGTTCCTTCCAATATAAAATGTCTTCAACTATTATTTCATCAAATATTCTTAGTTTTTATTTTTCCTCTCCTTTAGGAATGACAGCTACACATTTATTTGGCCAATTTTGAATTTGCTCCATAATTCATTGATTGTTTGTTATTTTCCATCTTTTTTGTTTCATTTTGAATAGTTTCTATTGCTCTACATCATGTACATCATTCCTTTCTTCTGTGCTGTTAAATCTGCTGATAATGCCATCTACTGCAATTTTCATCTCGGGTATTAAAGTTTTCATCTCTAAAGTTTCCATTAGGTCACCTTCTATATATTCCCTGTCTTGAACTAATTTGTGTAACTTTTCCCCTAGACTTTCAACCATAAGGAGTACAATCATAATAACTTGATATTCTTCTCTACAAATTATATCTGTGTCAATTCTGGGTCAGATTTTATTGTTTTTTTCCCTTATTATATGTTTTGTTCATACTGGGTAATTTTATTTTATCCTGTGCCCTGGAAATTTTTGTAAACTATGTTCTTCAAGTTTGTTTTGGAATATGATTATTTCTTGAAAGCAGATTTTTCCTTTTCAGTCTTGTTTTTTAATCTTTTTGGTAGGACCAAAAACACAAAGGGCTAATTTTGCCAACTTTTGAGGTACTCTAAACCTATTCCCAAGAATTATGAGGTCTCCCAGTTTGGATGGAGGGAACAGGTACTATTTCTAGCCTAAACCAGAACAACATTGCAGATACTATTTCCTCTAATCTTTCCAAGTGATGTTTACTTAGGCTTGAATAATTTCCTACATGTGTCAACTGGTTGCTACTCAACAGAATGTTCAAGGGAGATCCTCAGTAGATCTCCAGAGTTCTCTATTCTGTACAGCTCTATCCTCTCTAGTACTCCGGCCTTCAAAGTCTAGTGGCTTTGTCTCTTCCAGAATCCACCCACATCTATTTTCTCAACTTAAGGAGACTGGGTTCCCTCTCCTTGCAATGCAACCTGGAATCTCTCTCCAGGCATTCAGTTGGGTCAAAGTAGGGCTTTGCCTATTTTTTGTCTCTCAGGGATCACTGTGCTTCATTGTCTGATGGCCACATCTTGAGTGTCATTGTTTCCTATAAAAGGTATCCCTCACTTTTACAAAAGGCTACATTAGTACCTGGTTTCACTAACCGAAAGAAATACAAAGAGGATTTTTCTGCTTCTACAAAAAAGGGAAAAAGTGTTTAGCACTTGTTTTCAGGAAGTCATTATAGAGCCAGTGTGCACCATGTGCAGTGGGAGTGACACAGCTAATCTAAGAGAACCACTAAATTTTTATTTGGATCTGGAAATACTCCAATTCATATACATTAATGGAAATTGATCCTTTGTTTTACACATTTTGGCTTGCAAAAGTTTTCATAGAAATGTTCTACTTTTGGGTAACAGAAGAAATCTGTATTTTGTATATTTTGTTTGCTTTTTAGTTGTTTAGGATAGGACGTTGAAAACAGTCTTTTCCTCCATCTTAACTAGAAGCAAAATATATATTTTTTCAAGTATGATAAAAGACTATTTCCAAATCAGTCATGCATCAAAATATCAATCTTATTTAAGATGTAACTATGTTTGGGGGGAAAAGAAAGATGTATATGTACATTTCTGTGCATGTATAATTCTAATGTTAATAGTGCTTATCTTTAGATATTGGATAGTATTTATTTTTTCTTTCTTTCAGAATTTTCTACAATGGACATGTACTATTTTCATAATTAGAAAACAACTGCTATGTTTTACTCAAGACTAAAGCTGTGAACTATTTATACAGTTGTAGTTTCTGTTCTCCATTTATGGATGTTAAGACAGAAAAATGAGAATTATAAAAGCAGTGTAAAGGGTTTTCTTGGTGTGTCCTATAATCAAAGAGCTCTAGCTTATTAAGAATATTGCTAAATAGGTAGGTTTGACATAGTAAATTACCTTTCTGCTTATTGTCATCTGTTTTCTTGATTCATTTGTGCAAAATGATGCTTAAACAACCATGTAAATAGTAAAATATGACTGGCATGGTTAGCAATCTAAAAGTAATCAAAATCAACCATAGCAAGGATAAAATGTCTTCCTGATAATTAATGTAAATGATGTACATTAGCCTCCTAATTGTCTTATTTTTGTTTTCATATTTTTACCATTATTAATTTCAATTTTTAAATATTGGAGCATCAGTTTACAGTTTCCACGATATGAAACGGTCAGTATGACCTGCTTTCAAAATGATTACTACTCAATTCAGTCTATTTGGGTGTGTGGCCATCTACTTTTATTACTAAAATCTGCACGGGAAAGATATTAATCCTTTCTCTTATAGTTTATTGACAGAGGCTCAGGAATATAATTTGATTAGTATCAGGAAAACCTTGTGGTATCAATGCCTTATAGGCTGTTTTTCTACCTGTAAATTTTTTCTTTCCTTTACTCATATATTCATCTTTAAGAACGTTATTTTTTAAAGTTAGTCTATGTTCAAACTATTCAAGTAACTGAGGATTAAAGAGATAAATAAGGCCATTATTTAATGTGCTAGTAAGGGTAGAGAAAAATACTAAAAAACTAAAAATTAATATATTATATGCAATTATTTTCAAATTGGTATAGTGGAGTATATGTCATTTTCATTAATAAACAAACCACATTTGCACACAGTGGACTAGGTGTTGAACAATTCTAAAGGGCAATTGCTTTGTGTCTGTGATTTACCTGGTAAGGTGAGATTTTTACAGTCTCATCTTACAGAAATTGCGAACTCTGTGACAGGTTTTCTTTCTAAGGCTGTTATTTGAGATGTAGTCTCACACACACAAAGTGAAGTAGAAAATTGACACAATTCTCTAGACAGTTAAGGTTGTTCTTTAGGATTGCATCACCCAGAAAAGTGTCTTAATTCTCTATTTTACATTTTATGTGTGGGCATCTTGTTACCAGCATAGAAGTTGTGTGTGTATGTGTGTGTGTGTGTGTGTGTGTGTGCGTGTGTGTGTGTGTAGGTTTTAAAAAACTCTTTAATATGGGGATATAAAACTTTGACGAGACTGTCAAATGATTCTTAAATCACATAGGAGAGCTTAATCTTGTATTTCATTTAAAATCCTTGTAATGGCATTACCAATGACATATTTGATGTTGACATGTTCAGATCTCAAATTTTCAATTAAAAAAAAACTGGATTATATTCTGTCAGAAAACTCAATAAAAAACAAAAAAAACAAAACAAAACATAGAAGAATAAATTACCAGAAAAGGAAATGGTGTTTATATACTGACACCCTCAAATGTCTACCATTACCCTAATTATGTTTCTCCATTTCAAAGTTATATTTACTAGGACATGTAAAGTTTATACATGTGAAATATACCAACCAAACCATACAAATAAACAAAAAGGACTGCATTGTCAAATTAAAGATTAGAAATAAAAATACTTCTTGTAAAGCCTGATTCTCACCTTGAATCATGCATGAAATAAAAATCAACAAAATAATGTGAGAGGATCATGTAAGTGTTCTTTTAATGGATTGTGTCTTAATAAATATCTCATTTTTTAAAGACTTCATCCAAATATACTATTTATACCTTTACCATGCCACTTTACTCTGATAAGAAAATTTCCCCTTACTAAAGCATGAAAATGGATATGAAATAATACTAAAATATTTAATTACTGTCTATAAATTACCATTTTTTTAGTACATATAAAAATTAGGGGAATATTTTTATAGATTTTAATTTTCTTTAGAAACAGTTCCAAATTTGTATTATGTTTGCAAAAAAAGAAAATTGCTTTACTTCCGCTCAGTAAATGTAAATAATGTACAGTAATAGACATAATATAATACCATTAATAACATACACTTATGTACAAATACTAATATTATATATAGAAATCTCTCAGTGAGAGTTTTTTTCACTTTTAGGAACTAAAACATAAACCTGATTATCTTATTTAAAAGATATATTTTTTATTTAGCTCCATACTTGTTCATTTTTTAACTCCTAAGGATGAAAAAATATTCTCTGATTAAAGGACAATAAGAGAAAATTTAATCTCTAGATTGCCAGTTTCCATCCCCTATTTTTTTTAAGTAGGCTCCACACCCAATGTGGGACTTAAACTCATAATCTGGAGACCAAGAGTTTCATGCTCTATTGACTGAGCCAGATAGACACCCCTCTATTCCAAGAAGGTTTTTTTTTCAATAATTTTTTGAGATATTCAAAATTAAAGACTTGTGTTGCAACTCCACTGAGTCAGATAAAATAGTGCGAAATAAAATTTCCTGATGAAATAGTTTACAAATAAATAAGCAAAACTTGTTCATTAGTATACTAATTAGTTAGGAATCAATAAGTTATTTGAGCATACTTAAAATATTACTTTAGGGGCACCTGGGTGGCGCAGTCGGTTAAGCGTCCGACTTCAGCCAGGTCACGATCTCGCGGTCCGTGAGTTCGAGTCCCGCGTCTCGCGTCAGGCTCTGGGCTGATGGCTCAGAGCCTGGAGCCTGTTTCCGATTCTGTGTCTCCCTCTCTCTCTGCCCCTCCCCCGTTCATGCTCTGTCTCTCTCTGTCCCAAAAATAAATAAACGTTGAAAAAAAAAATTTAAAAAAAAATATTACTTCATTAATCATTACAACTCCCTTTATTGATACTATTAAATAAAATTTTCCCTATGCAATGTAATAGTTACTCCAGATTCTCCTAAAACTATCAAAAATTTTTAAACTTTTTTAATATTTATTTTTGAGAGAGAGAGACAGCATGAATGGGGGAGGGGCAGAGAGAGGGGGAGGCACAGAATCCAAGCAGGCTCCAGGCTCTGAGCTGTCAGCACAGAGCCTGACACAGGGCTCAAATTCACAGATTGTGACATCATGACCTGAGCTGAAGTCCAATGCTTAACCAACTGAGCCGCCCAGGCACCCAAACTATCATAAATTGCCAAGTGAAGAAATTGCTCTTTGTATTAGAGTTACTTATACCCTCATATTTATTTACTTTATGGTTGGGATTATGAGCAAGCATTGTCACCAAAAAGTTAAAAAGTAATTTATAAATCAAAGATTATAATTAAAAATAATAATTGGATTTTATAGGTACTTGTGATCTTTTAGAGTATTTCTCATCAGTGTATTCTATTTGTTATTAAATTCAGCTAGTAATTATTTAGAAGTTCCTACACATAAGATGCTAAATATAGGGGCATAATATATGTATAAATGATGCTCCAGTTCTAACATAGCACAATATTTTACTGTGTAGTTAACAATGCCAAAATAATAAAAATACAAATATGTAAGTATTTAAATTGATAAGGTATATTAAGTGAGTTCAGATAAGAGATTCTTTTTTCTGGTAATAAATGCAGCATATAATATTCAACATATAATAATTCAATATATAATACTATACTAAGTATCAATAATATAGAAATTATCAATATAGGCCAAGTCCATGAACTCAAGGAGCTTTTTTCTTGTACACAGAGAAACATAGTAAAGAATAAAGTAATGTGCTAAGTGATAACAAATATTGTGAAGAAAACAAAATTGGGTAACAATGGGAAAAAGCGTTTCTGCTTTTAGATTAATCTCTCTGAGGTGATACTTATGCAGAACAGAATAACTTGAAGAAGATAAGATGAGATTATTTGACAAGAGATCATCTTAGCCAGAAAGAAAAGTAAGTACAGTAGCCTCCCCCTTATCTCTCGGGATGTTCCAAGACCCCCAGCAGATCCCTGAAACCATGAAGAGTACCAAACCTTACATACACTATATGAATTTCTGATACAAACAACCATGATAAAGTTTAATTTATGCATTAGGGACAGGAAGACATTAACAATAATAACCAATCATAAAATAGAACAGATATAACAATATATTGTAATAAAAGTTACATGAAAGTTGCTCTCTCAAATATTTTATTGTACTGTACTTGTCCTCCTCCTTTTTGTAACAATGTGAGATGATAAAGTGTCTATGTGATGGAATGAGAGGGAGTAAAAAACATGGGAATTGTTACAGCATTAGGCTACTATTGACCTTCTGACAATACATCAGGAGGAACATCTGCTTTCAGACCACAGTTGAACATGGGTAACTGAAACCACGGAAAGCAAAACCATGGATAAGGGAGGACTACTGAACATTGATGTCCTGCATATCATCAAAATGTAGCAAGGATGCCAATGAAGCCATGGAATGAGTGGCTGGGAGAGTGTTAGGGAATGTTTTCAGAAAGGTAACCAAGAGTCCATCTTGGCACTATGACAGTGGTGAAAAGAAACTACGAAATGAGAGTGGAAACAGAGAGATCAGCTAGGAGACTATTGCCATAACCAAATAAAAAATGAAGGTATCTTGACTCTAGCTTCTCTGGTGGAATTTGGTCTCAAGTCTGATAGTTTTCTGGCTGCAACTTATACCATTGGTTCTCCTCGGTCTCCAGCCTGCCAACTGCAGATTTGGGGATTTTTCAGCCACCATTATCACGTGAGCCAATTCCTTATTTTATACAGATATGCCAAATATATAATGTATAAGTAGACTATATATACAATCTAATGATTATTATTTATATAGTATTAATAATTAAGAAAGAAATAAATGCATAAAAATATATAGCATATATTGCTCTGTTTCTCTGGAGAATTGCAATACAGGGCTGAACAAATAATATAATGGAGTTGATACCCAATGAGAGAGAAGATATTTGGGGAAAGCATATTGGGGGAGGTACAAAGAATTCAAATTCAAGAGTTTGATTCAGAATATGTTAAGTTTAAGATGCCTATTAAACATCCAATCTGAGTTCAAATGGGCAGGAGGATATATAAGTCTGGAATTTGGTGAAATGCTTGGACATAGCAATGAAACTAAGGTAGCCATCAACCTGAGATGTTACTTAAAGTCATGGGACTAAATGAGATTATCTACAGATTTATATTATTAGACACAAAATTTAAAACCTGAACCCTGAGGCACTAAATTATTTCGAGGTCTGAGCGATCAGGAGGATATAGCAGAGGAGGTTGAAAAGCATTGAGGTGGACAGGAAAACAAGAGACTTAGATGTTCAGAAGGTGAAATGAAAAAAGAGAAAAGACTGAAGAAGCAATACTTGTGTTAAATCCAAGTCACAAGTCTAGAAAGTTGATAACTTTGAATTCGTCACCAACTTCAGCAATATGGGAGTCACTGGAAACCTTGACACAGTAGTTTTACTGGAGCAGCTGAGTTAGAAAAAAACTATATGATTGAAGTGGATTCAACAAAGAATGAGTAGAAACTAAAAATATAATTACAGGAATGTTGAGGAAATTTTTCTGTAAGGGAAGGGGCCAACGCTGAAGAAGGATTTAGAATCTAGTAAGAATTTTACCATTTTTAAGGTAGTTGTTCTATGTTTGTAAATAGTTGAGAATAATCAAATAAGACAAAAAACTGTTAAGGAGAAAAATGTGGCAGGAGATTTCTTAAGTGAAAGAACATGAATTCAGGGCAAACAGGAGTGTTAACATTTGACCCATCATATCTGGGGAGCGTATGTGGTTACAGGTACAAGAAAGTTGGTAGATTTGGTGGTGAAAGCACATATAAATTCTCCTTTGCTAGCTTCTGTTTTCTTAGTGAAATAAGAAAGGTCTTCATTACAATATGAGGAAGAAAGGGAGATTATCTGAGTCAGGAGGAGATAGGAGAACAATTAGTTTCCTCAGAGGCTGAGTGGTAGATTTGCCCAGCAAATAACAGAATTCCTGAACAACACCTAAAGCTATTTAAGGTTTATACTCTTGAATTTGAAGTTATCTCAAGAAGCATGCCTGTGTGTTTTCATGCACAAGTGTTAGGCTCTGACAGGGCAGATGCAGAGTTTGTGCAGAGCTGGCTGCAAATAGGAATTGGACTTTGCCAGTCTACAGCATTAGTGCAAGGTAGAAAAAAGGAGAGTTGAGGGAATTCTAATAATGCACAATGATATTTAAATTTTAGAAAGGAGGGGAGAGCGTAATGAGGCTCATAGAGAAGGAAAACATGGTTTGATCAAAAATTGAAGACTAAATAGATACATGCATTTTAAAACAGAAAAGTAATACTTTGGGTATAATTGTTTTTAATAATTGTATTGAGATATAATTTACATAACATCAAATTAATCATTTTAAAGGGTACAAACAAGTGATTTTTAATATATTCAAAGTTGTGCAATTATCACCACTAATTTTAGAACATATCATCCAAAAAAAGCCCTGCAGCCAATAGCAGTTAGTTTTCATTCACCCTCTCCACAGTTCCTGGCAAAGCAAGTCCAATTTTTATTTCTAGGGAGTTTCCTGTCATATACATTTTATATAAATGGAATAATACAATATATGATCTTTTGTATCTGGTCTATTTCAATGAACATATTTTTCCAAGGTTTATCTATGTAGTAGTATCTATTATTACTACATTCCTTTAGATAGCCAAATCATATTCCATTGTATGGATAGATCACAGTATATTTTTAAAGTCATCAATTGATGGACCTTTAGGTTGTTTCTATTTGTTTTTGGCTATGATGAATAATATCATTATGAACATTCATGAACAAATTTTATGTGTATAGAAGTTTTAAATTTTCTTATACAAATAACTGGAAAAGGAATTGCTGGGTCATATGATTACTTTCTTTTTAATACTTTGAAGAACTGCCAAACTGTTTTACAATGTAGCTGCAACATTTTGTATTTCTGATCAGCAATATATGAGGTTTCTACCTTTTTCCCATCTTTGCAACTTGTTATTTTCATCTTATTGGGAACTAAGTGTTATCTGACTGCAATTTTTTTTTTAAATTTTTTTTAAAGTTTATTTATTTTTGAGACAGAGAGAGACAGAGCATGAATGGGGGAGGGTCAGAGAGAGAGGGAGACACAGAATCCCAAACAGGCTCCAGGCTCTGAGCGGTCAGCACAGAGCCCGACGCGGGGCTCGAACTCATGGACTGAGAGATCATGACCTGAGCTGAAGTTGGCCGCTTAACCGACTAGCCACCCAGGCGCCCCCTGACTGCACTTTTGACTTACATTTCCCTAATGACTAAGGTGTTCAACATCTCTTCATATGCTTATTAGCCATTTGTATATTGTTGCTGCAAAATGATTATTCTAATCTTTTCACATTTTATATTGGGTTATTATTTCATTGTTGAGTTGTATGACTTGATATATATATATGTGTATATATATATACACACACATACACGAGTCGGGAGATATATATATATATATATACACACACACACACACACACGTCGGGATATATATATATATATATATGTATATATATATATATATATGAGTCGGGATATATATATATATATATATATATATATATATATATATATATATATCACTCTAGTTTCAAGTCTCTAATCAGACATATGATTTGCAAACATCTCCCCTGACTCTTTGGGGTATCTTTTCACTTAATAGAATCTTTTGAAGTACAAAATTTTTTTCTTGTAAAAAATTTTGATAAAGTCAATTTTGTTTTTACCTGTGCTTTTTGTTTCACATCTAATTTCTTCTAAGAATTACTTTTAAGAGTTGTGTAGCTTGGACTCTTAATTTACATTTTGTTTTGACTTAAATTTTGTATATGGTCTGATGCTGGGGTTCAACTGCATTCAAACCATTGACAAAAAGTCTCTTATTTCCCCCACTGTATTTTATCAGCATCTGCGTTGAAAATCAATGGACTATAACTGTAACTGGTTATTGTGGGGACTCTTAATTTTACTTCATTAATCCATGTGTCTATCCTTCAGTTAGTTCCACACTATCTTGATTACTATAGCTTAATAAAGAGTTTTGAAGTGTGAATCCCCCAACTTTATTATTCCTTTTCAAGACTGTTTTGGTTACCCTGGGCTCTTTGCTTTTCCGTATGAATTTTAGGGTTATCTTGTTAATATCTGAAAAAAGGAAGATGGGATTTTGACACAGGGTTGCATTAACTCTGTAAATCAATTTGGGGAGTATTGCCATCTTAATATTATTATAATTCATGTATACAGACTATCTTTCCATTGATTTAAGTCTAATGTTTTCCAATAATGCTTTATTGTTTCAACATACAATGAGTTTGGAAGTATTAACTCCCTCTTCTACTTTTTTAAGAATTTGTGAATGATTGGTATTAATTCTGCCTTAAATGTTAGTAAAATTCACCAGGAAAGATACATGGAACTGTTTTGGAGTGTGTGTATGTGCATTTATGCCTTTTTTTTTTTTATTACTAATTCAATATCTTGTTACAGGTTAATTCAGATTTCTATTTCTTCTTGAGTCAGTTTTATTAGTTTGTCTCTTTTTAGAAATTGTCCATTCCATCTAAGTTATATAATTTGTTGGCATGTAATTCATATTATTCCTTGTTTTCCTTTGCATTTCTGTAAGTTCAATAGTGATATCCCTATCTCACTCATAGTTTTAGTACTTTGAATCTTCTCTCCCCTTTTCTTGGTCAGTCTAGCTGAAGGTTTGTAAATTTTGTTGATCTTCTAGAAGAACTAATGCTTGGTCTCATTGACTTACTTTTTCCATTTTCTGTTTCATTTATTGGTAGATGCATATATATTTGTATTTATTATTATAAAATGCCCTTTATTATCTCTACTAATATTTTTCTTATTTAAGAAAATAATTTTCTTAAATTCTGTTTTATCTAGTAGGTACTGCAATTCACTTTTAGTTACTATTTGTATGAGGTACTTTTTTTCCATTCTTTCACCTTCAGTCTATTTGTGTCTTTGAATCTAGAGTATGTCTCTTTTAGGCAGCATAATTTGATCATTATTCTTTAATGTATTCTTCCAATCTCTTTTGACTGGAATGATTAGTCCATTTATATTTAACATAATTACTGATTATATAGTATTTATGTCTAACATTTTGCTTTTTTTATGTTTTATATGCTTTCTATTCCTCTATTCCCACAGTACAGCCTTCTTTTGTGCTAAATCATTATTTTATAATTGTTATGTAAATTTTTGTTTTTTTTTTATATTTTCAGGTATTTTCTTAGTATTTTCTCTGTGGATTACAATAACCATTTAACTTAAAATAATCAACTGCAGATTTTAACATATTAGATTATAAGAGTTTGCTTCAATATGTCTCCATCCATTCCTATTTTATGCTATTTGGGTCATACAAATTGTGTCTTTATAGATCATAAATTAATTAACAGCGTTATAATCATTTTTTATGCAGTTGTCTTTTAAATAAGATAGGAGAACAATAGTTACCAAAAAATACATTTATACCGTCTTTTATATATACCTATGTAGTTGCTCTTTATCTCTTTATGGATTTAAATTATCATCTAGTGTTATGGCATTACAGTCTGAAGGACTCCTTTTAGTACATCTTTTAGTGTTGGTCTGCTAGTGATGAATCCTCTCAGCTTTATTTCAGAAAGTCTTAACTTCTAGCTTGTCTTTGATGGGTAGTTTTGCTGGATATAGAATTCTTGGTTGATAGTCTTTACCTTTCAGCACTTTCAGTGTGTTATTCCACTGTATTCCAGCACCCATTGTCTCTGATAACAAATGTTATCAGAGCTAATCTTATTAAAGACTTATTGTAAGTAAGAAGCTATTTTTTGTTAGCTGCTTTCCATCTTTTCTTGCCTTTAGCTTATGATAGTTTGCTATAATGTGTCTAGGTGTGGATCCTTTCGATTTTATATTCCATGAAGCTCATTGAGTTTCATGGATGTGTACATTAATGGTTTTCATCAAATTTGGGAAATTATATCCATTATTTCATCAAATACCATTCTGGTCCTTTCTTTCTCTTCTCTTTTGTATCTCCCATTGTGTATGTTAGTATACTTCAGGATGTCTCATGGGTTTGTGAGACTTTGTTCATTTTTATGTGCTCCTTTTCTTCTATTTGTCAGACTTCATAATATTCAATGACTTCCCTTTCATATAAAAATTTTATGCTTGTCTAGTACAAATTCCACATATGCTCAGAATTTTCCCAAGATTACAAAAATATTTACCTATATTTTCTAATGAAAATTTTAAGTTAGATTTTTATTTTAAGTACTTGGCCCATTCGGGATTTATGATATGTGGAATAAGGAAAAGATAAAGTTGTATCTTATTTCAAAATAAATAGTAATATTTACATTATGGATCTGTCATTGCATATTCCAACTTCCTCCCCTCTATTTCATGCACAAGAGAAATTTGAATGTGACAGTCAAGATATGATACATAACAGAATATTGTAGAATTCATTAACTTGAAACTTAATTAAAGCTAAGTTGGAAAAAAATAGTCATATAGCTAATGTTAACACAATATTACTTGAACACTTAAGAATGCCACACTTAGTATATATCCAACCCAAGAAACATTTATCAAATTTGTTACTGTAATTCCTATTTTCCTTTGACAAAACCAGTATTACAGAAACTGCTAAAATCCATGAAAACCATTTTATTCTTCCTAGCTAGATTTCCCAGCTTCTCCTGTAGATAGGTCTTGTCATGTGACTGCAGGCTATTCTATGAAATGCTAATAAATTATGTGTCATTTTCAGGTAAAGCCCAGAATAATTTCCATGAGAATTCCTCCATGCTCTTAACCTTCCTAGCTTATTTAAATGGTATGAATGATGATAACCCTGAAACCACATGTTTAAGATGCAAAGATGCCAAGATGCCATTAAACTGAGTCTTTGAGTAACCACTAGTAGGGAATTGCTCCCCTAGCACTATGTTCTGGAACAGTCCTAAATGAGTGAGCAAGAAATAATCCTTCTATTTCATTTAGTAATTACACTTGGGGTCTGTTTTGAGGCTGTAAAGTGGAATGCCGCTGGGAAAAATGTAAAATATATGGTTTTGTCATAATGATTAGGAAGCAGACTGATTGAATTTCCCTGGCATGGGAGCCTCTGCAGAAGGAGAAGGAAAGATGGACATGGACAAATGTATTCATTTAGAGCTGCGAAACAGGACATCCTCTGACGTGAAATAGATTGTCCTCAACAACTGCCAGTTGATTGAAGGCAAAACTGAAGCCCTCCCAGATGAATCTGAAGAACTGGAGTTCTTAAGTACAATCAATGTAGGCCTTGCCTCAGTCACAAACTTACCAGTGTTAGACTTAAAGCTTGAACTAAATGATAACAGAATCTCAGGGGACCTGGAAGTATTGGCAGAAAACTGTCCTAACCTCACACATATAAATTAAGTGGCAACAAAATTAAAGACCTTAGCACAATGAAACCACTGAGAAAGTTAGAAAACCTCAAGAGCTTAGACCTTTTCTATTGTGAGGTAACCGACCTGAACGATTATAAGAAAACATGTTGAAGCTCCTCCCGCAGCTCAAGTATATCTTAATGGCTGCGACTGGGATGACAAGGTCCCCAATCAGATGCTGATGACTATGTGGAGGACCTAGACAAGATGAGGAGGACGAGGATGAGGAAGAGTATGGTAAAAATTCTCAGGTAGTAGAAAACGAGGGGAATGGAAAGGAGGAGGAAGAACAAGATGAAGAGAGTTGTAATGATTGGGACATAGACGATGAAGAAAATAAAGACAATGTTGGTGAAGAAGAAAGGAGTCAGAAGCAAAAATGAAAACCTGTAAATGAAGGAGATGATGATGACTACGTGAAATAACCTATTTTGAAAAATTCCTATTGTGGTTTGACTATTTTTACCCACCCTCCTCCCCCAAATCCCACTCTCCGAAATTTATTTTTTTTCTGGTTGTAACAATGTTGTGGGAACAAAAAGGGGAGAATTGTACTAGGGGGTTGTGATGGGAGGGAGTGAGACAGAAGGTTGAATACAGTACCATTTTACTGCCACTCTATTTTCCCCCTACTTTTTCTGTCTAGTTTTGTCCCCGTAAATGCAATAGCTGAGTACACACCAAGTGAGCATTTTTCCTTACTTTCAAAGAGGATGGTGTAGAGGGCTCTTACATTTCCTGGTATTGGTTGGAAGGTCATGGCTCCTCTCCATTTGGTTTCTCAAAGCCCAGAAGGGGCTGAGTCCTGGCCATGCCTTACCTCTCCTTCTGGTTCCTGTGATTTCTGCATTTCTTGGGCCTGCTAGAGGCATCCAATGCCCTGGTTTGTAAATAGCAACCTAAAGGAATTTTTGCGGAATGTTTGGGAACATTCCCCATCTCTCATTTCTTTCCCTCTTCACATATAATGGTGGACTTTTCTTTAGGAAGAAGACTCTGATACTGCTCTTCAGAGCTATGTGCCAAACAGCTGAAAACAGCAGGCTTATGAGTTAAGTAAAATTGACTTGGTAATTTTAATTAAAAGAGAAGAATACAACCCTTAAACTTCAGCCTCTTTAAAAGATTTTTAAAAAAAGAAACAAACAAATCTGCCGTATCTTGTTCTGTGAAATATTAGAACACTTTGTTTTACAAAATGAGAAGAGAATTCTTCCACACGTACTTCTGTACTTAGATAATTTTTACAGACCTAAGTACAGGAGACATTACTGCATGTCAGCTGGGTTTTTGCTGTTGTTGTTGCTGCTGTTTTCATACACCTGAGCATGGAAAAACTGACCCAAAATTGTATTTTCTTACCTAGTGGAAATCCAAAATGACTGCAAATTCCTACTGAATGTACAGGTTTGTTTTCATGTCCCTCTTCTGGATTGCTTTAGCAGTGGTGTGTTATTTCCTAGCCTGTGTTTCATTTGGGTAAAAGAACATCTGTAGTGGTTATTCTCCTCCCCCTCAGAAGTGCCAAACTTTGAGTTTTATGTCCACTTGTCATCAAATTTCAATGATTTTTTTTTTTTACTTACACAAACACACACACACACACACACACACACACACACACACAGGAATCAGAAAAGAAGGAAAAGACACTACAGGCTAGAAATCTGAAGACTCATTTCATACAATGGCAAAATATTTTGTACAACCTGAAAAAACATGAAAGTTAATTAATGCACTCTTAGGTGCTTTAGGAAAAATAGTTGGAAAAATTCAACTATTCTTAAGTATTCATACTACTTACTGCTTTTGGCTTGGTATTACAAGTTAGAGATGAGTTCAGGGAAACAATTATTTACTGTAAAAACAAAGACCAAGTCCACAAAATATTGGGAAAAAACAAAGGATTCTGGACCCTAAAGAATGTAAGATTGAAAAAGACTTTGAACAACAAAATCCCATTAAGACTTCTTAACAACCATCCTGCCCCTAAAAAAAGACTTCTTAAGACCCATTTAAATCTGTGGTAAATAGGAGATAAAGGATTTATATTCCCATTTAAGACTATTTTCTTTTAGATAATCTCATGGTAGTTGCCATTAAGTAGAGAGCATGAGAAAATGATGGGGTCAAATGACAAAGACAGAAAAGCCTTGAGAACTATGTCTAGCAGCAAACTTTGGATTTACGTAGTTTTCAATACCTGCAAAAAACTACTAGGAAATAGATCAGTAGCCTATCATGATATCAAGGGAAATATTTCCAAGGAAAAAGAAGACAGCCCCCAAAATGTCTTTAATTGTTTCAGCTAAAAATAAACCTTGGGTTTCTATGTTTGCACCAGCAGAAACAGAACAAAAGCTGTACTAGTCTCTAAGAGAATTAGATTCTCAACACTTCCAAGAAAAGTGAGTATGGAGACTAACAAGCAAGGAATAACTCCCAGAAGGCAAAGTTGGAACCACCGAAAATGAGATTTTTCCCCTGAGAGAACATTCAATTTCTAATCAAATAATTTCTTTCATTGCCAGGGTAGAACTCTTGTTAATGCTTCCCTACACCATTCTTTTCTTTATCCTTGCTATTTCAGTGCTTTCCCATTGCCCACTATTCCAAATTAGTTAGCTTTGTATGGATATCTTTTCGCCAACCTACAGTTATATATTGAGTTTGAAAATGCAGTTTACTTGTATTTTGAGTTTCCAAGTCTTGAGACAATAAGTACTCGCATTCTAATCTAATGCGGAAACTATACATCACATAGAAATTTGGCACATGGAGCTAGACACTGTTCTCTGCTTCTCTCAAAGTTTTGTTTTGTTTTGTGTTTGTTTTTTACAGCAATGTGAATGATATACAACCAATAGCATGTAAGCAGAATCGACGTGTGTCACTTACAGACATGGATCACAAAAATTTCCTTATTGTTTGTTTTCTCTGCTGGCTGACTGGGATAATGATGTCCACAGCAACCTTAAAGTCATGTCCTGAAGATGGGAGAATAACAAAGAATCCCTGATTAACTGAATCCAGCAGCCCACCTCCACTGCCCTCCACTGAACTCCTATCCCTGAATTGGTGGCATGGCCCAGGGCTGCTATGTTTGTGACAATTACATGTTTATTCCATTGAATCATTTTGCTATATATTTATTTGCAAGAGTAGTATAGAATACTCAATATCTTAGGTTTCAACTAATATAAACAACTCCAAATATAAAACTATTTGTTTCCAAAGGTCATTGTATTCAACAAAATCATATGCTGACACAAGAAATAAAGAAAATGATCTTGAGTATTTTACTATATTAACTTTAGCATAAGTATCTACTACAGGGAGAAGTGTTATAGAACTTTATATCAGTATCTGGACCTTGTCCACTGCTCTGTGGATTATACTAGGAATATAATCTAAGGTGATTTTTGTAATTTTGTATTTCCCTTGAAATGGTCATTTATTTTACTAACTCTATAAACTCTTTTATTACCACTTAGGTGGTTTTATTTTATGAACTATATCCTTTAGCATTGGAATTAGCACCCTTATGTGTGGTTTTGTCTTTGTTTTGTTTACGTTTTAATTCTCCTATTTGAGAAATAACTACCATATGATGTATCTTTAAATGAATAGATTTTAGCATGTGATAATCTTGGCTACAATTGTTTCTATTTGTAACATACATACTAAGCAGTTGTACTGGTCTGTTCAATAATGTTTATGACTAAAAGATTTCCTGTGGCTAATAGCATTGGCTTTGATTACCATTATTAATATTTTCCTTTCCATGGACTTAGGAAATGAGAGATCACTAGTTAGAATTTTGAAACCATAGGAGAAAGTTCTGAAAGCCATGTCCAAGTTGACTTGTTTCACCTCCCTTCCACTTACGTAAACATCCTTCTGCCCATGAAGTCTTTCAAGAGAAGATAAAATATCAAAGAACTCTAAAATTTAAAGGATTTTGTTTACATTTTTATTCTATTTTTCCTGTCACAAATAGAGATCCAAGCTGCCCTTCATAAATTAATTCCATTTATAGGCGAAGAAACTATTTATATAGGTATCTTTAAGAAATTTCACCATCTGAAAACATTACATGCAGCATATGTAAATACGCTTATATAAATACATTATTTACTTTCTTAGTGCTCTATTCTTTTTTCCCTTCTTTTCCAATCCTTTTCTGTTGTAATTGTGCAGAGTAAGACTGGCAAATATTGGCTGAGAATATTGCCAGGTAGATAAATATCCTAATATCTGCCTATTAGAAGGCACAGAATCACCGAGAGAAAATGCCTTTTTAATGGCCCAATGCAATATAAACCCAACACATTGGAAGTTAAAACTGATGGCCTCTCACTTCCTCGGATGATAGTATTGTTCAGGAATTTCTCCTCAAAAGAACTAAGGTTATCACCATAAGAAATATTTTCAATGCAATCAAGGAAACCAGATATATGCATTTTGTTCATTCATAAAATTCATATTCTATTCCTATCACATAAAATATTTCGATATTTAGCATAATGAAGTCTATCAAGTTTCAGCAAAAGCCTCTTGTGTGCATCAGAAATATGATCTTTGAGGACATTCAAAGCATTTCATGACAAAATAAATTTCAGTTATGTGACTATGGCACAAATAAACTAATATTTTTGCATTTGATCCATAGGTTTGATGAAGGAGCTTGAGGCAAGCTGAAGGCAAAGTACAAGTTAGCACATCCCCACCCCCCCACCCCCAGGTGGGACATGTATGATATTCCTTGGACACTCCCAGCTACCCAAAAATAGAAAAGGACAAAAAAAAAATGGTTAAACTGGTAAGTGTCTCCACAGGTTTACCAGAAAAAGGCAGTCCCATCAATGGCCAAAAGTCCAGGAACACCCTACTGTCTTAAAGTTAATGCCTTGCTAGAGGGAAAAACAACTTTAGCTTGACAATAGCTAGGCCTCAAGTCAACTTTAGCATGTGAAAGTCTCTTCTGAAACTCCTTCTTGACTTTATCTCCCCAACTCCATTAAAAGGTCACCCCCACAACCCAAGTGCAGCTCTTCCTGCCCATGGGTCCTACTCCTATTCTTTAATAACATCACCTTTTTGCACCAAAGACGTCTTTAAGAATTCTTTCTTGGCCACAGACTCCAGACCCCACAAACACCCCCATCACCCCAAAACTTCATCAAGTTCAAGTTTTTCCTAGGTGCCTTAATTCTAAGAAGATATTTAACAAACGTTTTAATACTGATTAGGCTGAATTTGTTAAAGGTCAGCTTCCCCTACCCACTTATCTTGCAAGATTATTAATGGACCTGTTTTTTTTTTTTTTTTTTAGCCTACATAATGAAAGGTACCACCAAAGTGCTGTAGATCTTGATTTTTAAAATAAATTCAACTTGCTATTAATTTTGAAGTTTCTCAAAAGGAATACTTTAGGTTAGAAATTTGGATTTATAAAGATAAGTTGTTCTTTGAAAATCTTATCACTTTAAGAGGAAAAGATGAAGATAACTGGTGTTATACACCCCTCACCCCTAAACTCATCAAGAAACACCAAAAATTCCCCAGATAATTTGAAGTAATTGAATCACCGTTAGAAACCGAATGAGTGGCTGTGCTTTTATGTGATATTTATTAAATCAGAGTCCACTTTTCTGATTTAATACAATCAGCACTTCCTTCTGATTGCAACCATTCTGATAGAAAACTAAAGTAAAACTAAACTTTGAAATTAATATTTTCCAACTACAGCATTATGAGAGCATTGTCAAGAATGAAAGATATGATCAAGTAAAGAGGTATGGAAAAATAAAAACAGTAAAAGGAAGTGTAAGGAAAGAATGAGAGGGACAAAGTTAATAGATCTTGTGCATATTCTCTGCTGTAGATACGATACTTAGTTCTTTTACCTAAGCAATTTCAATTGATCTTAACCACTTGAGGCAGGCAGTTGTTATTAATCCTGCTTTATAAATGACAGCACTCAGGCTAACTGTAACAGAATAGAAGCTGTCTTATGCAACAAGGTCATAAAGATAGAAGTCAGTTAACGCAAATAATATGAAAATAGTATAAATAGCATATACATGCATTAAACAGTTCATTTTAATTTAAACATATCAGGGCACATACATTATTGGAAAAAGAATACATATATATATATTCTTTATTAATATATACTACATTATTACATTATTATATACATGTTAATATAGCATATATAATATATAATATATAAAACATATATATTAATATAATATACTAATATATATTATATATATAATTTTATTTGAGGATGGCTCTACTAATTTCGATTTTCTCAAGTTATCTTACAAAGGCAACTAAAACACAATATCATGATTAGTTTGCTATGCCATAAAGAGAAATAGGAAAGCATTTAAAATTCAGAATCCTGATTTTTCATTATTCATCTCAAATTTTTTTTACTTTTCTTACTCCTACCTAATTCAAAATCAGATTTTAGACACACCTTTTAGATGCCAAATATAGGAGCCCATGACAGGCCACTCCAAGATGGGCCACTTTGGCATGCAGATTACGCCAAGTTGAAAATAATCATGGTCCATAAGACTCAGAAGATACTTTAACCTGCCCCCATTAACTACCTAAAAGAATTTAGATGGAGGACCTACTCTGGGAAGACAGCTATCACCACAAGATAACGGAATTATGATGTAAAGTAGGTGTGCTAGACAGGGAGGAACCTATCCAGTCCTATTTGATCAAAGTCCTCTGTCCCACTGTTTCTGAAGGGCATAGCAAACATTTGTTTACTAAATGTTCTTTCATCTTCCTGTAAATTGCATTCCTTCCCTTTATAGTCCTAGATCCCTAACCCTTCTTCTTCAGGATGACATATATATATATATATATATATATATATATATATATATATATACACCTCATTTTGTCCATTTTGGAATCTCATGTCTATGTGATTACCAATACATACGAAATTGAATTTGATTTTCTCCTGTCAATCTGTCTCACATCAATTTAATTCTTAGTTCAGTTAAAAGAACCTTAGTATGATAGAAAAAGATAGTATAAAATAGGCAGAGAGGGAAAGGATAGGACCTGAGTTGCCTGGGTGGGGAAAACAACTATTTTGGAACAATGCTGGGAGTGTGTGACCACAGCAAACCCCTTCAGGCTTGAAGTTCCTTTTAAGAATATAACAGACCCCACCTACTCCCCCTCAGGTTTCCCTCCGCAATTTGACAGAATACCTAAGTATGGCCATAGGCTACCCCTCATACAATAAGGAGGAGCCAGTCAGGAATGGACAACCCAGCTCCTAGAGCTATCAGGTTAGTAAAGATAGAACCTGAGAAGGAACTAGGGTGAAGGGAAGGGTGAGGGCTGACCAGAACCTTATAAAAGAAGGACCATTGCCTACAGTCCTCGGCCATTCACTTTCAGAAGTCCCCTCTCAGTAAAGAGCTCTTCATACTATTCTTCCTTTCTGATCTTATACTCTAATAAAACTTTTGCCTGCTGCTTATTTTGTTCTTCAAAGTGGGGAGACAACAAATCCCAGGTATTGTGGTAAAAAAAAAAAATCCTGCAGCATTAGGTGACAGAGGAAAACTTTTTCCTCCTTAATATTTCCGAACCATTAATTGTTTTAATAAAAATCAGTATTTTTTCTTAGAAATAACAATTTTATAGTAAGTACAGCATCCAATTACATGTCATAAGGACATTTGGAAAGAAAAAAAAGATCCTTGGTTTTCATATAGCTGAACTTGTGGGAGCAGAATTGATATTTTTAAAGAGGAGTCTAATATTCTCAAATATTCAGCATGCAAAAGACAATAGTAAATGAGAAGGATGACAGTCTTTTATGAGAGCTTCTATAACAATAATAGCTGTTTATTATTTACTTATCTAATGAGTATTAAGCCATTAATGTATATTATCTCTTTGATTGTTACAACCTTATGGCTTCATTACACACACCTACATGATGGACCAATAGAAGCCAAAATATCCTCTTCAGATTATAATCAGCTGGAACAAAATGGTTAATTGCTCAAATACACAGAACACATTTTGTCCAAAATGAGATTGGTTGTTTGGAGAAAAATGGCTTAGGACAAAATTTGAAGGCAACGGAAAGTTGTAGAAGGTTCATGAAGGAAAATCTTTAAAAAGGAATTTTATGTGTGGTTAGGAGGGACTAACATTGCAATGAATGGATTTTAAAAGTACACTGGCATAAGATTAAACTCTGCTTTTCTTGATGTTTTCTTAGATTGTTGGTCTACTTTTGAAAGAAAATGTAAAAAGGGTCTTTTGTCTGCCAGAAAAAACAAAACTTTGTTTTGTCTTTATGGGGTCTTTGATTACTTAGTTAAAACTTCTCAGTGTTAAAGGAGCTAGGTTTTCCTAATAACTATATAACCCTACATATTTGCTTTTGAAATCCCTTTTTGCCATCTTGGTTAAATAAATAATTTAAAGTTTTAAGAATTGTAATAATCTGTAATCCTACTTAGGATGCATGCGCTTTATAACTTTCTAAGGTTTTAACAAACTTTCCCAAGATTTAAATTGTAAATGAAGTCTCTTTGACCAATTAGACCTTTCTGTTTGGTATGTTAAGTTACTTGAAAAGCACTGTCAAACAATGGTAAACCTTAGGTTGTATTCTTGGGTAAATGCTGTAACTGCTCAAATATAAATGTAATTCCTGAAGTTTTAATATGTTTTGGTAATAAGGTCATCACTTGATATTCTAATTATCAGAGTGTTGTGTCACAGAAATAACCAAATCTCCTTGTCAAATGCATCCTAATGAATTCTAATCTGATTGTTAACCATGCCCATTTTTAAGTCTTTTGTCATTTATAGTTATTGTACTTATTCTCTTACAAAACATATTTCACCTTCAAGGAGATTCATAAAAAGGACTTTTAGGACGAATAAAGGTACTTGACATTTTTAAGATTAATGCTAAAGTTGGTAAGAATTTCCAGAACTAAGAAGCTGCCTTCATACTCAACAAAAATTAGTAACAAGGGACTAAATAAACTGAGAAAGATTATAGTTTTTGTGACTCTTGTTTTAAAGTATTGCTGGTTCTCTAATGTTTGTTCTTCCTGATTAAGCAAACTATCTCTTAAGACATGATATACAAAAATATGATGAAGTATTTATTTATAAACAAACTAAAGCATTTGTCTTTTTTCTCTACCTACACCCTCTGAAATTCACAAACTCGAGGAGTGTTCTTCCTTCCATGGCAATCATACTTATTTGCATTAGTTCATTAAGAATCTGTTCTAGTAACAGGACACAATTGGAAACATTGATTATTTTACCAAGGCTTTGATTGCAATGTCATATTTGAGAGACATGCATAGACTCAAATATGACCAGACAGCTTTAAGGAACTAAGACTTTATGAAACATGGAAAAGAAGAGCCCCTTGGAAATATTGGCTTGATTCCTTGCTTACAGGGTTCCCAGCAGCCTTACCAGGTGAGTAAAGAAAGTTGCTTCCTGGCAGGTGCAGGAACCTCAAGATATCTTGGGGATCATGTGAAAAGGAATTTGCCCAATTCTACAGGTATTACAGGCATGTGTGAAGGCAAGTACTTGGCTTGGCTTTTGGCCTGGACAGGCTGCCAAGAGTTCAATGTGGAGATTCCTTACAAAAGGTTCCCGCAAAGCCGACTTTAAAAGATCTATATGAACAATCACTATTCTTGCTGAGTTAATGTAAATAATTAAGCCAAGTTAAAATTGGACTTCATTTGCAAATGAATTAGTCTTGATTTGGCTGTCTTTGGAAATGAAGGTTTTTTAGGGAGAAAAATTATGTTTCAATAAACCACCTTTATGGATATTAAATTCTAGTTGTGATTGTCTTTAAATGTTGTTTGCCTAAACTGGACAACTTGAGGCAAACTTCAGAGAAATTATCACAATAGCACAGGTATGGACAGTCTTCTTGTTTGTTGTTCTATGAGGATAGTAACAGGACCCCATAGGCATATGATTGTTTAAACAACTGCAAAATGGGATGGATTCCTCCCAATAATTGTATGTGAAAAGTCTTTTCTCACTGTAGACCTATCAATAGATAAAGACAATACTGCCTTATTAAACTATTCACTTGAGGCTGGGTTAATTCATAAATCTCTAAGTGAATATGCAAACCATATCCTCCCTAAATATCATCCAACAGTTACTAGAAACCCACCCCATATAAACCCAGGAGATCTGGTTTATTTAAATGATTGAAAGTCTAATACAGCAGGGGATTTAACTCCGAAATGAAAGGGCCCCTTTCAGGGTCATTGTTATGTACTCCCACTGCAGTAAAGTTATAGTCCATTCTTCATGGGCTCCTATATCTAAAGTAAAACCTGTACCCTGTTTACAAAAAAATAAATGAGCAAACTGATGTGCCTTCTCATTCCTGTGAACCTGTAAAATACCTCAAAGTTCTCTAATGATGGTTTTGTCTTTCTTTTTCATTCTCCTTTCCCAATTTATATAATTCCTTTTCAAAATGGGCCATTCAAAAGGATCATCACAGACATTTGGATTACAAACCAGAAAAACCCTTCTGATTCCCGCTGCCTGTTCCCACTCCATCTGAGGTTGCTTCAAGCCTGACATCTGAAAAACCTTCTCACTGACAGCACTGGTACACCCTGGGTTTGTAACTTGCTCTAACCTATATTTTTCTTGTTTCTATAAAAATGCCTTTATTAATTATCTGTTTACTAAACAAAACAGAGTCTATATAATGGCTAAACACCAGCTGTTACACGGTTAAGGACTTACATGGCTCTCAAAGTGACATTATATTACTAAATACTGAAATATATCAAATGCATAAAACAGTTCTACAAAACAGAATGTCATTAGATGTTTTAACTGCTGCACAAGGTAAAACTTGTGTTCTCATAAAAACAATACTGTGTATACATTCCAGATTACCACAAAAATATATCTGGACTTCTAACTGACACGAATACTCAAAATTGGCACTTTAACCAGTCCCTCTTTTCCCTTGCATGATAGGCTAAACTCCTGGACTGGAGGATTTTTGTCAAGTACCAAAGGACGTTTATTGATGTTTCTTTCTTGTTATTCTAATTTGTTTGCTGTTTTCTCCCATATATCTCTGCCTAGTGCCAAGACTCTATCACTACAATAACTTCGGCCAACAGATGATCCTTCCTACTCAAGAAGGTTCATACAGGGGCGCCTAGGTGGCGCAGTCGGTTAAGCGTCCGACTTCAGCCAGGTCACGATTTCGCGGTCCTTGGGTTCGAGCCCCGTGTCAGGCTCTGGGCTGATGGCTCAGAGCCTGGAACCTGTTTCCGATTCTGTGTCTCCCTCTCTCTGCCCCTCCCCCGTTCATGCTCTGTCTCTCTCTGTCCCAAAAATAAATAAACGTTGAAAAAAAAAATTAAAAAAAAAAAAAAAGAAGAAGGTTCATACACATTGTCCACCTTGGATTCAGCTGTCTCTGCCTTTTGTAACTCTCCTATATGTTCCCCCAACTGATCAATGTTGACCCATAGGTATAGGGAAAACTCTACACCCCTACTTAGCAGGAAGAAGCTACGGAAGATGAGACCTTCCACCTTCAGCAACCTTAAAGGTTTAAGGGTCAAAATCATTTAGGGGGGATTTGATGAGGGAGCATGGGGTGGGGTGAGGACAAAGTGCAAGCTAGAAAACTCCCCCCAACCATGTGTGTGATATTCCTCAGGCACTTCTGGCTGCCCAAGAACAAAGGAAGGGAAACAAGTGGTTAACTGAGAGATCACAGTCATACTTGCAATGGGTCTCCATCAGTTTACAAATGTCTTAGTAAGGTGCAAGAAAAAGATAATCTTATCAATAGCCTAATCTCCAGAAACCTATAGACTCAGTTTCCTGGAGCACCAACATCACCCCTTAATAGCGATAGTGATGTGGGGAACAAAGGCAAGAAGGAAATGGCAGGTAAAATTAAATTGCCTTATAACCTGCAGCCCATTGACAGATACTTGAGGCTGTCAGAGTAAAACATTTATCCAGGAACTCCCTACTGTTTTAATGCTAATACTTCCCTGAAGGAAAAACAACCTTAGCTTGACAATAGCAAGGCCTCAGGTATCTTAGGAGTCCTCTTTAGCATATCAAAATCTTTCTGGAAGCCTCCCTTCTAACTTTACCTCCCCCCAACTTCATAGTATATAAGCAGTCACTCTTCACAACTCTAGTGCAGCTCTTTCTGCCCACGGGTCCTGTCCCTGTACTTTAATAAAATCATCTTTTTGCACCAAAGATGTCTTCAAGAAATCTTTTTTGGCCATCAGCTCCAGACCCCACAACCGCCCGCCCCTCCCCCGTCACTCCAAAAACTCATCAGTATGACCTTCCCAAGAAAGAGTACCTCTAAGGCACTCCTACAAGTTAATCTATGTAAGACTAGCTTGCAATAAATTTTGGCTTTCACTTTGATTCTCAGTAAGTCTTGAATTACATACATGAAATTAGTCTATTTTATTGTGTCTTGTTTTTCTGTATCTAACTCTTACCAGTTGAATTACATCTGCTGGGCCTATTATAAAAGATGGGTATAAGAATTAGATAATATGAGAGATTGGATGTTCCTTGAAAATGTTCAAAAACAACCATGTAAATATAAGTTCACCTGAATTCCTTTGTTACATATAGATGCATTCAACACCTCAATACTTTACTAAAAAGTAAATAAATATTCTTATCAGTAGTAGAAATATCACTGGAGGAATATGGATGCATTCTTAAGTGGCAAAGTAAGTGAAAATAAATGGTAATAAACATCCCAAATACACAGTTCTGAATTAGGCAAATTGTTCTCCAAAGCACAAAACACATCTACTCTTAAAAATGAATATTGGACAAAAATGGGGAAGGGGCACCATGGTGTGAAGAGCAGGGGCTTTGAAGTCACATATTTTAGTTAAAGGGTCTGATTTACCTCCTTAGCTATGTGATTTCTTTGCACCTCAATTTCCTCATTTAAAAATTTGGAATAATAAATTTTCCTGTATAGATTTGCTACAAAGCTTAAATAACACAGCATACCTAAATTGGTAAAAATAGTGCTTACCTTAGCATATGTATTTAATAATATTATTTCCAATCCTTTGCTCAGGGTAGGGAATAAAGGAAAAGGACCGGATCTGCCTTATACATGGAATAATAAGGATGATGATAGCTGGTATTTAATATGCATCTCTGCATGCTATATGACAGATGCTTTATAAATGCTATTTCATTTAATTGGAAAAAATGATTCTATGTGATTAGCATTATTAGCTTAATCTTACAGATGAAAAACTCTGTCAGAAAAGTGAAGTTCAGGGTCAATCAGCAAATAATCAGTAAAGGAGTGGGGGGTAAAATTGAAACCTAGTATGTCTGATTTTAAAGCTCATACTTACAATTTTAACAATGTATTTTCCACAAAAGGCTAAGGTGGGCTTAAGGAAAGATATGGATAATATCCTAATTTTGCTATTACCAGAAGTGGGAAAAGAGTAAAATGGAACATGTTCTCCCTGCAATAGGAGCTCTCATAAAGTACCCTCCAGTGACCACAAAAGAGCAAGGAGTTTTTCCTCTCTAGGGAAGCAGGATCATTTAAAGGCTTTCCCTTCTGCCCATCCTCTACATTCACCATGTGGCCAGCCTTCTGAGAAAATGAAGTATAATTTTAGCTCATGCCTATACATAAAGCCTTCAAAGTGTTTCTTCTGTCTTGTTCTTACTGAAAATCATGAAAGAATCAAAACTTCACTTTTAGATTTAAAGAGGATAGCCTGGAAGCAAAACTATGCAATGTTTATTCACACCCAGGTGTGATGAGTTTCCTAACAAGTATAAATGGTTGGTTTAAGAGACTTTCCTAGTTGGAAAGAAGAGAGTTAGCTCTGAGATAACCACTTGACAAGTCACTTGAGAGTGAGAAGAGAAATTGTAACTCAGAAGGAAAATGGGTGGAGAAATCACTTTGCAGAAGCTAAAGTGAAGCTGGTCTCAGTCAAGTTTTAGTCTTGTTTACGTGCAACTTTGCCCACACCTGGATCAGAAAGATTACTAAGGTAATTTTCACTGAACTATAAGATTGCGACCAATAAAGCTAGAGCCATTCATAATTACTATATTTATATATTTCTCAAACGGCACAGGCATAATTGGAGGCTGTGCCTATTTCTGGTATTATTTACAGCAAATTGTAAAAATGCATTAGCTTTTTATCATTTATTTTTAAATGGGGTGATAAAAATGATAAAGATAATGTGTATATTCTCATCTTTATGGTATGGGGTGCTTTCTCATTTTTTGTTTCATTCCATGTATATAACAACTTTTATGTAAGAATTATTATTCTTATAACAGAAAAAAATAAAGGTCAGAGAGGTGACAGAATTTTGTGAAGAACTGGGGACAGGACTGAGGGCAATTTTTTTTTTTAATTTTGGACAATAAAGCCCATGAACTCTCAACTAAACTATACTAGATTTAGGATTCAGGATTTGATTTTTCCCCCACACATAAATACAACAAAGAAGCAAGGAATTTGAAATTATTTTTAAGTTACCTATTTTGTGTTGTTTATTAGAAAGTCCAGAGAAATGTTGTTCGTACTACAGGTTAGAATCTTTCAGTAGGTCATAAAATGTATATAGTAGTTCAAGACCCATTTTTTTTTCAGATTAATAGAATGTAAACAGCACTTTGATTATCAAGTGCTATATAACTACTCTAAAACTTAGTAATTAAAAAAATGAATCGCTAATGTTTTCTTGGTTCTGTGAGCCCAGAATTCAAACAAAAGCCTTGGAGAAGAATTGTTTCTGCTCCAAACAATCTAGGGTCTTAGCTGGGATGCTTCAAATGGCTGGTAATTGCAATGGCTTAGGCAAGAGATCAGATTTCTTTCTCTCTTTCCACCCACCCCTCGCTATCCCCGACAGCTCCCCTACAGGATTTTTCACATAGGTCCTTAAAGCTTTCTTATAGATTGGTAAACTTGGAGGCTGGGGGTAGTTAGACTTCTGATGCTCTGCCTAAGGCTACAAGAGCAAATGTTTCAAGAGCCATGATGTAAAAACTGCTAGTCTCTCAAGTCCTGGACCAGAAAAGTGGCATAGCTGCACTTCTACCATACATCATTGTTAAGAGTTACAGAGCCAGCCAAAATTCAAGATAAAGGGACACAGACCTCACTTCTCTATGAATTGAAATCTAGGAGGAATGTCTTGAAAATTAGTGGGTATTTTTAGTCTGCCAAAAATCTTAAGCATTATTTCATAAAACTTTTGTTTCTGTTGTATATATGTAAGTATATACTTAGTTGTTTCTTTTGGTGAGTAAAGTTCAAAAATTTTTGAAAGCCAATGACATTCCATTTTTGTGTCAATTATATTTATTATCCCTCAATTTTACTTTATTCCAAAAATGCACGTTACTGTATCTAATTTGTATTCATCTTCTCAACAAGCAAATAAAAGAATTATGCAGACCAAACTGTATATATACCATCTGTTGAGACATATTTAAATTTTCTAGATAAAAAATAATGCAATAATTGTCATTCTGAGATCATTTCATAACTATCCAAATCCTCCCCAGAGATTATCTAATAACAATAGAGGAAGAAAACACGGTGGATTATTGGTCTCTTGCAAATATGAGAGGTAAAGGATAAATGGTTAGAATACAAAAACACAAAATGATGCATGAGAAACAATAAATTGATGACCTTTGTGAAGCAATTCTTCTAAGAAGTCATGTAGTCACAGATCTGTTTTATATAGAAATTCATTATAGCCATTTTGCCAAGAAACATAAGTCTTCAAAAGTGAAATATCTAACCCAAATCACACAATTGATAGAATTGAAATTCAACACGATTATTGATTACACCACGACATGTTCGTAAATACTATGCTATGCTTTTTCCTAAAGGTTTTTTGAATTTCAGGCCAGCAAATAATTTCTCCATGCTACCTTTCTATCAGATCATATTGGTAGAGCAGATAAAACACTATAGATGTTACCCAAAAGTTAATTCCATTTATTACATTCTTAAAATGTGTTAGGAAAGCATTAGTAGGTTGTTTGCAGTGCTCCTACAGTACTAAGAGAAAATTCCTAAAGCTAAGGAGATATTGATGGTGTTCACTCAATCACTTTTCTTCAGGTTAAAAAAAATAATAATAAACTTAGCGATTTTGTTTTAAATAATTACAGAAAGAGAAATGCCTTGAATCTTGGTAGCCCATTTTAATAGGAGATGACTATATTAGAAACGCATTTTTTATATCTAACTTCATTTATTTTATTTCCACAGTTGGTATTTAACATTAAATTTAGCAGGAGGAAAATATTAGCCAATCAATCTTTAAGTAGTACTCTCTCAAATATAAAATTAACAGATAGTATTAGTGAGAAATAACTTTGACGAAAGATGTTACAGACTTAAGGGGTTTTTACTGTTTAGAATGAAAGGTAAAAATGAACTAAAATACATATACACAACAAATAAATGCATAAATATTTTTGTAGAATAGATAATATCTATATTCTTCACAGTATTTTATGTAAACTGTATACATACAGAAACAGTGAAAGTAACCTGATGCAGCATACAGGTGGGAAGTACACAAATTTAATGGCAAGTAGTTTGAATACTTAAGTTACTGATAAGGGTTTAAAGTATGTAATTTGTTCCCAACTGTTAAAATGAGTTCATCCTTGCATTAGTTTTCTACTGCTGTGTAGAAATGACCACAAATCTAATAGCTTAAAACATTTATTGTTTCAGCAGCTTTCATGCATCAGGAGTCCAATTAGCTGGGTCCTGTGCTAGGTTGGACCAGGGTGAAATCAAAGTGTCAGATTCTCATCTCAGTCTCAGGGTCTTATTCTAAGCTCACAGGTTGTCAGCACAATGCATTTCCTTGCAGTCACATTCTTACTGTTAGTCAATGATTACTCTCAACTCATACAGGCCACCCATATTTCCTTGCCATGTGACTCCCATAGGTGGTTTGCAGCAAGGCTATTATTTTCATCTAGGTCAACTATAGTGAGTCTGTCTTCCTATCCCTCTCCAATCTGCTAAAGATGAAATCCTATATTTGTAATATAATCATGGGAATGAATATCCCATAATATCCATAGGTTCTAACCATAGTTGAGTAGCAAATTATTAAAGGGGTATGTAGGAGGGAGCAGGAATCTTGTTGCCCACCTCAGAATTCTGTGTTCCACAACTCTCTGTATTATTACATAGTATGTAAGTTCAAAAGAAACACTAATTATTGTGCTACAATTTAAATTTATGCATCTGTTTATAATACAAATATGCCATATCATAGGCACTATGGGTGGAAAACCAAGTAAAATATGATTCATATCCTACAGCATATACTCTAAAATATGATAAAGTGATAAAGAAGGACAACTAAATCAAAAATTAACCTGTTAAATGATATGGCTGATGTAGCATAAAGTACATTGAGATAATAAAGGAAGGTACTGTAATTTGGACAGCAGGATGAAGAACTCAGTGTAAATTTATACTTTAAGTTTTAAAGAATATGTAGGAACTTGCTGCATAATAAGTGAATGAAGAGAATTCCAGGAAGAGAAAAAAAATATGTAAGAAGAAAGATAAATACTATAGGAAATGTGAAAGCAGTGCAAATAATTTGATATATCTGGAGGTAAGTGTGCCTACAATATAGGTGCAGCATTAGCTATAATCCCCATATTCATAGAATCTATATTGACCTAATTAAAACTAGGATAAATTATATTGAATTAGAGTTAGATCAAAGACATCAGATTGACTTACATTGCAACTAAGGTTATAGTTGAAAATCAATATCATATGGCATGCAGTAAACAACGTTAACGTTTCCTGGAATAATTTTTTAAAAATTTCTTTAAAGCTTATTTATATGGTGTAAGATATGTTTACTCTAAACATTGACTTTAATAATTACTATATTATATGGTAATCTACTATAGAGAAATTTCAAGCATTATAACATGTAAAAGAACTAATGTAAATAAAGAATTGCATTAATTTGATGATATAGACATCTAATATTAGTCATAGTGATGTCTAACAGTAAAGTGAAATACCCAAAAAGAGGCTAATTAATTAAAATAAAATCTGTGTCCGGATAAGGGAACTGCTATTACCTCCAAAAGGCAAATAACTTTGAATGTCTTACATTGTCATAATGAAGTTCCTCCACTACTTTTGTTTTCCCAAACAATTTTCACCTATTTTACCTTGTTTTCTGCCCCTCTGAAATGACCAGAGTTTATATTTAGATAACGTGGTAATCAAAAGCTGAAGAGTATCAGATTATCATAGACAAATTATATGGAGTAACTTCTCTTCATTCCATAGTTATGGGAG